>NC_139720.1:147015658-148215658 GCF_964211835.1 Anser anser | reverse complement strand
TTTTTATTCCAAAAGGCTATAGAAGGTTTCGCCCAAAAGGTTAAGCAAACAGCTCAGATTCTTCAGTCCTTTGGGACTGAGCTGGCTGAAACAGAACTACCAAACGATGTGCAATCAACCAGCTCCCTTCTTGCAACACACACAGAAAAGAAGGACAAAATGAAGGTATGTAAATCTTGTTAAGATGCTGTGTTCTAGTTAAATTGTGATTTAATGTATGGCTAACAATGTTAATAGAAAACCTGGGGGGTATTTGAAGTTAATAGACAATATTAATGTCAAATATTGAAATCTTACTGAAACTGTTTTTCTTGGTTTGAAGTTAAGAATCTTCTTATTGCTTTCAAAAAGGACAGTTCTTGTGGCTATGTGTACTTATGTGCAAATACATAGGAATTTGTTTCCACATATAAATCGTTGTGTGCGTAGTGGTGAGTTTAATTTGTAGTTTTCATTGCAACAATAAATTTTATTGTATCTGAATGCACAGAACCTTTTGAAGAATGGACAAATATTCTTTGAAATCATCTTAAATTAAAACTGGGGTTTTAAAACTACACATCTAAAGCTTGTGAGATATTTGTAGCATAAGGAGACATGAGAATGCTATCTGTCAAGAAAATTCAACTCAGTGTAATACTGTCTGAAGACCCATAAGCGTACAAAAAGCTGACATTTAGCATCTAGTGTCTTTATTCATTGTCAAACACTGCTTTTAATCAAACGATGCTTGCTCTATTGCGATTAAAACAAAGTATTTTTTCCACTTTGTTGTCTTGTGGGGTATGTTTTAAACAAAACAACAAAAAGTCAGTGATTACAGAATTCTTCAGTATGTTTTGTTTGTTTATTTGCTCTTGTTTTTTAGGAGGATATAAGGTTAGCAGTAGAACAGGGAGATGATGTCCTTGGAAGTATTACAAAACCAGTTACTGAGAACCCTGAATACAAACTGAATCAAGACCAGCTAGACAATCAAACAACAGTAGAAAGGTGAGAGGAGTGATATACTGAACAAGCTGCTTCTATGGGTTTTTAACCCTTAACTGCCTCTATTACTTAATTCTAAATGCATGCCTAGCAAGTAAACAAATGTTTCAGTGTGAATAGATAAAAGGTACTTTCAGAAGCAACTCTTCTGTTGTCAGATCTGTCTTTAGCAAAGAAATCCCCTGATGCCCATTACTGGGTCAACCTGAAGGTAAGAAAATGGACAACATGTGTATACTGAACCCCAAAACAACATAGCACTGTTTGGTTTTGTGGGGTTTTGTTGTTGGTTTTGTTTGTTTGTTTTGGGGGGGGGGGGGTCCTTTTTGTCAGGCTCGCACTATATAGTCGAGCACATTTTCCTTAGTTTAAAGAATATTGGTGCTTTGCTTCAAAGACTGAAGTGCAATCCAAGGAAATTTTGCTGTTGTAGGGAAAGCAGGAGAAGACAGAAGTAATATATATCTCTTCTTTTCAGTAGATTTGTCCACTTTCATTAATTCCTTTTGAATTGAAGTGGAAGGCTTATTTTTCTTTGAACCTTCCTTAAGGAGCTTCTGACATTTTTAATATCTTATCAATGTAGTTAGTAGTCTTTAAAGGGCTATTAAGGAGTGCTCTGCTTTTGAAGTATCTATGCACAAACTTCCTATATGCTTCCTTTGGGTATATAAGTAATAGCTGTTGTTTTCCTTTGCTTCTCCCACTCCCCCTTAAATTACTGCCAGTTTTGAAGACATTATATCATCATAGCACAGATGTAAATTTAAACAAAGTTATAAAAACATAGCTCATTTCCCCAAGGCAGCCTTTTGCATTCTTTTTTTGTCTGTCATTCTATGTTCTGTTACACTTGGACTGACTTTTCTTTCCAAGTAAGTGTCAATTCCAATGGACAAAGCTTGGCAGAAGTCACTTTTTCGGGTCATTGTTGCTATTAGCTATCTGAAGGATAATCAGGGTTGGGGTGGGGGTTGCTAATTTATCCAAAATGTTCCTGCTTGATACAATAACTGACAGAAGTTGGAACAAACTGTGTATGTCTGACTATTTTCTAATGAGTTTAACTTTTAAATCCAGGGTTCGTTTCTGTGCTGTTAAAGAATAAAATTCATTAAAATTCTGACCTGCAGCCTTCCCTGGATGTAGCCTTAATACAGCAAAGTACACCAAGGAGATAAGTCTGTAGCATACCACAATATCAAATGCACAATTGGAAGACTGGTCAAATTTCTTAAGGCTCTTCAACCTGAATTAAAATTCAGGAAGGATCTTTTCATTGCAGTACTGCTGTACAATTGTCCATGATATTGAAGTAGTATCTCTGTTCAGAAGAGAAGTAGTGGCCTTCATTTTTTTTATGAGCCTTGTTCCAAGGAATGAAATGTGAGGGCAGTTGCCTGGTCACAGCAATACAAAATTTTGGCAAAAATCCTCATTATAGCTCAAAGTTTAGGTCCCTCGGAGTCCTGGCCCAGGTGTATTTGTAGGTTTTATTTATGTTTGCTTGTGCTGTGTTCCCAGGTCAGAGCTAAGAAGCAGTATATGCAGCAGCTACCTTCAGATCAGCACTGCCGGTTTTTCCGTACTTAATGTTTGTGTTGGATTTCAGTTATACATCAGTGTTATTCTAGAAAACAATTCTGTGCAATGCTCAAAAAAGTTTCCTGTATCCAGTTTATTTTTTCTGGAAAGTATTGCTTTGGGGAGACTTTTTGTTTAATGTGGAAGATTGTATTGTCCCTTGAAGGTTGCAACCATCATTCTTACAGGTTTGTTTTGTTTTTTTTAAGGCTTTTGGCTCAGTTACATGAAACGGAGACTGCCTTTGATGAGTTTTGGATTAAGCACCAGCAAAAACTTGAGCAGTGTCTGTGCCTTCGGAATTTTGAACAGAATTTTAGAGAGGTGAGAAATTCTTGGTGGCAGTCAATATTTGGTAATATAGAAGTGATTCAGAAGCAAATACTTCCCCCTCTTGTTTTTGCAGCTCGTGTGTGTGCGCTTGAAAACTTTCTCCAACTTTTTTTCTTGTACATGTCCTTACTTGACATTCTGCTATCTTTACTACCTTGAATACTTGCCTATAGAGACATAATAGCTTCTCTTCTGCAGTGTTATTTTTTTCCACAAGCCCAGCAGTGTATAAGCATTCAAAAACTCCTTTGAAATGTATTCTCCACCACAGAAGCATAATATGCTGTCTGCGATGCTTTCATCTTGCCAATAGGTCCTTTTATGGAACCAAGACTTACCTAAACCTTCTGGCTGAAATTTTATAAAACAGTCTCCAACACTGTGGGTGGGAAGTTGCAACCACAATGTTAGAAGCTGGGTGGAGACTGAACTAAAATTTTTACAGCCAGTTTCTGATCTCATGTTAGTTTAACTCGTGTTTAATGGCACCTACAGTCACTTTACTCTGGTGTTGAACTCAGAATATGCCCACTGTGTATCCACAGGATCAACATTCAGAAACCCTACCACAAGTGTGTGCATATATATCTTTCTCTCAAGCATTTGGTATGGTGAGGACCGCACCCTTTGCTCTTTACATTAATGTCTCTGCACTATTGTCATCTGGTAAAAGCAAGATCATAAATGTTTCTGAGCATTATTCTTCACGGATTTTTTTGCTAGTACCAGGAAACAAGATTACTTCACTGCCTTTTCTCTGAGTCACCTGATTGTGAATAGTGGCTATCAGCAATTTAACTGATATGTCTCTGGAGAGGTGGAATCATCTTCATTGATACTTATATGTATGTCGTTTCAGGTTAAAGCGGCTTTGGATATTGTGTCCGAGAGACTGTCTGCTTTCACAGATGTGGGAAACAGCTGTTCACATGCAGAGCACATTTTGAAAGATCTTGTCAACTTTGAAGAAAAATCATGTGTAAGAACTGCACTTCTCCATATATCTACTATGACTGTGTGTGTGTGTGTGTGTAGGGAAATGTTATTTAGTTACTGAAAATATCATATGACCAGAGCTTAAGCTAACAGCAGGACAGAATTAGTGTCTAAAGTAACATGCAGAAGGAATTTGGAGCAATGCTTTCAACCATTGGAATGGCCCAGTTCTCAGGCAACCCTTAATGAAGAGTGGAATGTCTAATCATAGAATTGGTATGATTGTTTCATGGGAAAATTACATAAAATGTCTACATAGCCAAGTTCTGTACTTTATGATCAAGGGGACACTTCCACTCCTAATAAAACCACTTATTTCATTAAAACTTAAAAATGAGAAGGCTGTGTATTGAGTGTATGGTATACTAAAACAAGATCGACAAAAATATACTCTGAAAAATGTAAAAGGGAGACCTTATTAACATGTTATGATCTGGATTTCTTAATAAAATATAGCTATATAAGTGAGGCCATTGCTCTTGAGGCTGAGGTACTGGAGTTAGGTATTTTTTAATTTGGGTTCAGATTGCCACCATATTCCAGGCTGCATAAATACACACTCAAACGCACTGGTGAATAATGAAGGCATGCAAGGACTAAAAGTGGTTCCCTCACAGGGACTATATGGTTATACTCATTCATGTTTCTGAAGTACTCTGATACAATAAAGCAGGAAGTATAAAAGTTCTTAGGCATTTGGAAAGACAGAAAATCACTTTGATTTATGAAGTCAGGCAGCTATTAATTTAAAATGTGTTCTGTATCAATGTGGGTTTTACTGTTTAAAAAAATAAATGGTATAACTTCTATTTTTTTAATTGATGTTGATCCAAGGAAATATATATTTAAATCAATGCTTGCTTTCTTAGGAAACGATAACAAAAGCTAGAATGCTAGCTTCAGAGGGCGACACTTTTATTCAAAGCAATCATTATGCTGTGGACTCCATTATTCCAAAATGCAGTGAACTTCATCATCTCTGTGATGCCTTCACTACTGAGATGGAACGAAGGAGGAATCTTCTTAACAAATCTCTAGAACTGCATAGCTTATTAGAAAAGGTAAATTTTCTGTGGAATGGTTTTGTTCCCTGTCTTGTTTGCAAAAACCTCTGTCCACCCATTGTCATAACAGGATGTTAAAAAATATATGGGTATGCTGAAAGTTTTGTCCTTAAATAGCTGAATATGTCACAAGTAGAGGTATGAAATGTTTTAGAGCTCTTAGTGTTTGAAGCTGACATCAATACATTCTGAGCCTGTTCTTTTCTCTGTTTCTAGTCTATGAAGTGGTGCGATGAAGGAATTTATCTGCTGGCTTCACAACCTGTAGATAAGTGTCAGTCTCAGGATGGTGCAGAATCAGCATTACAAGAGATTGAGAAATTCCTGGACACTGGTGCAGGCAATAAAATCAAGGAGTTGAATAAAATTTACAGAGAGTATGCACAAATCCTCAATGAGGACCTAAAGGTACCAGAATATATTCATGTATATGTATGCATTCATTTGTTAATTTTAGAATTGCTTTCTTAAAGAGCCATTGATAAAGCTAATCCTACTAGGTGACTTCGTGCTAATCATCAGAGCAAGTACTTACACCTGGGAACTGGAAAGCTGACACATTTCCTTACTCAAGGTGATAGTCATGTCCTATGTTTGGATAGGCATCAAGGGCTCCAGAGCCTATTAATAACAAATTCAAATTTTCAGACAGTAGGATTTTAAAAAAAAAAACAACTCCCAAATGAGTACTTGAGATATCTTTTTTATGTAGTTAAAACATGACTGTCTTAATCCTTGCAAAACTCCCAGAAAAAAAAGCAGTTACAAAGCAGAACTTGAAAAAAGAATCACAGAATGATCAAGGTTGGAAGGGACCTTCAGAGATCATCCAGTCCAAGCCCTCTGCTCAAGCACGGTCACCTAGAGCATGTTTCACAGGATCACATCCAGGCAGGTTGTGAGTATCTCCAAAGAAGGAGACTCCACAATCTCTATGGGCAGCTTTTCTTTCTTGCTGATATCTTCTTGTAACAGAACATTAGACACTTTCAAAAATACTTTTACCTGTTTTCTTTTTTATTATTATTTATTTGAAACCTGAATCCCATTGGTTTCACTACAGCAAGCAGAGAAAATGTTTTGTGATGTTCCAATTTTTAAGTGTACTAAATAACTCTAAATTATGCCTTGTTGGGAGTGAAGAGTATGGTAATATTTTTATATGTAGTATAAAAGCAATAGCCATTTCAAATCAATGTACCATAAATAGCTGTGTAGCTTGTTGATAGGTCTCTGGCAGTGATTTTTTTTTCTGTGGCAATGGTAGGAGCATGTGCAAAAGGTTTTCCAGAAGCAAGAAAGCATGGAAGAAATGTTTCAAAAGAGACAAGTAAGTCTTAAGAAACTGGCAGCTAAGCAGACACGTCCTGTTCAGCCAGTTGCACCAAGACCCGAAGCCTTTGTAAAATCTCCTTGTACCTCTCCAGGTAAGCAACTGTAGTAGCCTTTAAGTATTTTTTTTTTTCACTGTGCTCAGAAACTTGAAGAAACTAACAGCTGTAATTTGTGGTTGCACAAACATCTGTGTCAGATCCGCTCAAGTTCTAACTGCTGTTTGATTCTGGTTTACATGCTTAGGTCTTCAAAGAGATTATGTATCCAACTCAGAAAGCACTGTGCTTCGGAAGGTAAACTACAGAAGAGGAAAGGTAATTTTTTTTCTCTGTGTTTTTCATGTGCATACTACTTGAGAAATTCTTAACGCAATAGAATATTCAAGAACTTCAAGAACGGTGAGGCAATTCCACTGCAAATGTGATGGTATTGCCCCTATCGAAGTAACTCTGGTTTAAATAGAGGCTGCTTTGTCGCTGGGCTAGGTATGAGAGAAGGTAAAGTAAATAGTTGCCTATATTAGGAAAAATGTTAGGGGCAGCAAAATATAAAATCTACGAACAGGAAACATTTATTATTTGCCAGTAGTAACTGGCTACTCTTAAAACTGACGAAAGTCAAGAGGTAGTTGTCATTGGCTCACAGATAGCTTCACCTGACCTAAGGGGTTGCCATTCCCAAGTGGGGAAGGTCTTCCTGCCCCGCCTCCAGCAAGGAAAGTAACCTGACGGCAGCAACAGAAACAAATAGTTCCCCACTGTGTTAGAGAGTTGAATTAACTCAGCAAAGGTTCGGCAAGAGTCAAGAGACTATGCAAGGAGAAATGCAGGACTGCGTGACCAGTAGGGACAAAAGCTGGAGAAAAGGGTTGGTTTTTTTTGGGGGGGGCGTCTGAAAGCAGAACCTCTCCTTATTTCTGAAAATCTGGGATTAGCTCAGCCATTACAAGAGTTACTTTCTACCAACCAGAAAGTTAGCACAGTACCTCATTTTTTAGCTTGGAAAACAAACTAGGGCCAGCATTGCCTCCAAAATCTTATGCTGATGCTCGGATGTTGCCTTACTGGAGAGGGGTCTTGAGCCATGGTGTTTTCTAAGCTGGCCTTTCATGGTGAACTCCCTGTATCTAAATCTTCATGTGTGCTTCAAGACCTTCGTGTTGACTTTTTTTTTTTGCTGAGTTTCTGCAAAATAACTTCATTTCTAATGGAACACAGTCTTTCCTGTGAAAACGCATGCAAATAGAGCTGAGTGCAAAGCTCCATATTTTAAAGTGCTTTCACCCCCATCTGTGATGCTGCGATTATTTTTTGTTGTTTGTTTGTTTCCTTCTTTAGAGTGAAATGACTGAACTCCATCAAAGCAGAGGAGGATCTACAATGGATGATGAAGAAAACCTAGCCGTGCTACGGCAGTAAGTATATTTTGATAAACAACAAATGTTCTTTCTCTGATTTGGTTCCAGTAAAGTCTGAGTTTGGCTAAGGATTTGATAAGACAAGTATGCTTCTCTGAATTAAGTCTCAGTGCTTTTTCAAATGCATTGGCTGTGCTCTGTACATAGAGGAAGGTATTTCAGTCTGTCTGCAGCATTATTTATAGTTTATATAATACCGGAGTCTAGCTTTGCTTCAGCAAGGTAATGCAATGGCAAGATAACTACATATTTTCATTTCAAAGATGACATAGTTTTGAGGAATAAGCCTCCTGTAAATCTATTGGAGGTTTTGGTCTCCATGCTTCAGAGGACTTTTGGGGTTTTTTATTTTACTCTTATTTTATTTTATTCTTTAGTCCCTGTTTTGACAAATCTTAAGAAAAATCACTTTCCTGTATAAAAACTAAATCATATCATTTATATTCCAAAAATAACTTAATACCACCTGTGTGTGGTATAGCAGAACTTGCATTTCTACCTGAACACTGGATGCTCTTGCTGTCATTTCACAGTTGTAATTCTGTGAACCATATACTAAATCATCCAGAATTACAAGCAGGGGAAAAAAAGTATGCTTGCTTGACTATTAAGGAAATTGAACTTTACACTAAAATATCACAGTGCCTCATTTTAAAGCCTCAAATTTAAAATGACCAGTGTAACTTGAAATCTGTATTTGATAATCCTTTGCAGCCCTAACTCTTGCAAACACAGCATAAACAGATTTTGTGTGTACAGTGATAAAACTGTTCACTGCTTCAGTTTAGCTCCTACAACACTTAAAATGCTAGCTTTTGTTTTGTTTTCCCCTGTTTAAACACATTTTCAACTTTAAAACATTTTTAAAATGCATGCTTCTCAATAAGGATATATGAACTGTTGACAGAAATGTCTATGAAAATCACATTTTACTTGAACTGGAAATGTTTCTTTTATTGTCTGAAGGAAAGTAGAAACAAAGTTAATGTTGCCTCAATGTTTTGCATAAGTGAATAGGCCTTCCTTAATTACCATTTTTTGTTTACAGGCATGTAATTAATGAACTTATTGAAACTGAACGAGCATATGTGGAAGAACTTCTCTGTGTTCTTGAGGTAAAGATTAAATTTCACTGTGGCTGATATGAATCTAGTTCTGTTTCATTTCATGGATGTTCATATGATTTCCTTATAGCTCTAATTCCTCCTCTTGTCTCATCAAGCAGTGTGGTTGTTACATCTCTCCTGTCTTGTATTTTCCTGTCTCATATTCCAGAGGTAGGAATGTACAATATTTTTCCTAGAGATACTCATGCAACTAGGATTTTATATTAGTAAACACAAATTCAGCAGAAAATAAGATATGCCTAATTATTTAGGTGGAACCCAGTGACATTTGTAATGGTCACTAATTCCTGCAGAGTTCATTCCAGAGTCTTGGGTCAGCTCCTGGAAGATCGTGTCATACTGAAATGTGAATTTGCATTGAGAGAAGAAATTCACACTAGAATGTGAATTTGCGTTGAGGGAATTTTACGTCAGAGTAGCAAATCTACTTATCACATCCTTCTTTATAGATCTTTAGGTGATCTTCCATGTATCTTGGGTACAACTATGGTAAAAGAGTGCCTTGCAATAATAACATCTTGATTCAAAATTGTGAAGGAAACAAAGGTGTTTCCTTTGCTCCATGCTTATGGAGGCATAATTACGGTAATGTGTGTTGCTTGTAGAAATATGGTACAGGGTTTTGTATTGTTCCTCAAATTTGTCAAGTCTTCATACATGGACACATCATTTTGCTGTAGTCCAGTTTTGATTGTAGGAGATGATAAAGCTTCAGATAACGTGAGGGTGAGTTATTTCAGTCAGGATGTGTCAAAATTGAGCCAGTTGGGCACTTTTGGTATCAATGCAAGTGTTAGGCTCTTAAATAGGAGCTGTCTTAAGTTATGGACTAGCAGTGATAATGTCTGGGTAGATACCTTCAAATAAGAGTACTGCAGGAACTCTGGCCTTGCCTTTGCCTAGTTTGTGCTCAGCTTCCAGTAGTGTTCCTGTTCTAGGTTATGTCCAAGTGCTGGGACATGTCAACAATAGGATAGCTGTCCGATGTGTGGTAATAAAGCAATATAGGTCTGGAGTGGACCTTAAGGATTGCTTTATTCCTTGCTTTTGTATACAATGCTATCTGTATAATTCTCTTCTTAAAATCAAGATTTGAATGGTTGAAGGGGTTTTGGTTCTTCCTACTGATAATGGAGGCTGTTACAGAATCTTTCTGTTCTTCTAGTATTTCTCTTGTTTTACGTAGAGTACAGTGCAACCTTTTGTATTGTTAGGTCAAGTGCTCTTCATTTTCTGCCAATGTGATAGACTCTCCAGCACTGTGACCATGCCAAGCTCACTTCTCAGTATCTCCTTGGAGTTTGTCATTCATCTCTCTTGAACTTGGGTGATCAGAACTGCCAACAGGAACTTTGGATCAGATCCTTGCTGATGTATGGTTCAGTGGCAGTCTTCCAGCTTTTGAGTAATTCTTAGTAGTCCATGGCTCTGACTATTTTCCCAATTCCTTTGTTTCTCCTATGGTATTAATCTTTTCAATTTTCCTGTAAAAATAGCTTGGTACTCTTTTGTGTGGACAATGTCTCCTTTTATGTTGCATTTCTTTGCTATGCATTTTCTGTCTGCAAAGGATTCCAACGGAAAATGAAAGCTAGTTTTTTAAAAGAAAGTTTAAAAATAAAAATAAAAATCTAATCTCTAGCTTATCCAAATGCCTGAATTCTTGAGGCTAGCTGACTTTACCAGCTAGTTCTCCTACTTTTTGTCGTTTGGACATAACTTTGAAATTGAGAGTCTTGATTGTAGGTGCAATTTTTGCTTATCGTTTTTACTAGAAATCTGTCACTAATGCAGTTGTTTCTTTTCTGTGACCACCTTGTCCATGACAGTGTGGTTTGGGGGAAGAAAGATCTGATCCAAATCTAAAGGAGGTCACATCTTCCTTCAGCTGCCTAATGCATTAATAGCCAAATCTTGCATCATTCCTAACGTGTGTTCTCCAATCCGTATGATCTGTTCTTTGGTACATATGGTTTGGTTCAATTCCCCTGATTAAACTGACAAATTCAAAGGCTGTTGTTTTTAGCTTGTTTGTCTCTGAGAAGATGACTAAAACGCATTTGGTAGTTCATTCACATAGGAGCCTAAGAAAGGCAGGTACCATTATTTGCCATTAAATTAAGCTATTCCATCACACTTGCTGTGTATTACTAGCACAGGTAATAAAGCATTCTTGCACTTTTTTTCTTTTTCCTTCTGTCTGTCTGTCTTTCCTGTGAGATCTGTTAATGACAGAATAGTGACCTCAGGGGACCAGAGAAGAGCACTCTTGAGCTAAAGTAACGTGTGCGCCCTCTTTTCTTTATTTGTGCCAAATATACATATGCAGAGAATGTGGCCTTATATGATAAATGGAAGATGTCATAATCTAAAGTTATGGCTTTTAGTGGCAAGTCTAATGAAAGTATCTTTAAAATAGAATTTGTAGCTTAATGGTTTCTGTTATCTGTAGAAATAACTGTAGTCATAGAATCATTAAGGTTGGAAAAGACCTCCAAGATCATTTGGTCCAACCTTCCCCCAACCACCAATATCACCTGCTAAACCGTGTCCTTAAGTACCTTGTCCAACCTTTCTTTAAGCACCCCAAGGGACGATGACTCCACCACCATCCTGCTCCCTCATCATAAAAGCTAACACTAACATGAAGATTTGCATGTGTACTGGAATTGTGGCTTTAAACTAAGATGTGTAAATTCTAACACAAAAATCAAACTGTGACTTCTAAGGAGTATGAAAATACATAGCCTTTGGTCAGTGAAAATGTTTGCAAACTTTTTCATCCTTGCTCAAGAAAGAGTTCCAGTAATTATTCATGCGTCTTTCTAAGGAGTTGAGGTGTGTTTTTCTGGACTGAGGGAAGAACAGCATTTGTAGACTTATTTCATGATTAATACTGAACTCTTTCTTTGCTGTTTGGCAGACTGCCTTATAAGAGAGATAAGTACTACAAGTAAAAGGAGGTGATCAGTGGTGAAAAGATCACTGTGCCCCTCTTCTGTGTTCCAGGGGTATGCTGCAGAGATGGACAATCCCTTAATGGCTCACCTCATTTCACCAGAACTCCAAAACAAGAAGGATATTTTGTTTGGGAATATGGAAGAAATTTATCACTTTCACAACAGGTGAGGATTTGCATTCATGTATAAAAATAGCATTTGAATAGGGTTCTTGTACTCTTAATCAGACCTAAATTGCTAAAAGATGCTTACTGAGTCCAACCTGGCTGTCTACCAAGTCAAAATTCATATTACATTGGAGGAGAAAAGCAAAGTGCTTACAAATGATGAGCAAAGCTGTGTGAAACTGTATTTAAATGTTCTCAGAACCCAGGTAAAATTTTGCAGACTGGAACAGACTTCCCAGGGAGGTTGTGGAGTCTCCTTCTCTGGAGATATTCAAGGCCCGTCTGGACGCCTACCTGGGCAGCCTGCTCTAAGGAACCTGCTTTGGCAGGGGGGTTGGACCTGATGATCTCTCGAGGTCCCTTCCAACCCCTACAATTCTGTGATTCTGTGATCTTGAGGAAAGGTATTGTGATCTGGTTACAAGCTAATGAAAGCAAAGTTTGAGGACTTTATTTTTTTATTGATGAAATTTATGGTAGAAAGTAAATTATTATCCTAAAGCACAAATTCTTAATACTTTTGTATCTGTTTGAGGCTGTTTAATGTTATACTCAGGTGACCTTGCTGCTAGAAAGGTATTTTTCTTCACGTGGTAATATTTTAACGGTTAGGAAAGAAGTATTTTCAAGAGAAATATAAATCGTTGTTTCTTATTCAGGAAAAACTAAACTTGAGGTTTTGCCACTTTTTTTTAATTATTATTTGCTCTGTGTTGTTTGGTAGCATTTGGAAGGAAAAAAACAAAGACTTGTAAACTGTACAAATCCTGCTGCTTAATACACAAGGCAGGGAAACAAACTTTTTTCGTGAAAAAAAACTTGTATTTCCTTTCTATTGCAGCAACAGTAAGCTAAAAGAAATTGGTCAGAATGTTTGTTCGTTTCATTTTGCTATCCCTTTTTAAATACCTGATCTAGAACAGCTTTGTTAATTTCATAGTACAGAATTACAACTCTGTTTCCTAACTTTACAAAACAAATTGCAAGAACATAATCATTTACTACAACTTTTTTTTTTTAACATGTGCTCTAATAAAATCTTCTTCCTTGTAGAATATTCTTGAGAGAACTAGAAAATTATGTAGAATACCCAGAACTGGTAGGACGTTGCTTTCTGGATCAGGTATGTGTCATCTCTTGCTAGCATTTTATTCATAAGCTATTCTAAGGCTGTTACAGATGAAAGTAATTTTCATGTGGCAATTGCCACCAGATCCCCTCTGTTTGTCTTGAACAGGTTTGAGAGTTGGGGATATTTTCCACTGTGTGGATTAATTAATTTTTATAGAAAGAGCTACTAGAGCGTTAAAAGAAAATTGCTTTATTAAAGTTGCATTTAGGAAAACATGAAGAGGAGTCATGTACTGGATCATTTCACATCACTGTAACTGATTGTTTTACTTGATTAGCTTTCATTACTGGAATTTTGTTTTTCTGTTTTCTTAAAAGAATACAACTCAGCAGAATATGGTTTTTTTTTGTTGTTTTTTTTTTACTTTTTACTCTGAAAATGGAAAGCTATAACAGAATTAAACTTTTTAATCTGGGATTTATTAAACAATGAGTCTCACCTGTAGAATACCAAAGGCTAGATAGGAATCTGTTTATGGAAATGAATCTTAATCTGTTACTGCTAACTGTTGAGGCTTTAAAACTGGAAGCAGTCATCCCTCTCCCTACCATTTACTGGAAGCATCCATGAGGATGGTGTTTCCTAAAATGGAAGGGCTGAGGTGCTTGCTGACTTCCTACCTAGCCTTTCAATTAAATCTAAAGTTACGACCTTTTCAATGCAGTCTTACTTCCTTTTGCTTTCAACAAATGTTGAAGTGATGCTGTTCAGTTACTAACTCATCTGAATGTGTGAAAATAGATATGGGATGGTGAGATTCCTGCAGCATTAGAACTGTGAGGCCATGTCTAGTTTTGTAATAAGGTGATTGTGAAGCCCTGCAGATGACTACAGAGTATATAAAACCATTCATGAGTTATTTGGGATTTTTTATAAATATTTTTTTTATACAACAGTGAAATGAACTACAGAAAAGCTCAGCATCTAGACTATCTAATTTGAGGTCAACTGAGGGGCTGTACAATTCTTGGGTTGGCCATCTCTGTAAGAGAAAGTGGAAAAATTCATGAATAAATAAATTTCAGAAAGTGAAATTTCATGCATAACCAAATAAAAATGATAGATTACCCATGCATGCAAGTCTCTTGGAGCAACAAGAGCACCATGAGACCTGTGTAAGCAACCATGAATAAAAAATAGCAAACTCTTGAAGACAATGTTGAAGTGATAAGGGGGCAATAAATGACTTGATAAAATAATAATAGATGTAGTAATAGTAAATAGATGTAAAAATAGTGAATAATAGTAGTAAATAGATGATAAAAACTTGGTAAAATAGTAAATAAATGACTTAAGAAAAATTCAATTGCAAAGCACAAAATACAAATTTGTAAAGAAGGGCAAATATTTTTTTAATAAGTTACACAGGGGGATTCACGTTCTGGCATTAAATGAATTAAATTAAAAGATCCCAAATTTTTCGTATGTTAGTGTAAATATATTTCTAAATATAACATGTTTCTTCATAAGGTACCTAATATTAAACCGAAAAAAAAATTAACAGGAGCATTTTACTCATATATTCCATATACAAAATGTGTAGCTGTTACAAAATTAGTGAGTTTGAATAATTGTTTTTGCTAGGGATGCCTTAAGGAATTGCTTTTTTTTTTTTTCCTTAGCTTTATTGACTGTGGAAAAACTTCTTATGAAGTTCATCTATTAAAATCATAAGAATTTAGTAATATTTTGCTCTTCTCCCCAATTTCAGATGGAAGACTTCCAGATTTATGAAAAATACTGTCAAAATAAACCTCGATCTGAAAGTTTGTGGAGGCAGTTTTCAGATTCTGTATTCTTCCAGGTATGCTTGCTTGAGTCTCTGAAATATTTCTGAATTTGTTTTATGTTTACATTCATAAATTATCTCAAGAACAAATGACAAAAAATATTGATTTGGGTACCAATGAAATCTGACACTGATTACAGGAATGTCAAAGGAAACTTGATCACAAGCTCAGTTTGGACTCATACTTGCTGAAACCCGTTCAAAGAATAACCAAATACCAGTTACTGCTAAAGGTATGTGTTATGAAACTATGTAATTTTGTGTTAATAAACTGTTTTTTTGCCTTTTTTTAAATCCTGCTTCTCTCATCCTGCTGGAGAGAAATCTAAAAGTTAGTAGAGGTGTATAAATTAAAACAGAAGGAAATTCCAGTCTATCAACTTTCAGCTCAGTTCTTTTCTCTTTCAGCCAAAAAGCTACTAGTAGGCAGGCAAACATTAAACATTACCACAGAGGCACCATGTGTAACTTCTTTTGCCCTTAAATTTCTGCTGAAGAGAAGAATGAAGACATTGAGGAGGAGAAACAAAAAGACCAAGAAAGTTTTGCAACAAAGAGAAGAGAGTGTCAGAAATACGTGCCACTTGTCAGTTATAGTGGCCTCATGCATGTCACAGGAATTAGCCTTGCTGGACTTGAGAAAGTGTCCAGAAAGCTTCGGTTAATCACAGTCTTCAAAGGAACTCACATTCTACAAAATGTACTCAACTGAGCACACTCTATGGTATTTTTAGAGAAAATGCCACTGTGATTCATGTAGACATACTGAGACAGCAAAATGAGAGGAATATACCATTATAAATTTTAAAATGAATGTCTAAGTCTTTGCCATGCTTGAAATTGGCTTGTTTTAGGAAATATTTACAACATAGACACGAGTTTCAACAATTGCATTTAACAATAGTTTACTATTGACTTAAAACTGAGTTAAAGTTAACAACTTTTAAAGAATTAATTACTTTAAACTTATCTGAAGAGAAGAGCGTTTGAAAGGTTTTCTATTTAAAGTGTCTTTACTTTCTACACTCTTAGTAAATGCTTATTCTCATGTTACAAAGCCTGTGGGATTCCACATGAATTTGCCACTGTGTTCATCTGGAATCAAATTGGAAGATGCAGCTTCACCAATAAGCTCTTTGGAGAAGGATTACATTTTTAAATGCGTAGACAGTACTCGAAGTTTAGGTTTGTGACTAGCATTCCAAGCCATCCCAGGTCTTTACAATAACTCAAATAATAAATGGAATTTGCCTATATTTTTATATTTGCTAGTTTTAAAAGTAACAAATGTTTTGGGTTTGTTTATTTTCTTTCAAAAGGGGATGTGACATTGTTTTTTTTGTTTTGTTTTAAGCACTTGTGGTGAAAAATACTTGCCAACTTAGTCTTGTAAAATTCTTAGGTACTGCTTATAAAAAAAAAGTTTGGATTAATGTGTGGCTAATTAGCAGCAGAGATAAGTAAAGAAGACCTTGGGGTCTTCTGAGTTAGTCAGTATTTAATCCACTAGATTATATGGTGTTGACTTCACTAGATAACTTTAAAAATGTAGGCCAAATTTTGTGTTATAATTCAAATATTCCTAGTTATTGTTGTTTCCAAAACTAAGTATGTTGTCATTCCTTGCCCACTCAGGAAATGCTGAAATACAGTAAGAATTGTGAAGGTGCTGAAGATCTCCAGGAGGCATTAACTTCTATACTGGGTATTCTCAAAGCAGTTAATGATTCTATGCACCAGATAGCCATTACAGGCTATGATGTGAGTAACAATATTTTTATTTATTTTTTTTCAAATACATATGTACAGTGTACTCTCTGTTACATACTAAGAATGAGAAGAACGTTGTACAAAAGATGCCTTTAAACTGCATTATGTAATTACATGATAATGGGAAGTGAATCTTTATACTCTTCTGAAGTTTTCGTGCTGTGAATAATATTTTGCTCTGTCTACCCAAGTTTTCTTCCTTTGATCTACTTGACACCAAGTTAGAAACAGAAAAATCGTAGTGAACAGTGTGTTCACTACGATTTTTTTATATCAATACGTAAAACTACACCTAAAATTTCTGGAAGAATGGAGCGATGCAAGGAGCTTTGGAGCGCACACTTGAAAAAACAAATGTGTATTGTGCTTCCCCCTTTTTCTATGTGTAGATCTCCATATCTTTGCTACTGGTACTCTTGACTGTAAGATCCTGCCTGAACAGTGTAGGAGAGAGAGAATATTAAACACTGACTATATTTTCATTACCTTTCCAAGCTCAACATAAACACTGATGTGAGAGATTACTTGGAATGACAGAACTTGTAAAAACATGTTCAGAGTATGTGTTTTAGTCAGATGTTACCTCTTTGTAGTTATAAATATCACTTTTTGTTCTAGGGAAACCTGAATGAGCTGGGCAAGCTTTTAATGCAGGGATCCTTCAATGTCTGGACTGATCATAAAAAGGGTCACTCAAAGGTGAAAGATTTGGCACGCTTCAAGCCAATGCAGCGACACCTGTTCCTCCATGAGAAAGCAGTGCTCTTCTGTAAAAAGCGAGAAGAAAATGGAGAGGGATATGAGAAGGCACCTTCTTATAGCTACAAACACTCCTTAAATGTAAGGCACTGAGCAGTCCAATAAGGTAGTGGTACTGAGGGCCTAGGTTGCAGTAATACAAGTTTTGTGTTGTGCTTTTTTTTTTCTGTCTGTGAAGATGCATTATAGTTTTGCAGTGTAAACTTCGCCCTTTCAGGCAAACGTAATGGATATTACAAGTCTGTGTCACTTTGTGTTTGCTGGTGGAGGTGGGGGAATTCTCCTTTGACAAAATCTAAACCATACTAATGTAGCTGAATGGCAATTGCATTAATCACACAGAAAATATAATAATGGGTAGTATAAAATAGATGCAGGATTTGTCAGTATGCATTTCAAGAGAAAGCTTGTGAATCAGTCTGAATTTAATGAACATAAGCCTTTCTTCCCTCTGAGGTAGCCAAGCTGACACGAAGCACTGAATGTCCAACATGCAGATGGTGTTATTATTTTCCTTGAGGGAGAAACCAAATATGGTTTTGCTTTTCAGAAATAGATTACCAAAGAATACTATTAGCCTTCTGCTTCCACTGGTATCTTAGTTGCAATTCGGTAGGTCAGCTTCTGTTCTCTTTGCTTCTAGATGGCAGCAGTTGGAATAACAGAAAACGTCAAAGGCGATGCAAAAAAATTTGAAATCTGGTATAATGCACGGGAAGAAGTTTACATCATACAGGTAATAATAACATGCCACTACCTTTAAAAAATTTTTTTTAAAAAGTGTGGGGTGTGGGGGGGTCTAACCCAACAGGATCTGTTTTGTTTTTCTTTCCTTTATTATATCACTAATAGAAAGTGATGAGAGAATGTAAAAACAAAAAAAGCCTACACTGAATAGGTTAAATCATAAGGCAATTTCATAAATGATACTTTTCAAATACAGTGTCTTATTAAAAATAATAATTAAATCCATGTTTCCCAATATTCATGGGGGATATTGCATACACTATTGCTATTGGTTTCACTGGAGTTAGTGGATTTGGGGGAGAATCATAGATCGCAGAATGGTTTGGGTTGGAAGGGACCTTAAAGATCACCTAATTCCAACCCCCTGCCATGGGCAGGGACACCTCCCACCAGACCAGGTTGCCCAAAGCCCCATCCAGCCTGGCCTTGAACACCTCCAGGATGGGGCATCCATGACTTCTCTGGGCAGCCTGTGCCAGGGCCTCACCACCCTCTTGGTGAACAATTTCTTCCTAATATGTAATCTAAATCTCCCCTCTTTTAGTTTAAAACCATTACTCCTTGTCCTGTCGCTACACTCCCTGACAAAGAGTCCCTCCCCAGCTTTCTTGTAGGCCCCTGTTAGGTACTAGAAGGCAGCTATAAGGTCTCCCTGGAGCCTTCTGTTCTCCAGGCTGAGCAACCCCAACTGCCTTAGACTGTCCACACAGGAGAAGTGCTCAAGCCCTTTGATCATCCCCGTGGCCTTCTGTGGAATTGTTCTAATACACCTGTGTCCTTCTTGTGCTGGGGACCCCAAAGCTGAACGCAGCACTCCAGGTGGGGTCTCATGAGAGCAGAGTAGAGGGGGAGAATCACCTCCCTCAGCCTGCTGGCCACGCTTCTTTGGATGCAGCCCAATGTGGTTAGTTTTCAGGGCTACAAGTGCATATTGCCAGCTTATGTCAGCACCCCCGGGTCCTTCTCCTCAGGGCTGCTCTCAATCCATTGCCGGCTAGGCCTGTATGTGTGCTTAGGATTGGCCCATCCCAGATGCAGGACCTTACACTTGGCCTTGTTGAACTTCATGAGGTTTGCACAGGCCCACCTCTCAAGCCTGTCCAGGTCCCTCTGGATGGCATCCCTTCCCTCCAGCGTGCTGACCGCACCACACAGCTTGGTGTCTTTGGCAAATTTGCTGGAGGTGCGGTCAATCCCACTGTCCATGTTGCTGACAAAGATGTTGAACTCCAATCCCAGTACTGACACCTGATGAACACCACTTGTTACTGATCTCCACTTGGACATTGAGCCAATTCTTTGTGACCATCCAACCACTTCCTTACCCACCAAGTGGTCCATCCATTAAATCCATGTCTTTACAATTTAGAGATGAGGATATCATGGCGTGCAGTGTCAAATGCTTTGCACAAGTCCAGGTAGATGACGTCATTTGCTCTTCCCCTATCCATCAATACTGTAACCCCGTTGTAGAAGGCCACCAGATTTGTCAGGCACAGTCTGCCCTTAGTGAAGCCATGTTGGTTGTCACCAATCACCTCTCCATTTTCCATGTGCAAGGGAGCCAGGGTAAGACTGTACCATTTGTACAGTCTTCTCCCTCAGTGTGTTCAAATTCTTACAATAGTTTCTGTTCACTGAGGGACTAGCTGCCTAGAGGGTCTAGCTGTCCCTCTTAAAGGATTCCTCAAAGACCGTGCTTTGGCTTGAAGTTCTTTGTGTAAGAAGTATTCTCTGCTTGATGGTTGATTGTATTTATTTTTGGGTAGGCACCAACTCCTGAAGTAAAAGCTACTTGGGTAAATGAAATAAGAAAAGTGCTGACAAGTCAACTGCAGGCATGCAGAGGTAAAATATTTTGGATATATACACACATATATATTTTTCATCTTTTCTCTTTGAACTTCAAAACCTACTCTGTTCACTGTGTAGGACTGTAAAAGTGAAAAGCTTAGAACACAAATCAGTTTAATGGTTCTTTTTCTTTTCTCCATTACAGAAGCTAGTCAGCACAGGACACTTGAACACACACAGAGTTTACCTCTACCAGCATCATCTTGTACAAGGTAAGTAAGTTTGTTGTCAAATCAGTCTACTTGTTTTGCAAATATACTAACACATTCACTTTATAGTTCTTTATTACTCCTGTCCCTTAATACTGACCCTTACATCTTAGAATTTTTTAGGTCTCTTTCTAATGTAAAGCTATAAAGCTTGGGGTTTATACATCTCCAGAACTCGTAGTTCTGGACAGCAACAGTGGCACAGGTTTTATAGATATGTAATTTTCTATTCCAGCCAAAATTCTGATGGTATTATAGTTCTCTTTGTTGAACAGCTAATTATAGACTTTACACCCCAGGTAAGAGAGTTATGTAGCTATGTGAAGCAGCCTTTTTCTTCATTCTTTCTTTTCTCTCATCATCTTCATGCTATTATTCTTTTCGTCCTTTGCAGGGGCATTCTTTTCTGTTTCTTTCTTTTTCTTTTTTATTTTTTTCCTCTCCTTTCACTTTCTTACTAAGTGATGTGTTCATTCCCCCAGTGTCTCAAGTTTGGAGTCAAGCTTCTTAAATTTTTCTGTTTTGTCCTTCACTATACCAAACTACATAAGTGTAGTCTTTCGCTCTCTCCTACCATTCTGCCCTTATTTGACCTCTGCTACTCACTTTTTTTTCCTTATGCCATTATGTGCATGTGTGTACGTATGGGTTTTACCCATAAGCCCATATACTCATATGTTCAGTCATTCCCATGCGGTGTATGCTCAAATATGTATCAGTAGTGCTCTGCCCTCATGCTTCATGCAAATACTTACCACTTACAGAACATTTCCCAGATACGTAGTATTCATGGAATCTCTCTCCCTTTCATTCCCAATCTGAGGTGTAATGGGAATCCAGCTGCAAGATTCAGCATATTGTCTTTGTTATTCCTTGTCTGTTTCCTGAATTAAGAGCTTCTAAAAGGCAGAGTTTTTTTTCCTTTTCTGTTTTTTTTCCCCCTCTCCTTAGCATATTCAGGAGGAAACTGTCATCACAGAATATGTCTATAGTTAAGAGTGAGTGGAAGTTGTACTGAGCAGCGGCCTTTTCCGTAGCTTCCATTGCCGTAGTATGTGCTTGCAGTCAAAAGGGGAGCTTTTCTCCTGTATATATGCTCATGGTCTTTCTACGCAGAGTCACCAGTGTGCATAGCTTCAACTCTAGAAGCTATGAACTGAGAAGCAGCTAAGAAATGGTTCTCAGCCTTTATATCTGCATGTAAAAGGCAACCTGTGACACAAGGTCATCACCCTTGTTCAGATCCATTTGCTGGAGATGGACTGATTTGTCTTCATTTTCTTCCAATAAGCAGTCCTTCAAGGAACAACATCAGAAACACAAAAAAAATGGAGGAGAGAAAAGCTGACCTCACAAGTCTAGAAGGTTATGTCACCACAGTAGCACCAAAGTACCCCGAGAAAAGCAAAGGTGAGTTTACACGTATGTATTGTGATCTTTAGCTGTGAAGAGCATGCTCGCGCTGCAGGTGCACAGGCAGATCCACCAGCACAGTAGCCATGGTAATAGAGGCAAAAGCAACGTTATACCTGAAGGAGCAGGACTTTGCTGCCGGTAGCCCTAAGGTAGCCCACCCACAAAGTGCTGCACAAGCAGCGTGAACATGCCAGTCCAATCTGCCCTTACCTGGGGGTTTTTTGTGTTCCTCTGTGTGCTGTGGACAGGCCCAAAGCCTCCCTAGTGAAAGAGAGACAAAAGGAGGTGGGAGGATCTATGGGTTATTTAGACTGTAGTAGATCTCTTAGAGTTGCCTGGCTCCTTAGTTGTCTTCTGGATAAATTCCTTGGCTTTACCTGTTCTGAAGAGTATTCTCTTGAACGTTGCTTTACATAACTGAGATTATTTACTGAACTAGTGGTACTACAAACCCCTGTACAAGTAAGAACAACGTGCCCCTTGGGTTCTTTTGTTGTACTTGGACTTTCAGTTTTGCCTTTCTCATCCTGAAGTGCTAGTCCCCTGGCAGGGCTGTGAATGATTTTTTGCCTTGACCTTTTCTTGGCCTTCTCCCCTTTCTTTCTGTGTGTCTCTTTTCCTTTGTAGATGACACTAGCTCTACCTCTGAATGCTCTGTACTGTCAAAAAAGCGCTTTACGCTGCAGGGCTTTACTAACCTCAAAAGTCAGAAAGGTAATTAAAAATAATAATAATAAAAAAGAAAAAGCTAGATTGTTTTGTATTTAAGGTTGTAACTGGAACATCACTTTGTGTGTAGTGTAAGAGGTCCATGTATACTTTTTCAATGTATGTATTAGCTTGTTCAGGCTAGGTTTCTGCATCACAGACCATGACAGGGAGATTTTTTTGAGAGACACTGTCTCCACTGTGGGAGAGGGAGATGCAGCCTGGAAAAATGGAGAGCTGTTGGACATGTGAGGGAAGGAGTGCAGTTTCCAATGCTTCTGGTCTCACTACTGGAGCCTAAGAAGGAGTTTATAGTGCCCTCTTCCTGTAGAAAACCTAGAGGCAGTTACCTTCAGATCAAATGCCTGGCCTGCTTCTAGCTTCAGTGGATCTGCCCCAAATGTACCTGTACTTGGCAAGAAGGAATCAAGGTTTTGCTAGAGTATTTCTGTTAACTTCCCTTCTGAACAGAACTCCTAAAGCATGACTACAGCAGAATGTGTTTTGCTAGATACAAAAGGCTACAAAAGTAAAGAAGAACTTCTTTATGCTTCCAGAAATGGTCTTTATTCTTTTTTTTTTTTCTAAAACATAGGGCTCTGAGATATTTCTTGCTTCCTCCTGCCAAGTAATTGCACTGGTACATTCACTTCTTGCTTTGAACAGCTATCTTTGAACAGTCTGAATTGCACTAAGATGATGCCACTTGTTCAAGAGCATGCCTTTTTTTTTTTTCCAAGCATCTCTTTAGAATGCCTTTTCAAAACTTGATTACCTTTGAGTTCTTTCTGGAGAGGTTCTAGGGTTGTGTATCTGGTACCAATGAGGTGAGCACTAATATCCCATGCTTGCCTTGACAGAAACTCCATCTCCTACTGCTAAAAGCCAGACATTGCCAATGATCCTTCTTACAGGACCAGGTATTGCTGTAGAACTAGATTTATTTTAAAATGATTGTTTATTTGGTAATGTTTGTCTAAAATTGAAATTAATTATATTCATTTGATGTCTAGTTCGTTTTGAAAAGTTTATGTATACTTTCATCTATAACCAGAAAATAAATTTGTCAAATCATCTTAAACTGTACATGACTAATTACCTTCTCCTGCTATAATTAACCAATGACAGCTAAAACTAGAGCGATCACAAAAATCCATTCGTTTTCCAGTATAAACTCAAAGGTATTTAGCATGCAATCCACCAATTCTCTTTTTTCCAGTTCTTCAATATCTCTCTTCTGTGTTTTTTGCCTATTCATCCTCCTGCAGCTTCTCCTACCAGTCCTGACAAAAAACCTAAACGGCATGAAGTAGTGAGTGATCCAACTCCTTTTGGTTTAAGAGGTAGAGTGTTACCGCATCTTGTACTCCCCAAATACCCACCCATCCCTGGTGTTTCATCAGAGCACTGGAGATTACCTGTATGATGATGACGTGTGCAGCAGTATTGGTATCTTCTGTGTTTTTTCCAAAGGGGTCCAGCAGCTTCTGTATACGCTGGTTTTGATAGCACAACTTGTCAAAGTTTTACCTTGGCCTCAAGTAAAGTAGCGTATGGCTAACTTTGGTTTTTAGGACGAGGTGGTGGGAAAGTGATCTTCTGCTGAAGAAACAACCAGGAGATGGGTGTTAATGGAACTACAATGGCATCCAGTTGCTATGAGATGCATGGATTTCCAGTTAGCATCCTTTTCCCACTGTGCTCCTTGTAGAGAGGTTTTAACTTCTAAAAAAAAAAGGGGGGGGGGGGGGGGAAGAGCAGGGGGAAGGAAAGTCATGTACTCTAATTAGAGTGGGGATCATCACTGTCCTGTGGAATGTACATTGTCTTACTCCATTTTCAGTTTGCATTTATTAGTCAGTCTTGTTGAATCTCTTTTTGGTTGACAGTAGGCAATTTTCACTACCCTGTTAACCTACGATGCTTTAACCGACCCCCTAGTAGCAGTTTGCCTCCTGTCCTCCCAACCCACAGCGAAGCAATGAATAAAACATTTCTGTTAAATGACCCATTTCTGACTAGCAAGGCTGTTGGCAAAGGCTTAAGTACAAGTCCCTGAGCTTCATTAACTGGAGTCCAAGGAAAACAGTCCTTCTCTTCCTGGCTCTCTTTTCATGTGACCATCTATCTCTTTTAGAAAATATAATCCTAAAGATTAAGCTATTTCAAGCCCTCCCACTGTCCCCTTCTCCAGGTTTCCGCAGCCTTTGTGTTTGTCTCACCTGTGGAAATGATGCTGGTTCTGCTGCTGTGCTGGAGAAACTCTGTGCAATGCCACTGACCCTGTCTGAGCAGCAGGCAATGTAATCCTAGGCCAGACTTGTGCAGAAACTCCACAAGTGTGGATATGGGAATTACAGTGTTAATTTTCTGCACGTGAGATCCACGAGTACCGCGGAAACTCCTGAATCATTGCTAATTTACATTAAAACTTTTGAGTCCTCTGGACACGCTTCTGAATTGCTGTCCTGTCCAGCAGCCTCTCACTTTAAGAAACAACGAAAACCAAGTAAACAAATTTAAAACATCTGATAACTCCCTCCTTCTGTCTTGCACCTTCTGATCTCTTTTTTGACAGACGCTTTTTCTCCTTCACCAACTCAGAGGGATAAATGCGTGGTGAGCTCAGCCATTTCAGGATGAAGCTGCACCAGATGATGGTCACAGCTTCTCAGTGCACAACACACTGCCCCCACTTGTTTCCTTTCATGATTGCAACCCTCCTACTTGAACCCCAGTGAGCTCAAGGAAAACGAAGTAGTGACAGAATCATATCTTGCAGATTGATCCTGTCTTTGTAGAGAAACCTGCGGGCCTGTTTCTGAAGAGAAGCAATTTATGAATTCTGAGTTTTCCTGGCACCGTCGAATCTAAGCTTGCTCATCTCTGCATCGTCTTTTCTTAGGTCTCTGCCATTTCCTTGCATGCTCTGCCTTTATAGGGAGCTCTGATGTAGTCACATCATGCAGAATACACATGTACACATCAAAATAGCATGCATAAACTCAGAGCTTTTGGTTAGTTATGTGACCATAGTGACTACTTCTCTCCACAGATGATAGGCTTGTTAGAGTGCCAGCTTGTATGAGGAATAGGCGTACTGCTGCTATGGCAGGATCAGGCAGGTCTGCTCCTACCTCCGTTAGCACAATATGTGAAAAGAAAGGCAAGGGAGCTGCTACCCAAAATGTTCCAGATGAGCAGACCAGCGAATGTGATGCTGTGGGAAGAGCAATTACAATGATGTCACTTTCTTTTTCTTTTGTGCAACTTTTTGGTTCTGTTTCTAATGAGAGCTTGGAACAATTAGAAGAAACCAAGTTTTCTTCTGTTGCATTGTCCTTAACTTGGAAATAACCCACAGGCTTTTAGCTGTGTCCCATGGGCCTACTAGATGTGTGCTTCCAGTGAAATTTGCATGGAATACAGCAGGAATTTATTACTCAGTTTCTTCACAGATTTCATTCTTAACCCTGGACAGGGCCAAATGGGTCAGTACTTCTAACCTCGTGCAGGTCATCCAGCAGTGCAGGCGAGGTAAAAGACCCGCTTGGTTTGGTGTGCTCTGAGTGTGATGTCTTAGATTGCTTTGGTTTTACTCTGACAATGCTCCTGGTTGTGGTTTTCTTTTTTTTTCTTAATGCACTGGCGTGACCAGCCAGGCAGCAAATGTAACCTACCTCAGCAGCAGTGAAGAGCCAAAATGCTGATGCTTACTCAGTTTAACTGATAATTACCTAGAAGTTGGGATGTTTGTTTTTCCTTTCAGTCTTTCATTGAGTTTTGTATTGTTACAATTTGGCTTGAACCAAAATGTTACTTGGAACTGTTTATTTGTCCTTGTTATTTTGACTTTTTCATTGTAAGCTCAGCACATGCACTAGCAGTTGCTGGCCTCAGTGAAAAGCATCCTGCTAGTAAAGCTTACTGTAGTTTTATTTGGAAAAGGATATTGTGCTCTCTGGATATGGTCCAGCCTTATAAATAAATGAAATGCTTCACACAGAGAGAAAAAGGAACACTTGGCAATAAGTGACAGGCAGGAGGTTGTTCTTGCGGTATTTGGTGCAATGACTTAACACAAAGATAATTTGGTGTGATTAAGTACCCTTGTGTCAGCCTGGATACCCTTAAATAATAAGCTGCATCATCAGATAAAGTATGAGGTGCCTGTAGCTCCTGTTGAATTTTTAGACAGCTGTTAATTGCTCAGTATTTTGAATGAGACAATGTCCATCCATCCCTCGTTCCAACAAGCTG
The DNA here is from genome assembly GCF_964211835.1 of Anser anser. Lineage (NCBI taxonomy): Eukaryota > Metazoa > Chordata > Aves > Anseriformes > Anatidae > Anser > Anser anser. The sequence goes on along the minus strand of NC_139720.1, from coordinate 148,189,041 downwards.
GTTGCTTTGGGTGACAACCATGTGTGTCTATCCTCTTCCCATAAAGTGCACATTCCCATCCTCTACCCTCTCCCAAAAGAAAGTATCTACACATTGTTCAACTTCGTGTAAGGCAGAAATAGGTTCTTTTTAAGTTGGGAATTTGCTTTCTTTCCATCTACATAAATACAAACGGCCAAATTCACTGCTGTGCATTGCCACAAATCCACTTTGATGGAAATGGGCCACCTTTTGCTAGCTTTGAATTTCACTTTGTGGCTGTAATAACTTCCCTGTCTAAAGTTTTCCTCCTTTTGTGCTGATCACTTAAGTGGCTTTCAGGGGGAAGAACATTCCTCCCAGTCAGTGGCACGCTGTTGCAAAGTTAACTGTTGGCTGTTTGTCCACAAAGGCTGGGCTAAAACGTCTCATTCTCTTGATGCATCTGAAGAAAATGATGGTTGGTCTAGTGCTGAAGATCCACTGAATTCATCGGATGCAGAGGAAGAAGGAGGAGGAGGAGCGGGAAACGAAATGAAGCTGGTAACCAGAAATGCTTTCCTGTTGGGCTAAGCAAACGCTACTGTTGAGTGACAGTGTGTAGGAATGCTTTTGAAGCTTGCTGGAGACAGAAAGTATCTGCCTTGAAATCCTCAGCTGGGTAAAACTCCTGGGGCAATGAAAAATATACTGTTTTCTTAAATCAGACTTTTGTTTGTACCTGGGGAAGGTGTACCTGCAGACCAGCAAGACTGCGAATGCTTATGCTGTAGTACAGAAGTCAAGCCATGACATGCTCAGCTACTGTGTCACATACATCGTGTCACTAGTTCCCAGTTTTTTGTGTGATTTGTTTTTTTGTTTTCCCTTGGGATTTTTTTCTTTTTGTAGAGATTTGAATTGTAGTAATGGAAACATTTCACAGAATGCTTTTCAGGGGGTGAGAATTCATACACTGAATTTGCATGGAATTAAACGGCAAAGTTATACTGCCTCTCAGTATGCATATTTACACTGTCTTCAACATGTATGTGCATGAGAAAGAAGGGAAGAGCGCTTTAATTTTCATAACAAAAGCTGCAACACACTTTAAAGTACTTGAGAAGTAATTTGTTTGTGTTTTTCCATGTGTGCATTTAGACTCCTGGTAAATACACAGTTGTGACTGATTATGAAAGAGGAATTTCTGAAGAATTTACAGTGAAAAGTGGAGATCTAGTTCAACTGATTCGTGAAGGGGAGGATGGACTTTGGTACGCAGATCTGTGTTTGGAAACTTTTATACGTGGAACTGCGTTTAGAAGGCAAATGTTTAGGGCAAGACGTTCAAAAGCGGTAAATGAAGCAATCTGACTATTTTTTCTTTTTATAGGTATGTAAAGAACCTGAGCACTGGTAGAGAAGGTTGGATCCCAGCAAGCAATCTGCTGATGCTCATAGGCAATTCAAAATCAGCTCAATCTTTAAGCAGCTCTGGTAAGCTATTATAAATGTGATGATTGTCTATCTGAAGATTTCTGTTATGAAAGAAACTTGTGAAAAACAACCATATTGTATTTTCTTGTGTTTTTCTTTTCCTCTCCTTTCCCTTTCCCAGAATCAGGCACTGCCTCCAGCACTTTGAGCACATCATCAAGTTGCAGTGATAGCTGCAATGCCAGCAGCACCAGCTTCTCGGACATTAAGGGCTAAGATCGAATTTTCACCCCACCTCCATGGAAGGTAAACTGGAGTTTGCCATCTTGTGTGGAATTTTTGGACGTTGGACTCAAATGAAGGACCACCTGTTCTGTGTTGCTGGCTTTGAGTATTTTGTCTGGTGATTTTCAGAGATTCTCACGGAAGATCACAATGAAAAGTGCATGGAATGTGAAGCTGTAAAGAAAAACTAAGTGATTTGAAATAGGGTATCGTAGAGGCTTCTGCTCTGAATTTTGGAGCCGCAGAGGTGCTAGCATAAAACACATTTTTCCCATTGATATACAATCAGGTTTCTGCAGAACTGTACTTTTCGTAACATACAGAATCTGAAAGTGAGCAAACAAAATGTGTTCAGTGCTAAATCCTTATTGTAAACTAATAACATAGTAGTCACTGTACAGGATAGGTGTGCCAAAAATAAATCAGATTTTAAATTTTCTCTCCCCCAAAATACCCTTTCTCCATGGATGTACCTCATTCAGTGCAGTGAAGGGCACTTTTACAGGAATGAGGAAGTAAGTTTGGTCCAGCCATTTCTCTTCTCTTGGGTCTTTAGGATACTCTTCTGAGCCCTAGAGATTGGGATGCAGAGATGACTAATTCTCTGACCACATCATCAAAAGAAAATACTATTTTATCCTTTCCAACCTTTTGATAACACATGCAATGAAATAGCTTTTCTGAGACATTTTGGCCTCACAACCAAACTCTTTACCAATTTCACTGTTTACGTAGCCTTGGCAATTTAGTACTATCTTTCTCCTTATGCGGGTGCACAATGACACAAACATTCTTATTCACTAGATGATTTCTTATTAAACTATAATTGCACAGTTACCTTCAGTTCTAATTAGCACGCAGTTATAGGCAAAGGAAACTATTGTGGCTTCCCTACAGATCTAGAGCCTTTCTCCAGAAAAGCTTAAGAGGTCAAGAAGCCACACATTTTTAGTCAATGAAGTATGTTGTAAATTTATTCAAAGAGACAAAAATGACATAATTTTTCGGTCAGGGGGAGCACAGGGAGGAAAAAAATATCTTCATTAGAGTCAGATTTGTCCTGTAGTCAAATATTTTATTTTTTTTTAAAAGGAAGGATAATGCTAAACTTGCTATTTTTCAAGGCATGATGTAAGCCACTGTTATAAATTTTTACCTTGTGAGATGTTCTTTGCACTTCGTCCTTATAAACAGTACAAAATTGTATGCATGGATGGAATAATGTATTGATTCCTTTACATATTTATAATGTTTTTACTTGTATGAAAATAGGCTTTTACCCAATTTGTATGTAATATTAGTTAAAAATACCATGGACATTAAGAGCATAATTTTTCAGAAGCACTAAGCAAACCAAATTATGTCAATGGGAATTGCTGTTAATTATCCAACCCTCTGATGGCTGAGCCCTGAAGTCTATCTTTATGCCAGAAATTTAGACTTCAGAGGCTGTAGCTTGGGAAACTTAAAGGAGAAATACTCGAAAGAATGATCTTGGTCCTCAGTTCCAAAAGCAACCTTTCCCCAGACAAAATCAAAAAGGTAGCTGACTGTGGTCAGTACAAATTGAAACGTGTGTGTATATATATACACACCCACACATTTATGCAGGCACATATGTGCGCGCGTGTGTGTGTATATATGTGCGTGTAGATATGTATATGTGTAGATATAATGTATCAATGTAAAGGATGTATTTATAGTCTTCATGCTGCTGAATGTGTCACTTTACAATTCATCAATACTTAGGTTTCTTGCAATACTGCAATATAAAGGCGGGTCAGGGTTTTACTTCAGGCGTCTTTTCCAACACAGAAATCCTCTGATCTTTTTTTAATTATCCCACGTAATACTGTGCAGACCAGGAATATTTAGTCTGGTATTTAACAATGAAATGGCGGCATGAGATTCAGCTTATCTTCATCTGTGTAAGTTATTTTGTACATTCTGTAACATAATTTACTTATACATTGCTGTCATCGCTAGGATAAGACTGTCCTTTCATTTCTCACTGCGGCCTCATTTGTGTTATTTCAATGGTTTCCTCCACATCATTGCACTTTAATACAACCCATTTCACCGTTTCCTTTTTTTTTTTTTACTGCTGTTGTGATTTAGAGGTTCAAAGTCAGAGGTCTCTATTGTAATTATGAAAATTTGAATAAATTTCAGCACTTCTTGCTGAATGCCTTTATATAGACATGCTCTGTGTTTTATTTTTGTCTCATGGTCTTAAAAGCTGCTTATGGGTATCATATAAAAACAGACTGGATTTTGAACAGAAAAGCAGGTTTGTCTAGCTGTAACAAGCCTCAAATGTGAGGTACTTGGCAGGTCTGTCTCCAAATCTTTTGCCTGCTCATTCTGGACCATCTCAGAAACACCATTTTATCCTGGTGGTCCTGCCACACTTATTTGGAACTGGGGAATTAAAGGATGTCAGGAGGTTGAGGATTAAAAAATGACAACCGTTACCAACTTGATTTTCCCCCCACACCCTCCTCCCATTTTTGAAAGGAGTCATATCATGGCTGGATTCTCCCTAAACTAGCTGTGTATCCTGTCGTTCCTCTCCTCCTGCACACACCCTCCTCTTGATCGTGTGGATTTAGTGGAATATATTGGAGGTCTGTGTCTGGCCATGGCCCCAGCTGGGCGAGAGACAAGAAACCAAATTCACCCTTGCAGCATATGAAGAGGATTGTTTGTACATTCATGGATTAATGGCTTTAAGGACCATTATGCTATGGTAAGAGGTGAATTTCACCCTGAACTGGAGTGATTTGGGATGAGTTGGTGGCTGTGTCCAATTACACTATCCAGCTAAGCTATCACTGGGATCTGATTGCTTTCATTTACTTTTGTCAATGTAACAGCCATGTCTGTAGCCAAGCAGGAAGTCCAGCATTCCTGAGCACAACCACATTACAGTTGTTACTGTGACCAGATTTACCTTTGTGGAAAGTAGAGTTTTCTATATAAAAAGCCTAGGAAGTAGAGATTTCTTTTTAATTCTAATGATTATTTCCTATTACAAACACTATAGGCTCATCCTGGATTTCTTATATCCTAAATAACCAGCTCAAAGTTGGAGCACAGTCTTTCCTAGATGGAGAACCAGCTGTCTAGCTGGAATTCAAAACCCTTTTTCTGTTCTGCACAGATGTCAGTGAGCAAAATGGAGGACTTTGTCATCTTTAGAGAACTGATGGAAATTAATTATGGTCTAAATTTCCACTCTACTTCTGTATCATCTGGTGACTATTATGAACTGCCGTGTACAGTTCTGAGTATCCACACAAGTCACCAGAATTAGCAGTCTCAGTGGGTTAGAGTGGGTGAATGCCAGATCAACCTGGTACGAGGGAGCTACCCCAATCCAAACCCTTAATTTAGGATGCAGTTATAGAACTGTCCCTTAAGAGTTAAACTGTGTCTAGATACAGCATGATCAAAATAAGATGCTTAGATAGTGAAATAGCTTATCTGAGCTTTTGTTTGAAAGGAGGTAAATAGGTAATGTAGGTAATGTTTAAGCAACGATGGCCACAATTAGCAATAGCTACTGTTTATCTTCAGTAACAGCTACTAAAATAACGGTGAGATCTTTGGGGAGACTTCAGAGCCCCCTTACCTGGCTTGTGCTCAGGGGTCTTTGTCTTCTATGCTTCTGCCCGCCCTTTCCCAGGCAGTTTTTGGCTGGATCAGCTCCCAGAACTGACAAACCTTTCCTCTTCATGAGCAGAGGTGCCTGTGCTCACTCCTGTGGCTGTGCCAGGTCCCCATCAGGGACAGCCCCAAATGACAGCGGGGCAGGGGTAGGGAGTGCATGAGGCAAAGACATTCTGGGGGGGGGCTCTGCTGAGCATAAGGCGTCACAGTTGTTTGAGCACCCCTTCCCCTCCTCGCCTGCCCACGCTCTGTTGCACAGGGTTAGCTCTAAATACCTTGTCATGTATAAATAAGCACGCTCCCCAGTACTGATGGGCTCCAAAGAGTATTCACAGCGAAGCCTCCTCACCCAAAGCTTGTCTTTTCTTAGAAAATTTGAGGGTAGTGTTATGCATAGACAAGTCCTTGACTAAAAAAGGAGCGTGACGTACATAAAACACAGGCTGTGAGACAAACTGGCAGCATTTCCTCATCCAACCTAGATGAGGTTGGATGAAGATGAGGCCCCTCAGCTTTTCAGCACAAGAGGCCAAGTCATGGCCCGGGCAAAGGAAACCCATGAGGAGCTCTCCCAACTGCTCTGTACATGGCTCTGAGCCCTGTGGCGACAGGCCAAAATGCCCTGTGACATTAAGTCCCTGTAGAGGCCTATATGACACTACTAGACCTATATGCAAGAAGAAATGATGTGCTAAAGTATGCTTGTAGGTGTAGTTGCATCTCTCCTGAGGACCATCGCGACCGCTGCTGCCTGTACCAGCTGCAGCCTAAAGATGGTGGTAGAAAATCAAGGATCGAGGCTTGCATTTCTGTTCTGAGAGATTTTGACTAAGGTCAGCCCCTTCGGTGCTGAAATATTCTCCTTGAAAAACCAATTGAAATGAATCAATGAATCACCTTTCAGGTGTTTGGATTTATTTATTTCATATCAGTTGCCAAGACAGCAAGGGGCCCAGCTGTGCTTAAAAGGCTACGTACTTACTAGAGGTACTGGTGTGGCTGTGATGGTCTTAGGAAATAGCCAAGAGAATATCTCTAGTAGAGTTAATCTCTATTATTGCCAGCTGAGATAGGCAGCACTGAACATAGATTTTGGGCACACCACCTCTAGTTTAAATGTATTTTGCACAGCCTTTTCTATGTCTTTCATTTCCTTGTGGGGAAAAAAAAATCCACACCAACATTAAAAAGTAAAATTTTAAGTACCTGTATTCAGAGCTAATCACAAAAAAAAAAAAAAAAACTCAAAAATATTACCTCCCCATTTTTTACTCCTTCTCTATGAGCATAGTTGCTGCACAGGGGCAAAAAACTCAGTCAAACAGGCAAGTAATTTTCTACTGGAAAGAAATATTTCTCTTTTGAGGTCTAAAAAGCAAATCATTTGCTTTAAAGCTTAGTCACGTAATATTTGTGTATTTACAGTTTAGTACAACAGAAACAGGAAATAATTAACTTGATAACAGGCTTGGATCTCTTGTAAGTAGTCTGATAAGTGTATGATGGCAAGTTACAACTGTTATTGGAGATTTAGACTGAATTTTCCATTTTTAGCTTGTTCCTAAACCCTTTTTACCTAAACTCCCTGGTCAGCTCACTCAAGTGATGTCTTATGGTATTTCAGAAATAGAAATCTCTTTTTTTCCTTTTTAAAAAAAAAAAATAATAAAAATTGTCACTGAGTGCTGACAGGAAAACTCATGTTTAAATAATCAGTGACCTGATGGATCAGATTGAGTTGCACAGTTCCCAGTAGCTTCCATATGTGTCTTATCTTCAACCCAAAATATCAACCTAAAAATAGCAAAATCATACGAGTTTTTCTTTGAAAAATGTCAAAATAAAACAAGGCAAGAATAAAGAACAGTATGTTCTGAGACATCAATTCATGTCTTCCAGGCTACTGCTTCTGGTTTAGACATTTTTACACATTGTTAACATTTTTTTTTTATTGTTATTTTTATTTTATTTTTTATATGAACTTGGAAATGAAGCAACTTTGGACTTCCAAAGCATACACTAAAAAAATGCCCTAAATCATATTTTCTGAACAGCTGTCCCCAAACAGATTCTAGCAGCAGTCATGGGGTGAGTTTGCTTTAATATACATTTACTTTTAATTGGACGGTGGATTATTTTCCTTGGAATTGCTCAGAAAATATAAGGCAAGGCTGAAGCCTCCACTGGGAAGGAGATTTATTGAGCAGAATACCAGGATAATTCTCATAAGCTACAGCAAGACCACACAAGAAAAAAACCCACAAAGTGAGATCTAGGGATCTTCTGGGGAAAACAAGCTAATGACCTGACATTTGTTCCTCCAGCTGGGGTCCCAGACCATAAGGAAGGGGAGCTCTTCTTGAAGTCAAGAGCTCTTCTTCAACCAAAGCACTATAAGCAGAGATCTACGTGAAGCTGGCTGGCAAAGAGCTGCCATGAAGTCCTGAAGTCCAGCTGGATCTCCAGTGGCTCTTGTCATGGGCACAGGCCTCCTTGCCACCCCTGATGACATCTAATCTCAAGAATTTTTCTTGGAAGAAGGGCTGGCCCCATGGGAACCGACTGTTGTTCCCAGCACTCGGACTTCTCCCTGGGAAATAACAATGGGTTTTGTTGTATTCCCAAGCAGTAAAAACAAAATCTTTCACGTGTGCAGGCTGGCAAGGGAGAAAGAGAGCAGGGAGGCATTGCCTCAGGCCTAGAGGATGTACAGAAGCCTGTGCACCATCAAGGAAGAGAAGCCAGCGAAGTGGTGCCACGGCTGTGGAGCGGGACCACCTGCAGCCCCTAGCAGGGTGCTGGCAGATCCCACCCAGCCCAAGGAGACACCCCTGGGTGGCGACAGGGACCAAGCTGGGCTGGCCTAGGGCGCAGGAGGCACCTGGTGTTCAAACAGACAGGGGGTGCAGCTTTTCCCGAGACGACACGACAGAGGGAGATGTCTGCAAGCAGATCTGAAAAACTAGGCTTCACTAAGCTGAACATGTCCTAGCTGTTTTCAGCTCACTGCCGTAGGCAAGTGAGCAAGGAATGAGGACCATGTTGGCAGGTTATGAGGTACGGAGGGGCTTCCCAGAAAGCTTGGGCCTGCTAGAGCTCCTTTAGTACCCCAGCTGCCACCCCCTGCCCTGGGACGGGACCTGCCACCATCTCTGACCATGCTGGGAGCCCAGCTGCCATCCAGAGACATGCCCAAATGCCTCCTCTCAGGAAACCAGTTTCAGAGCAGGATGTCCAGCCGTGGCACGGAGCAGCAGGAACGCGTGCGAAGGGTGGCCGGGAGCCCAGCTGTCCGATCGATGGCGGCTTCCTGGAAGTTCAGCCGAGCGCTGGCAGCAAAGCAGCAGCACAGCTGGGGCTTTTCAGGGCCACAAGGCTGAGGTGCAGAGCCAGCCCTCCTTCCTCCGCACCAACCGAGGGGAGGACTGCCTGAAGGATGCCCCAGCCCTCAGGGCTGCTTCGCTTCTCATGGGCAAACATGCCCTTTACCTCCCTGCTATCTGAAGTCAACATTTACCTAAGCCTGTTGTCAGCTCTCTGCTGTGATGCCACTAATTGATTTCCGTTAAATCAGAGGATTGCTTATTCCCCAGATATAATGTGATTTGCAGACTAGCCCCTCGAAGCCCTGTCATTACTCATGAAACGCAATGTGGATCAGCTCCGCATCTCCTCGAGCTGGTACAGCTTGCAAGGCACGGGCATCTTGCAATAAAGCCACAGGAAACCAATGTAGGGTACTTCTGCTGGTTAATTAGTGTCTCCAAGTAATCTGAGCCAGAAGTTCAGGGTTTCCACTGGTGACTGGGAGGTGGGAAAAAGGGGGATGTCAGCAGTTTGGTCATCCCCCAAATCCCTGACAGGTTGTACCTGGCCTGCCTGGTCGAGAAATGCCCTGCTGCAGCTCTGCATGGATGGTGACACAGCCAGCACAGTGCCATACAGACACAGGGGCCTGGCATTTATTTTTTGCCTGAAAAAGGCCTGTTAGGTGGAAAATAAAGGGGCAGAGTAGAAGCCTCTGCAATCAGCACAGCCTTTGCACAGCTCAGGAGAGCGTGCTTCGACAGCAAGCTCCCTGCTGGTGCAGAAAGGACACGGTGCAGGATTTGCAGGCGCCCTCGTGCTCAGCTCTCTGCGCGGATCGTTCCTGGTTTCCATGACTCGCCGGCCCCTCCTCTGCTCCGAGCGTTTGAAGCTGAGCTCTTTGGCCAAACAGTCCTTGCTGAAATGTCAATACGCCGCTGGGACGCCGACTTGTAGGGTTCATCATGGTTTCCAGGCAGTGCGTGGCTTTGCTTCTCTGCTTTCCGCTGCTGATTCCTCTTTCTCTGGATGCAGGTACGTCTGCAATTACGTTTACTGGCAGCAAACCTCTCTGCTGATACACTGGCATAATCCTTACTGCGAGCTTTGAGTGCTGTTGCACACAGAAATGTTTGTCCTGCCTCTGGTTGTGCCTGTGAGCTGTTCGAAGGCTCTTGTTTGCTTTCAGTGATGGCAGCCGTGTGCTTGTTTTGCCAGCTGAGGAAAATCCCTTCCACGCTCATATGCGCATCTATCACCTCACTGCACAGGCAGCAGGTCAACCATCAGCTGCCTGCCTATGAGGTGAAAACAGGAACCTAGATTTATTTTTATTTCATGCTGAGCCATGGTATTTTTCAAAGCAGAGAATCGATAGCTTCTCATTCAGCTGACAAGAAATTAAAGAGGGGAAGACCGCTATGTTTCCAGTGCAGTAGATGGAAGCGAGGTGGCAGCTCTTCGGTAGTTTCAGGATGTGTCTGAAAATCAGCAGCCAAATTACTACAGCAGAACCAGAAGAAATTGCTTGGTGATTCTCAGGTAGCCATTGACTGTGTCTCTCAAACTGTGATGAACAAAGCTGGAAGAAATTTTTAGCAAAGTCTAAAATGTTCCAATGTAAATAAGTGGAGAACGCAGGAATGAAAGTGGGAGGGTGTCAGTATCCACGTGCATTGATACATATGTAATGTATCTTCAGCATAATTATAAACCTTTAAAGAAAGCCATATTAAATGCATACAGCCTGATTTAAAAATCACAGCAGAACAACCCAGCTGGCATTCCTGCAATGGACAAATGTTTATGAAACACCCTGTGATAAATTAGATGCATGCCACAAAATACTTTAATCCTTTAAGTAACTTTGAAATATGGGGAAAATGACCAGTATTTCACATGTAATTCGGCAAATGTCCTGATTTGACACTGATGCCGAGAGGCAAAGAATTCACCAGCCCAAACTAGGCCCTCTCGGGATTCATGTTTGTGTGTATGGCTGTGAGGGTGCCTACGAGTGTACACTCACATCCCCAGGGGTCATCAGTCTTGTCCTTCAGAGGCCACCCCAGGTCCTCCCAGCAGGCTGGAGGCAAATCTCCCTCTTTTGTGGGTCCTGTGGTGGTGGTGGAGAATGTCCTGGGGCACAGGCAGGGCATATGCACCATCCTGAATCCCCAAATCCACCCACAGTAAATGGGTTCAAGTTGCAAGTACTGATGTAAGTTGTTGATACTAAGCTCCAGAATTCTCTACTGACATGGAGGGGGGAAAAAAGAAACAACAGAAAACAAACAAACAAAAAACACACAATGAATTATTTCAAGACTGGTGCTGTGTATTATGTGGAGCAAAAGTACTTTGCAGAATTCTTGTTCATTATCCTGAATTATGCTGGGTGGGCATAACTGTGTGGTGTGCTTGTATCCTGAAGCTGAGGAGCAGGTCAGCATGGGGACAATGCCATCAGGTGCGGGTGAGGAGCCCTGGCACAGGCTGCCCAGAGAGGCTGTGGGGTCTCCTCCTCGGAGGCCTTCCAAAGCCGCCTGGAGATGGGCCTGGGCAGCCTGCGCTGGGTGGCCCTGCTGGGGCAGGGCTTGGGCCTGGTGGCCTCCAGAGGGCCCTGACAGCCTCAACCAGTCCGTGGTGCTGTGAAAGAGCGAAAGGTTTTGAGATTAAAAACAGTGAGGAATGGAGCACTGGGGAGTTAGGGTTGACTGGCTGACCCGTCACTGAGTGACTTAGTGTAGTGAGTACAGGAACACTGGGTGTTGCCATGTACTTCAGTGCTAGATAAAGCTTGATAAATGCTTTTCAGCTGAAACGGCCCTGCACATTTTGAGACCTACAACACAATGTGTGCTGATGCTTTAGGAGTCGCTGGCACCACACTGGTATAGTATGCCCTCTTCTCTTAAGGTCTGGGCTCTGTAAAATCCATGTGCTGTCACTTTACATGGGAGGCACGCCAGAGGAAGGAGGCTCGGAAAGCTGTGTGCATTTGCCCAGCTTGTCATAAACAGCTCGGGAAGCAGAAAACCTTTCCTCTGTGCCCTTTCCTTCTGGAGTGCACGAATGTACGACAAACACAACACGCCACTGTTTTTCAGTCTTTTTAAAGCGGGAAGAGGCAAATGGCGTTTTACAAAGGCACCGAAGAGCCAATAGCTTCTTCGAAGAGATAAAGCTGGGGTCACTAGAGCGAGAATGCATGGAAGAGAAGTGTTCCTTTGAGGAAGCGAGAGAGATCTACCGTGATGATGAGAGGACAGTAAGTAACGCAGGGCTGGGCAGGCGCTCCTTGTCAGGTGTACCCCCCACACACACACCCTATTGCTTTGACACTTTAAACCATTACAGAAAAAAAAAAAAAAGAAAAAAGAAAAAAAAAAGAAGCACTTTGTGTCCTGCTCTTTGGCTCTTTGTCTTACATTTCCAGGGGGACAAACAGCAGCAGGGTGAGCTGGCGGAGGGCATCCTGCATGGACCATACGTGGCAATACTAATTTGGGGGATGGTGGGATAGTGGCTTCTCTCTAAGCTGTCTCCCCGGCCTCCAGTAATTCCAGGCCTGACAATACTGTCAATTATTGCATTATACAATGTTTGTTTCAGTCCATCCCACCTCCTCGATACAGAGGTCATTGATGGATACCCTCTCTGTGTGTACTACACAATGCCCTGTTCGCACATGAAAACAATATAGAATGTGGAAAATAATGTAGAATATTTTATGGATATACACTTTCATAAATTATAAAGGCAAATGGGGCATCACTTTGGCTATCTGCAAGCCATCCTGTGCTACAAGAGCTGTAGGACTTCTGAGCAAATTCATCTTTAATCTAATCTCGCATCTTTTTCTTCCAGAAAGAGTTCTGGCACATCTATTCCGGTAGGAGCACTCCGTGTTTTCCAACAGCCACAAAAATGCTCCCGCTGCTGCCGCTCTTGGACTGACACTGAATGTTTTTGCAGACCCCAACCAGTGTGACTCCAGTCCCTGTCAGAACGGCGGGAGCTGTGATGACCAGTTTCAGGATTACGTTTGCCGCTGTCCCGTGGAGTACGAAGGCAAAAGCTGTGAAAAAGGTCAGCACTGACATAGCTTAACAAAATAAAAACAGCATCCTTGATTCAAATGCAAGGCACTGAGATGAGTGGGAGCAATCATTATTGCTCGGCATCTTTCTAGCAGCGACAGCCACTGTTCACACCGCCCGGGGTGTTGGATGATGGATCTAACCAGCCGGCAGCCAGGCACCGCAGAGAAGAAACACAATTATTACCCTTTGAGGATTTTGTAACAAAAATTGTCTTTTGTGAACCAGCTGAGAGAAAAGGAGGATTTTATTTTCCTACCCAAGTGTTGAAGTTGCTTTGACTTAGGAGCACGGTGCAGTGAATGAATGAGAACTATGCTGCATGTGCGTCGTACAAAGCCCGAGGGGACGGATCCTGCATTAATAAAGTCTTTCCAGGATAAGTCTTTCCACTGATTTCAGCGGGCAGAACAAATTAACTGTCACGCTTACACTCAGAGCATGGTGAGCCCAGATGAGGACTAGGCACCCATCAGTCTCACCAGGCAGCCTCACAGCTCCCACGGCAGCTCATTACCTGCCCATCACTCAAAGCAAGCCACAAAAATTATGCCCTCATCTCCCTGTACTGCTAAGCTGATCACAACCACCTTCTCTACCACCTCCTCACCTCCTAGGCTTTGTTTTTTTCATTGTTGCTGCACTGCAGCAGCTCTCTAGTCAACATCTGTGAGCCCTCTCTCCCTTCTACAATGACTTCATGCAAGGACCACCCCGTTCTCAGCCTTGCACTGTTTCCTCCTGTGCCTCTGGGCCAGAGAGAGCTCATGGCAATACAGGAGTGATTTCTACAAACACCAACGTATGTACAGCTGCCCAGCTGGCTGAAGTGAAAGAATCGGGCTGGGGAGAGGTTGTTTCATTTTACTTTGCAAAAGATAAGTTTTCTTATGACGTGATTTATTCAGTGGCCATCCCAGAGCATCTTTGTGCCAAATGGGAACTATATACTTTCAGTTTTTCAGCCATGTGTTATGATGGTACAATCACAATACTTTCATCCTTTTTCAAGTGTAGTGTGCTACTGCTGAAGCTCAGATGCTGCATGAATGCAGGTTGATTTTAGGTGTATGCTTTTTAAGCATGGACTTTTCCTGGAATCCAGTCCTACAGAGCTTTTGCCAAGCAGTAGTAGCTTTTGACGAAATCACTGTACATAAATCACTGAAATCTGCTTGGCGGCCTTGCTTTCTTGTCAACATTTCAAGTCATAATTCACTCTTGTTAAGTACCAAAATCCATACTCAGAAACCTTAATGCTCTTTCCCCGACTTTAGCTGTGGCTGAGAAGCTGAAGTGCATTTACGACAACGGCGGCTGTGAGCAGTATTGTGCCGATGAGCAGTCCAAAAAACGAGTGTGCTTCTGCGCAGATGATTACACTTTAGCGAGTGATGGTGTGTCCTGCATTCCCCAAGGTAAGACACTACGAGCCCGATGCTAAGTCTAAGCCACCCCTGGAAGAAAACTTTTCAACACCTACACGTTAGGAGGTGCAAAACTCTTGGATGTCAGTTCCCTGCTTCTTCTTAAAGGACAGAGTCTAAAGCAGTAGGTTTGGGCTTCTGCTGAAGCACCCAAAAAATGCAGTCTGGAAAGTGTGTGCACTGAGCCACCCCTAAAAGTGCTGGTGGGAAATGCTGAGCTTGATCTGGGGGCAGAAGCGGCTGAGTTGCTGCAGGTTGTGCAGTGCCCCCAGGACCCTGAGCTGGGAACTCCTCTTTGCAAGGGGCCCACAAGTCCTCCTCTGAAAAACTGGGCAGGAACCCCATTTTTTCCTCGAAACCTTCAAGTGTGAGGAGGAAGAAGTAGTGCCACCCATTTGCTGGGCATTAAGCTTGCAGCTAGAGCACTGACTCAGAAAATAAGGAAGCTGGATTCGCTTCAGCTGGCAAAGGTTCAAAGCATGGAGACTGCATGCCAGGATGTCTTCTCAAGTGAGGTCCTCACCCGCTAGTGATGCCCTTCAGACCCCTCTTTTCTGGCCCCAGAAGTCCACTCCTCTGGGACGTGGGGAATGTGAGTTTTAACATCCTGGGACAGAGGAGGGAGCTGAGCCCCTGCCTCCTCTGTGGGGAGTGCACCCCCGATACAGTAGACAAGAACTGAGCAGTGGAGGCACATCCCATGGCCAGGTGGTCCAAATAAAGCAGAGCAGCAGGTACTCAGGAATCTGGGGGATATGGGGGTCAGGCTGAGGACTTTCTGCTGAGTAGAGGGGCTTTGGGCCTCACAGGTCCATTTTTTTTGATCTAGCTTATACTCACTGCGGTAAATTATTTTGTGGCAGTGTTGTTTTAATGTTGATTTCCAATCCATGTGAATTTGTGACTGTAAGATTTTGCTAGCATAATTATTTCAGCTTTTTTTCTCTCCCTCTATTTAGTAGGACCAATACACTTTTGGTATTCCTCTAGACAGTATGGAGAGATATTTCTCTCACTCATCTGACAAGGTAAATTTCAGCAGGGACTACAATAGCACAAGTTCATTATGTTTCGAATACAGAAGCTGGCACTTTACTCTGTTGCAGATGCCTGCTTCAATTACTTTCTTAGACGGGTAAAAGAGACCCCTGGGGACACACACACAATGGACAGAGCTGCAGGAGCACGTGTTCACGGCTAAAAAAGTAGTTCTGAGGGGCAATGCCCCCATGCACACACTGCAATGGAGCACTCATGCGGAGAACTGATAATGACAGCCTAGCTCTCAACAACAGCAATGTCATTTAAAAAAAAAACAGACTGGTAATGTGCTTATCCCTTATTAGCAGATTCTGCAGTATCATGTGATGGGGAAGCTGCTTTTTGGAAAAGCTGAGAACAAAGAATTCAATATTCCCCACAGGCTTTAAAGCCCGTCTTCTCCTGTGCATAGAGAGGATGATGTATTTGTTCTTGCTTGCTTCCAGAGGGCCAAAATACCGATATCGCTGACCACGCAGTGCGAGGATACAAAACCGTGCAGCTGCCAGACTGCCAGTCCCTTCACCATCCTTCTGTCATCTCTCACCACGTGCTTGCACCTTCCAGCACCCGGACCTGTGTTGCCCTGCATACAGCATTAGAGGGCATGGTTTTGTGCTGCGCCTGTCCTGGCATTTCAGCAGCTGCCACCAAAAGAGCTAGTCCTGCTACACCACAGCGTGCCTGTATTTGTAAAAGCCTGAAGCTTTCTTTGCGTTAGCTGAATTAATAGGCACATTCAGGCTATTACAGAACCGTGGAGATGTTGGATTCAACTTGGCACAGACTGTAGGGCCCTGGCTCACAAAGTGATAAAGAGAGAGCACTTCTCATCCCAGTGTTACTGCAGAATGGCTGCTGGACGTAAGGGACGGTGCATTCAGTTACAGCACAGCCAGCTGGCACCCACCCAGAAAAATCCAGTGCTAGACCCTCTGCTTCGCAGAAGGAAAACTCTGTTGTGTGAGGGATGTATTAAAAACACCAAGACTTCCTCTGCACTGCGGCTCAGTAGCAGGTTTGGTCCTCAAGACTTGCTTCTCTTATTGCCAGTCTTCACGTGCATGCTTGGGCTATAAAAGGACCTTAGACTGAGGTGTACAGCCTTGAAGGATTAAAGATGACCTGGACCCAAGCACACTAGGAGGCACAGCAGAAGACATAGTGTCTGCTCTGAGGAGATCTTTGGGTCTACCTGAACAAGGGATAGCAATCTGCATGTCTCATACTTAAGCCTGCGGTCTCACCATGCCATGGTTGCTGTACACTTAGTACAACTGAGTTAAAATCAGCAATGAAAATACACAGGTTACATGGCTTGACAGAGTTGCTTCCGCTCTCAAGTCTGCAGTCTACCTCCCAGTGCTGACATATATCTTAAGCATTTGTATTATTTGCAAGCTCCTGTGGTACATGAATATCTGTCAGTGTTGCCTGTGTGTCTGCTCTCTGTCTGTGAAACTATATCTGTCTTTTTGCAAAAAAAAGTCTGTCTACCTGCTTTGAATTACTTACAAGAGCCCATGCAACCAGACTAGAAATTTGGTTTTCACCTCACAAAACTCCATTGAAGATGTTTATAGGAATCAGTCTTAGTTTGCTGTGAATTCAGTGCAATGAAATCACACTTGTTGATCTTTTTTTTTCTTTTTTTTCTTTTTTCCAGTGAAATACCCATGTGGAAAAATACCAGTGCTGGCAAAAAAGAATGCAACTGCAGATGGGAGAATAGTAGGTGGTTTCATCTGTCCTCCAGGTGAATGTCCATGGCAAGTGAGTCTTCAGAAGCCTCTTATTACTTTTTTCCTTGTGAAACCATTATCTTATATTCATTATTTTAAATTTGTTACGTTCAAATCCATAAAAAGTGCAATCAAATTCCCCCTTCATCCACAGCCAGCGGATTCACCTGTGTTCCAAGCTCACATCTTAGCTTTGTTATGGAGTGCCTGTTTTCATAGTAGAGTGGCAATACAACCTCCTCTGTCTCCTGACCCCCAGTCCTTAAACTTACTGCCAAGAATTTTACTTGGGGATACAGTCTTGGCCACTCTTGGCAGGGTCTGTACTATAAGATGGAGAAAATGCTGATGGAACCCCCCCCCCTTCCTAAATTCTCCACACAACCGGCATAGTATTCTCAAACACAGTTGCATAAAATGACAGAAAGAAACAATATAAAATCTGACTTAACCAAGATTTAGATCAAAAACAGCTGAAGACGGACATAAATTTGTTTTATGTTGGCAGGCCCTTATAATACAGAATCAGAAAGAAAAATGTGGCGGTACCCTGCTTTCCCCAGAGTGGGTGGTCACTGCAGCTCATTGTTTGGAGCACACCCATGTTAAAGAGCTTCGAGTGAGACTGGGTATGTATCTTCCCTTTCCCACGTCATCAAACTGTGTTTGTGTTAACTTCCCATTCTAACAAACCAGAGTGAAAACCAAAAAGTGCTTGTCTGGAGACTTTCTATCTCCATAAACCTCTACAGAATCAAATTGCTGTCTGACATGACTTGCAATCAACAACTTTTCCAGGTGAACACTCAATAAATGACGATGAGAAAACTGAGCAAGAAAGTGGAGTTACCAATATAATCATGCACGAAGGATACAAGTACGGACAAGTCAATAATGACATTGCCCTCCTGAAACTGGAAACACCTGTGAATCTCACTGATTACGTGGTGCCAATATGTTTGCCTGAAAAACGGTTTGCAGTGTATGAGCTGTCCTCCATCAAGTTCTCCACAGTGAGCGGATGGGGACGTCTACTAGATGGAGGTGCTACTTCTTCTGTCCTGATGAGAGTTGATTTGCCACGTGTAAAGACACAAGAATGTGAGAAGCAGACCGACTTAAATATTACAGAGAATATGTTCTGTGCAGGAGACCTGACTGGCACTAAAGACTCCTGCAAGGGAGACAGCGGTGGACCTCATGCTACGAAGTACAAGAACACTTGGTTTCTGACTGGGATTGTGAGCTGGGGAAAGGGCTGTGCTGTTGAAGGCACCTATGGGGTTTATACAAGGGTATCCAAATACATTGACTGGTTGAAGAAGTCCATGGATTCATAATGCTGAATCAGGGCATTTCAGATAGTGTTATTGACCCTTAATCCCTTTGTGACATTTTCGTATTGAAGTATTCCTTCATTAACTTAGATATGTGGTACACGAGGTATTATTGATGATTTAAAATGAGCCTAATGCCTGCCTGAATACATCAAATAATTTCTATATTGTTGTAAACTTGAATGTCTAGATGTTAAACAGGCACAGAAAGGCCGTATCAAACCCAATGCAGAGTCCCTTTCATTCTTCATCCATTTTTTGTAATAGAGCTAGATGTTGAAAGAAAGACTGTCAGCAATGTGTCAAGCACACCATGAGCCTTCCTTGGGCTACCCTCCCAGCCTCTGGTTATCAGTGATGTACAGGCTTCCTGAGCGAGAAGTTGCATTAGTCTGAATAGTCATGAATGGACCCATTCTTCCATAAACAAGTGCAATCTCTTTTGAACACATTTACACTTCTGGCTTTCACAACTTCCTGTGCTAATGGGTCCTGTAATATGACGCAATGGCAGAAGAAAGAAGAGTTTCTTTTAGATCATGCTAAGGTAGCTTTCTCTTGTAGTGGCAACAGGTATATTTGAAAGGGGAGAATTATTCTTCAGAACAAGAAAGCTGGAAAAAGGTTAATTCCACATTTACAGGTCTGCTATGAAAACTTGATTTTAGTCTTCTGGCACCAAATATTACTGCAATAAGGCTATTAAGTGGAATATTTAATCCTAAATTTATGAACGGCGAAGAACACCACTGATTTAATCTTATCTTTGCCTTGATATTATGATCATCAATACAGAATGAAAACAAGTGAAAGGGAATGTTTGTTTAATCTGTTGGCCAGTATAATCTAACAGTGAAATGGTGTCCTCTGTCCTTTGGCCTAAAGCCAGAACAGGAGAACAATATGATCATCTGCAAAACAAAGACAGTCCAAAGACAGTTCTCTGAAGCCTTAACATATACAAGGTGGAACCTGAAGAGCTCTGAGCATGCCACAGACTACATCTTTACAAAATGTGTTTCCTTAATGTAAGCATGAGACAAAAAAAAAAAAAAAAAACGTAAGGGAGATCATGGATGAAACTGAACATGGGATTAATAGTTTAAGTACATTATGTAAATCTTATGCTTTGGATTCATTCAAATCGTGCTGAATATCAGCTCAATCACAAAGGCTTATCAGTTAAATAGGACACTTACTGTTGACTGTGGTCTGTTACTGGGGGAAAACACTGACATTATATGGTACATACCCCATGCAATACTGTACATCCTATAATCTGCATTACTGAAATAGAACAGTGGGCTACTCATTTAAGAACTGAATTGGGAAATGCAGCAAACTCCAGAGACTCAGGAAACAAGAGGCCTTAGAGTATGAAAACACAACCCAGAGGTTTTAATTATTCCTAAAGAAATAACAAGATCAGACACAGTGGGGGGAGAGAAAATAAAAAAGGAAATCATATACGCCAGCAGAAGAAGCATGCAGAACAAACAGAAAATTGGGAAAATTCCCATGGAGAAAGGTGACTAAGGGCAACAGCCAGCAAATAAAATCTAATTTTCACTGAGACACGGCACTCAGCATTGCAAAATCATCCCTCCAGGCCCCTCGAGCTAGAATAGCTTTGGGTTTTCCAGGCTCCACAGGATGACTTCTGGGTAAATACTGATATTTATGAACAGATCATCTTGCAGAAAAAGGGCAAAACATGGACAAAAACCCCAAGCAGCATTAATGGCTGCACAGCGTGACTTTTTCATAATAAAGCCAGGTGTTAAGTATATCTTTAATGTAACAGCCTGTTTAAACAAGCAAAGGAGATGAAGCAGGCGCGACGGGCAGGATCTTGGCAGCACCGCAGCCGTGGCCTCCACGGCGCACAGAGGCCTCACTGGGCACCACACAGTGAGACTCCAAAAAACGGGGAGACGGAGGCCAGCTCTGGGGCAAATCTCCTTTAGCAGGGGACCCCTTCCCCACCACAGGCCACCGAGCAAAGATGGCAAAACAACGCCGCTGGCATTGAGCGCCAGGCCAGGGGCGGACGGGCCCTGGGGGTGTGAGGAGGCAGTGGGTGGCGGTGTCGGGGTGCAGGTACGGGGTCGTTTTGGGGGGGCTGCCCAAAACCGTGGGTTTTGGAGCAGGAGGCTGAGGCCTGGCTTTGCTCCCAAGCCGAGCCCCACACCTGCCAGCACCAAGCTGGGCAAGGCCAGCCTCGGCCAGCCCTTGCTTAATAACGTGACGATTCGCTTCCCAACTTCCCCCTGAAAAACAGCATAATTAAAAAAGCCAGCTTCCTTGCTTTTTGGTTTTTTGGTGTTTAAAAAAAAAAAAAAAAGTAGAGCCTCATCATCGGGCCACCCCCCCCACCCCCCACCCCCCCCCCGGCTGAGAAATCCCGCGGCGGCTTTCCCCCTTCCAGGGCGCTTCCGCTATTTCTGGGCAGGGTGAAGCAACGCCGCCGCAGTCTCTCCCCGCCCGGGGAGGTGAAGGCTTCGGCTCTGTCCCCTGTCGCCGTCCCTGTCCCCGTCCCTGTCCCCGTCCCGCTCGGCTGGCAGCTGCGGGGAGCCCCCCTGCCACCATGGCCGGCCGCCTGCTGCTCCTCCTGCTCTGCGCGGCGCTGGCGGACGAGCTCCGTGCTGAAGGAGGAGGTAAGGCAGCAACTTTTTTTTTGTTCAGAAGGGGAGTCAAGGGGTCTAGGAAGTGGAGGATGTCCCCTCCTGACAGTTTTTGGGGGCTGCCATGGAAACGCCCAGCTGGGGGCTCAGTGCCCAAAGCAGCAGAGGGCTTGGCTGCGCCCCTGTCCTGAGCTGCGCCTCGGCAGCGGGGAGCTGTTGAGGGACACCTGGGGCGCCCCAAAATTGCTGCTGGGTTTCAGCAGGGAGGTGGGGATCCGGGGGGGTCCTGAGGTGCTGTGCCTTGCCGTGTCCCCCTGTAAAATGGGGTCTTTAGCGCTGGGAGGACAGCTGCCTGCCAAGCGGGGTGTGCTGGAGGACGTGGGGCTCCAGGCGGGCTCCGCTGGGTGCGCTTGGCCGTGGGCTGGGGCGCAGGGGGATGAGCACGTCCTGCCTCTGTTTGTGCTGCGAGGGTCAACATCAAAGTTCAGGACAGAAAGCCACACCGTGTGGCTTTTCAAAAGGCATTAACTCTTCCTTCAGTGAGTCAGCCTACTTGGGTTTTAAAATAAGGTCCTCTGCAGGTTGCTGGAGTGTCCTACTTGAGTTGACCAACGCCCATTGCTCCTCTGTGTTTTCAAAGAAGGATGACAGGAAGCTTTGGGAAGAGAGCAGCCAGCCTCAGAAGACTAATCGGCTAGTTGGAGTTTACAAAAACATCTTCTTACAGTGATGATGGGGAGGCAAAGGAATAGAGTGGCAATAACCCCACCAGCTGCACCCTGTCACTTTCCCATAACTGCAGAGAGGGATTTAAGGACAAATAAGACAGTGGGTGAATGAACTAACAGTTGCTGAGCTAGAAGTTACAAGCACTTTCTGTAAGCCTTCCTTGCAAGGAGCCTTTTCAGAGTAAGTAGGACTCCAAAGTACACATGGGCTCTGTGGTAATGCTTAATATAAATGGCAGTAGCAGAATTTGGCTCCCTGTGGCTGATCTACCAATTTCAGTGGAAGCAGAGTAAGTCTCCTCCATAGCTCTTCACAGCATATTAAATTATATCATTTCTGATCAACTAATTTACTTATTAGTGCATTGAGATGCATGAAGAATGCTCCAGAAGATACATGCGTGCTGCCCACTGAGTGTGAGCCTTCAAGACCCACCTGCAGCACTGTCTTCCACACTCCAGTCTGTGATTGGAAAGTATTTTTTCCTATTTAAATTTCAGGTGTGTAGAACATAATTCAATGCCAGCTTTCGGGCTCCACAAACTTCCCTAAAATGTATGCTTTTTACAGAGTAATTGGCAATTTACCTACTCCAGTTTTGTTGCTGTTCTTCCTGTCTGGTAATGTGTGCACAGGTTACTGCAGAGTAACAGGGCTGCTCGTGCAGCCAACTGGCTGAGCTGAGTTTCATGCCTCTGATCCTTCAGTTTTAATCAACGGCTACCTGTGTCTTAAACTTCAAGGCAGGAGATCTCACGTGTGACACCAAGCTTCAAATAAATAAATAAATAAACAGCAATCTGACCTCAGGCTGTACTTTCTTTAGGTGCTAAAGCTGACATTTGTTTGCTTCTGTTCTTCATTAAATCTTTAAATGCAGCTCTACTTGCATACTTAGTGGTAAGGTAAGAATGCTACAAAAGGTAATTAGGAAGTGATGTTAAGAGGGAAGGAAAACTCCGGGGTGGTGCAGTGGGATTTGGGGCAGTGCAGGACAGTAGATCTCACACATGGGCAGTGTCTTTTCTGAAGGTGGGAGTGTGAGACAGCTCTTCCCATCTGTCAGTAGAGCCCCATGCTGTTTGAAGTCACTGCATCATGAATTTGTGTGGTGGTTAGTTTCTGGACCATAAGCCCCTGGAGCAGCCAGTGGTGTCGCTCAGTTGTCAGATTTAAAACCAAATCAAGAACTGCAGTCTCCCTGGCCTTCAGAGTGGCAGGGAAAGTCATTCTGTTCAAGACTGGAGTCTAGAGCAGGAGCAACAGAAATATAAGCCCTTGGCAGCAACCTGCATGTTCTTATTTTCAAGACTAACAACAGCAGGACAGAATTTTGCGTGCCTTTAGTTTATCTTGAAGCTGCTGATTCTGAGAGAGATCCTGAGACGTACCAGTCTCTGTGAGGACTGACTTCACAGGTAACGTTGCTTATGGGTGGAGTGGTGAGAGGGTCTGTTTGGTTTTTGTTTCTACCTCATTTATTTCTAATGACTTTTTACCACCACCAAATGTAACCCAGCAATTGTATCATTTTCTCTACTGTCTAGTATTCATCAAGAAAGAAAGTGCTGACAAGTTCTTGGAAAGAGCAAGACGTGCTAACTCTTTTTTGGAGGAAATGAAGCAAGGCAATATTGAAAGAGAATGCAATGAGGAGCGCTGCTCTAAAGAAGAGGCAAGAGAAGCCTTTGAAGACCAGGAGAAAACTGTAAGGATGAACTAATACAAAACATAGGCCTACATATTTCATGTTTACAAAATAGTATTAAAGTCTTATGAGCTGGACGTCAAAACTTAAAAGTTATTGTTGATCGCTTAACACAAAGAATAGGTAGTGGTTTTGACTGTAGCTGGAATTGCTAAGGCATACGCATATGAAAACTGTCTTAGTTTCTCTCTTGCAAGGTCAGGCCAAGTTAAAGCTTCCATTCTTTTACCTGTTCTGATCTGCCTAATTGCCATTGTAAGGTATTTGACCTTTAAATGATTTAATACCCCTTGTGTTAGAACTATTTTCACCTTACCTGTGTGGCATAGCTGACTGACATGACTATATTTAAGAGAAGGAGAGTCTGTGGGAAGGTGGGGATGGCAAATATTGACTTGGAACTTCACGTGAATCTTTTTCCACGTTTATCTCAAGAAGCTTTGCAGGGCTTATCATTTTCTGACCATCTTTCCATCATTTGAATTGACAGAATGTGTATTGTGGACAGTTCTTATATACCTTAACGTTAAATTGCCCACGTGGAATGAGGTTTGTACGTGTGGCTCTTGTGTCACCTTCCCTACCCTGGAAGCTGCTTAACTTTACCTAGAAGTATGAGCAGTTTCCAAGCTAAAGGGAGACTTAAAGAGATGGGGCAAGGTGAGGGACAGGTAGAAAAGGTAATATTTGAAAACTTGAAGTGACTTGGTGGTAGAGGGGAATTGGGAACCTTGGCTGTATGTAGCTATGTGGCTGTTAAGAACAGCCCTGAAACTGGAGTCAAGGCTAGACTCATTTCGCTGTAGAATTCCTGGCTGGCCAGAATGTTCTTGGAGTGGCCCTGAGGTCACCTGGGTGAGGAGTCATGGATGCTACACCAGGGCACTTCAAAGCGTAAAGGTTGGCTGATCAATAGCAGAACCAGCACAGCCTGTTCTACCTGGTGACCAAACCTCACTGTCTTGGCCAGACAGCATACCTGGAGTCCTCAGTGAGAGGAAAAGAAGAACAGAAATTGGACAAAATATTTTCAAATCTCAGGATTTCTGAGGTCCAGCTTCATAGGGCTACAGAGGAAGGAGAATGAGAATTTGATATTACAGGAATGTAAGTAAATTCGGTCGAAACCAAGGGTAAGATACAGGTATGCTAGAAATCAAATGCCTTATGCTGAGTGGGTCACATTAGGAAACCCCTAAGGAGGTTCAGGTATTTCTGAAAAATGCATGAGACTTGTTTCTCTTGTTTCTCTTTCAACTTGTTTATGGTTGGACTAGATGATCTTACGGGTGTTTTCCAACCTAAATGATTCTATGATTCGCTAGAGCTGGCCACTAGAGATAGTTTAATCATATGGTTTTAATTAATTAAACGGCAATATCAGGCTGCAAGACGCTGTATTTGCCTGTAACTTAAATATTTGTCTGAAAATTGTTAGCTGCAAATATCTTCTCTATGAAAGCTCCAATATTTTTCTGAAGAACTGAATTCAGTAATTCTCATCTAACTCTTTTTGTCTTCTTTTATTTCCCTCTCCCTGCACCTACCTGTAGGAGGAATTCTGGAACGTCTATGTAGGTAAGGAACACCCTGCACTTGTTTAGAAAATTAAGCTTCCTTATTGCACGATGAAAAAGGATGCACCTCTTACATAACCACTTCCTGCTGCCTTGTTTCCTCTTCTCGCTGTGGGATGCCCTCACTTTTGTGTTTCCTCTGAAAGAGGAACCTGATTGATTTACAGCCTTGCTGTTGCTTGAACCCAGTCATTTCACTTGAAGGCAAAGTTCGGCTGCCTCCAATTCCTGGGATGACCTTTGTCATCTCAAAAAAGAATACTGACCTAGCAAGAAGCAGGAACTGGGCCTCTGGCTCTGCCAATTAGTTATCCTCCAGAAGGTCAGCCCAGGATGGGGGAGTCCAAGACGCAAAGAAGAAGAGGGTGGCACTTACATGCTTTAGCCAGCACAACCTATTAATCTGCATTGCACAATTTCTTGCTGGTTTTATGTCACCTTGCATGTCACAGTGTTGTTGGTTCCTGTAAAGTAGATCATTTGGTGGGAAATGTTTTCTACAGAACCGTTTGGCATTCAAGGAAGACATACCAGCAGATTAGCGGATACTGTTTGTCAGTCTTTTCTGGTTTTTCTTTTCTTTTTTCCCGAAGGTCTGAGTTGTACTTATTAGGGTTCTGTTTTTCATAATCATTTTACATGTGCAGATTTTTAATGTATTAATGTTTGGTAATGCGTTCTTCTGGAAGTATGTGTCCAGCCCACATGTTAGGAGGAATACTTCAAAAATGTAGACCAAGGACTGCTCAGCTTTGTCTCTTGAGTCTGCAGAAAATTGAAGACAGTTGCCGCAAAGAAGATGCAAACTTTCACAATCCTCTAAGGAGGGGGATGAAGTCTGCAACCTAAAGGGTGAAATTTCAAGCAAAGCCTGCGTCAGTGCTACAGTGAACAGGAGTGGAAAATTTCGCGAGAAATCTCATGAGAATACAGGCAGTGGGACATCACTGCCAGCGCTCTTAGCGGAAATGCCAATTTCATACATCTTAAACCACAGTCCACGAATTGCTTTATTGGTGTTCAGAAGTTCTGAAAACCACAGCTACCCTCAGCAAAGTTACTAGAACAATTATGTCTTGTTTCCTTTTTTAGTGGGGGGATTCTGCAATGTTTTTGTGCAATATTGATACATAACTCAGTCACACACCAGCAACTACAGTATAGGGGAATACTGTGCAGTAGGATGCTGCTTAGCTAAGACCACTACAGAATAGGGCAGGCCTCGTGTGTGCCTTTCTTTTGCTAAATGGTGGTCTTGCCTTCCCACTGTTGAGGATGGACATTAGTCTTCCAGCACCTCCGTGGTGGGCCTCATAGGCTCCAACAGAATTTGGAATGCTGTTTGTGGCCACGTTCAGGTACAGAAGGGATGTAGAATTGTGGGGGCAGCACACAAAGCCCAGCAGATGATCCCTGTGGCAGATGTAGCTGCAGAAGATGAAGTCACAGGTCAGAGGCATCATGCAGGCTGCAAGCTGGATCTCTAGGATGAGCAGTGTCTTGCATCTTGTCTCCTCTGTGGGCACTGCTGTTCTTCCAGGTGCTCCAGACAAGAGCGGAACAGGTGGCAGCATTCAGAAATATGTAGGTTGTGAATCTACAGCAATGAATTAGCAAGCATCAATTCCCCAGATATCCTGCTTGTCTTACCACACACTCCAGAAGAGCCTGGCATCACATGATGCAGGAATACCTTTGTTACTGCAGGTTGCTGTATGGGAGAGATCATGGTAGTGAGCATCGGTGCAGGAGTGAGCTGCCTTTGTGAGGGTGGGAGAAGGGGCTGCTATGTGGCACATTCCTCCAGATGCAATGCAGCCTCCCTTCCCTACTTGTAACTACATTTGTGAGGTACATATGGCTGGGGCCCAGGGGCTGGGTCAGCCAGTCGTGTCCAGGTCATGGAAAGGAAGGGAGGTGGCAGAACTACGTTTCAAATGCGGAGATCCCGGCTTAAATACAGGGAGCGTGAGGTAAGAGCTAATTCTCTGAGGCCTAAGCTCACACCTCAATAGATAAAATGGGACAATTTTGGTACTGTAAGTATGAAACAGGAATTTGGCCTGCACACATGAATTTAGCAGAGCTTTGTAAACATTTTTTTGTTTTCTTTATCTTCTGATTAATATGCTGGTATCTGTTACTTTAAATAAGCAGCACTGCAGGCAAAACACATGCATGTGGGACGAGATGACCTTTAAAGAAATAATAGTTGAGTTGTCATTATTATGTGGAAATCGCAGGGAAATGCTTTAGACAGTAGTTGCAACATGGAAGTGTCCCATCTGCTTTTACAGTCTTCACTGTAAATGATGTACACTTGGACAAGCAAGTATGAATTTATCTTCTTAGAAGAAAAGTTGTAACTATACAGTAGCCACCAAAAGCAGATTGCAAAACTGAAGATATGTATATGAATCATGCTGACTTGGAATGACTGCAGTTACTCTTGCTTGCCTGAAATTTGGCCACTCACAGGGCATATGTTTTAAAAAGAACAATGAAAGATTGCTTGTGAAAACTAACCCCCCTTCAGAGCTCACTGAAAATGCTTGCTCTCTTACAATTTACTTTTTTTTATTTTTTTTTATAGATGGCAACCAGTGTAGCTCAAATCCTTGTCACTATGGTGGACATTGTAAAGATGGAATTGGTTCCTACACTTGCTCCTGTTTGGATGGTTATCAAGGCAAGAACTGTGAATTTGGTAGGTTTCTCCTTTAAAGAGCTGTGGCAATAAATTTACCAGGTTGCAGAACCATAGAGAGTTAACACTCCCTTAACAAAGATCAATTGCCTCTTAAAAAAATGCACGGAATGGGATGGCAGTCAACAGTGAGTTAAAAGCCAGTGCCAGAAGCAGAAAGCCTGCTGGCTCTACAGCTGGATAGTATTAGTGAGTGCTTCAAATTTACACTTGCTCCAAACAAAACCCTCTTAAGTATGAGAGTGCCTCTTTACATGAGCTTGAATACCCAAAATATGGCAATAAAACTAAGTTATAATATATTATTATAACTGATATCAAAGCTTGGACTCTGAGCTCAGAAGTACATCCTCCCTGCTCAGCTCACAGCAGTGAAGAACCAAAGAAAGCAGATCTCAGTAGATGATGCAGAGACTTTTTCAGCCTTTCAAAGAACCCTTTTCCTTCATATCAATCTGTCCTGAGTCTCACATCTGTGCCCTGCAGCTACTTTCCTAATGGTGTCACTGGAGTGTGTATTGGTTGCCCAGAAGAGTGGAGGGTGTGGAACTGAAGTTAAGAAACAGGACAGAGGGGAATGATGAGGAGCTGATCTTTTTAGGGCAGGAAGGATGAGTCATGTGAGGATTTATCAATAACTGCACTTTCGTGCTAGTGGTTTCAAAAAGCTAGAGCTTTTTGAAGCTCACTGTGACATGGCCACTGTGCGCACTTGGGCTTAGCAAGTATGTTTCGTGCAACATATGTGGTTGCTTTGTAAGGCATAAGCCAAAAGTTAGCCACTCGTGCTGTTACTAAAATGGGTTTCAGGTGTTTTACAGGGGGAGCTACAGATCCTTTTTAAAGAGTGCAATTTAATTTCATGAGATCTACGAAGTCAGTGTTCATTTACTTCTTTTTTTCAAACTTACCTCTTTTATAGTCATACCAAAGTACTGCAAAATAAACAACGGTGACTGTGAGCAGTTCTGCAGCATCAAAAAAAGTGTGCAGAAGGATGTTATGTGTTCCTGTGCAAAAGGATATGTTCTAGCAGAAGATGGCAAACACTGTGTTTCATCAGGTACAAAGTCACACGATAAACTAATGGCAATACTGGTGAGGCTTGTTTTAGTTAAAGAATGTGTTTTTGAACTATCAGTGTTGTACGTGGCATAGATTTAAGACTGAGGCCAACCAGTTGGTTTGTATTTTCGAAGCCTTCATGTGTGAGGTGATATGATGAACTTCTCAGAATCTAGCAGACAGAGAACCCTTTGCAGGTTGCCTCTCACAGAATTTCCTGAGGAAATAAATTGGAAAGCTATAGCTGTATCTTGTTTATTTGAACACTAATACTCCATATAAAATAGCAGCTCACAAAAACTTTTCTACTTTTGATTTCAGTTGACCTAATCAAATAGTAACTGCTGACATTTAATAGTTAAGATTGATGCTATTAGAAGTGCATTCTAATTGTTCCAAAAAATGGGGAAAGAGGGATGAGTCAACTGTATGCTCCTGACTTTGTTTTTTATATCCTTTACAACTAATGATGAATTGCCGTCATGAGCCATA
Organism: Anser anser; assembly: GCF_964211835.1. NCBI lineage: Eukaryota > Metazoa > Chordata > Aves > Anseriformes > Anatidae > Anser > Anser anser. Next base: position 148,159,831 of record NC_139720.1, on the reverse strand, counting down.
TTCCTAAAATAGAACACTGTTTCCTAATTAAGATGGTTTTAATAAGAGCTAATACATGCATATAGCAATGTAAACAATTGAAGATGACTTTAAATACTTTGAAAACACTGTCCAGAGACTGAACCTACAGAAGAGTTTTAGGAGTAGCAAATGGCTTTCATTTTTTTCAAACCATATGGTCTTTTTTTGCATCTGCCTAGGCTTTCTTAGTCTTGAAAACAGCTGCATAACTGATTTATTGAGATGGTGTTGTCAAGTTTCATCTTGTATGGGTCTTTCTTCTCTAATTATAGTATTACTGTCTTTACAGTAAAATATCCTTGTGGAAAAGTTTTTGTGAAAAGAAAAAAAAGGTCTGTTATTTTACCCACTGAGAGTAGCAATGTAACTAGTGAACAAGATGGCCCCTTCCCAAATGGAACAAGTCTGGAGGAGGACATTGTTACTACCACAGAAAGCCCAACCCTCCCTCCTCGCAACGGATCGAGTATCAAGACTCCATATGTCGATACCAGGATAGTAGGTGGTGACGAGTGTCATCTTGGTGAATGTCCATGGCAGGTAAATCTGGGGTTTGTGTTCTGCATGTAAGCAGCACGTGTTTCTGAGGGAAGCTGTGCAATTGTTCATTTAACCTGTTTGCCTTCTGTAGTACGCTGTTTGTAGCTGGAGTTGCCTGAGTTGTGTTAACTTGGGTGCTTAGGTGTATTGTTCTGCAAACTGCAGCCTTAAAATGTCAAAATGAAAGGTTTTATGCCATTTTAGGTGGTGCTGCCCGTAACCTGTAACCAGACAGGGCTTTTGAGTGATGCTGGCCCAACAGCGTTCTCTTTGCAGCTTGTGTTCCAGTTCTGTCCAACCATAAGCTGCTTGTTCTGGCAGAGTTGTCCTGATTCTGCCTTTCTTTCTCATTCTGTTCAACCTTTCTGAGGCACAATGACTTCCCTTCTGTTTCTCTGAGTGAAGTGCATCTTGGAGTGCTTTTCCATGTTGATCTGCTCATTCACTGGGGCCATTAGGGTAATAGTCCAGTTCTGTATGGGACTAGTGTTGTGTAGATCTTAGAGGTAAGAGGAGGTGCCCAGGGTAATGCTGAGCACAAAGCTTAAACCCTTTTAGCAGGTTCCTGATCTATGGCTTGGACAGCACTACCCAAGCTTAACTGAATCAACTTTTAGCTGCAAAAGCCATGACCTGGCAAACTTGTGCGTATGCTGAGGAGGTTATTTTCAGACTCAGAGCCTCTGTTTAGCATGGAGTTATGCTTGCTTGTTCTCAGTCTGGACTGAGTACTTAGAGGTCTAAGTTTGGACAAAATCCCAGTGCTACATAATGGCGTAGAACCACATGCTGTTCGCCTTTGTCCTGCACCTTTCTTCCCTGTCCTCTAAGATAGTAGTGCCTTTAGGCAGTATACCTGACAGCTTGTCAGAGACAGCGCTCATTTGCTTCACAAATATGCTTTCATAACTAAGTTTTCCTCTTGAGTTCAGACCAGCGAAATTAAGTTCCTGTCTTCTGCACGCTTGGAGGGTCAGACAGGAACAGAACATGGACAGGAATTCTTTGGGGTAGTAACTCCCCCAGGATGGGGTGATTTGGGAACTGCATGCTCCTTGCTCAGTCAGTCAGCATCTGGTTCATGGAAGATGTTACTAAAAAGGTGCACTGTGAGGTGGAGAAGTCAAACCACTATGTCACATAAAGATAGCTGAGACTCTGTAACAGGACATACCAATCTGTAGCAAACGCACATATGTATGCAGTACCAGGAGAAATCTGCAGAGTGGTGCATACTTGCTGCTCTAATATGCATATATGCAGTCTGCAGAGAAAGCAATTACCTGCTTATAGCTCATTGAAGTTAAACTGCTCTTTTTAGTTCTGCACTTACCCTTGTTTTCTCCCACAGGCTGTTCTGATCAATGAGAACGGGGAAGAGTTTTGTGGCGGAACTATTTTGAATGAAAATTTCATCCTTACTGCAGCTCATTGCATGAACCAATCCAAAGAGATCAAAGTTGTTGTTGGTAAATGGCGACTTATTTTATTCCAGTGATGTCTGAGCATGCGTTGCAGACTAATTCTTTGGGCTTTAAAACCTATATTAGATGTACTCATATCGCTTTATTTATTATTAGTTTTTGTTGTTGTTGTTGTTCTGCTTTCTGTCCCTTCCTGTTATTGCAGGAATCCTGCTTTGTAATCACTGGGGCAGATGATGTAGAAGGTGACAATGGTGCATCCATTTCTTCTTTGCCAGATAGTTGGAAAGGATTAAGAACAAATATTCTAGAAGTGTTGGCTAGCACTGCACTCATCAGAGCAGTGCTTCTTCAGGAGGCTCATAATTTTTCCTTGCAAGCCTGAAGCATACCAACTTGTTTCTACAGGAACACTCAGGAAAGCTATGACACACCGGCTAGAGGAAGAAGAAACTTGCTCCCATTAAGTCACTGCTTCAGTTCTGAGGCATGATAATAGATCAACACAACTGTGTGTTTGCCCTGTTTTAGTCCTGACCCAGACCAGTTTCTCTTCCCTGATACAGACCTGGCTCAAGCAGCTGTAAGAGTTTCCACCCATGTTTGCATTAGTTTAGCTGAATCAGTTTATGCTGATTTACATAAACTGTTACAGAGATCCCCATTGACAAAACCTTGAAGCTGAAACTGCATCCAGGTGCTGCTGATAAGTATTGCAGTCCACTCTTACAGTTTACTTGTAAGGTATGAAGACTTAGGCAAAGTAGTAGCAATGGGAATACTCATGTCCTCTTTTATCAAGTCTTTATCACAGAATCACAGAATCATCTAGGTTGGAAGAGACCTCCAAGATCACTGAGTCCAATCTCCAATCTAACAGTAACAAGTCCTCCACTAAACTCTACACTAAGCTCTACACTAAGCTCTATCACTAAGCTCTACATCTAAATGTCTTTTAAAGACCTCCAGGGATGGTGACTCAACCACTTCCCTGGGCAGCCTATTCCAATTCCAGTTTATTTTTTATACTGTCTCCGTATTAATGACCCTTTTAATAATCTCATTACAGGTGAAGTGGATAGAGAAAAGGAAGAACAGTCTGAAACGATGCATACTGTGGAAAGAATACTTGTTCACTCTAAATACATCGCCGAGACTTACGATAATGACATAGCCCTAATAAAGCTGAAGGAACCTATAGTACTTTCTAAGTACATTATCCCAGCGTGCCTCCCAGAAGCAGACTTTGCTAATGAAGTTCTGATGAACCAAAGGTCTGGGATGGTTAGTGGCTTCGGGCGTGAATTTGAAGGTGGAAGACTTTCCAAAAAACTTAAAGTGCTTGAAGTCCCCTATGTTGATAGGAACACCTGCAAGCAATCCACTAACTTTGCAATAACAGAGAACATGTTCTGTGCTGGTTATGATACAGAGCAAAAAGATGCTTGTCAAGGAGACAGTGGAGGCCCCCATGTAACCAGATACAAGGATACTTACTTTGTTACTGGAATTGTTAGCTGGGGAGAAGGATGTGCAAAGAAGGGCAAATATGGTGTCTATACCAAACTGTCCAGGTTCTTACGCTGGGTAAGAACAGTCATGAGACAAAATTTGTAATGGTGCGGTTCTCAATCCTTCTGTTAGTGAACAAGGTGCAGGTTCTCTAATGGAAACTTTATTCTTTTTTTTTTTCCCCACATCTGCTAAATGAGCTGTCTGTTTGCTCAAGTGATTCCACCAGAGGCTCCTGGAAATAATATGAACCCCCACCAATCATGATGAAAGTGGGAAGACCAGGACTTTAGTCCTCTAGTGACTTGTACTGCAGCCAGCTGGCTCAGTAGGGAGTTTGTTCCTACTGGAGCTTTTTAGCTTCTACCTGTGGATGTTTTTAGAAGATGAAGGGAGCATGGAAGCTTCCTTCCAGGCAAAAGCTGAGACACAAGTAAGTATTCATCATGTGTTGCTAAATAACCACATTCTACAACACTGCCTGCTTAGGTCACAGCAGCTAAATAAAATGTGGTTTTGCTTTTTATGAATTGTACTTCACTCTAGTTTAATTTGAACACTTGTTTTCTGCTCCTTCAGAAGAAAAAAAAAAAAAAAAGAAAAAAAGTGCATGTTCACTGTTTCCTGTATCGTGATCTGGATTGTGTATGGCTGAGGATCAGAGAGGTCCTTGCGTGTGCAGTTTTTCTAGGTGCTACTGTAAGGTGCATTACTGATGTATATCAGCATCCGAAATAAAACATTTTTTCTTTTTTGTTCTTTTCTTTTATTCCCTCCAGTCAACTTACACATATATGAAGACAAAATCTCATTTGAGAGTGAAAAGAGTGCATGCCCCTAAACAAGTGTATGACACATTTCACCTGCCTTATTTCAAGGCTGATGAGAAGGTAGAGAATGGAGGGGGGAATTTAAGACTTCCACTGGCCTAAATAGCATTAAAGGGCAAGTTAGATGCCAAGATACTGATTTCTTAGAAAAAGGCAAACATCCAGTGATTTCTCACGTCTGTTCAGATACTACTCCGCTCTGTGCTGTAAGGTTTCCTGGCAGTATCTTTACATTCCTGTTGTTTTGTACGTGAAGTCAAGCGTTCCTCCATACTTTCTTCTTCAAACATTCTCAGCCTCAGTCCTAGTCACAGAAATGATGTAGTAATTTTCAGTGGAAGGGACATATTAAAGTCATCTGGTCCAACCCCATGCTTAAAGCAGGACTAACATCAAAGTGAGATCAGGTTGTGCAGGGTCTGGTCCATTCAAGTTTTGAAAACTTCAGAGGCTAAGGTTTTGTTACCCTTCTGGGCAACAAGTTCCTGTGCCTTACCATACTCATGGCTAAAAATTTCTGATACCCACTGGGAATTTTCCTTGTCGCAACTTCTGTATGCTACCTCTTTCCCTGGGTAGTTCTTGGAAATGTTTGGCTCTGTCTTCACTTTAATCCCCATTTAGGCAGTGGAAGACTGTTGTTAGATCCCCCGACTCTCCCTGGCTAAACAAACCCAATCCCCTCAAGCCTTTTATTGTGCGTCATGTTCTCTAGTCCCCTAACCATCCTGATGGCCTTTCCAAGGCTCCTCCAACCTGTTATGCTGCCATGCTGTCTGAGGTACACTGCATTTTGCCAGACACCTGCCACTTATCTCTTAGAGTCTGAGTGAGTACTGACTAATTTCATATAGCAGGTGCTGTGAGCAAATCAGGTTGAAAAGCTAGGAAGACAACACCACACAACACCAAGGTATTGCTGCAGTCAGCAGTAAAAGCAAGCGAGAAGAACTGCAGGTCAGTTACCCCAAGGTGATGGTTTTCACCTGCATAAAACCTCAGCAGGCTTACTTAAATGTTTGTTCAGCAATGTTAGATCCCTGATTTCTTCTGTCCACTGGCTTCCTGTTTGTACTTTCTAGCCCATTGTCCCCCATGCACCCCATCAGCGTGAAACATCCCTTTTCAAAGCAAAGTCCTCAGGTGCATGTGCTACCCAAATCCTATTTAAGTACTTGTGCTAAGGGCATTGTTCTGCTTCGGTGAAGACTGAGGATCAAGGTGAAACTCAAGACAGAAGTGGACCGTGTAAGGTGCTGAGGTGGCTGAGGAGAGGCCCTCCCTCTGGTAACAGTGACAGTTGTTGGGTTGTACCAGCATGTCTTCGTCAAGCCAAGTAGCACCTTGGGAGCAGGCATGGAGCTCGTTTAACAGAGCAGCATGCAAGAGAGATGAAAGTCCGTGTTTGTGTGCAGCATGACTGTGCTTAGAGAGTGTCATTATTCTGTAGAATATGAGAGACTTTGTCCTTAGGCTTTGCAATCGGTGTTTATTTGTCCTTTACAAAACTTTCATCCTGTGCCAAGGTGCCTACCGTGCCCAAGGCTCAAAGGCTTCATACTCGTTCCTTTTTCTGTAACATTGTCTCTGCCACAGTGCTAAAAGGGTGTGAGTGAAATGTCTGCTTGAGTGTTTCTCTTGCTGATGTCACTTTGGGCCTAACAAGGTTTTGGGCCTAACAAGGCCGAACAAGGCCCATAACCAACTCTACGGCCAGCAAGAAAAGACAGAATAAAAGCACACTTTTTTATGTACACTAAATATTTTGGTGCAATTTCACCTATCAAAATTCAAACAGGTCATGAGAGCTAGGCAAATGGTAGAGCACACATCTGCTGTGCAAACTGGTGGATTTTAAAATACCAAAACTCCTTATGGTAAGCAAATACTGAGGATAACAATTTCTTCACAGAAAGAGTGGTTAGGCATTGGAACAGGCTGCCCAGGGAAGTGGAGTCACCATCCCTAGAGGTATTTAAGAGGCATGGTTTAGTAGTGGGACTTCATAATGTTAGGTAGATGGTTGGACTTGATAATATTAAGAGTCTTTTCCAACCTAAATGATTATATGATTATTCTGTGAATAAGAAAGTAGGGCATTGCTCAGGCTTAGTCCAAGATACAGTATCTGGGCAAGATCCTCTTGTGCGTGAGATACTAGGTCTTGAAAAAAGGAGGCTTTTCTAAACTAAAATATAGAAAGCCTGAGAAGAAGCACAGCAGCAGCTTTTATATGTACAAAAAAAGAAAATGCTGCAGAGAAGTAGGAGCTAATTGGATCTTCATGTCTGCAGTGAAGGTAAAAAGACACAGCCCATCTCATTTGCAGCAAGGAAGGTTCAAGGAGATCTCAGGGAAAACCTTCTGCCTTTGTGGTTAGAAAAATCCTCTAGTAGAAGTTATCTCGGGAGCAGTGAAGTCTCAAATTCAGTAGTCCTTCAGAAATGAGAAGTAACTAGCTGAGGCTGCCCTAGAGAACAAAGGCAGACAAGCTGGCCTTCTTTGTGGCATCCTACAGCATGGCAGGGAAACACACTTCTGCAGGTGCCGTGTCCAAATGGAGCTGATTTTCAGCTGAAGAACTGAACAGTATGGGCAGGTCCTCAGACTGCAAGGCCCTGTCAGCAGCTATCCCCATGGAGTGGTTTGAGCCAAAAAGAAAGCAAATCATTCCAGAATGAAGTGGAAATTGATGCCTTTGTGAAAGTTTTGCCTGGCTGAGTGCTTGTGACAGAGACTGGATTTTGTGTACCCCAGAGGTACCATCCAGGACCTCTGCATCTGTGCAGGACACCTGCTTACAGGCTCCACTGGCTCCAAATCTTCAGCTCCACGCTGCCCTTGTGGTAGCTTTGCTGCCACGAGGCACCTGCAAGCTGCCAGGGTGGCACTGCTGCGACACAGTGGCTCTTGCTTTTTTAACATTGTCCTTTGCTGACACCGAGCCCAGGCTTTGCTCGTAGCGGTTTTGTTTTCTCATGAGTTAGCGACCTTTGCACTGCAGTGTTCCTCATTTAGCAGCTGCCCCAGAGCCCTGCAGAGAAACCAGAGGGAGATTCTTGGTGAGCGTGGAGGATGGCAGTGACGGGTCACCTTGGAGCAGTGTGGCTTCTTCCCCTTGTCCTCCTTTTCCTGCAGACGGTGCAGACAGGTACAGCCTTCACTTTAACTCTTCTTCGTACTGCTTTGTCTCAACCACACAGGTAATTAATTATTCGCCATCATTTGTGCTCTGTGAAGCAGGGTGACATCAGGAAAAAACCTGGTAATTCTGTTTTCTTACTCACCTTGCTCCCATTTGCCTGCTACAGTGCAACAATATCCATGGCTGAGTCACTGGGGAAATACTATTTCAGACTGAAATGACTGTGTCAGAGTAAAGGATGGGGTTAATACATCAGTACTCTGTGCTTTCAAACTGACTGCATTGTCAATGCCAATTCCTAAGCTACTGGGTGACAAAAAGAACCCACGGGGTTTAAAAGTGCAGAGGGGAGCCAGGACTCCACACCATCACCCAGTGTGCTTCTGTAAGTTTCAGCACAAGTGTTACATCCCCGCTTGAGGAAGCATCCTACCTGTGCTTTGAAGTTGGAGCCTAAGATGCTTCTCTGCGGAGTAAGAGTATGGATCATGCTGCAGACGTGATGTACGCCTTGTTGGTTAATTTTGTTGTAAAAGTCACTTATGGATTACAGAGGAATGGTTGGACACAGCTGAATAAACACCTGAGCAAACCAAATAAAAAGAACTGGCAGTAAGAGGGATTTTTTTTTTCACATCCCAGAGATGAGGTGAGAAAGGTCCCCAGTGGGAGACCCATTGTCCTGAGAGTCTTCAGGATGTTTCAGGGAAAATTTTCTCATACAAGCATGTAGAAAGCAACTTTGGGCTATTCTGCCTTTGATTCTAATGAACAGGCTGGAAGTGGTTATTAATACAAAGAGTGAAGATGACTTTAATAAAAGCGATTATAAAATGATAGAGCTCATGAGGAAAGTAAAGAAAAAGAACAAGAGGAGAAAATGAATGTATATTTAAAAGAGAGAAAAGATATAATACTTCTATATAAAAAATGCTTATGATACACGTCCAAACTACCCCAAGGTCAAGAAAGGACAGGAGGATTAATTAAAATCATCAGCTGCTTCAAGACTTTACCCACAGAAGGAAGCACAGGAAAAAATTATCAGTTCAATTCACTGAGGATCAGTATAAAAGAGTTGCAGATATCCTGGCATAAAAGCAGAAAAGCTAAGGCTTAAATAATATAAGATAAACATGATACGAAAATCAAGAGCTGATCTAAGAATACAAATATAGGAAGAGAGACCAAGGAGAATGTTAGTCTGCTCCCAATAGGGAAGAAAATCTTTGTTCCTTAAGATATCAGATTATTTGTGTGCAGCAAGGAGAAAAGAAACTGCTGAGTTGCACCAGTCAGAAACAAATCACATCACCCCCGTCTCATTTCCTCCAAGGACGGGATAACAGGCTACAAAAGATGCAGTACATCCCCATGATTTTATATAATAGCAGACATCGTAGTAGGCAGAACAACATGGTCTGAATTAAACTCCTGAGAGGTTGTTTTGAAACTGTGCTAGTCAGTGCTTCACTGTCCAAGGAAAGATGGTGCAGAGTGCAGGGCTCCACACAGGCGAGCCTTAGGACCTCCAATATTCAGTATCTTCCCGTGACATGAAGGATAGGAGAGAGGGTTTACCTATGGCATTTGTAGGAGATTCCAGATTAGAAGGACGACCATAAATCAAGATGAGAGTTCCAGACAATCTTGTGAAACCGGAACAGTGGTCCAACATAAATAGGAGGCAAGTCATAGGAGCAAAAACAAAATACCTCCCTTAGCCCCACTATGCATAACCGAGGAAGTTTGTGAAATATGTAACAACAGGAGGAAGGGAATTAAGTCTTCTCCATTTTCACTAAGACAAACAGCTAGACAAGAAGTAGTGGGATCGCGCCATACTGTGGGAGACTCAGGACAGATATTATTATTATACTTTTTAGATATTAGAAGCCTAGGTAAGGGGTGAATTAGGCTGCATGGATGAGCTGTGGAAACTCATCACAGACCTGTAGGAAGAGGTTAGACAACATCTGTTAGGACTGGATTACCTCTCCTTGCTCTCACGCCGTTAGGAAGACTGCTCCCATTCTGCCCGTGACCCTGCAATGTCAGGGACTGCACTAAGGCAAGTAGTATGAACCATCTAAGGATGGAAAAGGAATAGCGTGAGGGTCTACTATTGTCCAATATTTTATTTTTTACTGATACCTTAGTTGTTGCTAGTTTGTTATTCTCTTTCCCTTCTGGTGAGTATGGATTATCTCAGCCTGTGTCATCAAAGAGCTGCCAGTTATAGCCGGGAAGCTATCACAACATAAGATGTGAATGATAGCTGTCTCCCTCATGTTGACAGCTTACAGGTTTCTTAAAAATGCTTGTTGTGATGGCTGTGATTACTAGAGGTCTTTGACAGGAATTGCACAACAGAATTATACAAAATGGTGAGGGCTTTGACTAGTGCTTGTGAGCAAGACTTCATGAGCTGCTTGTGCTTTTATGAAATCACGATGAATATGGAACCTGCCTATAAATTTGCCTCCTTTGCAGTCCTATCAGACACGTGCAAGGACAACAATGGGAACTGTGGGCAGTTCTGCAAAGATGAAGGTGAAGGAGTAGTATGTTCCTGTGTTGCTGGCTATGCTCTGGATGATGACAACAAAACCTGCGTTCCTGTAGGTAGGAAGCCACACTTAAAGTTCATTCTATGGGATGCACATCGCATTTTCACTGTAACTTGGAAGTGCTGGTATGCTGCAGTGCTGCTGTAGCATGAGGAATAATGTTCACTGATGAAACCTTTCACATGGCTTGCTTGAAATGTTACCAACAAAAAGAAAAAGGTCTTAGTGAGAAGACATCATTTAACCAATATCAAATGGTACAACTGTGAGAAATGTGCAGTGACCAAAATAGCGCACCAAAGTCTTCTATGCAAATGTGTATGTTTTCAGAGCAGACTGCAAAACCCATGTTCCAACGGGTCTGAAGCCACATGAGACACTGGTGGTTACAACAGGGCTGGGATTTCTCTTCTCCAATAGACTGGAGCAGTTGTCTCATGCTTCAGAAAATTTTGCTAGAAAAGAACAGTTTGCATTTCTCATTGGTGAAAATTGGTTTCTATCTTCAAGGCCTCCAGTGTGTGCTGCACATCTGGAGATCAGAATGAGTAGGAACCCAAGAAACTTCTCCCTTTACAAGATGCAGTTCACAAGGACTCATAATTTCAGCAGTAGCGACACAATGTGACTGCAGTTATATCTCACTTGTTTCCCTTCAAATATAAACTGATCAATTTAAAAAGAATAATACCTGCCTTTCTTCTTCCTTCTAAAAACTAATTTTCTATAGTTAATATATAGTAACTTAAAAAAATAACTTCCAGCATTGAACTTAAACCCATCAGTTTCACCTGCAGTCAGGCAGTGCACATTAACAATTATTAATCTTACTGTATTCTTCTCTCTGTCTGATGATATTTGTTATAAGTCCTTTGTTATTTAATACCAATTTTCTGTCATGAGCTTATAATTTCTAATATAGAATACTTTACCCAGTCTCCCAAATACAAAAGTTATAAGCAGGTACGTGAAAATTTACAGCAGGTACATGAAAATAACTATGCCAGTAATGGAAGTTGTTTAACTTCTAAATAGTTTGGAAATGCTGAACCCATGAGCAAGTTTTAGAACAAGACTTTTTATTATTATTATTTTATTTTTTCTTTTTACAACCATCCTGGTCCCCTTCTTTCACACTTGTGATATTTTTGTTAATGTCATGAAAATTCTTGCCTAGTCAACCCTGATAAGTATACCTGAGTATCTAATTTGATTGCCATAATAAATTGTGTCAACTTTTGTCAAAGAGTTTTCCTTGAACTCTGAAGTAAGTTTTCCCTCATTTTCACAAAGACTTGATTCCCTGAAAGCAATTTTTTCCTGCAAACAATTTTCCTCCCCTAAAGGTGTCTATCTATAACTTTAAAGGCAGTTTTGACTGCAAGACCCATGTTTTAGCAAGTTTGAATCACTTCTTGTTGTAAAGAACAACAAGAGGTGCACTGAAAGTTCCTTCATTGGCCACAAAGCTGTCTATTGCACTCTGGGCTGTCAGACCAGCTCTAATGAGTCTCACTGTGGGAAGGTAACAGCAGCTGGGTCTTCACAGCTGCTTGTGTAGGGTTGCAGATGGGAATGACTTGCTGCCAACAAGGGACGGGTGCCCCGAAGTCCCAGCACCATCTAGACATGGAGTACTAGTGTCTCAATTTTGCCATTGCAGTCAAGTTCCCATGTGGTAAACTTCAGAGAAAGCATGAAGTGGGTCGAGAAAAAGTTACAGCAAGTCCAGATGCTCATCTTAAAAATGAGGAAAACACTGAGGCCCCGAGCTACCATCCTGAGGTAACAGAGGAGGCTGGCAGTTTACCCAGCGCATGTCCATGGCAGGTAAGATGCCTTTGTCCTGAGAGGTTCAATGCCTGACCCCACTCAACTCACAGAATCACAGAATCATTAAGGCTGGAAGAGACCTCCCAGATCATCTGGTCCAACCATCACCCTACTACCTATGTCACCCACTAAACCATGTCCCTAAGCACCAGGTCCAACCTTTCCTTGAACACCCCCAGGATCGAGCACAATGCTGAGAGGAGGAGGCTAGGAGAGAACTAAGGTTGCAGATACTGGCCATAAAGCTGGGCTTCTCCACGGTTCCCTGTCAGCCACCCAGATACTTGGGTTGCAACATGGCAGTTTTGAAAGAATGGCTGGAGTTGTTGTTATGACCAAGACTGAAGTGAAACAACAACAACAACAACAAAAAATAACCAACCCATCCACAACAACTACAGCAAACAGCAAGGAATATTGCAGTTATAATATAAGCCAAATTTCTCTAAAATATAACAACCAAAAACTGTTGGTAAAATAACTGAATATGCAGATTCTACTTTGAGATGAGAAGAAGGTCTGTCTTGACAAGTTTCCCACTGTGTTAGCTACACTTAAGTGTAGCTCTCACCGCCTCTGAATTAAGGATGCTTTTGATAGGAAATACATATGAAAATTTCTTCTTTAAGAAAACGGCTTGAATATTTGCTAGCTGTTCAAGATTTCTATGCACATACATTTTTGCACTTTAGCTTTTTTGTCTCTCTTTGCAGGCTGTTCTGGTAGAGAAGCATGGTAGCTGGTTTTGTGGGGGGACAATCCTGAATGAGTATTTTATACTTACTGCAGCTCATTGCGTTACTGATTCTAAGGAATTACAGGTTATCGTTGGTAAGTGGTTGTCATTTTGTCCTTTACTATAAAAATAAGTGCTACAAAAACACGTCCTGAGTGTCCTTGTACAAGACACTGAACAATCCCAGATTTATTTCTCATTGTCTCATCTTGTGCCTTGACTAGCAATGAAATAAATGTTCAACCTGGTTGAATGGACAGTTCCTTTATGCCTGGTTTGGTCCAGTGTAGCTTGTATGTGATGCAAGCCAGGTATAAACCATGAAAGTGTGTGGGTCAGTGAGGCTGAGCTGAATTAGTTAATTGGTCTAACATTACAACTTCATGCAATTTTCTGTGCTGGCCAAACCTTGAAGACTTCCAGATGCCATGTTCAGACACTAATAATAAATGTTTTGACAGCATGTAGATACTAGTCTGAGACTGTTCCATACTTGAAACCTTAAAATCATTATTTATCATGATATTTATCATAAATTATGTAATTTATGAAAAAAAGTAATCTATCACAAATTCTAGACACTGAAAATGATATTCTGAGTCACAAAAATTTGCACTTGGCCTAAAACAGTAAAGCAAAATCTGTGTTTGTCTAAACACCAATTTTCTGTCAATTTAATTCCAAAAGAGTTCTCATATGAGTTGAGAATGAATAAATATAAACACACTTTTATATTTTTGTATGCAGAATGTTAATGTTTTAAAAGACAATATTCCTGTTTAAGTCTGTTTGACTATGTTGCTCTACAAATGAGAGGGGCAAGATCCTACTCTTCTATACTGGAGTTTTGTTTGTACAACAATGAGTGCCACTGGGTATGTTGTAATGAAGGCCAAAACTTCAGATGAAAATTGTCATTGAGACCATCATTCTGACAGCAAACTTCCGATTTTAAACTTGCTTGGTACTTTGAGAGTCATATAAAAACCTCTCCAAAATGCATATAAAATGCTACAGAGTCAGGATACAGGCCAGCTCTAAAAAGTACTAAATGTACAATAAATGTACATTGTAAATGTAATGCTCTAAATGTAAAATAAAAATTTGTACAGTACAAATGTCTATACAAAGTGCAAGGTACTTTAGTCCCATCTTTTATTGAGGAGCTGCTTGGGCTTGCTGGTATTGTCTTGTTAACACCTGCTTTAAAAATCTGATACAGGGATGGTGGACAGAGAAGAGGAAGAGCCAAGTACTGTGACGCACAGAGTGGAAAAAATAATTCCAAATGCTGAATTTGATTCAAAATCTTTTGACAGTGACATAGCCCTTATCAAATTAAGCGAACCTATCACATTTTCTGAGGATGTTATCCCAGCATGCCTTCCAGAAGAAGACTTTGCTAATGATGTTCTGATGAACCAAACATTCGGAATTATCAGTGGCTTTGGGAACATCTTTGAACGTACGCAGCCGGTCAAAAGAATGAAAGTGCTTCAGGTCCCTTACGTGGACAGGAGAACTTGCAAGCTTGCCCTTAAACATCTAGTCACAAGAAACATGTTCTGTGCAGGTTATAATAAAGATGGACAAGATGCTTGCCAAGGAGATGGAGGAGGCCCCCATGTAACCGAATACAATGGCACTTACTTCGTTACTGGTATTATCAGCTGGGGAGAAGGGTGTGGAAAAGAAGGAAAATATGGAATATACACTAAATTGTCAAGGTTCTTACCATGGGTAAGAAGTGTTTTGACACAAAACTCCTAACAGCTTGACGTTTAATCAACCTAATTGTCTTAGCCATCAGATCTGATCCCTAAATAATACTTTTCTCTTTGTAAAATGCCTGCTAAAGCTCTGAGAGTTAGCACTTCCATTAAGAGATGTCACCAGTTCCTTCATGAGCTCGTACCTGGTTTTCAGAAGGTGTGCTTGGACTTTGAACAGAGCTTGCTGATTTTGGACAATAATGGAATATCTTCAAATGCGATGTTTTAGGAGATCTTTTTGCTCTTACTAAGGTTGTCTGAATTTGTCTAAGGGGCTTTGGCTGTGCTGATAAACCTTCCATTGAAAAGTTGCAACTAACTCAACTTTCCTGTGGCAGTACCTGCTTTATAGAAGTAAACCTAGACAAGGATACCATCAAAGTAGGATACTACAAGAGCAGGCCAGCACTTCTAAAGCTGGGGAGAAAAACCAACCAAACAAAAAAAAAAAAACAAACAAAAAAACCTGCTTAATCTTCTTGATTGTGTACAGAGAAAGAGCTGGAAAATGTGCAAACCACCTGTATATCCACACATGAGTCTAAGTAACTGGGCATGTCACTGATACTAATGCCTTGTTAGATGAAGTTAGTCGCTTGACTTCCCATAGGACCCCCACTGAAACCTCCGTTTATAATTCAGCCCTAACCTCTACAGTAAGAGAGGCAAACATGACGTGTGGAGCTGTGGGTCACACGTGGACACGTTCCAGGGATATCAGAGAAGCCACTGCAAAGAGCTTGCACTTGCTGCCACATCCCCTCACTGCTGTCCAACTGTCCTCCTGCCCAGCCCCACATTACCACTTGCCCTGGCTCAGGGCAGCCCTAGTTTATTCATAGCCAATTCAAAAAGGCAGAGAAACCTTCAACAGGTTTCAATCACTGTCTTTAGCTCAACGTGTATTCAGAGGAAATCAGCCACATGAGCTTCTCCCTTCCTCACCTGTCAATTTCTGCTTCTACAACGAAACACCATCCTCATCCTACTCAGATGTTCAGTACCAGATGAGCACAAATTCTGTCTGCAGGGACAAATTTACCCCAGCTGCTTAATTGCACAGAAAATTGCAGTTCCCACCCAAGATACACATTACATTCTCTGTGCTCTGCCTATGTCAACCTTTAAAGTCCTCACGGAGAGGACAGAGTTGTAAGCAGCATTGAAAAGTCTGAATTCCAGATAAGCTCCAAGCACTTTCCTGTTTCCTTCTTGCCCCCTTCAGAGCATGTCAATGTTCTAGCAGTTTGCCTGAAAATTCTCCATCTAAGTTTCTATGTGAGCTGTCCTTAACCATTTTTATCGTGAAGTCCAGATTAGGTCAATGGGGAGATATATAATCAGAGAAAACAGGAGGAAAATCATACAGTCCTCATTCAAACAGCAGGAACTCCAGAGGTTTTTTTTCTGAGTTTTTCATGAGGGTTCAGAACAGCTCATCTTAGGGCAAAATTGGCCTCCCTACTAAACCCCCTTGATCTATCACTGAAGCTGTATCCAGGAGCTTGAGTGATATGGCAGTGTCTGTGCATAAGCTCTGCCGTCTCTGGCTGTTTCATGACCAGTTTTATTGCTTGCAATTTTGGTAGGGAAACAAAATAAAGATGAAAGCAGGGGGAAAAGGTAAAGGAGCACCAAGGTGAAAGTAAACAATGAATTCTTTTTTATAACAAGTATTAACAACACTTACTATTTTAGCAATGTGCATGCTGAAATATTAACACCAAATACTATTTTTAGCAATGTGCGCACAGAAATAGAAAAAGTCAGCACTTGCATTTGCAGAGATGTCAGTAACTCCAAGATGTTTTCTGTTTTCGCTGCCAGGCTGGCAGGAGACTTGCACAGCCTAGTGGTTAGGCTCAAAGAAAGCTCCTGTGGGTGCAGCATCCACTGGAGGGAATCAAACCTCCTGGGGTTTCATTCCTCCCCTGGGATGTCCTGCAATCTGCAACCAAGCCAGAAGGGCAGTGCTCATGCTCCTCCAAAATGACTGCAAGTCTCTTCAGCTTTTATAAATGGTGATGCCCTTCAAATGCAGCAAGAAAAAAAATTTTATTCCCTTTTCTTTTTTTTCTTTTTTTCCTTCTTTTTTTTTTTTTTTTCCCCTGCATATGGTGAACTGGTTGGCTACTATCCAGACATTTAACTGAATTATAACCCATTTTAACCGCACTAAGCATTAACCCTTTGCAGAGTATGTGTCTCCTCTGTTGGCTAGGCAAATGTCACCTGGCATTTTTGTGGCTTTTGTACACACAAGGACAGGTGCTGCTTATAAACAGGTGTACTAGTAAGTGTGCTTCGTATAAGGAGAGTGTACATCAACAAATAAATTAACTTGTGTCACTCATTGCTAGCTCTTGACCAAGGCTATACATGATCACATTTACCTGTTTCAGACCAATTGATGTCTAAGTCTAGGCTGAGGGATGCAGTCTCATTTTGTTGATCCTGATCTGTTGCCTGCAAGTGATCATTTCTTCTTTAATTTCTTGTCCCCCGACCACAAGCTCCCCACCGAGGGCTGCTGGCAGCAAAGAGAAGAGGCAGCAGGGAGGTGGAGGCTGGAGCTGCTCCAGGAGGCTGGAGCACCTCCTGCCGTGGGGCGGGAACACCACGGTCCCCTTCGCCTTGAACTATCTCCAGCACCCACAACACACAACCAACCACAGTGCCTGCGTGCCACTCGTCAGGAGGACTCCCCCAGGTACAAACGTGGCTGTGAGCCCAGCCTTCAGCGTTCATTATTTGCTTAATGCGGGGGTGACATCTTCTGGAAAATAACTGCCGTCCCCTTTCGCTAGCTGAGGTGTGCATTTCCCAAAAGCGTGTGACAGTGACACTCAGCTGGTGGCTAGCCAGGGGCTGTGACATGATGGGGGCATGTCGCCATCACCACCTGGGCAGCCCGTCTGCAAACCTGCTTCTCCTGGCTGGGGCCAGGCTGCTGGGGGAGTACCTCTGAAGGGAACATGTGCTGAGGCAGGACCACATAACCCAGGCACCACACCAGCAGAACCACAGAGTTTGCATCTGGCACCACGTGCAGGCTGCAGTCACCTTTTCATGGGGGACAATCCTCAGCCACATCTGCAGGAAACAGGGTTGGTGGACACACTGATGAAACACATCTCCATGTGCTCACCGTGATATTTAAAGGAACGGAGAAAGAAATTCCAGTAACTCTTTATAAAGAAACGTGTGACGAAAGGACTGCCTTTCTAAACCCCTCTCTTTATGCAATCTTCCGTAATACGAAAGTTTGAAAGTAAGGCCTGTTGCAATAATGTCAATACGGAAAAAAAACAAAGTTGGTGCCGTAACAGGACTGAGTACACCGTGGCCCAAACAGCTGCTCAGTCAAGGCTTGTTTCATCTAAAAGGAAAACACGAACTTGAAAACTAAGGTCCAGGGAGAATACAGCTTCTGAAGCCCTGTGTTGGTGTTGCTAACCTGATTTGAATAAATAGCTCATACCTACAAGAACACATTAGTTGACATAGGGTTGCAACGTGTAAGCAGTTTGTTTAAAAAAATAAATAAATGTTTGCAGATGCACATTTCTGCGCTGGGTTCTGCGAAGCCCTGTGCTGACATCAAGTGGTGACAGCTTTTTCATGTCAGTGTGCTGAGGGGAGCCAGCCTTGCTGTGCTGCTTGTGCACAGGGTGATATTCGTGCTCACGGGAGGACAGGGGCATATCAGAGATACGCTGTGACAAGAGGCAACAGTCCCCTGCTCTTCCTGGCCAAAAATCCCAGCTGGGACAGGTACAGTGGAGCATGGTGGCCTCAGGAGGAGGGGAGCACAGAGCGCATATGTGAATCACAGAATCACAGAAGTGTAGGGGCTGGAAGGGACCTCAAGAGGTCATCGGGTCCAACCCCCCCACCAAAGCAGGTTCCTTAGAGCAGGCTGCCCAGGTAGGCGTCCAGGCGGGCCTTGAATACCTCCAGAGAAGGAGACTCCACAGCCTCCCTGGGCAGCCTGTTCCCGTGCTCCGTCACCCTCACCGTGAAGAAGTTCTTTCGCGTGTTGGTGCGGAACTTCCTGTGCTCCATTTTGTGGCCATTGCCCCTTGTCCTGTCCCCACAGACCTGAAGAAAGTTTGTCTCACAGCCCACCAAAGAGGATGGCAGGGCGTGCTAATTAGTTCTGCAGAAATAGCAGGGAGGGCAAAATAAATATGTGATGTTATGAACTGGCCATGAAAAAAAAAAAAAAATCAAGCTTGGTATTCAAAGGGTTTTAACTCCGAGTGAACTTTGGGAACAGCATCCCTGCAGAGATTGGGCAGGAAATACCTACCTCAGTGCACTTTTATTGTGGAGTTAATTTATTTGAAGAAGGCATTAGGGGCTGTGACGTGGGCTGTAATGTCAGCCCTGGGTTAGCAGGGACCAGCCTTGGTGAGGCAGGAGGTCTGCTTCAGCCCTGCATGCCCAGCTCACTACTCACTGAACCCGATCTTTAAAGCTCTGGTTGCTGTGAAGTTTTATTTGGGGTTTTACCCACAAATTCTCAGATCGATATGGTCTTTATGTTTCTAACTCAAGTTGAAGAACACTTTCCACTTCCTGGCTGTTTCTCTGACTCTGTGGATGGTTTCCTGCCCTTCCCTGGAGCTCCTTGAAATGGGACCCCAAAAACTCCCCACAGAACCGTTGCCACTGAAGATCACAGCCCTTTCACGATAATACATCCACCCATCCTCTTGACCTGTGTCAGGACTGTCTGGGGTCTGCTCCATGATGATACCTCGTTTCACAGGCTCTGTGTTACCACCAGGAGCCGGAAGCTGGGAGGAAAAAAAAAAAAAAAGGCAAACACAAATGCCATATCCTTTAAGATAAATTTCCCACAGGGGAAATATCAGGCTTGTTTAATTCACTGCAATGTCAAAAGCTGATGGGATTTGACTGGTGCAGCTAAGCTCCAAGGACAGAAGGCTTTCTATGCCCTGCCTTGGTAAAAGTTTTGTGAGGACAGCGTGTACAGCAGTCACACTGTAAAACCAATCCCTGCAGTCATCATCACCCAGATTGTGACAGTGCTTTGGTATGGCACGAAGAAATGCTCATATTTTTAATTTCTCCCCATTTGGTGATGGGAAAGGGAAGGCTGGGGGATGAGAGGAATACCCCAAATTTGTAGGTTTCCAAACCTTCTCTGCCTTCAGCCATTGTGTTAAGAGAAGTGGTACTGTTGCACCACCAAACACGTTTTTTTGAGGTTTTTCACATGTTGACTTTGAGGTCAGGCTTTGCCCTCAGAGGTTTTGTTTTCTCTTGAGCAGCTGGACTTTAAACTTTAACATCCCCTGTTTAGCAATTTCCCCAAAGAGCTGCAGGAATGCAGGCAGGGTTACCATTAGCTGCAGAGGGTAACAATGGCAGGTTGCTTTTGGACAATGTTGTTTCTTCTCTCTGTCCTTTTCATTCCCACAGAGGAGACAGGTATGGCCTTCGTTTTGTTGCCCCTTTAATTCTGATTTGTGCTCCTGCTCTTGTAAACACACCAGTAATTTTGTGCCTTGTATCATGTTTACTTTGCAGCACAGGCTGACAGCACTAAAAACTCTGTGTTTCCGTACACTTTCCTCTGTGGGGGATTTTCTGTTTTTGTTTTCATATATTTAAGTAAAAACTATGGTAGGTTACTGAAGCAGTGTAACTTTGTAATGCCATCAATTACATCATGGTGATATTTAGTCATGATTCTGAGTGTCCTGGATATTAAAGAAAAAATTGTTTTATATACCTAGTTGCTGCTGAAATGAAAATAAAAGTCTTATGAAAGAGGCTGAGAAGCACACTTGGTATAGCTTGCAGAAATATATGTTTTCTGTATTCATCCTCTGTGGTTTGTCACAAATAAGGAGGATCTGAGAAAGAGAGAAAAGAGAGAAAAGAGAGAGAAAGAGAGAAAGAGAGAAAGAGAGAGAGAGAGAGAGAGAGAAAGAAAGAAAGAAAGAAAGAAAGAAAGAAAGAAAGAGAAAGAAAGAAAGAAAGAAAGAAAGAAAGAAAGAAAGAAAGAAAGAAAGAAAGAAAGAAAGAAAGAAAGAAAGAGAAAGAAAGAAAGAAAGAAAGAGAAAGAAAGAAAGAAAGAAAGAAAGAAAGAAAGAAAGAAAGAAAG
The DNA here is from genome assembly GCF_964211835.1 of Anser anser. Classification (NCBI taxonomy): domain Eukaryota; kingdom Metazoa; phylum Chordata; class Aves; order Anseriformes; family Anatidae; genus Anser; species Anser anser. The sequence goes on along the minus strand of NC_139720.1, from coordinate 148,139,309 downwards.
AAAGAAAGAAAGAAAGAAAGAAAGAAAGAAAGAAAGAAAGGAGGAGATGACTGCTTGTGAAGGGCAGAATGATGCCCCTGGCAGCAGCAGAGGTGTGTATGAAGCACAGCAGAGCAGAAACGTGGTGGGGTGCTAGAGAACTTTTCAAAATGCAAAACACAAACGTGATGCTTTGTCTTAGCACCACATGCAAGCCTCCTGCTTATCTGCTATCCTTCAAAAGCATAACTAAGAAACTACACACAGGTTTGGAATAATTTTGTTAGTGCTGTCACTTTTTCCAATTCCAGTATCACAGCTTGTTTCAACCTTTGGGCCCCCAACAACTGTACAATATATTAAGCAAACAAACAAACCAACCCAGTCCCTGTCCCATTGGGTTTACTTTCTGAGTACAGGGGAACTGACAAACGTGTGCTGACACATGCAGCCGTGTCCCAGTTAATGTCAAAGGCAACAGGCGACAGCACCTCACCAGCCTTCCCCCTTGACAGGTGGTTTTTGTGGTGGGCATCACTGCAAAGAGGAGTTTTAAGGTCTGATCTCTGTCATGTCTTTGGATTTTCCTCCTCTTAACTCAAATCAAAAAGATTATGGAGTCTTCCAGGTAAAGGATGGCATATGACAGCTTTTTCTGACCATTGCTGGGGGGGTAACTTTTATTTATAGCCACCCTGAGCCATGTCATGCTTGGCAGCAAAAAATCCCCATGAAGTCAGACTGAAGGGCATCAGTTAGGATCCTTCATCACAAATAAATACAAATCATTTTCATTTCTGCTGAAAGTCCCATGGACTCTTACAAAACAACCTCTGCCTTTATGATAATATTTACCTCTTCCCGTAGCCATGGCACAACCAAGCTGTCTGTGTGTCCAGTGCAGGACAAAAATATGCAGCAGGAAAGGCTTCTGCAGAGAGCTGCAAAAATTCTTTATATTTACAAGGAATTATGCAGAAAAGTTCAGCAGTGAGTCAGACCTGAATCCTTTTTGTTCAATTCGTTTTGTTTTTGTTTTTTACTACTTGGGAGCACTGACAAAGGACCAGGACCCTCTTGTGCTCAGGACTGTAAGAGGGGTGGGAAACAAAAGAAAACCATGTCATGATTCCTCTTCATGATAAAATGTGGCTAAACAGTAAGATTGATTAAAAAAAAAAAAAAAGTGAAAGCGTAAAGGAAACTAGCCTAAGTACTTACGTTAGCATCTTGTCATGCGATGTTTCAGTGTTTATATCAGCTGATGATGCAAATGAAGTTATCAAGAGACACAGGCGTGCCAGCTCCCTCCTTCTGGAGGAGGTCCTCCAAGGCAGCTTGGAAAGAGAATGCCTTGAAGAGAGATGCACACAAGAGGAAGCAAGAGAAGTATTTGAAAACGATGAGATGCTAGTAAGTATTTCAGTTTCCTTTTACTTACCTGAAGCATCACTTTGTGCTGTCACCTCTACCTCCAGAAGCACCGTCTGGGGAAAAAGCAGCAGGGTAAGGGAGCGGAGGAGCCCTGGCCACCAGTGGGGGACGAGCAGGACAGGATGGGGTCACCTCCCAGGTGGCTGCACAACAGGGAGACAATAGTTGGCCAGTTTTTCAAGGAAGCCTTGCTACTGCAGGGCTCAGCTATTTCTCTCTTGCCCATGAAGAGTTTCTTTTCCTTTATAACTTCTTAAGAAGCAAGAAGATGTGCAGGATGCAAACCCTCCCTCACACCTCATGTCATTCAAATCTTGATGGCAGGACAAAATTTGTAATTGTGTGACTGTGTGAATGTTAAACTGAGTGTGTATTCTCTTATGTAAAATCTCTGTTTTGCCAAAATATTTATGGAAGATGATATTATTTGAGAATTGAAATCTGATTTCCCCTTTTTTTCAGAAAATGTTTTGGGATAACTACTACGGTAAGCTGGCCTCTTGATTTCGCTCCTTCATAGTGGTGGCATGTTGTGAACATGATGCTTCAGTCTGATGTTGTTTCTAAGAGTTTTCAGCAGTTTTTAGCAGTTTATTCTACAAGAAACACACAGTCGCTATGTGTCATATCGCTAGCAAAGCAAGAGGAGAAGGACTGATGTGAAAGGATTTAAAAAGTCTTAAATAGGAAAAAGCAGTTAAGACTGCAGAGCACATGCAAGTTCAAAGTGAGTAGATGCTATCCCAAGAAACAGGCTGTTTCTTTCCCTCTTTGTTGGGCTGTAACCTGGGAGCAGAACATTTTGCTTCTTACAGATTCACCCATCCACGAGCACCATTTCCATGGCATGGTGGCCTTGCTGGCCACCTGGGCGTGGGCTGGGATGGCAGCTGTAGCCCAGGACAGTGGTAATAGAGCTACCAGGGCATGCAAGGCAAAAGGGGTGTATTTTCTTTTGTAAGGTGACCATTTCAGTGTGTAAGAGACACACGGGAATGTCTATTTTACTTATACAATTCACCAGCATAGCTCTACCAGCACAACCTGCCAAGTACAAACCTACCGTTCGACCCTGAGTGAGGCAAATAGGTGCTAAAAGCCACTGGGCTGCTCTGGAGGCTGTTCCTTGGCAGCTTCTGAGGCTAGAAATAAACCTGCAAAGCTGATGTGGGTTGATGCTGACATGGTGTGATGTAGCTGGGCACCTCCTGGGCACAGGGCCTGCAGCATGGGCGCAAGGTGACTAGGCCTCACCCCCTCCATCTCTGCTGCATGCCACATCCAAAGAGTTTTCTCTTCTTATTCTGATTTTTTTTTTATTCATTTGCAATCTTAGTTTTAGACAGTAGATAGGGAGGTGGTAAAAACAGCATTAGTATTAATTTTCTATGGAAGCCCTTAAAACACCGAGTGCAGGGGACAGTTCTGTGGATCCAGGCTCTGAATGTTATGAAGACTCGTACTAGACATCTTTGCTCCGTGCTTCATTGCCTCTGTGAGGGTGGGATGGCTTCCACCTAATTCCAGCCTTTGGGCTGTCCCTCCCCAGGTGGCCAGAGATGTTCCTCTAACCCGTGCCAGAATGACGGTGTGTGCGAGGACAGCATTCGCGGCTACACCTGCACCTGCACCGAGGGCTACGAGGGGGAGGACTGCGCCTTTGGTGAGGCACCGCCAGCATGGGGTTAACACACACAGTTTGTACAATGTGATGGTGGTTCCCTGATACTACCCCAACTGAGATGTTTGACCTAAGTTTCCTTGTGTATGCTAAACTATAGTTCATAATCCTACCCCACTGCATGTCTAATTGCTATCATATATGCTTAAGGACATGGTTTAGTGGGTGACATTAGTAGGTAGTAGGGTGATGGCTAGACCAGACGATCTTGGAGGTCTTTTCCAACCCTAATAATTCTATGATTCTATTCTACATTAACTGGCCCTTAAAAGAGAATCACAGAATCATCTAGGTTGGAAGAGACCTCCAAGATCACCGAGTCCAACCTCTGACCTAACACTAACAAGACCTCCACTAAACCACATCACTAAGGGCTATATCTAAACGTCTTTTAAAGACCTCCGGGGATGGTGACTCAACCACTTCCCTGGGCAGCCCGTTCCAATGCCTAACAACCCTTTCAGTAAAGAAGTTCTTCCTAATATCCAACCTAAACCTCCCCTGGCGCAACTTTAGCCCATTCCCCCTCGTCCTGTCACCAGGCACGTGGGAGAACAGACCAACCCCCACCTCTTTACAGCCTCCTTTAAGGTACCTACAGAGAGCGATAAGGTCTCCCCTGAGCCTCCTCTTCTCCAGGCTGAACAATCCCAGCTCCCTCAGCCGCTCCTCGTAAGACTTGTTCTCCAGACCCCTCACCAGCTTCGTTGCCCTTCTCTGGACTCTCTCGAGCACCTCCATGTCCTTCTTGTAGTGAGGGGCCCAAAACTGAACACAGTACTCGAGGTGCGGCCTCACCAGAGCCAAGTACAGGGGCACAATCACTTCCCCAGTCCTGCTGGCCACACTGCTTCTTATACAGGCCAGGATGCTGTTGGCCTTCTTGGCCACCTGAGCACACTGCTGGCTCATATTCAGCTGCCTATCAACCAGTACTCCCAGGTCCTTCTCTGCCAGGCAGCTTTCCAGCCACTCATCTCCCAGCCTGTAGCTCTGCTTGGGGTTGTTGTGCCCCAGGTACAGGACCCGGCACTTGGCCTTGTTGAACTTCATACAGTTGACCTCAGGCCATCGCTCCAGCCTATCCAGATCCTCCTGCAGAGCCTTCCTGCCCTCGAGCAGATCGACACACGCACCTAACTTGGTGTCATCTGCAAACTTACTGAGGGTGCACTCGATCCCCTCATCCAGATCATCAATAAAGATATTGGAGAGGACTGGCCCCAGTACTGAGCCCTGGGGAAAAAAAGCACACCGGGATGGATCTTGCATATTCATATCCGACAGGTTTTGCTTCCTAGCCCCAAGGTTAGTATTTGTGCCCCTCTGCAGGGCCCTCAGGGCACAGCAGGGACATTTTCTGCAGCAGGGTGTGAGTGGAGAGGGGCAGAGTATCCCCCTGGAGAGCCTGACCTGCTCCACATGAGCCATTGAGAGCCACATCACATGCAAATTTTGTTGCCACTTCTCCACCTGTGAAATAGATCCAAGATCAAATGCTCTTCCTGTCGCTTTGTACTGAAGCTGTGTTTGCTCAGCCACAGAAAGCTGACTGGCCATGTTTCAAAGATGATTAATACTCCTTTCCTTTTTTTTTTCCTTATATGTGGCAGCTGTTAGTTTTAATTTTCTTAGCACAAGCATGAGAAACAGAAGCTACACATTTCTTTTTGCTGGAAAGCAGAAAGCTTTAGCCTTTTTCTTAACCATACAATACCTGCCTTCTTAAAAAGTTCAAAAGGTTCCCCTGGTGCTGATCCTTAGGGCTTTGCTTAACTGAGCAGAGAAAACCTATGGCATCCTTTTGTGGGTTCACGTGGAAAGCCTAGTTTGACCCTTGGGTACTAATATTCCCCAAAACTCAGCAGCGCGGACACTCTGGTGCAAGGAGGTACTGGGTGCTATGAGCCTGTGGAAGCTGCAAAGACAGCCCTCTCTGCCCAATTTCTGCCTGATGAGGGTAAAAACCATGTGGTGGGAAATCCTACAGGAAGACAGAGTTCCTACCCACCCCCCCACAAAGTGAGTAAAAGTAAAATGCTTAGCAAAGAGGACTCAGGCTATGCAAGAAAACTCCACCTGAACCGTTCCCAATGCTTTTTCCCTGCTTGTTCTCTCCAGCTAAAAATGAATGTCGGCACCAAGGAAAAGAAGGATGTCACCATTTCTGCTATCCAGGAACCAATTCATACCGATGCTCCTGTGCTGATGGCTACAAGCTCGGGAAGGACAAAAAACAATGCATTGCATTAGGTAGGTGCGAGCACGGAAGTAGGGCCCATGAACAATTCTTGGGTGGGCAGGCAGTGAATCTGATATCCAGATGCAATCAGCCCGCTTGGGGACTCCAGAAATATTAACCTTCCAAACTGGACAAAAAAAGGAGGAACCTAGGGACCGGCAAACAAAGATGCCTGAGCAGTGTTAAAAGAAGGAACATTTGATCTGAACATTTACAGATGGGGTTGCAGAGAGCACTAGCATCATTCGACATACCACTAACTGGTGCAGGTTTTCCACTCCTACTCTCAGTAAAGAGCAACAGAAGACCTGCCCGTTTAGGAATGAGGTTCAGTTAATTCAGATTAGGCACCCAACAGCCTGATAAATAAAAGGCAGCACTTGCTGCCTTGTTAGTTAATTTGGAATGGTAGCCCTCTTTATTTTTCCATCCTCATCGCAGCCAAACAGGAATGGAGCTGTACAGCCACGCTTTTAGTGAAGACTTGATGTCCACGCTAAATGCACATTTCAGGTGGATTTTACATCAAAGCAGCTCTAGTTTGGTACTGAGGACTAGGCACCCACATACCCAACAACTTGGAGGTGTTTAGTGCAGTTCAAATACAGGATACAAAGATGAGGAAGCAACCCGTGCTGATAGTTAGCTGGAGAGGAAGCCTCAGTTCAGAAGTTGCAGACAAAGTGAGAGCTGGTCACCACGAGCCTAACACAATGACCCAGATTGTTTCGTGCTATCACACTACAGAAGTCAAGTTAATTATTCTGATTTTCACCAGCTGAGAAATTGTCCTTTTCCTTGGTATAAAATCCAAACCCTACAGCCAAGAAGGAACACTTAAAATACTTGCAGGTAGTAGTAGTCTTGAAATGTTACAGCATGAGGTTTTTATTTTTTCTAATTCATTTGCTAGATCAATGTGCATGTGGCAGACTTCAAGACAGTGATAATCTGATAAGTGAAACCCTGAAGAAACATGACAAGCACTTTCCTTGGCAGGTATTTCTAGCAATTCATGAAATCTATGACTTATTTTCATATGGACAGTGCTAATTATCATCTTTTTGTATTTTCTTAGGTCTTGCTGCTAAACTCAGAAGGGAAAGGCTTCTGTGGAGGAGTGCTGCTAAAAAGTAATTTTGTCCTGACCACAGCAGAGTGTGCCCTTCTGCACAGCCATTTTGAAATCAGGGTTGGTGCTGGTAGGTGATGAAACCTTTCCTTTTGTTGTACCACCTTTCGGCACTGTTAAGCTACTTTTAAAAACAGCTTACTAAAATTTCTGCTGCACTAAAAGTATTGTTATAGTATATAAATCTGCTGGCATCTCATTTAAGCATCTTAACTAAGCGTCAGGTTAGAACTACAGCTGTCCTATGCCTCTCTAGAAAATGAGCAGAAAGACCAGTACCTCTCAAAGGCCCTCACAAGGGCTGGCTCAGCATCTAGGGATATGCTAAACTAGGCTCATTTGGAGATCACTACCCTCCCTCCCCCCAAAGAGAAACGTTTCATGGCAAAATTTTCTTCTGTTGTTGGGTATTTGTCCTTCCCCTCTGAAATTATGCGTGCTTCTACGCAACTTTGAAAAGCTGTCATTCTTAATTTACCTTTACCACGTTTCAAGAATGTTTCTCTGCTGCGCGTATTTCTCAGCACCACTAGGCAGTTGTTATCAGTTTACATTCTGCTTTCAAGTCTCTGATATCCTTAAGAGCAGCGAACATGTCATTGCTTCACAGGGCACAACAGAACACGTGGAACTGAGAGGATAATGCAAGTTCACGAGAAACACATACACATCCGGTACGATGACGACACTGGCGAGAACAACATTGCGCTCCTACAGCTCCACGAGCCCGTTGAGTGCAACAACCACCAGCTTCCCGTATGCATCCCTGAAAGAGACTTTGCAGAACATATTTTGATTCCCAAATTGGCTGGCACAGTCAGCGGCTGGAGAAGAGAAGGCGATGAAGTTCAAGGTGACGAGTTGCAGGTTTCCTACCTCCCTACGGAGGACTGCGAACAAATACTCAACGTAAGCCTCACGAACAGGCAGTTTTGTGGACACGTCCAGGCGGTCACAGACAAACGACTGACTGGAGGAAGCTTTATGGCCACTGAGTATAAGGGCACTTGGTTTCTGACTGGTATCCTGGGACCCTGGCCACTAGAAGACGCCGACAGAAAAACTTTTCTGTTTACCAACACTGCGAGATATATGATATGGCTTAAACACAAAATGAAGTAAGACAAACACAACCAACCCTCCAGCACCAAACCCCTACCAATCCCCGCAAGGAAACATTTGGAGGCAGCCAGTAGACACATTTGACTCTATCACCATTTGCAGCAACGGAAGTTGCAATGATGATACCTATTTAACTCCAATTCACACGGAAAAGTCCATTTGTCTTTCCTTCCTCTGTTGACACGCAACACACTGAAAGTCCCGACACAGTAAATGTAGGTGCTTTACTAATAAATTGACTGAACTCTAAGTTTCCTAGAACTGTTCGTTCTAAAACTCAAAAAGTATTGATGCTTTTCTGGGCTTTTAAATGTTACTAGAAGGAAATGAGTCTTTTTAATTCTTATTCCCTTGAAATGTGGATCAGTAAACCAATATTCTTATTTCAACCTCTATACAAGTAAAACTTATGAAGACCAAGAACACTCCAAGCCTTTAAATGTTGATAAAGGACTTGACTCTCTCGTAACACCAGAAAGTTCTTCTCCATCATACATGGCAGCTGTGTTTTTAATTATAAATCATAATTCAGTAACTGGGTAAAATAAAAACTAGACTCTCAAAGAGGGGGAAAAATGTTTAATAAAGAAAATAAAAAAATCCCATCACAACACACAAAGGTATGTTGTACTCTTCCTCCTCCCCACCCCCAAAAAATAATAAAAAAACAAAAACACACACAATGAACACTTAAAACAATGGACCCAGTGGCAGTCTTTTCCCCAGAAACAGAATAAAACAGTGTATGGGTAAATTACTTAGATATGCTTTTGTTCATCGTAACAAAATTTAATCAAAAGACTAAAGGAATTAAAAAACAAAAACATATCTGAGCAACTACAGACCAAAAAAAACCCACAAATTTACTTGAACTTGTAAATATCACTGAAACTGCAAAGCTTTTGGCGTCAAGCACAACTTCTCTAGTTTTTAGAGAAGGCTTGAAGAGCGTATTTGAGGCCAGCAAGATTATCAAAGAGCTTTAGAAAGTGGAAAACATAAAAGAAAACATTATTTCCACCCTGAAAACTGGATTACTGTATGTACCAAAGGATGATACTTTTCTTTTCCGAAAGATAAGTGCAGAAATAGTAACACACAGTACTTCGTAAAAGCTTTTAAATACTTTGGAAGGAGTTTGGAATGCTTTGCTTTTATTTCTTCATGAGATAGTTCGAACGATCTAGAAAGCCTGCAGAAACTATCACTGAAAAGTGAGTATTTCATTCCAATGCACTTTGTTACACTGGCAGCCTTGGTCATTCTGGGAAAGGAGCCACAAACAGTTCCTGGTATTCCAGTCCTGGACACGACCCAGGTCATTTACAATGTTCCCTGGCTGATTAGGAGCAGCTCCACTGGGCAAGCCGTGTATCTGAAAAGTACTTGCATGGCTAAGATGCAATGCTCAACATACCGTTGACAGCGGAGGAAACGGGTTCTGCTTACTGACAACAAGTTTTTGATGCTGGTGAGATATATAGCCTTTAATATGACCCTGGCAGGAGAAAGAAATACACTGTTAGTACGGGAGGCTGGTAACACAACGCCTATACCTCACCTGCCATCAGGCTAAATCAAACAAAGCTACGTGCACGTACTCAATCACCACTGCATTACTGTACTTAGTGTTCGGAAGGATCCGATTTATGTAAGTGGGTCACCTCACGCAGCAAGCAGAAAGTTGGAACCATAACCATGTTTGCATACTAACGCTGCCGTTGGACCGCCTGTTGCCAGGGCCCCCTCCTGGTTTGCTTACATTTCCCTGCAGAGCTCTGGAGAAGTGTTTCCAAATTTACTCTTGCTCACTTTAAAATTAGGATTTTAATTAATCACTATTCCAAATTTAAAAACGAAATTCCATATTTCTTCCTTTTTAGACACGTAGGGTTATAGCACTGAGAGAAATCTTCCAGTCACCTAATCCCACCCTTTGTTACTCTGAGAGGACACCAAATAATCTGCTTCAGAAACAGATGAAGTTCGCTTTCTTGCTGACACTGTAATGCTGCTCCAAAACTTCTAACAGACTACAAATCTATAGATTGCAAGCCTATATCTATTCATGAGTTGTTAAGACCCATTTAGACAAATGTGAAACAAAGACATGCGGCTTTCATTTTTCTGATGTTAGAAAATCAAAAATCTCCTACTTCAAATGCAGAAGAACAAATCCCTTCCTGGTCCCAGTTATAATTTTTCCATTTGGAAATGAATATTCATGCTTTATAGAAAAGTCAGTACTGGATTTGTAATGCAGAATTCAACTGCAATTTTAAATGGTTTCTGCAAAACCAGTGGTTCCAGAATTAGAGGAATTCCCCTGGGCAAATGAAAACATTTGCCATTTGGGCACAAATGAATCAGCTTTTACACACAAGAAAAGCTAGGATTACTGATATATTTTTGTAACAAACTTGTACTCTCTGCCTAACAATTTTTACTGTCTGGAATCTGGAAGGACAAAACAATACGTGAGTAGCACATACCATGTAAATAAGGTTAGCTAAAATGCACTGGACTTCATCAATGTCAACATCATCTACTTGCATGAATTTCAGGGCAAACAGAAAGGCATCTAGCGATAGTTGATGTGTTTTGAGTAGTAAATATCTGAAAGAAAAAACAGAAAATCTGTTATTGGGAAACAATCACTTAAAAATTGTTTTTTTTTTTTTTTTTTTTTTTTTTTTTTTAGTAAAATGGCCTTTCTACTACAGATTCACTTTACCAGGAATTCTGCCCTCCTAGAGGGAGCTAAGGAACACACACATCTCTATCTCAGCCTGAGGTAAAACCATATTATGTCTGCTTTTGCAAAAACGTGATTTTTTTTTTTTGTTATGCTTACACTTTCTTAAAGAGATTTCTGTATGTGATGATTTTCAGCTTCTCAAGGATAAGAAAGATTCCACATCGAATGAAGAAGGTCTCATGCTTTGTCAGAGCATCATTCAGCAGAAGAAGATTGCCTTCACTAGAAGGATGGAAGAAATGAATACGTGAGAAGGTCTCGCCCTATCAAGAAAAGAAACTGCATGAATTGGTAAGAATATCCTTCTCCTGCTTTCCTTAGCCATCCCAAATAAATACCTTTTGGTTAACAGTTTTTGAACTAACGCACAATGCAATAAAGTAACCGCCGTACCTCACAGCCTTTGTTACTTCAGCAAACTGCATAAGGTCGTACTTTTTTAAGAGCTGAACGGTTGGCATATGGCCCTGAAAAATAAATGTTTTCCAGGATAAAGTCAAGTGCATTTTCAACATAAACTATAAAAATATTTGTTAGAGAAACGAAAAAGTGTTTAACTACATTTTTTTCCCTGCAGAACAAGAGTTAAATGGAAGTATTTGTAAGACAACCCCCCTGCGCTGCCAAACTTCCTGCAACTGAACTCACAATACCTCTTTAGCACAGTTTAGGGAGTCTCTTAATATTTTTAAGTGTTGCAGAACAGGTATCAAACTCGTAAAATCAAGATCCTGTGACATGAGACTTAGGCAGATCCAAATTTTACATTACAGTTGTATGATCTGATCTTCAAACAAAGTAACTGTGGGAATCCCATGCATTACTAATAATACAAGCAGTGCTTCAGCGCTGTCAAGTGCCACCTCAGTCTGTACCAGACTTTTTCTTCACCACGCCTCCATGTGGACATTCAAATGTCAGAGAGAGAGAGAGAAAAGACAGTTTAAATTTAAAGAAACGAAATTCTCATTGTTACATCAGGTAAGACTGAACCAGGTGGACTATCAAAAAGAAACTTTGTTTTTTTTTTTTTACCACCCCCCCCTTGCACAGTGGAGATCAAATTGCACACTGACTTGGTCAGCCTTTAAATTTAGTTACTGTCCTGCTCTGTTGTTGGTAACTCCTTTGCTGGTTGGAGGATTAACTGACAGCAGAACCCTGCTGCATGTTTACTGAGAGCTGCTAGGAATAAAAATAAAATTAAAAAAACACCACCGCCCAAGCTATTTTAGTAGAGTTTTAAGGTTAGTGTTAATGTTTGGAATGTGATTTTAAAAAGCAACTGTAAAAACAATGACCTTTAGATTCTTTAGTGCCTCTTGTACACTAGAGCTGCTACAGAAAAGCTACAGTTATCTCAGGCCCTACAGGACCCACCAGTTTAGGGAAGGCTGTTGGCTTTATCGACCTTACCATTGACTGATCTGAAAATAACCACTAAGACAGACAACAAACAAGAGCAGAAGCCGATTCTGATAGCCACTATGCTTCTCCCTTACACACGGTTAACTTCCTCCATCAAAAGACAGCTGCAAAGGAAATGAATTGACGCTGCAAGGGATGGAAAAAGGAGCACAAAGGGGAAAAAGGGAGAATGGTCACGAGCAGGCTGGGACAAGGGTGGAAGGTGGGAACTCTCTGAAGTGGATAACAAAAAAAAAAAAACCAACATTCTCCACGAGGAACTCTGGTAATAGGGCCAGGAATAGAAAACTCTGTAAAATCTCGTTCTTGTCCCCTCAGTTACTCTGAACTAAGTGTTTGCATAATCCCACTAACTCAGGGGATGCACAAATACCAGTGCAGCACATGGGGAAGGACATGAACAAGAAGCAGAGAGGCACTTAATTCTTTTAACAAAAAGATGAAGTGATCAGGTAACCAGTCCTCACTGATTTCTTCAAAACGCAAATGCTCTGTGGTTCTTGACATGCCTCAAACGGGTAAACACACAAGGTGCAATTAGAGAAACCAGACAGCAGTCCTTTCTTTCCTGTGGCAAACGCACCACAACAGTCCTCAACCATCGATTTGCACATCCTCCTTCCCTTCCCCAGGTGAAAGGACCACAGATTTGCAGCTGTGAATCCAAACATTCCCTGGTCCGTCTGTGCACGGTTATCACCACACAGACACTCTGCTAAGTGACATAAATTACTTTAAGTTAATTTTGAGCTCTCTTATTTTTATTACAGAAGTAACCTCAGGTTCCACCTTTCAGATAGGTGGGAGGAAGTTGGGGAAGCAGCCTTTTTCTCCTTTCCTACTTTGCTGTAAATAAAAATTCTACATTTTCTGTCCTCAGCTCTCTAATAAAGTTTGCATACACTGGTGTTTATAGGGAGGAAAAAAAAACAAAACACAGAAGAGCCAAACTGAGGGTTTTTTTTGTTTTTTTTTTTGCCTCCCAAAAAGTCATTTGGGAAAGTAACATTTACTCACCAACAACATCTTTACTGGCAGCAGGTAGATCAAGATCATTCTTTTGTTTTTCTGGCTTGAGCGGTGACAGTGCTCAAAGGCAAAGGACAGGTACTCCTCAGCTGCAGACACAAATAAAAGCAGTGCTAGTTACAAGAGTCAACAACAAAAATTGATTAAATCAGTAACCCAAATTCTCTGCTCAATGCCCATTTCTAGCTTGAGGCTATAATTGAAATTATATTTAAAAAAATCACACAAAAGACAAGGTATTACAAGAAAAATAAGTCTTCTCTCAGAAAGGAAAATACAATTTATCAGTATCCAGATGTCAGGTGTAACAGCTACAAGCAATATTGGAATTTTCAGCTCAATTCACTGATATTATTAGTACCAGCACGACTTTTCTGTCATCAGCGCGAACATAACTGCACCTTCTGCACACATTTTGAGCCACACACGCATCATAAGCCAGAGTTCACACCAAGCTGCAACAGCTTAAATCGGTCTTACCACCACACAGTACCTTGCTTAAAGTCACTGTCAAACATGGCTTTGCGTCCCACATAGTATCTGTATGTAACTCGCTGTGCCATACTGTATTCGTCCTTCAGATTTGAGCTGTCAATTGCTCTAATCAAGGGTTTACATAGGTGGAGCTTGTTGATCTGGTAAAAAAAATAAAATTGTGTTTTACTCAGAGAGGGTAGATATGCAACATCATGTAAAAAAGGGTGAATTTGACTCAGACTACAAAATACAAAACACAGCTTTTAAGACTTGAACCCTACCTTAAAATAAATTTTGAACAGCTGATTCACGAGAAACAACATGCCCCACTTTTTGGAATCTTCAATGCCTGCTCGACTGTCATAAGAATAGAAAAAAAACAAGCTGCTAGTACTGAACATTGTAAGGAAATAATAACTTTTTTTTAATGATTAATTCCATCTTTAGATATTTTATGGATTTTTTTTTTTTTAAGGATAAAAATGAGCATCTGAAAATAAAAGCCAAAGCCAAATTCTTTGTCTTAAACCATACCAATACTATTAAAACAGAATGTGCTCCGATCTTAACTTCTGAACAACTCTGCTGCACTTCTTCTAACGTAATGAGATGTCATGCAGAATATTCATCTGCAGCAGAATCCTCCCTCCAGCCTGCAGGTAACACGTACACTAGGATAGCAGTTGCTTGTAATATTCAAGGTGAAAGATGGGTGATGGGTTTAAAAAAAAAAAAAAAGCATTTTCTCCACCTGGAAAGTGCTAAATTGCTAAGACTGGAAACCAAAGTCACCTCTTCCCAGTCTGATCACATTGAAGCAAACTTCAAGAGAGCACAAAAGGGTTAATCACCTTCCCTGAGAGAGGAGGACATAGCCAGTCCCTCCCAATAACATCTGCCAGGAAGCTTAAACCTGACAGAGGCCTCTCCAGCTGTAGTTAATAGTCAAGAGAGAACAGACTAGAAATGAGAGGAAACAAGCCTCAGAAGTGTTCATTCTTACCCAAATATATAAGTAACTTAGTAAGTAGAGAAAACTTATGTAAAAGTTCATTAAGCTCTTAACAATTTAGCAGTCCGAGTTCTGCGGAGCATCTTTCACTTACGTGTCACTGGCACAGACTCGGAAACAGCTCATCAGCAGTTCTGCTGCTTTTTCCAACATGTCACCAACTTTGCTTTTCCCTTTCTTCATTAGCTGTTGATCTGCCTAACATCACACAGCAAGAAACAACGCGTAACTCTACATCCTGGTTCACCGGACTGTAAACAGGTTGGTTCCTTAATATAGTATTTTATAAGGCATTATAACAATAGATGTTATCTCTTACTAACCCCTAAATCTTGATAGTAGTCAAGCTGACAGAACAGATGTACCCAAAAAACCCACAACCCACACTTGGAGAGGTTCCTAAACATCCCGTACCAAACTCAATGCAGAGCAGGCCAGCCAGAACTTTGAAAATAGCACTGTCCACTTTTACCTTCAGCACCAAGAAGCTTAATGCGGCTCTCAGAAGGATCATCTTACAGCTGAATTGGAGCATCCACGCTCCAACTCAAACTTTAAAGTCCAAAGATCAAGCAAAAAGAAATATCTTTTAAACAAGAGCAAAAAAAAAACATTTCCCCAGTTATGGAATCTTAGTTTTAAAAATTATAATCAAGCTTCTCTTTACAACCACAAGGACTAGATTTTATTTCTAACCTACACTCAACATTTTCTAGTAGTAATACACACTGCTGCAACCTGAGATTTTCAAGAGAAAGGAACACATATGCTACAGAGTCATAAGAAAAGTTGGCAACGCTGTTCACGTAAAGCCGGAAAGAACCATACACTAATGAACATGGAATTAAAACAACAAAGAAGACTGAGAAAAAACAGTGAGTGGATTGTTGCTATGTGCTTTCTGGCAAGTTTTACTCTAACACTTGCATTCTCGTTAGCTGAAATATAAGGACAAGAAATGCAAATACATCCTCTGCTGCACAAGTCTTCCTTGTACCCACATATTTTGAATAAGGTTAAAAGATAACATTCAAAACTGACCCCACTTTCTCTCTCTCTCTCACATACACACATGCAACAGAGTCTTCTCTGTGCAAATATGCAAAACGTGCTGCTTTGGGTTTCCTGGGCACAAAGAAGTCCTGAGTGGACAACCACTAACAATATTGGATATTGAGAAACCCTAATCTAGCTTGGGCCAACTTCATCTCTTCAGGTCAAGTGGCTAGCAGCAAGGTCATGACCCTGTCGCTTACCTCGGGCCAAGCATTACTCATTAGATCCCTATGCAAGCTACTTCAATTTACTAAGAAAAATTATGGTTTTTGTTGTTGTCAAGTTGTATGGAGTCAGCAAGGGCTCCGATGAGCATCAAAAGCAACACACACAGGTGGAAGAGGGAAACAAGGGACAAGTTTCCTTCACAAGATGTGGTGAGTGCTTAGACTAGCTTTGTTGCCTTGTGCATCTCCACCCTTAGAAAGACACAAACCACAAGGATAACACACCGAAACCATGAGTTACACCATCGTGCTATTCTATAAAGACAGTGCTTGATCACTTTGTATGCTCTAAGCTGTGAGTTGCGTGCAGGTGCCCAGAACCTCTCCAGTTAAAGCTGCAAATGAGAGCCAGGCAGACTCAGCCACCTAGTTTTATAATAGGATGGGACAAATTTAGTGTGTTAACAAAATCTTAAACAACAAATTAGACACTAATGAGCAAAATTAGGCTATGTAATCAAGGAAAAATATTTCCACCGTAGAAACTCGTAACAGATAAAAATAATGAGGTTGTTAATCCGTTCTACTTACATTATTAGCAAAAATTCGAAGATCAAGGGCTACAGCATACATAATAGGCAAGGCCCTGGAAAAGTAAGGCACAGAGTGCTTAGTAAATGCAAATCATGCAGTAAAAGACATTAGAAACAGTGGTATTTTTTCTTGCTAGTTGGTCATAAATCTAGAAGAATATACACAAATCTTTAAGTAAAGAAGAACGCATGTTTTCAAAAAGGTAAAGTCTTCAAGAGCTCAGCATTTCAGAGTCCTACACTAATGGAAGAATTAATTTCAAACATGGTGAAATAAAAGGCTTCTAATGGCTTTAAAAAAAATCTCACTTTGAACAAATTCTTCACGTTTGCTTATTGATATTCTAAATACTTAAGCTTAGACGTTCAGTTCTCACACTTTTGGACCTAAAAACTCAGGCAGCAAAACCAATTAGGCTGCATCTCAGTATTGCTGGAGGTAAATAAAAACCGTAGGCATAATTTTAGCTTGATTACTATATTATACTATATTATAGTGTATAATATATACTATATTGTATTATACTAGTAAAAAATGAGAGTCCAGTTTTGAAGCAAGTCTCTACAATACACTTACCAGTTTTCTTCCTTATGTGCCTGAAATGCTCGCAGGAAAGATGTGTTGCATTTAGGAGAATTTAAAACGAAACGAACTGAAGCACGGATTTAAAGAACAGAGGAGTTGTCACACCATATACTACATGCTGTATGAAAGGGCAGAAGCAAACAAAGCAGCAAAGGAGATAAGAAAACGGTGCAAAGACACAGTAGGGAGGAATGTGAGCACAGCCACATGCTCTTGGTGCTGCAGTAGCAATGAAAAACATTGGTCACTTAGAGATAACAGCAGCTTTCTTTATCGGTATCTTCCCTCCAGCCAGGTACAAACTGGGACGTGTATTAATGATTTGAGGTTCTCCTATTCTCTGTGAGAAAATAACTTTCTATTTTACAGGCAAGAGGCACATTCCTTCGTAGTCCCAGAGAAAGCTGAATGGAGAAGAGCCTACCTGGATTTCATTGCTTAAGAATTTAAATACGTGAAGCGTATTTGGAAGCAAAATACATTCTAAAAGGGATAAGGATAACTTACTCTACAAGAAAACAGCTAATCTGAAAAAAATATGCAAGACTTATGAAAAGGATATTGAACGATAACTGTTTGGCACTTGTATGCTTCTATAAAGTCATGGTTTCCAACAGCGTAAGTACATCTGCCAAAGAAAAGGAGCGTTAGCACATCCAAAGATACATACATAAGACAATTGTTGTTGTTATTGCACCTTTTAGCAGGTACAGGCTTTACAGTTCAATTAAAGGAGATACAGTGAGAGGATTAAAAACGTTCCTAAGAAAACAACTAAGTATTTTAATGCAGCACTGAGTTTGATAACTGCAGAAAACTGATCCAAGAACAGGGATTTGTTTCTGCAGTACGTACAGAACCAACTGTACATGCTAATTCTTATTGAAATGTCACCAAGACTACCATAATTAAATATTTCCAGGACTTCTGAAAGTGAACTAAAGACAGTGTTAATACAACATAGAATTTCTTTTTATTAAAAACCTCACAAAACTACTTAAGCCTTCAATCTGACTTACGAGTACTTTGATGACCCAAATTACCTTTTTTAAACGTTTATTTCCCTTACTTACTTCACTCTAAATTTTCATGTAGCTAGTAAAAGCAGAGCAAAGAAAACAAGAAGCACCAATGCCAAAGCTGTGCCAATGACCATATACAGGTGACTGTCAGGTACATAAAGAAAACTTAATGTGGAAAAGAAATGGAAGGCCTTTATTTCCTGCAGTCCTAAATATCAAGCCTTCAGATGTAAGCCCTTAAAAAAATAAGTAAACTTTATGCTTCCCCATCCCTGCTGGCTACCTCACAACCAACTTGCCTGTTCCTGGTCCATCTTTACCTTAAGTGGGCTGCAAACATTTCATCATATGGTGGTTCCAACACTTGTTGACACTTCTCCTCTGGAGATGGAAGCTAAGGACAGAATAAATCAACGAATCACGAAAGGAACATCCGTACGATGTTCTGTTTCTGGTGCAATGGATATTTCATCGTGGTAGTCTTATAATTAAGGTTCTGATAGATTGCAAAGACACGTATGTGTATTAATAATCCAACACAGTGTAACGAATTGCTACAGTGTGCATTCTGTCTGCACAACCAGATTAGAGCCAGTCTTATATAGAAGCACCTGCAACGCACGTGGCACAAGCACTGGACCCTTACTACCCACTGTTTTGCTCTTTTTATTTACTTCCATGGTGCCACATTACTGACTTCACTAACTAATGCAGATCTGGCCACAGCTGACCTCCAGGACTCTATCCAGACAGCAATTCCAAGTAGAACACACAAAGCCACCCAGGATAAAAATGAAAATACGTCCTTGTAAAAAGAAAGGGGAACTGGTCTACAAGGGGATCCTGCTCCGGACTATGAAACAGATTTCTGAGGCTTATCCCCAGTGGGCAGGAACGCATAAGAACAGCTAAGGAAACTGAAAGCTGAACAAAAGAAACATCAAAAACAGATTCTTCCAGTGTAATAGGTTCTTACCTGAAGCCTTGGGTTTGCGACATGAGGGTGTTTAAACGATACCAGTTCTGCACAAAACTGTCCATCTCTGCTGTCAATGGCTTCTTGTACCTACCCAAGGAAAGCACAACACACACTGAAATCCAACTGCAGCCATACAACATATTTACATGTGACTACGTAAGCCACCTGCTCATAAACTGTGTTCATCCACCTCAATGCCTTTCCAAATACAAGTTTTCAAGGTTTAAAACCGAATAAAACAATGTACTTTCAATCCACCTGATTTTCAAAAAGGGATCAGGAGAGAGAACGGTGTGAATGCCATTCTGTTTTTTCCTCCTTTGTAAGATACAATCAAACCAGAGAACCTCAACACAACTTAGATGGATTCAGTACCATAAAGGAGTAGCTGTGAACCACGTTTACAGAAGCTTTTTTAAATGCCAGTTGGACTTATGGGCATCAAACATGTATGTGAAGGCGTGAGCTATCTCCGAGGACTACTCCTTGTGATGCTGCAGATGGAATTTTTATATAAAGAACCAGGACTTGCAAATGGAATTTTAATGTAAATCACCAGGACCTGCACATAGATTTAATACAGACTTAGTGTTTAGTATGAAAAACCGGCAAAACCCCAAATTAAGTTTCTTTTGCTAGAAAAAATAAACAAAAATCGCTGAAAGAGCTTAAGTAGCTGATTTTATAACTCCCCTCTTTTGCTGCTTTCGTCGCTACTTTGTTCTACGCTATTTTCCATTTGGCATACGTGACAAAGATCGCTTTTCCTGTCAAGGTTTACAGACGGAGTAAATAACGCACCGGGAAGGGACCTCTCAAGAGGCACCACCCAGACGACCACCGCCGAAGCCGTTCCCAGCCATGACGGACATCGCCGCGAGCCCCGCGGAGAGCCAATTTGTGACGAGAGGTACCGTTAGCGGAGGCGCCGCCGGACCCACCTGCTGCAGGTACTGGTTGATGGTGATGTGCGCCATGCCGCCGCCCGCCAGGAGCCCTCCTCACCGCCCGCCCGCCCTCATGGCGCCGCCCAGCACAGCACTTCCGGCAACCGCCACGTCACTTCCGGCGCGGGCTAGCCGCCCACCGGAGCGAGAGCCCCCACGTGACGCCGCGTCTCACCCCACCCCGCCCCGCCCCGCCCCGCCCCGCCCCAACCCGCCGGGTCACGTGCTCCTGCTGCGCCTATTTCCCGCCCCCGGCAGCGCGCGGGGGGCGTGGCCTCGCGCCGGCAGCCAAGGGGGAAGCGCGGTGGGCGGGGCCGGGCGCGCGCCGGCCACAGACCACGTGCGGCGGGGCGTGCGGCGCGTCAGTAGGCGGGGCGGAGGGGCGCGGGAAGGGTGGGTTTGCTGCTACGGGGGCTGAGCGCGGCTGTGAGCTGTCTCCAGCGGCTTCGGTAGCGGCCGCGCCCCTCCCGTTGAACACACAGCTCCCGAAAGCACCGCTCCTAAAGCCCCCCCCGCTCCCCGGCCGCCCCTTCACCCCCAAGGGGGCTGCCATGGCGGGGAGCGCCCGGGAGCCATTTTGTGCGCGGGGCTGCCGCTGCCCGCACCGCCCAGCGGCCGGGGCGGCGAGACGGCGGCCGGGGCGCCGCGGGGGGGAGGCGGGCGCTTGCCGGTGACCGCCGGAGCCCGTGGGGGCGGGCGGAGGAGGAGGAGGAGGAGGAGGAGGGAGCGGAGGCGGGGACCAGGCGGCCCAGCCCAGCCCAGCCCAGCGCCTTGCCCCGGCCGGACACGGCGCCCGGGGCGGAGATGGCGGACGAGCCGCAGAAGAAGCCGCACTTGTCGGCCCTGGTGGGGCACACCAACGGGCTCACCAAGCCCGCCTCGCTCGCCGCCACCACCGCCGCCAGCAGCCGGGCGGGAGGCGCCGCCGCCGCCGCCCCGTCCAAGAAACTGGTCATCAAGAACTTCAGAGGTGGGTGCAGGTGCCGCGGCCCGGCCCTCTCCCCACCCTTGTTTACAACGAGGCGGGGGGGGCCTCCCCTCGCCGCCTTATCGCGGTGTGAGGGGGGGACACCCGCTTATCGCGGTGCCGCCGCCTCGCCCGGCACCGGGCTGCCCCCCCCCCCGCGGTGCCGGAGCCGGGCGGTAGCGAGAGGAGAAGGGGGGGGGGGGGGGGGAAGATGGCTCCGCAGGGCCCTGCCCCCCCGCTGGCAGCGCCCCGCGCTGTGTCTCTCGGCAGAAAGGCCCAAGCTGCCCGATAACTACACGCAGGACACCTGGCAGAAACTTCACGACGCCGTGGGAGCGATCCAGAGCAGCGTTTCCATCAAGTACAACCTCGAGGAGCTCTACCAGGTAACACCTAGAGGGGTTTTCTGGGCTCCTTTCTGAGGGAAATTAACTGCTCCGAGGGCTACGGATTTAACCTGGTGGGGTTTGGGTTGTTCAAAGCTGACCGCATCCTCCTAGCTGCGCTCCCCATACTCTCTTTCCACTCAATTTTCAGTTTTGTAGATCAGCGGCTCCTTGGAGAGCTACCAGGATCTGGGCCCATGAAAAAGCAATTTGTGTCGGGAGGTATGGAAAGCTGTGTCTGGGCAGGGCTGAGCTTTCAGCCTCTCTGGTACCGTGCCCCCTCAAGATGCTGAAAACGGGGTGTTAGGTTCACCAGCTTCTGCAGATACATATTTTATAATAACTTCTTTTCTCTATGCTTTAGTTCCTTGTGGATAGTAAATGTTAAAGTATTTGTTTAAAAAGAATCAGACTTCAGCATCAGTACTCTTTAGAGAACGAAAGAAAGAGTCTTGGTTGAGCAGGCACCAAACTCTCAGTTTACCTTCATTCAGAGCACTGTTGTATTTTCATAGTAATCAAGGATTTGATTTTTTTAGTGAAAATAGTGAAAAAGTACTGCTGAAACATCTGGACTACTGGAGGGGGTCTATGGACGAATAAAAAAAAAGAAATAGTCACAAGCCTGTTCTTCCTTTCTACTTTCCCCATCAATTATGGCTTAGTTCTTTATTATTTTAAATGTATATGCATTAAGATACTTAGCTGGAGTAGTAATTTTTTCAACCATCGTGTCATTGTGAAAATTACTGATGTGGTAAGTTCTGCTACATAGCTTAAGTTAATTATGAGTTTTCTGTGGGTGCAGGTGTTTGGTCTGCAGATGTCGATCTCGCTGCCAGATCAGGACTTATGGCATTAATATTCTCACCCCAAATTTTCTAAATGTTCAGTAGAAGTAGGTTTGATGTTGTCTGCAGAGTAGAGACTCCGAGGGGAGGACAAAGCCAGCAGTCCACATTGGGTCCGTGGTCAAAAAATCAGGCTGAATTTCGAGAGCTCATTAGATTCTCTCTGTGATTAGTCAAGGTATATAATGTATGGTTCTAAAATGGCTCATTATGTAAATGTATATTGACTTAATAGGATTTAATGCCTTTAAACAGATAACTGGACTGATATATTCATCTATTAATATTTACAGGTTTGCAGAGTTTGACTTACATGATGTGTTTCATGGTTTTAAAATGAGCATTTGAAAAATCATGCTCTTTCATGCCCAGCTTAAAAAAAAAAAAAAAAGAAAACCACAGATGCTTTGAATGTTACCTAACTTGTTTTCAGAGGCTCGGAAATGAGATTATAGTAATATGGGTATGAAATCGCCAGGCTACAGGCTTGAGTTTTGGCAGAAGAGAATGAGAGAGATTTCAGATAAGCTGTGGAGGGAGAGCTGTACTTTCTGCTTTTTCTGTTTGTCTGCTTGTTTGTAAAAACTGCACGTTATAAGGTCAGCCCAATAATCTGCAAGGCACTAGTGCAAATCAGCAAGATTTCTGTACAGTGGGTGGTGGCTGTGAGGGTGCCCATGCATACGTACTTCTCCTGCCAAAGGAATAAAAGATGAAGTTCAGCATCTATTGGAAACCCGATCTGTACTTACAGATCGTTTTAACTGTTGGTGAGCATGGAGCCATCCACTGGGGAAAATTTCTGCATTTGTACCAGTTGTTCTTGCTGTCGGGGCTTCTTTTTGTGCATCTCTGGCATCGTGAGAGGAGGTGAGAGCCTGCTGGGGCTCGGTGAGGTAGGCAGGCTGCTCTTGAACTTTTTGATTTGTTTAATTTGACACTGCGGCTGAGGAAAAAGTGAAGAACGGTGACAAGGCCTGGTGGGAAATCCAAAGGATACTCCTTCCCAGGCGTTAGTGGCCAGCAGGGGTTAAAGCAGGAAGGTGCTTGGCAGAGCCAGTGAGCAATGGGAGGGCGGCAGCCAATTTTTTGCTACTAAAATAGAAATGATGCCTGGGATTGGTGGTGGATTGCACAGATTTTGATAGAAGTAGCTGGTATTTGATGGGATAGAGAAAGTGGGGCAGCGCAAAGAATTGCCAAGTGAGCAGCGAGTGATTAAAAATAATGGAGAAAGAAAATTCCCTTTGCAACAAGATCCTAAATAAACTGAAACGGGGCAGCAATGCCTTTCCTGAGGGCATAGAGAAAGATATTGTTGCAGTGAAGGAAAAAAATAATATTGGAGCCTTGACCAGACTTTCATTTGTATGGATGGATAGGAAGGGCTATGTCTCAAAAAATAATGAAGTGTCTGAAAAATAGCTGTGTGTGATTACTGTTTCTTGCAGAGGTCACCTTATGTACCCATTTTAAGACCAGAAAAGCAAAAAGCAGTGTAGGCACCTTATGAGTACTTTTCTGTTTGTTTTCATTTTGTGTTTTAGAAGACAGGCTCTTCAGGATGTTAGCACCTATGGAGGAAATAGAACAAGCAGTAGCAATAATTTGCATACTAAAACTGAAGACTGCTCAAAACAAGCCATTAAAAGTGTTATTCAAAACTTTTACTAGGTTGGTGTAGGCAAAGAGCCTGCAGCGTTGTCTCTCTCCTATCGTTGTAGATTCAGTAATTACTACAGCTTTTTTTTCCCAGACTAATTGTGTGCAAGATGAATAAAAGTCAAATTACATTTCTTCAGAAAGAGAGACAGCAACAACACTGGATTAAACAAGAGGTGAAGAAGAAGGGAATTACTGGCTTGCTCCCCCCAACACCAGCCACAAAAGAAAGCACCAGCTAGTTAGAGGCAGTACGGAGGTGATAAGGCTGCAGTTTGAAGCATGCTTCAAGCCAGTGCTGCTGCCCAAAGAGCCACTTTTCCCTTTCACCTCTCTCTTGACCTGCTCACGTGCTAGCACAATTGTTTGTATGGTCTTAAAACAGAGTGTAGATCATGCGCTAGTACTTTTGACAAAGGGTTAGGTGCTGGCATTAGGCAGCATAACGTTTCACATGGCAAACAAGGCGCACACAGAAAAGCTAAAATATCAGCAGAACCGAGTAAAGACCAAGCACTGGGGAAATACTGAAACTTTCTCCAAGTTCATTTATGCTGTTCATCAACAAAATATGTGACTGTAGATCCTCTGGAGCAAGGGAAAACATTCTTGGGTCACTCTCAGTCGCCCAAGTGAAATGGTGCTTCAAGTGTCATGCAGTGTTCCCTGCGGTACCATCTCACAGAACAGGGGAAGTTGAGGTGAAGTTAAAGGAAGAGACGGGGTGATTTTCTCATCTTGTCCAACTCCTTTGGATAGTTTTGTGTGAAGCACTGAATGGCCGCAAATACTTACTGCAAACTTTACAGCTCTCAGAGTGTTTGTCTGTCTTCATTGTGATTCATTTTAGATGCTGCGGTCTATTAATAAAATAGTTTATTGAAATATGGCGCACAAGTTAAAATAAAGCGCGCCTGGAACAAAATCTAAATATAGGCAGTGGTATCAAGTGAGGCTACGTTTTCTCTTTGGTATTCCCACTCAGTTTCTTGTGAGGGGAAAAAAATGTTAGCGTGAGACAATGTAATTGCTGTATAGCTGAACAAGGGCATTACAGAGGTGTCCAGAGCTGTCCCAGCATAGTCTACGTCAGCTGCGCAACAACTCAGTTCACATTAAAGTGGTGACTGCAACAACACTTGATTTGGGGCAGAATTGGTGTTCTTAACTAGCAAGGATAAATCCTCAACTGAATCCCAAAGATCCAAATAAATTAATGCAAGTTATTTAATTGTTAATGCTTTTGTTGTTTTTCCACAGTTTGTATACCCAATACCTAGCGTGTGTATCAGTGGAAATAGAAATAAGCTAATAAAATGACAGGACAGCAACTATACTTATCATATACATATTTTGAGACAATAGTTTAAATGTTTGGCTCTAACGTTATTTCCACCTCACCTAATGAATGTGAAAGATGCAAACCCCGTCTTATTTAAATGTCTACGAAAATGATGCTTAATAATTAAACACTTAATCTACAGCAATGCTGAAATGCATCAGTATTCAACAATAATTCATCCTTAATGTTATTAAGAGAAGGGATGAAAATATTTGGTGCGATTGTGCTTTTATAAAATAAATAACACCAGTGTGCACATGTGGAGGGATGCGCAAGGGGATGTACAGAAAGAGTTCTGCTGTTGAGTGATATGAATGGGGGAAAAAATCTTGTAATGTTTAACAGCACATCTGAAATATGATAGAGATGATGATGATGGACCTTGTGCGTGACATCTGGTAGCGTAAGAAAGGACCAAAATCAGAAAGGAGTCATGGAATCTTTATTTTTCTGTGTAGTTTGGCTAATTTTATTTTGATAAGCTTTATTTTGGTGCATAGTTTGGACAAGTAATGATGACTTTTTTTTTATTTTCCTCTTTGGTGTTGGTCTTGATAACACAGGGAGAATCTGACTTCATTTAATTTTCTTAATCTCGTCTCAACTTTTTTTGGTTTTAGGCTGTTGAAAATCTCTGTTCTTACAAAGTCTCTGCTACACTGTACAAACAGCTGCGACAAGTCTGTGAAGATCATGTGAAAGCACAAATTCTTCAGTTTAGAGAATATCCTTTTCCCGGGCACAGATACGGTTAGATTTGGGTTTAAAACGTTATTTTTTTAATAAGTTTTTTTAAAATGTCAGTGTTATTTGCAAATGTGTTAAGAGGTTCTCCGTTTACCACTTAAATATTTTCAAATCAACCGTATGCAACTTCAGTTATCTGGGTAAATAATTTTTGTGTACAGAGAAGTAGCGTGGTGACGACCGTTTATTTTAGTAGGAATCCAAATTTTACAGCTAATCTAGAAAATTTCAGTAGCACTATCCATCTAAGTAACAATATACGAAGTACACCTGTCTGTATGACTAATTAATTATAAGTGCTGGTCAGCACCAATATGTAGCAGAGGTGTTCAGCAAGCCCTTAGATACCTCACACGCACTTTGGGAGGTTTTTGGAAGAGAACGGGAAGTTCAGAAGATGACTTGGCTGCCCTGGGACCTGCAGAACGCTGAACTTGTACGGTAAATTTCCCCCCAGTTTTCTCAAGTTCCGTTACCGGGCTTCTCTTTCTGTGGCTGAACTGATAACAGAAGTGCCTGCAGATCCTCTCTGTACACTTGGGTGCAGCCAGCCCTCTTCTCTGAAGCCCATTGTGCTCTGCGTGCTGAGAGCGTGCTTTATGTGTCTTCAGTATAATAGCCTACTGGTTACGCTTGCTCGGGAAGTAGGGTAAGTAGAGTCTACGCCCACCAGGCTGTCCTCGAGAGTGCCTTGGCAAACAGATGCTGGAGAGTGCCGTAGTGAACAGATGCTGTGGTGATCTGAGAGCTAACCCTGTTTCCAAGCTTTCTTGCATGTATTTTATTACAGAAAATCATTGGTTGAAATAGACAGAAACAGGGGAACGGGGCCCAGAAAGAGCCCTTTTTCTAGGCAAATGCCTTAAATGCGCTTTGGATTGTAACTCTCAGTTTCTCAGTTCACTGCATTCCCCAGGTAGGTGCCTACACACACAAAGAAGATAAATTGCTGTCTCTGTTCTATTTATTATTTTTTTTCTTTCTAGCTAAGTCCCAGCATGGCCTTTTTTTTTTTTAACTTTTTGTCCCAGTAAGGGAGCCTGGCTTCTACATGACACATGAGAAATATTGATACATAAATTGGCACTGTGAATTCAGCTCTTAATTATGCAGCACGTTTTTTCATTAGATTTAATTTGATGCATTAAAAATCACCTCTAACTAAAAAGCTCATTAATCAGTGCAGCAGTCTCTTAAACATAACTGAGGTCCAAGTGTTTTAGCCTACTTTAAAGCGGTGTACAGTTGACCAGTTCTGCATCCCAGCCTTTTCAGGCTTCATCCCATCTTCTGAAGAGATGTTGTAAAACTTAAATTTTAAAACTTCGCCTTCTCCCCACGAGCCCAACAGAACCAATGTCTGAAGAGCTGAGAATTTTGTGTTTTACAGGTATACTGCTTTATATCCCAAGGACGTGAGATTACATTAATCAGATTTGGCCAGAGGGAGTTGGGGATGATACTGTGTGTGAAAGGAAGGCAAAGCCCCGCTTGGATTTACTTATATGACATTCTAGAATTCTGAAAGCACAAGTAACAATTGGATCTGTTGTGTAACTAATAAAACTTTATAGTTTACTTTGGGAGACCTAGGGATGTACATGAAAAGAGTGGTATTTGGATTTATTGAGGATTATTTAAAACTGTAACTGCTTTTAAGAGATTAGGGTCACTCCTGTTGCGCACGGTGTGAACTCATTAAACAAAGTAAACCTTTCTATCCAGCTCACCTCGATTGGCAATAAGGTTGTTTTTGACACTGATGGGATTTCTTGTTTAAATCTGTATCGGAGTTGTACGGTGCAGCCGCTAGATGGTATTGCTGAAGAGCTCTGAGCGTCATTCCTTGAAACCATAGGGAGGCCTGTTGGAGAATTGCCATCCCGTGTGCTGGGCAGAAGCTTTGCAATTAACCGTTTATCCCTAGGCAGTCCCAGTAACATCAGAATATCCACAGAGCAGATTTGCTTAATGGCTGGCAAAGACCATCTCTGGAATCTGGCCTCAGACGTTACTGGCAAGCTAGTTTTCCTTAATAGGTGTTGTACAGATTCTCTGGATAGTCTTTTATTTTTAAAGAAGATAAATAAATGCTGGCAAGATCATTGCAGACAAATGGTAAGTTGAATGTTTGTTCAGAATATGTGTCCTTGAGATGTGAAGCCTGGCAAAGGGGAATTTGTTATGGTTTAAACGCGGGACTGTTGCATCTCCTCCAAGTTTCAGCATAGCCTTTCACTTTCCGTTTTGTTAGCTAGGGGCAGTTTTGTTGGTGAAAGCCAGGTTCTGCAGTGCTGTTGACTCTGATGCTGAAATATCACTCAGAAATGTATTGAAGCTTGTGGAATTGTTGGCTGTTTGCAATTTAAGTAATTGGAGCATCCACAAGCTTTGCTTTTAGATAGCTCCAACAGCTGGGTTAATTTGTGACTCTCTTCTTGTGATGCAGAGATGAATATACAGAGAGATTAAAGAGCTAAATCTCTTTCCCCTTTTTGTCATCAACCTCCGTGATGAATTATGTTATAGAAAAAAATCCCCTCTCAAATACACTTCATAGGAATTGTCCTTTTAAAATGTTTCATTATAATTCTAAGACAGCATTTGTAAGTTTTCACTGCAGTCTCACCTAGCTTTGGCTACAGGTGCCCAAAATAGTTGAATTTTTATTTTCATTCCTCAAGTTCTTTTCTTTCCCCTTCCCTGTGGAGGATGGGCAGAGGGTAAGTGCTTTTTATCTCAAATAAAAATAGAAAGTGTTGTGAAAACTATGCAAAATAAATTCAACAGTCTGATGAAAATAGAGTTGAAGGCTTTTGCCTCGAAAGTTTAATTAAACTGGACTTGTGTTTTTGTAAAAATATGAACTCTGTTCACTTTAATTACTTTTGAGAGTTCTTTTTTGTTTTGTTTTGGTCCTCAGAGCAACAACCTGTGGCAAGTGGCTCTCTTGCCTTTGTGCTGAGTTAGCACTTGTGTTTAAGGAAAAAAACAAAATGTCAGTCACATTGCTGTTTTACTTTGATACGGTTGGCCAGAAACTGTATCAGCTTGAGAATTGCTTCAGAAGCAACTAACTTTCATAGTGAAAATGTCTTTTGCACAGTTTATTAGTGTCTCTGCTTAAAGCTTCTTTTTAAAAAAATAAATAAAATTTAAAGTGAAAACTGCAGCAGCATGCTATTTCAGGGTGTTTACTGGAAGTGTTGGTGATACTGCTTAAATGGCTCATTCATCTCAATAGCACTGAAACTTAAATAGCACTAAAACAGGCTAATAAAACTGGTTAAATGCTTATGAATTTGAAAACCATCTTCAATATATTTTGTTGTACTGCTTAGTCATAGTGTTAACGTCTATAAATTACATATCAGTAGCCATACAAGTCACCACAAGAGCTGAAAATAGATGTATCAGCAATTAAGGTACATGTGTATGTGATACAACTTTCACAATTTGTCTTGCAACTTAAAATGCTATGTGCTGGTGAAGGCAAAAACGATTTTTTTAATGTATTTTCAGATCATGATCAGAAGCATTTTCTTATTTCTGGATCGCACATACGTACTGCAGAATTCAATGCTTCCTTCTATATGGTGGGTACCTACATAAGCATTTCTCTGATCTTTAGAATCTGTACACGCTATTATATTTGTAAAGGTTGAAAATATAATTTGCACGTAATATTTGAGTTGTGTAATAGGCGGATCTAAATTCTGGGTCAATTTGTGGAAATTTACATGTTGGTGTAGGCACACATCATTTCCGCCATCCCCAGGAATACCTGTTGTGAAGCGAAGGTAAAAGAAGAAGGTCAGAGGAATTAATGCTGACAAGTTCAGGCACACACAGCTGCAGCTGTCACCGCCTGGGTGAGGCTGTGCTGGGAGCCTCCTCTGACCGCTGCCTCTGGGCCCAGCTGTACTGCAGGTGCTCCTGGTTTGGCAGAGTTCAGAGCTCGGCTACTGGCTCTTTTTTTTTTTTTTAAGTAAGTTAGGTACACTCACAAGGTGCAGATCATCTTTCCTGCACTGGCCTCTTGTGAGTTGAGGGCTGTGGCTCAGAGCTTTGAGGTTAACCCTGGGTGCTGCTGCTGGACTTGGAACACCCGCCCCATGGTCACGTCTTTGGGTGTTCTGTTTCTTAGCATCCTTCCTGAGAAGGATTTCGAATCATCAAGGCAAACAAACCCAGGCTTTTCCAAAATTTTGTGGTATTGTTACTCTGTCTAAAGAAAAAAAAAAAAGTAACAGTAAAAAAAAAAAGTAAGTGTGCTTCTTCCCTGCCTGTGTTACTTCTGTGCTTTTGAGAGCTCCTCAGGCTTGGGGAGGAATCTTGTGGCCTTTTCCCACCTCACACTAGTTAGGTCCCACATGAAATCTTCCCATTTTGGTCTCTGTGTTAGTTTTTTTGGTTTTGTTAGGCTGTTTTTTAGTAAAAGTCATCAAAGAGATCTGTTCACACTTTGTGCTTTTTTGCTCATACTGGGAAAATCCCATTTACCGAAATCTTGATGCATATGAAGAAGTTGGGGGTAACAACTTTTACCTAAGGTTCTTCTGTTTTCCTTGATAAAGAACATGATTAATGATTGCCTTCTTCGTGATCGGATGTAGAGGCATCATTCCTCATCACCTTAGTATGAAACACAGATCTGATACAGGTGATCATAAGGTCATAAACGTACAGAGAATTCGTGATTTGAAACAAAACAAAATTTATGAATGACTTAAAGGTTGATCCTGGGGATCTTATGTGAAGGTAGATGTTCATTTTTGTAATTATTTTTATAATAGCAATGTGTTTTTTTGGTGGTGGTGGTCTGTTTTTTTATACAAAGAGATCGTTATAGACTGTTATGTGAAATACAGACAGACTGCTCATAGTTCTCACCTGAACTATGCATAAACTGAAGTTTATCCATCTTGTAGCACCTCACTTGGTATTTTTGTGATGGTTATTGTTACAGTTCCCTTAGGGGATCATGTCAAAGAGAATATATGCACAATTAATACATCCACTCTCTGTATTGTATATATAATATATATTTTAAATGTGTATGTATTTTCTTAAACTGAGATGCATATTTTTGAAAAAAATCAAAAATATAATTTATTTTCAATGTTCATGCAGGGATATGGGGCTAGAGTTATTTAGAAACCATGTCATTAGTGATAAGCAAGTTCAAAACAAGACTATTGATGGAATTCTTCTGCTGATTGAACGAGAGCGAAGTGGTGAAGCTGTGGACAGAAGTTTGCTGCGAAGTTTGTTGAGCATGCTGTCTGATCTGCAGGTGAGCACAGCAAATTTCACTAATAACCACTACACTTAAAAACAGAGTTTGGACTTCTAATATGTGTATTGTACAGAAATAATTGTATTCTTCTAGTAAGCATGTGCTTCAAAATCTGTCTAACAGATTGAGAAGTGGTTCCCTTTTATTTACCCCATCTAGTCTTTCATTCTCTGCTTGTAAATGAGACCTCTTTGCTTGTTTTTCTTAGCTGATGCACTGGCCTTCAGGCTTTACAAGGTTGGCATGTCTTTTAGTGTGTGTAATACCTGTCTGTCTTAACCACTTGTTTTGTAATCCTAGTGAAGGTGGAGTGTAGCAACCAAAAAAGATTAGTTCTGTCACTGTAAAAAGGTTTTTGGAGCCCAGATCATGGGTCTTACCACAAAAGACATCACTACATCAGCAACTTCTTAGCAGAGACCAAAGAGAGTTAGATGCAAAGTTAAGGTAAACATTTTTAAATGGTTATAGTCAGTCTATAGATAATTGGGATTTTCCATTAGAATAGATACTAAGTAACCAAACAGAATATAAAAAATATTGTGGTTTTGACTTTGGTATGTGTTGTCCTCTGGTCGACTTTGTTGTATGATGTGCAATAAAACTTAGGAGCTCTATTTCATTCTTAGAAACTGTTCAGGTTGCTCTGTTCCCAAGTGACATACGTTATTACAAAACTGGATAAGGGTTTAAAAAAGAGTGCAAAGGGAAAGACTGCATGGAAAGCCTGTTAGAAAGTACTTTTTGGCCAGGCAGCTTACCTGCTTTTCTGCCTTTCACGTTAACCTTCCAGACTTTAATCTGTAATTACACTCTTTAGTGTATGAGAAAAATTTATAAGTACTTATTCTGTTCAAGAGAGAACAGAAACTTCTGTCAATGAATTTTCGGATCACATGCATGCCCCTTTCCCACTTTTATCCCATTGATATTTGCAAGTCTTCTCTAATTGCATCAGTTTTTTGTAGGTGTTAACATTGATTATTTTTAGGAATATACTCTGCTAACTAAAGATAAACATTGCCCTTTATTGGATCCTTCTTACAGAATTGGATTTCAGTCTGCAGTCTTCTTCACTGGCTCAACAGTGTGGTTTTCTTTCTTCACTAGGGAACCTAACCAAATCTGTTCTTTTGTGTTACCTGTCACTATATCAAGGCACAGATGTGCTTATAATCCTGTAATTATACTCCAGGATCTCTGCTTCTCTATTTTCTTTCACCAGAGGTTAGCCTGTGGTGAAAGATGAATTAATAAAGCAACTCTTATATTTCATTCGAAAACAATTAAGCTCCTACTCATTCCTGATTTTTTAGGCAATTATGCAGTGGAGGACCGGCTGTTGAAAGCTGATTCCTGTTCATGTAAATCCTATTCTGTAGCAGTTGCCTTGTTGTAAAGAATTATACATGGTTTATACAGAAAATAGTTTCATATACTGTTGCATTAATGTATAGGTCAGAAAGTTATACCAGTTATCTTGAAGGAAAGGATGGTAAGAAATGAAATCTGGTATTCAATCATGTTGAACATGGAGCTAGTGTAGAGAGAAGGCTGAAGCAATCACTTGATGTCTGCTCGTGATGCTGAATTAGTGAACTCATACACTGAGTGCTTGTCAAGCCTGAGGTTTCATGTTTGATGCATTGAAAAAAAAAATCAAACTTTTTTCTTCCTTATGGACTTCGAAAAAAGTCACCAGCCCCGCGGCCCCCCCCCCCCCCCAAGCCAACCTACTCAGAATGTAATAATGACTTTTACAGCTCTGTGTTATCTTTTGGGAGAAGTATTTCCTTCTATTCATTTACCGTACTCAAGGACACTTTTTTCTTTTCACTGACTCTCTGTTCATGTGTCATTCCCTAGCTACCTTCTCCAGTCTGCTTTAACTACTTTATGTAGTTGTCCTTTCTAATTTATCTTCTTTCTATATTAAAGCATGTTAATCATTATGCAGAAATTTCTCAATTTCTGTGGTTGTTGTTGCTGCCCTTTTTTAGTCATCACTTTGTTCCTTCACTGGAGAAAGGAAGTTCATCTTACCTGGTATAATCAATTTTTCTTTCTTTTGTGCCACTGAGATGAGCCTGGCAGATGTGAGTTAACATATCAGTGTTGTTCTGAAGATTTGTTACTGAGAATATCATTTTACTGTTGGAAATTATCTCTTTTGGAACTTTTTTTTTTGGCCACAGAAGTATCAGTGGGAGTCTTAAGCTTAAATGGATTAGATGTGCTGTTGTGTTGGATACCAGTTTTAGTCTATGTGAATTAAACAGAAGCTGTCAATTTAGACAATTTTAGCGCTGATGGCTGAAACACACTATTGCTACACTGGAAAGTCATCTCTGATCAGAGTATTTCTAAAACCAGTAGATAAACAGAACTTACGAGTTTATGCAATTTTAAACACTTGTCATAATTGTGTACATTCCCGAGGTTTTACTTGCCTTTTATGTCTGACAACCAGAATATGGTACCCTTATTGGCAGCTTAATGTAAGTAACTAAATCTGTTTCTTGAGCAGGTTTACAAGGAATCCTTTGAACAGAGGTTTCTGGAAGAGACAAATTGCTTATATGCTGCAGAGGGCCAAAGATTAATGCAAGAAAGAGAGGTAGGTGCATGATATAGATGATCGCTTTTACGTTAGCTTCATCTGCTGTGGGATTGTGTGAGAATTTGGTAGGGCCATAGTGTGGTAATAAGTGAAATTTACTGGTGTGAATGGTGTTTACGCGTAGGGGACTGCAGTACTGTATCAAGGGGAAGAGTGGAGTCCAGTTTGCCTTAATGTTTTATTGTATATGTGAATATACGTATGTTATATAAACGTATACAAATATAAATAAGGAGTGGAGAAACCCAGTGATATTTTTGTGTAGCTAAAGTCACACTACCAGAAAGTTAATCTCCACACAAAGCTTAAAGGTGTGCTATCAACTGTATTTTTGCCCAAGAGCTGTGAAATATCCACTGGCGTCATTCTACTCTGTGCTTAATACTGAAGCAAACTGTTTACTTTTTCACTGTTTTGCTAATTTATTTGTCTGTTTTATTTCTTTTGCTTTGTAGTTAAATAGACTTGACATTTTTGTTTTCTGTGCTGGTGAGATGAAATTATGCCCTATGGTGGGCAGCCTGAAAATGCGTTTCTCTCTGAAAATGTAAATCAAATGAAGTGTTTCTTGGTGGTCTAAAATACAGCATATTACTTTCGTTAGTTCAATTTTAACACTGACTCGCTACAAACATTCTGAAAATGCCTGTCTACATGGCACTGAGGTGGATCTTTTGTGTCTAGTCCTGTTCCATTCACCTCATGCCTTGAAGTTCCCCCAGGACCTGAGATGAAATGCTCTGATGCATAGTTTTCCCACAAGTCTTACTGCTTTGTAGGCCTGGTGGAAAACTGAGGGAAAAAAAAAAAACTAATAAGGCCCTAATTTATAGTGTTTACATTTATATGTTTATTCATATACATGTGTATATGTTTGTGTATGCATATATATTTACACACACACATGAACATATGCGTAACTGTTTTGATCGTTTGAAGCCCAAGTTTCATACCCGTCTCACATGTGCTAACTCTCCATAGGGACAGATAGCCCACTGGAGAAACTGTATGGTTCACACCAACTGAAAATATGCTCTATGATATTTTAAGGACTAGCTTAACTCATTGGGTTTTGAGGAAAAAAAAAATTCCTCAGCAATAACCTCAGATTTCTGTTTATCTTCTTCTTTCTGTGAAGTGCAGTTGTAATACTTTAATTATGAAGTAATAATGTTTAATAAAAGCATAGGTATTTATATAATATATAAAAACATTGTGGTGGAATAGGCCTTTCCAATTAACTGTCTTTAAATTTAGAGTTAAAAATTATCACCATGAAACAGGATTGTCTTTTATGGTTTTGTACCTAACTGTTGAACTTGTCATTCTCTTCTATTGCTAGGTTCCAGAATATCTTCACCACGTTAATAAACGTTTGGAAGAAGAAGGAGACAGAGTGATAACATACTTAGACCACAGCACACAGTGAGTACAAATTTTGTCATTCTTAGCAAAAGTCAAGCATCCTTTATAAAACGGTGTGGTTATCCATGATTGTAGAGACAGAGATTATCTCTATAGTATTTTACAGATGTTATCTTGTAGACAGCACTCATGATACAGTTTAGTGTTTTTTTTAAGACTTTATTTTCATCAGAACTGATTTATTTAAAATCAGAATATTCTCTCAGTACAAGGGGGAGAAATTGGAAAAATTTATCGGTGAAATTTGAAGTTAACAAAATATTATATAACTCAAATTTGTATTATGAGAATAGTAGCTCATTTTAAGCATTCATGTGCTTATAATAAGGGAACATTTGCTGGGAGGGGGAGGAGGATGAAGAAAAAGGAAAAAAAGAAAAAGTTAAATTATGGCATAGGATAGAGAACATGAACAGGAACATTCAAAGATGTCTAAAGTAGATCAGCTTTGGTGTAGCTGCTGCCAGTGGATTGTGCGAGGTAGCTTGTCACTTTTTTTCCTGAGCTATTGAGTAATAGCATGTGTTTTGCTGGGGTAAGAATGTGCATTCAGGAATTACAGCACAGTCACTGACAAATTATAAATGCATACATAATTTATAAGTAATGCAGTAAGCTGTTGCCTTTTTTTAAAGAACATAAGCAAATAGAATTAACTCAGAATATAGCCCCCACCCCCTTTTTTCATTTTTTTATCTGATATGTTGGCATTTTATTGGGTGTGAAAATAAGTGTTTTTTTTAACTTGTACGTATACATATATATGAAGAAAATAGGCTAAGCAAATGCCCTTAAGTTAATGGTGCATATTTGAACTTGAGTCTTCTTCCTATCAATGCTGATTGCAGGGATACACAGTCCTTGCTTTGAATCTAGTCCTTAGTCAAACTCTTAGAAACCTACTTTTAGAAGGCCTTGCACTGATTTCCTCTCTTTGCATCAAGAAACAGCAGCTCTTAAAATTAGTGCCCTTGAGCTGTCCTCAGGTCCTACTGTCTCCCCAGGTGTGCATGAAGAGAGCAGGAAGGATGTTAAATTTAGTTTAGCTTTGAACTTTAGACAGAAATGAAAACCAACATGGGAAACATGATTCAAAGTACTTCAAAACGTGTTTGTGCGACGTGTGGAGTGTGTATTGATGCAGATCATTGAGTGATTTATTCAGCCCACCAGTACATGCCTCTTTCTGGACAGCTGACCAGAATAAGCGAATCTCCTGGCTGGTCAGTAGGTGCATACTTTGAGGCCGTACAGAAGGTACATCTATGGTCATTCATCAGCTAGATGTCAAGATAAATACTTGTTCTGTCTGTCTGCTTCTTAGGAAATACTGCTCTGTCTCAAGCAGACCAATTACCCTTACTTCCTCTGTAGGGTGAATAGGTCTTTCAGGGCAAAGGATGTTATTTTATGCAACCCTGAATCCTCCTATCCTTGGAGACAGGCAGCAGTAGTTGGAAGTTTCAGGGAAAACAAAAGTAGCTATAAAAACAGCCGTATGCGTTAAGACCAAGGGTCTGTCTAACTGGTCTTTCGTGTTCACTTAGAAGCACTCAAGGGAAAGTGTATGTGATGCCCTGATCCTGTTGTAGGATCTGCCTGTTTGCAGCTCAGCGTATTTTCTGAACCTGATGCTGTTTGCATGTCTAGTGCTATCCAATGAATCTTTCACATATTTGTGCCGTCTCACTGGGACTCACTTAAGTTTTTTCATCTATGACATCCCTTGGCAAGGAGATCCCACAGAGCACCAGCCACCGTATGATAAATCCGATATAAACCATATGATAAAATTTTTGTTTAAGTCTGACACCCAGTACCATCACTGATGACCCCAAATCTTGTATCCTGAGGGAAAGTGGTCAGCCCCTTTCTTTTCACCTTTTCCCACATCAAAGGCTCCTGATGTGTAAAGATGTTTCTCTTGCAGATGCTGTTGCATAATTCGATCATCCATGTTCCTTTCTCCAGACCTTCCCAAATTCTAATTTAATCTTTTGAGATGAAGGGACTTAAACTGTGTATTGTGTATTAAATGCTGAGCAAATCATTGATAGGAGGTATTTTAGCAGAGGTGGGGGCTGCTACTTAACAGGCTTCCATCAATCTGAGTTGAACACCTTTCTTTTAGAAAACCTAAACTAAGGGTCTGAGAAACAGTTTTATAAAACTTAACACAGAAGGAAGTGTTTGGTCTGTTGTTGTCATATGATAAACAACGGTCGAAGTGTAGATAGTGAAATTAATTATCCCTTTGTGTTTCAGGCATTTTTTTCCTCTTTTAGCCTATAAGTGATGGAAAGGTAAACTTGCCATTATATTTCAGTCCTGTCTAAAGGGAATGCATCAAAAATATTTAATAGTAAAAAGCAGGGAAAACTTCAAAGATGAATTTTAAATGATTTACAAATTTGAGGAGTATTGTGGTTCTAGCTCAATTTATTTGGCTGCATAATACAGTTGGATAAAAAAAATTTCAGTTTTGAACATCACAAGTGTATATGGTATCGTGTTGTTTTGGAGTGCAAACCTTTGGAAGGTTTCCTTGTTTTCAAGAAAAATGTCAAACTGACTTTTTCCAGATTATGTTAATACAGATTTTTGGTATCTAAACTTCTCTCTACTGTTCTATAGCTTGTTTTTATTATTCAAAACCAAATTTCTTTTTTAATTGCATATGTGGTTCATTGCTTTCTTGACTTATATCACGTGAGATTTTTTTCTTGATTTGTAGCCTTTGTTTTAAGTAGAAAATTGTTGATTTTTGTACAATAAAGTAAGTTTCTCACAAATATACTCTGACGGGATGCAATACCCTTATGCTGTAGTACTTCTAATATACTTTTCTTGCCTCATTTAGGAAACCACTGATAGCTTGTGTGGAGAAACAGCTACTAGGAGAACACTTAACAGCTATCTTGCAAAAAGGTATTTTTTTAACGTGCATTCTCTAATAAACAACAGATTCTTGTACTCTGCAATAACTTTAGAATCCACATCTTTTATTTCATGAGAAGTGATAGCTGTGGAAAATACATCCATAGACACAGAAAGCCGATTCAGTAAAACTCTCACCCCCGCTGTGACAAGTAGATCCTCCATGAGGAAACAAGTATCTAAAATGTAACTGCGTATTTGTAAAGCTTGATGAACTCTCTAAGTCCCCTTTGACTTGGAGCTTAGGATTTAAACCTTTGGAACTGCTGATTTCCTGTAACTCATATAAACTTCCAAATGAAAGCTGCAGTTACTGTTGTAGTTTCTTTTATCTGATGACTACACAGCTCAAGTGCAATAGCTTCACATATCCTTGTGATTATATAGTTAAAGAATCATGAGCTATTGGAGCTGACAACACTCAGAGGTGATGTACTTCATATGCTTTTTTCTGTATTTTGCCTTCTGTCTGGCAATTCCAAATTTGAGCTGCAGTCTTCTTAAGAACTCCCCATTCAGATACCAGTCTTCAAATCGCCATTTCTTTGTTCCTCTTAATTTTTAATCTTTGCCTTTTTTCACTGAATTCCTGGGTTTGGTCTGATCTTCTATTACTTTAAATAATCCTTTACTTTTCTAGCACTAGTCATCTTTTAGGCTTTAGATCTTGTAGCAGTTTATCCTTATGTATTCTTTTACTGCTGCAAAACTGTTACTGTTATCTTCAAGCTCCATCACATCCATGTTTGTTAATACTTTTGGATTGTTTTGCACATGCCTTTCACTTCTTTCTTTGTCCCCTTTTTAAAGATAGATGCATGCTTACAGTTTTCACTGAACTACTCTGGGAATAGGTTATGTCATTATTTTCAGTACATTTACAAAAATAAGCATGGTTACTCTGTCTTAGCTATTCTTAAGCTTATCATAAATAGAAGGTAAGGATAACTAACAGTTTTGTTGATACATGCTAATTTTGCTTGTTTTTTAATTCAAGTATTATCTTCAAGTCACTTTTCCAATGACACATGTGTTTCAGTTGGCGTAGTCAGAAACGTGTTCTTGTTTTAATCTGCACTCTTTTTTGGTTTATAATGCATATGCAGTGTCCATGTAAGTATGGAGAAAATTGTACATATTTCTAGTTACTGTATTTTGGGACTTGTAATATCGTTGGATTATTTTTACATTCTATGTGTACACTTCAGGAAAAAAAGAAGCAAGTCTAACATCACTTGGCTTACATAACTTTCTGCCTTCATTTGATCCAGGGCACAGTGTAATCCACTTACAACATTCTAGTATTCAGTGCAAGTAGATGATGATACGGCCTTTTGTAGGTTTTCTTCCTTAAGAGAGAAGGCATATGACGTAGTCAGTTTGATACAGGAAAAAAAATATCTTAACCAATGCAGGGTAGGTATGAGAAAGTTTTTCGTGTATTATTACAGCTTCCATTGACTAGATGCTGTTTTTTTTCATTGTAAGTACAATAAAACTTGTCATGGCTGTGACAGTGCTTTCTGGAAGTTGTGTGAAGCCTTGTGTCAGAGGACTTACCTAAATGTCTTTTTTAATTTGTCAAGTATGTGACAAAATGCTTGTTTCCATCATGCAGTTTATATGCCAGAGGAAAAAGAAGGGTTGAACTTTATCAGCTAGGTTATAACAAAGCAGTTAGTGTATTTATTGGTCTCCCTAAATGAGTAGGAAGTGATGCTTGGGTATGATGGAATGGGCACTTCTTAATTTCAGTGTTCAAAAGAACATCAGTAACATGTATTCAAGACTTTGTAATCTGTTGTCTTATACACTTCTATAGTATGTTAATTCTTCTGGTATCTCTGTGTGGGCAAAAGCTTACCTGACATCATTCTTGAATACCGTCTGCCTTTCTGAACATGTAAATAAGTTTAAATCGAAGTATTTTAAGGTGAACAAGAAAGCAGAAAATGGGGTCGTGTAGTCAAGTAGTGCTTGAAAATCCTTTGTAATCTAATACCATTTAAAAATTGGAAGTAACTAAGTAATTTTGTACATGAGGTAGAACAGTTGTACAATGTCAGCTCACTGATGTGAATTGTCAACTTGTGTAAAATCCAGCTTTCTGGATTTTGAACAGTGGCATAAATCTTTGATGTTACCTTTGCATTTTACCAAAGCCTCTTGTCACTGACACCAGACAATGTATCTGTGATTACATTGGGACTAAATTCACCATGTTCTCAAATGTTAAAATGTGTATGTAATTGTCAAAAGTGTTACATTTAGCCTTGTGTTTTTCTTTATTCATTAGTCCAAGGCCTAGTCTCACGTAGGGTGAACTGGTAAAAGGGTAATGTTGCTTGGAAGGAGTTTGTAATCCTGTGTTATTACATCAGTACGAGCATAGACAATTTATGCACGTTCTTAATCTAAAAACATGGCTCACCACAGTCTACAGAAAAAAAAAATCTTGCAAAGTGCATGTCTTTACTTTAAATTTGGGACAGTGTACTTAGCTTACTGTTTTTGACATTCTTTGGAGGTTCTATGAGTTCTTTTGATAAAACTGCACTTAAAATCAAGTACTTTTCATAAACATTCTGCAAAAGGCTTAGAGTCAACACCTTGTTGGAAAAGTACTTCAGCTGACTTAGTTTTATAATATCATAATGTAAATCAGTTCATCCAATTTAAACAAGGGAGCATGTTAATCCTGAGCATAATACTTGCTTTCAGAAATTTAGTCTTTAAAAATTCATACTTCTATGCATACTAGAGGGTCTTGTCTTTTGGTGTATTTCATAGAGATTTTTGGTTTTCTGATGTATTCCTAATTGTGTTTATGCAAGTCCCTTCTAATTCGCTTGTATTTCTAATTTTATTTTTTTAGGACTTGATAACCTGCTTGATGAAAACAGAATATCAGACTTGACCCAGACGTACCAGCTGTTCAGCCGGGTAAAAGGGGGGCAGCAGATCCTTTTGCAACATTGGAGTGAATACATCAAGGTATTTCAAAGATCTGTTCCTACTCGCAAAATTTATGATGTTATTGTAAATTGCTTCTTTCAGAAACAACAATAGTGTATCTTTTAGGTGTATACATCAAAGTTCTGTTTTAAGCAAGTATGTTGATGCTTGATGATACGTTGATTCCCAGTAATGATCACATGGTGAGAAACAGCAACGCTTAAGTTTTGATTTTAAATTCCTAGCTGCTTGGAAATTGCTTTTAATATAGGTTTTAACAATACGCAAGAAGTTACTTTGTTTACTTTTAAATAGAGCCATATGAACATTTATTTAGAGTATGCTGGATTGTAGTATATGTTGAGTTTTGGTACAAATACACTCAACTATTTTACATACCTGGAAAATCAATGTAACACTATAGTGCAGCTGTCCTACTGCAGATTAGCAGTGCTTCACATAACCAACTGCACTAATATGAATGCTCAAGCCATTTTGATAAGAATGCTCTTTTTGAAATTAATCCATTATCAAAGTGGGGTATCTGGTTTGTTTAGTTAGTCATAATATGCAGGTAGTACGCTGCCCCAGAGAGCTTGGGCTCCAGTGCTCTTGCAAGATGAAGGCAGCAAAGCTTCACAGAAAATATTTCTCTCTGGAGTTGGTAATTCCCGATGTACTAGTTCTCCCCTGAATCGTAGTTCTCCCCTGAATCGTCCGTGGGTGTCTCTACCTTCAGGGCTAAGTGCACAACATCAGTTCATTTGGGAGGTGACTTTCTTGTGCACCTATATCTGGAGTTATGCACAGCACATGGGAGAAAGGCAGCGTCTCCCCTCCACCCCCAAAACTGAGATGCAGTTTGCTCAGCAGGGTGTTGTCCCGTGTTCCTACGTGCACCCTGTGGATCTGTGGTCAGCTGGGCCAACAAACAGCTTGCCTTGGCTCCCAGATCTTCTTCCTCGCTCCTGGGTCACACTCCTGTCCTATCACTTGCATGGCCTGCTGCTCCATAGACTTTTTTGTGATGTTTTTTTAACGCTGTACGTGGGCAAAATCAGGGTTATGCCAGGTTTAGTGAGCTTAAAGAGGCTCACAGAACGGTGCTGGTGCTGGCCCAAGGAATGGAGTAGTTCAGGATGTGTAGGAACCTATGGGAAGGAGGAGCAGGCCCTCACCTTCAGCAGCAAGTCGCTTAGTTGGCTTGATCATGCGTTATGTCTCACAAAATCAGACCTTGTTTTCTAAAAACCTTTTTTATGTGCTCAGAAATCTGCACTTTCTATCAGGTTTTTTCCTTTCCAACATTCTGTATGACAGACTTCATGAAAGTGAGGCTTCAAGAACTTAAATTCTGTCTTGTGAGGCAGCATAAGAAAAAGCACAGAGTACTGGGGGGAAGACCTGTGCTCTGCTGTAGTCATCTTTTTATGATTTCAGGCATACCACTTAGCTCTCTGTAGCTCAGCTTGCCATTTGTGGAATGGCAACTTAGGAACACAAGTGATGGAAACAGATCTGGATGCTGTGTTAATGAAAGGGAAATTGTATTCAGTGCAAGATGTACATACTGAGTCTAAGGACACTTGGCAGCCTCACGTTGCTGTTGATTCACTTGGAAATGGTTCTTGAGAAAGATCTTGGAGAAGGATTGCAGTGGATCATTAGGTATTTAAGTGGAAATTCTGGGGTTTAAGAGGGATTTTCCCATCTCTGCCTAACTGTTGTGGTTAACGTACTTTAGTTGATGTAAATATACTGGTTAAATGGTATTCCACTGTTACTGTGCAGATGTTGCTCTTTCCCATGGTGGAAAACTGGTCGTTCTGTCTAGGGCAGCAATTGGTGTTATTAAGCAGTTGTCTGATAGGTTAAAGTCTTTCCTTATGGGACATTTTGGTTTGGTGGACAAACGGTGTTATAGCTCTAATGTTAGGATAGTAGATGAACAAGAAAAGAAAGCCAAGTCTGTGACTTCTTGCAAATGGGAAAACTCAGTTTTGTTGCAAATCAGCTGGATTTTTTTGGTTCTGTAGCCCTCACCGAGAGAGCAGTCTCGGAGCGATGAGCAGTAGTCGTATTTCAGCCACCTGTTCCTGTCAGTAGAGCTCTGTAGTGGATTTCAGCAGAATGGTGCAAAGCTTTCCATTACATTTAACATTTCTGAGGCAGTTTCCATATAATTTCTTTTACATGAATCATGTAGTTCTGTATTTAACTGTGAATTTGTACATCATACAGTCATGTCTACTTTGTATTTTTGTTTAGCTTCTGTCTTAAATGTATATAATCCTTAAGTCAAACGCTGATGTTTGAAATCCATTAATGTGTGTCTGGGTTTTTATTTCAAATTTTAATGCATCTCATTTTTTGAAAACTTGAAGTCACATAAGTAGCTCTGTAACATTTTTATTCTTTCTAATGATAAATTTTATAAGCGTGAATGTGTCTGTTGGGGGAGATAGGTAGTACTCTAAAGTATTTTATTATCAAAAGTGTTTGTTTTGCAGAACTTTGGGACAACAATAGTGGTTAATCCTGAAAAGGACAAGGATATGGTGCAAGAGCTACTAGATTTTAAGGATAAAGTGGACCATATCATAGAAGTGTGCTTTCAGAAAAATGAAAAATTTATAAACTTGATGAAGGAGTCCTTTGAAACATTTATCAACAAGAGACCAAATAAGCCTGCAGAATTGATAGGTACACAAATGTTTTTCTGTAAAATATTTCCAAAGTCTGTAGAAAGCATGATGAGATGCTGCTGCTGAGTGTGCTAGTGTAATCGCAGTACACGTCCTGCTTTTAGGAGACTTGCTTTGGGGGTGCCAGGCAAAAGTTAACCTGGGAGCACGGCGGGACCGAAAGCGCGGGTGTGTTTGGTAGGTGTGTGCAGCGTCCCGAAGGAGCATGTCAACCTCTGCTGCTCTGTGCTCTGCTTACTACCCTGTGACTGGTGCTAACACTTGCTCAGAGAACATAATGCGAATCCTACCAGTGGCGTGAGGGGCTGGGGGAAGAGCAGCCGTAGCAGAAAAAATGAACCATTTTTGACCGGTAGTAGACAAGCTCTTTGAATGTTACAGATCTCTCAGAAAGGAGTAAGTAGTGCCCGTCTGACTGGAATGGGAGGTTGAAGTTGGGAGAAAAATTGTAAAGCTTTCGGATATAAGGAGGAAAAAAAATAATCAGTACTTTGATAGGGGAACTAGATTTCATTAAGGGGAAAAATAATATAAAATATCTTAAAAGTACTTTTCCTGGAATTATCCCTGATCTGGCAAAAGCTGTTCAGGCTGCTCTTTGCCTGCAGCTAGTGGAATCATGGCATTTACACCAAGAGAAGATCCTGCTCCTAGTTTTTTTCCCTCTTTTGACTCTCTTCACCATGTTTTGTGGCTTCATCCTAAAACAAACCTAATGTAGGACAAATCGCACAACCTAGTGAATACAGGTTAAAGCCACGATACAGCTTGCTGTTCTTTGTGGATTGTGTTGTTTCAGCTATTGCAATGGCTTCCATCTTACCCCTGTAGAAGATTGTATAGGAATACTAATGTGGCTGAATCAGTACTTAGCTAAATTCGTGGCTTAACATTATTTTTGTCATTCTGAAGCTACTAACTTGAAAGCATTGCTTCTGCTTAATTTTTCATATGTTCATAGCAAGGAGCAAGAGGAGCCTGCTGAAAGTTATAAAACTATAGTCCTCTTTGTGTTGTTTGTTTCTGTTTCTCATAAATACATTCATATGCATTATACACTTCCAAAGCATTGTCTCTCAACAAGTAATGTGTTTGCAGTGAATATAACAAAGAATGTGGGAACTTCTAATGCATTAATTTTAATGATTTTACT
The DNA here is from genome assembly GCF_964211835.1 of Anser anser. NCBI lineage: Eukaryota > Metazoa > Chordata > Aves > Anseriformes > Anatidae > Anser > Anser anser. The sequence goes on along the minus strand of NC_139720.1, from coordinate 148,094,616 downwards.
CTATTCCTTTGTTTTTCCCTTGGGTGATTCCTTTTTGTGATACTTTTCCATTATGGCAGTAGTACAATAAGTGCTCTATCATTCCCCTGAACATAGGGAGAACAGAAAATAGGAAGCTTACCACTTATCCTATATTTTTAATATATGGTAATATTTCAAGTGGGAAACACTGAAGTTGGTGACTTTAGATTTTTATTTTTAATTAAACTGTTAAAATGTTTTATTTATAGCAAAATACGTGGATTCCAAGTTAAGAGCTGGTAATAAAGAAGCGACAGATGAAGAGTTGGAAAGAATCCTTGACAAAATCATGATCATATTTAGATTTATTCATGGTAAGAAATATCTGTTCAAAGTTAATGCAATTTAAAACGTTTTTCTAGCTACTAGCTGAACTTTATTCCTCTGAGTGTAAGAGATTTTTTTTAGCATGAGTTTCCACTAGAATTAGTCCTAAATTGAAGTTTCCTTACATTTGGAGGACCACATTATACACAACAGCGAGGACAAACTTTTTCTTTGGAGATTGAGTTGCAGACCTTTTATGGTCTCTGGGTAGACAACAAAGAGTTGGAGTAAAATTTTAAAAAATACGTTAAGAGAATAATTCAAATCTAAAAAGAACTCACTGTCTACATGTTCTTCTTTGTTGCATAGTGAATATTGATCTGCTGATCAACATGCCATGAGAAAGGCTTGTGTCACAAACCTGAAGTGCCATGGTACAAACAGTATGTATAATTTCATATGCGTTTTGCTCCCATTTCCATATAGGTAAAGATGTGTTTGAGGCATTCTATAAGAAGGACTTGGCCAAAAGACTGCTGGTTGGAAAAAGTGCATCAGTAGATGCTGAGAAGTCCATGTTGTCAAAGCTTAAACATGGTAGGCATCTTCAGATGTGTTTAATTTTTTTATTACTTTTTTTTTTGGAAATTTGAACCCTTATTGTCTCATGCTTTAAAAAGTAACAAGCCAGATCTTAAGTAATAGCTGAGCATATCATTGTGCTCAGCGAGAACTATTGGACTGACCTCTCAGATATTTGACTGGTTCGTATAATATACCTATTTAGGAGCAAAATATGTACTTACGTGTGGGTGCTCTAGACCCTGGAAAATCTGGCTCAGCTGTCTCCGGTTAAACCTTTTGTTTGTTCTGTGCTTGTTTGTAATTGTGGGATCTTTGCTTTGATTTGTGTGACAGAATGTGGGGCTGCTTTTACCAGCAAACTGGAGGGCATGTTCAAGGACATGGAACTGTCAAAAGATGTCATGGTTCAGTTTAAGCAGGTACATTCAGATTGTGTTTGCGTGCTAAATTTCAACAATGATGGGGAAGCACTTAATTGTGTTATACCTTGGATTAAGCTAAAATAAAATGAAACAGTTTTGAACAGGCCCTAATCATAGTAACAGTCTCTTTATAGATCCATTTATAAAGCAGAATTTATTTATTCTGTATCTATTCAGATATCTCTTTATTTTTTTTAAAGTGAAATAAAGTCTAAATACCACATAGTAACTTAGTTGGTTGACATCCTTTAAAGTCCCTATTCCTTCATTCTGGAAACTACTGCTGCTCTAATTCTTTGTGAATAAGACAAAAAAACTCCCTGAATGTTGCTACAATGCATAGAAATCATTTATATCTCAACCCCTGACCTTCCAAACTGTTGGTGACTGAAGAAATAGTGTGTACGCTTGCCTTGTTGTTATGCTTCTGCTGGGTACCTTTTCTGGGGCCTTACTGAAGACAGAGTTCTGGGCTAGAGGTCTGACCCAGAACAGCTACTCCACTAATAAAATACTGTAGTTTGTTGGTTTTTTTTCTATGCCAGAGTTTGCAGCCTGATTGGAATGCTGCTATGCTGAAGTTATAAGAAAATGTGTTGTCTCATAGACATGTTGAAGTCCTAGGGAATCACTCTGATCTTAAAATTGTTGCCCTGGCTTCTGATCAAAAGCTTTTTTTTTGCATGTGGTTAAAGTTTTTGACCTTGATACCTCATACAGACAGTCGTCTGGAGTATTTCAATGTATTTTATTTTTTTTCTTTTTACTTGCAGTCACTTGCTGTGTTTGAAATAGGTTGTTAGTGGGGCATTAACTAGACATGAAACTCAAAATCTTGGTAGAGCATGTCTAATCAAGGATGTGATCTGTAGGAATTTGTCATTCTTTTTTAATTTAAAATTTCTAATTCAAATTAAGTACGTATATTTTTCTAATTTAGCATACAAACAGTATACTTTGTTTTTTGTCTCTTGTATCTTAGTATATGCAGAACCAAAGTGACCCAGGAAATATAGACCTGACAGTAAATATATTAACTATGGGATATTGGCCAACTTATACACCTATGGAAGTCCACTTAAATTCAGAGGTTAGTGTTTGAATTCTCCTTATAAATGTAGATTATGTAATGGTATCATAATCACTATCACAGGGTGAACTAATGCCCTTCACTTAATGTTTTTCTGTGAGATTTTAAGGTTTTTTTCTCATTTCAAAATGGCAAAAAATCGAACATGGTGGATAAAATCCGCTGTTGTTTTTTTAGGTGATTGTTTCACTTAATGTTTTTTTCACTTCTTTAATAACGCTAATCTTAAATTAGTATTAAAATAAAATCAGTGTCCTATTTAACATTGCAGTCAGGCACTTAAAAGTTTAAAACAATTCACTGTAATCAGTCAGTTTTTAACTGCATTGGTTATGCACGTTGATCCAGCCAGTAGTTATGTTACTGCATGCTCTGACTTTCCATAAGATTCTTCCTCTGTTCTCTGCAAAGTCTCTCAGAAAACTATCCCCTGCATTTAAATGGCATCTGTCTGAAAAAAAAGATTGCTCCCAAGTTTACAGGTTTTGCAAAGCTCATACCTGTAGTTATTTAAGCTGAAATACGTATTTGGAGTCCTGTTTCCTGCAATACCTTGCTTGATCTGAAGAGCAGCAAACACCTAGAAGGCCAAAGGTGGCGGTGGTGCTCCCGTTCAGTTCAGGAGCGGTGGAAGCATTTGTGCGTTTGCTCCTGTGCCCTCTTTTCCTCAACAGCAGACTACTGTGGAAGGATCCAATCTGAGCAACGTGTCATGAAAATGGAGGAGTAAAAACCCATTACTTGGAATTCAAGCATTGAAATCAGACTTGACTCTCTATATGGCAAATAAAAGGAAGAACTTGGGAGCAGATGGCAGTAGGCAGTGTATAGGTGCGAGTTGTATGCTTCCTGTCCTGTGACGGCTTAGTCAGGAAATGTCCAGGACAAAACCAGTATTTTAGAGATTTTAAACCCATTATGGATGTTTCATTTCATATTTATTAAAAATAATAATAATCAGGGAAGTTGAAAGCTATACTTGAATTGAGAATATCTTTTGTACACAGTAGTAGCAATGTACTTGAGAGCAAATTTTAGCTCTTTAAAATAGGGATTGCTTTTTTCCTCACAAAAACATTTATTATGAAATACTGTTTAGGAGAACCAGTGGAATTAAATGTGAAATCATCCAGCATCACTGTACTGGGAAAACACTAATAATCTCTTTGCTTTGCAGATGATAAAGCTTCAAGAGGTGTTTAAAGCCTTTTATCTAGGAAAACACAGTGGTCGAAAGCTGCAGTGGCAGACCACTCTAGGGCATGCTGTCCTGAAGGCGGAATTTAAGGAAGTAAGTGCATGTTTAATGCTTAGCCTGTTGGGGTAAAATTTAAGTCAACTATTTGGAATCTAATCATGTTTAGTATTTTCTTTATAAAGGTAATAACGTGTTTGGTGGAGGAACAATCACAGTTCAATATTGTTATTTTGTACAGAAAGAAGATTTTTTTATAATTAAACTGAAATTCAACCTATCTAAAAAGACAAAAGCGTGATACCTTGCAGTAACATTTATATTCATTTGATAGGAAGTACTATTTATTTGAATAAAGAGAGTTGTAATAAAGCAGGAAATTAAAGAGAGAAATAGTACAGCATCTTATTTTTAATAAGGGATTGTTTTGATCTTAGAAATACTGATGACATTTATAGAATGCTTAATTGTTGCAAAAAGAGACTGAAGGGCGTTGGTGATGTGATGACTGGTTAAAATTTAAATGCTTGTTGAATTATTTAAGTCTTAAATAACCACATTGTTTCTTAATGTGGTTTTGTTTTGTCTCACAGAATATCTTGTGTTGCTAATAATGCAGCTTAATTGAAGCAGAGCAAAGACAAAAAAAAAAAATAAAGGCAAACCCACAACCTTGAATTCTTTTACCAGCTCACTGTAAATATGAAACTTACAGATTTTGGCATTATGTAACAGTAAGACAGATTTGTTGTTGATTGACGAAAGTGTGTACATCTGTCTGAAGAGTTTATTTCCTTTTCATTGCCTGCTTGTACAAACATTTGGCTACTCATAATACAGGGTGAAGTATAAAAAATTGGTTTGCTATTGGTGGTAGCAAAGCCAGAATTTGTAATGAAAATGAAGTAAATGATGTGGCCTAAGTGTTAGCTCATTCTAATGAGCTTCTGGTTTGTGATGTATTGCTACTGTTAGATTAGCAAAAAAGTTTAAAATATCCTGTTTCTTTAATGCTACATTTGAGCAGGTTCTTCTGTGTGATAGGCATACAAAAATACACCTATCTTCTAGAAATAAAAAAAAAGGTGTTGCTTCTGTAACTTATCAGATTTAAGCGATATGAGAGAAAATGGTCTGAATATTACTGCTAATTATTTTATATTTCTTTTTTAGGGAAAGAAAGAATTTCAAGTATCGCTCTTTCAGACATTAGTGCTGCTTATGTTCAATGAAGGAGATGAATTCAGTTTTGAAGAAATTAAAATGGCCACTGGCATAGGTAAGAAAAATACTTTGTGATTCTTATATTTATTAATTGAGTGATTGCCAATTACGAATCTGTAGGTAAAGGCCTAATTTTAAGAAATTTGTCATGATCATTAGGACAAACTTTGTGAGCCAACAGTATATCGATGCCAAAAAAGATGAGCAAAATACACTGCTCATACTTCCTGGTGTAGATAAAATGTTTCACAAAGTAGACAGTAAGAGGTGGGTAGCATATGGTACTACTAACAACCTGTCAGTTTTACAAAATACATTATGGCAGTTCTTAAAATTCAAGTGGTGATAAAGACTAGTTGTATGAACAGATTATTTTTGTTTAATCACACTTTCAAATATTATATTTTGAAAATGATTGATGAAGAATGTTGTCATTTTAGGATTATTGTTAGGTTAAAGGTTAGACTAGATGGTCTTAGAGGTCTTCTTCCAACCTAAATGCTTCTATAATTCTATGATTATTTGCAATTGAACTGTTCTTGTCCTTCTCTCTGCCATTACTGTTGCAGGAGTTCCCTTTTTACAATAGATCTGATTTGTTAAAAAGAGCAGTGTGCACTAGTGAGTGTACATTGTAGCTGTTCCTCTCTGCAGGTTGAACCTGAAGATACAAAGAACAACAACAGGAAAAAAAAAAGAGAAAACGGTTTCTTTTTAACCACCAGCGGGATCTATCCTCTCAGGGTTTTTGTTTGGTGTTTTTTTGTTTTTGTTCTCTAAATTTACACTTTCTTGAAATAGTTACAGCCATTGGCATTAAAAAGCGTAACCCTTTCATCTCTTTATTCTTGGGAACTCTCTGCATCAACCAGCAGGTCATACCCAGTAGCTTTCTGTATGTTGAACCTTGAGATCAACCCAATAAAACAACTGCAGAAAAAGTACCTGAACACACCCAAGTACTAAAATACTGTAAATATATTTAATAAAATATTCTAAAGATGGAGTATCAAGAATCCCTGTTGTCTAGCAGGTTGTGTTTCGGAGGGCAGCACAGCCTAGGTACTCCAGCTTCTCAGGCTTGAATCTTCAGGTCGCTGAGTCACCTGTGCTACTAATAGTAAGGGAGCTGAAGAAAGCATGCCAGTGTGAGTGATAAGCATCAGGATGGTCCAGAGACTCACTAGGTCAGAGTACAATGCCTACGGAACAAACAAAAGTTCACACAAGCCTGATCCAGATCCTGCATTCTCACCGTGTATTATTTTACCTCAGTGCTTGCATTCTGGCTGCCTTGCAGCAACAGATAAAATCTGCTGCATGGAAATCCATTATGTTCTAGCACAATAGGAAGGATTTTAATAGACTCTTTTCAAGGCGGCTGGCTAGAATTGATGCTATATAGTTGGGAGCTACCTTTATTATGTCATGTCTGTTTCTCTCTCTCAGGAGGAGATAGTGTAGGAATCCCTGTAATGAGTTCATGGCTCACAGGGCCCTAGGGGCCAGGATGGCTGAATCTTGCTTCCAAGTTCTACCCACACAAGGCATTCAGAGCTTCTCTAGAGAGGTCCCATTCCCATTTAGCAGTCTCCCTTCTTCTAAATGAGAGGAAAGTCTTGTGGCCAGAAATGGTTTCGGAAGCAGGTCTCACACTGCACCCTTCCTGCCTCCTGCTACTTTGAGGGGAGGTCAGCATTTGCTGAGCAGTACCCTGATTTTTGCCCCACAGTGATAAGCTATGAAACTCTTGACCACAGCATGTTGTAAAAGCTGGAATTTTACAGAATTCAAGGAAGAGCAGTGCATGGAAAGGTACCTTAGTGCATGGAAGCTGCCTCTGCCTTAGGGATTCTCTGAGTTCCTGAATCCCCAAATGATTGGAGACTCAGTGAACAGTAGGATGAGGAGAAGAGGAGCAGCAGGGAAGTACGGAGCATTCCTGGGTTAGCTTCTCTCTTATGCAACGGTGACAGGGATGGTGAACCTCCCCACCCTGAAGAATTGTGTCTAGCCACTTCCTTTGCTTTGGTGTTTGAGTGCTGGCCCTTCCTGGGGGGTGTTGGAAGCCTTGTGCAGTTATTTAATTGATGTGTGTTTATGCTGAGACCCTGTTACAAGGTGTTAACCAGTCTTTGCACATTGGTGGTTATGGCAGAAGAGTCCAGGGAGCTACACCCAAGGCACAGGACAGAATAAAGCGCTGTAAGTTGAAGTGTCAGTAAAGGGCTCAGAACAGATCAGTAAATCAGATGGTAAATTAGACCATCACCACCTGGTAGTATTCACCCAGAAGCTTTACAGAAACTTTCCAGTATAAATACCAGCTTAATCTCTCTGGTTTATAATTTAAGTGAACCTTGGTGTAAGAAGAATGGCAAATGATGAGAATAGTGGTTTGTTTGTTTGGGGGGTGGGTGTACGTGGAGTGATTCCACAGATTGCTGCAGGGTTATCAGGCCTGTGGTGGGGAGAACAGAATTTGGAGGCTCATGGCTAAGTGTGTATTAGGGAAGAGCATGATTTGTGACACACGATTTCACTTTCAGCTTCTTTGAGGGAGTCAGCAAGCATATGCATGGTAATTGTATACTTGGGTTTTAAAATCTTTTTTGGTAAGAGCTCATTACAGACTCATAAGTAAGTTTTCATGGCTTGAGAGGGAAATTCTTCTCACGGGTGAATGATTGATTAGAAGACAAAACAAGTAGAAATGAATGGGTCACTTTCACAGTGCTCCTAATTGGGATCCCTGTGTTATTATTCAACGTAGTCATTAATGATCTGAAAAAGAGGAATACCGATGTGACAGAATTTGTTGCTGGTTCTTTAGGAAGGTCAAATCTGAAACTTTTAAACATTACAAAAGGATCTCCAACTTGAACAATTAGGAGATCAGATGACAACTAGTGTTGCTGAAGACGAACACATCTGTGGAGGGAGGAAATAACTAACTACACATGCAGAGATCAGCAGTCATATTTAAGAGAGCCAGACATTTTGATCTAATCCATATAGCATATAATGCAGCTGTTCTCAACTGAAACAGGATTAGCTGTCTAAGGTTAATGGCAGACCTTAAAGCTGTCATTCTCAAACTTCAGATCAACTCAGGTTGTCAGCCCACAGTGTCTTGCATGTACATTGATTTTTAATCGAGAACATCATAAATGTAATCATAAACTATATTCTGCTTATTTAATATCTTCCCATGGACCTCTTAGAATAAAGCCTCATGAATCATGTACTGGAATGAGGTGTAAATCATTTGGGATTTTCCAGTATTATAAAAACCAGTTTGGCACCTTTGGTACTCTTTCTTCTCCTATTGGAACTACTGAGAAAGCTGCTTCATGTTGGTTCCTCGGGTCTATCAGTCCCGTCTTCCTATCTCCTTCGGAGACTTCAGCAGAAGATAAGGCCAGTCAGATAAATATTTGGTTTACCTAAGAGTCACGCTGTAGTTGACATAAAGAAATTAAAAATTTATATGGTAGAAACCAGTAAGTCGTCATGACTTAAAACCTTCAGTTGTTTAATGTTTAAGGAAGCACTTTCACATAGTAAAACATAGCAATCTGTGTTCATTGGCAGGATAGGACAGCCGTGGGATAGCATAGTCCAGAAATCCAGCTCTTTAATATGTTATTCATACATTTGTTATCTAGAATGTGTCTTTTACAGAGGTGAGTATGATATTAAGTGTCTGGGCAGTAGAATCACAGATGGATTTCTGCAGTTCCTGTATAAGCTACATTGCTGTGTTCACAGCATTACAGGTTAGCTCTGTAAAAGTCATGTACTGGGCATTGAAGTAATTGGGTAAGGGGTCTCTACGTGCATTTCAGACTTTGTGTATTGTATCTTTAATTTCCATTCCCATCTAACACAAAATACATGCACATTTCTGGGTGAGAAAGTCATACTCATTTTTCCTCATGCTAAATAGAAAAGTGGCTTATGGACTATTACAACATCCTCACCCCCACCCCCAAAATCATGAAGATTTCTCCTCTTTTGTCCTCATCTGTATTAATTGGTCATACTTGGGACTATAAGTTTTTTAACAGCATCCTTACACAGGAGTTTGGGCCTGGGCATCAGTCTGTATTTACTGAAGGTGAAACACCTAAAAAGTTTGAAACAGCATAAATGCATTATATCACTGGTTTAAAGTTTGGGCTTTTTTTTAGGAGTAAGAGAACAGCTGGAAGTTTTGTGGTTTTTTGTTTGTTTTTTTAAAAAGAAATGGTCATTCTGTGTGAATGGGAAAATTACAGTATTTTAGAAATAATAACGGTTAATCTTCTAGTAAGCTATTTTGTGCATTTCAGCACTAGATTGCAAAATCTTTGATTCTTAAACTTTCCAGATCTGACATGTTCAGTGATAATTTTATATTGTCAATAAAAGTATTCTGGGAGACTGCAGAGGCTGTTTTAGTGCAAAATCTTGAGACAAGACTTTGCAATATAGTTAATAGAATGTTTTGGACTTTGTTCTAGATACTTGTCCAAATGCTTTTACCTGTAAATCTTAATGGATAAAATTTTCCTCACTCCCTTTTTCCCACTGCTTTCTTGTTGTGGAGAAGTTTGCGACTATAATAGCTATACCTTCTCACAAAACATCTTCCTGCCAACTTAGGGTTCTCTCCTGTTTTCTTCTCTGTTTGCTTGTTTGCTTATCATTTGTGTTTATATTTTCTGGTGTGTGTTTAGAAAGAGTGATGAAATCATAAAATGGGTGGCTTGTGTTTCTTGTCATCAACTGATTTTTCTTCTGATTGCCAAACAAAACCACAGCAATAAAACCAGGCTCACATTGCTGTGATTTTTTTTCTGATACTACTGTTGGATAGAAACTTCGCTGAGATGAGTCTGAGTCTGTATTGTTTACTTGTAGAGTTCTGTGCACACTCTCAGCACTTGCCTGTGAGATGTGTGAGGCCAAGCTTGAAGTCTGTAAGTTGTTGTATAATTAGAACTTAGCTTGGAAATAAGTTAATAACATAAAAAACATTAACTTTTTTAATTTTATGGCTAGATTCATTGCATAAAACTTTTCATATTAACATTTTGTTCTATTTTCTCTTGTACTTTGAACTTCTTCACAGAGGACAGTGAATTAAGAAGAACCTTGCAGTCTTTAGCTTGTGGGAAAGCGCGAGTATTGATTAAAAATCCAAAGGGCAAGGATGTAGAAGATGGAGACAAATTCATCTTTAATGGTGATTTCAAGCATAAGTTGTTTAGAATAAAGATCAATCAAATCCAGATGAAAGAAACAGTATGTATTTATTTTTGCATTCTTTCTGGTTGACCGTTTACCCATGTCCCGCATGGAGAGACAAAATCTCTGCATTCTTGGTAGTCAGGCTAACTGATGGAGGCAATAAAGATCCTAAATCTCACTGAAATCAAAACAATTCAGGTTCCTTCTTCCCGTGCCTGCACATCTAAATGCCGTTACATTAAATTGATAGGATTTTGCAGATGTTTGTCTGTGTTAAAAGCTTTCATGGTATGACCGGAGTGCTGGTACTATACGGAACTCATTAATCAAATGTCACCGTGTCACTTTCCTTTATTAGGAGGGGTTATTAAAAGGGCAGGGTTGTCCCTTCATTTGTAGCGGATATATTTGTTTTACTTGAATCCCAATTCTTGACACCAGCTGACGTGTTTTAATTAGTATTGAGTTGTTTCCTTTTGGTCTCTGCGTGTTAAAAGAAAATTGTAAAAAGTCCTATCAGAGTTGAGCATTTTTAATGCAGAAGACCCGATGTGTTTGGACTGTCAAATTCTTCTGTGTTCCTCTAAAAATCTGAACTGAGTTCTTATGAATTAGTTTGATTTATCAAATAGATTTAAAATAAGACATGATTTTTTCTTTATGTTATCCTTAATGTTATATCTGGCTTGCTTTAGCAGTACTCTTCAGAATCACTTAGTTATTAGCATGCAGCAAGGTCTGTATCTGTCTCAAAGTCGGACAAGAATGTGTTTTCTTTTATTAGAAAGGTTAACTGCAGAAATATAATGGATAAAATAACAGCAATAAAAGGTGATTATTTGTGGTGTTGTATTGTTCTTTAGGTCGAGGAACAGGTTAGCACAACTGAAAGAGTATTCCAAGACAGACAATATCAGATTGATGCTGCTATTGTACGAATAATGAAGATGAGAAAGACTCTCGGTCATAATCTTCTTGTTTCTGAATTGTATAATCAACTGAAATTTCCAGTGAAGGTAAGTGATTTTGTTTCTCAAACCATCCTAGGATTATCTAAAAATATGTAATATACTTTCCCATTCAGATTGTAAGAGTAAGAAATGTGCAATATGCCTGAATCAAATTCAAAGATTCAAGTACTAAAATGAGCATGTGAACAGAACAAGCCGAAGTATCAATAGGAAATTCTGTTTAGCTATTCACAGTGGTTCATGTTCCTGTTCTTATGCGGTCTTCAGCTGTCCTCTCTTTTGGTTTTGTTTTTGTGTGTGTGTGTGTGTTTTAAATAAAATATATTTGCATTCCTATCATTAACTGTTTCACTAATCCCATCTTTTCTTGCAGCCTGGAGACTTGAAAAAGAGGATCGAGTCTCTCATTGACAGGGACTATATGGAGAGAGACAAAGACAACCCCAATCAGTACCACTATGTTGCATAATGGAGAGGAAATAATTTTATTAAAAAAAAAAATACAAATTAAAAAAAAATCCAAATATATCTTCAGGACTCTGAATACCTATGCTGTTCCAGACTTTATTTTTTAGCAGATTTCAGGTTGATGTATATTATTCAGCCAGCTGCATGCACTGCTGTGGACAAGAAGCAAAATGATATGTTAACTGATCATCCTTGTCGAGACTCCTTACTAATTTTAAATGTCGCATTTTTATTTCTTTCGGTTGTTTGTTTTGTTCTTTTGGGTTCTTCTCAGTTTATTTTTACAGTTTGGCTTAAAATTGTCATCGAAGTTGGTTGGAAAGGTAAAATCACCTGTGTAAGAAATACTTCTGTGATGGATGCAGGTCTGTTTTTTTTCATTTCTGTGTTCCTGACTGCATCCATAAAGACCCTATATGCTGCATTCTTTAGCTACAGTGACAACTTGGGTAACTTTTTAAAAACCCTTAATTGATGAACATTTATGTACAAACAGTGTTGTTGAAATACACTGAATTTTTGAAATTATGCACCATGAAAACTCTCGACCTTGCGTTTGTTTAATTTTCTTTCAAATGAGTATGAACTTCAGTCTGGTTTGGATAAATCAGGTTTTGAAGTGAGATCCTTTATGTGCCAAGAGGACAACTGCGTTCGTGTGTGTAGTGAATTGTTGGGTTATTTAGCTAAAATATGGATTATTATTTTATTACTACTTCTGCTGGGTTGGGTGGCAAGGATTAGATTTGAGTCAGAGGCCCTACCTCATTTTAGGGCAACTGGTTTTTATCACTGTTGATGTACTTGCCGTAACATTTAGTTTTGCCTTTAAAATCACAGACAGGGAAACTACTGTACAGCGTGCTCCACTTTAAGAGTCGAGAACTTTTTTTAAAAATAGACTTTTATGGTCTTGACGTTGTGAAAGCATAGTTTTTTGTCTTGAAAGACTAAGGATTTTGTGAGTACTTTGTTACATATTGTATATATGTAAGTTGATTTGAACTAAAGAAGGAAAGACACTGTAGATCTGTTAGATAATTGTAACTATAAAGAAGATACCTTTTGTGGTAATACTTACAAGATGCTGTTTATTTTCGGGATTTGCATACTGGCGTGTTTCATTCTGAAAAAGAGCTACCAAAGGAGTTTTGATCGTGGCGAAAATGAGAATTATAACAGCAATATTTTCTGAGAGATACCTTACTAAATTTATGTAACATGGGTTTTGTGCATCAGTTGAAATGCCACCATGTCTTCTTAAAGTAAACATTGCAAAGAGTTGACATCTCGCAGATTTACATAAAGTCCTTGTTCTGTCATCTGGTGTCATTAATTGTATTGCATTCTTCTCAATTATTTTTGTTCCCTTTGTGTTTAGAAACTAAAAACATCTAGTTTATTGTATTTAAAGCATATTTAATGTTGTAATTTAATGTACTTATTTTAATATTTGAATCCAGTTAATTCAAATAAAATCTTTGATGCATATTAAATTCCTTAGCCTTTGTGAGAATGTGGCTCTTAATTTATGCAGTATGTTCTCTGGCCTTAATTATGACTCGCCTTGTAACTGATTTTCCAGGCATGTGTAAGCCAGTCAGCTCCATTTTTCAAGGCTTTTAAAGCAAAAAGGAAGGTACTCTTCACAGAAGTGTGATGGGCAGAGGCTTTATCCACATATAAAGTTGGCCGTAGTAGACAGTAACTGATACTAAGCAATGAACGTCTGCTGCACTCCCTGGTCCAATAGTTTTAAACAATATGTGCTATTCTGAAGATGGACTGATTCTGCCTTACTAAGTGATGTTAATTGATTAAAAGTGCTGAGATCTGCAACTCTTCTTAATTGCCATAGCCTAGAACTCCTTGGCCAAATTACTCTGGTATAGCAATTAAAAATGGGTTGTTCCAGGAGCAGCAGAAATAACGATGGCAATCTTTCTGTGATATATGTCGTTTGCCCCTGGCTGTACTCTCCCCAACTTTCCCCATAAATAACCTCAAGAAGCAGCATTGCAGAATACTGCTGACAGAAAGCCATCAGCATCGGTTTTACTCTCTGTGATCCATTTGCCAATCTCCCCCCACTCCCTCACCCCCCAAACACAACTGGTCTGAAAGTGGCTTCAGAGGTTCAAAAGCTATGGGAGAGGTTGAGAGGCCGTGTGGCCGTGGCTCTTGTTCTCAGGCCCTTGTCTTCTGTTCGGCTTCCTCAAATTTCTCCTGGAATTTTGTGCATGCTGAATGAACAGAAAAGCAGTTAGCTTATTAGTCAGCATGGTAATCGCTGTTTCATAGTGAAATAGCTGCTTTTGGTTGTTTTTTGATTGCTGGTGATAGAATTTGGCTGAGCAGCCTGTCTCAGTTAAACTGAATTAAACTTCAACCTTTAGTTTAAGTCATCCAGACATACTTTACATCTACTTAAAAAGCAGTTTTCCATCCCAAGGTTTTTTGAGGGAAAACGAGTATGAGAATGGAGGTTGATGGCTGACAGTTGTAGGTTCTTCCTGAGTCTGGCAATTAAAGCATTCCTTACCAGCCACTAACTGCCTTCTTCCTGCCCCCTCCTTGTGTCCTGTTGTCTTCATACGCATTTTAGCTTCCCCCCTCTTACTTTGTCTGGACCTGGCTTTATTATCTAACTCCTTCGGTTTGCTCCAGCTTTCCTTCTGCCTTTGGTGTTAACTCCATTGAAGCTCCGTTCTGAGCTGAGGATTTTGGTGTTCCTTCCCCTGAAATACAAAATGCAGAGGAGCACAAGGCCACACACACACACACCTGGATCTGGAAATCCAGCCTGGGGGTGAATCCCTTTGTGCTGTGTGTCTTTGAAAATAAATCACAAACCTTTCAGCAACTTTAGTGTATCATCTTGTTATGCACGTAGACCTACTTGTACGTGTTTGATCTTTGACAGGTGTTCTAGGGAGAGTGGACTCTGTACTATAAACTCGGTTATCTATTCCTAGCTGAATCTCTTTGGAAGGAAGATAACCCTGTGAAGTCTGATAATACGCAGCAAAAAGCTACGGGAAAAAAGGAGTCATGTTTCATGGAAATCCTTTCCCGGTGAGAATTCTCAACCTGTACTCTGCCTTTCCTGCTCATTTTCTGCCTGAACTGTGCACACCAGGCTGTACTGTGCTCACCGGTCTCCCAGATCCTGTCAGCATTTCTCCATGCCCTTCCCTGTAGGCAGCCACCCCACATCCGTGGCTCGTCAGTGCCCGAAACACACCACGCTTGATGCGGAACTGCACGCACGTTGGTCAGCGGCTCAAACACAACGCGTGACCACTGTTCCTGCAGTGACAGCGCTAACTGGGATCTCTGGGCTCTGTCTGTATACCGGCTTTCACAGAAGCCCTAATTTTATGTTTGCTTGTTCCTTACCCTGCTACCAAGTTTGTCTGATGCTGGCCAAGGAGTAATTGAGAAGTGAGGCTGATGGCAGCGTTTGCATAAGATGCGTTTCATCAGGAAATCTCTCAATTTATCAATGCCTACCATTTTTTCAGTAGAGAGGAAGGCTACTGAATAGCGAGCTTAAGCGTGCTGTTGGGCCTCCCTCTTTGTTGTTTTCTGGCAGGCTTTGAGTAGCCCACAGGCTTTCCTTCACTCCCAGCGCAGGTTCCAAAAGCAGTGATCAAAAAACCGGAACAAGCCATGTCCCACCTCCACTCCTCTGCAAATGACTCACTCAAGCACTTGACCAGAGCTGTTCCTTGCGTCCTTTTTAAAGCTAACTTCTGCTTTTGGCAACGCATGGTGAGGATAAAGGCTGCTCTAAGTGCTGCAGGAAAAAGCAAGTGAAAAATGGAGTGTTTCCGTCTTTAAAAAGGCACGGAGAAAAACGCGGTATAAAGAAAGGTCTGTTTACAGTAGCATCGTTGAAAGAGAAAGGCAGATCTCTAAGGCACACTTAAGAGCTGATAATCCTCTCTAGGATGTTTTGTGGAAATAGGAAGTGTAAGTGAAACGAGACAAACATCGGGGAAAGGTCGTCTGGTTTAGAACAACTGCACTTGACTTCAGCAGCTGGTAGTAGCTATGTCGCATTTCCGGTCGGTCCTAAGTAAAAACGCACAAAGGCATCTTGGGAGCATAAAGTTCCATCTCTGAGCTGACTAACCTGGAGTACATTGTAATGAGGAGAAAGCAGCAGCGCACAGCTATTGGCACTTTCTAATAGCACAAGAAATAGTAAAATAAATACTTCTAAGGTTTCAGATGGAGAAACTATATCCTTAACAGCTTAGATAAGAGAGAGCATTGGATTGCATTGAATTACAAAGTGATCGAATGGCTGGGCTCTGTATCTCTATACTACACTAACATCTGACAATATCAATAGAAAAACCACCACCTTTTTTTTTCTTTCCAAAAAATAAGGCATGGGATTTCTTAAAATTCGTTTATAAAGATATTGGGCAATGTCAGAAGCTATGTGAAACTACAGATAATTTTACCTGCATGACAAGTCATACAGAGACAACTCATTAGTGGTCCCTGTTTTGGACTGGAACAGATACTCGGGTTGTCTGTCTACACAGGCATAGATGCATCACTTCAGAGATAACAGATCATTAATTTCCACTGAGTTTATACAGCTGGGACTGGATTTATTCTATGGAAGATGATTGTACCCACCTTAGATTGCCTTTAAACTCAGTAGCAAGAAACACTCTGGAGGCCACACAGATCTTAGGTGCGTTTTGTTGCAGGCCAAAGTTGTTTCTCACCCAGCTCTACCACTTTCCCTTTAACACAGGGATCCCAGGGCTGCACACCTCATCTGAGAACCACAGTTCACACCTGGAGCTGGCAAGGCTGGTTGGGCCTCATGTCACTCACATTCTGTGAGGAAAGAGATAAGACATATGGCAGCTTGCAGAAAGTCCCCAGACAGGATCACAGAATAGCTCAGGTTGGCAGGGCTGTCTGGAGGCCACCAGGCCCAGCCCTGCCCCAGCAGGGCCACCCAGCGCAGGCTGCCCAGGCCCAGCTCCAGGCGGCTTTGGAAGGCCTCCAAGGAGGAGACCCCACAGCCTCTCTGGGCAGCCTGTGCCAGGGCTCCTCACCCGCACAGCACAGAAGTGCTCCTGGGGCTCACAGGGAGCCTCCTGGGGGCCAGTTTGTGCCCAGTGCCCCTGGTCCTGGCCCTGGGCACCTCTGACAAGAGCCTGGCTCCGTCCTCTCTGCACCCTCCCCTCAGGTATTTACAGACACGGATGAGACCCCCCCTGAGCCTCCTCTTCTCCAGGCCAGGCAGTCCCAGCTCTCACCCTCTCGGAGGGGGGCGGCCGTTGGGGCCGTTACGACCGTTACAGCCCCACCCCCCTCTCGCGAGACCCCCCCCGTCACGTGAGGCCCCCTGGGCGGGGCGCGTGACGCCGCAGGTCATATGACCCCGCGGGACCAGCGCCGTGCGCAGCTGCCTCACGCTGCCGCTCCTCCTCCTCCTGCTGCTGCTGCTGCTCCTCCTCCTCGCCCCCCGCTCCCGGCCATGGCGCGGGGGCTGCTGGCGGCGGCCGCCCTGCTGGGTAGGGCTGGGGGGATCCGGGGCAGGGAGGGAGCGGCGCAGGGCTTGTGGGGGGGATTTCAGGCCGCGGATCCGCATCGCGCGACGCTATCGGGTTACCGGCGAGGGTGGCGGGGGCGCTTCAGCAGCCAGCACGGGGGGTCCCGGGTAAGGCAGCAACTGGCGGCCATGGCTTCGGGGTTGCGGCAGCCCTTAAAGCGCCTGGCAGCTCCTCGGCGGCAAACATCGCCGTCCCCGTTGGCTCCCTCGGTTTCTGTGCCGCACCGAGCCCGAAAGGCGTCGCTGCGCGGTGCCGCGGTCGTCGCGAGCTGGTCCGGCGGGCACAGCGGCTGGCGGTGCCGTCGGGCCTGTTTTTGGGGTTGGGGTCTGCAGCCCGAGTGGCACTGAGCTGGCGTCCCAGTGGGAGTCCTTTGTGTGGCTTGTGGGGACGGCTTAAGTGGAGAATTGCGGCTGTTGGCGTCGAAGTCGGCCTGCAGGTTTAAAGTGACACTGCAAATGGTGTTTGCTGGGACTGTGACAGGCTCCCTCTGCTTAAATAGCACTTACAAACATGGCCCTGTCCATTTAGCATTGTCACTTTTCGGTATATGAAACGTGTTGTTTCTGCTGTTGAAGAAACAGACAAATTCATTCTACTGCAGAATAACCAACTATGCTTACCGACAGGCCTTTGTGCCAGTGTCTAGTAGTTAGATCCTTCCACACTGCTTTATCCTAAAATCTCAGGGGAGTGCTTTGTGGTGCAAATAGAGACGCTGTCCTTCGAGTCACAGGTAACCTCCCAGGCTGAGAGGCTTGGGCGGTAGTGATGAGAAGAATGGCCTTACCTGAGCTGGCCTCATTTGCAGCCCTTTAGTCATCTCGGTGAATGCTGATTAGCTTAACACAAGATCACAGGAGGCTTGAGGATTATTGGGGTGGGTCAAATGTGAAAGCATTGTTCAGTAGTGCTTTGAGTTTGGGACAGTAGACTGATATCTGCCCAATTTTTCTCCTCTCCCTGTGCCTTAGTTACTGCTTCAGTTTCCCTTCATGTTGAGTAGCAAGCACTGAGCTGAATATTTCTTCATGTGTCAGCATTAAGTGTTTCCTGATGAGTTTCCTGGCTAATATAGAACGTGTATATGGAATGAGCAAAAGACTTGAGTAATAGTGATAAATACCGGGAAGGGAATCTAAAGGAAATGAAGTACTTTCCCTCAAATTAGCTGTTGCTTTTTGTAATATGGAGATTGTGCTTGTCTGCTGTTGAGCACGACATGCCAGTTGTGCTGAGTATCAGGCCCAACAGAGTCACTTGTGCTCTTCCAGTGCTGCAGCACCAGTAGTTCTCCTCCTCACTGAAACATGAGCACAGCAGAGAAAACATTTCCAAAATTTAAGTGTAGTCAGACATTGCTACAAACTCTCTGATTCAGTATCAGCGAGCGGATAATGAAATATCTGAGATCTGGCAGGGAGGGGGGGGAGTTAAAGGTACCATGATGCCATTTCAGGGTTATTGACGCATAATCCACGTGTTTCTATTGCACAACTTCAGTCTGAAGGGGAATTTCAAACTTTGCTACCAACATGTTTTGCTGTCTGTACTTGCATTGGATGTACTGATTAGAAGCACCCTGATAACAGGCCAGAATGCTGCTTGGAAACAGCAACTTAAAAGGGTATTTGAGAGAAACTTGACTAATGAATTCCAGCCACTAAATAATGTGGTGTTCTACTGTTTTCCGAAGTCTTAGGATTACTAGCTATATGAAACTGAGACTATGAAGTAGTTTTCGTAAAGTATAACCGCTGCTGTGTTGTGCAACTTACGGAATGTTGCTTTATCAAACGATGCACTTACCACTGTGCTTGCTTGATAGCTTCTTTAAGTGTATTGACACAGTCTCAAAGGACCTGAATTCATGTGCTAGTGCCAATCTGTCATCATGTGACAGGTTACTCAGCCTTGGCTTGTGCAGCTCTTCTGACTGGCAGGGTAAAAACTCCACTGGTTCCCAATCACGCTGCTTGAGATACGCGCCTTAGGTCCTTGTCCAGACTGACTTCCGAGTTCCACTCTTTGTGTAACCCCTTTCCAGATTGTTCTGTAGTGAATAGGATGATTGCCAATCAGTAGTAGACGATAAGCTGAAAAGTTTACTCTAGGTACGGGGGAGCCCTACTGAAAGGAGAGGATGGATATTTCATTGAGAAGCTAACTATTTTTACTTCAGCGTAGCCTTTTCCATGTCTTAGAGAACTTGTTCCTCGCACTAAAAAGACATGCCTTCCTTTGCTTGTTTCAGCTGAACTGCAGTGGTTTCTTTTCTCTCAAATCAGGCGTGATTTGGAAATTCTCTGAGAAAGATTAGTGAGATCCTGGATTTCCTGGTATTTATTCTTTTAATCTTGGCAGGAGACCCTTTTGGGTGTGAGCGGCAGTAGTTACAACAGCTATTTGAATGCTTCATTGCATTACCTGAATTCTAAGTTACATGCCTACTTTTTTGAAATGCGTCTTATGCTTTGGTAAATCAGGCCTTCATGTTTCTGGTGCATCTGACATTAAGATAAAGTGGTATCTTGTTCAATCCAAGCGTGACAGTTTCTCAGCCTTCCCTGTCGCTTGGCAGCATGCCGCCTGCCAGTACTCTTTTCTCTACGTCCAAGGGCGAGAGTGTAAGTAGCACCCTGCCAGTGCAGCATGGACAGTAGTCCTTGCTTTTAATGCAGTTCATTTTCTTTGATTAACCTCTTAGTGGTTTCTCATTTCTTAAATAGGCAGAATTCAGTCTGTGTAATATTACATATGTTAATATGGCTTTACTTTCCCTGACAAGTGAGATCTATTCCCTTCTCTCAGTAAGAATAGGAGAGTGGTTTACTGAGGCAAGACTGTTCTTTTTTCCAATTTCCTCTCCTCTGAGGGGACTTCTTAAGTGGTGCTCTTTCCTCTAAAAAGCTGTTTGGGGCTGTCAGCTACCTTAAAGGGTGTGTTAGTTGTGTGGTGTGAGACAGCAGTGCTAACCAGAGCAAGTGCAAAATTAACTTGTGCGAATGCTGGAAAGAGTCCAGCCATGGTGTATCAGCCCTCCCGGTGGACTCGTGTAATCAGCTGCCATAGAGCTATCCCAAGACTTCCTTCCTCTAGATTGTAAACTGTAAAGAAGCTTCATGTGACTAAACTTGATGCAATTGTGCAATTGTCTGGCCAAATGGCAAGTGTACAGCTGCAAAATATCCTTTCCTTTATAATGCTTTGTGCTTTTGTGTTTATAAAGAGAGAGGTCATTCACCTGCACACTTGGATTGAGAAACAAAAGGCTTACTGCCCTAATGTAAATCAACAGTATTCAAAATATAACCTAAGATTGTGTGAATTCATCCCTGTAAGTTGGCAAGGATGCATCTTCTGGGGTTGGATCTGGAATTTGATAGCTCACTTCCTCTACCAGGGCACCCACCAACCTTGAATTAAGCTTTGCTCCTGCTTTTTGCCATTGTGCTTGTGTTCAAGCATGTCCCAACAGCAGCTGAGGTGAGCCTAGCCTTGTCTCTTCTTGATATGCTTTTGATATCTTGTGCTCAGGCTTCTGAGTCTACTGGTGACAGGTAAATTCTAACTCAGTTTTATGAAGAACATCTTGTCTGAGGCAAAGTGGTTCATGCATCAGATATGTCAAAGGATTTCTTGCTTTCATTTGTTCCTCAGAAACATAAGGGTTAGTAAGTAGTATGATCTTTTTTATATATATATATATATATTTGAAGTTTTTGGTTTTTGTACTGTCCCAAGGTAGTGTAGATCCTGCATCCAAAGCAGTGATCTTGCCTTCTTTTCCAAGAAAGGACTTGTACAAGGTGCCCACCTGGGAGTGGTGCTTAAATTGGAAGACACGATTAGAGGAGAGAAGCAAAACTCCTCAGGGGTTTTTCCCATTCCCTGGCACAGACATTAGGAGTCTGAAGCACCGGGGTCACTATTTTGCTCACAAAATGGCACTGAGGTGACAGGATCCTTCCGAACCAGCCAAGTGAGTAAGTTACTGGGGCACTTCCACTCATGTGTACAGTGAGAAATAAACCTTTAGATAAGACCAAGCATGGCTTTGCTCCTTGGATCACTGCCCTGTGGATAGCGGTGCTCCCTGCTCTGAGGGCCTGGCAACGTGGATACAAAATGGCCACCTGGTGCTGGCACCTGCTGCCCAGTCACCCCTGGCATTGGGGTCTGGCTGCTTGCTGTCCTCTCCTCACAGAGGGAGGCAGACAATATTTATGCAGGAAACATGAATACAGTAACAAAAAATATATAAATAGCTTTCATGCTTGAGATCCTTGTTGTCCAATTGTTTTAGGAAAAAAAAACTTGGAGATGGTAAATGATTAACTATTGCAACCAAAGTCCTCTTTGCAAGCAGCTAGCGTAAACAATTGCCATTAATACATGCTTGCTTTTTTTAGAGCAAAATAAGGCATTTGTCTTTTTCCCTTGATAGGTTTCCATTATAAGGGAGAGTAGCCTAAGGGTAGCTGTGCTTGACTAATAGGATATAAATCATAAAAAGCTTGAAACCTGAAAGCATCTTGGTCTGGTCAAGAAAGGGGGAATCCCAGCTTTCCATGAACAATATTCAAAAGGGCTCAGATTTAGATTGTTCAAATGTGCCAAATTGTTTTGCTAGCTTCATAGTTCTCAGTTTAAAACAAATTTAACTTTTTTTTTGTGGTAGATGAGTTTAAGATAGTTGTTGTATAACCAAGGAAGTTTTAGTTTTCTTTGACTTGTTGATTCTTGGAGTGTTAATAAGCTCTGTTTGGTGGTGGTTGTTTTCTTGATGCATTTGTGTTAGTTGAAATGGATGCTAGATTTTAAGCAATGTATCTATCTAGTTTTTCCTTCAGTCTTTCATGCATGACAATATATCTTCAGAAATGAGGTGTAAAGGGATCAGATACCTTATGATTTTCAGGTGAAAATGTGCAGCTTGAATAAATGTGTAAGGAGACCTTTTCTAGGAACCTGTTGGAATCCAAAGGAAGCATCTGAATGAAGTGAGAATTCTTTGATGCTGCTACGGTTTTGGTGATTCTACTGCTAGATATTATAACATGCTATTTCCAGCTGAATGAATAATGAATGTCACAAAACTTTTTGCTATTGAAAAGTCTGAGATCTATTCAGCTGTGTAAATCTGAAATACTGCCATGGCTCTGGCACAGTAAGATGCTGTAGTTTATTAAGAAGAGCATTTAAAGTTTGAAGACACTGGAGGCTGTATCAGTTTTTGTGGTAAACAGCAAAGAATGGTACCATTATGAGAAGTACAAGCAATGTTCTCAACTTGTAGATATGCTGTGATAACATTGACCATTACTTTATGTAACTTAATTAGAAATATTCGCAGGGCAGATTGATCCAACATCAGTTTGCTTTCTGTATTCTTGACATTTTGACTGCAGGCTCTTATTGTTTGTGGGCTGGAGATGATTCACGCGTTAATCACTGGTCGGCACTGAAGCAGCCTTCTCAAACTCAACAGCTGCTTTCCTCCCAAACCCGGCAAGCTGTTCTTCTGCTTTAAACTGGCTGGCTGGAGCGAAGAGTAGGCAGGAACGTCTTCAGTACCTTGCTTTGCTCTGCTATGGTTTTGCTAATTTTTCAGTGTCCCTCTATTCTTGATGTTTCACACAATTTGTTCTGTATGCTTCTCCATCCCCGCCCCCAAGACGATGGCAGTGGATTACACTGCTCACTCTGATGGCCATCCTCGTGAATGCCAATTTACTTGCAGGGAAACAGCCCTGTTTTGCCACTTCATTGAGGATATAGCTTGATGTCTCATGCCTGACGCATGTCTCATCACTCTGACACTGCAAATCCAGCAGCTGCCTAACGTTTCTGGAGGGGGAATGGGGTTTTATAGTGTTTATTCCACGTTAACCACACTGGGTTTCATATCATGGTGTGAACTTAACCTTGCAAAATTCTAGTAGCTGTGTAGGTGGTATTCTTAATATTTGTTCAGACCACTTGTTCTCTATTACTTAAACTTGCTGAGGGTAATTTGTCAGCTGTTCGTTCCCAGAATCTGTGTTCCATTCAGTGATTTCTGTGGTACCTCTGCATTGTCTTTTGATGTTCTCTGAATCATCTGTAATGGGCAGGACTCTCATATTTTCCTTTAGGACAGCAATTTTTTCTTAATGCTGTTTTTCAGTCTTCTCTTTCCCCTGTAATTCTCTTCTAAACTTTTTTCATTCTGTAGTGCCTATTACTCACTTATTTTTAGTTCTAAAATCACCAGAATTTTTTTAGTAGCTACAAAACAACGGAATCAGCATGCATACTGAAGATCTTCATTCTGTCACAGTTTCTATTTGTAGTATTAGCTCAAGCAGCCATGGACTGTTGTTTTGTGCCTCTACAGTGCTTCCTATGCAGTGCTAGAAATCTTCAAGAAAGTGTAAGCCGATCTGTTCTGAAGAAAGCAAGTGCTCGGGTACAATGTAAATGATTTCCAAACATAAATTTAATGTGAGGGAAACTTGGTAAATTGAAGCTACCATGTGGAGGAGCATCAATTATTTTATGATTGCAATAAGTAACATTTTCTTTGTGAATATATGTGCCTTCAGGAGCATTATAAGATGGACATAAAGGTAGGGCAATTTTGTTTTGGAGTATCAGTTTTCTACATTATCCATTAAGTAGTTTCTTTCTTTGATCTGTCTTTGGTTTTTGGTCTGTGCTCTTTGAACAGCTGGGTGAAGTGTGTGAGTTCTGACTTAAGTTTTGGCCGCCTTTGATGCTGGGGGAGATGTATGTCCCTTGTTGGAGATGAAGGAAATTGTTGCTGAGGGGAAGCAACCAGGGCAAATACTTGCTGAAATTGTTTCCAATGTGTTCCTACAACTGAAGCGCCTTCTGCCTGGCTGAAACTGACAAAAGTCCAGTTTTTCCTAAGAATTGTCATAATGCAATTGTATACATGATACTTCTGTGGCAAAAACTTCTGAAGTTGGGATTTGCTTTTTAAAAACCTCTTGAGGGTTGGAAAGCTAGCTAATGGATAATCCCTCAGCTGGTCTTTTTGCTGTGTCAGCAGTTGAGTGGATTAGCATGTTTGACTCTTTAAAGCTTATTTGCTTGTGATAAATGGAGTGGTTTGTGCCTTGTAACTGCTTTTTTTCAGGTTTTCTTTGAGGTGACAAATGTGCTAGCAGGAAAATGGTGCAGGCTTTTTGCGGTGAGGTTTGTTTCAGATGCGTGGGGACAAAATAAGAATCAGAAACAAAGCAAATGCTCTGCAATAAAGAATGTGAACACCTTAATATGAGTACAGATGCAAGAGCACTGTCTGGTTGGCGCTCACCCCAGACAAAGTAGGGATAACCAGTGCTCTGGCTGAATCCAGCCTGCCAGCAGCCATCCCCTAGGTGGAGGCTGGTGTAAGTCCACGCTGCCATCAGAAGGGACGCTGCCATGCTCCTCCGTTCACATGGCTTTTACCCTGCTCTGTCTGCAGTAACAGGTCAGTTGTGCTGTGCTCCAAGCAGAGGAGAAGCCCCGCTTTTGTCAGCGCTTGGTCTGAGATGAGCTTAAACCAGGCAGGAAAACAACCTCTGTCTGAGCCAAGGTCATGGCCCCCATCCTCCTCTCAAGTGCGGGGAGCGTGAGGACAGTCAAGAGAAGCTCTCCTGGCAAGGGTGGCATGCTCCGTCACGCTATTTTTGGCAGTAACTCCAAAACATCTGCAGTCAGTCCAAGCCTTCTAAATGCTGCATTCAGCGCGTGTGTGGCTGAGTGTCCTGGTACAGCGGGAGTGGAGGCAGCGTGGTGTGCTGCGGGGGGAGGCTGAGCGCCGTAGGCGTGCGGGGTCCGACCTGTTAAGTCAGCTCTGGCTGCAGCTTGCAAAATAGTTGCTCTGTGAGGTGAATGCGGAGCTGCTGCCTTGAGCAGCAGGGCTGATATGGTTCTTACATGTTTTTCTTACGCTCTGAGGACCTCTCATGTCAACAGTTTGGGTGGCTTTGTCTTTTTCTAAATGGGCTGTTAAATATATCCTGTGTTAGTGATGTTAAGGCTAGCGAATAGACTGTTCACGGATGTTTCCAAACTCAACTGCTGTTCAGGATATTCTCCCAAAACATACAGTTGTATATATTTGTCTCTTTGCTTGGGTTCAAAAACTAATTTTAATGTGACACCAAGTTAACTAACTCCTTGTTGCTCTCACCAGGCTTTTTACAGATTTCCTCTTCGTTTGATGTGAAAGATTCATCTGGCAAAGTCTGCATAATTGCTAATCTGACAGCAGCCTTCTCAGTGGAATACAAAAGCAATGGGCAAAAACAGGTAATGGGAGTAGCTCGCTGCTTGTCTCTAACATGCGTTTATAAAATGTGGGGTATTTTTGCACGTGTGCCGTACTGAAACAAATGTTGAACAAATATTTAAGCCTGAAAAACTGCTTCTGCAAACATTCCGTCCTTCCAGGCACGTTGCATCAACTTTTCCTTTATTACTGACGCTTCCTGTAATTATACAGCAGGACTGAAGCTGCCTGAAACCACCACAAGAGATACACGTGAAATTTTGTCTGGAATTCTACACGCGTCCTGTTGGTAGCTGTAATGGCTTTCACTGTGACTGTAAAGGATAAAACGCTGCCCGTCTCTTTTTGGTGAACTTGGTCACTGCAGCTTAGTTATACGGGCTACACCTGAACTGAAATGGCCATTGGCATCTAGCTTTGAAGCTTCCATGTGACCTGCTTAGCATATCTCTGTAGATCTCGGTGTATCTTCAGACCAGTGCAGTGCTTACAGGTTTTTATCAGCAAGTCCATTACTGGAAAGTTAAGGATCTTTATTTACAAATACTTTGCCTTTCAATTTACTGTTTTTCGCATCTTTACTACTAGACAGAATTGTGAATTATTTATAATCTTATTGCAGTTGCATGTTTTAAGGCACCCTTGTTAAAATTACCTTTTCCTAGTCGTCATAGTGTGAGATTAAAACATTCAGTTGCTCTGCCAGTGCTTACACTTGCTGTGTGTGATTTGAGCAGAATTGTATTGTGTAGTTGACTTTTTCAGTGCTGATGGTCTGAAATCCTGCTGATACTGCTATACAGGTTTGCATTCAGAGGTAACTGCTTTCATCACATGCTTTTGTCTGTTTCTTCTTGTTGAGCAGTCAGCTCACGCTTTCCAGTAAGCGTTCTATTTGTCCTCAGGTACCAAGTTCCTTGTCAATACACAATATATTCAAAAGAATTATAGCCAAAGTATGTACACTGTACCATTCACTTTTGTTTTTACTCAATTGTACTGCAAGAAGCAAAGTATAAATTCTCCTGTCTTTCACATGTCTGGAGTTTACCAGGTTGGATTTGCTGAGTACAGATTCACCTGCAAATTCATAGCCCTAGCTTAAAGGGAAAGTCTAAGGTGCTGTGAGGACGTACCACTATGTCCTGCAATTTCTGAGGAATATTCTTAGAAATCTGAGTGCCAATAACATGCTACTTGCTATATACCGGTACGTAAATAGACATAGCATGAGTGTCAGCTGTATGCTTTGTAGCGGGTTCATAGGGTATTTAAAAAGTGGTAAGGCAAAGTTATTACATTATCCCATTTATACGTTATGTATTCTTTTTTACAGTTTGCACACTTCTTTCTTCCACAAAATGCCACAACAGAGCCACACAGCTCATGTGGTGAAGGTAACACATCTCAGCCAAGTCTAGCATTGAGTTTTGGAGCAGGACACTTGTTAAGATTGAATTTCTCGAAAACTGTGGATAAGTACCAAGTTGAAAAGCTAATTTTCAGCTACAACCTGTCAGATGCAACTTTATTCCATAATTCAACTGAAGGTAAACTTCCTGCTCTCATTGTGTCACCCTTCCGGACGTAACACTGATTTTTCTGTAAAAACTGTTACCTACTGATGCAATATGATCTTTTCACAGGAAAAGTGATGGAAGCATCGCAAAAATCTGTTATTCAGGCACATATGGGCACAGAATACAGATGCATCAGCTCCAAGCGCATCCTTATGAAGCACGTGAACATTACTTTTAGCAACGTGACTTTGGAAGCCTTTCCCACAAATGGCACTTTCAGCAGAAACAGTAAGTATCTTGTAGCAGAAAATGTACTTGGGGAACTAATCTTCCTAATAATTTTTTTGAAGTCCCGATTTATCATATTCAGGCAGCTGTAGACTGGATCTGAAGCTCTGATAGCTCTGTAGCAGAATCTTCTGCAATGAACGGACCTCAGGTTTTCTCTGAGGGTGTCGGCATCCACAACTGGAAGATGGTGCACAATGTTCCCATGGATGCTGTACAGGCTTTAGGGAACGTTCCTTCTGCTCACGATTGCTTAGGGGTATAAAGACCTGCTGCGGAAGGTCAGCTGGGTGCATGGCCAAAATCCTGGTTCAAGAAGTATCTGATCACTTTATAGTTACTCTGCCAAAGTAATTTGAACCAGTTACTGTGCTCTGGGGAAAATTAGTGATAGAGTGGAGGACAGTAGCAAACTGGTCCGTAGGGAACAGATACATAACTC
Organism: Anser anser; assembly: GCF_964211835.1. Classification (NCBI taxonomy): domain Eukaryota; kingdom Metazoa; phylum Chordata; class Aves; order Anseriformes; family Anatidae; genus Anser; species Anser anser. Next base: position 148,067,016 of record NC_139720.1, on the reverse strand, counting down.
TTCCTAGAGGGGGTTTTATATAAGCTGTAAAAATGATATTTACTCAGCCTCAATCACAGAATGACTTTTTGTCCTGGTTGCTTGCATTGAAAGGCATTTCAGAATTTCACTTCTGTAATGATTAGAAGTCAGACGACTTCATGGTGTTTTCATGGTGCTCTGTTTCTGTGGCAATGTTCTTCAGTTCGTGTTTCTTCATGTTTGTCCGTGGTATTTTAGGAAGCGGTAAGTCTTGCTGGGGCAAGTAAGAAGTCTTCTCAGGGTAATGTGAAACTCTTCTTTCTTAGGCTATTAATCCCATTTATACACTCGTTAAATTGAAATTAATCTTAAAACTAGGGTAGTCAGTGGTGGCATATTATCGATTCATTGAAAAGCTGCGTTCTACAGGAGTATCTGTGTCCCATCTCTTTGAGAAATACTTTGCTTGATACACGATAATGCAGTTCTTTTATGGCTGCCTCACGTTACTGCCTCAGGTTTCAGTGTATATCATTGTCTTGATCAGTCTTTTCCCTTTGATGAACTAGTTTGCAGCAAAAAAAAGGACCCATATTTGTAATTTAAAAAAGTTTCTATTACTTCAGTCTTCAGAGCAATCTCTTTTTTTTTTTAAGTCTTGATCCAGTTGTGTGGGTATACTGGATAAAAATGAGAGGTGATCAGTTATGAGCAGGCTTTAACATGAGCCATGATATTGGGAAAAACTGATTTCTTAATCTCTATGAAACTTCAATAAAATCTCCTTACTGCCTAATACTTTTCAGCACCCCTTATCTGTTCTTACAGTCCTTTGGTTAAGCTGTAAGACAATACTGCATTATTTGGGGCGGGTGTTCCTTCTGGAACACAAGTTTATCAACATCTGTTTTACTTTCTATTCCTAATTGATTCCTTTTCCGTTTTTAGATTCTTCTAATGTCTGTTTGCTGGACTCACTTCCTCAAGGTTGCTTTCCTCCATCCTGTGGTATCACTGTCTTGATGAAGCTATTCTTAGAAAAGACACCTGATTCTATGATCTGGGGATAGACACTTTAGTTTGAGTTCAAGCTCTGTTTTGTTTTTCTATTTCCACATTACTGTTACTCATGCCATGCTCAGTTTTTTCTTTTAGTTATATTGTTCCCTTCTTTTTTATTACTTTCTTGAGACTTTACCCAGATCTTTGTATTTTTTTCAATTCTTACTGCATAATGCACTCTCATCATTTTATTTTTAATTCAGATGGTTAAAGAATTCTTACTTTATCATTTTTTAAATCTTGGTCCTGAAAATACCTTGTTCTTTCCAGATAAGTTCATTCTTTCCACCATTTTGAGCTTAAGGCTTCACCCTGTCCTTTTGGCAGCTAGTTATTGATAAACTTTAGATCTGGAATTCTCCCTTAACTTTTTTTTACCTGCAGCTCTTTCATTAGAGGATATTTCTGCTCGTGATCTGGGCAAGGTTCTCTGAAGGGGAGAAAAGTCAGTATTCAATGCATCTGTGCGTCGCTAGTAATGGTAACTTCTGGCAGTGACTAAGGTTACTGCCATGATTATCTGCAGCTCTGAAGAAAAGAGGAGGCTTTAATTTTATCTGGTAGTACTGTTGTCAGCTGCTTTTTTGTAACGGTCAGAAAAAGACATAAGGATATCTTATCTCCACATCTGTCTTGCAGAGTTAGTAGGAGCGATGCTGTAAGTGAGTTCAGTAAAAACACTGTATCAAAACTGCACCCAGGGCAAACTTTCACTGGAAGTGAGATGGGTGTTTCCATCTCTGCCAGCGGCGGTAAGAGGTGGTATATGTTGAGGCCTTGCAGATGGAGGGAAATTCTCCACTGAAGTACCAGTCAAAGTGGCTGTCTGGTTTATTTGCTAGGAAATTATCACGTTCTGGGACCTGAGCAGTATCTGTTAAGCCTACAGAAGATAGGGTCATGCCTCCATACTTCCACCTTCCAGAAATGGAGTTGAAATAGGAAAGTGTGCTGTGCTGGAGTCTGAGTTCAGGTGTGATTAGAGTTCCTCTTTCTGAGCTATAATCAGAAGCTAAGCTGCTGTTTAAGTACAGAGGCTATTCACTAGTTATCTGGTATCTGCAAGATATGGATGGTATTTTAGAACTAGGCCTTTTGAGACATTGTCTCAGAATTGAGATGATTTAGAGCGCAGTTGCTGTCATCCTTATAAAGTTACAAGTTATCCCTGAAATAGGGAGATGACCTTGGCTTGGGACATGGAAGCCTGTGCCACAGCAATGTCTTTGCTGCGACCTTTGGATTTGGCGTAGATCTTCAGCGCAGGAACCTTCTTGGCTCTCACAACGTGTTGAGATCTTGCTGCCAGGTATTTGTGAATACTCTGGCAAACGAGGCCACTGTTCCTTTTGCCTTGGAAGCTGGTGCTGAAACTGGATGAAAAGAGAAGGCAGGCGGACATCTTCACTCCGCCTTGTACCTCGGGTGGTAGGTAGCTAGTAATGCAGAACTAGAGAGGGTGGATGTAAAACCCAAATGGAAGGGATATGCCAGAATGCTTGCCATCATAAACAGGGTCTTAAGTCATGTTGTTAAGGATAAAAGAGCCACAGCACTGCTATGATGACAGGCCCAGTATTATTTTAATGCTACTGTGGGTATCGCCAAAATAATGAAGTAGGGCCCTCGTGACCTGGTAGTGTACTGGGGGGAAAGGAGGGAATGAGAACTACGTGTTCCCTGGGAGACTGCTTAATACTGAGCACAAGAACTGTTCCTCTGCTGCTAGCACGAGTGCCCAGAATGTCCAAAAGGGGGAGTCACTTGAGCCTTGCTGTGACTATACAGCAGGAAGGCTGGCTTTGTCGACATATGAATCTTACTTATCCTGAGTTGATTGTGAAGTAAAATGACAAATGAATAAAAGCAGATGTAGGTACCATGAACTCCTACAAATAACAGTAGAGGTGGCATTTTCATATGCGATGTTTTAAGTGTCTTAAACTCCACACCAATAGTTCCAGTAATGCTTTGCTATTGTTTCTCAGCTTTTATTATCTTCCCTTAGGAAACACTAGTTGAAATTGTCTTACTTTCCCTCGAGGATTAAAAAGGTAGATCATCCGGTGCCTCTGTTTGACTGTCTGTTTTCCTTTCTCTCCAGAGACAGAATGCTCTGAAGACATCGTTTCTACTACTACTACTGTAGTACCAACAACTCCTAAACAGACTACTAGCCAGGTTCCAACAGCTAGCCCAGCACCAACTGCATCGCCTCCAAATCCTGCAGTTGGTAAATACAATGTGACTGGTACAAATGGAACCTGTGTGCTTGCCTCCATGGGGCTACAGCTTAATATCACCTATCAAAAAAAAGATGAAAAGGTACATTCTTCTTCAAGATCTTAAGATTCCTTCTTTGGCGAAGACTTGCTAAATTATTACAGGCTATTTTCTGTAAAAATCTTGATTCTTCGCAGTGTTCATCCATGATTGTCCTCTATTTGAATTGCTTAGCTTGGTTTAGACTAGTGACTACTCAGTTGTATTCTACTGAAAGTGGCCATTAAAGATTTTTTTTCTCTTCAGTTAAGAGTACTAAACTTGCCTGTCAAATCCAGTTAGTGTAAATGGCCATGCCACAAAAGCAGTTAAAAATTATAAAAATGTGGTGAGAGGGAGTTCTATACCAAAGATGCCATCTAAACAACACGTGCAAAATGTTAATTACAGGAATCTGGCCTGGGGTACCCAAATGAAAACGGGGAATGACTGTTAGAGTGGGAAACTATTCCTACTGTAAAAATGGACAGAGTTGACAAATTCTTAGGGGACTCATACACTTGCAAAAGACTTAGTTAACTTCCAGCCAGTATCAAAGAGTACTGGGATTAACTGCAATGCCTAAGCGCTACTTAAATAATGGTTATTTTCAGTGACAAAAGTGCTGCATGGTTTAGGTAAGATCTAGCCTTGGTATAGGCTCTTTCCCTCTGATGTTGCTACAAAGCCCAGCTTGCCAGCCTTGTGGGCAAACCTCTTACCCACTAGCCAGTAAGGCAAAGCTACGAGCTGTAATCCTGAAGGCACTGCTGAAGGCCCTCAGCAGGAAACAATGACCAAGGGTTCAGTAAACCTACAAGCTTAATGCGTGGACCTTCTGGTTGCAAGCTTTTTTCCTATCCTGTGGCTTAATCTGAGGTAACGTGGATGACCATGGGCAAACAAATTGTGGCTGCTTTTGTGTAGTCTAAGTTGGATCCCAGTGACAAAGGGCCTGGTGTGTGGAGGGTGGTGTCGGTATAGGATTTAGGGGCTTAATGCTGTACGTAGTAGTGTAAAAGAATGTATTGCTCTTATTTATGACTGAGGGGTAGAATCATGAGCACTGATTGCTGATGTGCTGCTGCACAGTAAGTAGACGGTTAATGGCAAATGTTTAAGCCACCTTAATTGTATGAAATTCCCTAAGCAGCTTCCTGTAGCATGGCATTCCAGCACAGCTGGACTGCCTAACTTCTGATTTATCGACCAGTGAGGAAGTGCTAAATAAGGTGTCCAAAGTCATGTGAGGCTTAACATCTAAGAGCTGCTGATGGCTTCTATTTGATTGGCAAGTGCATTTAACCCACAGCCCTCTATAGATATAGGACAGTGTAAAATCAGGTACCGGGGGCAATGCCAAAACGTTTTGAACCGAAACAGCTTACAAGATGACCATCCTTGCAGACACTTCCCTTGATTGCTTCTACATTATGTTTAAGCAGTATTTTATAGCTTGTTGCTCCTTCTGTAGTGGTGGTTACTGATGTTTTCCTTGTGCTGCTAGGAGCAAAGAAGGTTAGTGTGGAGAAAGCAGCAGGTTATTGGCAGTCGGGCTGCAGGGAGCCTCTTTAGGGATACAAAGATGTGCTTTGCTCTCAGTGTCAGCATGGTAGCTCTGGTGCATCTATACCAGGTCTAGCTTGCATACGTGTCTGCCCTTTTGCCTGTAAAACAGGCAGGCAAATACAGCATTACATACATGTGAGTACAAGCAAATTAGGATTTGCCTGATCGCGTGCTGGTGTGTTAGTTGCTTGAAGGACAGATGTCGTAATCAATCCTCTTCTCTCCTAGATGGGGTTAGACTTGCTGAATTTCATACCACATAATACAACTGCTTCTGGAAAGTGTGACAACGCGTCTGCCTTCCTAAATTTGACTTTTGAGAAAACAAAGATTATCTTCCACTTCGTATTGGTAAGGATCCATAGACAAAGCATTTAAGGTCTGCAGTTTTTTTGATGTGGGAAAATTAATCTGGGCAAGTACTAGAGCAGAAAAATCCATCTGTGGGAAGGGGAATGAGCAATGCCTTTGGTTTTAATACTAGGATTTAGAGGGCTTAATTCTTGGTAACTGTTGTGAGGAAAGAATGTATACCTGTACACACACATCTTGTTCAGAACGGGAATTCCTTCCCAGTGCTCTGCCCACTCTTTTTACACAAGTTCAGAACAATTCTGCTGAAGCACAGGAGTAGCCTGTGACAAATACGCATCTCATCTCATGGTGATAGTCTGGAGCTGGATTTAAGTCCTCACTAATATTCTGTGCACCGTCCAAGGGGCACGTGTGGTCTCCCATGATGGCTGGGAACCCTGTTTCCAACAGCCCAGTCCCAATGCTGTATTAGAGCCGTGTGCCCTTGAGACCAGAATCCAGGGCTTGTCAGAGCTTTGTGCTCCATTTGATGATCTCTGGATTGATCAAATTTGATTGCTTTGACCTGTTACTTCCCTGTAGCACAGGTGGGATTACTGCTCTAGCCTGGCTCAGGCAGAGCTGGGACTTTTTTTGCCTTTGGGGTGGGTGTGAGGTCAGTCTGAGGAGCAACAGCCTGCATTTCTCTGCCCCCCTCCCCACCAGCAGCCTTCCCTAAGGTGCATACCCTCTGTAGCTTCTCTCTCTAGAAGTAAGCCCTTTGGATGCTAGCATCCCACTTGTGGACTGTCATTTGAATGCACGCACAAATGAACCCTAACCATAACAGCTTGTTGTACGTCATTATTTTAAATTAAAACTGATGGTCTCCCTCTTTCTTTTTTTAAAGAATGCAAGTAATGACAAATTCTTCCTGCGAGGTGTGAGTGTCAGCACGACTCTGCCTTCTGAAGCAAAAGGTAGGGACTTTCAACAGGCTTACATTCAGTGACTACTTCTATAAACATTACGGGATGCCAGCATTAGAAAACCCATTAGAATCGTTGGGGTAAATGCCTCGAAGTTTAAGCTCAATGACCTTGCAGCTCCTGCTTTTCGGGGTTCTGTAATAAGACTTTCTCTTACGCAGCTCCAGTATTTGAGGCGTCAAACAACAGCATGAGCGAACTGAGAGCTACAGTAGGGAACTCCTACAAGTGCAGTGCAGAGGAGAATCTCCAGGTCACAGACAAAGCCCTTGTCAACGTGTTTAATGTTCAGGTCCAGGTTTTCAAGGTCGATGGAGACAAATTTGGAGCAGGTAAGTGGTCTACATTACAGGAGGGTGGATGGAGGGAATGACACTAAGGTTTGTGAACTGCAATTTGATATAAATTTATTAGTCTGTGGTCAAAAGACAATTTGTAGGTGCTATGCTTATTCTCTGCATGCCCTATTACAGGTGTTGTAGAGGTTGATAAGATGCCTGAATTGAGGCTAGTGCCAAAAAGTGTTGTAAGAAGCAGCTTCGAAATAACTAGGACTTGTTACCTACGGTCTAGAGAAGAGTTAAGGAAGAGCGTTACTTCCTAACAGTCTTCAGACAGTTGTGTGAAAGGGGTAAAGGTCTAGTTAATGCTGTCCTTTGTGACTGGTTAAAGCAAAACAGCTAGGGGAGGAGTTTGCCTGGACAGATTTACCACAGCTAAGCTGTGTGCATAACAGTAACAGCCCTTGAGAGGGAAGCAGCTCTGACAAACCTCTACAGCGTGCATACAACTACTAGAAAGGCTTCATTGTAAATGATTGTAGTTACTGCACTTGGTTTCCTTGAGCTGCTGCCAAGCTAAGCTAGAAGTTAACTCAGGTCGATTTTATCTGTGTGCTTGAGAGCAGGAGGTGGGGTTCTGGAAATACCTGTCTGTCAGTGGACTAGTGCCTAACACTACTCTTCTTTTCTCTTCAGTGGAAGAATGTCAGCTGGATGAAAACAACATGCTGATCCCTATAATAGTTGGTGCAGCCCTTGCTGGTCTTGTTCTAATTGTCTTGATTGCTTATTTGATTGGCAGAAAGAGGAGCCATGCTGGATATCAAACGATTTAATGACTTGCACTAAAATCCAGCGTAGATGAAAAGCAATTGCAAGAAGCTAGATGAAAAAATACCTATCTCCCCTGAGCTAAGATTGATATTGTAAGGGAACACCTTTTCTTGCAAATTGCTTCTTAAAGTCTGCTTTATTAAATGTGAAATCATCTTGCAGCATTTAACTATGCACAGGAATAACTTCTGAAAATTCTGGTGTTTAATTTTGCTAACTAGTTTAAATATTTACCCACTTAGAAACCAGCTAAAAGTTGTTTTGTTTTTTTTTAAGGGTGCTTTTTTGGAATTGGCGTAAGGTAATGTCAGTGTAAAGATTCCAGAGAGGGATGTTGCTAATTTACTTTGACTCAATTGCAGAACTCTTTAACAAAGGGAAAAATGTTCATTTTTGGTACTGCTGCCATTCAGTGATGATGTTAATTATACTGATGATGCATTTAAAGAAATTCAGTAACAACTGACAAAATGGAAACTTACCTAAACTCCACCTTGTCTATTAGGTGTGTATTTTTTATTACTAAGCTTTAAACACGATGCCTGGCATATGCAGGGTGTGAACGCAATACGCAAACCTTACAGGAACTCTTTATGATTGGACAGCTCCCCTGTTTGATATTTTTGATGCTATGCCAGTTTGTTAGGAGCTGGCCCTTTTTTTAAAAAATGGGTGTTATTTTTATTTACATTTTTTTGTAAAGTGATTTCAGTCTCTTCTGTTGGAAGGTCCAGAGAGATCCTGTTACTGCACATGTGTACAATATAGGTCTCAATCTGCTGATTCTCTTGCTTTAAACTTGGCTGGGGGGTTGTACACTTCAAGGATCAGTTCTTATGTATGCATTGCCTGTAACAATGCTAATAAAGACACTTTTTTTCTGTAAATCCTTGTGTTGCTGATCACTTTTAAAAATGTTTGACTGCTTGATAAGTGCTGTAGTCTTGGCTTGGCTTTATTTCTGAAGCTTTAAGCTATCCTTAGTGTGGGATTGTTAAAACTTTATTTTTTTCCCTCTGGCAGGAAAAAAAACCCTCTGGTGTGAGGTTTAACTGTACCTCTCTCTCTTCCAAAGCACTGCTTTTTGTTGTGTCGGACTTTGAGCTTGGCAAGAGGGAAAGCTGCTGCATGTCAGCGAGCTAAGACCTGGAGAAGATAATGCTTACATTAAATTGCAGCTTGCTGAGAAATGTCAGTATAAAGTCCTGTCTGCTAAGCATCACTTTCTGAAAGTGGTGATGAGATACTTGGTATAAGGATATTGTAAGTGACATTTTGTCTTTCTGTGAAGTCAGATGCTTACCACAGAATAGGAAGTGCAGGCCTGCTGAGGTCTAGGTGTGAGTTTGGAGCTGAACCTTTGTGTTTGAAGCTTCCCAGCCTCCCTCCTGCAATAATGCTTCAGTGTTAACAATGGCTACAGAGGGCAGGAGCCAAGCTACAGTGAGACTTTGCACAGAGCAGCTGCCTTCTGATGGTGAAGGCTGGCATGCTCTGGACATCTGCCCAGCTACCCTGAAGTGACCAAGAACTGATAGATTTTACCCATGGTGAAACAAACTAGTAGAAACAAACTAGTACTTCCTGATAGCTGCTGCCATACTGAAGGTATGCTACTGTCCTTATAGTTGAGTATTCAAGATTAAAAAGTACTGTCTGGTAGCACAAAGGATGGGATAGCACAGTATCGTATTGTTGGACAAAGGCTTTTAAAGTAGTATTACCTTTTTTTCTGTAGGGAATGAACCAAATCTTCTGTAAATTCACAACCCTGCGTACTTGCCTGGGGCTTATCTCTGTATCACTGAGTCTTGCCTCCTTCTTGAGCACAATACAGCTGTTTGTTTAGAACCACTTAGGTAGTTTTATACTCTTACGGGGTGCACTTTCTTCTTCTAAAGAAACATGTGAAGATAGCAAATGGCAGCTGGGAAGTGCCGTTCTTTTCTCCATACAGCTTTCAGTACTCATAAGTTGCCTTTACTGGCCTAGAAGAATATTCACCTATTTCCTCTGAAAGTTTGTTTTTTCCTTTGTGAGGAATGAAATAAGCTCAATGTGCAGCAAAACAAAACCACTAACTGCCTTATCAAAGACCAGTCTTGCAGTAGAATCTGAAAAGGTGGTGTAAGAAGTGAGGCTTTCCACGGTCCTGTAACAGTAAGGAAGGTGAGGGAAACGATGTGGCCACGAGAGGGCTCTGTAAGGACAAGAAAGCAATTAATTCAGCAGGGCGGGAGGTGGCACATTGCCAGCTTTGCTTGTTTCTGTTCCCTTCTTTCTGTCAGGAAAGATCAGTATATGCTGTATTCAGTCCACCACTGCTGCTACCACTACTGAGGTATTTTACTCTCTTAACACCAAACAACAGGTTCTGACAAATTAAATTAGGTTTATTTTGTACAAATTATAAGAGGTGTTAACAGTAAGGAAGGATATGGAATTCTATACACCTGTTTTTAACATTACAAAATGCCCTGAAAAGACAAGGACAGTGATTTTTTTTTTTTAAAAGGAGTGTCTCGACTTTTGATCACATTCTAATCAGAAAACACTTTAAAAACAAACAAACAAAAAAACAATATAACCACCAGTTCCAGTAGTTCCAGTTATCAAGTCTGACATACAGTACAAAGTGTTAACAACACTTACTTGAAAGGCAGGAAAAAAATTGGTCAACTGTCAGTTAACTCATGGAAAGCTTAAAGTGTGCTTTAGTCAGTGCAAGTAGAGGAATGTGTCGATTTCTGGAGTGTGTGACCCCCTGCTGAGGCCTGGTGAGTTATCCCTGAGAAAGTAACTTCTCTCTGCAAGTCTCTCGGAGTTTGTCAATGGTTGTCATGGACAAGGTTCCGGGTTCTGTGAATATTTTCTGGGGGCAAAATGAGAAAATCCTTAGTTAAAATGCTGGCTTTAGACAAGATGCCAGAATTTTCTGTGATCCCACCTTTTACAGCTATGATGAGAGAACACTTACTGCTGTTTGGCCTCCTTAGAACAGGGAAGCATCTTCACCTACTCCATTTTAAAGACACTGTAAATCTGCAGCTCATAACAAGAGCTCCGAATTATACAAAAGTAACAATACAAAAATGCTATTGAATATAAGTATCCAGTTAAAATTATTTTAGAACACATTTGTGTTGTTGGATTGTATACATATTCAGAGACTCACAGAACAGCCAGAGTTGGAAGTGACCCAACAATGATCCTGGCTCCACAGAGGACCACCCAAAAATTAAACCATATATCATATTCAGAACACACTAAGCCATCCTGGGTACTTCTACAACTACCAATTTACTTTTCCTATGGTGCTAGCATAGGTCATTCGGGCTGGGGCACACAAAATACAGCAGTCTGTTGCTGAAGGAATAAAATCAGCCATTAGTCCCTTACTCTGCTACCTTTGCTCTATTCCACGAGGCTTCCCAGGGTAGTAGCGTACATGGATGTAAGAATTTGAGACGTTTCAAATGCTACCAAACACTTCTGTAACTTTTCTGGCTCTCACTTGTTGCTTTTGCGATCTCAAGAACAATACATTTGTTTTCACTACTGCATTTAGAATTTCTGACAACAAAACCGTGAAGCAAGCTTGAGCACATAAACTTGCTTTGTGCCGAAGTCTGCAGCTAAGCTGCGTGGGCCCCTCTGTTCTCTGTACTTGTAGCCGACAGCTCTGGAGATGAGGTGGTAAATGAGCCAGCTTTGAGAGCACTCTGATAAAGAAATCCCCACTGCATTGAACTGAAAACTAAGTTTTTGTTCAAGAGGGGAACATAAAACCTTCAGCTGTCATCACCTCCACTGGTAGCAGTATCGGCATTTCTGCAAAACAAAACTGGAGCAGGCCTTCCACCGTTCCATAGAAACCTAACCTAAATTGTTTATGTTACTGCCTTGGAAGCCCCCGCACTACAGTAACCACCCCAGTTAAAATAAACTCTTCCGGAAAATAAGTAACCCAGATATTTTTATTGGGGAAAACTGCAAGAAAAAGCTAGCGGTCTTTCTAAAAAGTCACAGTAATGTCATTAAAGGGAGGAGCAGAAAAAAACAATGTCCTTCAAGGACAAGTATTTGTATCAGTCTCTGAACTGCTATTCTCGTGGCAGTTCACATTTAACAAAACTCTTACTCTAAACTCTTTATGGAAGGGAAAATCCCTGCAAACATCTTCCTTTCAAGTTAAGCTACACTTGTGATTTATCTTTCCCCTCTCTCTTTTACCTAAAAGACTCACAAGCACTAATAAGTTAAACCTCTTTTCCTCATATGAGCAAAAATGAAACCCGGAACAACATTCTAACGTTACAGACCTATGCGCAGAGCTCTGCCACGAGCACAGAAAGTCTGGGGGTACGAAGTCACCTACAGGGATGTCCTTTTGGGCATGCTCGGTAACAAGGGTAGTGGAGCTGGCTAAGTGATTTGTGGCAGACCTGCTCCTGTTATTTTTGCAACTAATGTATTTCACATTTCCATCAACTGAGTTAAGCTCTGAATCTAGTGCTCTGTATGCATTTAGCATCCGCTCTATTCATAATTTACAAGAATAATTCTTAGGCTGCAGGTTGTCGTAAAACTTGGGTACTCGACTTAAGGTTTCAGACTGGAGGTTAAGAGCTGGGTACTTTTCGTTCTCTGACTAACCGAGGCTTTACATTGAAGATTTATCAATGCAAGTTGTATCCTATAATAATCTATTCCAATTGCTCTGAGAAAACGCACAGGAACACAATCAATGCACAGTTCTCTGAAAGCATTCGGTAAGGTTATTTTCTTGCCAGACTTCCTGCCTTAAAAAAAAAAAAAAGTTTAAAAAGGGCAGGAGGGATTTCCCCCCCCTGTAGGATAGAGAATACAAATGGATTGCTATATAGGGATTTGGATAATAATTCTAAAGTAAATAACAACAGTTTGAGTTTTTATATATATGTATATACACACACACACGAAAACATTCTTCATCCTTTCAGCAATTCCCACAGACACATTTCTCTGAACTGTCTCCCTCTTTTTGATGGAGACAAGTCAGTCTTGTTTTTAATTCCTAACAGCTAAAAGCTGTGAAGAATTTACCTGCATGAAGGTGTGACACTCTGTTACGAATGTTCCTTTGGTGATCTGCTTGAATTTATCACAAATGTCAGGGAAATTCGTGGCTTCCAGAATAAAAGCTTGGTGTTGCTTAATTAACGTTAAGGCCACGCGGAAGATGATCTTTGACCCTTCGTAGAACAAACAGTCCCATATTCGGAGCACGGTCTGCAGGAAAGGAGAGAATTCAGGTTACTGCCCGTTTTCCAATAGGAAATTATTACTAAAGCACCACAAATGAAATAATGATTATGGATGTACATTAAAAAGAACTGAATGTCACCGCTTACCTCTACTGGAAGAATGTCAATAAACAAGCAGATGAACCAGCGTGACACCACCAGGGTCCACATGACCCCGTGTCTTTCCATCAGCTCTGCCACGGCAGGAACTTTCAGTTTCACCAGCTCTCCCAGGACCTCCTGGTCGGTTTTCAGGCCCATCATCGCCGGGCTGTAATAATCTTGGAGAGAAGAAACCAAAATTCAGTAGGCGGTAGACATGGTTTTCCACAGAACTGAGGGGAACGTCCTGTACGGCTGAGTATGTAAATGTGTGCTGAGCCTATGAACCCAAAGTTTAATTAAACCGTGCAACAAAGATGCCTGCATTGTGGTCATACAGCCCTTCTCTGTCAGCCAAGGCTCATCTCTACAAAATACTACTTCATTCATGCCTACCAAACTATCTTCTCTCTGATGTTCTCTGGATATCAATTCTTGGCAATTCATTCTTCCTTCTCAAGCGTGGGTAATCTAGGGAGCGTTCAAAGATACAATTCTAAAAACCTCACTAATATTTAAGGTTCAATAAATTCAGGTTCTTAATAAATAAGGTTCAACCCCCCCCCTTTCCACGCAGGGGGGCGCAAACCTCCCAGACCACGCTATACCCAGACAATTGGAAACAAAGCCTGTAGACTGGGTCTGGTCACAAACTGGAAATGTGAATTTCTGCGTGTCAGCTGTCCGGGGGAGCTGGAGACCGGGTAACACTTCCCTTTGGGTATGACCCAACCACTATGTTAACTTTTTCACTTATTTCTCCGATCAAAGGAAATTCCACTTTTTCCAAGGAATAATTTCAAAAGGAAGGGAACGATGTGTCCCCATGGTAACACCTCTTCCCACTTAAAGATTTATCTGAGGGACAGGGATTGAAATTAGACCTATATCACTGCTCACCACACTGAATTGTTGTAGCACCCTCCAGTTTTCTTAATTTTGGACATAACTGTTAGTCCAGAGCCTGTTTGACAGGGGAAGCATTTATGTTATCGAGGTGGAGGCTGAATAACGAGCACCTCAGTTCCATAAACAAGTAGTTCTGGGCATGCTTAGAGAAGAAAACTATTATTTTAGTATTTAAGAGCTCGTCAGATGTCTCGGCAAAGGACAAGATTTACAGAGATGTTCAAGGAATCCACATTACGATTAAACATCCACTGAAACATTTAGGGTGGACTTGGTGGCAAACCTTGAGGGTTCACTGGTGCTGCGCTGACAAAATTTGCATTAACTGAAAGAAATAACGGGTAACGCAAGCACCTTCCTGCGTGTTCCCTTCCCTTGCTAATTCTGAAAAGCTGCAGTTCAGGTTCCTCTAACTTAAGCTGGTCTCTGCCAAGGTTTCCAGACATGCACACAGCGTAGACCGACTTTGTTTCCTTTGTTCCCATGAAGAATGACAGGTAAGACTCCTCTACCAGCATAAGAGTCGCTGCTGCTGGATACACTCCTTTAACCAGTTGTCTTTGGCTTGCTTGTGGGGAAAGCTTTGAGAGCGAAAGCACATGCAGTGCCACGAGGAAGTACGCTGAAAACAAACAGAAAACTACACCATGACCTCAAAGCCAAAACAAAACCTTTCTTTCTGCATGTTTTAGTCCTGTGCATATTTGTGAACTGACAAGCTGGCAAAGTAATGTTAACTGGCCAAGTAAACTTCGCCTGAAGTGCTGCTTTAATACAAGAAAAAAAGAACAAGGAATCACATTTCAGGTAAAAGAAAAGTTCTCTTTCCTACCCTCCTTCCTCCTCTCATACACCCCCAAACCATTCTTTTTGGTGCTTGTTGTGGTTTAACCCGGCTGGCAGCTAAACACCACACAGCCGTTCGCTCACCCTCCCCCCTCCCTCTCTGGGATGGGGGGAGAGAAACGGGAAAGTGAAGCCTGTGAGTTGAGATAAAGACAGTTTATTAAGACAGGAAAATAATAATAACAATAATAATAATAATAGTGATAATGGTAATAGTATTAACAATAATAATGTGTAAGAAAACAAGTGATGCACAATGCAATTGCTCACCACCCGCTGACCGATGCCCAGCCTATCCCCGAGCAGCCGGCCCCGCCACCCCGGCCAGCCACCCCTATATATTGTTTAGCATGACGTCAGATGGTATGGAATACCCCTTTGGCCAGTTTGGGTCAGCTGTCCTGGGTCTGTCCCCTCCCAGCTCCTGCTGCACCCCCAGCCTGCTCGCTGGCAGGACAGAGCAAGAAGCCGAAAAGTCCTTGGCCTGGTGTAAACACTGCTCTGCAACAATTAAAACATCAGCATGTTATCAGCGCTCTTCTCATCCTAATCCAAAACATAGCACCCTACCAGCTACTATGAGCTACTTAACTCTGTCCTAACTGGAACCAGGACAGATATCCACCCCTTATTCCATACCATTTATGTCATGCTCAGGTTACACTCTGTCCAATACATTCTAATTAATCACCATTTTCATCTATGATATATAGCAATCATGGTAGTGATGACATACATTATTATATAATAATTAACATACTACAATTCAACTCATGGGCTATTCTCACCCAGTATCAAATCCCCTTGAGGTACACACCGGACCTCCCCATTCTTTTGCATTACCCACCAAGTGCATCCAGGTCCCTGAGCAAAAGCAATTCCACGAATGGGTTTGCCTTTTCCTGAGGCAGGAGTAGCCCAGACTGTTTTACCCAGCATGTTTCTTACGTGCACTACAGGAACTTTATCCCCTTCTACAGTGCGTAACTGGTTTGATTGGGCAGGTCCAGCTCGGTTGGCAGATCCCCTGGTATTGACTAACCAGGTGGCCTTTGCCAAATGTGTATCCCAATTTTTGAATGTCCCAGCACCCATTGCTTTCAGTGTAGTCTTCAACAGTCCATTGTATCGTTCAACTTTTCCAGAGGCTGGTGCATGATAGGGGATGTGATACACCCACTCAATACCATGTTCTTTGGCCCAAGTGTCTATAAGGTTGTTTCGGAAATGAGTCCCGTTGTCTGACTCAATTCTCTCTGGGGTGCCATGTCGCCATAAGACTTGCTTTTCAAGGCCCAGGATAGTGTTCCGGGCGGTGGCATGGGGCACAGGATATGTTTCCAGCCATCCGGTGGTTGCTTCCACCATTGTAAGTACGTGGCGCTTGCCGTTGCGGGTTTGAGGGAGTGTGATGTAATCAATCTGCCAGGCCTCTCCATATTTATATTTCAGCCATCGTCCTCCATACCAAAGAGGTTTTGACCGTTTGGCTTGCTTGATTGCAGCACATGTTTCACAGTCATGAATAACCTGTGCTATAGTGTCCATGGTCAGGTCCACCCCTCGATCACGAGCCCATCTGTAGGTTGCATCTCTACCTTGATGGCCTGAGGTGTCATGGGCCCATCGGGCTATAAATAATTCACCTTTATGTTGCCAGTCCAGGTCCACCTGAGCCACTTCAATCTTAGCAGCCTGATCCACCTGCTGGTTGTTTTGGTGTTCTTCAGTAGCCCGATTCTTGGGCACATGAGCATCTACATGGCGTACCTTTACAACCAGGTTCTCTACCCGGGCAGCAATATCTTGCCACAATGCCGCAGCCCAGATGGGCTTGCCCCTGCGCTGCCAGTTGTTCTGCTTCCATTGCTGTAACCACCCCCACAGGGCATTTGCTACCATCCATGAATCAGTATAGAGATAGAGAACTGGCCACTTTTCTCGTTCAGCAATATCTAAAGCCAGCTGAATGGCTTTTACTTCTGCAAACTGACTCGATTCACCTTCTCCCTCAGCAGCTTCTGCAACTCGTCGTGTAGGACTCCATACAGCAGCTTTCCATCTCCGATGCTTTCCCACAATACGACAGGACCCGTCAGTGAACAAGGCATATTTCTTCTCATTTTCCGGTAGCTTGTTGTACAGGGGGGCTTCTTCAGCACGAACCACCTCCTCCTCTGGTGATATCCCAAAGTATTTGCCTTCTGGCCAGTCCATAATCACCTCCAAGATTCCTGGGCGACTGGGGTTTCCTATTCGAGCCCGCTGAGTAATCAGTGCAACCCACTTGCTCCATGTAGCATCAGTTGCATGATGTGTAGAGGGGACCCTTCTTTGAACATCCAGCCTAGTACCGGCAGTCGGGGTGCCAGGAGGAGCTGCGCTTCAGTACCGACCACTTCCGAAGCAGATCGAACTCCTTCATATGCTGCCAATATCTCCTTTTCAGTTGGAGTATAGCGGGCTTCAGATCCTCTGTATCCCCGACTCCAAAACCCCAGGGGTCGACCTCGAGTTTCCCCAGGTTCTTTCTGCCAGAGGCTCCAGGTGGGACCATTCTCTCCGGCTGCGGTGTAGAGCACATTCTTTACATCTGGTCCTGTTCGGACTGGCCCGAGGGCTACTGCATGAACTATTTCCTGCTTAATTTGTTCAAAGGCTTGTCGTTGCTCAGGGCCCCATTCAAAGGCATTCTTCTTACGGGTTACTTGGTAGAGCGGGTTTACAATCAGACTGTAATTTGGAATATGCATTCTCCAAAACCCCACGACACCTAGGAAAGTTTGTGTTTCTTTTTTGCTAGTTGGTGGAGACATAGCTGTTATCTTGTTGATCACATCCATTGGGATTTGACGACGTCCATCTTGCCATTTAATTCCTAAAAACTGGATCTCTCGTGCAGGTCCTTTAACTTTATTCTGTTTTATGGCAAAACCGGCCTTCAGAAGGATTTGGACTATTTTCTTCCCTTTCTCGAAAACTTCTTCTGCAGTGTCACCCCACACAATGATGTCATCGATGTACTGCAGGTGTTCAGGAGCTTCCCCCTGCTCCAGCGCAGACTGGATCAGTCCATGGCAAATGGTAGGGCTGTGTTTCCACCCCTGGGGCAGCCGATTCCAAGTATATTGGACTCCCCTCCAAGTGAAAGCAAATTGTGGCCTGCACTGTGCTGCTAGAGGGATGGAGAAAAATGCATTAGCGATATCAATTGTGGCATACCACTTGGCTGCCTTTGATTCCAGTTCATACTGGAGTTCTAGCATGTCCGGCACTGCAGCACTCAGTGGTGGTGTGACTTCGTTCAGGCCACGATAGTCCACTGTTAGTCTCCACTCACCATTAGACTTTCGCACTGGCCATATGGGACTATTAAAAGGTGAATGAGTCTTGCTGATCACTCCTTGGCTCTCCAGTTGACGAATTAGCTTATGGATGGGACTCAGGGAGTCTCGGTTGGTGCGATATTGCCGCCGGTGCACAGTTGTGGTAGCGATCGGCACTTGCTGTTCTTCAACCCTCAGCAACCCCACAACAGAAGGGTCCTCTGAGAGACCAGGCAAGGTAGACAACTGTTTAATGTCCTCTGTCTCCAAAGCAGCTATGCCAAAAGCCCAGCGGAACCCTTTTGGGTCCTTGAAATATCCTCTTCTAAGATAGTCTATGCCAAGGATGCACGGAGCATCTGGGCCAGTCACAATACGGTGCTTCTGCCACTCATTACCGGTTAGACTCACTTCAGCCTCCAATACAGTTAACTGCTGGGATCCCCCCGTCACACCATAAATACAGATGGGCTCTGGCCCTTTATAGCTTGATGGCATTAGAGTACATTGTGCACCGGTGTCTACCAAAGCCTTATACTTCTGTGCGTCTGACGTGCCAGGCCATCGAATCCACACAGTCCAATAAACTCGATTGTCCCTTTCCTCCCCCTGGCTGGAGGCAGGGCCCCTCTAGTCCTGGTCAGAATCTTCATTTCTGTGTTTAAAGGACTGCCTGCTGGAAGTTGGAGCAGCAAACCTTTCAGAGAACTCCTTTTTCCCAATTGTTTTCCTTTGCAATTCACGTACCCGTGCCTCTAGGGTCGCAGTAGATTTTCCATCCCATTTTCTCATGTCCTCTCCATGGTCACGTAGGTAAAACCACAGGGTGGCGCGGTGTGTGTGCCCACCATATTGTCTTCCTTGCATAGATAAACGTTTACCCCTAATAGCTGAGACACTGGTTTGTACAGGTGGGGAGGAAAATAATCTCTCTTCAAGTTGGTGGATCTTTTCAGAAAGTTTCTCCAAGGCATTCTCTTTTAGCTGGTGGACACTGGTTCGTTCAGGTGGAGGGGAAGATAAATTCTCTTTAAGTTGGTGGACCTCTTCAGAGAGTTTCTCCACAGCTGAGACACAGGCCTTTAGGGAAGAGGAGAGATTTCCTTCGTACTGCCGGAGTATTTTAGTCACTTCATTCACTGTGGGATTCTCCTCCGTTTTCCAGGCTAGTATTGCCAATGAGCCGGCATATGATGATGGGGCACTCTGTACAAACTTCCGCCACATGGGTAGTGTACACCGGACTGCATCTGGATCTGCGGATGTTTGTGCGTCGTCTAGGTCCTTATAAATTACTTCCCGTACGGCCAATTCCCTCAGGTACTGAATTCCCTTCTCCATGGTGGTCCATTTGCTTGGTAAACATACAAGTTCTTCCTTGAAGAGATACCTTTCCTTCACAGCTGACAGGAGACGCCTCCAGAGGCTGCGAGATTGTGCTCCATCTCCAATTGCTTTGTCAATGCATGCGTCCCTAGCAAGGGATCCCAGCCACCTGGCTTCCTTGCCCTCCAATTCCACATAATTGGCTCCCGTGTCCCAGCACCGGAGCAGCCAGGTGACAAGCTGCTCGCCTATACAGCGACCAAAATCTTTTCGCACATCTCGTAGCTCACGCTGGTATAGAGTCCGGGTAATTACTGTTGATTTTTCGACATCCTCATCCTCATCTTCAGTCTTCTGCACCTTTGATGGCCGGTGTAGAGTCCGGGTAGTTACTGTTGATTTTCCGACATCCTCATCCTCATCTTCAGTCTCCTGCACCTTTGATGGCCCAGCCTCGTCTTCACTACGCCCAGACTTAGCAGAAGACTGTCTGCGTTTTGAACGACCTGAGCCTCTATACCATTTTTTCACCTTGTCTACAGGGGCAACTTGCACTGCTACAGCTCGTTTCTCTGACCCAGACACAGGGTCTGCCACAGGGGTTGGAATACCCTCTGCGGGGTCAACTTGCACTGCTACAGCTCGTTTCTCTGACCCAGACACAGGAGTGGGAGCAGCTGCACGAGCTGGGGCAGCTGCAGGAGCTGGGGCAGCTGCAGGGGCTGGAGCTGGAGCTAGGTTGCTAGTAGCATCAATTGCAGCTCGATAGGCACAAGCCAGACCCCAGCACGCTACAGTGATTTGTGTCACTTTGGAACTGCCAGAGTCATGACACCTTTTTTTCAAGCATTCTGCCAGCTTTTTAGGATTTTGCAGTTGTTCAGGGGTGAATGTCCAAAACACTGGAGGTGACCACTGCTCTAGAAACCTGCCCATATCCTCCCACACTCCCTGCCACTCGCAACTATCCCGCCTCAAGACAGATCTCCGGATGAGATTCCTGAGTAGTTGTTTAACCCTCCACAAAATCTGAAGCGCATTCAGGAGACATAACAACAAGAGCAGGCTGGTCTGAGTATCCCAAGGATATTCAACATCTCGGAGAACCACCGTAACTAGCTCGGGGGATAAGAGGGTGGTGGTGAAGGAGAAAGGGAGAGTGAACAGGTAGGGAAACATGTCTTCCCCTGTCCCCTTCACAGATTGGCTCCCTAACGAAAACAGGCAATAGGTGTAATTGCTAATAGTTTCCGAGATATGGGTTCCAAAGTATAGAGTCGACGTCAGTGCTGAGTACAAATACCAGGTTAGAGTCGTGACCAGATATTTCATCATTTCATAAGCCATTGCTACACCGCACAGTACCATAACAATCTTAAACCAGGGCCCGGAAAGGATAAACAGTGCAACAGGGAGCACATACAGAAAGTAACGCACCATAAAACTCAATTTGGAATACAGGTACAGCAGACTGGAGATTAAGGCAATCAACATCGTGACTAGCAACTATTAAGCAGGTCCAATACTTATACCAATTTTAGTTTAACACACTCTGGTCAGATTTGTCGATATCTCAACCCTTCGGGCCCCACGTTGGGCGCCAAAAGGACTGTTGTGGTTTAACCCGGCTGGCAGCTAAACACCACACAGCCGTTCGCTCACCCTCCCCCCTCCCTCTCTGGGATGGGGGGAGAGAAACGGGAAAGTGAAGCCTGTGAGTTGAGATAAAGACAGTTTATTAAGACAGGAAAATAATAATAACAATAATAATAATAATAGTGATAATGGTAATAGTATTAACAATAATAATGTGTAAGAAAACAAGTGATGCACAATGCAATTGCTCACCACCCGCTGACCGATGCCCAGCCTATCCCCGAGCAGCCGGCCCCGCCACCCCGGCCAGCCACCCCTATATATTGTTTAGCATGACGTCAGATGGTATGGAATACCCCTTTGGCCAGTTTGGGTCAGCTGTCCTGGGTCTGTCCCCTCCCAGCTCCTGCTGCACCCCCAGCCTGCTCGCTGGCAGGACAGAGCAAGAAGCCGAAAAGTCCTTGGCCTGGTGTAAACACTGCTCTGCAACAATTAAAACATCAGCATGTTATCAGCGCTCTTCTCATCCTAATCCAAAACATAGCACCCTACCAGCTACTATGAGCTACTTAACTCTGTCCTAACTGGAACCAGGACAGTGCTCCTGAGACACACGAGCACAAACTTCAAGTCACCACCAGCGAGTGTCCTTGGGAGGAATGAGGACCCACGTGCTCTGTGCAATCACCCGATACGCTGAACCCAACTGCGGCTGCTATTTTTAACTTGCACAACAACGTAAATGCCAGGATCCCAGCGAGGGCGCAACCAGACACCTGCCCAGCAGTCTGAGGGCTGGCGAGGAAAAAATGAACAGGCAGACAAGTTGGATACGTCGCTCCTGGAACGAGCGAAGCTGCGAGCAGCCGGGAAGCCTCAGCGTAAACTGAAATTGCATTCGGCTTCTCAGAAGGTACTGCTGGATGGAAAGGGGAAAGGAAGGATTCCCTTACCTGGGGCATTTACCTCCTGCTGCTCCTTGTGGAGTGGGAACAGCCCCCATGCACCCGATGTGCACTGCAGCAGGAGGAGCGACTGGGACTGTATGGCCATGCCGGTAACTGAGCCATGGCGTTCTTCCCTGATGCCAGGTCATAAGAGAGAGGAGCTGCATCCGAAGGATCAGCATCTGAGATGCTTTTGTGTGTTGTTATTATACATTCATTATAGCCACCAGGGATTATTACAGGTATTTGAGCAACCTGGTCTGGCGGGAGGTGTCCCTGCCCATGGCAGGGGGTTGGAACTGGATGGGCTTTGAGGTCCCTTCCAACCCAAACCTTTCTGTGGTTCTATTATGTGTTAGCTATAATTTTTAATTATTCAATATATATTATTACTTCATGATACATTATATGTTAATGTAAATACGTATCTAAAAATAGCTGCCCAAATTCGGAAAGCAGCATTTCCAGTCCTCCAGCTGCATTGCTGCGGGACCCCGTGCAAACCTTACCCTCAGATCTCGGAGCGCAGCTACTGCACAAGGCACGCGAGGGAAGGCACGACGGCGCAGCTCTCCCGCTGCGGCTCTGGCTCCGGCCTTCCAGGAGAGGCGACGCACCCAGCGTCATTAGTCAGAACGATTTTGTAACCTGGCTCGGTGCCCAAACGCATGGTAAGACCAAGCACACTTCGCTCTTCTGCTTTGCTCCTACTTGCGAGTGATGCCCAACCCCTAGAGCCTCTGCGAACATCCCCTCAGCAAAAACTCTGCAGTTCGGCCTCTGCTCCCTGACTGCAAACACTTCGCCGCGCGCTTTAGTTTCCTCATCTTTTGTAATCGGCTGCTCTGCCAGAATCTCTCCCCGAAGCCAAGACACCCTTGTTTATAAACAAGTCTACACAAGCGTAACCCCACACACACACCACAGAAACTTTCACAAGATACTGTGCAGCAAATTGGTTTTACTCACCTACCACCAAAATACATCAGCTTTATGATCCTTCCGTATCTTACGCCACAAACTATTTGAAGTTTCTAGACATACAATATCCAGATTCGATGAGCATATTCATTATTATTCCTTCTCTGGCAAAATATTGAGCAGTTTATGACCCAGAATGGATCTGGCTCAGAATCTGCTCCCAAGCTGCCACTCGCTAATTAAAAATAAACAAATAACTAACAAGCGTAGGCTAATTGTGCATCTACTGCTCTGGGTTGGTTTACAGGAATGTCCTCTGACAAGATGTTATCCCCTGAAAAAAACCACACGGTCAGATTGCTTCCTTTTATTTCTCAATTGTCAGATGGAAGTGACGAAGATTTAGGTGATCACACGCTACATTACTTTCCATCCCGTGTTCTGGAAGGCAACAAATGAAATACAGGATGTGAAATTATTACTCTGTACTACAATTAAACCATTATCAAATTCCAGAGGTCTGCCTGGATGAAAACTAAGTTCCCCAGTACCAAACTCCCCGTCTCCAAGCTCTTTCGCAAGCTGCTCGCAGGCTCCATGTGCAGAGCGTGTGGGCAACCGGGGGCATGCTGGCAGCTCCACACGCGGGCTTCACCCCCGTGGTTCACCTGGTGCTGTTCCTCTCGCACCAAAAGGGAGAGCCAGCTCCGTCCGCTGCCAGGCGATGCACTGCTACTGTGTGAGAAACACGGCTAGAGGAAGGGACTTTTTTCCTTGTTTGTAGGGTTTCTGTATGACTGCGCTGCCTGTGGCACGCGGACGCTGAGCCTGAATCCTGTATGAGCGCGGAGCCTGGTGAAGAGATGCTCCTCAATCTGCTTTTCGCTGCCTCCCAACACAGCGAAGCACCTGCCCGAACCTTCCCAGTGGCATGTCCAGCACCCGGACCGTGCTCCCCAGCGGTAATGAGATTTGCAGGAAATAAGGATCAGGCTTGTAAGGACCGCATGACCTTGTTCTGTGTTATGGATAGATTAAGCGGTTCCAAAAATAAAAGTTTAAGTTTAAGCAGCAGCACTCTTATAGCCTCGAATTACCTCTGCAAGTCAGAGCTGCAGAAGTTAAAAAAGACTCCTTCAAGTCTGTTGTGCGTATGTCGGGTTAAATATAAATACTCCTGCTGGAAGCAGCAGCAGGCTAGGAATTATTCTTAGTATTACAGAAATACCCACGGCAAGACCCAGGCTCTGCTGCACGTCTTCCAGAATTTCTAACTATTATTTCAAAAGCCTGCATAACCCGGCCTGGGACATGCGGTGATTTATCTCGCAGGTCCGATTTATTTAACCGAAGGGAGACATTAAGAATTGGCTATTTTAGCTTTTCTCACAGTCATGAGCCACGTAAAGTACTTTACCTGTAGCAATGTACTCGTAATGTCCCTGGGAGCCAAGGAAGAGGAAAAAAAAAAAAACCACTCCACCACTTTTGAAGACTAAGTTCTTTCCAAAGTGACCTCTCAGGTGCAAATTGCAGACCCTCAGCCATCTCCATTGACTACAGGTAACAAGTACAGAGGAGAAGAGCTACGCATTTGGGATGCATTCACAACTGACGATGTACCTAGCCACCTAATGTTGCCCCTCCCTTACTTTTAAAGTTGTCCTTCTCCCCCCAGATGTTCATTTTTACACCGTTACACAATACCCAAAATGTCTCCTTGCTGTAGCAGCAGGTTAGTGTTCGCAATGAGACTTCCCTCAACGCCCCAAGAGAAAAAGAGAGCCTCAGGCAAAAGCAGGCTGCCATAAACAGCAACTGGCCAACTCCACGAAAAGCTTCAGTTCTGCATTTCTAGTCAAAAGAGAGACAGATCCTACCGCATGTTTTTGGGGAAACGGGCGGAAGGTGAAGGGTGACACCTTTTCAGCAATCCTTCACTTACTGTAAGAACTTACTGTTTGAATCTTACCGAACATGGAGGTTATTTTAAATAACCTTACAGAACAAAGCTTTTCTTCCCGAAAAGATACGCTACCACAACCAAATTTATGAACTTCATGCACAACGCACGCAATGAATTTTATCACTTCAGTTGCACAGAAGTCAAACCAGACCCCAACAGCAGTCCCACCCCACCTTTGGAGCATCTCAGTGCCACATACACTACTCCTGCGCAATGACCTACGCGTTCTCCCCGTTGGCCGCTCTCAGCCTCTTTTGCCCAGGAAGGAAGGGCAATGCTCTGCTCTTTTATTTCTACCAGGGGACAGCTCAAAAAGGTGCAACGGGGCTTGTAAGAATCTGTATCACAAGATTTGCATAAAGAGTTGGACAACACATGTTTGGGAGGAAATAAGAAAAGTCACAACAGGAAAAGGAGGAAAACCACGAGTACTGCCAATTCTTTTTGCAACATCAGGCCACAGTGACCCCCTGCAGATGTCCTGGCCAAAGTGATATCCTGCAGATACGTGGCTAAATGGCAAGCTGAACTCTTAACTATGGCATTTTAAAAACAAGTTCCCTGTCCTCCAGGGGGAGGATGAGCAATACCCCAAAACAGGCCCAAGCTGGACCTTTTACTGCATTGAACCAAAGTGAACCAAAACTTCTGTTCTGAGGTACTGACCTCACACCAGAACCAAGAGCAGCCAGCTCATTCACAACTGAACACTAGCTTTAAATATGTATTATATAAATATAAATATATAAATAAGTAAACCCAATTCATTTTGGATGGCAGAACTGCCTCGCAAAAGAGAGAACCCAATCCTTATAAGGGTGCTTACGGGTTGTGATATTGAGATTACACAAACGTTTAAATTACAATATTTTGAGAAATTATTTAACATTATCACCTTTTCGGCAAGCACAAAAAGGCAGTGTTCTACATAATCCTGTGTGGCTGTGTTCAGCCATCGCTTCTGATCCTAAACTTGGAAGATGGATGCTGTGGGACAGAAATGGCCTTTTGCTTTCTTATTTGCATTTCCTGCAGCACAATGGAAATCTGAGCAGGTGTAGTAGCTACCATTTGGAAACAGAAGAGGGATGCTGGTTAAATATAAAGACAATGGAAATAAATGCAAAAGACAATGGAAATAAAGGCAAAAACAATATTCTTCCAACATTACAGACGACAAAGATGAAATATGAAGGAGCAAAGACTCCCTATGTAATCTCTTGGACACACAAAGTGAAGTTGGCAGTGTGCTAGAAAGCACAAATGCAACTTTCAGACACTCTCGTTATGGGAAAAGAAGCAGGCTAGATTTGTTTTAAACATTAACTCACTGTCTTGCATTCAATAATGACACGTGCATCATTAGAAACGAGCACAGTTTAAAGTTACAGCTACCAGAGCAATCTCGTACAGACTGCACGCAACGCAGAGCAAAACGCTGCTGGCAGTTTTCCTGTCTCCCCTCTGCCCCTCTTTGTTGTGCTGACGGACACTGGGATTGCTCCTTTTGTAAATAGTGTTTTTTTTCCATAATACCCATGAGCTGACAGACACTAATGGACACAGGTTATTCACCACTCAGCTGTTTCCAACCAGCCTGGCCCGACTCCAGCCACCACGCTCAATGAATTTCACCAGTCTGCAGGGCTGCCTGCTTTGGAGAAGCCTCCAGCTCACCGGGTGGGGGTGACGGTCCCAGGGGTCGAGGTTTCGGACAGACTTTTAACTCAATTTCCTCCAATGGAGGGGAATTCGTGAACAAACACTGCAGGTTGCCACAACTGCTTACCGTGTTCGTAGAGGGGACGAATACGCTGTTATGAGTTTGCAACCCTATCACGAGTCTTACATGACCGGCGACTGCAGCTCAGCGAGGATTCCGGTCTCTGGCTTTTGTGATTCCTGGATGGGATTAGGCAGAGGAACTACGTTATCAGTTCACTGCACCGACAAGATTATTCTCGACACCTCAGCACAAAACACAGCACTTTTATTATCTCACGCTCAAAAATAACCCACGCTTTCTTCAGCTCTTTACAACAATGTTACAGTCATGCCACGGGAACTCCGTCACTTAAAAGACTTGGGCAGAAGCAGGAGGCTTAAATAGAAAGCTGAACAGGCACACGTGGCTCTAGCCTGATAAACGGAGAAGGAAGCCAACCCAACACTTCAGTCTGAACAGAATGAAATCCACAATCCTCTTACTTCAAGCCTGAAGAAGCTAACGAGTATTAATTTTAATCTTGAAGCAACAGGTTTTAAAGGGGTACAAATGGGAGAAGAGACACACCTCTCCACCAGCCATAAACTGAAAACTTAGTAGGGCATTCAAGTCTTCTGAACATAAAACACATGAAAAAAACAAGGCAATATTTCCCAAGCATCTCTGAAACTAAACAGACCATCACTTCTTGAACGTTTAGGTAGACAACAGGTACTGCTGGGCACCGCATGTGATTTTCTTCCTATCATTTCTCCTTTACTCCCAAAGCACATATCCCTCCATAAACACATTCTCAATGCAGCTCCCTACACTGCAGACGCACTACACTATGTTTTGAAATAATATCAAAGCTTGCATTAACTGAGCAATTGAAAATCTTTTTTTTTTCCAACATCGTAAGTTACAAATACAATAAATCCTGAATAAGCAGGTCTTAGTTCAGGAAAAGCTAAAGTAATCCTTGGATATATTCACTGCTGAAGAAGAGAGTGTGTTATCTCTGTATATGACATTAACCAAAACGAAGTCAGAAAACTGCACCAGCTCTGATATTCCCACTTATGGCAGGAAGCTGATGGACTGGAAGGGATGTGAAGCAAAGGGTTATAAACACTACTTACAGAAATTGAGCTCTGTAAGGAACTTCTCTGTTTGCAAAGTTTATCCAAGGAATATGAAAAGCAAACTTGACTGCTTCACAGAGGAAACACCCCAGACATTATGGGCTTTTCGACAGAGGAAAACAAAGTCTTAAGAAGTAGCAGTAGCTACCGGTTAGAATGAGGCACATTCAAATAAAAAGCACGGCAAACATTTTTTATAAGAGTGATTTGCCCGGAGAAGCTGTGGAAGCCCCATCCCTGGAGGTGTTCAAGGCCAGGCTGGACGGGGCTTTGGGCAACCTGGGCTGGTGGGAGGCGTCCCTGCCCATGGCATGGGGGTGGAGCTGGGTGGGCTTTAAGGTCCCTTCCAACCCAATCCTTTCTGTGATTCCGTGATATACAGCTCGAATACACTGCTAGGAGTGGTGGTAGAGCCTCTTCCAACCAAGTCCAGGGCCTTTCACAATGACAAGCTCCAGCCAAATGTGCCTGCAGTAGAGGGCATGGGAAGCTATGCTGCTGTTTGCTCGGCTGGCTTCTTGTCCAGCAAGCCCAGTTACAAATCTCACTCCATGAGCCTCGGTATCTAACACATGGATTAGCTGGAGTAGACAAATACATTTTCTAGGAGTTTACAAGTTCAAATACAAAACTGTGTATTTGGATCTACAACAAGCACCTACAACCCCGTTTTACATTTGTCAGCAATTATATTACGCTTTTTGCTGTCCAAGTAAGATGTCCAGGAAGGCTGCATTATTGTAAATAAACGTGCAGAGCCCCTGCTGACCATTAGAAGGTCAAAAATATATGATATGAGGAATTAAATAAGCTATTCACTTTGGCTTTGCTTCTGCTGCTTTAATTACGGAGTTAAAACAGCACAATCCCTTTAATCAATACATAGACAGCTCTGTCAAAACAATAGTGTTTCAACACTACACGTGCACATTAATGCTTTCACAAGTAAAACCAATAGCTGAAAGCAAGCAAACAAAACGCCCCACCAACACAACTACTTCAATAAAACATAAGGCACCAAATTTAAGTAAGTGCTGTGCGCTAAGACTTGGCTTTTACACATCCGGAGGAAAAAAAAAAAAAAAAGGATCTCCTTCCCCCAAACCCATGCTTCTGTATTTCCACTGCTACCTACCTTCCTGCTTTATCAGCAGCCAGGCAGTTCTGCCTTTAATCGGACCTAACCAAATTAAGAGTTCATTTGAAAACTTTATTTTGCTGGTGGCTTTTGAAAGGGATTTGAAACTTTGATCGACTGGGGAGACAAAGAGGCAAACATCACTGCTGGCACAGATAACCGAAGGCTTCAGTCCCCTCTCAGAGTAGGACCATGGAAGGACTATTAAAGATAACTCAAGGTTTAACATAATTAAATTCTATTAATACAGGGCTTGCCTGCCAGCAGGAAAGAGATGGGCCTGACTTTTTGGATGGAATAAATCATTTAGGTCCTGCTTCCACAGTGTAAACACAGCCACATCATGGAATAATATAATACTCTTGAGCATTTTAAAACACTAAGGGTTCTTCTGGTGTGTAGCCAAAATTTAGCACGTCCCCACACAAAAGTAAGGCTGAGAACATGTACATTTTGTCATACCCTAGAAACCCTGTGGTTTAGACAAAACTCTTGTACTTCTACCCAGCTACCTAAAGCCCATACACTGAATATTGAGCTCACTTTTTATCGATGAGGCTTGTGATTTGCAAGGAATAAGATACATATAGGAAATAAAATTATTCCAAAAGTATAAGCATACTTATCATGTAAAAGCAGAAAAGCCTTAGTTACTTGTTTCCTGCTTGCTCAAGTCTCCCAAGTGGCACAGCAGTTCAGATTTGTAAGTAATAAGCATTTCAGGCTTATCAAGGTTTCTAAATATACACACACGATGACCCCTACATTCCACCTTCAGCTTATCAGGACACTGCATGCTTAATTCCTGGATAAATACAACTGACCTCTAATGTTCAAAGATGAATCCTTTCATCGTGGCTGCTGACTAACAGTAGAACGTGTCAGAGTCTTGTACTTTAGAGCTCCCATTTATCCAGCCTATCAGCCGAGCGTTCCTCTCTCCTCGTGGTGGACGTGATCACAGAACCATTAGGGTTGGAAGAGCCCTCCAAGATCACCTGGTCCAACCATCCCCCTACCACCAATGTCACCCACTAAACCATGTCCCTGAGCACCAGGCCCAACCTCTCCTTGAACACCCCCAGGGACGTGACTCCACCACCTCCCTGGGCACCCCGTCCCAGTGCCTGACTGCTCTTTCTGAGAAGAAATGTCTCCTCATTTCCTACCTGAACCTCCCCAGTGCAACTTGAGGCCATTCCCTCTCATCCTACCAATAGTTACCTATAAGAAGAGGCCAACCCCCAGCTCCCCACACCTTCCTTTCAGGTACCTGTAGAGAGCATAAGGTCTCCCCTGAGCCTCCTCTTCTCCAAACTGAACAACCCCAGTGCCCTCAGCCACTCAGTTCCTTCAGCCAGAGGACAGAAACAAATACGTGCTTACTTGCAATCAAAAGCAAGCAGTCTGAATAGACATACTTCATAGGTAGTACAGCACTCTGTATTTCTCAAGTGACTCTTCCCTCGAAACCTGAAGCCTGTATGATGGGACTTGAAAGAATGTCATAACATTGATAACATTGAGCAAGGGAAAGACAAGGATGCACAAGAGTTGGATGAGCAATTATGTTATTATTCAGTTCAAATATTCATGCCTCTTACTGTGCCTAGTCTCTTCTGCAAAAATACCTGCAAGTCTATGGCTGATACAACTGAGAACCACAGCCAGCTCAAAACAGAAATGTGTTAGACCTTACTTATCTGAACACGCAGACGTTTGCCTTAACCAGCAGTTGCTAAGCTACACACCGAGTTAGTATCTTGCACTGCACCTTTTGTTCTTCCAGATAATGCCCGCTAGTTCACTGCAGTCTACCAGTTTTGTGACTATTTCATTATTCAAAAATCTTTATTTTTAGTAACTGATAAACAACCATGCAGTACGCAAGTTTAAAGAAAAGAAAAAAAAATCCCCAAAAAGTCACCTAAAAAAAATAGCAGGCTGAAAGCACATTGCTAGACTTCCTTGAGGAAGACTTGTAGGCTAATTTAAGATTTCCATTAACAACACTGGAGAAGAAGAGCAAGCTGGTATTTGTTAACAATACTAACCTGGAAGGTGTTGTCCCATGTCAACACACACGGCACAATGGAGTAATGTAGTGAAAGAACTGGATTACGTGAGGATGGAGTCAGGGAGACATGATGATATTTAACAAAATACAGAGACAAGAGTGTGCAAACAGTTCACCAAAAGGTGCTACAAATTCCTATAAGCTGCGGGAACACCTATCAGCAACGAAAGAGGACAGTAGTACGTACATCATTACCAAGATCACAGATCAAAATGACCCAGAAAAAAAGGCAAAGGAGGTCCTACAGTTTTCCTCTCTCAAATAAAACACTTTCAGCTGCAAAGAGAGATAGATAATGCCACTGCACAAGGCACTAGCAATATACCCACTAGGGAGGGGGAAAAAGTGTCATTGTGAGCATGTCAAAAAAAAAAAAAAAGATCTAACTGGAACAAGCACATAACATTTTTAGGCTAAGAAGGGAACAGAGACCAAAATACAAGAGAAGAGTTTGACTGAAGCAGCTTAGTAATACAAACCAAGTGATAAAAAAAAAAAAACATGTTCTGAGATATATATATACTGATATATATAATGCCTGCCATGCTAAAGTGAGTTCAAACTGTCAAGTTTTTCCTCTCTTAAACTCACCATTTAATCATAAATGTAAAAAAAAAAAAAAAGGCAAATATGCTCCTTAAATTACATACCAAAGTACCACAGTCATACGTTACCTCCTACCTGCTACTTTCTAAAGCAACCCCCCCAGAATTTCCTCAACAGAAGAAAAAATTTTCTCAGCACGAAGTAAAGCTATGAGCAGAACAAAAACAGTGGAGCTATACTGCACAGAAATTGCAAAGCCACATTTTCTCTGAGTTTGAACTGAATCCATACTGGTTCTTCTGGGCAAGGCTGTCTGCTCCAGCTCAGTCTATTTTGACTGAACCCGGGAATAAAAGGATCTTGGTAGCACCCAAAACTTCAGTTAAACAAACAGCTGCATTCTCCCATGGCGTGTTTAAATGAGATATGCCCCTAACCCCTCCAAACCCCCAGCTGAGCAGCTGACAGCCACAACAGGCATGGGGCTGGCCTTCAGCAGAAACACAAATCCTTCTGGCTCCGCTCAGCTGCACTGACCAGCGCTGAGTGCAGCCAGATGCGCGGCGTACACACAGCCCTACACACCAGCAAACCAGTTTAACTTCTGCTGGCTCCCTCTTACAGCTGCGCCAACTCCATCTGGGTGTAGTGGGATGACTCAGACAGAAAAACTTCTACTTACGAGGTCCCATCGCCAGCTGTCCCCTTCTGCCAGCGGGTGGAGGAGTCGCACCTCCGTCGTACTCTATGGCACATCTCTCTCCCTGGTATAAAGACCACTAAGACTGGGGAGGAGAGCTGTGGACTGGGGAAGTCTTCCTCTGTCACTTCCCCCAGAAGCTGCCTCTAATCCTTTATCTGTCACACGCTACATTTTTCAATAGATGACACGATCTGTGGCTGGTTTGGTTCACCTGCTGACCAAAAAACTCCTGCCAGTATCCAGGTGTTGAGTGTAATTATATGCTTGTGGGCAGGGGCAAGGAAGCTTTCACAGCAGCACCTCAGAGGGCAGAGGGGGGATTTCCAAACTGTCCTGAATCGCCCCCGATTTAACTGCAGTGACACGGGGATGCTTGGAAAACGAGGACATGACCTGGAGGCATATCTGTCGCAGTGAAAGGGGAAAACGCGTAGATCATAATGCAAACAGATCAAGAAAAGAGCCACGGTAGTAAAACTGAAGGAAAAAGATTGGCTTAACAAACTGTCAGCACCCAACGAAACTGACTGCTACTTTTCCCTCTGAAGACCTGGAGAGTACACAGTACTTCTCTGCTTTCCCAAGGAGTAATTGAAGGGCTTTAAACTGAAATGTGCTGTACCCTGCACTATTAACACAAGGGTAGTACTTATCTGAGACAATTTCTTTATGGATACAGCCTGCCTGCCTCTCTCTCACACATACATAATGTTTCTGAAATTATGATGATTATCCATCATGCTTTGAATTTCATAAAGGTACAATTCAAGCATGACCTGAGCAGGTAGTGGGGATAAAAGGAAAAAATAAATATATATATATATATATGTATAGAAATCACCACCATTATGACAAAGAACTGTCATGCAGATTTTTTGGCAGAAGAAAAGCAGCATCAAGTTTTCTGACAATGAAGCCTTGTATTCCTTCAATGCAAATATTTGCACTAGATAGAAGATTCACCCTACTAACTCGGGCTCTTGTTGAGGCACCCGAGCTGGAAGAGGTACCTCAAACTCTCTTAAAGCTGCCTGTGGAGGAGAAAGGGGCACAGGCAGGTTAGCAATTCTGATCAGATAGCCCTTTCACCACTGACAGAAGCAGAACTGCCAGCATGCACGTTTCTAACGTCAGTACCTCAGCTGGATGCCTCTGGACTGGACGTGCTGAACCCGGGCCAAAGTCTGTAGTAAGACTCTCATTACAGGGTAGTAAATATGTATCTATAAACAGGGTAGTAAAAAATATACCTATGGATATAAGTAAATGCGTATCTCCTTTATGCACAGTAATTGCCTTTCACATTATCAGTTTCTTCTCAACACCAATGCTACCAGCATAACATAAATGCAACAACTAAGAGGCCAAAATAGGAGCAACTTTTGTCATTTAGATATCAGCAATGTGTAGAAGGATATTTAGGGCTTCACGACAAACTAATTGAAGTAAATTCCTTGCCAAAAGCAATGATAAATTTATGAATATATCCTGAGCTGGAAGGGACCTACAAGATGAATAAAAAAAATCTGAATCTACTCCTTTGTCCCAAATAAAAACATGTAGGACTATCAAAAAGATTATCAGCAGAAGTTGCCACACATCAGTTTGCAATCAAATGTGCCTTTTACTGAGGGCCCTATGCCCCCAAAAGCGATGCCAACGGAAAGACATCCTCCGATTTCAGCCAGTGACAGGTCACATGGCAGACAGGAGCCTCCTGTCTCCTACCTGTTTGCACAGCTTATAGTTCTCAAGGCTGAACAAACCAACAGACAGTTGGTTTCTTCAGGCTATTGTCATAGCTTGAAAGTAAGCTTCAAGGCTGCAAAATCTCAAATATTTGCAGATTGACTCAACACATCACAGTGCTCCCTGCCAGTTCCTACTCCCGCAATGTGCAAACTCTTTCCAACCATTCTGCTTAACGTGCAAGGGAAAAACTCAGCTCCTACATGATGTATTCGGTGTAAAAGGTAATTCTTGCAGTTGGTCAAAAGCATTAAAAAACTCCCTCAGCTCTTTATTTTTCTTAGAGTCTTTCCCTTCTCTTCAAAAGGGAAGAAAAATGTTTTTTTAAAAATCTTAAACCAGACCAGAAGGAAGCAGAAATACAAGTATCAACCTTGATGCCTTTGACCAGCACTTAGCTGACGCTGTAATATTGTAGTCAGCCTCCAGCCATTTGGGATAAACATCTGTTCAAAAGCAAAACTCGGCCAAGAGCAAATTTCACAGCCTCCTTACAGAAAAATGAGTCTCTTCTGTTCTGAATATGACACACATGGAGCGTGTAGCTGTAAGTCAGTCCCATGCACAATGCTCATGGGAATTCACGATGAAGCCATTCTTCCTCTAGAATTAAATCCCAAGGAAGAACATTCCCAAATATATTTCACAGGATTATAAATCATAGCTGTGCCTGATGTTTGCTTCTGGTTTTGAACTACTCCACATACGGTGAGATTCAGTTTAACATGAGGCAAAATTCTGTGTGAAAGCTCCTGCTGCAAGCCCAGGCAAGGAAAGTTTAGGGAGGTACTGAGCCGACCAGATGTAAACGCTATCTGCACTGTAGGGTGCACTGAATTTCCCTAAAGACTACTGACCAACCTGCCTAGATCACAATCGATTATAAGAGCTGTGAAGGGAACTTCGCATACAGCCACAGGCAGGAACTTTGACGTTTGCCTGCTCTGCTGCAGTATCAGTGTGTGGAAATGCCCAAGGCACACCCGCTCAGAGGGTCCCCATGCCTAGCAGAAGCCCACTCCACCTTGCCAGCTGTCTCTGAAGAAAGCTCATGCTGCCTCCTGCCAAGCCACCGGGAAGTGTTGCTGCAGGCTCACTGCTCAGTCTGTGTGCATCTCCCACCTTTGCTCTGTGATCACTGCTTCATCTGTGCCTCATATCACATTCCTGCAAACAGAAAGGCCAAATCCCAGACACCTTGAGTTCTGTTCCCCAGCTTCACACTGGCGTAGGAAGACACCTACCTAACAGGTACAAGTAGGGAGTGAGAAATAAGACTGCAAATTACCATACAAGTAAACCACTCCATCAAGACTAAATTGTAACTGCAGAAAAGACAAGTTTTGCCTGTGTGTAGTTGGCTTTGTCCTGTGCTTCCACGACCTTAAAGTCTTCAGTCCATGCAAACCCATTTTAACACCTGAACACTCTAAAAATGGACAAAAACGCAAAGATAAAGTAAAAGCCAAGCTCCAGCATACAGAACAAACTGTTCAAGTTTTTACCATACCAGGCAATATTCTTCCAATAAGAGCATCTAGCAACCAAAAGGACTCCTCTTCATTCTTTGTAATAAGAATCAGGTATCCAGCTATGAAATTCATGCCCTGAAAAAGAAAGAAGAATTTTAAGATGCGTACTCTTACCTTAAGAGTTTCTAGTTCATTTGTTTTGACTAAAGGCTAAGTTACCGCAGTTTACAAAGGGGACGTATCAAGTAAAGTCCAGTAATAAAGGCCACTGTTTGAGTAAGCTGTTAAACCCGCAAGATGACAGCTAGTGAGAATTATTAACAAAGCTCAAGGAGAGAAAATTAAAAGAAACAGCTTAGTAGTCTATAATTTACTTTAAATTTTCCCTTTTTAAAAAATCACAAAGCAATGTCCTAGTGTAACTATTGACTGTTCTGACCAGAACCAAAGCATAGCTGATTTGGATGTGCAATGCAAACATAACACACCTGCAGGTGGGCCACGCAGCTGCAGAAGGAGAAAGCCTGATCCAAACGCTCCTTTGTAAAAAGTTGCAGCTTTTATGAGCTGTTGCTGCTTAGCTCATCAAACGACTGTATACAAATCATTTGTTTCCATTAGTACCTCCAGTACTGCCCATGGTAGGCAATGGCTCTGGCCACTGCAGCTCCTGCCTTTCAATGTAAAAAGGAAGGGGAACAACAGGAAGGAGCGAGGGGGAGCTACCAAAAAATTATGAAAACTAGTCAGCCCATATCTGGCCTATTCTGACTGCATAGAGAACACACAGGTTGTGAACTGGTATTCCGCATAAACATACTGCCTCAGCCACTTTTTTTTGTATCCACCATAATATCACTAAGTTATGGCAGTATTACTAATTTACATGCATGGTAGTTCACTTTCTTGGATTCCTCATCTTGAAAACAAACAAAAAAAACCATTTAAGTGTATCTTTTCTATTGTAAACCAGACGACAACTGCAATACCACAGCAAGCACACCAGCATGACAATTTACAAAAGGTGTCTCTGAAAACGTTCCTAAGCTAACAGGAAATTATCTTTAAATATTTACAGGCTATGAAAGCTGGTGTTGGTTACATTGCCGCCTTCAGTTTCATCCCTTTATTTGGCCTTCTCCCTGTTCTCTCCCCTTCCACGCTTGACTTCTCCAGCACTGGCTATGGGCACAGGCAGCAGCGCTGTCTCTCGGTCTCCTGAGTGCTGCCAGCCACAGCTCTGAAAAGATGACGGCCACCAAGAAGGCCCTTCACAGCCTCTGGAAGCCAGAAGTTCCTATCTCAGCTGAAATCTCATTTCTCGCATTCAGCAGATTTGACTCGCCTGCCCCACCACACAAGGCCTTGCAACGCTCCCACAACACGGAAATATTAGGACATGGCATCTTCCCCAGGGCTTCATTTTCAAGCTTCGAGTCACTCAGCACTTGTTACTCAGACGGCTTGGACAGACCTTGCGTGGCCTTACACGGTGCTCGCCCTTCTAGCCAGGGAGGCAACGATTTGTTTCGAGGCTGACAGCTCAGTAACTTGTCGCCATAGATAGATGCAGAGACTGCTTGGCATTTAACATGGCATACACAGGAAAATACTCTTAAGCATAAATTCACAGGACTCTTGATTTTAGGCAATGCCATGGCCTTGTCACAGCATGACCATGCAAAGCCCAATACGCTCCCAAATAGGGGGCTAAACATCAGCACATACTACAAATCCAGTAGGATTATGAAAATGCCTGCTGAAGAGTCTTCAGATGGCAAAAAGAACTTTGCAAAATACTAAAGTTCTCTCTTTTTTTTTTTTACTTCGATTTTTCTACTGTTTACAGCGTCTTTCCTATTGTGCAGTAGGCATCACAATATCAATCTGGATGAAGTCTGCTGCTTCACTAGTAGAAAACATCCATTCCTGAAACATTCCCTGATTTACAACGTGCCTTGGAAAGCAGATGCTGCTGGCCTTTGGTTTATGTTCTAATTATTTAGCCAGAAAAAGTAACATTCATCCTGTGAGGACACCAGAGGTGAGGAGAAAGGAGAAAAACTAACTAAATAAATCACTTTTTTTAAAGTCACCTTTCATCTCTAATGTTCATAATGCCAAGTGCAAAGATTAGCACACTGATTCAACAATATACCAAAACTTTCCAATAACAATTGGACATCTATTTTGTTTAGAAGCCAGCATGGTTTAGAAGGGGTACATTTCTGTGGGTATAACTACCTTGATATAGGGGCCTGACCCTTGCAAAACAGACTATTCAGTTCTATTCCTTCTATTATTCTTAAAACTTTAAACATCGTATCTTAATAAATTTATAATACTGAGAACAACAAAATGGAAAAATCAGGCATCTTTTACTCCTGTTTCAAATCTCTGCACTACAACTGGTTAGTATACACAAAAATAATGTTTTAGTGACTTTGGTCTAGCTTTAAGCCTCTCTAAGTCTCCTACTTTCCAGACTTCAGTAAATATAATTCATAATCATCTAAACTTTGGAACAATTGTTATGTACTGTACCAACTTCCTCAACTAGCATGAGACATAGCTTAGCACTTGCATCTTTAGTGAAGAAAGGGAAGACTTTATAAGTGGAATTAAAACAAATTTTCTTCCTACTTGCCTGTCTATACTTGGAGACAGCACCAAATAAATGCTACCATTTCCCTCTACCCAATTATCCAAAATCCTAGATGATAGATCACATGAGCACATGAGTTTGAAAAACGTTCCAGTGAAAACAAAGACAACTGAGATCTCATGATGACTCCTACACACCAAGGACTGTTCCAGGGAAGACGGCAGGAGGGAGGAAGAGGGAAAGACAAGCTCTCTTTTTCCTCCTGTCCAAAGCAGCTAATCTTGATGCAACTACGTGTAATGAAACACTTGTTCTGCACTTAATGAATCAAACCAAATACAGCCTAAGTAGCTACAAAAAGACCCTGGGGAAACTCACAAGGATACTTGAACTTGCTTGAAGTGATTAATTTTTTTCTCTCCCAGGGCCATTTTAAAAACAGAAATTGCTTGTGGACCTGCTTCTGAAAGCGCACGTTCAAACGGACAAAACCAATTACCATTGGTGAAATGCAGCATTGTTTAGAAACAAACAAACGGGGGAAAAAAACACAAAACAATGACTACATACCTGACAATATCCTACTGCTTTATTGTGGTGCCCGTATGCTACCAATACATTGTAGAGCGTGTGCTGCAGGCAGGGATCAGCCGTTCTGCGGAATTTTATGTTATCTGGAAATGTTCTATTCATGTCTAGACAAAAGGGAGAAAAATGATCAAAATTAGGAGCTGTTCCCTCCTTGGCTTTCAAAGCAGACTTTTACAGCCTTCCTGAAGCACAACTGAAACCTCATTAAACTGTAGTTTTGGTGGATGAATTTTAACAAGAACCAGCTTTACCTCTGTTTTGGCTAAAAGAGCATCTACACTTGAGGATAATCCATTCCTAGAAAGACTAATCCTATTAGGGTACAGAAAACAATTTAAAGCAGGACTAAAGAAATTCTCGTGCAGAATGGACTCAAGGTCTGGCTGCAAAAGCTTAAATGAAAGCAAACCACTCATTTAGACCAACAAAGAGAACTCATACCAAATTTATCTAGCAGAGCGGCCTGAAATGAGCTGCACCTCTAGGAAAACATTCTCATAACAAATCCAATGATCTTTCGGTTGACTTATCATTCAGGGAGCTTCAACCAAACAGTCCCAAACAACTAAAAAAAATAATCTTGGTCCTCCAACTGAGCACGTCTACCTGAAATCACTGTATTTTTTTTTCCCTGTGATGGGACCATTGGACAACCTGTTCCTTCCTTTGTGCAAGATCACCAAGAAGGAGATTGATTTGTCAACAGTGCACATGGCACAGGCTCAGCTCAATGCTAAACCAAGGAAGGACTGTGCAATTACTGACACTTCAAAACTTTCATTTCTTCTGGACCAAATGCGAATAACAGGACTCATCTCTCTTTACAAAGGCCTAAAAAGTAGGCATGCAGGTTTGAGCTAGTCACCCAAAACTCCCTTTGGTTGTTGGAAAGAAAGAGGCAGAGTTAATTTCTAGCTTGCTTCACTCTGTAAAGAAGGAAGCCAAGGTTACTAGTCCACTTGCACGTCTGACTTTTAGAAGTCCAAGTCAGGGGAAAAAAAAATTGTTTTAAAAGTAACATTACTTTGAAGATTTTCAAACCTTGAGACATTAATAAAACAAGTTATTTTAGTTAGCTTTAACAAAAACAAAGAAAAAGTGAATTACAGTAAACAAAACAACAACAAAAAAATCCGTTAACAGTATTACTGTACAGATATTTATGTCCTAGAGTTATCAGATCCTATCAGCTTTTCCTGAATACTGCAAGAAGTCTACTACGGCTTTGACACAAACTTGAGCTGTAAGCAACCAAAGGAAGAAAGTCGCCCAAAATTATGATTAGTTTCATGGAAATCACAAGCATTAAAAAAATTTTACGTTAATCACTATTTCTTCCTTTTAAAGTCAATAAATCATTTACAGAAACAGGAGGGTTGGAAAATATTTCACCTCACCGCTCATGTGACTTGAAAGAAAAGCTCAAGGAAAAAGATAATTTTTAAAAGGACTTGAGTAACAGCCAGGCTAACTAAGGATACAGTTGCAGGAACAATGGGATAACTAAGTGCTGTCTTTCCTCTTGGTAGGAAGAGCAGCATTGTATTTGCATAATCGGAATAATTTCTTGTTTATTGAAGTATAGGCTGGGCTCCACAAAAAAAAAAAAAAAAAGAGGAATGCTGACATTTCAGCAGTGGCTCTTCCCCCCAAGCTGCGCAGAATAAGGGCAAGAGGGGAAGAGGAGAAGTCCCCTACACACGGAGCAGAAGCAGAACTGACCTTTAATTTCACAAACTGGGGAAGGCCTAAGGCTTAGAGCATCAGCTCCTACTTGCTTTCTCATTACAGAGCATGATTTTCGATTAAGGTTGGGAGAAACCTTTCAGTCCCACGAGCCCTCTTTTGTCAGATCATTACCGTCAGCATAGAGCAGCAAGAGCAGGCAGTCCTCCTTCCTCCCCTCTCCACTCTCCCCTTCTGCTCCCACCTGCACATTTTCCCCCCTCCTACAGCTCTGAGGCTCCTCCAAGCACAAGCCGAGCAGCGCCAGCCCACTCGCCAAGCTCGCACGAGCCAATGTGTTTTGCTGTTTTATCGGACTTGTGCCAGAGATGCCTGAAAGCAAACGGCAGAGGCAGATGAAGACAGATGTACCTGACTTGAGCACTGACCCCACTTTACTACAGCTGTCACAACAGGGATGGCTGAACACCTCCTTCTCCCCATCCACACTTCAGAGCTGACCTGCTCTCCACTCACCTACCTCCTTCTGTTAGAACAGATGTTAGCGGCCAAAGGAACACAACCTCAAGCTACTCCAGTTTGGGAGAAAGAAGATCACCAGAATGGACTGAGCAGCGAAATCAAAGTTAGTGCTTTTTACTGCTAGATAAACCCCAAAACCATGACAATCTTGTGTGCAGACCTGCTGACTAGATCCAAGCTATGCACAGGAGCATGGGGCCAGGAGGAAGGCCACAGAGAAAAGACTAGCTGTTTCTTTGCAGTACACTCAGATTAAATCCCAAAAGCTTTTTATTTCAGATGATCTTTC
Organism: Anser anser; assembly: GCF_964211835.1. NCBI lineage: Eukaryota > Metazoa > Chordata > Aves > Anseriformes > Anatidae > Anser > Anser anser. Next base: position 148,026,312 of record NC_139720.1, on the reverse strand, counting down.
AGTACTGGGAGGTGGCGGTGTTATGCTGCTGTGAAACACAAAACCAACAGCTTTCCTCTCCTGTTGATTTATCTCTGTGCAGCAAGCATGAGAAGACCGTTGGCTTGCTTCTTTCCTTCCAGAGGACTGCGGCATTTTCACCTCTCATTCAGCAACACAAACATAGGCAGAAATCCACATTAGACTCAGTTGTGGAAAGAGATAATCTATTTTAAAACCCTAAATTAGAAATGTAGATGCTATTTCTGGAGCAAAGAGATTTAAATGTGCACTCCATTAATGTTTTTTGCATCAGTCTTGTGCTTTTCACGTTTAGGTTCCTTCAAAAGCCAGGCGTGCCTACAAGCCAGACTTCTTCAACTTGCTACCCTACCCTTTCTGTACTTATCTTCGTATCGATGGGCCTCCCACTCCCAGACACAATGCCCGATAAATTACACAAGCATTTATTTATTTATTTATTTACATGCTATACGCCATGTGGGTAATAGCCACAAAATGGAGCACAGGAAGTTCCGCACCAATATGAGAAAGAACTTCTTCACGGTGAGGGTGACGGAGCACTGGGACAGGCTGCCCAGGGAGGCTGTGGAGTCTCCTTCTCTGGAGATATTCAAGGCCCGTCTGGACGCCTACCTGGGCAGCCTGCTCTAAGGAACCTGCTTTGGTGGGGGGGTTGGACCCGATGACCTCTTGAGGTCCCTTCCAACCCCTACACTTCTGTGATTTTGATCACACTTCTTCACTACTGTTAGTCTGTAACTTGCTTCTGTTCTGAACAGATTCCAGGCAAGTAATTTTTTTATTATTTTTTTGCCAAGTACAAAAACTCCAGTGAAACCCTAATCTCATTATTCTGGACGTCATCAATTACAATTTGAAAAAATAAAATACATAAAGGGTATTTTAAATTTGTTATAATTGGATATTCAGGACTTATCTTCAAGCTTTACTTTGTAACAATGAGAACTAGAAATTGTTCTGGAGATTTGTTTTTTTGGTTTGTTTTAAAAAGTTATGTTGAAGTTTGCTATCAACTAAGACTAGAGAAATCAAGCCTGAATCACCCAGCTTCAAGTAGTAGTTCAATAGCCTACAGCAATCAAGAAAGCAAACTGGGATAGGATTTTCTACAAAAGGAGATGATAATACCACTGCATGGAATTCAGAAGCATCCTGTATCTTGGTTATTGCATAAATCCCAGTCCCTTTCACATCCAAAAGGTGATACCAGAATTGGAGAGAACACAGAAGAGAATGACAACAATCACAGGAATGAAATGGCTACCATACGCAGAAAGGCAAGAAGGATTAAAGCTCTTTAGTCTGGAGGGATATGCTTATGAGTGAGGCAGCACAATGATCTGCAAAATCACGAGCAAGTTGAAGGAGATGAAAAAGGAGCAACACCATGTTTTTGGTGATTTTTTTCCCCCTATCCAGTGCTATTAACTACAAACATGACATGACTCAGGAAGTCCCCCAATCCACAGATAACTGGACACTAGGTAAAATATTCTGAGGAAGTATCACCATGAACTTTCCTTCTCCAGTTCTTCCTTTAACTGTTTTGGCAGACAGACAAGGAGACGAGGTAGCAGTTGGGCACCACCTGATTAACTTCTCTAACACAGAGCCCAAAGAGCTGACACTGCTCTTCCACATGGCTAAATGCCATGAAAAGCTCATGAGAACGTTCCCAACCTCCACGAATAGGTCAACCCGCCTTCAGAGAAACTTATTCGTGCTCTGAGAGTAAAATGTTCACTGTCTGAAGTGTAGAGTCGATTTTATAGTTGGCTATTGTCTGAATTACAGTTCTGAACCTATTACGAATGATCCCACAACTGCTACCCGGCCCACACAGCTAGGCCCTCAGGCCAGCGGTCATGAGGTGCTGCACAGGCCGTGGGGACTCTCAGATATCAGACCCCAAGTTTGTCACCAATATAGCTCCCCCTCATGAAATGCTGTAGTGGGTTTACGTGGCAAGGTTTTGGTAGCAGGGGGCCATAGAGGTGGCTTCTGTGAGAAGGATCTAGAAGCTGCCCCATGTTAGGTAAGGGCCCCGCTGCTGACCAGAGCCAAGCCAGTAAGCGATGTTGTTTGCGCCTCTGTGAGAGCAGATTTAAAAAAGGGAAAAAAATAAAAAAGTGAAAACATGGATATTAGCTGCATGTGTACACGGGAAGACTTGCACACACTACATACTTACCTGAAAATGGCCTGGTTGAAGGGGGACTTACTGCAAAGAAGCTACATTAACTTAACGCCCAGGCCTTTTTGTAGCCTGCAGGTAGGCTTTGTGTCAGGAGGACAGCCACATCTACTGGGACAACACCACTTGTCCAACTGAACTTTACTACAACAGTGCATGAACAACAAAGCTCAGTAGAAACATATTCCCTTCTAAATATGTACGTAAACTAAACTATGAAAATTGCCATCAACTTTCAGAGACCTGCATTCCTTAGGTTTTTATTTTTATGTTTAAAGTAAGAAGTCTTCTCTCCCACGTTTCTCTTCAAAAATAAAACCCAAAAGTGTTCCAAAAGCAAGTGTCATAAAACAAAATCAGCAATAAAGCCCATCAATTAAGAAACAACAAGATGAAGAAGAAATCATTCAAAGGATAGTTTAGATTTATTGTTATTACTAATCAGATTTTTCTTTAAAATTAGACCATTTCTCTGTACAGTCCACCTGCATTTTTTAATTTAGTTACATCCCATTGAAGACATATCCATATTGAAAATAAGTTCTAAATGGAAACAAAAATTTTTTGGAGCTTCTGGGCATGTAAAAGAAACAGGTAACTGGCTCTTAAATATTTTACAAGGGATTTTGAAGTCTTAAGTTGGCCTTGCCCTCCTGTCCCTCTCATTGAAAAAAAAAAAAAGCACAGTTGCTATTCTCTTGCTTTTAAAGTGCAGCATTGTGTTGGGCTATTACTCTACAGCCGGGATATATGATTAAATACAGCAAAATTGTCTGAAAATGCAGACCCAAGAAGTGCATGGCAGCAAGATTCCACATCCTAATTTAGTTTACTGTTAAAAACAACTGCTATGATGGGAAAACAACACAAGCAGAAATGAACTCAGACAACAATTTACACTAAAACAGTCCTCAGCTGAAGCTCATGATAAAATTTGTACAGTCAAGAGGGGCATTAAGTTCATTAACATAAAATTTCCATTCATCTTAAATACTTTTCTCCTAACCCTCATATGTTTATATCATTGCTTCCTTTCTGAATGGAAATCTATCACTCTCAAAGTCTGAGGTCCTCTTCGTACTTTTTTCCCATCCAACCCATTTTTCTTGCATCCCTTTCCCTCACTTGCTCCTTGTTGATTTTCTCTTCTGCAGTTTACCTATCCATGCAGTCGCTCTTCCAAAAGTTTAGTTCCTCAGTAATTCAAAAGTAGATCTTTAGCTTCTGACATTATTTTTCCTCCCCCGCGGAAATATTTTAATTCATTGTATAACCAGTGTGAAAAGCTTCCTGCTGTCATGCTATGACCACTTGTGCTATGGTCTAGTTTCAGAAAAGAAATTGCTTGCATCTCCCACTTGCAGCAACTATAGAGCAACTTTGCTCTGAATTTTGCACTGAATACACTTTGCTCCTTCTCCAGGCTCTTAGTAAGGATGGCTACAGAAACTCAACTTAGTTCCCTCTGTATAGATAAAGTTAGAGCTCTGCTGTGTCTATCCCTAGGCGGGATATGAACCTGGAGATTTGTGGTTAGTCTTCATTTGCAGGAACATGAGAGATTATGTTCCAAAATGCCTTACTAAGGCGTGTAGTCTCAAAAGCCCACGGTGCTGCTGTGGAAGGGGAACTTGGCATAAAACAAAAGGAGTTCTAATGATTATCCAACTTCAACTAAAATCAGTAAAATCCCAGCTTTAACTACCTGGCTTTTTTAAGATGGAAAAAGAAAACAGCAACCACACCTGCCATTCTTACGTAACAGCCTCAGCATCGTGCTTGTCCAAAGCACAGTCCTACCTCTCAACTCAGCAAGCGGGCAATCCAGGCAGTAACAGCTTCTCCGCAAAAACTCTGCTGCAGCAGGTTGAAAAATGTGGGGACGAATACCAGTTACATTGAACTTTTACTTACTTGTCCCGTCCCTCCCATCCCTGCCTCTTTCAGACACCCAGAGGGCCAGTGCAAGGTCGGGGTGGTCTAACACCTTGTCACCCATTTTTGGCCACTAGTCAATGTACAAAGAGTATAAGAAACTGGACTAGTAGGAGAGTGCTATTTACCATCCTACTCTTCCCTTCTTTCAAGGATTTACATTTAGTGATTTCATGCATCAGGGGGTACATCCATACTGCTGTAACAGTCCTGAGCAGATTTCTCCACCCCTCAGTTTGTCAAATTCCTTTTTGAACCAGTTCATGGTTTTGACCTCAGCAGCACCCTCCAGCAACAAGCACCACAATTCAGTGATGTGCTCTTCTAAATCCACAGCATGGCAAAGTTCATTCAGTGTCCTTAGCTCTTGTTAGACAAATTGCTTCAGTTAACAATTGTTCCCCATTCACCCTCTCTACACCCCTTATAATTCATTTAGGTCTATCAGCAACTTTTTCCTTAGCAATCTTTTTCCTCGAGCTGAGATGCAAGCGTAATTCATCTGCCTTACACAGACGCTGTTCCACAACTTCAACCATCTCTGCTGCTCTTCCAGGTCCTTTTGGGACAGAAATAAGGAGAAACAGATGCAAAGGCAGGTCTCACAGTACAAAGTTAGAACTCATCATTCACCTAGGAGATGACATAACAACGCCTTCTAGTTTGTTCTCTGTTCCTTTCCAAAAAAATTCTAATCTTCCTTATGTTTTTGACCACACGAAGAACCTGGAAAGATCTGTGCTGTTAAAGAGCTTATGGCTAATCTAATTTACATGCTAATTCAGCGCTTAAACCACTACTACAGAAACCCAAGTCTTCCATGACATAACTTGACCTCTAACAATTTAAGGATATAGGACAGTAGATAAACACAGTTTTAATTATCAGGACAATAACCTGTTTTGATTGCTTCGACCAGCTTGTCATTCTTCTCTCCTTCGAGCAGCCTGTGGTAGTATCCAGGGTTTTGCTCCATGTTGGTTTGGGCCCCACTCACGATCATCCAGATCAACGCACGGTGTTCATTGGGGATGCCTTTTCTGATGTATCTCTTCACTGCAAAACAAGAAGTTTTTGTTTGTTAGATTGCTTTGAAAACATCTCCAGCTACGTTTTTCTTTTGGAATGAGCAACAGAAAGTTGATAAGTCACAGGACAACTCTTGACTAGAGATTATTAGGCTTTCTCCCCTATACCACCACTTAGGATAAGCATTTTCTTCTCAGCTACACAGTTTATTTTTGATTCTTGCCTAAATACTTGCCACTCAAACGCCCCAGGCTGATCTCCAGACCCATGCTTTTCTCAGTCCTCTGTTGCCTCATTAGGATTTTGAATCCTTCCCACTTTCTGACTGGAGATACGAACACCAAAAAGCTTATCCTTGATCTTTGTCCTTTATCATTCAGACAAGCATTAACTTTTTTCTTTCCCTAACGGCCTCTGACGCGTTACCACTGTTTGCTTGATTATGCTCTAGCATAAATGGCTCTGTTAACCTAACACTGGGATTTCAGCTTAGCACCTAACCACTGAAACCATAGCAGGCACAGAAGTATGAAATACGTGGCTACTGTCTAAACTCATTTAGAAGGGATGGAAATGTGAGAGGGCAGCAGATGATTTGTCCCAGAATAACTGGGGAAATCTTTTCAGATCTAAAATAGCTGTTATCTCCTGCATCCTCGTCTTATTTTTTTTTTTTAAGCAGATGATTCAGTGTGAATAACTAGGATGCAAGATTGCAGGAAGAAGCATCAGGCTAATAACAGCCAAAGCAGCTTCCTCCTGGGAATGGAATGAAAGATGTTAATAAGGGAACCAATGCTGCTCATCGGTACATAATCCTACATCAGCATTACCCCTTCTGACCCCAAAAAGACAGCCGAACTTCTGCTTTTTTCCAGAGAGAAGAAACTGACAAAGGAATCAGACATTTACTACTGAATGAACGACAATTAAAGCACCAGCTTCTCTTCTCCGAATTCAATGGGACTCGAATGAGAGTGGGGAATTCTTGGTAGTTGCACAAAATATCATTACCTAACCTGGTTTTATCCAGTTACATAGGTCTGTAACTCATGATAAATGGTGTCTGAATTAAAGGTCTTAAAAACAGCAGAGCAAAACGAGTTTACAGCAACTCAGCCAGCGACCTTCTACATGCCTCGTTTCCTCCTCTTTTTAGCTGCCTATCCTTTAGGAGCCAAAACTGCTTTCCCAATGTCAACGGAGAGATCTGTGCATCTCTAATGGGCATTCCACCCACCTAAAATCTGGCACTTTCTCTCAAAAAAAAAATGTTCCTACCCTTCACATTTGCAATAAGCACCTGGCCTTCAGGGTACAGTTCTTATTTAGCGTTCCCATGAGGATTTATACTATGGGTAATGGCCTCTCTTGTTCCAGCTGTAAAGTAACTTTAACTGCAACCTTTTTCTAGACAGACTGGAAATAATTCACTCGTTTCTGTTTGATAATCCCCACTTCATCTTTTTTTTTTTTTTTTTTTTTTTTTTTTTTACAAGATTTTGAACTCTGATGCTCAATAAATCCTATAGATGGGCACAGCAAGCACAGGAATGCAGCTAAGGAAGCAGCCCCATTTCAGCCAGCGCGAAGACATGTTCAGATGAGCCCGCAAATGCTCCTAGAAGCACACACACTGGGTAAAATCACCGGATTATCATATTTTAACACACAAATTGGGATGATATTTTTTTTTTCCTGGAAAAACTATCAATTCTGAAAGCACAGCCAGCAACCACATCCAACAACAATACGCATTGAATTCACAGAAGTGGGGACAGGCCTTTGACATTGGCACAAGGGGAAAGCAGCCCTGCAGCGCCCAGTACACTCATTATTCCTCAGTGTCATCATTCACATGACAATGGACAGCCAGAGGCTCGTATTGCCCCGAGCGCTTCCACATTATCTTCAGGAAATAGAAAGCCCACAACGACATCCCACACAGCAGAATATCCTCCCACTGTCATATTTAAGAAGCTTTCACAGATGAAGCCGGATTGTGCATGTGTCTTCAATCACACGTCCGCACCCGACTGTAAACCACCGGCTTGATCTCAGAAGCAGCACTGCTGAAAACCACCGAGCCCTCAGCACCTGCACCCAGATGCTCTCCCATAGCATGCAACAGTCTAAGTTTTGGAGCGTGTGATAAAGAAATATCTTTACATCAAAATTTTGCCTCTGTTCATAGACGAAACACGAAACATCAGTTTTTAAGCAAATTGTTTAACACAGGATATGGTAATTCTTGAGGTTTTTACCTCAAGTTAAAGTTGTATTCACCTTTTCCCCTTCCCCTTAATGTTGTTTCACTCTACACCATGGACAGACCAAGTTATGCAGGAAAACACCATGTAAAAACAAAAATTATCCTGCCTAAAATATTAGAAGAGTGTGGTTTTGACAAACATCTGCACGTAACAATTACGATTAAATGCTGAGGAAAGTAACTCGGACCCTGGAAAAAACTCTACGGCAGAGCTGAAAGCAGCATACCAACAAAGAACTGAAGGTTTTGTTTTATGCGTACATCACAGAAGAAACAAAACAGACCTGTGCTGTAAACATTCAAGTTACTGTCAGACGTACAAACTGACTTCCCAAGATGCTCCTTCCTTCCTCCAACATCTGGGCAGGAACAGATGTGCTCCTGCGACAACCACTTTCACCTTTCACTGGATTTTACCAGCCTCAAAGACCAGAAAGTGCCTTCTGCTGCCCAACATTTTGACTAATCCACTTGCAGCCCAATTCTCTTACACAGCACACTTTTGGTCAGAGTTAAGCTCCTTTGGGTAATTATGTCAGTTTGTTGCCTGCCTGTGGTTGTCTGCCTGCCTGCCTACTGTCCCAATAAAGACAGCGGCCAAGCGGATGAAAGCAATAATTCTATCTTCTTTGTTACTGAGATCCTGTGAAAGAGAGGAGGTAAGCGACCAAACGCCAACTGGAACTTCTCATGTGCAGAGGAGACAGCATTGATAACAACGGCAGAAAGGGAAACACAACACCACAAAATAGCACAAAGGAAGAGACTGGAGAACGAGCAAAAGGAACTATCAGCCAAAACTCCCATGACCTGCCCTGCCGGAAGGCTCTGACCCAGAAAAACAGGATACACTGCTTAATTACCCTTGTTAAAATGTAGCCTAATTAGTTTTCTTTACAGTAGACCAGAATTACATACGTCCATACCGCACATGGGCATGAGGCTAACGTGAGCAGCACGTGAACACGCCACATTTCCAAACTGGAAAATTAGCACAAGTCATCACTTCTTCCTGGCCAGCTGGGCCGGAGCGCTGAGCTCCTCTACGTGTGGAGACAAGTGGGTGTGGAGCCGCAGAGATGTCACACGTACAGCACCTCTCCCCCAGCTAGACACAACAGGGCACCTTTCAAAAAGGCCCCAGCAGAACTCAAACGGGTAGGGGTTTGCAGATACACCTGTTGGGTTTAGGGGAAAAAGCAGCAAATCAAGCATTTCTCAGTTCTAGCTTGTGGTTGACCTGCAGCCGAGGGAAAGTCGATCAGAACCAGAGGTTTGAGCTCCAGAGCAAGGAAGCCAGGTGCTGGAGTGCCTTACCAGGCAGCGAGCACCCCACAAAGCAGACCTTCTGCTCCCCAAGGGCCTGCAGGGTCATCTTGTAGGATAAAGCACACACCGAAGCAACTGCTTAGGTAATTAATTCTGTGCTTCACAGAACTGACAGGCTTCAGTCTGAATCCTGGTATCAGAGGGGAAGTATTTCAGTCAGTAGTTGTACAGGTTCATCTGCTGCTCTCCTCCGCTGAGGTATCAGCTGATGATGGTGAGGGCGGCTTATTGTAACAACTTCAAATTTACACTCAGACTGCACTTCCTCAACGCTACTTACCCCAGTCGCTCTCCTTATAATTACACATTATATATTACACAGATACATGAGAATGCAGATTTGAGTACCTTTAGCAAAAATTAGCATCAAAGATGATACACCAGCCTGCAAGGGCTTGCTACAGCCAAAGCTGTTGCCTGCATCCACTCAGTGGATCTACGTTATCCCATTTTTCACAAACCGCAGCAGGCTTTTTAAAAATACAACACATTAGCCTGTTTGGGAAGATAAACATGACATAAATGGTTGTTATCATTATGTGTCTAGAGGGACAGCACCACTATTGGTACTGAAGCTTAGTGGACAAGCTGAGAGAATTAGTCAAAGTTTCGCCTCTGAAATACGACCAAAGGCATTCACACTGCTCTGTCACAGGAACGTTCTGCGTCTGTGAGGCTGGAACAGGCTACACAAGAGCAGAGAGATGTGAGCAGCTTGCACAAATTACTAAAGGTTTCACCCGTCACAGTTCACCCATTTTAAGAAAATAAGAAGATGAATTAAAACCCAAGATTATTTTTTTCCACAACTAGAACACTAAATTCTGCAGAAACTCAAAATCCTCAGAATACTGCAAATAACTCAGAATCCTTAGAATACTACAAAATAACTCAGAATACTGGAGATTACTACTATATTAAAAATGAACACCCTAAAAAAATCTTCTTTATCTTTGAAAGAACAGTAAGAAGGTATCAGTAGTTACTTTCTAGTTAGCAGCATATGATCTAGCAACTGTAGCTCAAACCTACATTTTCTGGTGTTCCTCAGCCTCAAAACTGACATCCTTGCACTAAATACACTGTTCCACTTTAAATGTCTCGCTTGTTATCGTTCCATTCCTGATGCCAAGGGGAAAAAAAACAGCCAGAATCAGCACTCAAAGTCCGTACCTGAAGCAGAGCTTTGAACATTCAGCTACGTTACAGCCAGTGCATTAACTTCTGGTTTGTTTTACTCACTTTTTCTTTAACATAGAGAACTCCAAAAGGTTTCCTAAAAGAAAGCAACCTGAATAACGTAATTGAGAGCAAAGGGAAAAAATTGATGCCTATATGGAAAAACAACCAACCCAAAGAAGGGGGGGGGGGGGGGGGGGGACACACCTTCAGACTCACAACACCCCGTCCCCTTCTGATTCCCTCCATGTATTTATTTCTCCCTATCATCTCTCTTGTAAGATGAAGAAAATCTCTAGTAATGTTTCCTTTTTGAACTGGCCATAAACTGTTCCATCAGCATGTTCTCCAATGCTGCGTTAGCTCCCGCATTAATTTTTGCTTTGTTCAATCTGTAAGGCGCTTAGTTTTAGCTCTCCATACACACCCTTCTAGCAGCGAGGTGAACATCGTTTTACAAAAGGAGGATAAAATGAACTAGAAAATTTCAGCGATCTAAAAACCGCCAAGGAGTCAATACCCACTCTGCTGGTAGAGACCTAACGTCCCCATCCCGGGGCTTCCAGACAATGCCTTCTGCATCATCACACGTCTTTTCAGAGAGAGCACAGAGCAGAATGCAATGTAACAAACAGCTGTACACCAGCATCTGGAAGTGCCAGTGGCCATAATCTCTGGGTTACAGATGTAATAAGATATTACAGTGTATGCCAAAGAAGGATTACTCCTTTGTAAGCTGTAAATCAAATCAATGATCCCCCTAACAACAGGGCATTCGTTTACGTATTGTTACTGTTTATAATAATATTTTTCATTTGAAGGAGAAAACAGTATTCAACATTCAAAAACCCAAACCAACTGAACATAACGTATACCGGTTCCAACATAATGCTCTTTTACTTGTAAGCAAACATACAGCTCACCTTTTAAACTCTTCTGTATACTGTTTTTCCCCTTCAGGAGCTTGGACCATTTTATCGCTCTTCTAGTGAGTACCACTAGGTATCTGGAAAAGAAAGCTTCGTAGGATGCGTAATCAAAGTCATCCGGCCTTTCAAATCCATATGGATCAACCCTATAAAACAAAAAAAAAGAATTCTTGTACAACTGCTTCTACATACCTTCAAGTGAGGAAAAAAAAAAAAAGTCAATTATACTTTAAATAACTTCCAGATGCTATTTCTAAATGCAGCTCAAAACTCTCTCCTCCCAACAAACACTTTACGCAGACTGTTACACTCTGCATAGCATATCAAAGCTGCTTAAGTAAATGAATTTAAATATGCACCGTTCAGTCAGTTTTACAGATTTCACTCGTTTTAGAAGTAAAGAATTTTTAGAGCAAAGGATCTGGTGTGTGCAAAATTGACCCAAATTACCACTGCACAGAAGTCCAGGGTGCGTTTTTCTCCATAACACTGATAAACAATTAAAAAGAGAGAACTGACATTGTAGAAGCATAGCACAAAAGCTCAAATATGGACCAAACTCACTTTTCCACGCAGTTCTGCACAGAAAAATGACAACAAAAAGAGGTAGTACCATGGTACAAAGATTATTTTTTAAAGGGGTTGTTTCTGAAATACGGTCAGAAGCTGGAAATTCGGGAAAAAAAGTCATTGTGGCCAGCTACCTTCTGCATATGTAGGATCAGAAATGCTTATCTTAACATCTTCACCAGTTTTTCAGTAGGAGGTCATGTTATCTCGGGCAACGTGGAGCTGGTGGAATCACAGAATCATTAAGGCTGGAAGAGCCCTCCGAGATCACCTGGTCCAACCACCCCCCTGCCACCAATGTCACCCACTAAACCACGTCCCTGAGCACCACGTCCAACCTCTCCTTGAACACCCCCAGGGACGGAGTTTCAGAACCGCCAGCCCGACTCCATTTCGTCTCGATGCACCCAGCCACTTTTGGAAACCAGATTTGGGGCAGCTCCCCTGACCGCTTTACACCTGCTGCCGATCCGGGGATCAAACAGGCAGAAAAGTTGGCAAGAGCCTCACGGGGAAGGCTCGCATCACGCCTTCCCTTCATTCAGAGGCGGAATTTGCCCCCGGACAGGCAGTGGCACAGCCTTAGGTAAACTCAGGCTGAGGGGATCTTCCTGGAGGCGAGGCACGGGGCAGAAAGGGAAGATTTATTTACGAGGCAGGCAGGGGAAGAGGCCGCAGGACGGTGCCGGCGCCTCGCCCAGCGCACACCTGCGCCGCCGCCGGGGGTGGCCAGGTCCAAAAATTTAAAAAAATAGGAAAAAATAAGGAAAAAAAAAAAAACACAAAGCACACCACCAAAAGTGACCGTACTGCCACTGCACACGGGCAGGCGGGGAAGTTGTAAAAGCGGCGTTCCCGAGGGCTGCCCCCCGGGGAGCCGGCAGCAGGGGGCTCACCGGCCCGGGCCAGCCCGGGGGGAGCGGGCAGCCGGCCCCGGCGCCCACCGCCGAGCCGAACCGGCCGCGGTCCCTCCAGCCCTACCTGTACGCCCAGTCCCGGCCGTCCTCTCGCCCGGCCATCGGCCGTCCGCGCTCGGCCCCCTCCGGCCGGGAGCCGCCGGCGGGCTCTCCTCAGGCCGAGCAGCTCCGCCTCGGCCGCCCCATTCGGAGCTCCGGCTGCCCGGCCCGGCTCCGCCGGCTGAGGGGCGGGGGCGGCCGCCCGGACCCGCCTCCCTCCCGTGCCGGGGGCCGGGCTCTGCCCCGGCCGCCCCCATGCCAGGACGGGGGCTGCCGGGGGTCCCCGGCTCCGTGGAGACCCCCAGAGGGCGAGCGGGGCGCTGCCTGGGCAGCCCCTGTCCTGCGGAGGCCGGAGGGTCCGCCGCGGCCAGCCGCCATTTCGGGGTCCCGCGGCGGCGCCCGGTGGCTGGTTGTGGGGGAAGGTCCCTGCATGCGCCCCCCTTCCTTTGGAGTATGTGCGCTTAAGTGTCTGCAGGCATTAGTGCTTCTGATCAGGACTCGGTGCTGGAGTGGATATACCTCATTAAAAGTCAGTCTTCTTGTCTTCGGTGCACTTTATCCCACTGCAACAAACAGATGTTGATCTGGTGCTGTTTGGATGGGTGTATTTCACATTTCTGTGACTTCTTGAGAAATTGTCAAAGATCTCAGTGCAAGGGAAATGTTTCAGAGGCGGTTGTGTTAGTTTTCGAATTCACTCGGTTGGTTTGAGCTATTTTTTCCCCAACTCCTCAGGCTCTGATACAGCCTTCCATTTAACTTTATTTCCCCAAATAACTCATTGGAAGTACAGTCAGTGCTTTGTTACATTGAAATACGATTAACTTTAGTTCCTGCTGACTTAGTTTCCACCTCAAACTAACGATCTAGGGGGGCAGATCGTCGAAGACATGCGGAGTAATAATACCACAAATATTAATACCCAGAAAGGCTTCCCTATTTCCTGAACCCGCCTCTAACATTAGCATACTGCTCCTCGCCTTCTGAGGCATGGAACAAACCCCAAAACTCACACAGACTCTGCACTGTCTGGCTGCTGGCAGCATAACTCGTACCGCGCTGCAGAACAGACGGGAGAGAGGGAAATTATATTCCTGCTTGTCCTTTTTTAATCAAGTTCTGACTTTGCACCAAGCGAGCACTTGGAAAATTACAGCTCCTGCCAGAGAAACATTATCTAGTCCAGCCAGCAAGTCATAGTTGCTGAAGACAACAGATGGGATTTCGGGAGGGAGATCAACAGTTGTTCCTTCCCAGCACACTCCTCAAGAAAGCTACCTCCTCTGTGTGGGATCAAAGGCAGTCACCCACACAGCAACGTGGATGCAGTTGGGCTCCGACAACAGGGAAAAAAAACACAGAGCCTTGTACTCGTGTCATCTGCCGTCACAGGCGTGTAAAAGTTCCCCCTTGTTCAGCAAAACGCAATACTTTTCGTGAAATCCGATGGAAAATTCTGGGCAAAAGCAGGAGCGCGACCTTTCTGGCAGGGGGATGGTCCCCGGAAAATGGCTGTGCGGCGTCACGAGCACGCCGGAGTACTGGCAGGGCTGGAACCTGATTACAGAGCAGCGAGGGCAGAGCCGCCGGCGCCTCTGCCAAGCCCGCGCGCTGACACCCTGCCAGCGTTGCCTTGGCTGAGGGTGGGCAGGGGTGTGCTCCGCAGACTGCTCTGCCCAGACACTCGGCCACAGCTGCTCAGAAAACGCTTGGAGGAGCTGGGACTAGAAGGAGGAAACGCTGTCCCACCGATGGGAAAAGGGACCCTCGCCTTGCTCCCCCAAATCCCAAAGCCGCAGCACTCAGTTGTAGTTCATCTGAAAAGGGCTGGCTGTGTTGCGCATGTTCCTTCTAAAGTGGTTCCGTCAAAAATTCCCCATGAACAACAGGTTACGTCTCCGATTAATTACGGGCACACCTGCAGCACATCAAGGACAGCCTTTGTGTATGCCACGGTGCATTTTTACCGTCAGCAAGCCTTAAATGTTTTAGACAGTTCCTGTTGCTTTGATGCAAGTCTAACAGCTTTGTGGTGCGCTCTGATGTATGCTGGTTTCACAAAAAGGCTCCCATTAAACTTCAGGTAGCTCCTATGAAGAATCTTTCATCTCAGTATCATGGCTGATAATGTGAACCAGTCTCCTGTCTGGCAAGAGAATACCTTGGTTGTCCTTCACAGGGTGTCAATGCTGCTCTCTTCTGGGCAGATCATATCGCGTCTTTTTTTAAAGGCATACAAAGAAAGAAATGCATAAAATCTCAAATCTGAAAACTTCATGTGCTTCGTTTTTGCTCAGCGGGAAAGTGACTTTTTGATACCAGTGACTTTTGATCCCTACTTTAAGGGAGCTGCTGACAGGGGCAGTGGCAGTGCAGGAGGGGAGTTTTGGGACATTCAGCTCAGAGAAGCACCTTCCTGACTAGTGCCTGGCACATGGGGAATGAACCTGATGTGCCTCCCCCTGCCCCCTTGCATCCAGACCCTTATCCCTGAAATTTTTACATTATGGCAAATGCGTTTGGTAGAAATTCTCATCTCGCTGCTCGCCAGAGTAAGCCCTTAAAATAGGGACTTCCCTTTAAGGCTAGGCATTTAGCTCTGCTCACTGCAGGGCAGATAAACACAGCCGAGTAGTATTTCACGCGCTGCGGCATTCACAGCTTCACTCGCCTGTATTGCCCTTGCCCCGTATTTTAGCGAGGAACACTTCCATATTTGTGTTTGTAGAGCAGTTGTTATTAAATAGCAACACCAGCAAAATTTTCAGCCTTATCAGGAATAGTCGTAGGTAGCGTTATGCTACCCAGTCCCAGGGGCTCAAACAGCCACAGCGGTGCAGGACCAGACCTGGGAAATGGACCACATGTGCTTGGCATATCGGCAGCACTGAAACACAGTTCTGCTTCTCACATGCTACTGCCAAACCCCTTGCTGCTTTTAGGCCAGAACTGGGGGGGTCATCAACAGAAAGCCTTCAGTAACATTTGTGGAAGGAAATCCTGGAAGGAGCCACAAGGATTCTTTATCTGTCAGAGAATGGAAGAAATATATTATTTTCTGTATCATAAATGTGTCGTTTTTCTGTCCCAAGGCTCTTCTCACTGGCTGCAGGAGGTCAATGATAACAAACTGTCGGGGGGAAGCAGTGTGCGATAGGACCGAGGACATGGTGCACCTACTGTTTTTGACAGCACTGGTGAGTCTGTTTATTGAGAAGCACCTGTGAGAAACACCATTCCCAGCAAGGCCAGCAGGTCTGCTTTTCCAAATCCAGGCGAGAAGTTTAAAAAAACCCTAGCTATTCACAAAACAGTTAAAAACCCCTGTTCAGAAATAGCACAGGCGGAAGCATTGGAGGGGACATGTGAGGTTTGCCAATGCTTTGAGAGGAGATGCAAGCTCCTCTTGAGATTCACGCAGTTCAGCACAGTATTATCATAAAATACTTCAAACTTAGGGGGAGTTTGGGCCTGTAGCAAATGCTGTCAGGTATGTTCACATTAAACACATTTTACATATCTATTTGGAAGGAGCTATTTTGAGCTGTCTGCTCCTTCAGCTGCTCCTGAGAGGGGTCTTGGAGAAAGAAGTTTTGCAAGTGTCAGTTACAGCTGCATCGTGGCTGGGATCGGGAAGGTTGCTGCTATGTATTCCAGTCTGTAAGAAACAAAACTAGAGGTTTTCTCCTGAAGACATGAGTGAGACCTGCTATGCAGGGGGTATGCAAGGTAGGGCCTCTTCAGCTGGCAGGGTGGAGGGAGTGGGGAGCGGGATAGGAAGGTGATCCAGCCTGGAGGGACCCTTGGGGAGGGTCTCGTCCCTTGGAAAGAGTGCTGAGGGGAGATCATGAGTTCACCTTGAGCAGAGCAGGGAAACCCCATGTGGTAAAGAGTATTTAAAAGAGTATTAATTAAGAGTATTAAAAGAGTAGTGATTCCTGCATAGCAAGTGGTTAGGAAGTTGTGTCTGAGTATTAAAGCAGAGTTTGAAGTATTTTATAATGATACTGTGCTGAACTACATGAATCTCTTTAGCATCTAAAGAGTGATGACCGAAATGGCTTATGTCAATTCATTGTGAGATGCTGTGAACTCAGGTAACAGAACAGATCTGTCCAGACTGTTTAAGGAAGTAACAAGATAAATAGGTAAAATTACCAAGCAGCTATGAAGAATAACACACATCTCAGAGAACAGGCTTTTTACAATACTTAAGTATCTGGAAACAGGTACTTGGAATAAAAATATATTTCTGAAATGAAAATTTAAATTGCTGCTACTCAGAGAATGTATTGCTCATACAAGTTTGTGGCCATTAATGCTGGATTCTCTAATACCAACGCTGGCAGAACAAAAAAGAGTAATGCAATCTGCACGCACCAAAGAGTGCAATAGCTCTTGGCAAAGCATCCAGACAATGTTGCTACTCCTTTGCCATGAGCAAATACACACACAGGCACAAAAAGATAATTCTTACTGGTAACTGGATGTTCCAGTATCCTAAGTAAGCGATGAAACTCACAGCATACATTTCCCTTGTTCGTGTGGCTTATCGTATAGACCTTCATCTTTGTGTCTGTATTTAGTAAACCACTCCATGCAAGCATACCCTGCCTTGCTGGAGCTCTACTCTGCATTCATTTAGCTTGAGCTACTTTCATATGACGGGAAAAAACTGCTATTCCCTGCTCAGGGAAAACAGTTTAGATTAAGCAAATTTGGCAATATAGAAACATCCACTAAGAAGTGAAGATATATATATATATATATGTATGTATATATATTAATCACTGGAGGAGTATCTTCTCGCCTAGGCACAATGTGCTGCAGGACTAGACAGCTCGTCCATCTGGCCAGGTTAAGGAATGCCACCATCACATCCTGACGCCTTTGGTTCGTGTTACCACCACCTACCTACCGGGTTTAGTCAACCTCCAGCCTACGTACGGACTGAGTCTCTGGACGGGTAATGAAATGCTGAACTTGCTCCATATTTTTGTCCCAGCAAATTGCGTCATGCTTACATAACTACTCTGTGGGCCTGATTAAACCTGCTCATGTGAATTGTTCCAGCAGCAATCGCTGAACTTTAGAACAGGCTGTATAGCAAGGACAGAAACATATAAATAATAATAATAATAATAATTTCCTCTCTTCCCTGAAGGCTTCACAGCTTCACACTGATGCAGGTTGCTAGCTGGCAGGACAAGCTACAAACCCACGTGCAGTCTTGAACACGCCAGTGTTTTGATTACTCTCAGTATGACTGTGGCCCCAGGAGTCAAAGCATACTGATATGAGCAGCTATAAAAAGGAGCTCTGAAGCTTGCTGCCTACCACCACAGCTGCCTGGAGAATCAACATTACCCGTGGAAAACTCTGCAGAGGGGTTTTTGCACTCAGCTGCCATCCTCCAGCTGAGTCAGACGAGAAGGCTCAAGGCTGTAAGTGACAGTGCTGGGAACAGCAGGGAAGAAAAATGATGTGGCAGTGCCCTCGATGTGAAAAACACTGCAAAAGTAGATGTCAGAGGTGATATGAAAACAATACTTGAACATTAGGAAGCGTTCCTAAGACAGAGACAGGAATGTCCTTGCGAAAAGTGAGCAACTCTCACAGAGCAGTGACCCTATGGAGTGGAATTGAATGAAACAAATGAGAAGTTCCTACTGGCTAATTGCTTGATGAATCTTAGGTCAGGCTGCAACTTCAGAAAATGTGTTTGTGATTCGAACTGACAAAGTATTTTCTAAATGGCTTTGTTTTTTTTTTTTTTTTTCCTTATCTACTTGAATGGTCATAGGCAGTGTGCTGAAAGCAATTTAAATTCATGCTGGTGTTGTTTAATTTCCTGTGGCTGTGTGAGTGCCGTGCTTCTAACTGAACCTTGAAATTCCTCAGGGAACAGTAACTCCCTCTTCCTTCTCCCCACCCTCCACCCCTTTTTGTCCCCATCCCTATTGAGCTTGTGAAGATACCTAGCTGACTAGGGATAGGCTTTCGGGCTTATATCTGAATGTCATCTCACTGCATACCATAATTTTACATTCCTACCTGGCTCTGACAAGTGAAAGCAAGCCTTCTGCTGGCCTTCTGCTGCGCTGGGACTCGTGCAAGGACTCTCGTTACAATTGTCTCAAGCACTATCCTGTTCCACCATCAGCAGGCAGAGTTATCATTACAGGCATTTAAATACAATCATTTCTTGTAAATGCATAGTGTAAGCTGTGAAGGACATTGTCTATTTTATTTAATTATCTCTTTGCTGTTAAGGGTTTCTCAAAAATCATTAGGATCATTAAAAAAAATCATTATCAACAATCATCAAAAATCATTAGGGAAAAAAAAAAGAAAATGTTGACATAATTTGGTGTAAAAAGGAAAAGGATTAGGAAAAGGATTATAGCTGCCCATGCAATGGGAGATATCCATTCCTTACATGGAATAAGGCAGGAGTTTTCTGGGAACACAGATAGTCCTAAGTTTCTGTAATTAAATACCATTTCAAAATGCAAATGTGCCAGGACACTGAGTCTAGGTCGGATCAGCAAATTCCCTTTCTGTAAGTTCCCAGATTTGGAGTGCTGAACTCCATGCTGTGCTCCCAAGGACACTGCTGTCCACTGCAGCCTTCTGCACGCGTATTCCCCATGCGCTTTTCAGACTCATGGGCTCAAAGAAAACTTAGAAGTTTTGTGAAAAAACAAGCTTGGGTTTGACAGCAGGAGTGGCTGAAGGTCCTTTCGACTGCAGGGTACAGCAATAACCCTCTGTGCAGATAAGTCTCAGTATTTGCATGTAATCAAGGTATCGGCTGAAATAGCTCATGTTATTTTTAAATTCCTTTGGAAGGTAAGAAACTTTGATTGCAACAGCCAAGATCAAATAATGACTTCTCTCTGGCATACTTTGCAGGTCACAGATTAAATCAAATGGCTAATACTGGGGGAAATACTCAATTCTCACTTGGTGTTAATTTGCAGATAAATGTCCCCTCAAGTTAACAGGAATAATTTCACTGATACATTGTCAACATTCAAATGATTTAATTTAAATTTCATTTTCATATTTTGAATATTTCTGATACTGGTCTTTCCCATCACAAAGCAATCAAACTGAGAAGGGATGCGTAGCATTGAAAACTATCAGCAACTTTTTGGTATTTCCATGGTTTGCTGCGTAAGTAGTTATGAAAATGATACATTTTCATCCAGATGTTTGATTTTTTTCTCCATTGAAAGTCTAGCTCAATGTCCACAATACAGAAGATGTTTCTTCAACTGAGAAATTTTATTTTAGCTACGTGTGAACTTAGGAAAAGTATGCAACTTATTTTGCTGTTATTATCCAGTAAGCCATAGCAATCGTTGTGTGGACAATGCTGCACATTTCTACTGTGTCTGCAACAAGCATCTTGTTTTGCTGTATTTTCATATTTCTCAGCAACATTTTTTCAATAATTTTATTCTCAGAAACTATGATAGCGTTATCTTTATAATCATTTCCTTCTACATGACATCTCATTACCAGCAGCCTCATGAGCAACTGAGAAACACCTGGACACAGTCAAGTGGGCCTTAGGATAGTTATCTTTCCTGATCTATGATTATTTTTTTATTTGCAAAAATGCAAGGATCTTCTTATTAGATGTTGATGGAAAATTGACCATCACTGTCATAGCTGTAATCCATATGCAGTTGTAAATCAACCCACCAAAATACTTAAATAATAGAGTCAATGTTAGACCATTATAATTTTGTCTGCTGTGGACCTCCCTAATAGGGGCTGGTAGACCCCTGATGCTCTGCCCCACTCAGTCACTAGTTATCCAATAATATCTACGTGTGGTAAAACCATTTTACATGTCAAAGAATAAGTCTATAAGTAATTCCAGCTGCGATCCTCTTAGCTAATGCTGTTCTGGAAATATCCCTCATACAATAGCTTTTTGCATTTCAGTGGCAGCATAGATGTCCTGCACAAAATTTGCTGAGAAATGCAGACTTCTGAGTATCTAATGGCTTTTCATATGTGTGTAAATGAAGCAACTTTCAGCAAAGAAAGGTCGGATTCAACCCCACAGAAGTTACAGGGGTGGGGAGGAGGGGGCTGAGTATTCATCATACCTCTCTTGATTATTTTCAGCTTTTTGTTGCAGTTTGACCCAGTCCCAGGGGTTCAAACAGCCACAGCAGTGCATGACCAGACGGTGTGCAAGCCTCTCAAGGAAAGATGTCTGTCCTCCAGCACGAAAAACTCTCTTTCGGGCCTTCACCTAAGCTCAGAAGCTCAGAGAGACTTCTCTCTCTGGCTCCAGTGCCCAGCTCTGAAGACCACCAATCATTGCTGCAGCAGCTCGGAGCCCCCCAGGCTATATGCTAAAGCAAACCAGCTCCTAAATGTGAAGGTACAGACACAATTTTACTTTGTATTTGAGTACTGAGGGAAAGAAGAACATAGGAGCTGCAAGTAGAGACAAAGCAAGTTCAGTCTGCCAACCAGTAGAGAAGTGGCTGGTGCATTGGCTATTGCTCTGCAGAACACTGCAGAGTTGGGTTTTTGTTTGTTTCTTTCGTTCATTTATTATTACTATTTTTTTCCTGCACATCACAGGACCAAATGTAGCTAACAGCAAGTTTGCAGGTCACACACCTATACACAAGCTGAGAATTGAGCTGTCAGATACCAGGAAGATGAACAACATCCTGAGAACTTCCTCAGACCAACTAAATGCTTCAGAAAAGAAAAAAAAAAAAAAAGAGTTTCCACAAAGAAGGTGGTTGGGAGTCTTCTTCTAAGGAGAATTCAGCCTCTCAAAGTGCACCATCAGTATTCCTCAGGGTGCCTGGGGCTTCCTCTGTATGGAAAAACACCGGTAGCTCTTCAGGTTGCAGTGGCTGCCTTTTAGAGTACTGATGTGTGGTTACTGCAAGTGGCGATTAGTATTCACAGGGAATTTTCTATTATGAAACGAATACCAGATTAGCAAGGTGTTGTATCTCCCACAGCAGTGACAGCGTGTCTCTGGCTGTACCATCCATATTCCCACCGGCGAAATCTGTCACTGATCCTTGCAGTCAAGCTTTTGTGGTGATAATAAACAACACTTACAAATCTCACAGCTGCTGTAAAGAGTCCTCATCAAGAGGACACTTGTAACGAGGCAAGAGACGGCCCTGATGTGCCGTTTTCTAGGAAGAAATAACAATTAGGTAACACTTACATAAGCAGCAATGGCTGTTTTTAGCTTTCCAATGGTCTATTTTTCCTTTCGAGCACCCTTCAGCATCTTTTGTAAGTACTTCTTCCCGTGTATAATTGGCTTTGGCGACTTGTGCTTTGCTGACTCGCAGAGCTACCTTTGGATGCTCTGGTCAGAGTGCATCCAGCATTTCTTGCTGGATGCCTTTGAAAACCAGGAGTAACATCAAATAACGTTTGAGAAATTTGCAGCAGATGATTGCAAAGAGCAAAACTGCGAGTGCTGAAATGTTGTTGAGATGCATGTCTTGCTGTTTATATTTGTGCACTTACCTTTAATTAAACTAAAAGCCTGTGTTGGCCAAAGGCGTCTGGGGTCCCCTCCCTGAACATACACACTTCGAGGCAGTAATTGAGCTAATGGCCTGTACTATTAAAGACAGGCAAAAATAGTTTAGAAGCAGAGAGGCAAAGTCCCTCTGTGATGAGCGTGAGAACTGACGAGGCAGGACACCACAGGAAACAATCATATGGGGGTTTTGCGTCTCTGAGGGGGATTGCTGGGTTGCCACCCTCCACCCAGGCCTCTCACCACATCGTGTAAGTGACAGCAGACTCTGGGTTTATTTCTGTGAGCAGTAAGCTTGGGCGGCAGTCGAATGATGGTGACAGGGCTCTAAGCCCCTGGTGCTCCTGTGCTCTGAGAACCCCATAAGAGCATCTTCAACCTCAGCTGAGCCAGGAAGCCTTGTGCATCTTAGGAAGGTTGGAGGTAATGGCACAGAGAGTGTTGCAGCAATGCAGCTGGGTTTGGTCAGGCAAAAATTTTTTTGTTTGTTTTTCAGCCAAAAATCCTGTGCATGCAAAAGAATTTCCCAGAGGTATTGCCTCTGCTCTCCTTAGCTCTTCCCCCCTACTCCCCACAGGACTCACAGACCACTGTGGGGTCAAAGAAAAGTTTTGAACACCTAGAAATGAAGCAGAGCCTGTGGGTAGTGGGAAGGATGAGGATGCTCTTTGCAAAGAACCTTCTGAGCAGAAATCAAGAAGTTTTTTCTCTGTATTATTGCTCTGCACTTGTGCAATTCTCCTTTCCTGGTGCTGTAGGAAAACCCAGCCCATCCACAACGGGGTTGGTACCACACTGGAGAACAGGAGGGATGGAAAAAAAACCTTCCCCTCCCCTCCCCAGAATGTTATACTCACGTGGGCATCGAATTGTCACCACATTTGAGGTTTGCAGCCAGAATGCAGTATGTGTGCTTATTTGGGTAGCTGATCAAAATAGCATATTGAAAATGTTTTTTGAATGTCTGCAAGTGTTTTTTGTTTCCTTTTTTTTCTTTTTGATCAAATAAAAGTGAAGCTTCAATAAGGAAAGACTACTGTATTACTGAAAGTTTTGTTTGTGTTACGGGTTCTCCCAGGAATTAATGAGCAGCTGCGTGTTGGAAAGACATCCCTACACATGTGGCTCTTGGGAGGGCTCAGAAATCGTTTTTGAAAAATAAATGGAAAAATTGACCCATGGAGCAAGTTCTCTATGCTTCTTGGAAATATATGATTCACATTCCAGCCTCATTTTGTAGCCCTTGGACAGGACAGAAATACAAGGGAAAAAGGTGGGAAAGTAGAAAGGGCAAGAGGGAAGCCAGCAATGGGAAATGCATGCATCACAGGATGAGCGTAGGGTAAGTGGAGTTTCCATTTGGGCAGTCAGGGGAAAACATGTCTTTCTGTGTGTATTAAAAACATGCTTTCCAACTTCATATTTTTACTAGCTGTTTGGCGAAGGAGTCCGGATGAGATTACAATACAGATGTGCGTTATGAAAACCAGATATAGAAAACATGACTTCCTAAAAGTATGTGATGATTCAGTGGGGGCCAGGCTCAACATTTTTGACCTCCTGGGGGAATTTCATTCATGATGGCCCAGAGACCAATAACACTGCAAGTCACTCCTCAAATCTTAGTCATGGACCGAGCGGTGTGAGCTTTGAGGTCAGTCAGTCAACACGGGTACCTCTTCGTGTTGGTGTATTAATAAAGGCCATAGGGGGAACGAGAAAATGGATGACAGCATGATCATTGCATACCCTTACTTCACTATCCTATCCTATCCTATCCTATCCTATCCTATCCTATCCTATCCTATCCTATCCTATCCTATCCTATCCTATCCTAATCCATGCCCAGCAAGCAGTTGCTCATGCACACAAAATTAAGCATTATGGGACAGGCACTAGGGAGGCTGAGGAGTTAAATCTTCATTACCGTCTTCACACGGTATTTGTATGTCAGATTCCCTTAAGGATGCCAGGCTTTTCCTCACCTTGTCAGCGAGCAGCCAGTCTCCAAATGGAAAACTCGCCATCTGCAGGCCAACGAGACCACTCGCAAGGACCTGTGAACAAGGCCCGACAAGCTCAGGGGGATTTCCTCTTAGGATTTCCTCTTCTTTTCTGCTCCGGCTGGCAAAATGATACTGCCCTTTGGGCGTTATCCCAAGGAAGTTTGGAGGGTCTGCCTCTGGAGCTTCATCTGACCTCATAAAAATGCAAGAACAGAGTTGATGATCTTCTACAGAAGGTTTCGCCTACTCTTGCTCACAGTCTCCCCATGGGTGGTCGGTGTCTCAGCTGTAGGGTTCCTGCCCCTCGGGCTTCCCAGCACGGGCCCTAGCACCCTCTCCCTGCTACTAGAAATCAGCAGTGGTTTCCCCACAAAACATATTTTTGGTGAGAACATACTGTTTCTTAACCATTTTATTTTTTTCCATGGAAACATGTTTTATTTTGGAAAGATACCAAAACACAGTGTTTTGGGAAGCCTGAGCTTTCTTTGTCAGGCTGGAGGAACGTTGCTAGAATGCGTTTTTCTATTTGAAATAAATTTCAAAGAGAAAAGTTGCTGTATTTCTGTGCCTGCCTTACTGTAGTGACCAGGATCACTAGTAAAAGGTCAAGACCAGAATAAAATGTTTCATTTTTATAAACTTTATCCTTTTACCCCTTAAAAACAAGAGGCCAGTGAGGCAGTCTTGGTTTCACCCCATTTTGAATAGAAGCTATCCCACAGCCAGTGAAAGGAAAACATGTAAATACTGCCGAGGAAAGAGAGGATCTGCAGGCCTGCCTTCACCACCCTTGTAAACCGTGTCCTGAATGCCGTCACACAGCACGCTAATGAGAAACAGCCGAGCCTTAGCATGCCTCCTGCCCATAACTCACCGCACATTTGGCTCGGCCGGGCCTAGTGACTGTGAGCGGGGCCCAGCCCTGTTTATGGCTTCTTCTGGCTCTTATCAGAGGTTTGGTGGTGGCCTTGTCCCACCCGTAGCTTCGGCCGTGGGGTGACACCGAGAGCAGCCACCAGGCACGGTGCAGCCCAGAGAGATGCCAAAGCTTTGGGTGGTTGCTCCTGGTTGACTTAATTCGCTCTTACAATCCTTCATCGGTCACAGGGCACGCAAAGAAGGATGTTAACAACATTCGTAGTGATCTCACTGCCTTCAGAAGTGAAGCCGAAGCTGTTTTTCAGCCCTGAGGAAGTGGAAGCATGTCTTGTTGTAGTTTGGGCTGTGGGATTTGACAACAGCTATTCTATTATTTTATTTTTTTTTTGCATTAAACTTGGATTTCTAAAGGAGAAGGCATAAAGAAAGACCCAGGGAGGTTGTGGAGTCTCCTTCTCTGGAGATATTCAAGGCCCGTCTGGACGCCTACCTGGGCAGCCTGCTCTAAGGAACCTGCTGTGGCAGGGGGGTTGGACCTGATGATCTCTTGAGGTCCCTTCCGACCCCTACAATTCTGTGAAGACTGGATTTCATGTTTCTGTTTGCCTAGAGCTGGACACTGGTGTTTTGCATTAGAAAGCAGTGGTCACTTATTTTTTAAAGATATTTAAAAAATCAGTGAGCCGGTCTGCTGCTTCTGGATGAATCCCGAGGCACATCCACATACTCACACATATTGCAGGCTGCCGTGACCCGAAGAACTTATGCCTCAAGTATGCAAAGACAGGCGCAGGAGAGGATGTAGCGCGTCCTGCTCTCTTCAAAGCCACGGCATTTGCACAAGTGATGCTCTGCGCTTTATAGCTGCTCGCAGCTGCCCCGCAAAGCTCAGCCTGCGCCAGCTCTCTCGGGCGAAAGGAGAGCGGTTTGCATACCAATGAAGTACGCACAGGCTCCCTCCTTGATAATGACAGAACACCAACGAGCTCGTTAGTTGGCACGATTTTATTGTCTTCATCTTCCTGACACACGAGACTCGGTGGTACAAATAAGTAACCCACATACAAAGGGAAACAGTTGTATTAAGAAATCTGCATGGCATGACAACGGTACAAGCTTTCTTGTTATGTGATGGGTGTCATTTGAGTGAGTTAATAAAGATGTCTTTGGGGGATTTCTGGTCTTCTGCGATAATTTCCTTCAGTCTGAAGGTACTTAGAGCTGAGATACATTTGCTGGGACCCCGTTTGGATGCTTGGATCAGCGCTGCCCGCACTGTTCCCATTCTTTAGGGGAATGAAAGATCTCAGTAACCGGGGCTAGCAATCCAGAGCTGTGTTCAGACAGCCCATTGCATTTGTACAAGTCCCAAGGGACACAATTATTTAACACTGGTGATGTAGCTCAACTAGACATGGCTGTTCCTTGGTAAGGATGCACTGGCTCTGCAGCATCCAAGAGTTTTATTTCTCTGAAACTTTTCAGAAGCCCTGGGGAGCACAGCGATGGGAAGCATCTCAGCCATATAAAAACTTTCTCAGTGTCCTGCAAGGGCCAGAGGGACAGGCGCTGCATCTGCTGTGGGGCAGGCCAGACAGTTGTGCGCTCTGTGGGTTGTGGTCACCGTTTCTCTCAGTCAAAGCAACCTGTGCTGGCTGCATTCACTGGTTCCTGCACACCGAGCCGTTTGTTCACAGCCTTTTTTTGGCAGGTACAGGGCAAGTAGGTGCCTGTGAAGCTCCCCTATATTTCAGAAAACTGGCTCAAGTTTTTAGAAGGGGCTTTGGCTGCCTAACATGAGACACAGTATGGAAGAAGCGTGATTTTAAGAGAGCAAGTGCTGAGCGCTTCCCAAAAAATCAGATCCTTCGGTAAGGTGTCCCGTGTTGGACATCTGAAGTCACTTGCCACTGTTGAAAATATAGTCCCTAACAGCTAACTGGGGGTTTTCTGAGAATAACTAGTTTGGTGCACTATAGATTATTATGGCTTTTTCTTCTCAGCAGTGTGCTTTTGCTACTGTTCTGCACACACCCCGGAAAGCCTGCTGTAGTGCTGGCTTGCCAAGTGAGAATCACACCACGCCACCAAGTTGTTCTTGCACCTGCAGCTGTGCACAGTACAAGCAATGAACAGGGACAAATCAAGCACAGTGACAGGAGACATGAAACGATTTCCAAAACTGCCTCAGGTCCTTCAGGTTGTAAGAGGTTAAATACAGGCCTGACAACTCTTTTGCTATTTGGTATTAAAAAAAAAAAAAAAAAAAGTCATTTGGTAGGCAGGAAAGCAGATTCCCATAAATATTTTTTTCTTTCCATATTGAAAGTTCTCATCAAAAACTGAAAAATGCTTCATTTTATAAAAAGAGATGCTTGTGGAAATGAAAAACAGAAATAAAACTTAGCGGACGTTACACATTTTGGAAAACGCATAGGGAGCGAAGTAGTTAAAATTGGTTCTGCTAAGAGCTGATTATACCTCTGTGCTCATTTCTAAGGTAACAGAAATCTCCTTTAGCAAAATGTTAGGTGGAAATGCTATGAGGATTCGCAGTTATTATTTGTGAGGTTTCTCACAAAGAAGAGAGCTCCTTTTGGATGGTGTGCGGTCCTTACCAGAATGGGAGTAAGAGAAGAACTTGTTCTCTACATTTCCCTGCTATTTCCACCAGAGTGATTTTTTACTCCGTGTTCACCGGTGCTTGCTCGTGACCTGCTGTACAAATCCAACCATTAGGTGGAGCTTTTCTACAGCTGAGAGATGTGATCTGTGGCAACTCTGCCTGGGAGGGATGCTGCACCGCAGGACTGAGTAATGCCCGTGTGTTGTTATCTGCTGGCTGCAGATGGGCACGAGAAAAGCTAAAATGGGGGGTGTGCTGTATTTTAATATGAAATCTTTGATTATTTTATTATTTTTTTTTAATTTCTTTTAGTATTTCTATTGCTGTCCTTTCAGTTGAAAAAGACGAGAGATGGCGGGAAAGTGAGATGCATCTAGAAGGCAGTTGACGTGGTGCTGCTGAAGTGAGGTACATCCACAGTGCAGTTGACCCAGTGCTGTTTTTGGGGACCAAAGACAGAGTTGCTTGTCATTCAGTCAGAAATGCAGGCGTGGGACTGCTGGAGATGGCCACGCATTCAGCAACAGGAAGGGGACAGACTGTCCACTTCAGTGTGAAGTTTCTTTGGATAGCCAGACTTGGCTATCCACATTACCCAAACCAATCCTTCTGTGATCTCCATATTACTAAGCCCATCCGAGAGGTTTCTTGCTGATTTGAAGAGCTTGGGAAGCTTTTCACTGTGGTCTAATTGGATGGGACATAATCATCTGAAACACTTTACTAATGGCTGCTGCTGGGAGCCTGCCTGGTTCCTCTGTCTGCCCCACTGCTAACCACGAACCCTCCCCTTGGAGGAACACTGACAGGCATGGGACATCAACCACCTCACTAGGAAGCCTGTACCAGGGTTTGACCACCCTCACGGTAGAGAATTTTCCCTAATGCTCAGTCTGAACCTCCCCTGACACAGCTTTGAGCCATTCCCACACGTCCTGACATCGGTGCCCAGGGAGCAGAGACTGGCACCTTCCTCTGTGCTTCCCCTCCTCAGGACTTGCAGAGAGCAATGGGGTCACGCCTCAGCCTCCTCTTCCCCAGACTGGACAGCCCGGGTGTCCTCAGCCTCTCCTCATGGGAGACTTGTTTGATCGACTGCATCTATAGTGAAACCAGGGCTTTAAGGAATTGTAACTAAAACTGACAAAAATAGTAATAATAGTAATATCTTGCTACATTTAGTGAGGACTATGGACATGGTGCCTTTAGAGACTTTGAGAGGTGCTGGCTGCCACTGTACTTTAGTGAAGCAGGAGGCTGTCGCGTGGCATAGGAGCAGGACTGTACAGCATTACACCCGTCACACAAAATTGCAAAAGCGAAGAGATGTGTCAGCAGAGGCAGCAACAATATCTGGTACTGGGTCAGACGCAGTGAAATGGCAGCCTGAGAGGGCTCCCTCACTGCTTCTCCTGGGGTGAGGGAGGCTGGGAAAAGCTCTGAGGGACTGGAGCCAGGAATGGGAAATGAAATTTTTAATGTCTGTTGTGTATGTCTCCTGGGCAAGGATCTCACCAGGGTTAGTGCCTGGTGATTTGCACAGTTTGTGCCACAGATGACGTAGATGTACATCCTCCTCCCCACGCTCGTCTTCTTTCTTAAATACTCACTTCTGGAGTCTCTTTGCTTATCAGCAATGCCAAATTCCCCATCAGTGTGGTCAGGAGCGGCTTGTTTTGAGCTGCTAACTGCAAGACACTCCAAAGAGTTGCCTGTGCTCTTCTGGTGATTGCCGCTGAGATTTGCACGGCCTCGCTCCCTCCTCTCTTGAGGAATTGCTTGTGCTAACTCCTGAAGCTCAGGGATGTGCATTACACCTAAGGATGCATTCAGTGCAAATCTCCATCATGCCTGAAGTGCACTTCAGGGAGGAACCCTCAGTTGGCTCGAATGGATGTTTTACCTCTTACCATCAGAGATGAAGGCACGCTGTGATCTAAAAGTTAACCCTCAGGAGATGACTCTGCCCAAACAGAGGGTGTTGCACGTTATTCTCCTTGTGCTGTATCCATCAAGAAAACCAGGCATTGCAGGTGTGAAATGGAAGAGCCGAGGCCCCCCTGGTACCCACCGATTCACTCTCCTGGGGGGCACCTGCTGCACACGTGGGTAATTTTCTGCTAGACAGAATCCTTTAATTCGTCACAAGGCAGTGATATTTCAGATGTGAATAAGAGGGGAAAAAAAAAAGCCTTTAAGTTTCTTTTGAAAGATTAGAAAAAGAATAATAAAAGCGGCTTCTCCTATGCCAGCAAGATCTGCCTGCTTTTTTAAAATGCCAGCTAGCAGAGAATTTACTATTCAAGTCTGGTGCAGACGCTTTATGTTGTAAGGGCTTTTCTCCAATGGGAAATGAAATCATGGACAATAAAAAGTAAATTACAGCTTAGGTTTAGTACAAAGTGGCCTTTATGGTTGCCAGCCCATAAAAGCTGCAAGGGTGACATACACCTCCGTGCAGAAGGGCAGCGTTGTACAACCGATAAATTCCCTTCAGCGGGTTTTTTTTTTTAGGACCAGTGTGGTATACAAATGCACTTCTCATTTTGTGAGCCTGCAGATGCCAGGAAGCCTAACTCGTGGCATGTTGTGGACAAGAAATCAAAGCCCAAGCCTCTTCAGCAGCCAGGGGATGCTGCTGCGTGCATGTCCCCTCTTCCTCCCAGCAGTGTCCCTGACCAGGCCGGCCCAGTTGTCACGTATATGACTCGTGTGCGTTATTCGGGCAAAGGGATTTGATCCCAGCGTGCTGCCAGCCCGCTCTCGTCCTCGCTCCTTGCTGGCCGCGGGTCGGGGCGGCCTGCCAGCCGGGCTGGAGCAGCAGCCAGGCCGAGCCAGCAGGCCGCACGCTGCGGGAGGAGGACATCCGAAACGCTTGAGGGGAGCCAGGGCCACAGGGAGCAACCAACGCTTGCCCTCTCTCTTCCTGGGCAGCTCTGAAGCTTGGTGCCACTGAAAAGATTTTAATTGGTTTTTTTTTGAGCAGCCCCACCTTTGCTGTCACGGAGCCAAGATCCGCATGGGGGTGGCTGTGGAAAAAATGAATCGACTCTTTAGGCCATGCCTTTAAATACCTGAACTCGTCATTACAGCACTGAGCTGAAGGGGTGCACAGGAGATTTTTGCTGTAACATCTCTCTGCCTGTCTGCTGTTCACCAGGGGCAGAGGAGCCTTTGGAGCAGCCCCGTCCTCATTTCTCCAAAACAAAGTTTGTCCCGGGCACGCTTTACGCAGAAGCCGCTGTTGTGGTACACACAGAAAGCCATGGCCCATTAGCAGTGTTCGGCAGTGCTGGCTGCCTCGTATTGCTCCTTTGCACATCAGGCTGTAAAATCAGCACTTCCTAAGACTTTTGGTGCTAGCTGCAGTGCCTGGCTGTGCCCGCATGCCCAAGGACCCAGGCTGAGACAGAAATCCCAAGAAGAGCTGAGCTCCCCCGGCAAGGTTTTCAGCCTCTCCTGCTGACATTATCCCCCAGAGAGGTTCTCAGAGCCTCTCAGCGTTGAGCTGCTCCGTACTCCTACACTTGTTGCACATTTGTCTGCGATAGTTAAGAATAACTTGAAATGGCGTATCCCTCCCAACAATAACGCATGCAGTATGTGGCCAAAGTACCAATAGCTTCACAGGAGGTTAAATCACTATTTTTCCAATATTAATAAGGCTGAAAATTTGCATTCACAGTAAGAGCTTTTGTAAAACCAATGTCCTTTGAGGATTTTTCTGCAGATAAATGAAGCGTTCCCTTCCTGCCCTCGCTACTTCTGCTAGCAGTGCCACTCAATGCAGCCATAGACCAACAGTTCCCATTAACTGGTGAAAAGGCAGAGCCTGGAACGAGCGCTTTTTGACATAATTAAAGCTGACACTGCCTATCACCATTCCTGGAAAACGTGCTAGCAGAGTTTCATTAGAATAAGTAAATACAAATAGAGTTCACCCTGAACAGTCCTCTTTGTTACAAACAACACCCATTAGTTAGCAAGGGGAGTCTGGAGCAGGACTGAATTCACACTGATCTCAAAGCCCTTCTCATATTTAATTTATAAACTGATGATTAATTCAGTGATTAGCTAATTCACTTGCAGTGATTAATTTAATTCATGTCTTCAGGCTAATCTTAAGAAAAGAAAAGCCCAGCTTGGATAGATGCACATCAATGTCCTTGTGATTAAAAAATGATAATGTAATGCCCTGGAGAGTAAAGAAAAAAAGAAAGATTGAGTGACTCGGTGGCATGATCAGCTGTAAGTTCTTACTTAAGCTGTAGCAGTATTTTTCAGCTGTGATGTTTAAATGTGTCAGTTACTCTAATGATCAGTGGTTTAAAAGATGAATCTAAGGGTCTTTCACCGTAGCTTTCCACTGTGTACTTGGAGAATGACGCTGTTTTGGAGCAGTCCTCCAGCTCTGCTTCTCTGTCACTTGTTACAGCAGCTGCCTGCCAGCTAGCCTCCCTTTCAGCAATGTCTTTTTCATGCTTCACCAAATTATTTGATGAGAGTGCTTGGTACTTCTTAAATCCAGGACGTTTTTTTCTATTTTCAGCAGGACTTCCATCATATTTTGATGCATCATGCAATGGGGATGACTGGGGGGACTTTTCTGAATTAGACAAACAGGTCTCTTTTGGGACAGTGTCTTTTGGGACAGTGTTGCTTTTACGTTTTATGCCATCACGTGGCAATGGAGTTTGAGAGCTCTTGAGGTCACCTGCAGAGTCTTCTTTTCCTGAATCATGATTGTCCTTCTTCCCTTTCTTATCCGAAGACTGTAGCTGGTATTTCTCTGTTCTCAGGGGTACACTCCTCTTTTCTGGACTACCAGCTTTATACTTCATTTTTTCATCAGACGGTGGTGTCGATTGCTTCTTTTTGGCTGTGATGGTCTTTTCTTGAAGTTTCACCTGCAGATTTGAAGATGGGGACTGGGACATCCCAGAACCTAGATCTTTGCTTTTATCTTTTACATCATTTGCATCAGGCTTTTTAAAACTTTCAGTTGCAGTTTCTTGTTTTTCTCCTCCTGGACCATTTTTCCCAGGCTTTGCTGATTTACTTGGAAGGGGTAACTGACGGTTCCCAGCACACTGGTGTTTATCATCCTCTTTTACAGCCTTTGTTTCAGGTGGCCTGATGTCCTCTGCTGATGGTGTCTTTTGCTTCCTCTTCCCTGAAGTAGTTTTTTCTTGGGATTTCATCCCTTTTTTTGAAGAGGGTGACTGGGGCTCCTCAGAATTTGGATCTTCATCTTTTTCTTTTACAGCATTAGTACCAGGCTTCTTAAAACCTGTAGCAGCTGATGTTTGTTGCTTTTGATCTTGTGGATTCTTTTCTTGAGGCTTAGCCAGTATTTCTGAAGATACTGATCGGTACTTCTTGAGATTTGGAAACTTGTTCTTCTCTTTTGCAGTATTTGTACCAGGCATTGTAAAATCTCCAGACCTAGTTTGCTGTTTTTCTCCTCCTGGAGTTTCTTTCTCATGCTTTGCTGATTTACTTGACAGTGGTAACCGGTACTTTCCTGGGTGCTGGTGTTCGTTGTCCCCTTTTACAGCCTTTGTTTTGGGTGACGGGATGTCCTCTGCTGCTGGTGTCTTCTGCTTCCTCTCTGCTGAAGAGCTTCTTTCTTGAGGCTTCTCCAGTTTGTTTGAAGAAGGTGACTGGGGCTCCTCAGAGATATGTTTAGTCTTTTTTTCAGCTGACTTAGTTTCAGGCTTTACAAAGTCAGCAGGTGATGTTTGTTGCTGAGGGGAAGATTTCTTGTCTTGCTTCACCAGAGGATTTGATGATGGTATTTGATTTTTAGGATCACATGAAGTATTCCTCTCTCCTTCATGACTCTTTTTATGCTGCACTGGATCGTTTTTCAAACCATGAAAAGTATTCTCCTCGTCAGTGGTGTTATTGTCATTGCTTGCCGTATTTCTTGGCGGCACTGAATAATTCTTGAAGCTCAACTTTATGTTTCTTTTCCCTGCAGTGTCATTTGCACGTTTCATTGGTTCATTTGACGAGGACAGTTGGTGTTTCTCATTATTGCAGCAGATGTTTTCATCGACTGTCATATCATGTTTGTGTTTTACAATATCTCTTGCAGGTGTTGGGCACTTCAAGCCCTGCCCAGTATTTTTCACTCCTTGAATGTTAGTATCACGTTCTGACGAAGACAGCTGAGGTGCCTGAGGACTATGAGCACTCCTCTCATTTGAAGAGTTATTATCATGATCCATCGTATCGCTTGGTGTTGATACTTGTTCCTCCTGAAATTTATGTAAGACACTTCTCTCTTCTCTCTCCTCTGTCTCCATGCTCTCATTGCCATGCTTCATGTCGTCATCTGAAGGCAAAGGCTTACGTTTTTTATATTTGGAGACATTATCAGTACCTTTTGCATGCTTCTTTTGGCCTGACACCAATTCAGTTGATGAAGGAAACAGGTTCTCTTCCTGCATATCAATTCCTTGCTTCGAGGTATCATCTGGAATTTGTGTTTGGTTCTTCTCCAAGAGTAACAGGGGCTTTCTTGCTAGCACAGTTTTATTTTCATGTTTTCCTGTTTTCTTGGTCAAAAGTGAAATATAATTATCAAAGCTCTGGAGTGTAGTTCTCTCTTCAGCTGTGGCATTTTCATTTTCTGTTTCATGATTTGGGGACAGCAGTTGGTTCTTAAAATCGCATTCATTTTTCTTCTCCACTGTAGTATTGTTCTCATGCATTGTCAACTCATCTGAAGAGGGTAATGGATGCTTCTCATAGCCGTGACTGCCATGCTCATCTTCCACACCACCAGCTCCTGGTCTTACCACATCAGTAGGTGGAAGGTCTGGGGGATTTACAAGAGTGTGGTGGATTCTTTGTCCTGCAACCCCACTCACTGGTCTTGTTTCAAGGTTTGATGAGGATGACAGCCCTGTTTCAGAGTCAGGCCATGGCATCTCGTCTGCAGTGGTCTCCTCACGCTGAATGAAATACTTGGACAGCTTGTGACAGGTCTCCAGGTCAGTCAAGGTACTCCTGCCCAGGACTCGATTGTCTCCATCATTCATTATTTTGTTTGATGAAGATAATTGGCCCTTCCCCAAATCCTCTTCTGCGAAGTGCAATCTGTGTTTCACAAACTCATCTGGCAAAGGGCCTTGTTTCTTTTCCCGGTCAGAAGAGGTGTGCTCTTCTGCAGCACCAGGCTCCTGCTCCTGGCTCTCCTTTGAGGAGAGCATAGGTTTGGTCGGATTCGCATCTGGATTTGACATGTCAGCATCGGAATTACCAAAGTCATTTTGTGGGCTGGGCATTTGAGGTGGCTGCGGCTGCTTGATTTTGGGTTCATTTTGCTTCTGGCACTGGGGTGTTTCATTCTCCTGTTCCTTTTTATTTGGGACATCACTAAAATTTTTGCTAGAAGTAGAGTGTACTTTGTCTTCACTGTGATACTTCTCTCCTTCTTTGGCTTCCTCAGAACATCTGCCTTTTAAACCTGCTGCCTCTTTTTGAGCTACTGGTGGCCTTTTACCCACAGCTGGTGTTAAAAGAGTTAGCTGTCGGTCCTGCGTCACAGGCTCAGCTTCAAAAGATGCTCGAACTCTCGGAGAGTGAAATGGCAGGGTGTTTTCCAGGGCTTTCTGCTCCGGGATACATTTTTGGCCTGCGAAAAAAGGACACTTTTCTGGCTGTGTGAGCTCTGGGTCAGCTTCCTCAGAACAATACACGTACATTATTATTTCAGGAATCTCATCTGTTTTAGTGTCCTGAGGACTTGGTTCAGGGGATCCTTCAGCTTTGCTAGAGTAAGGTGAGCTAGAGGGTGGACCATCATCCTTAACACGTTGCACAGCATTGGTAGTCCCCAGTAGTGAAGATGTATCAGGCCCAGCTGATAAGTTATTCCTGTTGAAGTCTAGACTATGTTCAGATGCAGGAGGAATGCAATCTGCAAGTGCTTTATTTTTACAGATGGTAGAAGAGCCATCTAGATTAGGATTAAAGTCAGGTCCTTGCGTTGTGGAATCTATTTCCATCTCAGCACTGTCCTTTGCATCAGGCATCTCCTTGGGTGCCATCAGTATCTGTCCTTTGTCCTCCCTGTCCTGGACTGCATGTGCTGGTGTTTTCTTCTCACCAGGCTTTCTCTCAGACTCTCCCTTTTCCTTCAGTGGCGTGTTGCGATTGAAAGGCTGTATCGCGGCGTTATTTTTTGACCAGCTCCAAGGATGGTTAATTTCAGTAGCCATGCTGAGTCTGGGCATCGGAACCATGGAGCACACTAAATACTGGGACTCAGGGCTGTTTATATCTGTGGCTGCCAGTGCTGCTGTGCGCAGTACTCTGACCTCGGGTTTACGAATAGCTTTTCTGCTGGCGAAGTTTTTAGTCTTCTTCTCACCTTTGCGCAAGAGTGACGCTTTCACCTCCGCGGCTGAACAGAGGGAGCTTTGTTCAAACTGCTCCTTCAGCTTGGAGAGGACTGAACTCTTGTTGACTATTTTTGGCAAGCCACTGTTTGGCCCCTTCTTTTTCCAGACGGGAGACTTCTCCTTGGCTTCTTTTTCTTCGGCAGCCAGAAATTTCTTCAAAATGTCCTTCACTGTGTTTTTCCCACTCTGGCCGCTCCACCTGACCCTCTCGCTGGGCACTGTGTCTTCACCCTCTTCTGCCGCTTTTCCATCTCCTCTTCTCTCCTTGCCTCTGTCTAACTTGTTTCCAGCCCTGTTCACCCACAGCCTCTCCTTAATGACCAGTCTGCCGACTTCTCTTCTTTTCTTGATGTAAGGCTCGCGATTGTTGTTTAGAAACCTGGACCGCAGGAGCTGAAATCGGGTAGGGTACTGCCCCCTGTTTGAGTCTGGAGATGGTTGTTTAAAACTCACCTGGTTTTCTTTACCTTCTGCCCATTTTGTCCTCTTGCTGTTGAGCTGCGGGTCGCAGGCTGCGAGCTCAGTGACGTACAGCAGCAGGCTGCTGAGAACAGCAAAGGCCCCTTGCTCTGTTGCCATCCTATTGAGCTTCTTCTTCAGCACCAAAGGGTCTATCAGCATCTTATCTCCACAAGAGTTTGTGCTTTTGGTGCTGCACAAGAAAAAACACGCATGTTCTTTTCAAGTCATCAACATTGCTGCTACCTCCTTATTTTGCTTTAGTGGCATGCTACTGTGCATAAAATGGAAAAAAATACTATGACTTTGAACTTTTCTAGAGAGTTGGTGTTAGTGGCCTGTTAAAAAGCATGCAAAGTGCTTTACAAGCTTCGTGAGGCATTGTGTAGCGGAGCGCACAGGCTTTACACAGTTCCTGTGGCACCGTCGGCTGGTTCTTCTGTGCTTTGTGGCAAGCGGAAGCACTCAGGGGAACAACACTAGTCAGGGTGACTGCATCTCCTCCGTGCCACTCCTCACTCTAATTTGGTGTTACAGTGTCCTAATGCAAGGACAACATCGAAGCTGTTTTCCCCTCCTGCTAGGTAAAGCATAGGTAAAGGTAAATACAATGAGAACACAGCAGGAGAACATGGTTCTGCCTATGGGTTACTAAAACAGACTCTCAAATGATCCAAATAAAACAAAATATCAAGGCTGGTGAGCACAAATGTGCTACTGATGGTTTTTGCTAATGGTACTGGTTAGAAGTCAGGAGGTATGCTTCCAAAATAAAGAGAAAAAAAAAACAACAACAAACAACAACACGTGATTTGCATTATTTGCATTTTGATAGAATTCAAATCCCAATTCAAATTTATGCTCTTAAATCTTCTTTCTGAAGGGGTACCACCACACAGCTCAGCACTACCTGACAAACCAACAACCGTGGCAATGTCACTTGGCTGCAAGACCCTTTAATCTGGGGCAAGAAGGCTGGTATGTTGGATCTACACTTGAGGTACTGAAGAATCAGGCCCTTGGACAGCTGGGGATTTAGGCAATGCTTTAATTGGTGTGGATCAGTTACTAAATAAAATACTGAACTCAGCACAAGAGCTGGAGTGTGAAGTCAACAACAATAGATGGGGCTGGAAGGGAAAAAAAAAACAAGAGGTGTCAGCTTTCTAACACCACAAAAGTCTGGAAGGCTACTTCACCGTGCAGAGAAATAGCTTCACGCACAGAATTGCAGCCTGCATACCAGGAGGGTATTAATTTTTATGAGCAGAAGCCGAATAAGAAATTCTTCAAGTTAAACCCACATGTAGAAAACGAAGAGAAGCTGCAGAGGCTCATCCTTTGGGGAGTGTCAGGCTTGAAAAGCTGTGGAAGGCCCAGCTGTGCCCCAGCAGCTGTTACCCCATGGACTCGGAAAGAAACTGGAACTGTTCCCCCCAGTTTTATTACAGGGGCTATTTGGAAAGTGAGGGGCTGCTCCTCATCCGTTTGGGTGGTGACATTTGGATTCCATTTGGCTGCGTTTCAAGTGCACACACATATTGAAAATTACATCCCTCGGCAGTGGGATGAAGTTGCCATCTTGAATGGAAGAAGGTCTATTTATAATGACTTTGTAGCTATTTTTAGAGGCCAATAAAAGAAAAAAAAAACAACAACGTGACAACTGGCACATGTCTAATGTAACAAACAATACTTTGTTGGTTTTGATTGGGAATAAGCACATTTCAACATGGCACAGGTGCTCTCTCCCATGTGCACAATGTGGTAACATCTACCCTTTCTGTTACTGAATGCACCTCAGCTGAGGAAGCAAAGATTGTGAAGGGAAGAAGATCAGGTCCTCTTTATTATAATTACTAAAAGTAAATTATGACTTATGAGCTATAAAATCCAAACAGCTTCGTTAAAATACATTACTAGTGAGCTCCATTCAGGCTTTTCCTTTGACTCTGTGTTGGTAACATATAAATTAGCGTTTTCTTATATGATGCCTTCTGAAATGTAGAACTAATGGGAAAAGTGCATTGCCTTAAGTACCAAGCAAGGTATGTTGCCTGGGTTGAGTGTTTGATCTGTATTCACCAGCAAGAAACAGAAGATGAGCACCTATAGGAGCTATGGAACCTATTTAGAGCATATGTAGTTCTTCCAAGGTGATCTCACCTACATATCAGCATTATGACCATGTATATCTCAAAAGCATTCTGTGCAAGGGCTGTGGCACAAGGAAAGTATGCTGAGACCACCACAGAAAATGTGGGGTAATGATGAGACTGTGTTGTCTCAGTGTTTGGAGAACAGTGTGCTTTCCCCTCTGGGAAGGAGGTAAAAGACCAAGGGTTTCTCAGGTACATTAATTCGGGAGCGTGACCACCATTTTCAATGGGCCAAGACATCATCCCTAATATTTCTTCACCACCTTTTCCCAATTTGCATCCTGCTGTTCTTGAACGGTGTGACCTATCAATGAAATATATTCACCTCTATATCACCTACACATAGTCAGCTCTAGTCCCACCTATGGCTGGGAGGAACCAGGCAGGTACCCGCTGTGAGCAGGGGGAACCCCAGGCCAGCAGCGACCTCTCTGGAGAAGTCACTACACATTGTTCTTAGTGCACATGATGCTGCTTTGATGTGCTGCCCGCTTCTGGAAGCGCTGCTGTAAAGACGTGTTTTTCGGTGTCCGGAGGACAGACCTCTTGGGCCTCCACAGGAGGCAAGGCCATCTTCAAAAGTTTCCTGCCTCCTTGTCCCTTGAATAATTAAGATGCGTAAGACAGGCAGTTTGCTTATTTATTTATAGGTTCTTTGGAGACACTTATCATAGCAGTATCTGAGTGGCAACAGCCTGATACGCTAAGGGGCTGCAGTGCAACCCTATCCCAGAGGCCGTCCTGTCCTGGGGAAACCTCTGCAGCAGGTCTGCTGCCATGTGGTGGATGGAGCCAGCACTCTCCTCCATCCCTGCCCGCACCCAAGTGCACCAACCCACCCTTCGCTTCTCACTGCGTTAGGGCTCTGGGGGATGCAGAAGAAGCGGTGGTGGCATCTCACAGTGCTTGCTAAAAGCATCCAATGAAGGAGTTTCTGGTTTGCTGCCTCTGACAATAAGGTGTAGGCCTTTTTAGTGTTTTTGATGAAATGATGGCCAACACGCCGCTCACCTCAACAAGTGCAGAGGTAGTGTTTTGTAAATCCAGCCCTTGTGAACCACCTTCTAAATTACATTCTCTTACTTGTCTCTGAAACTAAACTTGGTCCTCACCAGTCTGGACATAAGGTGAAGTGTGGAGGAAATGGTTATGAGTGTGCTTCATCCTTTTGTGATTCGTTTTTTTTAAAGGAAACGTCAAAGTACTGGAGAAGATCCTACCTGATGCAGGATATGTTTTTCTCTCTTCTCTATTGCTGAATTTATTACAGGTATGCTAGAGTCATCATAAACTAGAAGGAATGTTTTTAGGAAATCTTGGTATCCTCTTAAATCAAAAGCTACTGACACAAACGATCCTTTTTGTTTAACGTATCTCCAAAGCAAATAAGAAAGCACCTTGCAAAGCTGCGAAGAGAAAACATGCTAAAACAACAGTGTTTGAAGTAGCCCATAGTACAGAAACCTTTTTCATATGGGTATTGTCATGCAGGCTTCTATTCATAACAACATGGATCACCTGCTCCTCTTTCTGCCACATAACATCCCAGTGACAATCCCTGCAATTGCTTACATGGAAAAAGGAGTAGGAAAGTACTTATGTATTTTTAGCTATCTTTTTAAAACACACTTCAGCAGCTGGAGAAAGATAGGAGAAACCAACACCATGTAGTCAATCACTCTCTGTGGAGATTAGAAAGTGCTACACAGACCTCAGTTTTTGAACTTCTGAATTAAAACATGAGGTTAAACACCAGGGACAAATTCCATGCTTAGTTCTTCTGTGTCATTTCACTAAGGATTCGAGATCTGTGCCCATGTTGCTGGTATATCAGAATCTCCTTCACCCAGTGCTACTGTTTACTTTAGATGCAGATGTATGCAGCTTTTAATTGAATCATAGTTCACTGGTTTTCTTAAGACAGAAAGAGAAAGAGAAAAATAGGAGGAGGAGGAGGAGGAGGAGGAGGAGAAGAAGAAGAAGAAGAAGAAGAAGAAGTAGAAGAAGAAGAAAAGTGAGGAGAAAAGTGAGAAGAAGGAGAAGAAGGAGGAGGAGAAGGAGGAGAGGAGAGAGAAGAGGAGAGGAGAGGAGAGGGGAGGGGAGGGGAGGGGAGGGGAGGGGAGGGGAGGGGAGGGGAGGGGAGGGGAGGGGAGGGGAGGGGAGAGGAGAGGAGAGGAGAGGAGAGGAGAGGAGAGGAGAGGAGAGGAGAGGAGAGGAGAGGAGAGGAGAGGAGAGGAGAGGAGAGGAGAGGAGAGGAGAGGAGAGGAGAGGAGAGGAGAGGAGAGGAGAGGAGAGGAGAGGAGAGGAGAGGAGAGGAGAGGAGAGGAGAGGAGAGGAGAGGAGAGGAGAGGAGAGGAGAGGAGAGGAGAGGAGAGGAGAGGAAAGGAGAGGAAAGGAAAGGAAAGGAAAGGAAAGGAAAGGAAAGGAAAGGAAAGGAAAGGAAAGGAAAGGAAAGGAAAGGAAAGGAAAGGAAAGGAAAGGAAAGGAAAGGAAAGGAAAGGAAAGGAAAGGAAAGGAAAGGAAAGGAAAGGAAAGGAAAGGAAAGGAAAGGAAAGGAAAGGAAAGGAAAGGAAAGGAAAGGAAAGGAAAGGAAAGGAAAGGAAAGGAAAGGAAAGGAAAGGAAAGGAAAGGAAAGGAAAGGAAAGGAAAGGAAAGGAAAGGAAAGGAAAGGAAAGAAAAGAAAAGAAAAGAAAAGAAAAGAAAAGAAAAGAAAAGAAAAGAAAAGAAAAGAAAAGAAAAGAAAAGAAAAGAAAAGAAAAGAAAAGAAAAGAAAAGAAAAAGCAGTTGTAACTGTTTTCTTTCCAGGGTTTCTGTTTCTCAGACTTGTGAAATGTATCACAGCTGTACTGTTGACCTATTACAACTGCTTGAAGACCTCAGCCAAAAATTATGATACTGATACAGCAACATATAATCTGTTCAGTCTAAAAATAAATAATGATGCTTAGGAAATAGTGTAAGCACTGATTTATTTACAAATATTTCAGCCAGTTGTATTTTTAAAAAAGTTTGTTCTGAAGACTGAAGAACAACAAAAGTGTAAATCAGGAAGTTTGGACACGCTGATGCTTTGCTGAGCCTTGGGGGTATTTTTAGTGTTGGCTTTTCCTTTTCTGGAAGCTTGTAATGTAACAATACCTTGCACCACAGTGCTGATGCAGGGATCAGCGGTTCATTAAAGGATAATCCGTGAGATATTAGGTTTACAAGTGTCACAGACACATTAGATTTGAGAACAAGGCAGAACAGCAGTGGTGAAAGGATTGTCAAATATACAGAGAATATCCCCATAAGTGGGCACTGCCATTAGTTTTGCAGGAAAGCATTAGTTCTGCAAATTAATTTTGTATGTGTAATTACTGGTCACAGCTGTTTAGAATGTGGTATTATAGCAAGTTAGACTGAAATCAATCAAAAGAGGTTTTATTTATTTTTTTCCATTTGAGGTTATCTCACGGGTTTAAGTAGCAATCATTATACTCAGAAATCCCTACATCTGTAAAAAAAGAAGAACACCATAAAAACCTAGTTGCTCTTGAATTATTCAGCTATCTTCACTTGCACACAGTCTACATACAGCCTTTCAGACTGACTCTCAGCTAGTTCCTTCATCGTTAAAGTCAGTCAATTATCTACAGGGTCTGATATAGTCTTTATAGAAAGAGAAAATGGCAGAAACTGCTTTACTTTTCCTGCGTGGACAGTCGGTAAAGGTTCTCGCCCAAGTACTCTAGCCTCTCCCTTTGCTCAAGGTCCTGGTACAAGCCCTTGGGAACCTTGCTCAGGCCGTACACCAGCCCGTACAGGCAGCCCGCGATAGATCCAGTCGCTGCGCTTTCTCCTGCGGGTTCAAGCACAGATGCAAAGTTCTCTTAGGGTCGCCTTTAAGTACAAAACCACAGCCCGCACTGCACAGGGGAGGAAGTATGAAGCCACTGATGGAGCGTGGAAAGGACATAATGGCCATGCTGGGTCAGCCCCAAAGGTTTGCGTGACCCCATGTCTTGTCCCGTGTCTAGGGAAGAGAGTAACACCAAGACCAGCGTACAGCAATGCCTCTGCGGTGTGTGCTCCTGAGCTAGAGTGGCCTATCTCCTGGCCTTCATCAAACCTTTTCCCATGGGTCTGTCAAGTGCTTGATCACTTTTTGAATGCAGGTGAACTTTTAGCATTTACAACATCCTTTCTCACTGTTTGAAAGGAGCATCTCCTTTGGTCTGTTTCAAAGATTTCACCTGTTCTTCGTATTTGATACTCTGTAGATCTTGTAGTGGAAGAGACAGCATCGGATTGATCACTCTGTTTACTTTTTCTGTGACGTTTGATTACACAGATTTCTATTATATTTGCTCTATGTCGTCTCTTTTCCATGCAGTGTGTGTGTGTGTGTGCACTGAGGTGGGGAGTGGGGAAGAAGCAGGACAAGACAGTTTGGTTTTGGCCTGGTTTCCTGGAGGAACAAGGGACAGACGGTCACTCTGATGCGAAAGTCATGCACGTCTGTCTGCCATGTGCTCACACACGTGGTTTGTGAACCTGTTGATTGGTTTTGGAAAATGTGATTGAGGGCTAACACTAGTGGAGGATAAGCAACAGGGAGATGCGTGACAGATGAGCTCTGGCTCACTCTTTGTCTAACATAATCTCAATCACCTTTCCAGCATTAGGAAAGGGAAGGACATGTCTGGTCAAATGAGAGACTGAGTGGCCAGAGGCAGAGGCAGGGACATGGCCAGTAGAGTGGACAAGGTCATTGCTGACAGCACAGACTCATTACTAATTTGGCTTGGGGAAAACCCACTGCAACCCAACAGCTCTTGCAAGCAGCTAACTATTGGCAGGAACACAGGAGGGAACAGTAACTGCAGGAGTCCCTGCTACATGGAAAAT
Organism: Anser anser; assembly: GCF_964211835.1. NCBI lineage: Eukaryota > Metazoa > Chordata > Aves > Anseriformes > Anatidae > Anser > Anser anser. Next base: position 147,982,909 of record NC_139720.1, on the reverse strand, counting down.
ATCCTGATTTGGAGACTGTGTCACCCACCCTAACACCACAGCATGACATTGCATGTGATTTAAAACATCTAACCCCATGATAAGTAGCAACAATGCTCATTGTGGTCCTTGTAGGTTCTTGTTGGCCAGACTCTGCAGTGAGGGGCCACCACCTCCCACCACCATGGCGCAGGTGTTTTTGGTGCTGGGATCATCTCCCACAGCTGCCCTGGCCCAGGGTGTGTGGGTGCCAGTGAGGGAGTTATCTCTTGCAAAAGAATAGAAACAACTTATTGTGTGCCTCTAAGATTTATCTGGCAGGAACTTGATTGGGCACTGGTTTATTTTTCTGCCTTACTTGCCTTCACTATATACAGTTAAAAGGTGGCTTTGCCAAAGGTGCTAGTATTTTGGTGTAGAAAGATGCCAACCCTAAGTTATATTGGACTTACTTCTCATGCACCTCTGGCAAAACCGTGGGACTCAGATGAAGTAACATTTGACAAGGACCATAAATAGCTTGCACAGCAGCTGCTGCTAAAAGAATGTGATTGATGGCCCACAGAGGTTGTGGAGTCTCCCTTCTGGGAGATCTTCAAAAGCCTCCTGGATGTGGTCCTGGGCAGCCTGCTCTGGGCGTCCCTGCTGGAGCAGGGGCTGGAGCAGGTGATCTCCAGAGGTCCCTGCCCACCTCAGCCATGCTGTGACTCTGTGATGGTGTAAAACCAGGAGACACAGAAATAACCGGTGACATGGCAGGTTGGTCAACAGCGGCCATTCACAGGCAGGTCTCACTCCCACCTCCTGTGAGGACCCTGTGGCAGGAAGGAGCAGGGGATGGGAGCCGCGGCCGCGCCCTCACCTCCGTGGAACATGGAGCGGTTGCAGAGCTCCGTCCAGTCCCCGCCGCACCCCAGCAGGGCGTCGTAGGCGATCATGGGGGCGTCGTGGCCCCGTCTCCCGCCCCGGCCTTCGGAGCTCCACCTCCGGTACGTCTGAAGGAAAGATAGAGTCATCAGCGTGGGACAACAGACAGGGGGATACGTGCCACAGCTTACCACCCTATATCTCATTTGCCTACCCTGTCCCTGTGCCATGGGAGTCACAAGGAGGTATTTGGTACTCTTGAGCTTTGATCTTTTCTGCTCTGGGACTGTTTCACATCGAGAAGATTGACGGGTACCTCAACCGGGGCAAGTGTCCTGCTGCCAATTGCTGACATTTTGTATGGGTGCAAACAGCATATGGGTGCCTGAGCTTTCTGCTGATGACTGAGTGCAAAACAACTTCCTGCATATTTAGCTTGCTGAGAGCAGGCTCTGCTGCACTCCCTCTCTCTCTGCTGGTTGGTCTCTTCTGGAAGCAGCACATCTCTCTGGGAGACAGAGGCCACCATGCCCACAGTAGAGGTGCTCCACTAGTAAGGACATGAAGAAACTTGGCAGGTCAAGCACTTGGCTTGATATAAGCAAGCCAAGAATGCCAAAAAGGATCAAGAAAGATTCTAATTTCACACCCTAGAAGTCCCTATTCTTTCAAAAATTAGGGTTGGAAAGGACTTACATTATCGTTCTTCTTTCTGCCTCTGGGAAATGTTCTCAGCTTCCCTTGTCACATGTTTGCAAAAGTTTAATTAGCCAAGTTTTATGTGGGCATAGAAAAAGGTTTGATTCGGTAATTTCTTTAGGGACTCAGTTTCAGGCTGTGTTAACTCAGGTCACTTTCTCTGACTTTTTCTTGCCAAGCTCATTCTTTCCCCTTCCATTGAACAACCTTGCAAATATAAGAAACGCTTCTTTCCCAGGAGAAGAAAGAGGGAAAAAACAACCAAACCAAACCAAACCAAACCAAACCAAACCAAAACACAGCAAGGTTTGCAAAAGACAGCTGGATTTCCTCTAGAGGAAGTACCTCCAGAACTCACTTCTACCTGCCCAAAATCCCCAACGAACTCAAGACTCTGACAAATTTATCATTAAAAATAACTTCATTTAAAGGAAATTGGCAGCTTTCATTCCTGGAGTTTAAGTTGCGTTACGGTAAGTTAGTTGCAGCTGCTTAGCTGGCCTGTGGTTTCTGCGATGTATATGAAGATTTGTGCTTATATCTACTCACTTCAACCTCAACCAGTATATACTTTGTTGTGGTTTATCTGCATTTACATCAAGCAGGGCGGAGTTGGATTACCTTCAGTCTGTTGCCTTTTTTTTTTCTTTGCAAACTAAAGAGGGTATTTATTTATTCTGTCCTCTAACACAAGCAAAATTTAAAGCCTTATTTCTGCAGTTTTACTCTGGTGGAGCAGCACTGACGCAGGTGCAACACTACCAAAGGCAAGCACAAACCGTGGAAGTGCTATTCTGGGTGAGCACGCCGGCGTCTCAAGTTTCGCTCCATTTAGCCCTCACGATCGCTGATGTTCTGCACACATCTGATGTTACCTCACTTTGCTGGAAATTCTTTATTTGAGGAAGAGTGCTCCCGGGGATCGATCTGCACCAAGGCAGCATTTCTCAAACTTTTCAAAAGTGCAGCCTTGCACTGTGATTGGCAACAGCCCGGCTTCCCTTGGCAAGGGCAAGTGAAGACCACAGGGTGGATGGATGCGGGTGTGACTATCCGCTCCCTTCTGCTGCCCAGCCCTAGAGGCAATGCACACATCCCCTCCTCGCTGCAAACCCCTGCAGTCAGCAATTACAGCTGCCTCTGCCTTCCTCACCCTCGAGCGGATGACCTGCAGCTGGCTAGCACTCCCTTTTCTACCATTTTCTATCCCTTTCTGAGCACCTTTTGTGGTGCTGGTTTAAACAACTTCATCTTAAGGGGACAAAGTTCCTCTCACATTTTGTTTGTCATGCAATGTGTCCAGCATTGGGAAAGTGAGCAGGGCAAGGGTGTGTTTGCAGAAGCAAGGCTGAACCTGAGTGCAGTGCAATTTCTGCCTATTTACTCTATATCTAACATGTACAAAACATATATTGCTGAAAAATGATTTATCCTACTATGAGCTGCTTGCCCACCTTGTGTTTATACATTAAAGAAGGGGTAATCTGTTTTTCTTCCCCCACATTTCCAGTTACCTCCAAATTTAAGCTGTATACCTTTTTATACAGAATGCAACCTTTGCTGCTTAACGTTTGAAGTGCATTTCTTTTTTATAGAGGGAAATTGCCTTTGCAATATACTCAGATCAGCCACGTTTGAGAGCTTAACTTTCACAGCTCCTGCAGCTGCTGTGTGCAGCTACAGAAATGCGCCGCTGGTTTAGCAGGAACCTGCCCAAAACAACCTGCTGGTGAGAAGGGGTGACACATATTTGTGGTTTATTAATTGCCTGCAGAAAGGCAATCAGACACAAAATGGTTTGGAGGGAGTGCAAAGGCAAACAGTCCTGTGAAACAGATAGGCAGGATGGTTGCCTTCTCTGTGATTATTCTTTCCATGGCTATAAACATGCTCAATTTGTAAGCAAAATGAGAGACTTCTGCCAGGCTGTGGTCTTTGCATGGCAGTGGAGTTCAAGCAACATTTTCCTTTCTTGTGCATGAAAATAAATAGTTTAGCAGATCAAGATAGTTGGGATAGGTAATACAAAGATAAATTTTGTTTCTGCATTAGGAATAAAATCAGTTCTCTCTTGAATACGACTGTGGGGAGATTCTATTCAGTTTAATCTCATTACGCTCTTCTAAGGCTCCAGTAGAACTGGAAGAAACAAAAAACTAGTAACAAATTCATGGCACAGAACTGATAAAATAAAGCTGGAAGGAGATTTAATCTAGTCTTTGTATTTAAAGCATTTTTTTATTATCCAGTGTCAATCTATCTTCCATTGGCACCTTTCTCTGCATAGATGAACACCTAAAAATATACAAAGTGGCTTCTCAGAATAGAGCTGTGCTTTAATAGTCTGGAAAGGGGGATTGATTTATGGGAAAAGGTGACAAGAACCACATACTTTTTGCTTAGCTGCTAAGTGAAGAAACTTGAGAGGTGCCAGCATGTTATCAGAAAGCTGTAAACACCAGTGAAGAACGGCATTATTTCTCCTGAGTTAAGAAGTTTTAACCAGAAGTCATAAGTCAAAAGAAAGATCACACATGCTATAAAATAGTATCCCATGAGATGTGGTGAAACACAATCTCTTGAGACACCTAAAACTAGTTGGGACACTGCCTGTGTTTGCAAATAACTGCTTAGGAGGGCTGTCTTCTGTTCAAAAGACCATAGCTACACCCAGCTCCTAAGAGATTTCTTTGGGACTTGGGCCACAGCTTTGCTAGGCTCTCATGAGAGCCTCCAGCTGGATGTTTGCCTTTTCCAGCCTCAAACAGCCCTGGCTGATGGGAGTTTATTTACAAGTTTTGTACTTGTGCTGAGTATCACCACATTTGACATTAGGACTTCCTCTCCCACTGCAGGAACCTTTAGCACCTCAGGACTGATTGCAGCTGCTTTTTAACAACAACATTTAACCTGCACCAAGGATGGGAGTTTTTTATTCTTCCTTGAAAATTTAGGAAAAAAGAAAACACAAAGACTTTCTCTCTGCTCTGGCACTGCAAAAAGTTGTAAAATATTGGTGTGTCCCTTTGAAAATACCTCTCTTAGTTCAGAGCCTTTCTGGGCATTTTCTGAAGTTGCAGTTACCTTTTCTCTCTCCTCTGCATCATAGTTGTCCGGAAAGACAGGTTTGTTCTGGTTTTCCTCATTGATTTCTCTCTCCTCCAAATAAAACTGCCACTTGGCTTCAAAGTAAAACCAGTGTTCCTGATATTCTGAATGCAAAAGAAATTAATCATGCAGTATTTCATCTCAGCAGCATTTTCAGTTCTACTTAAATAGCTTTTAAAGAAAATGATCACATTGACTCATACGGAAAACTGGTTATTTTCCAGTAACATACATTAAACAGGCATATATACTAAGTATGCATTTTAATATGAAGTGGGACATCTAACTGGAAAAAGAAGATGTGAAAGAGAAGAAAGTATTTTCAGAATCTTGTGCTATTTTTATGATATATTAAAATTACATTAAGATACATCAAGATAAGATTTGGAGAACTTACTGAGGAACACTCTAAGAAAAAAGACAAGAGTCAACAAAAAACAGAGAGAAAAAATCAAATCTATGCCATTTTTAAAATTCCTTTACTATGCCTAAAGATTATCTAAAAATGCTTACATGTCCTAAATACAAATTACCTCCTACCTCAGTTATCAGTTTTTATTCATGCAATTTCTCTAATATTTCTGTTCATTACTGTGATCTTTCAGGAAAGGGCTGATAGAACGACCAAAATTTCCATTTTTTGTATATTGTAATACTTATTGAACATAGTAAAAGGGATAAATAACACATACATCTACTATTTGTGCCCATACAAATAAGCCTTTTTTTAGTAACCACAGGTCTTTCTCCTTTTTTATGTCACTTTGAGAAGAGCATCTCTAATAATGTTTAACTTTGTGCATGCGAATAATCTTATTAAATTCAGCTTGTTTTTAAAACAATGCTCAACCCTTTATAAAGGCTTGAAAAGTTGCAGAAGTCACACTGAACACATACACACACCTCTGCAGAATTTATGCCTGAATGAAACCCTGTCTGGAAAGCAGATGGGGGTCAGGAATTAGAAATCAGTGAGATGGACAAGACCTCTAAGTATGCCAAGGCAAAGCAGTGAATCAGTATGGGACTACTTGTGTACAGTTTAAAATATAATTAAATGTTGCTGCTTCTTCCCTGGTTCTGTCCTTTCTGGTCACTCAGTTCTGTGCTGCAAGTGACTGAGGAATGTGCACACAACCAAACTATTTTTCTGAAGAATGTAACCAATGAAGAAAGACTGAGAGATCTGGGGTTGTTTAGTCTGAAGAAGAGAAGGCTCCAGGGAGACCTTACTGCAGCATTTCAGGACTTTAAGGGGGCCTATAAGAAAGATGGAGAGAGATCTTTTACAAGAGCATTCAGTGATAGGACAAGGGTAATGGTTTTACACTGAATTTAAACTGATTTAAGTTAGATATTAGGAAGAAATTCTTTACTGTGAGGATGGCGAGACACTGGGACAGGTTTCCCAGAGAAGCTGTGGCTGCCCCGTCCCTGGAGGTGTTCAAGGCCAGGTTGGATGGGGCTTTAGGCAACCTGGTCTGGAGGGAGGTGTCCCTGCCCATGGCAGGGAGGTTGGAACTGGGTGATCTTTAAGGTCTTTCCAGCCCAAACCACGCTGTGATTCTGTGGTTTTGCTTCTTTTCCTAACAGGCCATAAAGGTGTCCTTCTTTGCTGATTAAGATCTTTAAAGCAGTTCATTGCCAAGTAAACTCATCCAGGCTGACTTGCGTGACCTGATACCTTCACAAAATTGTGCCTCCCCAGCCCCACACTGAGACTAATCTCCAGCTATGTGGCCCTGATGACTGGGAAGCTAGTTCTCAGAACTCTAAAGAAGGGGGTGTTTAGAAAAACAGAGTGAAAATGCACTAACAGCCATCAGACCATAGAGAGCATTTTAAGAGGAAAAATAAAAAATCACAGTATCATAGAATATCCTGAGTTGGAAGGGACCCACAAGAACCATCGAGTCCAACTCCTGGCTCCACACAGGACCACCCAAAAATCAGACCCTATGTCTGAGAGTGTTGTTCAAACACTTCTTGAACTCCGGCAGACTCAGGGCCTTGACCACTGCCCTGGGCAGCCTGTCCCAGTGCCCGACCACCCTCTGGGTGCAGAACCTTTCCCTCACACCCAGCCTGACCCTCCCCTGTCCCAGCTCCGTGCCGTTCCCTCGGGTCCTGTCGCTGTCCCCAGAGAGCAGAGCTCAGCGCCTGCCCCTCCACTCCCCTCGTGAGGGAGCTGCAGGCCGCCATGAGGCCTCCCCTCAGCCTGCTCTGCTCGGGGCTGAACAAACCAAGGGACCTCAGCTGCTCCTCATACATCTTCCCCTCTAGACCCTTCACCATCTTAGTTGTCATCCTTTGGACACTCTTGAATGGTTTTATGTCTTTCTTATACTGTGGTGCCCAGTGCTACACCCAGTACTTGAGGTGAGGCCTCCCAGCACAGAGCAGAGCAGGCTAATCACCTCCTTTGACCAGCTAGCAGTGCCGTGCCTGATGCACCCATGGGTACGGTTTGCCCTTTTAGCTGCCAGGGCACACTGCAGGCTCATGTTCAACTTGCCATTGACCAGAACCCCCAGATCACTTTTCGTGGGGCTGTTCTCCAGCCTCTCGTCCCCTAATAGGTACATATACCCAGGGTTTCCCTGTCCCAGGTGCAGAATCCAGCACTCGCTCATGTTAATATCATACCATTGGTGATTGTCCAGCCCTCTAATTCGACAAGATCTCTCTGCAATGCCCCCCTACCCCTGAGGGATTCCTCCCAGTTTGGTGTCATCCTCAAACCTTTAAGTCCTGCATCCAAGTCACTTATGAAAACATTAAAGAGAACTGGCCCTAAAGTGGAGCCTTGTGGAACCCCACAGTGACTGGGGTCTTCACTGTCCAGTGAAGAAAAAATTTATTGGTTGAAGAAAACTACCAAAAAACACCCCATCGGTTAGTTCCAAAACTGCTTTTGAAAATGCAGATGATGCGACAGGTTGCTTTGTATTTTAAAGCAGGCATTTTCCACTTTCCTCTTTTCCACATGACCATAAAATGTGAACACCTCAGAAATGACTATTCTCTATATAGCACCTTGATAACCAGGGGTGTGTGATTGTTGCAATGCGCAGGCTCAGTAACAAAGGGGAAAAGCATATGCAGGAGATGTTGGTTGTGTGGACGACCTGTGACATGGTATGAAACCCTAGCCATCAGACCTACTGAGGCTCTGCCCCACCCAGCCTCATCCAGCCTGAGACTACAGTCACATTGAGATCCATGGGATATCTGGCAAGTAAATGCAACTGAATAGCAGGGAGGGGTGCTGAATCAAGCCCTCTGTGACTGAACATGGTGTTTGTTATCCAAGGGGGATAAAGAAGCCAAGAAAGAGTTTCCTAATCAGGAGGACTCTGTTTGGCAGGACTTCTTTTCAGTGCATCTCACCAGCCAAGGAGCTTAAGTTTAATGCAGAAGACTTCTCTTGCTACCAAAATAGGACAAAGCTCAACAATACAGGCACTACCCAGACGGCGTGCCTCAGGAGTCCAACACACATACCTCCATGCAGAGGGGTCCTGCTATGGTGGAGTGACAGGGACCTGCTGTAAAGTCGTTCAAAGAGGAGCTCACTCACACTAATCCTGCACCTGCTCCTCATAGGTCTCATCTAAAAAAAATCTTAGTGTGCAATGAGACGTGGTTGAAAATGCACTTTCTTTCAGGAAGGTTCCCTGCTTCTTTCAGGTTTTAAAGCAGCAGCTTTCCTTCCCATGTAAATCTTCATTTCTGGGTGCTTTTGATTATAGATTTCCACAGAATTCAGTCTTTCTCAACAGTCATCCCTTGAGATTAACAGGAAAATTTTCCTCAATGTTTTAATGTAACTATTCTCATCTGTCCACAGCAGGTCTCACTGTTACAAATGCATCACTCCCAGGCAAGAGGGAACTAAAACACCTTTGTACTGAAGATCGCACCCATTAGTGAAGTAGCAATATCAAGTTGAACAGTTGTTGTCCACTCAGTTGTTTTAAAAAAGGATACAACAGGTTGTATCTTAAATATTTGTTCAGAATATCAACAAGTCAAATCTGCATCTGTGGTAAAAAGCTAACTCTTTGTCAAGAGGCATCTACAGGTGAACTTTTCCTGGCAAAATGAGGAAAGTAGTGGATTTTTTTTATGGAAGATATTGGCCCGTGCTAACTGATGGAAGGAGTGAATAATTCATATCTCAGCAGTCAGTTTGCTTAATAACCTGCTAACTAACAGTTCTTCCTTCCCCACCACCCCATAGCAATCTTTGAAGATTTATTAAAGATCAAACTGTGCAGTATGGCATTATCATTTCTCTTTGTATTTTTGCCACCAATATTTCAGACACCTAACAGATGGTATGAGAAGACACCACCTGCAAAGAGCTTACAGTCTAACCAGACGATGCAGGAGGACAACCTGTGGAGTCATGAGCTGGGGGAAAATGGCAAAAATGGGGAGAGTTAGCAGCGATGTTTCTTTAGTCTTTCTAGCTGAACATGTTTTTGAGAAAATAACTCTTGGTTCAGACATTACCTGCCATGTGGCGAATGGTCTTCTTGCAGTATTCCTCGGCCATTGGCACGACCTTCATCATCTCTCTTCCCCACTGCACCAGAGGCTTCCCTTGTATTGCATAAGCCACAAAGAGAGCTGTACATAGGGACCCTAGAAAGCCTGGAATTAATAGATAAATATGATTACCACCATGTGAACTGAGGTTGTGCCATCCTTGTCATGTCCCTAGTAAAATCATTAGTAAGATGCCTCATGACTGTTGGGTAGATTAACAAACACACGTAACCTACCCCTGTCTGTTTACTGTCTGGCTCTTGGCATGTTAAGATTCTTGGCTAATACATGGTGTCCAGTGGTTTACAACTTATTTTGTATAGAAGAGTGCTTCTGTTCTCACTGGTGTAACATGACAGAAACTGAGGTAGGGGTCAAAAATAAACATAATCCACTAATGTGATACTGAAAGACTTCTAATTGAGGTCACATGGAATAACTGACTTGCACAAAATGATTCAGTTGCTTATGATTCACCTTGCTTATGCATTCACAAAATGATTCACCTTGCTTATGGATTCATCCAGCTTAGTGGCTGTGGTTGTTGGATATAACTACTTTCTGGTGCATTTTACTCTAGGGGGACAAATCTGTTCCATCTAGTTGGATCCACTTTCTTTGGTCTGTACTTGTCTTGAAGAAGCAGTTGTCTAAGTAATACATGTTGTCTGCATGCCTAGCTAGGCCTTCCTCTTCAGATACAAATATATTTAAAATTAACTTTTTATTAATGGGCAATCAACTCTTCAATCATGTCAGAAACAGAGAAGCATGTTTCTCATGTTTCTTGTGATCCTGGCATTTTGTCAAATGCAACAAAACCAACCTAGAGCAACATGCAAAAGAAGGCTAAGAAAACAACTCTATCATTGAAATAAGCCCCAGGTGAGGAGAATATTGTCATGTGTACTTCTCTAGATGCACGGTTCAAAAAACATTCTCTCATGCATAGAGATAAGCATGAACTTGATGTGTTTTGCTGAAGGTAAACCCAAATTATTTTAGGAGGTTATAGCTCAAGAGGAGACAATTACTACTTCTTTCTGCCATAAGACTTGCAATTCTAGGTCAAGCCAAAGGCATGTCTAATAGATGCTTTCAGAATTATTAAAAAAAAAATAGAGGCAGAGACAGCAAAAAGGGCCTCTCTTGGACAGACAGCATCTAACCCAATTGCCACAAAGATCCTTAAGAGTGTCATATTCAGTGCGAGGGTGGCAGAAAAGGGTATCAAGGATGAAGCCAAGGGCTAGGAGGGGACATCAGGACAAGCCAATCCTGTATCAGTCCTGACTAACATTTCAGTTGGGTTTTCCCAGTCTCTGGCTTATGAGACTCACAGGTAAACTTTCCCTGGTACCTCTCAGGATGTTAGTGATGTCCCTCATGCCCCTTCCACCACTCTCCTCACTGTACCCCGCTGTGCCACTTGTCTCCTTTCCAAGCAGAAAAGTCTTTCTGGACTTAATTTATCCTCTTATGGAAGGCATTTGATGACTTTGATACTCCTTGATGCCACTTCCTGGCTCTAATAAGTTCTTTATGAGGTGGGATACCCAGAACTACAAGCAGGCTTGCTGCTGCTAACACACTGTGGATTTTGTATATTGGTTAAACGGTATTTTCTGCTTTGCTCTAAATTCTTTTCCTCTAATTTTGTGCCATCCTGCTGGATGTTCTGACTACTTCAGAGCAGTGAGCATGTTGAACATGTCACCCTTCATTATGGTTTTATTTAATGCTGTCTAAAGCAGACAGAATGAATACATGCTTACATAGCATAAAACTATCAGAATGACAGACTTGAATATTCAGAGCAACATTAAATGTAATTACTTTTGTTTTGTTTAGATAATAAATCATATTGTGTCCTAAAATGTGTGGAGTTAGAATTTTTTGGCTTTCTACCTTTACCTGCGGTGATTGGATGTGACAAGACCTTTCAACAGAAAAATATTATTATCCCCTGAACCATAAACTCGCATGATAACAGTGAGTCATATGGTTGTACATGAATCCTAAAATTTGATCAGAGCGAGTGACATGAATATGCTTTGGATGAGACAGGTTGTGTTTAGTTACTGGCATTTTAGGAAGGAATACTCCTATGCTGTGGTTGCTGTTTGTATAATATACAATCACATACATAAGCTTGTATGTAGGACTTGGAGTTGGACTCAAGGAGTCCCTTCCAACTCGGGATATTCTATGATTCAATGATTGTACAAGTGGTATATACATACATATACTATCCAAGCAAATTCATATGAAAGCCTTGGAGCCTGCAAAGCAAAAGCTACAAGTGGATTTACAGGAGCTGTGTTAGTACTCATGGAAGAGAAAAGCTTCACAGAAATGATATGCCCGTCGACATTACCTGTAGGGTGGTTATGAGTCATTCGTCCACACTCAATGCTCACTTCAATAAGTGACTCAAGCCTTTCTGGTTTCCAGTATCTCATCCCTAAGCACATGGCTTTTGTAGATGCTCCAAATCCAGAGCCTATAGTAAAACAACAATGGTAAGCATTTAAAAGAAGATGGATGATACATAAATATGTTGATAAAATCTGAAGCAAGTACATTTTATTATTTCAGCACTTGTGTGGGAGCTCCCTAAGAAGCGGGAAAACAGCATGCAAAGCAAGTTACATGTTTTGAAAGTTTCATGCAAGGAATTTTGCCTACACACAACCATTCTGATATTACAAATTTATTCCAATACTACTACATTACAATGTATTTTACCAGTATATTCCAGTATTCTCAGGTTCTATGAAGAGCATAGCAGGTACCAAAGAGCAGCATGCTAGCCTGTTACCAGTACGTTTTTTATTCACACTCTCATGTCATCTTTACTCATCCTCAACTGACACCTCTTTTTTTCTCGTTCCACATGCCAGGACTGGAAGCAGCAGTCTGTAAAACAGGTACACTTTTACTATGCCCTTATTTTAGTAGTCTTCCTTTTGAAAGCACATTACTAAAACCCTTTCTATGGGTATCACAGCTGATCTTACAGTTTTGTTGCATGTTTCATCCTAGAGAGCCCCACAGGTAGTTCAAAAAATTTTCTATTAATTACAAAAATAATGTGTCAGAAAAAGAAATTAAAGAGTCCAAAGACAAATCCTCCAAAGTTAGAAGGCAGAACTGAGGTTTCCTGTTCAACCTGAAGTCTGTGCTTTTGCGCACACTCATCATGGTACAGCCTGCACTTGTTGGAAATTTCTGTCTCATGCAGTACAGACATTATTTATTGAGTAGATAATTCAGTATTTCTTTAAATCCTCAGCACAGAGTGCATGATTCCAGGTGTTCGTATTTTAAACTCCTCATTGAATGGAGAGTTAAATTTACTAACAAGTTTCTCTGCAGTACTCATCACAGTAATATCAGGATCCCACAGAAGTTTTAATGAGCTTATCTTCCCTAGGCACAAGTGAGGTGATTATCTCCCCTTCACAGCTGGTAAGCCAATGCCCAAAAAAAGCATATACTCATTGCAGGGACTCATTCTGAGATGGATAGGGTACGATTTTTCAAAGTACTTAGGATTTTTTCAGCACTGCCTTTGCTCAGTCACACTTCCCAGTGACCTTGGGTAGAGCTGAGAGCAATCAGTGTTTCTCTGCTTGGCCCCTGCAAGATAAGGGGGAATATTTATACCACCTAATTTTAGCATCTGTGGAACTTACATTAGGAGCACACTCTTCCTGTCTTTCCCAGACAGGCAGCAGGGAGAAAGGTTGCCTCTGTTAGCCAGTATAATGGCAGAGGAGGAGGAATTCACAGGTCAGAGTGAAGCAGCAGATGCCAAGGAGCTAGGGTCAGTGCTTTGGACACCTACCTCCAGAGGAGCCCTCGGCTGCTCCCCAGGCTCTGCTTGCTGTGGCTGTGGAGCTCCAGGGGCTCTTCTAGAGCACTGTGCTCCCTTTAGTTTCATCCCAAGGGACTCCATCTCGGGTGCTCCAAGATCATGAGCATGATCAAAGTGCGATAGCGGGGGTTGCGGAAAGATCTGATGCAAAAGTACTTGCCTGATACAAACTGAAACGTTAACACAAGCCGCCCATTGGCATCTCCAAATGAAATACACACTAACTAGAGTCTTACTTACTCTCTAGAGAGGGCTTGTTTTCTTCCCAGAGAGGACCTATCCTGAGTGGACACCCTGGTTAAGTGATCTAACAAGGTTAGATGAAGACATTTCTTCCTATCCTCCTGAGAGTTCAATGTGAAAATTTTTGAGTGCAGTAACTCTGCCACCTCTTTAACCTTAACAGTCTAAAACGGTCAAATATCAAATAAATATTACATGAAAGGAGTTTCCCAAATACTATTTTATTCTCTGCAGTCTCAGACCTTTCTTCCTCATCCCTTCTGAGCCATCATGATTATAGTGAGAGATCCTCTCCAGCACACCATTGCTGGCCATTGCTCCTGGTGGACACCTGTGCTGCAAACGGCATTCTTTCCCTTGAGGGTGAAGAGGCATTGCAGAGAGATCTTGACAAATTAGAGGACTGGACAACCACTAATGGTATGACATTTAACAAGAGCAAGTGCTGAATTCTGCACCTGGGCAAGGCAACCCTGGGTATATTTACAAACAGTGGAACAAGAGGCTGGAGAGCAGACCCACAAAAAGGGATCTGAGGGTTCTGGTCAATGGCAAGCTGAACATGAGCCTGCAGTGTGCCCTGGCAGCTAAAAGGGCAAACCGTACCCATGGGTGCATCAGGCACGGCACTGCTAGCTGGTCAAAGGAGGTGATTAGCCTGCTCTGCTCTGTGCTGGGAGGCCTCACCTCAAGTACTGGGTGTAGTACTGGGCACCACAGTATAAGAAAGACATAAAACCATTCAAGAGTGTCCAAAGGATGACAACTAAGATGGTGAAGGGTCTAGAGGGGAAGATGTATGAGGAGGGGCTGAGGTCCCTTGGTTTGTTCAGCGCAGAGCAGAGCAGGCTGAGGGGAGGCCTCATGGCGGCCTGCAGCTCCCTCACGAGGGGAGCGGAGGGGCAGGCGCTGAGCTCTGCTCTCTGGGGACAGCGACAGGACCCGAGGGAACGGCATGGAGCTGGGACAGGGGAGGGTCAGGCTGGGTGTGAGGGAAAGGTTCTGCACCCAGAGGGTGGTCGGGCACTGGGACAGGCTGCCCAGGGCAGTGGTCAAGGCCCTGAGTCTGCCAGAGTTCAAGAAGTGTTTGGACGACACTCTCAGACATAGGGTCTGATTTTTGGGTGGTCCTGTGTGGAGCCAGGAGTTGGGTTTGATGATCCTTGTGGGTCCCTTTCGACACAAGATATTCTATAATTCTATGATTCTTGTTTGAAAGGTGTCTTATCCACTACTCAGTTCCAGTTCCTCCAAGGGACATAATCCATGCTGGTTATCTAAAAGGTACAGGCGTTGTGCTACACTAGAGCTACAAATTAAAGAAAATTGCAGTGTATTCAAAGAGAAGGATGCACTACAGACTGGGGGTCTGAAGGTGGTTGCCTTTGCAACTTCGTTGTGTTCCTCTCTGTTAGAAAGCTGTATTGAAACATTTTGCAGAATTAAACAAGCAAACTTGTCAACAAAAAAAAATCCATCACTTGGAATAACATTAAGCCTAGGAAGGGTTTCCTGTGATTAGTAGCTATTAAGTCCAGTGTATCGATACCATGTGAATCAATGAAGCAAGGGACAGCAAGATTAGTGCCTACCAGGGGTGAGATATACCTGTGAGAACATAAGGACTGTTCTCTGCAGTCAGACCAAAGGTCAACCTAACTCTGACAGTGGCCAATGGAGAGGATATTTAAGAAGGAGTAAAAGGAAAGTATAATGACACTGCCCCTTTGTACTAACTATAGTGTTGACAATTTCCTTTCGTGATCCAGCAGGCAGCTGTTTCTTCATCTTTCTGCTTGGTAACCCTGGAAGGATTTTCCTTGGGTGAATTTGCGCAGCTGTTTTTTGAACCCACCGGAACTGTATCATCTGCATGTTCCCATAGAAAAGAGTTGTGCAGCTTAATTAGGTGCTGCATGAAGTCCTTTTACTTGCTTTGAACTCATGACTTGTTTTCATCTGAGGTACCTAGTTCCTGTACTGGAGGAGACGTGAGTTTTCTCTACCTGTATTAACATTCTCCAACCTGTCTATGATTTTGCAGATCTACTTCAGACATTAGTGTCTTTGGAAGCTGTTTTTGACTAACCCAGTCATCCTTCCTCATGTCCTTTCTAGTTCTCTTACATCCCTTTGTAGGGAGGGAGGGACCAGATTACATATAGTAATCAAGAAACAGGAGCTATATAGTGGTGCCAGTGTGTTTAGTGCTTTGTTCTCTGTTCCCTTCCTAGTCATTTCTAATAGTATATTAATTTTTCGGCTCTTATTGAGCACTGAAGTGATGTTCTTATAGAACTATTATAGCTCCACGATCCCTTTGCTGAATGGTAACAGTTAGCTCAGCAACTGCAACTGTGTATATAAAATTAGGATATTTTTTTCCCATACATATGACTTTTCATTTACCTACACTGCATTTAGTTCTGCTATTGCATCACAGTTATTCGTCGCTGTGAGGATCTTCTACAGCTCTGCACTTTATTATTTTTGACAGCAGACTTTGCTGACCAACTATGTACTTGTTTTTTTCAGATAGTTTGTGGACATGTTGAACAGCACGGGGCCAACACAGCTGCCTCTTTCTCTCGGGAGAAGACAGACTGCAATCTCCTGCTCTTTGTTTACTGTCTTTTAACCAGTTATCTATGCTTATGAGAGCCTTTCCATCATTCTTAGCAACTTATTGCCTTGTCACTTGGTGACTTGGTCACTTTGGTGAGGGATCTTGTCGAATGTCTTTTGGAAATTCAAACAGACTGTCTTTACAGTGTCTCCTTTGTTCTCCAGTTCCTTGGCTATTTCATGAACTTTCTCACAAATTTCTGAGGTGTGACTTCTCTCTACAAAAGCTGTGTTATGTTTCTATGAAAACGCTATATCATCTTCATTCATGCACTACATTATTTTTTATTATTACGGAATTCCTTTTTTTTTTTTTTCCAACTCTATATAATAATGCAAATCAGCTTAATGGCTACTGAGCTCTGAAGAGGATGCCTCTTTTGTGACTACAGGCTGTTCTGCATGAAAACTTAGAGCCTGACTCCTTTTACTTCCTGTCCCTCTACAGCTTATCCTTCTCTTCATTTTTGCTCCCCACCATCCCGCATTTAACTTGCGCTTACCACCATTGCATACCATCATCAAAAGACACTGTTCATAAGCACCACTAGAGCAGCTGGCTTCAGTAGCTGCACATAAAGTCATGCTTGGATGCTGCATGCTCAGCCTGAAATACATTTGATACAGGTAGAGTCGAGCTGGCTTTTAAATTGACTTTTGCAGTGGCTCCAAAGGCACATTTCTGGCCTTATTCAGATTTCTGGTTTTGCTCTCAACCACCAGAGATTCTCTTCTGAACAATTCAAGTTTTTAGTAATGAAACAAAGCATTTTGACCACCTCTCAGAAAGAGCAGACTCATCTGTATCAAAAATTTAAACAAATACTAACAATAAGAAGCAAACACTCCTTCCAGCCTAGAGCTTATCAATGACATAATTTGGATATGAGCTCTTAAAATGGAAGGTGTTGGACAGCCTTGGACAATTTTTCTGGTAGTCACAGGAACCCCATCAGCCTTTAACATAGTTTGGGTACCGCTGCATGATTGTGTTAATGAATCTGAGAGCAGGTGGCAAAGAGACACACAGGGCAATTTAGCTTAGGAGCTCAATGTGCTGGCTATACCCACATAAATTTGAGCAGAGGAGCTTCGTATAAGCAATTTGAAATTACTTAAGGTACAGTTTCACTGTTCCATGAAGGCTGGCACGTGAATATTTGCTAGAAGTGAGATGGCTAGAATGATCGTAATAAAGCAGCTTGTGGGTTCCAGCCCGTCCAAAATACCACCTCACTGTTAGATATTGAACATGATTTTTTTTTTTTCCTCAAGAGGAAGTTTGTGGAAAGTCATTTTAAAAGTTGTGTCCATAGCAGTGTCAGGCCCCATGGTAGGCTGAGCATCTCCAACCCAGGTGACCGGTACTTTTGTTCTCAGAGAGAAAAAAAAAAGCTACGTAAGATGTTCAGGATGGCATTTTTTGGACCAGATGTAGATAGTGCATTTTAGCTGCCAGGTCTGAAGGTATTTATTTCACGCACTTCTAGCCCAGAGTATCCCAAGAACAAATCTTCAGCTATAAAAGGCTGGGGAGGAGGAAGGCTAAAAGAGGAGATGTGGCTCCAGCACTGCAACAGGCTGGGGAGCAGCCGTGCTCCACTCCTGACAGTGCTGAGAGCTGCTCAGGGCCAGCAGCAGCTCCTATGATTATTTTGACTGAATTTTACTCACGGTCAGTCAGAAAACACATGACGACTGCCAACGGGGCCCTTTCTCAGATCTGCCCGGCGAATGATGGGGTGGGCAGGGTACACGTGGAGAGGATCCTTCCCCTCCCAGCAGCTGTTGTAGGGGCGGGGGCTGAGTGGGTGATGCTTTTTGTATCAAAGAAAACTGACTGCAGAAACCCAGAAATAGCCATGGCGTGGTGCCACCGTGTTTTTGTCACGGCGTTGCATCAACGTGCAATGCCATTGGGTGGTGACGCTACATACCACAGTGATACCACACCACGCTGACACGGTGCAACGTCTATATTATGTGAGATGCCATCGTTGTGTGGCAGTCTTTCATGATTAATTGCACTGCTTAGGTGCAGCTGCATGCATGTTATCTAGCTTGAAGTAGAAATTCCATTTATCATAAAATGAAATAATCACAAAAAGAAAGGAAGGGTCATGGGGAGGGAGACAGTGCTAGGACTATTAGGGGTTAGCATTGCATCCTCCTGGAGAAAAGTAACATATGACTGGAAAGACCCACAACTACAAACATTTAAATGAAAAAAAAAGGCAGAAAATATTTCTTAAAATAACCATTAAACTCAAGGCCATAGACCTGGACCCCAAGGCAGTGAGCCAAGAATAGAGTCTCTTTAAATAGATGTTAAACAGGGAAGGGCTCGTTTACGAGAGGACATAGTGCCCTAGAGCAGGAATTCCTGGCAGACCTCTTGCCATCCCCAGGCGAACATGGAAATGTTTCAGGGGTAGCAGCCTTTGATGCCGGGGAGAGAAAGGAAACAATTTCCCCATAGCCCCAAATCTTGAGAGCGTGCGCTGTACAAGCCAGCATCTCTGAATGGGAAGCGGTACCGTACCCTTTTCGTTGAACGGTGTGTGCCAAGCGAGAAGGTAGTTGTCTGGTTTCAGTTCCCTGCAGCCTTCGATGGTAGCGGGGTCTGGCCGCCTCCCCGAGAGCTTGTCAACAGCGTCCACGTAGCGTTTCACCAACTCGCGGTACAGGTCTTCCAGACACCAGTAGTCTGGGCAGAACGGGAATAAAAGGTTGTCATACAAAGACAAAAGAGAGAGAGAGTGCTGAAAACAACCGCAAAAAGCTAGTTATGGTTTTAATAAATGTTCCTACTCCCCACTTCCAGTATATCGGGTCACATTTCTGGTGCCATGTTATAAACACTCTTCCATCCGTGAGAGCAGGCTGGAGAGAAAATATTCTTGTCTCTCCGTTTTTACATTTTCCTGCTTTCCTTTTCATTTTTAATTCCTTTAATTGAAAAGATAGGGGTGTTCTGCTCCTTGACAGGAGCTTCTCAGGGGTTGTACCTTGCCTTGGGGTGTGCGGTGCTCACCGAGGTGTCTCACCCCCAGGGACGTGCTGCCTTGGTGGCTCTGCCCACACCTCTGCGCTCATTTGCAGGCGTGAATCCACATTAAAAACAAAGCTCCCCCCCACATTTTTTAAATTGCCACAAAATATTTTAATGAGATATGCATAAAAAAACACAGAAGCAAATCAGTGATCCCATTTGTTGGGACATTTCATGTGTTGGGCTTTTCAGGTGTTGGGCCTGAAGAGTCCTGCCCCTGGTTCTTACTGAGGAAAAGCCTCCACTGACTTCTCCTACAGCTTTGTACGCAGCAGGAGCTGAGGAGGCTGTCACGATTTGACCATCTATATGTTTCCAGCGTACTCGAAGAAACCCCTCCTAACACTTGGGTTGCCTACGGATCAAATGACGTGGTAAGGGAAGTTCTAAAAATACCTTCTAGCGTTTTGTCAAAGATTGGTGATTTCCTGAAATCCACAGAAGAGGTTTAATTTAAGACTATGTTTGGAGACCCATAGCCAGAGCCACTCTAAAGTGTCATCTATGCAGAGAGATGAGGAGAAAAGACACAGGGTAAAACCCAGATTCCCCTCCTTTCACAAGAAAAATGCCCTATGGATTACAGTGGCCATCCTACTTACAGCCCTGGAGGAACAGGATAGTTTCAAGCTGCCGACTCTTTCCAGATTTAGGAATCAGGTGTCAGTTTATCCGGATATGAGCCAAGAGCAGGATTTACCGCTCGGCAGCACCCACAGAAGTGCTGTCCCCAAAATCAAGGTCCCTTGGTCCAGCAATGCCAGCTGCCAGAGCCCACCACGGGTCCCTCATGTGGGGCCAAGCTGGTGCCTCAGCCGTCAGCCAAATGGGGCAGGCTTCTTTAGACATGAGTGCTCATTTCTTAAAATCTGTGTTTAATCAGAGAGGAAAAGGCTTTCCTTGTGGTGGGGGTAGGTCCCCTGCCTTTGGTGGTGATGGTTTTGTTCCTCCCTCACGGGACAAATGACTCCCGCAGGTAAATATTTCATCTGTCCTTCGCTCTCAGATCAAACTTTCCGTCTGTGCACAGGGTGGATTTGGGGCCAGTGCCAGCTGGCTTCAGCCTCACGGAGCCACCTTTACCTTCGTGGGCATCACTCTGTTGGCTTTGGGGCTCTTGTGGGTGGGTCCTGCCTCCCTTTTGGGAAGCAAAGGAAAGGACTTGATTTCCCACACTCATGAGCATTGCTCTGAAATGAAGGTTTCTCACTAAAATTTCCCTCTCCTTCTTGTTGCTTTATCACCAGCCCACACCAGCGTCTTTTTTAAAGCCTGTCTGATCAGAACAAAGAAACGAGAGCACAGGATCAGCACAGCTGATATGAATTATAGCGAGACCTTATTTTTCTCTTTAAAGAAGGGCAGCGCTCCTGTTGTGTTTAAGATTTATTACTGTACAGATAGCCCGACTGACTTGACTACCCGTAAGTTATGGTTTTGGAGAGTTCAATAAGCAAGAAACATATGATACGGATTTAATCATAGCCTATATTCAGAAATATGTTAGTCATCTTTTTTCCTTCATAGGCTGACATCTTGCCCTTATCTTTAGTGTATTAGCTACCCCTTAAACCATTGGCTAGCTAATAGCCAAGCACGAAGTGCCCGACACACTCTTCAACTGATCTCTGCACGCTAAATTTAGAGCACACTAGAAGCAGGCAGAGATAAAGCAGCGAAACAGAGGCACAAGTGAAATCTCATTGACTTCAGCAATACTTAGCTACATTGCATTACTTTTGCTAGCTATCCAGTGCTGCTTGTGTTAGGAGAAGTCACGAATATTTCTAGAGATTAAAAAAGTTGATTCATTTTGAGGAGATAAAAAAATAGCTGCTGTCTTCTGATGTAGTTTTGATGACAATCGTGATGGTCTCAGTTTTAGCTCAGTGGGTACGGTGTTGATACAAATATCGTGACATCTTACAAAAGACTGCTACTTCCTCAAGAAAAAACAAATGTTCTCTCTCAAACTGTTGTGATTTTAGAAGACATATATTAATAATTTTCTCTGTTCTGATATACTTTATTATAAACATCTTATTTTAGAATATGTTTTTGGACTAAAGATACAGAGCTCTCCCTACAAAGCAGCTTGCTCCTTTTCTGGCTTTGCAGGCACAACCCTGTGCCTGCAGGGCAGCAAAGAGGAGATAGCTCTCAAGATTTTAGCCTGGATGAGATACTGAGGGGACTCCACTCCAGCCTGGAGCAGAGAGCACACGGACATTCAAAGTGCACTTGGAAAAGCTCTAATCTGTTATAGAAGAATTTATAAGATTATATCTTCTAGGAGATCTTTTATAGAAGAATTTCAGACAGGTTTATTTCTGGTGGCTATTCCGTTCCCTGACATATGCAGTGTACACACAAACTATTTAATATTTTTGCTATTATGCCGGACATGCAGTATTTTAAGTCTTTAAGCTTTAACCAACTTCATAAACCTAGACAAAGTCCAGGGAGAGCCCATCCACATTTAAGAAATCAAAATTCCTGTTTGTGTGGTGGCCACAAGTTTATGCTCATGGAGGAGATGAGCTAATACGCATTATCATTCACATCAGCAGCATTTCTGACACATTTTCTCCCGACTTCCACAGCACTCAGGCTTGTTTTAAGGAAAGCAGCAGCTCTACAGCTTTGCTCCTTGCCAGACTGCAGCTGTGAGTCCCGTCTTACCTACCTGTGATGACAGCCTCTGCTGTAGCCATGTGCATGAGAGTGTTGTCACTTACTGGCCATTTGTCTGGAGAGAGCACCAGGTTCTCAAGCCCTCCGATTTCCTTCAGCTCCTGCTGGATTTTTGCACCTAAAGCATTGTCTTGTCGGGAGAAATTTCGGTAACCAAGAGCATCCCCTACCCCTGCCAGTACAAGCGCAGCCTTAAATTTATCCATCCCCGAGACACTTTTTGCTTCCCTTTTTCCTGAAGCAGCCACTGAATCTGGATCTTCCTTTGTTCCTTTGCCTTCGGCTCAGCTCCCCCGACACTTTATATCAGCCATTGTGTCACCCCGGGAGCTCTCTCTATAAGGCAAGAGCTTCCTTTTCTGGCTCTGCAGATGCCATCTCTTGTCTGGGACCCAATGGAGAGGAAATATTTCATAAGCCAGGGATTTTGCAGGGGCTTTGTTCAATGAAACCGCGAGAGCATGCCCACAAAGCGAAGTGCAAAAACATCGTTTCTGCAGCTCAGCACAAAGCAAGCCAGGAAATACTTAGCCCTACCCCGTGTAAGTAACTCTACACCCAGAAAAACAGATGGCTTCACAAGGGTGTTTATTTATTTAATAACTTGCAAATTAATACATTTCCCTCCACTTTTCTGATACGCTCGAGTCAGTCTCCCTTTCAGGGACTGGTCAAGAAACTGAAAGCCTGGGATAAAAGAGGTTTCTGAACTCAGGAAACACAAGAACGATGGCTTAGGTGGCAAGAAACCCAGTAAAATACAGTAGACCTCTCACATTTCTAATGCACATCTCCAATGGCAATATTTCATCAACAACCTTCTTGCTCTGTTCCACATATACCAATTTGTTTAGCCAATTCACTGCACCCTGATGAGCACTCAGCAAGATGCTAGCTTCAGTCCCACATCTCTTTCTGCCTGGCAAAGAATGACTTTTTCCTAGGACAGAGCTTAGGTGCAGCCCACATTTGGACTCTGAAAGGAAACTATTTGGAAAGATATATTTAAATGGCATCCTGTAAATCTAGGAAAGCTCACATATGAAGAAATCACACTTAGTACGAACTTAGTTATATTAATACCATCCTTCCAAACCTGATACTTGGGAAATTATCTGCTTCATTCTGTTACTGCAGTTTTTCCTGTACTTCTGCCATGCACTGTAAGAAAAGGCTTTGCAATCTGGCAGCCTTCTGAACATGTTTTGCCCAAATATAGGTCTCTGCGTAGGCTCAGGGTCTTCCTTTAAGGGGTCTATGGAAACTGCCTCACATTGTGGCCCTGAGTTGCTACTCATGCTGCCCTAAGGATTCACAAATTACTAAACTTTAGAGGTAGAAATACAAATGTAAATATAAACACGTAGATATACAGAAAGCTTTGACTTAACTTCAGTTGGCTTGACTGCAATTTTGATAAAGGATACCTTGGGAAAGATCTTTGTTTTATCTTTTTCAGAATGCAGTACCGATTGCTGTTCAGATGGACAAGGCCAGCAGCGTAGAGGATGCACTCTGCTATCTCCCAGAATGATAAGCAGTTAATCACAGTCTGGGTATCTGACATGAGTAAGAATACCACTGTACTTCTCAAGGGACTTTAATGCAGTTTTTGACCACTTGGATGGAAGATAAGCCTTGCCATCCCTGTTCTACGTTATAAGAAATAAGATGCAGAAGTGGAGGAAGTAGCCTTGGTTAGTACACTCTTGTTTTACAGATTAGGACTTGGGTAACAGAGGCTCTGAGTTTTAAGAAGAGGACACAGAGTGTTCAGGGAGGTTGTGGAGTCTCCTTCTCTGGAGATATTCAAGGCCCATCTGGACGCCTCCCTGGGCAGCCTGCTCTAAGGAACCTGCTTTGGTGGGGGGGTTGGACCTGATGATCTCTTGAGGTCCCTTCCAACCCCTACAATTCTGTGATTCTGTGTCTTCTTTGCTAGGAAAGAACAGCTGTGAACTGAAAAAGCACAAAATAAATAGCAATTATGCCTTTGGTACCAGGGACACTACATAGGGATGAGAGGCAATGCAGGGCCACAAGCTCTACAGCACAGAGATGGCTTGCCATGAGCATCGTGGGTCTGAAAGAGAACATTCAGATGGAAAACTACGGCCAATTTTTACCAAAAAAAACCGCCACATCAGAAGTGTGGTAGCGCCCAATCTGACATCTCATTTACAGGTCTGTGCATCCTGGTGTGGCCCCCCTTTGGTACTCCCACAGAATATTGTGATTTCTGGGAAGCTGGACTTGCAAACCAAGGGTAGGAGAAACCACCTGCTGAGGCACTGCAGAGAGCTACAGGGGCCTTATCAGATGAAAGGTTCCTTTCTGGAAATGGGCAAAGCTATTCTTAGTTTTCCATTTATCTCTTCCTCTTATATGTGGCTGGCAGTTGTACTGCCCCTTTGCCTCCCATGGACTTTACCCTCTTGCATACACACTCGACTGCTCCTAACACAGCCCAAATTAGGAATAAGGTCTTTGGCTATTAGAAATAAGGCTAGAATCAAAACCCAGAGAAAAATTCAGAGACGTTCTAGCTTTCCAACACCACTAAACAGAACACGCAACAAAGAATTAAGCATTTGTTTAACTTGTAAATTGCATATTATCTCCTTTTCATGTGTTAACTTCCAAACACTGTGAACTTTCTCAACAGAGGTAAGTTAGGCACGCTGATATCTACTCCCCCTGCCAAAACCAAAAAAACAAAAACAATTATTTGTGAAATATTATACTTGCATGTAAGCAGCCGAAGTACAAAAACTCCATTAAGATGGTTAAGTATTCACTTATCCTACAGACTCACTGTAGGGGGAAAAAAAATAGTAGAGCTGGCAAAAAATGTTTGGTATATTTTAATTAGATAAAAATGCAGCTTTGATGTCCTCTCACCAATATGCATAGGACTGCTTTCAGATGGGGAGAGTACAGAAAAAAAGGCATGGGAAGGCAGTGCAGAGCAAAGCCTTCGTGTTTGTGGCAACATGCGGTTATTTCAGCTCAACTGCGCTGGAAACTGTATGTGAAATATTAAAGCCTGCATTCAGCTTACGGGGAACTTGGCTCCAGCGGATACCTCCTCTACCTGCTGGGATGTGAATCAGTTCTTTCCACCTCTCAGGAGAGGGCTCTAGGTCTGTGCAGGCACCGCTGTCTTTTACGAAGCAATGGGCCAGTCAATGGAGCATGAGCTGAGGTGGCTGTGACCACAAGCCCTTCATCATTTTAAGGCAAAGACTATACTGCAAGCCCTTGACCCGTGAGTCTGCCAGCCAAACAAACACAGCAGGGAAAAGCTCTGGGTTCCAAGTTCACCCATCCCAGGGAAGCAGACCTGTGCCCAAAGCATGGCTGATACCAGACAGGGCTTCTCAGCAGCTCTGCCTCCTGCTTCTCGCTAGCCTCGAACCCATTCACTAGCCCTTGTCAGAGCTGCAACTTTGCAACCACTGAAGTGAAGGGTTTCACTCTGGCACCAGGATCATTTCTTTAGGAATGATGCTAATTATAGAACACGTGCATTGAGATCCAGGAAAAAAACAGACTGGCTTTCCTTAATTGCTTAATAGTTGGGGGGTGACTCATTTTTATACCACTTCACACCACTGACTTGAGAGAAAAATCTTCCTTTAATGCTGCAGCATGGACTTCATTCTTCTTCACCCTCTTGACAGAAAGCCTGCCATCACACAGTGTCTGAAATATGGGATTTTGTGCATGTGGGCGGAGAGGTGGCTGCAGTCACAGCCCCTTCTGCCAACAGTTCATAAGAAAAAAGCCCTGTTTAAGAGGTGCCATTCCCACCTAATTTTACTTGGCACACTGTATATAATGCAAAGGTCAGAAAACATGCTTTGGTGATTTGGTGAGTATTTTCAAAAAAAAAAAAAAAGACCTCATGGTTGCAAAACAACTCTTTTTCAGCAGGGCTGTGCCTCTCGATGTGCCAGGTGCTGGGCTGGTGTCAGCTGGTGGAAGCTACGGGTGCTGACGCTTGAAAGGTATCGAAGGCATCGTGCCATGGTTTGAGTATCCACATCAGCAGTTTTTGCTGTTACAGGCGAAGGAAGACAGACTCGTACGATACCAAAGCAGCCAGCGGCTGGTGAAACCTTCGGCTCATCTGTTTGCAGGAGGGAGACCAATAGTCCCACTGCTCTGCTCACCCGCTGCGATACTCGTGCTTGGTAGGGAAGGCAGCCACCAGGACAGCCACTCCAGCGTAGCGCAGTGTCACAGAGAGGGCCGTTTGCTTTGTCTTCCTTCAACCTTTCAGGTGAGAATTAAGGGCAGTTGAACACATACAGCTGAGGGTCTTCGCACAGACTTCTGAATGTGCTGCTTCTCCTACAGAGCTCAGTGCATAGGAGTGCACAAGACTTTCCCTGCAGGTACAACTCTCGTTGCCTGTACAAACTACTGATGCACACTGGAGCTGCTTAAAAGCTTAAAGGTGGCACAGACGAACAAAACAGACATCTGTTTTAAGTATAACTGCTGAAAATCATGAGTTGCATCCTTGCACTCTTCTGGTTGATGGAATAATAATGCACGAATCCAGTAAATTAACTGAAAACAAACGTACAAACAAAATCCCCTCCCCAGTCTTCGCAAGGCTTCCCTTCACAAGGCTTCCAAAGCAGAAAGCTGATAAAACCATACAGACATCTCACATGACCGACTTCAATCCTTAATGTTCCAAGTCCCTTTATTCCTTTTTCCATTGCCACAAAATTCACACACGTACAGCTTACTCAGCAGCAAATCCCTCAGGTGCATCGCATGAGTGGATGCCTGTGGGTCTGCTCTTCTTGGCATGACATACATGATAAATTACATTTAAATTTAGAATTGGCAAGTACAAATCCTATGGCTCAGTTTCAAATGCTCCAGGAAGAAAACCCAAAAAACTTGGCAACAGCTTTAAAAAATACATACAGTTTATCTAGGAACTAATACTGTATGCAATGAACAACTTCATAAATGGTAGAGAAATCTTGATTATAAATTAATCAGCCTAGGTGTTACTGCTATAGGAGCTAAAAAGCAAAGTCAGAGTACCCTGTAAAGGGGAACAGCAGACAGTGGCAAATACTGGAAATCATAAAGAAAACATCATTTGAAAGCTGATCATTTGCATTTACTTTTATGATCATTCAAGCTTGAAGCTGTCAATCCATGTTTATGGGAATGTAAAATGCACAGGTGGTTTCAAGTGAGTAGGAGACTGGGAAGAGTGAAAGAAAAAAGATCTACTACACTGGCTGATAGGGAACAACTCCTGCCTTGAGAATATTTCGCCCAGCCTTCCTCTGAGGGAAGGTGTTTTCCACAAAGGACCTCACAGGAATGAAGCTTAGGGGAGGCAAACAATTGTGCGTATGTAAGAACTAAATACTCTAAGCACCTGCTTCCTCAGATTAACAAACCAAAAAACCTCAAGCCACATACGTTATGCTCCACTTATCTCAAAAGGTAAAAGCATCGTTAGGTTGATTTGAAGGAGTTCTCAGCACGTACAAATGTTTCGCAAGCTCCGGCGCTATGAGGCTATTTTGTTACATCATATACCAATGGATTAAACTATTTCTGCTCAGTTATATTATACCTATATAGTTTTAAAAGATAATTGTGTCAGTAGCAAGCATTTCACTGCTTTTGGCTAGACAGAGGCAGTTGATGCCATGGGGTGTTACACACTTATGCTCCAAAGCCTACAGGACAGAAGTGACTTGTTTTGGGTAGAATAAGTAGATAAATCAACTGCATTAAGAGCATACTACTGCTTTTATATCTCAGATGACTTCTGTAGAATCTGTGGAATACTGGAGTTACATAAGCAAATGCCATCCTAAAAAGGACATAGTCAGAAAGTAGTAATTGGGGTCAGCATTACACCCTAACTTCCTATACAAGAGAGAGAAGCACCTGAAGACTGAGACACTGACATCTAGCGGCTGTCGTGCAAGATCTGACATTTACAAATACTGCTTGGGGTAAAGAGACTAACAATGAATCAATAACTGGGCGTTTCTAACTTGCTTGCTCTAT
Source organism: Anser anser (assembly GCF_964211835.1). NCBI lineage: Eukaryota > Metazoa > Chordata > Aves > Anseriformes > Anatidae > Anser > Anser anser. The sequence goes on along the minus strand of NC_139720.1, from coordinate 147,955,148 downwards.
TCCTATACATAGAAAATTTGCTAATTTGTTCAAATTTGTCCTAACCCTGCTTTCTAAACATCATACACACCTGAAATTTTCTCACGTAGAAGAACGTGAACTTCGTGTGCATGTACATTTCCTCTTGCAGACTGCGTTGACAGAAATGAAGCCTGAATGCTTATATGAAAATCTTAGATTTTTTAAAAGAGTATTTTAAGTATTTATACCCTCACGACTATGAAACAAAATGTCACCATGCAATACTTAAGTTATATAACTCAATGCAGTACCTTCTCAAAAAATTCTTGCATCTAAGCAGCTCTGATTACAGCATATGTACTAATCATAGTTGTATTTACTCTTTAGCCACTCTTTAACAAACTTTTATAGAGGCTATGACAAACTCATTTTGATGAGGTAGTGTTTAGAACAGCCCTGTGTGAAAGCGTGTTGAATAGTTTCTGGAAAAAAAAAGTTGTGCTTAAGCATTGGAAGACACTGTTGGGGAAAAAGAAGACTGACCTCTGTACGCTTCATAATAGGTAGCTGGTGAGAGGAGAGAAAGAAATAACTGAACAAATTTGGATTTGGTGAAAACTGACTCAATTCCACTACTCTTGAGCAGTATTGCACTAATTTACTCTTTTTTTCCCCTTAAGCATTACTGAATATACAAAATATCCAGAGGCTAACATCGTTAATGTGAAGTTTCCTTTACATGAAGTTTCCTTTCCTCTGTTTTCAAAGTGGAAGCCAACTGTTGAAGTCTTTGGGCTTATTCATGTTTACTTTCTGTGAGGCTTGTCAGGAACTGCACTCATAACTTGTTGCATCTTGCTAGAACTGAAGGTGTCTTTCAGGCTAGAAATAAAAGTTATATTCTACCAATCCACTGTTTAAAATAAAGGAAATACATAACTGAAGACTAACAGAATTGATAACCAAACGAATTATAAAAGTATCTTTGGTTGGTTAAGGTCTATTTTAAAATGGTTAATAAAAAAAAGCTGGAGATGCAACAAAGCACAGAGCAGCAACCCCTTCCTCAGCAATGCTACTGCAACATGTCCAAGCTCTTCAAGAATTCAGTAATGAGGAAGTTAATCTCATTGGGAGAAAACAAAAGGCTGGGTATGCTCAAATCTATCTAAAGCTTAAAAATATAAATTCAAAATTATGGCAACAAGTCAAAAAACTCTACATGAGGACACATTCATAGAGCTAGCTTTTATAAAAATACAACATACTACATAAGTTTTACTTAGGGATTTAATTTATATACCACAAATACTGCTTTTCATATAAGTACAATATAATACAGTTTTATTTATTTAACTGCTGGTGTCCACTTTGGATCATGAACTCAATGGCATGCTGTGCTGTCAAAACTTTAATAAAATGGCCTCTAGTTAAACTTCTCCAAAGTATAAAATCATGCAAAATCTACATCCTATATGATACAACCAATACAATAATTGAAGCCAATAGCCTACAAACAGCCTGGACTATCTTCTGGAGTTTGTTCATGAAATGTCCACGAGCCATCATTTTCTTCAGACAGAAAGGAGGAATTTCTGCGTTGTCTCCGGAATCTCATCACAACCACCGAAACCAGCAACAATGTGCACAGTTATCAGCCAACAAGTCTTCGTTACCTAATGCAGTTCAGACTGTGCGTTTAGTCCACATTACGTCTGGGGTTAGGAAGTTTTACGCTTTCCTCCTGTGACTACAGGTCGTGCATATTCCACAAAATCATCTATAAGAACAGGCCACGCTCCTAAAGAGAAGTCAAGCAGTTCAGAAATTAATGTATCATTATTAGCAGTAAGTTGGCGTAGTCTCTAAATAAAAAGGATTAGAAGGTCACTTTTACTTTTCTGGCCTAGATTAGCTTTAGAATCATAAAATCATTAAGGTTGGAAGAGACCTCCAAGATCACCTGGACCAACCATCCCCCTACCACCAATGTCACCCACTAAACCATGTCCCTAAGCACCACGTCCAACCTCTCCTTGAACACCCCCAGGGACGGTGACTCCACCACCTCCCTGGGCAACCCGTCCCAGTGCCTGACTGCTCTTTCTGAGAAAAAATGTCTCCTCTTTTCTGACCTGAAACATGCATGACATGAAAAACACCACAAAAAAGCTCCTAAATAGTACAAAGAAACATTGCATCTCTTCTTGCAGCAACAGTTTTTAGTGCAAGCAAAATGCATTTAAAGCATAATGCATGCTACAAAGTTTGTAAACATTAGTTGATAGAAAAATCATGTCATTTCTATTAGTCATTCATAACCCAGTAAATATTTCTGTACACAGCCATCCCAAAGTAGGATTTGTAAGATTAGTGACAGTGTACATTTCTTTTAGGTTAATTTAAAAAAAAAGCTTACATAGGCATTCTTGCAAGTGGAAAAAATGTTTACCCTTGCATTTAGCAGCACTTTAGGTACAAAAACACAGTTCTACTGTGATTCTTGTAGCATAACAGGTTCAAAGAGCATGGGCTGTATCACTGTGTGACAATATCTTTAATTCCATCTACATGTTACGGCAAACTTATTAGTTTTGGCAACAAGTATGTTACCCTAAATTTGCAGCTAAACCTCTACATGTAAGAAATTGAAACAAAAGGTTTCAGCATGTCCTGATGTTCATTTACAGTAGTATTTCAGTTCTGCTGTACCAACTTTTGAAGATAATTCAAGTACTGCTTACCTTCTTCATCGTAGTTGGACATATCATCTGCAATCATATTTCCAAAATCTAACAGAAGATTCCAAGTATCTTTTGGAATTGATCTTTTATGATGTTCCTGCAGAGGAAGAAAAATGGTACTGTTTAATACAAACTATTTTCAAATTCCATGGTAGTATGGCAGTACTTTATTTTGACATACACAGAAGCAGATATTTTACATTATTTATTTTTAAAAGTTGAATGCTTCCAAAGAAAACTATAAAATAAACTACTACTAAAGGATGCAAAAAAATGGAAGTTTCTGATATTTTGTTTGTTCTACTTTTTGCTTTTAGGGTATGTGTTCCTAACTTGCTAGGGTAAAGAATAAAACAAATGTACTTTTATACTTCTACATGATGGATCTTGGTGTCCAACTGTTTCAACTCAAGCCCTTTTTACCACAACCTTTTTTACCCACCCTTACACAGTTTGTTTCAACCCGCTGGTTATATTTGCACCCGTTTTCCTCTTCTCACTCCCAGACTACCTTCTGGATCCAACATCTCAGCCTCTCAAACTATTATCTCCTTCACCATTGCGTAACATCTGCATTTGCTCCACTTGTTTTCTCCAGTCTCCTTTTCCCCACTTCCTCCTATTTTCCCACACGACCTCCTAGTCTGATTTCAGGTATGCTCCTTTTGCCTCATTCACATGGAACAGTTTCAAGCCCGGCCAGTTTGAACAGCACCCCGAAAGGTTTCAGTACTAGTTGGTATTCTTTCAGCTTTTATTCAGCCCTCCCATTGTCATTTCTCCCTCTCAACCCTGTTCAATGCTGTAAGTTCTTGCTCCTCTCCCCTATACTGGCCCTGTAACTTGGTCAGCAGGGTCAAGGATCTGGTCATAACCTGCCACCTGCTCTTCACTTCCATCCCTCCACACCACATGGTCCTGCAGAACAACCCGAATCAGCCCTGGTGCTCATCTGACCCCTTGGGAAGCCAACTGATTAGCCTGGAGGAAAACACTCAGCTTTTGTTGGATCTGTCTTCTGCCAGCTTAGCAAGCAGAAACAGTTCATAAAGGATGGTCAGTAAAGCACCGCAGCTGCCATAAAGGAAATCAGCAGAAATATACATGGGGAAACACAACTTGAAGCAGTTTTGAGCTGCAGGACTAGGTCAGACCACCTAGAACTCACCTCATCTGTTGATACTGCTATAGTACTTGAAGACATTAGGGGAGACTAATCAGGAATTCAGTGTCAGCCCTGATACCTAGATCTGGTTTGCAACAAGAAGTTGTAGCTGCATGTAAAGAATTAGTGTGTTTCTTTTTTTTATTTTTTTTAAGCATTAACACTCTGAAATATTTTGAAGAACAAACTGTATTTCTAAAATCCTGGAACTTGACCAAAATGAGGCTGACATCCACCACAACAGCAAACATGCACCCTTACTCAAGTCAAATGTCACATTTTTTGGGGCCAAGATATAACAAGCAAACAGATCTTCTGGAAAAGGTTCTTTAAAAAGAAAAACAAAACCACACCCTAAAGAGTCCTAGCTTGCTCTTTTCTTAGGTTGAATTTTTCTTAGGTTGAATTTTTTTAATCTAAACATTTTTTTTCTATCGTTTACATTCAGGTTAAATAATTGTAGCAAAATAAGACACTATATTACATCTTCTAGAGTACTGCTTGAAGCAGAGACCCGTAGAACAGTTTGTTGTAACAAACTCGATCACATAGCCTAGTGGGATATTGCATTTTGATGTTTTAAGTGTTAAGTGTATTAAGGCAGTTAAAATCTGAAGTGTTTTCATAAATTCTCTTGACGAAACTGGTACACATAGTCAGTGAATAAAACATACTATCCAAAAACTTCAGAAAAATATTCTAAAAGCATACACAAAAATATATAAATATAGAAAAGACTTATTCTCCTAAACTACAAAGTTAGATTGAAAACTAAAGATAAATTACACATTATATGCATTTTTTTTGATAGGATGTAGAAATGCAAATGTAGAAACATGGATAAATCAATTGGCTCTTTAATAAGAATATTTTGTGATTTCTAAAGTTTAATTTATGCATCTTTACTCCACTGCCCACAGAATTGCACTGGTAACACAAAACTATCAAGATAAGTTCACAACTATTATCTAAAAAATGAGTCAGAATAATTACTTGGACAAAAACTTTCACTAAAAAGTCATCTCTCAGGTTAAGTCAGTCATAACAGAATTGACTTTGTAAAAAGACACAATTTATGCATTAATACCACAAAAGGCAGAGCACGGTAAAATACATGGCTCACAGCAATCACAGCTGTCTTGAGAATAAAGACAACATAGGTTCAATCTACAATTATGGCTTCAGTTCATGCAGAAGCTTTCTTAAAGTGGGTAAAGTGGGAGGATACAGGACTGTGCAAGCAGAACGCACTATTGCTTTGCTACATCTGTTTGCTTTCTCCTCAACTAGAAAACTATACAAAGATGATTTAATTTGGCTTGATTTAAGACTACCTTATATCAGACTTCAAAAAAAGTTAAAGGGAAGTATTCATAGGTCCTGTCTTTTTCTTTATTGTAAGCACAGCATCATAGAAGTCAGACTACTGTGGACTAAGATGGGAAAGAATAAAGGACATACTTACCAGCAAGAATTTATTCCAAAGATCTAGAAACTTAAATCTTCCTGACAAGACTAAATTCCAATATGCAATTGCCATTTCTAGATCTGCAAGAGACAAAGCAAAACATTTAATATTACAGCATATCATATACAATAAAACCGTTATAGTTAAACAATTAAGGCTACATCCAGTATATTAAGATACAAATTTATTACATTCTTTTGAAATTCTTACAGTCATTACCAAGAACTGCTCTCTGCAGTAACCCAAAAGGCAGAAGACAAGCAGTAATGGTAAAAATTGCATATTGAACGTTACAGTCATAAAGATTAAAGTCTCTTTGTCACCATCCAACAGTGCAGGATTAAAGTCACTCAATCTAGAAACAAAACACAATAGTTATCAATAACCCTGCCACAAACTTAAAGAACACACCCATAAAAAGAAGGCAAATATTAATAGAAACCCAAACATTCAAGTCTGCAGGTGCCAACTACTGTTTATTTACCACATTTTAGACACACCTGACTTGAAAGGGAATTTAAGGACAAGAGGGAATAAAAAAAGATTTGTCTGGGTATAATAATTCTACAACACCCCTTACAGCAATATAATCTTCTGATAAGTGATTGTAGAAGAAAAACCCCTACACCCAGAACTGAAAATGTAAGACCAAGCAAGCAGATCTTATTCCACACCACGATGAGCGATGTAGGAACAAAGCTCAGCTCATGCATGCCAAGAGGAGGATGCAGCACCGCCACAAATTCAAGCAGAACAGTAACAACAGTATTAGATACAGCATTAGGGTAGAAATAAAATTTTCTTGAAGGTCTGTTTCATCTCAGCAATCCACAATAGCTAACCACTTCTGTCCCTGGTCCCACCCATAACACCACTAAATATAGTGGTGCATGCACACTGCTGTGCACCAGCAAAATAAAGGCACATCCTTTCTTAAACCACAAAATGATTTAGTTTTTGCTTTCAGTGTAAGTTAAGCACAAACCAAATATGAAACTTAACAGAAAGGGTTACCATAGCAGACGAGGAGGAAGGCTGACCTACCTACAAGAGAGGGGTGTGCTGCTTGGAACTGCGCATATCCTATTACAAACCTAAAGCCCCTGCGCCACCTGAAATCAAGTTTCTCAACACATCCAGTTCCCTAGAGTCTGTACGGTGGAGGGCTGAGGCCCAAAGTTAAGCACAGCAGTTAAGATGATGCAGACAATTGCCATACATCTGATACCCAGCTATATGGAGCCAGTGTTTCAGGTGTTTGTTCGAGTATGATCGGAGCACAACATTTTATGTCCTAATAAACTTTCTTCAGTCCTACCAAAGTCAGATGTCTTTGCCAACGTGCTCACTTTCCACAGAAAATGCTATTTAGCAGTTTTTACTTGCTGCTTAGGTATGCAAATTAATTATTCATATGCGTTATCCCAAATGAAAAGCAAAAGAAGTGGGAAGGGAGAAACTCACATAATCTTAAGGGTTTCTAAACTTCACCGTGAAGTGACTGGCTTTGATCCCATTCACTCAGGCTTCATTATGAAGCCTCAACTTTTCCAAGCTGATCTTGTAAGCATTGGCAAGCATTAAGCAAAATGCACTTTGATGAAAAACAGTTTTACAGCACAAGAGTTTTTATATTTCAGATGAAATATTCCTTGGAAAATGGAAGAAGGTACAGGCAAGGAAGCAAAGACGGTTAGAGGTACTGCAAAAATGTTAAAAAGGAAAGAAGATGCTACACTTCTTTGGTTTATTTGGGTATTTGCAGCATCATATTTAGCAGTATGTTAAAATAAACCTGATTGCTGCAACATTATATTCAACACAATGTAAATAAAATACTGTTTTAATTTATCTGACACCTGTGGAATACTTTACACCTGTGTGCCAACTGGTTCTCCTGCACAGAGATGCAGGAGTTGGTTGTTGTGACTTACGGTAACAGCACATCCTTGTCAGGATGGGGACTTGTACTGCACACACAGTAAGGTAAAGGCTGAGATTGAGGCGAACCCAACTAAATTCAAACTATGCTAGTCTGAAAGGCTTTGAAAAAAGCATCTGTCCTACTCCTCCTTTGTTGTTCAGCATAATTAACTGACGGCCACACATAATTAAAAGAGAAGGAAGCCTTGATCCTAGATAAAACTGGCACAGGGGAAGATAAGAAAAATAAATTTTAAAAAAGAAAAGTAGATCTTCCTTATCTGGTTCATAGCAATCACACAAACCCATGAACCGATACAAAGAAGAGATATTGGAACAAATGGACTAGATGGGACTATCACTCTTGGTAACGGTGCTAGTTTATGCAATCTTAACAGTATTTGGGGAAACCAGGCCTTTAGGCGTGCCATGCTGTCAAGTGATACGGCTACATACAGTTTTGTTTGAAGACATTTCTCTATCTATGTTGAAAACCTGAGTCCCGGAGGACAGAAAACTGGATTCTTCTGCTGTCGAGGGAGGGCTTAGTCTCACAGAGTTGCAGTTCTTCATTAGGCTGCTGATAGCAGTATCAATAAACTGTAATGCTGCGGAGTGCAGCTGCTACAATGAGCACAGCATTAAAAGATTAAAACAAAAACATCAAAAGAAAAAAGCCTTCACAGGATCACAGGATGGCTGAGGTTGGCAGGTGCCTCTGGAGGCCACCTGGTCCAACGCCTGCTCCAGCAGGGCCACCCAGAGCCACTTGCCCAGGCCCATGTCTGGGTGGCTTTCATATACCTCCAGGGAGGGAGGGAGGCTGCCCAACACCTCTGGCCTCATGCCCTGAGCTCTGCATCCCTGCAGAAAGATGCCTTGGCAAGGCACAGATTTCTTATGCACTATGAGGAACGTCTATCTCAACGCTGCACAGTTACAAAAGCATCAATTACAAATAAAATAAAATTGTAATTATAAAAAGGATGCTGATTTTGTACCAAAAAATATGCTTCCCATGTTATATACTAGTGATGCGAATTTTAGAAATGGAAAGGTAAAGACAGACGCACAAACCTCTGGAAACTAATGTCTAAGCAAGGACCAATTTGTGTACATGTTGCATGTCATGCAGACCTTTAGTACTGTCTAAAGAGTTTGCATACACTGAAACAAAGCTTCATTATCGAGATGTTTGGCTTTCTGGATACCTAGTCTAGGTACATAATACAGCATCCCTATAGCTTTCTGTAGCGAAACCCTGAGAACTAATTGAATCACCTACAAGTGATATCAGTTATTTAAAATTATCAAATCTAAAATTATTAAAAATATCAAAAAAATCAAAGTAAAAGTAGAATTCAAGAAGGAAAAGGATAGTAAGGTAATATTTTAATTATTTCAAACATTATTTTGCTGTAATAGTGGTTATTACAGTAAACATGCTTTAGTACATTTTAGTGTTTTAGCTTTAATTCGAAATGTTAGGAACTCCTTTTATTTATACTGTTTTTACACTATTTAAAAGATTTACATTTATTTTCACAGTCAGAAATAAACGATCTTGCAAGCAGCACGATCTATTCTGAAACAATAAAACACATCCTAAATTTGTTAAGAAGATGAAAACCTCAGCCTTTGCTACCCTCATTGAACAGAAAGCTTAAAAAGTGGAAATAAATTAGCACAATTAATACAGGAGAAATAGGCTACCAGCTATATAGCTTGTATCTACCTTCAAGGTTAGATTGAATGCTTATTTTGTTAATAAAAATTTCAGAAATTAAAGATAGAAATTAAATGAAGTTCCTTATGCCTTTGCTATGATTTTGGACACGGGGAATGAAGTCACTGCACACAAGTAATCAAGGAAGTGAGAAAACTGATAAATCAACAGACAGCAAGGAACTGACTGGAGAGGAGGATTTACGAGGAACATGAAATTAAGTTCATTTAGACCTGCTGCGCCAAAACAGTTCTCTGGGACTGCAGCACTCACTTGTCATCCTCTGCCAAGCAGAGCTTTCCAGCTCTCTCAGATTGCCCTACCAACAGAGCTGTTTATGCAGCCATGTTTGATGCTGTCAGAATACTAAATCTAATTAATTTAAATTACTGACAACTTCAGAGAAAAAAAAAACAGAGCATTACATTAGTCTCCCAAGTACTTATTAAGATCTTTAAGTTATTTATAAGAATACTTCAGTATTTGTCACTGTTGCCCTTAAAATCCACAGTTAGCATGCTGACTAGGTTCTGCACATTATGATAGTAGAGTGTAGCATGTTTTAGAGCTTGGAAATAAATCATTTATCTTGATTTCCTCTCTTGAAATTAACTGACTGTACCAGTATTGCTTTCTTCCTCTGCTGACATTTAACCTTCTTATCAACACTGTAAAGCTTTGCTAAATTACACAAGTTATCCCTGTGAAAGAGGTTTAGCAGCTTGTTAAAAGCCTCAGTGCTCACTCAGAGTACTCTCTCAAACTACAAGGGTAGGATTTTTTACACCAGGAAGTATCAGGCAGTGCTTCCCAGTCCACCTACAGCCACAAAACAAAAAATTAGCAAAGAATGTAACAAAGCTTGTAGGAGAAAACAGTTACTTTTATTAGATCAGTTAATAAAGAATTAAAAAAATGAAATGAAAATGTCTTTGTTTGAGGCTCTCTCTCTTCAGTGCATTAACTGAACCTTACTTTACAGATTTGAAAACAAAAGTAGCCAGCAAACTATTGTACCCAAAACAGCATAAAAATTTAATCTGGACAGGTGCAAGACAAATCTATTTAATCATTCAATTGACTTATAATAGTATATTTAACCTTTGTAAGAGATGGGACTTCAGATGTTTTCTTTAAAATCATGTAATTTCCCCTACAGGATCATTGGGTTGATATTCTTTGATCTCTTCCCTTTTGTTCACGCACTGTGATCACAGGCGAATATCATACTTTTACAAAGCTAAACCAAACTGCATTGTATGAATAATTACTTGGTTTCGATAAAATTCATGGACACAGTGCAGAAACTCGTGCAGATGTGGGAACAGTGGAAATTGGTGTGAATCTAAAGAACCGGACTATCACACTGCCCTCACCAAAAGACATCAAATGAATACTTGCAAGATTCAGTGAGTTACTTGACTCCTTGTTTCCTCATCTCTGAATGATTTTAAGAGTCTTCTTAGGCCTCCACATTACTAAGGATATGGACACAAAAATTAGTTTCTTTCCTAATCAGAACATTTTTTTCTACACACAAAATCTACAAAGCAAAATAGCACGAAAATACTATTAGGACTCAACCTGGAAGCCCTTCATCAATTTATCAAATGTTTAAAGCAAAATAGCCCTTATCTGCAATTCGTAGCTCCCTCTAGAAGGAATAGACAAGGGGAAAAATAGAGAAGGGGTATGAAGTGAACGCTGGAAGTGGCTCAGCTCAGGATCCAACTGAGTTGTCTCTGTTCATCCCTGCAAAGCCGTAAGCAAGGAGCTTCCCAGTGCTCTACGTTAGCAGACACATAATTCACAGTGTCAGAATTACATCTCTGTGGTGGACAGGGAAGCATGGTGAATCACAGGATGCAGATTTCAGAAGAGCTCTGCAGGAATCAGTCAGGCTCTGACTACTTATTAACTATCTCACTGATAGCAGGCTGATTTCATGCAGAACCTTTCATGCTCATTATCTCGAGCATCAGCTGCACAAAAGCAAATAAACTGCTCCTGACTGTGAGCTTGGCTTAGAAGAAGGTAATCTAAATATCAGTTTGAGCACAGGATAATAAGCCTGATTAAAGATTTTAAGACTGTCTACATCTCTCCAAATCTCCCCATGCGCAGTTCAAATAAGCTACAATACTAAAGTGGACTGGGTATACATTTCCTAAGTAAGAGCCAAACATGACTAAAAGAGTTAACATGAATGAAAGAGTTAAGGCATTACTAGAACTGGCAGTTATGCCACACCTTTGCTGCTGCTATTGGCCTCTTTTTATCAGAGCGCCCTGTCTTATACTAAATTTCTCTTAAATTGGTGGCATTTTCAGAATGCAAAAAAAAAAGGAATAAAAATAAAACAAGGACCAATAAAACTTGGACAGACCAAGGCTATTCAAACACCTGAAATAGGTATTCACAGACCTCTTCCAAAGTAAACATGAAATTCATTTAATTCCCTCAATTTCTTCATCTACCCACTCCTGTAAGTACCCTACAAATGGATCAAACTTCATTGAAAGTGGAGGAAATCCTCTTAACTAGTAAGAAAAAAATTATAACCTTGCCTATTGTCTAAGTGTCTGTTCAAAGAATCTCAAACTTCAGATACCGCTACGATGAAAGCTAAAGATGATGTTGCTTCAATTAAAAAGAGCACGTTATACTCATCTGCTCATAGAAGATGCAACCTCCTTGAAGTCCACATACCGGATGCAAAGATAGTCATTCTTCGGGTCTTGAGGTAACATTTGATTCAAGTCTGAATGCCCTCCTCATGTATCATGTCTTGCTTGATCCCAGGAAACTGGCAGAGAGAAGGAAGCACAACCTTTTGAGCCAGTAAATAGGCGAAGGGACCACAAAGGAGCGACGAAGGACCACATCTGCTTTTTGTCTCCATGTTGAAAAGAAGTCGAAGACCATGAAGGAACGCATTAAGTTCCTCCACTGTGCTGAAACAAACTGTAGTAAAAGTCCTGAGCATGAGGAATCTCTTGAACACATCTTGTTGGGGCTCAAAGGGAGATCCATTAAGAGACTCACAATAAGTAACAGGTTTAAAAACAAAACAAGAAAAAAAGAAAGAAAGATAGGGCTAAGGCCTTATTTTGAGCTTGAACAGTGTCCTTAAAAATCTCAACTGCTCTACACACAACATGACTGAAGATCAGTAATACTGTCTTTACTACAGTTATCAAGCAAGAGCTAGGATGCAAAATTTCACTCAGACTGCAGTAGAAAAAGCTGAACTTTGGGAGTAGAAGGTGAGATAAACCTCTCCAAATCTGCACCACACAAAACTTAAGAGTTATTGTAACATATATACTAGCAAGACCATGAGAAAACAGATAAACAGGCAAAACTAGTTATTCATAATAATCCTTTGTCTGAGTTTCCTGGCAAATTGGACCTTAATAAACTGCACCTTTTATATTATCTCAAAGATACCAACAAAGCACTCGGATGCAGCTTAATAAGTCCAAATATTATGTCTGCCAGGTCCAATATTCAGCCATCGAGATAGTATTGCTGTATGAAACCTTGTTATCTTTCTTCCTGAGTTCCGTCTACCACTCAGAGGGCAGCAGCCTTAACAGTCATAAACATCCATCTTTTTCTCAGACAACAATCAAATCTATTCAGGTGTATCAGAGACTTGACAGCTGGGTCCTAAGCGACATTAATCAGAACACGTTTTTCTGTTTCAAGGAAATCATGGTAGACCTCACGCAATATGCTTTTGTTTCCTGTATTTCACTACTTATACGAGCTATCACCTAGGGGTACTAGTACCACTTATTACTTCATTTTTTTTTTTTTTAAAAGTGTATATGCCTGACTGAAGCAAACTACTTGACAATATTAAGTGAATAAAAATAAATGGAATATTCAAGTTAGACGAGACTATGGAGAGAAAGAAAAATTCCCTAGTATCACCAGGTTAGCCGTGGAAAAGAGACTCCTATAAAAGGCAGTCCTGTTGCTAGGAATTAATACGGATGTACTGAACAATTTGCCTAGTTTGGGGCCTGACAGAATTGATGCAACTGAATTTACTGGAGAGGATTCTTCACATCTAATTATGTAAAGGCAGAATTTCTTGCACTACTTCTGAGTGGAACTATAGAAGAAGAAATTAAAGAAGCAGCTGAAGACGGACTGTTCTAAAAATGAATAAAACAAACAATACTGCAACAAAAGAACCAGAATCGCTTTCCTACAGTGAAATCCATTGTACCACAAAGATGACCATGTCAGATATCAAAATTCTTCTTTTTCATCACCAAAATAACTTCTAAGAAGGGCTTCTGGGTCTTTCCACTCCCACCCTTACAAACGTCAGCTGGTGTAATGAAAGATACTATAGCTCTTGCTGATATCTCCTAAAAGAGAGATGTTTGGGACCTATGGATTTATTTTTTCTCCAAGATATGCTCAGGTAAAAAGCTTCACTGAAAACTGACAGCAATCCCAGAAAGAAATAGAAATTCAGTCTGAAAGCACTGATGGTTAAAGTGAAGCTAGATGTGATCAAATTCAGAGTACACTGAAGCAGCCTCAAACTGCTACCTACCATATCTGAGACTCCAAGGAGGTTCTAGGAGATCACACTCAAATTTATTCTCAGTAGTTCTCTGCCAAACTGGGAGAACTTGTCTATAGGAGTCAGTCCTGTATCTAACGCTGTCCAACACTTAAGTAACTCAGATGATACAACAAAGGAAACCTTCGTTAAATCTGCAACTTATACAAAGCCTGGGAAAACCTGGGAAAAGTGTAGCATGGTAGAAGACAGGACTAGAATTCAAAGTTATCTATACAAATTGAAAAAAACTCTTGAAAGTAAATGGGGAAGATTTCACTAAGGAGAAATGCAAAGTAATACAGCTAGTAGGAATAATCAACTACAGAAACAGAAGACTGGAATCAACTGGGTGCATTGCAGTTCTGCAGAAACCCAGTAATGTAATAGATCACAAACTGCTGACATTATCAGTGTTGAAATATAAGCAAACTTAATACTGAGATGTAAAACAAGGAGCGAAGTACCTAAGGCAAATGAAAAGTCTAACTTATTTGGGTACTACAAGATAGGAGAAAGATCAATTAGATTGCAATGGAAAAAATACATGATCAGAGGGTTGGAAGATATAATTTATTCAAGTAGTTGGTTTTACTCAATCTAGAGACCAAGGGAAGACATTTACCTGCCAAATATGTAAGAAGCTGTTACTAACTGTGACATTTTTCTGTGTATTCACTCTGGATGTGTAAGTATTGAACTTCAGAACTCATGAACATAGATTTAATTTGTACACTAGAAAACAATATAAAATAGTAACCATAAGTGTGAGCAAACATTGACACAGATGTACAAGACCTGTTGTCAGAAATTTAAGAACTTACTAAGCAAAGGCAGCAGCTTCCAAACTTTTTCAGCCAGAGGACTACAGCTAACAGCTCTAAAATCCTGCAGATAACTACTGAAACCAAGAAGGCAAGGTGGTATACATTGCTAGCACACCACTGAATGCTTGGGTAGAAGAACATCTGTGAGGAACTGTTTTGGTAGCACTTGATCCTATCTGGCACAAAGGAATGCACTAAGCAGTTGTTTCTCTACCTTTTAAACTGAAAGGCTGCCAGGCATATTGAAAATGAACCTGTGATTCATTGTATTTCCTAATGTTCTTCGGTGGAAATGGGGAAAAAAATAAAGTAGTAACTGCTGCTTATTGTTTCTTAAAACAAAAGCAATAGTGTTTGTTTTTTTTGTTTTTTTTTCCACATAGAAATTCATCTGGCGAGCTCTCATCTCATTTTTTGTTTCTGTTAAAAAATGTGGTAGCACTTAGCCCAGAGGATCCTACCATTTTAATTACATCATCTTTTACATGTTATGCTATTAATAATCTGCTACAAATATGAATTTTGTGTTTGTCAATGACACAATGACAAACCTGTTTAGTTTTCAAATATGAGTATTGATAGGTCATGTGTATTCCTGAGAATCAAACAATACTCTTTTAGCATACAGATCACTGTCCAAAGCAATGAGTGCAACAGCTATGAGACTCGGTGATTTAAGTTCCCAGTGTAGTTAAAAGAAAAAAAAAGTGCTGGATACTTTAAGCCTCCAAAAAAATAAAATCACATTAAAATATTTTGTAACTGACAGGCAGGAAATAATTCCTTTTGTCATTTTCATTTCATTATTCACTTTTATCTCTACTTTCTATAAGCTTACTGACCTCTTAGTCTTCAAGTCATAATTCAAATGTGAGTGTCTGTAGGCAAACACTATTACTGTAGCACGTCATCAGAAAAAAAATTAAGGCAAGCAGCTAGGACAGTTGCTTGGGAGCATCCTATATTTACACAGGATTGCACATCATCTAACATGCATGTGAGGAGGAACAAGAGATCTAGATCTTCACTGTAAAAGGACCTAGGCGAGGTTTATACCAGCTCGTTTAGTGACAAATCAAGTTGTGCATTCTGTTTAACTGCCTGCACTGAATTCATAAAAGCATCGTGAGCCAAGGCTCCAAAGTCAGTAAGAGAGAAACACACTTTTTACATGAGTGAGATATGTTCCTGCATCTCCTTGACAGCAGTCACTGGGACACAACTACCACACAACCCCATGCAGTTGTGGAGAGAGGGAGGGAAGATGAACAGATAGAAGAAAATACATAGAGTATATAGAGAAGACGATGTAAAGTAAGAAAGGACCTCATCCTGTATGAGGGGTAGCTGAAGAGAGTACCATTCTCAACCCATAGAAATGCTCTTGTAAGATAACTGTCTGAAATTCTTTTGCTTAGTTTCTTGTCTTTACTTTGTTTTTGTTTTTCCCCCAAAGAACAGGAATAACCCTTCGAACAATCAGAGCAGAAAGCAGCATGTAGTAAACACCAACCAGTATTTTTTTTTTCTTCTTTCTCTCCGCTCCACTGAACACAATGGCATTCCTTGAAAACAGTCCAACTGCAAACCTATGCAGCGTTAATTTTTCTTTGGCTAAGCTATCACTGACCTCAAGCACTGAAAAAATACCGTATCAGTCAATATGCTTGCTCAGCACCCTTTTCTGCTCAACCTGTAGTGGCCCAAGTTCACACCAGAGAGAAGTATGTATCTCCGCTGAAATAGGTAGAACCTGATTAGATTTATTTAATATCTAGAATAACCTTAACAACCCCAAAAGAAGTCTGACCAAAATGTCCTCAAAATACTGTCAACTAAGCACTACTTGAAATTAAGGAACAGTAAGTATTGGCAGAATTATTAAAATTCCTCAAACCTGAAATCAGCAACGGTTCCAATCAACTCTTTCTATAGCATATTTTACACTTGGCTTTCTTTCTGTTCTAGTTAGTTCATCCCGCTAACACTTCAACTTTTAGTGCAAGAAGGCACTTTGGCATTTTATTGCTGAAAAGTACCACTCTTACAAAACAGTGAAGACAGACATCAATGAAAGGGCTTCTATACCAAATAAACAGAAGTAATGGAACACAACTAAGTTTCCTTTTTCCTCCTCATGTCAAATAAACAGTACATTCAGTTCCATAATCTGGGTTGGGCTGCCTTCCCTCCCCCTCTCTCTTTGTACAGACTTAGGCGAAAAGCTTTTGAGTCCCATTTCCCAAGTACATGAGTTTCAAGTTGGAAGTGAGCCAATTAAAACAGGAAAACATTTGTAATATTTCTGTAGGTATCCCATAAATTCCAACCTCAGCTGTAATCAACCTACTTTTTTTCCCTGCAGTCTGATGGAGCTAGGCTTTTTAAAGCAGAAGCAAGAAAATGAACAACTAGTTGATGAACTTGAACTCCAACCACCTCCACAGAACCTCTACAGGTCTATTTCATTTGTGTCTAGAAAGGTGGCATGTGACGCAAGGAAGACATATGTAATAAAAGAAGAAATTGCTGCAAAAGATAAAGAAAATGGGACACTGACTAAAAGCTGTCCACAGTTTAAAAAAAGACTTCGGAAAACACAAGAGATTATTACTCCAAGTAATTCCCAAGAAAGAATGAGGTACAGACACTACTGCTTGAGCAGGCCTAAATTAATATTCTGCTTCTCCTTCCCACTTCTTTGAACAATTTTTGAGAAAGAGTATTTGTTAACATGCTTGCCAAGCAATGTAGACACGCAATTAAAGTGGCTAGGCTTAAAACAAACAAAAAAACCAATCCACACACTTCTTAACCATTGCACAAGCGTACAGTGATGATGACATGATGCTGTTCTACACACAAGACTGGGTCTTCTGGAAGTGGACGTATATTTGAAATTTTATCTTACAATTTTTCCCATCTATTCCCAAACTACAGGTATTTTTCATTTGAATATAAAAATTGGATTTTTGATTTGAGAATAAAATATTGGAATTTAACTAACATGTCCTTTTCACTCCAGCAATACAAGACATGGACTGGGACAATCTCAAACTTTAGAGACAATAACAACGTAACACTTCATAAATCATATGCCTATTTCTGCTCACTAGCTTTGAACCAAATCCATATTACTTATTTTAGAAACTTTACATAAAAACTGTGGGCAAAAGCCAAAAATTCTTGAAAGGACAATATCTTTTGCCCAGAGTTTTCTCCCTCTTTTCAAGCTGATACAGAGATTTTGTTTCAGCTTTATTCTGAACAAAACAAACAGGAGGAGCTCATTAGCTAAGTCTTTATTTTAAACAAAAAATGATGTCAGGGGTCTGAAGAACTGCAGGAGCTTCCTTTGACAAGAAGAGAGATAATGTCAAAGCTAGCAGAAAACCCTTTTAAATTACCTGTACCAAGGGGACATTTAAGAAGAGATTAATTGACAGAAGAGGGGAAAGAGGAAAAGTCAGGAAAAATAATTAATAATGAATTTACTATACAATTGCCAATGAGACAACTATATTATTGGAAGCATTTGGAATTGAGTTCACTGTCTGTAGATTTTTTCTACTTACCTAGACCTTTTTGTCCAGGGTTTTTAGCAAAGTTGAAAGTAAATTGATAAAAATCTTTGAACTTTGTTGGATCCTTCAGTTCTTGTTCCAGTCGCGGCAATAGAGCTTTTAGTTTTTCTGTGGTGTCACACCTGTTGCAAGAGAGATTACATTATATAAAATTAAGGTTTTTTTTAGTTTCAGAGCAAAATAAAACAGTAGTTAAGATAAAAACAGTGTCTCTTCAGATAGAATTTTAAAAAATATGACAATCCTTTACTAAACATTTTTAGGTAGAACAATACACATAGGCCTTTATAATCCTTCCCTTTCGTAGCTGTTGTAATATAAGCATTTTTTTTAATCTAATTACACTTTATTCATTCCCTGTTCTACATAAATGAAGAACTGTGTGCTATGTTTACAGCTAATCTCAATGTTAGAGGATTTTCCAACAAAATGAACTATTTGCAAACATCTGCTTGTCACCACTGTACATCTACAGATAAAACCTGGGAAAAAAAAGTGAGCCTTTGACAACACTTTGAAGGCTAACAAACCGTTTAACAGCTTGGCACAGGTAAGCTAAGATGGAATCAAATTACTGAGATTCTAGCAGAAACACATCCCTTACCACAACTGAAGTATTTCCTGTGAAAGGGTATGACCTAACAAGATGCAATTTTAAAAGAAAAAGGGTTTTCCCTACATCAAGGAATCAAATGCATATTCAAGATTTACAGGATATTACCAATACTCTAAACTGCACCTTGAAACTCAAAGAGACGGAAACCGGTTTCAAAAAATCTTGCTGATAAAATTTCTCAGTACCTAAATGATTGCATTTATTTTAAAGCTTCAATAACGATTTTATTAAAGAATGGATGGCTATAGAAAAATCCATACAATGCAGATGTCATTCTAGATGCTTTGCATGTTACAGATTTAAAAAAAAACAGAAAACCTCTCATCTCCAACAGTACCTGGTAGAGGAAAGATGAGGAATTGTGCCAAGTTTTCAACTGAGAGCTTCAGTTTCCTGGGGACATGATCTACCTAACAATAGGAACACTTAACATGCCTTCCTTCTGCTTCCCATTCACACCCTGAAAGTGCTATGTGGACTAAGCCTCAAGGAATGTCTTCTCATTCAAATCTTAACCTGTGTTCAATGCTAACAAAACACAGACTTTGCACATCCTGTATGTAACAAAAAGCATTCCAAATTATCAATAAGCAGCATACCAGTGGCAAGCAGGTATAACCAGATTATGCTTCCAAGAACTCTAAAAGGAACAAAGAGGTAAAATTCACAGACCTCTGTGAAACGTACCTTGGAATGTCATGAGGATATATGATCAACATGACAATAAAGTTACAAAACAATATCCAAGCCAGAAACCACAGGAGGATTACCAAAATCTTTTTATTTTTATTTTTAAATCAGTTATATCAAATAATGCTGGCAGCCTTCAATATAACAGCATGACTGCTTGAGTGTTCTCTATGGCTAGAGAGTCGTAATTATTCACAACCTATCCAAAAGCCAGATTGAAAGGAACAAAATAAAGCAGTGGAGCTCAGATGATGTTCAAAGATCATCTTATTTTCTGAATATCCTTACCTAAAAAGTAAAGCTTAGACACAAGTCAATAACTGATGAGGTCAGTAACAACAGACTGCTAGGACCCCTGCTCAACAAACTACTGCATTTGCTGCAAGTTGCCCTACTGTAGAAAGGTATTTATAAAGTGTCATTCTAAACCAAAGTTTATTTAACAACAAAAAGTATGCACAATAAACTGTAATTCCCCGCTTACCTAATGCAATCTGTTAAAAATATATATGTATATATAAGGGTCAAAATGATATACCTAAGTAATACTATATTTCTTCTACAGCATTATACATAAAATATTAATTTATGATGATAAATGCTAAACTGGTGATTTTATTGCTAAACAGGAGCAACAAGTTTTAACCTCTGTCTACTCTCCAGAACAGTTCAATAATTCAGGAAGAAAAAAAAAATTTATCAGTTATGTCAGAGTTGGAGCAATTAACTTTTTCTACCACTAATATTCTCATTTTTATTTCAGTTCCTTAGAGATATTCTCTACAAATTAAGTATCTAGCATAGAAGGCAATAAAAGAAAACTGCATTTTGTAAAACTGGTAAAAAGAAAGAGTTCCATTTGGTGGTGATAAGACAAAGAACTAAAAGTTCTTTTCTGCTGTCCTTTTCTGCTTTATTTCTTCTCAATGCTGACAATTTTTTGGAAACTTCTCCAGTGATGTTCATCTGTTAACAGCACAGGGTCCAACAAAACCGTAACACAATCATACATGTATTTATGTAAGTTACATGAAAAAATCGGCATATCTGGCTGTACTATTAAGAATTATTTTGCTTCTACCTTACCGAGGCTGTTAACATTTTGCAGTACAGCACCAATTTACAGAAGACTGGACGCTACAGGCCTTGAGCACCTGTTAAGCTTGGCACCATCATTACCAGCTTTTCAAAGCTTCACACTTGATTCAATTATAAATATTTTAATCAGAAACTGAGCACATTACATTTTGAACCACGAAGAAACTGATACTCACCCCAGCTCTGTCATGCCATCTACAAATTCCTTTTTACTAAATTCACACTGAGTAGCTGCCCTGAACTTCCATGCTACAACCAGCACGCTGATACTGGCAGGGTCCAGGCTTAAATCATCACAGAACTGCTGAATCCCATCAATGCCAATTTTATTTTCATCTTGCGGGTCTGCAATTCAAAACACAAAGAGAAGAATTACAATTATTCATAAGAATATTTACCAAAAGTCATCAGCACAGCTCTGAGATGCTGCATATCACAGGTCTTCAGTTTTACACAAGCTTCACTTGAAATCTACCTATTCGGCAGGTAGATCAAGTATTCTGCAAACTTCCCTAAGAATTGGCTTGCAACTTTTACAAACAGTAACTTTAACAAAGCAGTTTTGTCTTCTCTCCACAATGCTCCATGCAAGATCCAAATTTACAGGAAGAAATGCCTGACTGAATCTACAAAGCAGCAAGGCTGACAAATACATCCAACTGCACAATGTATTTACTGGTTAGCATATAGCTAACTTAAAAAAAACAAATAAACAAAAACTTACCAAGCAAGGCCAGAGATTTTTTCCTGATAGTGGCTGATGAGAATACACTACAAGTGCACACTGAAATATTTTTGGTTTTAATTGTAAGCCAGGAAAATCACCACAGCATTGCTCAAACGATGCCTCAGCACACTAGTGGCTTATGATAAACAATACAACTTAGAAAATGTTATGTTTCAGAAGTACTAAGTACCTTTTTAAGATTAGCACCACACTTCTTAACTACCTGAATGTCAGGGTTGGTAACAATGCTGTAACTGTAACAGAATTCTCTCTTTAAAAAAAAACACTAAAAATTACACCTTTAGTTCTAAAGACTTTACTCGAGGCATCCCTTGAGTAAACTTAAAAAATTAATCCCTTAAGCTAGTAAGATTTTCAACTACACTACTTTTTAAGTCCTTATTCTATGACTGATCAAAAATCCAGTTTAAGAAACATTTTTTTTGTTTTGTTAACATAAGATACCTTTCTCTTTTCCAGACACAGCTACAGTGACAAACATACTAAAAAGGGAAAGTAAATTTAGCAAAGATTTATAGCCATTACACAAAGAATTATTACGGACTTTTGAGCAGGAATAACAAGTAACAAGTCTACTGTGCGCCAGATCTAGTTCTGTGACAAGATGCCTTTTTTGTATAATTTGGGAATAATTGAAGATATGAAGGCAAAAAGTGTGTGTGTGTTTTAAAATCAATGGAAACATTTTGATGGACTTCAACAAGGACATCCTTATCATGCTGCATGTCATCCAGGTGACTGGGAACAAAAATGAATTTGTTTTGATAAAGCTGCTGGATAAACAGATAAGACAACTACCACCAAGATGGCACAGCAAACGGAAGACCTCTCATCTCAGATTTCGAATATAATGCAATGTACGCAGTAATTCTATAAACCCTAGTGAACACAGGAATCCCATCTTGTTGAGAGGCCATGTGAAGTTTAAGCTACATCTAAGCACCTTTCCCTAGGTGCTTAATCAATTCTGCTTTCTCTCAAATCTTGTGAAAGTTTTGTTAAGTTTACGGTTTTACTGGGATTTGCAGTAGAACTGCAAAGGTGTGCTGCTAACCAAAACACGGACATATAACTGAATAGACTTTTCTTTCACAAAAATAAGAAATAAATTTTTTATTTTTTAAAAATGTATATATTCTTGGCAGCATTCATGAATTGGTATACATATTTTTGACCCAACAATCTCTATGACTGACATGCACAGATCAAGGAAAGGACTGAGAGAAAGAGATACAGACATATTAAAAACAGAGTGGTTCATTAATCCAACTTCTTCCACCTTCTCAGAGGAAATGCTACAGTTTTGCTGATTCTTTGTCTCTCCCGCAATTCATTACCACCTTATAACAAAATATTGAAGTGTCTATATTTAAAATAGAGCGTGTGATTTAAAAAGTAGAAAGAAGCGGAAATACTACTGTAAGAACAGGACGAAGTATATACGAAGCACGCTATATACTACAATTAGAAAAGTATGTAAAATCATAGCTGATTAATTTTGAAGAGTCCATTTTTTAAAACACAAGGTTTACAGATCTCAACAGTGGCTGGTACTGATGCTTCTAGGGCACTCGGCATTAACACAAAGAATGCATGTGTTCACATCAGATGTCCACATTTCAGAAAGCCCTGTTACCTTGATCACGTACATTCTTATGTACGTTCTTACATGACTATCTATTCCTTTTATTTTTCCTATCTTTTTAACAATGCTCCAAAATCAAATGAAACAACCCTGCCTTTAATCTGTTTCCCTGTGGTTTTCCCTCCAAGCCTCTCTGAACACAGGCATCATTTTTGCTGTCACAAGCAAGCATAAAGAATAAATTAAGGATGGAGTTTCAAGACTACTTTTTGAGTTCTCATTTTACTGCTTAGTCAGGCTTCTAGCCGTAATGTTACCTGATATGCTTTTGATTTCAATGTATAGAAATACTACCATCTTTGAACTAAATTAACTCCCCCAAATATTTGTACGGGAATCACGTGTATTATTATTTTGCCACACGAAGTGTATCACGGATATATTTAATAGCAGCTACCAGCAATAAATCCAGTTCCATGATAAACTCTACTTTCCTTTCTACCACATGTAGCTGAGATTTTCTTCACATAAGGTTTAGTTTTCTGTTGTGAATTTATTTTAAACTCTACAGGAATATCTAAGGAAGCTGCGTATCGGAACACTAAGAACATTTAAGACCTTTCTCATTCTTACCTCACTACTACATACAGAGTAAGAAGCACAAGTCAGCAATCTTTCCTTAAAACACCTTAAGAACGGCAGAGGGAAGAATAGGAATATCACCCAAAAGAAATTTTAAAAAAACATACAAAACCCAACCCAGAGCAAGGAAAAAAAAAAAAAACAAGCCTTACCTTTGTATCGATTATACAATTGTTCTAATTTCTTCCTGTCTACTGAATTTTTCATGGATTCTTTGTAGTACAAGTCTGGGTTCTGGAAGTAGTTGTCTGTTGCCACTTCTAGTTTCCACTCATTCTGCATTAAGCAGTATATAGCAGTCCTTTCCCCGGCCTGGGTAAAGGCCATAAACTGCCGGACCTTGTCCTTCTGTGACGATTTAAGCTTATGCTTTGGGATGCAAAAGAAGCAGGAAAGCCAATGAAGCTAATCCAGAAGTTTGTTTCAGCATTCTACTACTACTGCCTATATTTAAAAGGGTTTAGTTTTCTCATTGGTGATAACTTTCACTTCAGAATTACAGGAAGACAAAGCCTTGTTCTTCTGCAGTTAAAAAGACAGCATTTTCTTCTGAAAATCGAAACAACAGCATCTATATGTACACTTTTAGCAAAAAAAAAATATTCCAATAGTAATAGAGTTATATGCTGCTCTACTGCTCACATATGCAAGAGTCTTTTCTGTTCTGCTCTGTAACATCAGCAAACACAAGTTTCATCATATACAACACGGCTATAGCCTGAAAATATGACCATTGGTCACATAAACAAGAAATCGCACAGGCCTGATGCACAGATTCTCAGATCCTGTGTAAGTCCTTTGGGAATGGAGAAAGTGAGAAATCTGCTTAAAGGTTTTCCTAACGCTAATGCAAAGTTTAATCATTTTAAGCGATCAACTGAAAGTCAGAAGCATTTCTCACATTTTTATGTTAGGAACTATTAACTCGTGCCATCAGAAGATATAAGACCAAAAGGAAACGAAGCACACACCCCAGAGGTTTGCTGAATGCTGCAACGAGTCTATAAAGTTTCTGTAAACATGATCTAAAACTTTAATTTTCTCTGGAAAAAAAGCTATTTGCACTGTTAGCACATTAACCAGCAAAGCGGCCTGTTGCAGTGGCACCGAGGCACCACTAAGGGGTCCCCCTTAATGACAGCTAATTGCAGCAGCCACCAATTGCAGCACCCCCAAGTCTGTGGGAATAAAAACAAGAGGCGGGAGAAGGGATTTTCTAGGGAGCAAACTTGCCGTCGCCATCGGTCAGCGCGATCCTGCTGGAGGAAGGAGCTAGCTTAAGCCCAACTCTGTTTTTTTTATCACGTTTTGACACCCCTGGACGCGTTATCTGAGAAATTTGCCTAAAGCTGCTTACTGCTGCCTGAAGCAGCGGGTGAAGCAGAAAACACCCCCCCGGGGGTGTCCGAAATATCGGTGGGACGGAGGCTGCCGCTGGCAGGGGGGGCAGCAAGCCGCGAGCGCGGGACCACCCCCGGGTTTCCTCCTTATCTCTCGGACACAGACGGAGCCTACGGATGGGCTCGGGACAAGCAACGCACGGCACAAACAAGATACGGACTGCGGTCTTTCCCTGTTTTATATAAGCAGAAAAACGCAAAGCTTTTCGCGTAAGAAGGACCCCCCCCCCCAAAACCAACAACAGCAGCGTGCTTTGGGATGAACCCCTCAATAACCCCTCCCTTCTGACGAAGGTTCAGACACCGGAGCCGCCCCCCCCCTCACTAACCCCTCACCTACCCAAACCCCTGAGCCAGGGGGCACCCAGCAGGGGTCGGGGGGGGGGGGGGGACACCCCAAAAGAGCCATGACCCCCACACGTGAGGGGCCGGGGGGGACGGATAGGGGGACAGACGGGGGGACGGACACGGAGGGGGGGTTGCGCGTCCGCCCGCAGCCCAAAAAAGGGCAAGGTACGCGGCTGCCGGCTCCGTGCCCGCCCCGGGTCACCTTCCCCGCTGCCTGCCGGCGGCACCGGGGGGACACCGGGGGGACACCGGGGGAGGGGGGGGGGGGTTGGTCCCCGCTCGCCCCCCGCCGTGCCCCGGAGCAGGGCTCGGGACGCGGTGCCGGGACGGGAGGAGGGACGGGGGGGAACGGGGCGGGGAATTGGGGACCGCTGCGCTTAACGGGGCGGGCAGCCGGGGGCTGCCCGGGGTGCCCCCCGCCTCCGACCCGTCCCCGCTCCCCGCTTCTCGCCGTGCCCCCCTCGCTCCCTCCCCCCCCGCCCCGCCGCCTACCATGTTACCAGCGGCGCTTCGCCCAACTTCACCGCCCGCCGCCGCCTCCCGCGCAGGCGCCGAGCAGCGGCGCCGCCTACCGCCGGCCGGCCGGGCAGCGGGATCGCCCCGCCGCCTTCCTCCTCCTCCTCCTCCTCCTCCCGCGCCGCGGGTTAGGCCGCGGTCGGGCGGCGGACTACATCTCCCGGCGTGCTCCGCGCCGCGCCGCGCCGCCCGCCGAAAGGAGCAGCCCCGCCGCCGCGCCGCTATATATACCCCGGACTACATCTCCCATGAGGCAGCGCGCTTAAAGGAGCCGCAGCGGCCGAGCGAGGCTGGCGGTGCCCGGGGGCCTTGCCCCGCTGCCACCGCGGCGGGTGCGGAGCCCGGCTCCGGGAGGGCGGCTGGGCGCTGTGCGGTAAGCGGGTGGCGCCGGTCGGGGGGCGAGCGGGAAGCACCTCCCTGAAACACCGCTCCGGCTTCCGCCGGGGGATGGGGACCGCTGCTCTCCAGCTCCTAAAAATGGCAAAACCGCAGGGATTTCACCCAAGTTGTGAAATATTGCCACTTTATTTATCGCAGCCAGCGGCGTGGGCGCGCTCCTGCCCCTCGTTTATTCCCCCGTTTCTTAATTTTAAACGTTTTAATTCCTGTATTCGTACACCTTTATTCTGTAGCCAACTGCTGGCACCGAAATCCACGGGCTCGGGTTTCATTCATTGCAAGGAAACCAGCAAGGAAACCAACCCACCTCCGCCCACCCCCACGGGTCGGGACCAGGGATTTTTGGCACCCCAAAAGCCCAGGTAGGGCACCCCAAAAGCCGTGCTTGACACCGTCCCGACACCTTCGTACCCCTCCCTGCCGCTGCTGCTGCTGCCTTACGGGCACAGCGGGTCCTCTGCCAGGGGCTGCCTCCAGGCAGCTGCACCCATCTTGTGGTAACCCCAGGCCGGGGCTTGAAGGGCGAGATTTGGGCTTACACACGCTCCTGCGGCGATACACCGAAATGTCGTGTGGGTTGTGTGTCTTTAGGATGCTGTGCTCCGGTATGAGTGGGTGCTTTATCGCGTGTAGCCTCGGGGCGGGGGGTTGTGTCAAGGAAATGGACCTGGTTTCGCACCGAGATTTTGAAGTAGCTTCTGGGTAAGGAACTCACGAACGATACCGGTTTTGCCTTTAATGTAAGTCTGTTTTATAATATAAGCCTATTTTAAAATCACAAGGATCAATAATTAGCATTCAGACAAAATGCCTCCGGGCCATGCAGCCTTTCACATCAAGGTCTCTGATCCAAACTGGTAGCGCGAAGTCCAGCAAGTTTTGCTCCTGTTTTTTCCCTGCAGATATGTTTCTCTCACAAGTATGATGTAACCTCTTTCAGTTAAGGTTCTTTCTGTTAAGTTTTGTATAAATCACAGAATCGTCTAGGTTGGAAGAGACCTCCAAGATCGCCTAGTCTAACCTCTGACCTAACGCTAACAGTTCTGAGACCGTATACATACCAAGTGAATATGATACAATTTCTCAGGATAGGTTTCAGAAACTACAAGGGGTTACCGATGTAAAGGAAGAATGCCTTCTGGTGCTGGGTTGAAATACAACCTATGGCCTCACAGCATGATATTTTAATAGCTTTTCTCTCCTCTGAGAAGCAGCACAAATGACTGCCACGTGATATGACTAAGCCTTCCGGTTGATGTTCTTTAAACAAGGTCGTCTCTAGAAGATAGAGAGAATAAAACCTGTCAATAACTTCGGGCTATTGCTGGTTTTGGTAACTATTGACAGAAGGAGACCATTCATGTTCTGTTAAAGACTGTAGCATAGAATGCAGCCTTCAGTTTGTTTTATAATTTATTTGATCCAGTGGCTCAACATTTCCATGTTTGATACCTGATTAGTACTGTCTTGCAGCAGGGTGTATGCACTGGAGATGCAGAAACCATGTAGCAGAAAGCCTTGAGCGGCTGTGGATGATCGGCTTCCCCCAGCAGCAGTAAAAAGTGAAGGATGAAGGTGACTGGATTTACTCCCCTATGGACGTTGGTTTCGCTGCTTTGTGGCCACTTGGCGCATGCTGCAGAACACGAAGATGTAGTAAAGCATGCAATAAAGCTGCACCGTGGGAAAGGAGCTGTTATTACCCAGCGGAAGCAATGGGTGTTGGAGAGCTGCAGAAAGCTGTCCGGCCTTCTTCGCCAGAAGAACGTTGTTCTCAACAAACTGAAAAATGCCATAAGAGCAGTTGAGAAGGATGCGGGGCTGTCAGATGAAGAGAAACTTTTTCAGGTGCATACCTTCGAAATTTTCCAAAAGGAGCTAAATGAGAGTGAAAACTCCGTCTTCCAAGCAATCCACGGCCTCCAGAGAGCTCTACAGGGGGATTATAAAGACGTTGTAAATATGAAAGAAAGCAGTAGGCAGAGACTGGAAGCCTTGAGAGAAGCTGCAATTAAGGTTAGTTCCTTCTCCCTTTTGTTCCTCCCCCCACTGTGTTTGTTACTGGAATGTTATTTTAATTTTATTATGATACTGTTTCAATCTGTTCTAATGAAAAAAGTGGATCTACATAAAACTTGGAGTTTTAAAGTCGATTTTGAATAAAGTTGCGAGTATATGATTCTGGAATAAAGCTTAAAACTTAGTGGCAGCCAATAGACCAAAACAAAGCCAAGCATACTCATACGTCAAATATGTCAGACGAGAAGGAAGACAAGAAGTGAGTCAGTGCACTTAACAGAGTTGCACTGTGTGAATGACTGGGATTATGAGAGTGGAAATAAGGCAACGAGTTGGCAAAATAGTAAATGTTTTTTCCACTTCAGAAGAGAATTGCTCAACGAAAACCTGCAAATCAGGCAGAACAACTTCTTTACTTCCTGTACTCGTATAGATGTGAGTAAAATGGGTGTGCAGAGTATTGATGACCGGATTTTTTGACCTCGGTAGAGCATTCCTAGCCTACGAAGTGCAGGTTTGAAAAATAACATCTCCAGCAAAGAGCTGGCTGAGGTAACTTTGCTGAGCAAAGCACAGATGAGTAACAGAAGTGCACAAGTACTTTGGGAAAAGTTTGGGTTCCCATGTTGGTGCAGAGCTGTTGGGGCTTGCACAGTCTGGCCCCAAACTTGGTAGTGCTCAGAGTGTCTACTGAAGGCCTACAAATGAGAGAAAATGTTGCTGAGCTGACTCGGTAGTTAAATTGTTCATTTCCTAGCCTCTACCCCTCAACCACTGCAGAAAATCATTAAGAATGTTCTTTGTTTTCTTCAAGAAGAGGCTTTCCTTGTGAAAGGGAGGAAAGGAAAAAAATGTAATTGGTCTATAGTGAGCGGAGAGGGGAGAATCCAGAAAGTGCATCTGCATGAGAGACGGGCAGACCTTAGCAGGTGATGATGGCAAGAGACTGCTGTGTGCCAGAAACGTGTGCAGCGAATGGTTGGGAAGAAAGGCTGATGGCAGTAGAAGGTAGGAAGCAGGCTTGGGAGACTGGAGTGGTCCGTGCAGTGAAAAGAAAGCCTGGATTATCAGAGCTTAGCTTCTGCAGGGGTGGGTTGTGTAGGCTATCAAGGGGTGTGATTGTCTAAACAGTATTTGTTGTTCTAACCTTATAAGTTGCTTTATACTGTGAAATAAAGGAGGAGATGATGGGGAAATGAGTGCCAAAGATGAATATTACACGGAATAAATTTCCTTGGACTTGCTCTCGCTTCAAAAGACATGCGCTAGGTCTGGTTTTGTTCCAGTTTGGTTTTATTGTCATGATTATTTTCTCGGTGCACTCGTAAGACATCCTTTCCATTTTCTAAATAAAGGTTGAATGGAAAATAAAAAATACTGTAGGGGGTGCTGGACTTACTCATTCACTTTATTTCTGTTGAGTTCAAGTATTTGAAAGTCTTCAGTATCAGAATATGTGTGCGTGTGATGCATTTCAAGCTGCTTCTGCTGCCGGGGAAAAGTAGAACAGTTGTTCACGGAGGAGAAATATTGAAGACAGCTTCTGTCTTCCTTTGCTTGAGGAACTGGATGGAGTTTCTAGATGAAGCAACAAAATCTTGTCCAGTTTACCTGCTTCAGATTTCTTGGGTGGAATTCAGATTTCCCTGATGGAAAAGATAAGTCTCAAGCACTGTAAAGAATTGAATTTATTTTCTTCATCCTGTATTAAACAGTAGGAACAGCAGTGCTGCATTCTTAACTAGTCTTGCCTTCCTTTTGCTCACATTTCTAGGCATTCAAGTCTCCTGCTTAGTACAGAATCCTTACCCATACTACCTTGCTTAAAATGTTGCTTAGTATGTACTTTGTGATCAAATGTCTCCAATCCCAGCTTGAGTTGCAGAACAGAGCTTGCACTGTGAAGCACTTTGGTCTAACACGTAGCAGGCTGCTGTGGCAAGCAAGCAAGCTTGTCCTGCTCATGGACACTGTTCTTGGTCCCACTGTACTGCCGTGGCGCTGGGCAAAACAGGGCTGCCGCTTGGTAGGCTGTACATGCTTCATCTTCATTACAGGAACTTACAACCAAAGCCAGGTTGTTTCAAAGCTGCTCTTTTAAATTGAGAGTTTGTCCCAGCTGGCAGGAAGGACCGATCAGCTCCCTTTCACCCCAAACCTTTTTCTGTTAGGAGGGGAGAGACCAAACCTCATTAACTCCATCCTGAGCTCTAAGCTGTTGACTGAGGAGAGAGCCCGCAGCTCTCCCTGGGTGCGGTTTTTACATCTCTGAGACAATGTCTGCAAGCAGAGAGCAGCAGATAGGAAATGTTTTCCTTTCCTTGAGGCTGTACAAGAGTGGCTGGGACTCCTTCCTACGTGTTGCATAAGAAGTGAAGCAGTTGACATCGGTCCAAACACACTAATAGCTACATCTTTTTTCCCAACTCAAGTTATTTTAGGAGCTGGGTAATCTTCAGCATGCCAGTGTAACTATGGTAATCCCAAACACCAGTAGTCAAGAGCCAGCGATTCTGTGGTTTTGTCACAACCTGGAGCATTCATCTGACTGTCGGGATTTAAAAAACAAACAAACAAACAAACAAAAAACTCTGGGCTAAACACAGTTACAGGCTGTTCTGAACATACTGTTGTCTTGGCGTCAAGGAATCGATTGAGATACATGCATGTTCTCACAGGTTTTAAGTGGAAAATTGTCCATCCACAAACGTGTGTGGAGAAGGAGACCCTCCTTATTCCAACATCGGTGTTTAGGACCAGTTTAGATGCCCAGGCTGTCTGAGATACTTGAGTGGGGTAGGCAGACGAAGCCCAAAACTGGAGGGAAATAGATCCGTGTCTATCTGATCTCTAGCTGGGTATGGCAGAGCATCTAAAATACACGTCGAAACCTGTGTTTCCAGGCAATTCAGTCTGAGCTAGAGGCTGCTTGTATTTTTTGTCCAGACTGTTTCTTGTTTCCCTTGGTAATAATATTGGCTCTCTCGAAAACCAGATGTAGGGGCTATCTGAGCCAAACCCTCACGGTATCCTGAACCTCCCTGAAAGGAAGAAGCCTGCTATCCCATCTCCCCTCGTTCGTTCATGATTGTCCTCGCTCAGTTAGTGCATCTTCAGGGGAATGAAGGCATGTAAGCTGAAGCATCTTATATTTATCCCCCCCAAAAAATGCTGGGAAAGTTAACTTCATCCCAGCCAGGCTCAGTACATGATGGAAAACGCTTCCTGGGAAGCAGAAACAGGAACCTCAGCTAACTGCTGAGGTGTTTAACTGCTCATCTGTGCTCTTACCCTGCTTTTTTATTTTATTTTTTGTAGCTATTTTCAAAAGGTACAATAACTGTGGAAATGATAAAACAGGCTTCTTCCCATGTTGGTAAATCTGTTTGTAAAAATTGTTTATAAAATTCAGATTCATTGTGTTTACCTTTCAATTCGTTTCATGCTTGTAGCTAGTAAAGCGATGCTTTGAAGTTTATTACACTTCCCTGCTAAAACATTGAGATTTAAGTTTTATTTGGCTTTGAAATGTTTCCTAGAATTCCTCAAAGTAATTCCTCTCTTATTTTCTGTAACCTTGACGCAGCTCTACTGTTCAATAGATTAGAAAAGGGAATCAGTGTTTTGTTGTTTGTTTTGTTGTTTGTTTAATTTGCTTTGTTGTTTTCCTTTCCCCCTTCCTCCAATCGAGATTGGCACAAGAGGAAACAGTCTTCAAACACCAATACAATGTCTATATTGCTTTTGCAATTCCCCTTGTAAGATGCTTTGCGTCAAAAGAAGCCTACATTTATGATAAATGTTTTGCTGCTCAAAGGCCCGGCCAGCACTTTATCTGTGTTGTAAAATTCAACAGGAAGAAATGGAATATGTCGAACTCTTAGCAGCAGAAAAGCATCAGGTTGAAGCCCTTAAGAACATGCAGCATCAAAACAAAAGCCTGTCAATGCTTGATGAAATTCTTGAAGACGTCAGGAAGGCAGCTGACAGATTGGAGGAAGAAATAGAAGAGCACGCCTTTGATGACAACAAATCTGTAAGTGATGTTTTGGACTGTCTTTTCATTCATGTGTATTTATTTTTAAGTTGATATTTGCATTGTATGAGTGCTTCTCTTGTATTAGATAGTTTTTAGGATTTTAGTGACAACTATAAAAAAAAACAAAAAACGTTGGTTCGACATTTGTTTTTGCTTCCCTTTCAAGAGAAGAATGTAACTAGTAGTAAAATAGTTGGTTTTTAGGAATGACCAAACAGGGATCATTATTTTCTTTGCTAACGATTTCTCTGCTGTAGTTTGAAAGTGCTCCCTGCGGCTGCCATGTTCAGTGATAAGTGTATTCCATCTCACTGACACAGCTCGTGAGAGTTACGACATATCCGTGATGGTGGTTTTTAGACTTTGCAGGACTCCGTGACTGTGGTATTTAGACTTTGCAGGATATGGAGTTAAGTATAGTCTCCGGTTTTATTTTTCTCTTTCATTTTGTTGAGAAAGCTATAGGAGAACAAGAATCCTTGCAGTTAGTTTTCACAATCTGGGAAAAGATGTATTTTTCAAGGTAAGGGCTTGTCACGTGTTTGTGGTGTTGCATTCTTCAGCTTCCCACATTCTCTGCTTTTAACACCATTTGCATTGCTCGTTGTTTCTATGTTGCAGGATGGACATACCCTCAGGTAAGGCTGTGTGTATTTGGAGCTGGGAGTACATCAGATTATCCCAGCGTCCCATCGCACTTTTCTCAGAAGCTGACTCTCTGAGCTGATCCTCTTTATAAGCATGGACTGAAATTTTTGTTTGGCTTCTGCTCTTGAAGGGTTTTGTTGATTTGCAGCTCAACTTCCAAGGCAAGCATAGTCCGTGAATTCTGCTGAGGAGGAAAAAAAACTCTGTAGGAAAGGGCCAGGCCATTTTTGTTAATTGTACTCGCTTGAGAGAAAGTGAAAGTAGCTTTTTGCCTGCACCAGACAGGTACAATTACACCTAGTGGTAATCCTGCCTAGCAGCACCAGCGGCGGTAGGGAAGATCTTGCTGGAGTGCCCTCTTCTGTTATACTGGGGTATAACGGCACATTTTAAAGGAATGTGCAGTAGCTGTTCATTGGCAAAAAATACCCAATGCATCCTTCTTGCCCAATGTATCTCTTTTGTTTTTCTTATATCTCGATTCATGAAACAAAAGGAATAATGAAATGCAAACTAGAGGACTATTTGCATCTCTATCTTTGTGAGGAATATCTAGAATATTTTCTCTTAAGCTGGAATGCGGAAACAAAGAAGTTCTAATAGAATCATCAGTAATCTGATAAGGATGCAAAGGCCTTTATTAAAGATATAATCAAATAGAGAAATGTAATGGAGAAAAATAAAAAAATAGAATATGAGCTAACCTACATAATGAGAAAACATTTTTTTTCAGGATTTTATTTCTTAAAACAACAATCCCTGAAAGGGTGTTTTATATAACAGTGCACAAATATTGTTGTCTTCTATTATGTCCTCAGATGCTTAGTATTTTTTAAAAGCACCTCTGAACCTGTGCCATCTACTCTCACTCTCTGAGCATAGTCTGTCTTTTGTCAGTTCCCTTTTCTTTAGTAAAAGTAAAAATGAACCATAATATCCACACAATACATGACTTCTAAATATATTACACAGAAAAAATATTTTTTTCATAATAGTCTTAATCTTAATCTTCTCTCTATTCCTAATACCGTTTCTGAAATAGACTGCATCACTTTTATATGATCTTTGATACATTTTTGATTTTGATACAGAGAGGTTTGATTAGATTCCAGATACACAAGCTACCAAGTACAAAGGAACATATAGCAAACTCTATGTGAATTTAGAATTCCAGATCTTCAAAGTAGATGCCTCAGTGCTGATGTATTTCGTAAGGTAATTCTGTTTACTGTACGTTATCACTGATGACATAACTTTAAATTCCCAAGAAAATACTAGAGCAGATGTTGGTTTATTAGCATTTTGTTTTTAGGCAAAGTACTGCACCGAACAGTGAAATAATTCCTACATGAAAATCAGAGTAAAGTGTATTTTAATTCACAAAGCCAGCATTCAACAGTATGCTCTAAGCTCTGTTTTGGTTTTCCTTGTAGTAGCAACAAGGGCATCAGGAGTGAAGATGACAGAAAAACAGTAGGATTGGGAACCTATTGTGTATTCTGATTAGAAACAGTTCTTGTTTGCTGACTGTAGGGAAGCTTTACTTCTTTGTTCTGATGCTGTGAGAATAGTTTGCATGTACGTGGCGCGCAGCTGCTCTTGCTTTTTCTCATCAGCTGAAAACATGAAAATGTGGTTTGGTCTCCTAGACTTGGCAATGGAGACTTCATTCCGGAATGCAAAATAGTCTGGTAAGTGGGGAGCTCAGGGAAGCGAAGGCGGAATAGATATAAAAAGGCAGGTTGCAGGCAAAAAGTGAGTAA
This sequence comes from Anser anser, assembly GCF_964211835.1. Classification (NCBI taxonomy): domain Eukaryota; kingdom Metazoa; phylum Chordata; class Aves; order Anseriformes; family Anatidae; genus Anser; species Anser anser. The sequence continues at coordinate 147,920,654 of NC_139720.1, read as the reverse complement.
AACGTAACTTTCATAATATATAAAAGGAACATGGTTGTCAGTCTCTCATTCGGACACCTGAAAAAGCTGATGTTTGAATTAGATATATCACACTTATAAATAATTCTGCAATCTTCAGAATTTGTTTCAGATTCCTGAATTGGAATTTTGCAACTTTGAAGCCCTGTCCTTATTATTTTTTAGTTGAACAATGTGGCTGAAGAGGCATTATTCCGCTAGCAAGTAGGTCTGGAAAACCCCTCATTGTTTGAAATGAAAAGTAAATTATAGCGTTTTCAGATACGGACATCAAGTTTTGATAAAGAGGCTGAAAAGATTTCTCTAAGAAGGAACTAGTATTTTTAGTCACTGTCAACAAATGCTGGAGCAACTTCAAGAACAGCTAATAGTCTTTTCCTTTTTACTATAGGCTTCCTAGACATGCAAGTGTCTTTTGTTTGTTTGCTTTTCTTTTTCTTTATTATTGTTTTCCTTCTTTTCCTTACAGGTAAGAGGTGTTAACTTTGAAGCGGTTTTAAGGGTGGAAGAAGACGAAGCCAACTCCAAAAGAAATGCTTCAAAAAGAGAAGTGGAGGATGACTTGGGTCTAAGTATGCTTATTGATTCCCAGAACAATCAGTATATCCTTACCAAGCCCAGAGATTCAACCATTCCTCGTGCTGATCATCATTTCATAAAGGTAATCCTTTTAGAGACACTCTTGCCATTTGTTTTGATCAGACTTAGTCCCACCAGTTTGCATGCCGGAACTGCTTGATGGGATTGAATAAAGTTTCAGTGTTTTTCCCTCTAAAGCTACCCCTAGCATTCATGATTTTCCCCTTCTGCTGGTGATCTGGCCAATGTGTTCCTAATCCTAATATAGTCTTCACAAGACTGATTGTGATACCGTACGGATGCTCTCTGTATTTGCCATGACTTGTTGCACCTTTGGGGCAGCATTCTTTCTGCCTGGCTGCACAGGGTTGAAGCAAGCTACTGCTGTACCTCGTAAGCCACTTGCATATTATCACTACAGATAATTTATGTATTTATGCCTTTTGGTAGGGAAATGGAAGCTGAAAAATGCATAGACAGTTTTTATTATATTTGTGCTTCATGAAGAATAACAGGATTGGGAAACTTTTTTTAAACCAAATGGATCTGTTTCACCATCGTGTTTTTTTCACCATTTTATGTAAAGTGTCAGTCCCCCACCACCATTCCAGAAGCCCCCAGGAAACTGTATAATTCCTGTTATGTATTTAAAATATTTAATAAGTTAATGAGAAGTCCCCAAGGCACTAATTACTTAAGGTTAGTACCTCGAGTGTTTTATCTACAAAACTGGAGTGCTTATACCTTTGACATTGTGTTCAGGTTAGTTTACTGAAGTTGTGTTTTGTTTTCACGGAGAGTATTCTACATTTAATTTTACAGTGCCATTTCTCTTTTGAAGGATCAGAGTCTTTAATTTCACCACAAAATTGTGTATCCTTTATGTTAACATACTTTTAAATTTTATACATTAGGATATTGTGACGATAGGAATGTTGTCTTTGCCATGTGGCTGGCTGTGCACAACAATAGGATTGCCAACCATGTTTGGGTATATCATCTGTGGCGTACTCTTAGGACCATCAGGATTAAATAGCATCAAGGTAAGTGTGCAAGCTGCTTCTTGACTGGTATAATTTATTGACGTGTTTTAACAGTAGCTTAAAAAATGGTATATCCAGCTGCAAACATATTAGAAAATAAAGTAAAATCCCCAAGCATGGACCTTTTTTTGTTTTCTCCTATGTAACGAAGATATAAAAGAATTGTTGAAAGTGAAAGGTAAAGGCTTATTTTGTTTGGTTTATTTTTTTATTTTGTTTTGTTTTATTTTGTTTTTGTTTGTTTGTTTTAGTTTTGCCTGTTTGCTTTTAATCATAAAGCATTACATTTGGGAGCCAAGTTATTTAAGTGATATCAAATATTCAGAAACTTGCAAAAAGTCAGCGTTAACATGTAAGAAGTGTTTAAAACAAGTAGATTCCTGAGTAGCATAGCTTGGCTTCCTAGAGAGTTATTTTGCATCTCTGTAGCTCTTTCATCCCTCCTAGTAACCCTGGTTCTTTTCCCTGCCTGCATTCCTGAATTCGCTTGAAGCCTTTTAGCTCCGTCACGTGTAGCCGGATTACTAGCTCAGTGAGAACCAGTGGGCTGTGTTTGGCCAGAAGCTGCACGTTTTGATTAGTGTTCTGGTGTGCATTAACAGATTGTTTGGCCAGCAGGCAAAACAGAGCAAGTGTTAAGGTTGGATGTTAAAGTCAGGTTAAGTTATATGTGTCTATTATGTTGATAGCCACATAGCTGCGTGGAAATTGCTACCTTTGCAACCTCTGCTCTGACGTGGGCTTTTGTTGAAACTGATTATTGTGCTCAAAAGTAAAGGGAATAGAAATTGTAGGATTTTTCTCAGTCTCGTATCAGAAAGGAAGGTCAAAAAAAATACACTTTCAAAATTGTATTTTTCTAAAACTGAGATTAAATAATAACCTTTGTGTAGTACATAACTGATGGGTTGAGAAGGTCTGGAACGCTTGCCCGCTTAAGATTATGAAACAAGTTTGTATGGCTGGCATTAGAAAGATTCAACAGTGAATTTTCAGAGACTTATGCTGAGGAAGATAATGTGATCAGAACAGAGATGAGGGAGATTTCTTTAGGAGGGTTTCTTTCTGAGCTGCCTATTTCTTATGGAGCTGTGATTAAGCAGTACTCCTCTGGATACTGTTATTATTGACTGGGTCTCTTGTGCGTATTCTCTTTGTTCTGCATTTCATAAAAACATGGAATGTAGGAAGAGTGTTGGAGGCAGGCAGATTCTGATCTTGGGGAAAGATAGTTTCCATCTCCGCTTCGCTGTGATTGATGGTAGAGCCTGTCCTCTTTTGCTCTGGACTATAAATGCATAGAAAAAAAGTGTTTTCCCTGTTCTGAGAAGGAACCACTTCCCTTGCTGTTGCGTCCTTCTCTCTGAGGAAGAAAGGCAGGCAATTATACTTGTCTGAGAGATGGATTCATGGAGTCTATAGGATGGAGAGTAGAACAGCAGCTACAGTACATTGGAATAATTGTACCAGTAGACCCACTAAGTAACTAGCCAGAAGTAACTTCTGGAACAGAAGCCTTGGGGGTTTAATAGCTTATATATGAAGCAACCTATGTAATTTCAACAAGCAAGCAAGCTTTCCTAGCTCAAAGCATCTGTGCTTTTTGGGTGACCAGCCCTACCCAACCTAACTATCTAGTAATAGCTAGGTGGTGTTCTGAATCCTAAAGGTGCTGAGGGAACTCCTGGTGTCATATGACCAGAGAGTGAACTACCTATGGAAACATAAACTATTTATTTTGTGAGTATACTTACATTTTGCTTTATGTGTAGACTGATATGCACTAATATTTTTTATACCTTTTTAAAAGTCTATTGTACAGGTGGAGACATTGGGAGAGTTCGGTGTATTCTTCACTCTATTTCTAGTTGGTCTGGAATTTTCTCCTGAAAGATTAAGAAAGGTATTTCTGTATAATACTTCTATATTGCAGAATTTAATTGCTAATGTTCAAGTTACCAGTTCTATTTCAGATCTTTACACGTTCTCTGTAATATACTATTGTAACATTGTACAATTTTGCAAAGACAAATATGGCGTTTTTGTCTTTAACTCTCTAGAAAGAATAGAATGCATTATTTATTCAGTGTCTCCAACAAACTTTGCTATTCCTCTTCATTTTAGTAAAACAGTTTGATTGGTAGAAAAATCTCACACAATTTATGGCAATCCATCTCTGCTTTATTTTAACATGCAGTAACATGCAGTTGCTGTTATGGAGTGTCCAGTGATGTTTGCCAGTCCTGTAATAAAAAAAAAAAATCAGTTTGTTAAGTACTGCATACTGAATTGATGATACATGCTGTACTGGCTAATAAACTAATTCTGCAAGTATGTTAGCACAATCTGGAATAATTCATGCTGTGGCCATCGGGATTCAGCAAAAAGGTACAAGTTTCTTTTGGTCTTAATTAAAAAAAAAAAGAGTCATAAAACCAGCTAGAATTTTAATAGTGGAAAATACTGCTGCAAAATATGTGAAGATCTATTTAAAGAGTTTCATTGTATGATTTGTTCCTAAACTGATGGTTGTGAGTTCATCAGACTATAAAAGCTTTATCTGAAATGTGTTAAAGTTTATGAGCATTCAGCCACTCTGCTATTTTTAGTCCACCTAAAGTCAAAGATAAAAGTCAGTAAGTCAGAGGTTTCTAAATCTTAGCATGCAAACTGTTACTGGTGTGCAAGCAAATTCACAATCGTGTGTTGGACTAGTATGGAGTGGGCTGCTGGTATTTATGATGGTCTTAACTGTGTCTTTTTTTTTTTTTCCCTTGGAGTCATACCAAATAACTGGTCTTCCATTGGATTTTAATGTAGTTCAACCCATAGTGGACCTTTGACCCTTAACTTGTTGGTCTGTGAGCTATGGGAATTTACGTAATGAGCTTTCATGAGGTGATAAGTGTTCTGGCACAGAATATTATCTACTAGGCATAATATCTTTAGAGTTTCAGGATGTGTATGATGAGAGCTGTTTATGTCAGTGGCCCAGCACTGCAGCCCCTAATCATGCACCTTTAATTGCTTATTTGCACTGAAAAACCATTGTCATGTATCAGACTTTATTACAAGAACTTGTTTTCTTCCCAAGGTATGGAAAATATCTTTGCAAGGACCCTGCTACATGACCGTTCTGATGATTGCCTTTGGTTTATTATGGGGACACTTGCTTCAAATCAGACCAACACAAAGCGTCTTCATTTCCACTTGTTTGTCTTTATCGAGCACACCACTGGTGTCAAGATTTCTTGCAGGTACTGTTCGAGGAGATAAAGAAGGTAAGTAAGATTTAAATGTTTGATGTATTAAATCAATGTATGACAAATATTTATGCATCTACAATGAAATTTCATTGAAATGGACTTCGTAATATTGCAAGAGAAACAAAAGACATTGTTCAGCTTGCAAGGGATCATCTTCTTTTCACACTGGCCAGTGTTATGTATATTCTTGTTATGAAGTGTACCTGCTGTTTATGTAGCCAGTCCTCTTTGGAGAATGACGGCGTGGCCCAATCAACACTCTGCATGAAAAGATTTAACTTTGCCGGAGCTCTGGAATTCTTGTGCTATTTCAGAGATTACTAGGTTGGACCGTTACTACCAGTCAGTCAGTGGGGCAGAAAGTTTGACTTAAGTAATTCACAACCTCTTCCTGCAAACTAAGACCAGCTCAGGTAGTCTTTCAAAGACTGCAGCTCTTCAAATAAATACTTTCAAGTGCCAGGTTACTAACTTCTCCAAAGGCTCCTAAATGTTTCCACTCAAACGTTTGGCCAACCTGTTCTTCCCCTTAAACCTCTCTCATACATACTGCATTAAGGTGTTTTTGTTTTCCCTCTCTCTAGAATATTCATACCGCAATGCATAAATTCAAAGTCTGTGTTTTATGTATACTGGCTCATTAACTTAGATACGCCTGTTATTTTGAAGACTAAGTTTCAGTAAAGAAGTTTCAGTAAATGTGTAACTGGTGCCTAACTGCAAAGCAAAGTCAAGCTTCATATGAGTATTTCATTTATATTATTAACATATATATTGATTTAGCTACTGGGGAGGTGGAGAGAAACAAAACAAAACCAGAATACTTTGACCTCACCCTATGGAGAGCTATACATAGCTTCCATTTGATTAAGACACTTCTAGATTTCTGCAAGCATTCATAGATTCTGATAAATGTTTCCATGACTGCTTTGTTGGTGTACAGGAGATATTGACTACAGCAGTGTACTACTTGGCATGTTGGTGATGCAGGACGTGCAGCTTGGTTTATTTATAGCTGTTATGCCTACACTTATCCAAGCAGGAGTGAGCACATCCTCCAGGTAAAAAAAATAAAATAAAGTTCATCTCTTCCCCTCCCCCTTCCAATTTAGTATATAGATCTCAAATATGAATATGAGGGCTCTACCTTTAACGTCAGCTCCTTGAAAAATAGGGCTTTGTTCTCCAAGTTCCCTTTACTATTTGTATTTGTCATGTTGTATGAGGATATTCTTTCTGCTCTAGCTACCTTAGTCCTGTCCACTCTTAAACTAAAATTTGTAGTGAAAAAATCGTTATTGTTGAAAATAAGAGAATTTCTTCAGACTTAACTTTATTCCCTTTATTTACTAAGACATTTTTGTCAAAGGCTGAGGGATAGAATTATTGATTCTGATGGTTTACTATGAAGATTAATCAACAAAAATTTTTTTGAACCAGCATGAAAGTAAATTCTATTCTATAAAAGAGATTGACAGGCATTCAGCAGATTTAATATTCATGTTGTTTGCTAATGTATTGAAATATCTTACTGTAGCTACCCAACTTCGAACATCTGTGGAATTAGATCTTTTCACTTAAGGGAAACTCATTTAGAGGCAAGAGAGCAGTTGAAAGAAATGTTCTGTTTGTTCTTCTCTTCCAGCATTTTCAAGGAAATACTGAGAATACTGATACTGATCGGCCAAATTCTCTTTTCTCTGGCTGCTGTTTTTCTTATATGTCTTGTTATAAAGACTTACCTCATAGGACCGTATTATCGCAAGTTGCATGCAGAAAGCAAAGGGAATAAAGAAATCCTCATTCTAGGAATATCTGCATTCATCTTCCTTATGCTAACGGTAATCTTTTAAATTAATAAAACTTTTTGATACGAGTTGTAGAGTATACTGCGTCGGTACCACAAAAGCCATCACACTTACTGTTATTGCATATCCACATAGCTCTCTGGTTAATTATTTAGTTTTAAAATGTTTTAAAACCCAGATGAACAGATGATTCATGCATCACAGTACAGATGAGTAGTAGCAGACATATCTTGAATGTAAATAGATTGAACTTCTGTGGGTAACTTTATACAGCCACTCTAAGGACCATGATTGCAGTTTTAATTTTGGAATACTTCATGCATTTCAAAATAATTTAGGATGGGTTTTGAGATACTGATAATGTCTGACTGCCACTTGCTGACTGGTTTCTTTTCAATGGCAAATTCTGGACGGTTTTTATTATAAAATTAGCTGCTTTTTTTTCTGTGGGAGATAAACAGCTGGAGATGAAGTTGAGAAAACAGGGAAATGCCCTAAGGTTTTGATATCTTTTCTGGGTTTGCTTTGTTTGGCTCTCAGTCTTCCTTCCATTGGTTTCTATCTCACGTTTCATACCCCTGAGAAACTATTCAGTTGGAGAACAGACTGTGATGGCTATTGGTAATGTTGTGGGTTCGAAACTCTGTTATCCTGGTTATGCAGATTTTTGTGTCCTCTTTAAGAAATTCTGAGAAAAAATGTCAAAAAAAACTTCCTGTGTGTGCAACCTTTTTTGCTAGGTGTGTTTGCTTAATTATTACGGGGTCTTCTTCAGGAAAAAGGTCAAGAAAGAAGTCAGTGAATTAATTGATTTCTGTTCTGTAGGCTAAAAATACCATCCCTCTAAACAGCTATTAATATTCCAAACACTGGTGCTATTTAATAAGAAAAGAAACAAAATTATTTTCTTCTTTTTACTTTCAAAGAGGCAGACATAACATTTGTACAACAACTTGAATAAAAACAAAACCCCATGCAAGTCATGTTAGATACTGTGGTATACCACAGTCTTACTTTCATGAAAGAATGGCCTGCACGGACTGATTTGATCGAATTGGGCATATTGTGCCCCAATCCACATCAAATGTAAAAGGAGTTTGTGTACATGACTTCACATAATGTGCAAAATACAAACCTAGGGGAGAAAATGTTTGAGTGGATTGGATGCATAACGCAAAAATGGAATGCTTGTTCAGCATGGGAAGCATTTGTAAAGAAGCAGGTATTTTGTGTACTTTTAAGTGAAAGCAGCTTTCCCTTTTAAATTTGATAAATAATGTATCAAAAGGAACAGTACAAAAGATGCTACACGTAACTTTGGTAAACCAGTTCAGACTCTTTATGTTCACTGACACAGATACATTTATTATAGTAATACTGCAAGTTGTGGCTTGAGCACAAAGACTTAAAAATAAATATAATAACAATTTAAAAAATGGTGGTATAGCAACCTGGAAGGGGGGGTTGGTAATCAAATTTGAAAAAGTTGCATGAATTTGGAAAGGGTAAACTACGTTTTTTGGGTGCCAGGTAGGAAAACAGTTAAACTGACATAGTGCCTGCAAAGGTCTTTATTGTTTGAAAAGCAAGCCTAAATGTTGACAGAATGTGTACAATTATCTGCACACGTGGAATTTTCCATGCTTGTATAATTCTAAATAGCTTTTAAGTTTTTTAAAGGGAGGGATAAGAGAGTGAGAAAGATTTTAGTAGCCTTTACCAAAAATAACTCTGCAGCTTCATTTAGAAAAATTGAGGGATGTTTTTAAAGAAAATATTTTAATTCTCTGTCTAGTGTGTGAATTACTTTGCAGGCCACATCCTTTCCAATGCATGACAAAGCAGGTAGGAATGATACTGCGTTTCTATTTCATGCACAGTTACTTGTTGTGTGCTTCTGTACTGACTAGATTGCTGGGCTCCACCGAAGTTTATCATGTATTAGGGTTCAAGTGTAACACTAGCACGTGTATTGAACACACACATGTAAACTTATTTATTATTTTATTTATTTCCTGTGCTTGAAAATCTCCTATGACTATGACAAGAATTGCAGTTTCCTCTACCAACAAGGGCAAATTCTGTGCCTCAGTGTGGGAAAGCAAGAGGGAATATAGGGCAAAAGAGGTTCTCGCACTGCAGTGTAAGTGATTTCAGTGTAAGGGTTATCCTGTCAGTTGAGGAACTTTCTGTATGGAAATGACTTTTGAACTTTGTCTTGAGGATTTCTGATCTGCTTGGCTCACTTGGATAACATTGCAGCTCATTGAATCTGAAACTGGATCTTAAATATGTCTCTGATTTATAACCTAAGAGTAAAAGAGATGTAACAAATCTAAAATATAAGCTATTTTACGAAGTTTTGGAGATGTTTCTTTTTGCTTCCCTATATTCTGAGAAGTAGCTGAAATTCTCTTTTTCCCTCAACGAGTTGGGCAGACTGGGGGTCAGGGAGTTGTCAGGTGCCAATCCTACGCAAGTCTAGCTGAATTTTGACATGCAGTTGTACATCTTTAAATCTTGTTACCTTATCATCAGTAACAAAGGTTCAGTAGATAACTATTAAACTTTAAACCGATTTTCAAGATATTTTTTTTTAAGACTGGGAAACTGTTTTTCTCAATTACAACATAAAAAGTGAATCCAGCTTCTGGTTTTAAATATGACCGTTGAGGGCAGATAGCCAAAACGGTGCTTTTTAAGTTAAGACACTTACTGTAGTGGCTGAAGAATGTGTCATATGTCAGCCAGAGTGTTGATGAGTGCAGCGTTGCCTTTTCATATTCTGTATATATAGAAATATTACAAGAACATTTGTCTTAAACACTCCACTGATAATGAATTGCTATATTAGATATTTGCAGGACAACAGTGGTCAATTTTGTCGCGTTAGCACTAAGTTGTGGAAATTGGACAAGCAATTGAAAAAAACAAGACCTGACAAGGAGGACAGCAGTTACATGTTTATAGGACTGCGTATACCCATGGAGGAGATGTGGCTTCCAGTTTGACTGCTCTGATCTCTGATGATAGCAGCAAGAGGAGGGAAATTGCCAGTTATCTTTACATATCAAAAAGATGGAAAGAAAATATAGTTATTTCATTGCAGCATTTGCTATAAGAAAATGTACATACTTTTCCCTGCAGTCAACTAGGAAAGTCATTCCTGGTTCGCTGGAGTACTTCTCAGTGGCTCATAACCTGCTTTTGAACTCTCTTCTGTCAATTAAAGGGAGAAGATTAAGGAAGAACTGTAATCTCATATTCAAATTAATTATTTCATAAAATACAGCTGAGATGGAGTTTTCAAAGGCTGTCTAAAAATTATTTCAGTTCCCATTAATGCTTTGCTTCTTTAAAATGCAAGCTTAGCATCCACGTCTTTACTCTTGGGCAGCTTTAAGTTATTAATGCCCCAAATATTAATACCTTGATTTCAGTCAGGGATTTCTTTGGTCTTACTGGCTCACCCTATTCATTAAGCTTCTATGATGATTAAAAAGTAGCAATAAGATGCACGTTATTAGTGAATGTAGGCAATACGACTGCTGAAATTCAACAGGAACATGGTATAGCAGTAATGTTTCTCTCTTTATTTATTGCTACGGTAGAACACTTGAACATAAAAATCCTATATTCTAGTGAGTGCAAAACGATCCTCTCTGAATTAAGAGTAAAATGCAACCTTTGAAAGCAAATGAAAACTAAATTGTACGAGGGGAAAAAAGGTGCAAATTAACAAAAGTTTTCATTTAGTTTTGACTGGCAAAGCTTACTGTAACGTAGGAGTCAAGAAAAGGACAGAACATGGCACAGGGAACAGTAGTCGTTAGAGCCCTGCTCAATAAAGGAAAACATTAAAAATGGTGCAAGCAGAGAGGGAATGCTAAATGCAAAATACATTCTGAGTTTTGCCTATGTAATACATTTTGTTGAGAAGCCCTTCCTGCCAGTAAAACACACATTCTTCATTGTATCTATCTGCACACATTATTTATGATAACCCCTGAAGCTACAGAATAATTTGCGGAAATGTGTCTGCTTATTGATAATATTGGACAACCAGAAACCAGGATGGGAACAGTAAAAGCAGTCTTGGTATAAATCTGAAGAACAGACTGGAGGAAGTTGAGTGAGGTTAAGAAAATACCCTAGTTTTGGGGTTTTTCCTTGCCCTCTCATCTACTTCTCTTTTTATATCTTTTTATCTCTTTATATCTTTTTATCTCTTGATTATATATACATTTATATGTGTATGTATATATATATATATATGTAGTAGACCTGAGGTTGTGAAGTACCTAGAGAACAGACAAATAGCAAAATTTGCATTTGTATCTACCAGGTCCTTGAACTCATACTTAACTTGCTCTAGAGTAAAGACATAGATCTCGGGTTTTATGCTGTGGGAGCAAACCTAAACAGACATAGATTTTACTCTAGTTATGTTTTATGCCTTCTGAACAAGCATGTAGTATATTTATTTCACACTTAAAATGTTCCTTACTTGACTAGTGATTGTGATAACAGCACAATATCATACAATTCCAATACAAGAGCTGGTAAATCCCTTCTTAAATGGTAACTTAACCGTGTGCATATGAATGCTTAAAATATTAGGTATAAATGTTTTGACCTGAAGCTCTGTTATAGCAAATAACACTTAACTGTGGGTGGTTTATATCTGAATAGTAGAAATAATTCCAACTTTATTTGAAGAGGCTGTGTTGGATCATGGTCATACTCCAGAGCTTGTGACTTCCCAAAATGTTTCTTATGTTTCTCTTCCTTTTTTTTTTCACCCCTGGTGATTTTAAATCCTTTGTATACATTTCCTTCTTCCCTCTTGCAATTTCAGATTGTTAGGAAAAGCACTGCACATCTTTGAGACTTAACTGAAATTCCTTTTGTTTTAAGATAGGAGTGTATCCAAAGTGGCATATTTTTCACAGTCGCTGGCATGGATTATTTTGTTGGTTTTGCCAGATTAGCAACTATTTGCATAAGTTGACAGACCCAATTTGTTTTCTTAAATATCTTGCAATAAATTAAGGACTATCATCACAAATGGAATTATGTGATGATCATTCAGACATTAATAGTTAAATATGCAAAAGACGGGTTTAGTTTTAGGCAGCATTTTATACATTGCTTGGAGACTTGTTTATCATGTCTTTCCTTCTCCTCCATTAATTTCAAGTCACTTGAGTTTTAGCTTCATACCTTAGTGTAACACCATTAAAGACATGATCAATGTCGTCCATAAATGCACCGTGGTGTATTGTTACTTAAACTAAATTAGTATGGAAATAAGTCTTCAGTTAAAATGTCCTATTAATATTAATAGCATTGTCCTTTCTAAGTGAGGTGACCGTCTGCAACAGTATGGTTTTAAAGGCATTTTATTTATACCTATGAGAAGTGCTGCTTGCTTTTCTCATGTTACAAGCATTGCCCTAGGCAATTTCTTATTTTGTAGTTCAGTCTCTTTACATGTTTCATCTCTCCCTTCTAGCACCATGTTCAAATAATAAAAAAAGAATGAAGAGCAGTCTGATTTTTTTCAGGTAGATGCTTCATTCCAGCAGTTTACTTCACATGCTTAAATCCATCCCTACTCAGTAAAAGCCACAAGCACATTTAGGTCTTATTTACAGTAATAAAATGTAAATTATGTCTGGGACTGTTTTTGCTAAATTGAGACTATTCTCCCAAATTATAAGCTTTGATTTTTTTTCCCCTTGTTTGACGGTTGGGAAACATGAAGTTCCTATGGCTTATTTTCACAGCCTCGGTGTATAATGCAAGCCTGTCTCTCAAGCTGTTAGTCTCTCTCATTTTGGTGAAATCAGATGCTATCCATAAGAGTAACACAAAGCATTGCAATGTAGATTAAGAAATTTGTTTTTGTGGGGAAGGAAGTAACATCATGGAGGGGAAACATCATGGTTTTGTGAGTCTCTTGTACAAACATAATACAGAAAACTGAAATAAGCTAAATTATATTTAATGTTGAGTTTGTGTAAGGTTATATTAATTTATCACATCCGGTGCAATGTATAGCTCTGTAATTTCTATGTGAAATGGTAAAGAAGGTCACTCTGGGCAAGAGAACGGTAATAGATTTTCCTGTTATTCCTCGACAGATCACAGAGCTGCTGGATGTCTCGATGGAGCTGGGATGCTTCTTAGCTGGAGCTCTGATCTCTTCTCAGGGTCATATGGTCACTGAGGAGATTATGTCCTGTATTGAACCAATACGAGACTTTCTTGCCATCATTTTCTTTGCATCCATAGGTAATTTCCGACAAACCTTACTAAAAACAGTGCTAACCTACCAATGTGGGGGAGTAAAAATAAATAAATCAACTGGTGTCTACAAACTGGGGGGAGATAAATTTTATGGTTTTTCAATACTAAAATGTAACTGATGACAACATTGTTTTGACTTTGCTAATGTTTTAAATGCAACATCAATGTTCATAAGGAATTTCCACGTTGTACTCTCAATTTTTGTTTTAATGGCAGGTTTTTGTTCTCAATTCTGAGTTTGTCTGTGCTATTTAAAGCACATAACTAAAAATTTTAAGGGAAGAAGGGGCTTATATTTGGTTTTTAGAAAATGTTCTTCTCTCTTTGCAGTGGATATACTTGTAATTTATACCAAAAAATTATTACCAATTTGAGTCAGTGAATAGAGTAAATTTCAGGTCCTTGTGGCTCGGTTTTCTCTGTAAGCAGAATATGGTAATGGAAGCAGAGCCTTTTTATAGCATCTTGGTTCCTTAGTTAGGAAGACGTAATGTGTGTGTGCTCAATGCAGGAAGAATTGAACAAGAAATATCTCAGACTACCCGCCGGCTGAAATGCAATATTGATGCCTAAGGCCAGGGGAGAAATTCATTAAGGTTGTTATCCAGAGCATGCTAATTCCAAGAATATTTATATAAATCGGTTGCTATCTTCATTTTGAAGTGTTAGATTCCTTAGCTGCCCACATGCCTTCTCTGAAGAAAACTGAAACACATTTCTGCAGTGCTTAGGTACACTGGATGAGGAGACAGGCCTAGTGAGAGCACTTGCCTTGGGGGGGTGACTTAACCGAAGAGTGAATGTAAATACATCATTTGGAGAAGTTAGTCGCTCTTTTGTTCGTCCTAAATGTCTACTTGTGTTCTCACTACAAGAATCATTCTGGTTCTTGAAAGCTGAGCTGAACAGTACTTGTTCACATACTGTCTGTGACAGTGGTCCTGCCCTTAGCTCGACCTGTGTAGTACTGCTGCTCTTAACTTTACGCATGGATGCGTTTGTGGGAATAATACACCTGTGCAGTTAGACATTAACAGCTGTACTTTGAGTAACTCTCCATCTGTACATTCACTTACACCTCTGTGTGTTGCTTCAAATTTTCGTCCAGTTTTCTGACTCTCTTCGTGTTACCTGTTGAGGTCAGAAAGTTCCTGTTACTCTCCGTCCTCACTAATATTTTCTGAGGGAACATCTGGACCAGTCTCTTCTTAGAGCCACATGTGGAGAACTTTGAGTACCTGCTACTCAGATCCTTCCCTTTCCACCTCTGCCTCATTTGATTTTTCTTTTGATTGCTTTTCAGGGAGATGGGAGGAATCTTTGCGTAGCCTGTTTATTTTTTAAGGCTCCAATATCCTGGGTTTTCTCAGACTACAAGATGCGTGGAATTTGGGCATCAGCAACCCTATCTGCCACTGGCGAGGAGGCATCTTGCTTCTAGTGAGTGACTGGGTCGTGTGTCCTCAGTGTGCTGTACAGACGTACTCACTTGCAAGGCTCCATGTTTCTCTTCTGGGTAAATCTTGTGGCCAGCACTGGGGCCTTAAATGCAAGATGCTGAAAAACTTCATCTTCTTCCTCTGAAGAGGGGTGATGCTGACAGTGTTAGCGGTACCACTGTCCAGAACAAACATACGGTGTTTCTCCGAGCCTCTAACATTTCTGTTGAATTTGAGAGAATTCGAAGGAAGATCCCAAGACTGGAATTCATTAGGTGACATTCATCACCTTCTCATCCATCCAGCCCTACCGCTTTGTTGTCCTGCATGGGACAGAATGAAACCTGGATGTTTCAAGCTCTCAGAACTGACGTTAGACTAGAGGCAGCTTTCTCCTTTTTTTCAGAAAAATGGAGGCGAATGTTGTTTTTTCCATTCTGCTATTGTTGTCTTTTTGATCTAGCCAGGGCTCTTAGGTCCGTTAAGATGCAGCATCCCAATACATCACTATAGTCATTTTTCTGATTGACTGTCCCGTCTTGAGGATGTGTCAGAAATATTCCTACTGCCTGAGATTTGACCACCAGAGTTTTGTTTTCTTTCATCACGTCTGCTGTCAGGGATCTCTAAGATTCCTCTTATTGATGCTGGATTTTGCAGGACATGATGATGACTGTAGTTGGACCTTCGCATGCTGTTTAGCAGCCATGTAGCAGGCGGGTAGAATCTGTGTAATCTGTTTAAAATAAATACAATTTTTCTGTTAAGGAAAAAGTACGTATAAAAAGTGTGTAAAATCTTGCATGTAACCACCCATAGGAGAACACATAGCAACTTATATGAGTGAACTGTGGTTTTGGGCTTGATGTTGGTGTAAGGTCACCTTCAAACCGATGCTCCATTCCAGAACAGTGCTTGGAGTTGAAGTCCCATGGATTGTACTCAGCTCTGTGAAAACCGACCTAGCTGGTACCCTAGCTACTGGTGACCAGCCGACATGCCGCACACTACCAGATGATGGTGCTGAAGTTTTTGAGTTACTTGACTGAAGTGTTTCTGCTGTCTTAGAACAAGTCTGTGTTGGTTCCCGAGCCTAGTCGCAGAGTCTGATTAAATCCATTGAAATAAGTCGTGCTCCTGCTGTCTGGGAGGTGAATGTCTGGTGGAGTTTGTGCTGTCAGGAAGGCTTCGTGTGCCTGTGTCACAGTCTGATGTGACTTGTGGCTCTACCCTAAGTTTTTGCTGAGGGCTAGGGTAAAGGTTTGTAACAACCGTGAACCCACTATGGTGGGCTCTGTTTTGCCCAAAATGTGTGTGCCTGCAGGGCTGTGTATTTGTTTTCTCAGAGCTGTGTACGCAACAGGTTTAGGCTTGCTTTACCTTACAGACACTTGTCACCTAATAGACACCTCCAAAGGGTTAGTGTAGAAGTCTGTGCTAGTTTGTGCCTCAGCTCTTTTGAATATGGTAATAATCTCCACATCAGGAAGCAGTCCAAATGAACTTCAGACTGCCTGTCTGCTCCAGAACTGAAAACGTTGATGCACCAATAGTGAGGAGAGCCCTAGGCTATACTTACAGCCTCCCTTTGAAGTCTACAGTTCCAGATATGCTGGTTGGCCCTCTTGTCAGACACGACGACATTGTTACAGGCTGTATTTCTCTAGCTGCTTTTCATGTACCTCTCTGAGAGCAGCCTAGAGGTGAACAAGCAACATGCACATGATAAACACTAAAAAGAGAGAAGCTACTTGCCCGTCCATGTGCACACACATTTACATTTCTTTTTTTTTTTTTTTGGTGTGGTGTTCATCTCTTGTTCTGCCATCTCTCTCCTTATTCTGATAATCTTTTGCATTTGTGCCTCCGCAGTTGGAAGGAAATTAAGAAATAAAACAGGGTGTGTGCATGCTGACTGGATAGTACTTGTATACAAATCTCTGAGCTTACAGTATTTGAAGTACATTTTCATCCACAATGGAACGTGCACATGGACAGAACACCTTGAAGTTGCTCTAAGTAAATTCTCCTGTGCATTTGGGAAGACAGCAACTCTTGGTTCTCTACAGCTCTTTTGGCTCTGCAGTGCTACAGGGCAGGGAAAATTCGTGGAAACCGGTCTTGCATTAGAATAAGAAGTTAGAGCATTGATTTACTGGCCTCGTGCTTCAGAAAGCTAAACTCTTGCCCTTCAACAAAAGCAGTTAGGCTGGAGAATTGCCAACTACTATGGATTTTTCAGGAACATCTCCACTAGTTTGGTTTCTCTTTTAAGAGATTTTGTGAAAAAGGAATGGACTTCCAAAGATGCTTGCCTGCACAAGTCCCTCATATCCTAGGGGAAAAAATGGACTTAGCTGTGAGTAAGATTCCTCCTCAGTGACACCAGGACTTCTCCAACAAATATTTGTTTTTCTCGTCTGTTTAATAGTAGCCGGATTTAGTTTTAAGCTTCTGTGTTCTTGACAGTTCATTATCTTGCTTCATGTAATAACCAAATAATTTCGCTGATACTACAGCAAGATTTGACCTTTTACTGATTATACAGATAAGATTAATGAAAATATGTGTGTGGTAACTTGGAATAAAATTCAAGTGTCTCAATATGAGACATAAGGTTCTCGAGCAAGGCCACCTTGATATATTCCTTTTTCAAACAAACAAACAAATAAAAAAAAAACCACAAAACCCAAGACCAACAGAAAACAACCCTAAATCATAGAAATGTGGCTTTATATAATCCTTTAGTTGGGGTAGACCATACTCAGGGGTTTATGGCTTTTCCCAATTCCAGTCCAAGTGAGTTTTCTTGTTCAGGTGACTTTCAGTGATTGCATGTGAGGGTCATGGGATCACAACAATTACGTTTTTTGTTGCACTTGTAATTTATGTGTAACGTGTTCCATCCTCAGTAATTGTCCATTACCATTTCATGCAAGAATGTTAAATGGCTAGCAAAGTGTATCTTGTAGTCACTGTGCAGAACAATGGAATCATTTTCCAGCAGCATTTTTATAGCTTTAATGAAAGAAGTGTGTTTCAGTTCAGGTTCTGGACTGTTGACTGGTGTGGAAGAGACAAAATATAAACAAAAGTGCTAATGCATCTGTCATATACAATTTAACTCAATTTGGAATATTGTTGGAGATAACTCCCTCCAAAAATGTCTAGGTTTGGCAGGAAATACTTAAGTGATTAAGTAGGTAGTGTTGGTAGGTGTATTAGGGATTTTTGTTTGTTTGTTTTTGAAAATATAGTCTTGCACTTAAATCTATTATGAACTCTGAAAATTATCATAATAAAATATTGGCATTAAACTTTGAAATATTTTTTCCAGGGATTTCTAGAATAACAAATTGAGTATTGCTATTAAATAGAACTTAGTTGCACTCAGTAAATTAAAAATATATCAAAGCAGCGGTAAAAAAAAAAAAAATCTTAAAAAAAAAGTCAAAACTGAATCATTGTAAATACTTCTTGTGAGACGTTACCGTCTGGTGGATTTCTTTCAGCAATGAACTGTATATGCTCTAAATAAGTTAGAAATGGAACAAACCACAGTATAGCACATACCTTTAAAGAAAAGAAATTCACTAATAACCCTAGTTCTTGTAAATGAAATGTAACTCCATGCTTCTTTATAGATGCAATAAAATCTGAATAGTTTAAAATACAAATATATTATTTCAGCATTTGGAAACATTACATGTTTTCATTGTCTGTTCCAATAAATACAAGATTTTTATATTCAGCCTTAGCTTACATGTGAGTATGAATGCTTGGCTAAAGTTGTTCATTTTAAAAGATGTACTAAGATAATACCAATTTTTTTCCTTCTAGGACTTCATGTTTTCCCCACATTTGTCATATATGAACTCACAGTCTTACTCTTCCTTACATTGTCTGTGGTCATAATGAAGGTATTATTATTTATTTCTTTTAAATCTTTTAACAGTGTGAATAATCTTAGTGCTGCATGCCATAATGAAAATTGTACAAAAACTGAACATCTGATAAAAAATATGATAAATCTGATAAACATCTGAGAAGTAATACATCTTTACTGCAATTGGGGGAATCTAACTGATAGAATACAGTTTAATACAACATTCTTAGGCTATATACACACAAATACATATGTTTTTATGTTTAAAATATAAAAATAAATATACAGGGATAAAAAATATACAGGGTTTTTATATAATGTTAAAAGTCTGTTACACATGGAGAAATGTCTATTTGCCTAACTCAGGACTTGTAACAGTTATCAAATGCTTTATTTTAGTAAATACGCTACTTTGTACTGTGCTGTGTACTTTTTGCCTCTTTTGACATTAACATAGAAGACATTTAGAAGTCCGCTAGTTTATTTTTATGTCCAGCATTGTTGTATTTGATGCTATGTATCTTACAGTGATAGTACTATTTTCTTTTATTTAAAAACAAACATAAAAGCCAACAATGTAACGACAACCCCCCCAAAACCCCTGCTTTTTAAAGTTTGTCTTGGCAGTGCTTGTCCTTTCCCTGATTCTTCCAAAGACCAGCCAGTATATCAAATGGATTGTCTCAGCAGGACTGGCACAAGTCAGTGAATTCTCTTTTGTTCTTGGAAGTAGAGCACGCAGAGCAGGGATCATATCTCGGGAGGTAAGCTACCTTATAGTTATTAACTTTGGCTTTTGCACCTTAAAAACTTACTGGGATTTTATATTGCAGTGTATGTGAAATACAGGCCTATTTTGTGTAATCTCTAAACTGTTAACAAATAATCAGCCCATATAAATAGAAACTTGTATGTCCTTGACAGGGTTCTTAGTACAATTTTTTCTTTATTGAACCTTTTTACATGTTTGACTTTAATATTGTAGATTGCACGTTTTAATTTTAAAATTTAGTTATAAATGTTTTGCCTTAACTGTTCCCCCTTGACAACTTCTTTATTAACTGAGCAGTGAATTGTAGATAGCACCCGAGTGTCTAAGCGTGAGAAGCCTTTGCTTTTAAAATCTTGAAAGAGGTATAGAGGTATAGAAAGAGGTAATTGAGAGTGTAGGAACTGACTAAGGAAATATTAGTAAATCAGAAGTAGAGGGCAGGTATGGTGAAGTACAAGTTGCCTTAATATACAATCAAACAAGTGAGCAAATAAACTTATGGTCTTTACCTGCAAAGACTGTTAATTTTAAATCCACTGCAGAAGAAACAAGCTTTTTCAGTAGTCATGAAAAAATACCCTAGGAAGGAAACCTTAAACTTAGCTTTATATTCAAGCTACGAGAACGCTATTTTCTCAAGATGAAATCTGTTTTGCAAACTTCAGTAAATTATGGCTACAGAGATGTAACAACTGACCTCACTTTCTAAAGCTAAGTGCTTTCTCCTCTGTATCTCTGCTCACAAAAATACTCTGCTGGCTCTTTGAACTGTCCATTGTGGGAGCGCTGGGCTGTATAATGCTGGAACCAATTCCAAATAAAGCTAGTGTGGAAAATCTACACAATGCTGTTCACTTACGTATGTAGAGGTGAATCATTTTCCTGCTTACTCCTGCATATAATTAGGAGTTATAAATACTGTATGTTTGTACAGAGTTTCAAGATACCTATACGTGATCACAGAATCAGTTTAGGGGCCCACCCAGAGCGCTTGCAGGCCCGCAGGCTTTCAATTTTCCTGGGTCAGTGTTCATGTCATTTTCTACTGTGCAGGTTTGCGTAGCTCTGAATTCCAAATGTCACTCTTCTGTTTGAGACCTCAAAACTACTTCTCACTGCCATTTTAAAAGCCTCTTCCGTAACATGTAACAAAGATCTCATTTCAGAAGATGTGCAGCGTGACTTAGAGGGATTCTTGATAGTTAAAAAGCTATAGTGTATATATTAGTAATACACGTTGCCATTATATCTTTCAACCAGAATAGTTTATGTTTTTTAATAAAGTGGTATTTGGCCTTTGACTTTTTAGCACACCTTAAGCTTTTGAAATTGACCTCTCAGCTATAGATGTAAATAACTGTTATTCTATAAGCTCATTATGGTTTGTTTAGTTTTTTTCTTTTTTGCAAGTGAATGTTCAAACCAGGTAAACAGATAATTACATGATCTGTGCATGCACTTGTTTGCCTTTGTAACAATAAGCATACCTGGATAGAGAGACAGGTGAAGTCTCAGCCTGAAAATATTATTATTGAGAAAAGTCTGATCTCATCAAATTTAAATCATTTCTTAGTTTACCATGTAACTGTGGAGAGAAGTAATGGCTGTTATTTCCGATTTTCAGGTCTATCTTCTTATTCTGAGTGTGACTACTCTAAGCCTTTTACTTGCCCCTGCCCTGTGGAGAGCTGCTATTATGAAGTGTGTTCCAAGACCTGAAAGACGCTCAAGTACTTGATAAGACTTGCACATGTACAAGAATGCATCTTGCAAAGAATATATTCATTGTTCGTTGTATCTCTATGCACTCGGAAAACAAGAGGTTTTGAGTGGTCCTCTTAACATGCACTTGGTTATAAGCCTTACGCTGACCTTAAAACAAAACAAAATTCAACTTTTAAAAAAGAGCGATCTGATTTAAATTGCACATCTCTTACAAAACTGGCTTTCTCTGACGGATTAGAATCTACCAGAGTATTTGTTCCTGATCTGTTCAATTATGCAGAGTATAAATTATTTTTTTAACTATAGCATCATGCAAACTGTGTTGATTATTTCTTGCCTGAATGTGCCTTTTAATTTTCATCCTCCTTTTCTTACTGTTGGTCCTTCACCAGGTTTTGTTTAAAAAAAAAAGTATATTATGGTGCCTATGGTATCTTCTTCTACTATATGACTTGAGTCATTTTCACACTTAAGAGCTTAGTATACTGGTATAAAATTAATCACAAAACACATTTCTGATGGTGAGTAAAAGTCTAGTCTTTTACACAAAGAAGTTTAACTGTTAGTATCAAGCTGTTTTAAGCAAATACATACCCCAAATAATGCAGCTGATATTGTATGAGATTTTATTCCAAATTACAGCATATAATGTATTTTCTTATAGGGGTAACTTTTATTTGTGTTAGTTCTTGTATTTATTTACATACTGGACTAAAAGGTGATGGTAAGAAAGGGCATAGGTTATATTTGATGACTGACAATTATCACCCATTCTTGTTGCTAACTGCTGTTATAGTAATTGTTTACAGTTTTTTGTTTTAAATCAAAAATAAAATTAGTGGATCTGGGAAGTCTAATTTCAAGCAGATATAAAAAAATCATTTTTTTATCTCTGGAGGTTGGGTGTTACTGATAATACTCTTCATTTGAAGTTATTTCAAGCAAATTAATTTGCACAGAACTAGAAATGGCAGATTGAATGTGTATTTGGAACTCCACAACTTCATACTTCGCATTTACATTGTATAAATTGTTAGTCTCCTTAAAATATCATGATATTAAAAAAAATGTTTTGAATGTGATCTTAAATGTAAGTGCTTTATTCTTTAAAACATTATGTGTAACAGGATAAGCCTTGTAAGACTATTTCTTAAGCATCATAGAGAAAGATTATTCATAGACTGTAGTCTACTCTGACAATTTCAAAGTCATGTCGAGTTTTATCTGTTTAAAACAACGGTATTAAAAAAGATATATTAACACTTTAGGCTGGTATTATACTGTCACATGAAATAACTTTGATACCCACCAAATAGCTAGAAAAATGCATGTTACATGGGTTTAAATTGCCAATTAAAATGAAAGTTGTCCTCCAAGTAGCGAAACTAGCAAAGCTTTGGATAGATTTGTGTGCTTTATACTTCTTTCCTCTATCATATCATATATATCAGCAAGGCTTTTGACACTGTCTCCCATAACATCCTCATAGACAAGCTCAGGCATTGCAGCCTAGATGAGTGGATGGTGAGGTGGGTTGGCAATTTGCTGGAGGACAGGGCTCGGAGTTGTGCTTAGTGGTGCAGAATCTAGCTGGAGGCCTGTAGCTAGCGGTGTCCCCCAGGGGTCAGTACTGGGTCAGTGTTGTTCAATTTACTCGTCGACAACCTGGATGAAGGGACTGAGTGCACCCTCAGCAAGTTCGCTGATGACACAAAGCTGGGAGGAGTGGCTGATACCCCAGAGGGCTGTGCTGCCATTCAGAGGGACCTCAACAGGCTGGAGGGTAGGACTGAGAGCAACCTCATGAAGTTCAGCAAGGGCAAGTGCAAGGTCCTGCACCTAGGGAAAATAACTCCAAGCACCAGTACAGGTAGGGGGGTGACCTGCTGGAGTGCAGCTCTGCAGAGAGGGACCTGGGAGTCCTGGTGGACAGCAGGCTGACCATGAGCCAGCAGTGGGCCCTTGTGGCCAAGAAGGCCAACGGTGTCCTGGAGCACATTCAGAAGAGCGTTGCCAGCAGGTCATGAGAGATGTTCTCTCTACTCAGCCTCTACTGAGCCCTGGTGAGGCCACACCTGGAGTATTGTGTCCAGCTCTGGGCTCCCCAGTACAAGAGGGACGTAGAAGTACTGGAACGAGTTCAGAGGAGGTGTACAATGATGAGTAGGGGACTGGAGCACCTGTTGTGTGAGGACAGGCTCAGAGAACAGGGCCTGTTTAGCCTGAGAAAGTGAAGGCTGAGGGAAGTCCTCATTAATGTTTATCAATATCTGAGGGGATGGTGTCGAGAGGATGGATCCAGTCTTTTTTCAGTTGTGCCCAGCAAGAGGACAAGAGGCAACGGGCACAAACTGAAGCACAGGAGGTTCTGCCTCAATATGAGGGGGCACTTCAATACTGTGAGGGTGACAGAGCACTGGGACAGGTTGCCCAGAGAGGTTGTGGAGTCTCCTTCTCTGAAGATATTTAAAACCCACCTGGATGCCATCCTGTGCAATGGTGATTGCACAGCATGATCCTGTGTGATGATGCACAGGATGAACCTAGGTGATCCTGCTCGGCAGGGGGGTAGGACTAGAGGATCTTCAGAGGTCCCTTCCAACCTCGGCCATTCTGTGATCATAGTAGCCTCAGCTTCCTCCTGTGTTTTCTCTGACGTCTGCTGGGTTTGTCAAAATGCAGCTTGGACTAGTTTAGAGCATGTACTTACTGTTAGGCTGGTTGGCCACTGCCACTCATCACATCTGAGTTCTTGCTGATTGGATGTGGGGCTTTATCTCCAGGCACAGATTTCTTCATAGAAACTTAGAGGGCATGCATGGCAATTCCACCTCTCCTGTAACGATTTCCAAAGTTATTGAGGAACAGTGACAAAAACAGAGACAAAAGCTGCCCTATAAATCTATACAAGAGTTTGATTATAAAATGAGCATCAGAAAAGAAATTTGAAACTGCTTTCTTGGTTTATTTCAATAACTGGTATTCAAAATATAGAAGTAATTCAAAAGCTTTATGATAGAGTTTAAGTCTACCATCTCAAACTTTTGTTTCAGTTACCCCACTAAAATAATTTAAACTTTGTTTCTTAAGAACTAAGGAGAGAAATCTTACTCTGTCCACTGATCTAGTCTACAATTTCTCCCTGAAATACAAGGTTCTCTAATAAATGCCCCATGTTAGTTTTGAAAGATGCTTAACTCACACGTAGTATACTACCTATTTTTCAGGGAAAAAGTAAAATTGACCACGACAGAGGCCTCTATCTGGTTTCCATTATGTCTCTTTGTCAGTAAGCCCTCAGAACTATTATACAAAGTATCACAGCTGTGATGAGTAAACCTTATGTCTAAATAAACTGTTGTGGCTAGTTGTACTTCTCTGGAAAATTCCTGTGAGGACAGAAGGAAACAAAGATGGTTTACGTCTCTTAAGAAATACATAAAATACATATTTTCCCTGATTACCTTTTAAAGGATTTAAGTGAAAAGTCCCTTTTGGCACCATGTCCAAAATGGAAAGCAAGTATCTAGCTACCCTATGGGCAGCTTCATCTCTGCCATCTCTTTGCTGAATAATTTTTGATTCAGACATGACTTGGCTAGCCTTTCTAAGGACTGGGAAAAGAGAAATAGGAACTTCATCTGAGTTCAATATCCTGTGTCACTTTGTTGACACAGCCTTGAATTGCCTGACTAGATAATAAATGCAAGTCCAAATTACTAATCTTAATAGACACAAGTTGGTTTACAACCAGATAGTTGAGGCTGTCCTGTAGAAAGCTGCAGGTATGTTTAGATACTGTAAATGTTTCCTGAAATGCAAGTTACAGCTCCGTGCATAATTCCATGTCCAAATTGGGTAGTCCCATGACACAACCTTAGGATAGAAACAAAGGCTTTATTCCTGAACGATTGTCATGCCTGTATATAAAATGGGGAGAATATTTCACAATTGGCATGCATTAGATATAGCAGCAGCTTTTCAGGAATTTACTGCTTGTAATCTGGAATACTCTCTTTCTGTGTCGAGGAGATAAAAATAAAGCAGAGATCCAGAACCCTTGAAAGGAATATCTGCTGATTTGTTGAAGATTTGTTAAAGAACAGGTGGTCTTGTCTGGAATTTTTTATTTCAGCTTGTTGGATAGAGGTTCTATCTCATTATTTTATCCAGTGATCAGCATCATTTGAACACAAAAAAGCTGATGTGAAGCAGAAACTTCATTAATGACAGGACATCTTCATAATGAGAGGACATTTATGTGGTGAAGCTGAGCTTAAGAGAATGGAAAGAATGGAAAGGAAAGATAACAACCCGTTCAGCATACTTTTTTTTTTTTTTGGTGGTGGTTTTGTTGTTTTTTGTTTTGGAGACGAGTGTAACTGGTTGCTTGTTTTGTGTGTCTTTCTCTGAGGACTGCAGTTCTTGCATGTTAGCCCTTAATTGCTAGTTTTGTTCATTGTTGTCTATGAGGGAGAAGGAATCAAAACCCTTCACAAACTGGTAGTGTTGACCATCGCTGTACCTTGTGGTTCATTTCCCTGTTTCCAGTGTTAGATCGGTATATATTGACCCTAAACTACCCTACGTAGGGCTCATCCCATAGAAAGCTGGCTGTGCTTTTTTCTCAGTAGGAAGGTGTCTTTCTGTGGGAGCTACGAGGTAGCTTCTTGCAATTGACACTGACATCGCCCTAGGGTAGCTCAAAGAATGCTGTTTTAGGTGCCTAGAACTTTTTTGAAAGTTTTAAGAATTCATATTTCCTGTAATCTTCAAAGATGAGAAGAAAACCTCACGGTACCTTATAGTTTTGTAGTTGGACATCCTTTGCTTTGTGGGCAGAGAGGCATGCGAGGGTGCCTCGCTTGAGAGATTAGTGCTGTATGATGATGCTTGATGGAGGGTGTGGGAAACCTAGTATGGCCTTGCTGCCTGTTGGAGTGAACCCAAAACAATCTAACCACAAAAGCTCTCCTGGGTTTTGTCTAGGGAAGGAATCTACTTTTGCTCTGTAAGTGTTCCTGGCAGTGCTCCAGCACATGGGCAACAAGGAGCATGGAAGAAACGGGACCGGTGAGTGACAGGAGGTAAGCCATGCTAGCAGTGCTAGTAGTTTGGCTGGAAATGGCAATTGCATGTAAACAGCAGCCGGTACCAGGCATCCACTGGTAAGCTGATCTGACGATGAAGGAGGCAACAATACCCCTGAAAGGAGAAAGAGGAGCAGCAAGATGTCCTCAGGGCTGGGAAACGTGTGGTCCACCCTGCCCTGAGGGAAAGGAGAGGCAGAAGAGAGCATCCACCAGCTTCAGGTAGTAGCCTAGGAGGTGTGCTTCTTTGGTCCTCCCACCATCTCTATTGAGTAATTACCACTGCCAGGTGGGAGAACCTTCTTGACAGTAAGGACAGTGAGCTACCATGAGAGACTACTGAACCCTGCTGCCGGAGATAAAGGACAAACTGGGCAATCTGAATGGCCTAGGGACAGCTAGGGACAGAACCTAGGTCAGAGAATGGCAAAACTTTCAAGGTTACAATGCCAAGCTGTATTTTTATTTCCTAAAATAGAGCAGAAATTTGAGAATTAGGAGATACTGCCTCCCAATGAGGCCAAATGTTGACGTGCTTATCAGCTGGTGTGGGGTGTCTGTTTAAGAAGGGAGCTCTCGCAGGTCCCTGTCTGAAAATGGCGCGGCTGCCAGTTCCAGAGCATGTAGGTCAAAATGCATCCATGTGCACGTACTCTGGCGTGTCACAGGTGTCTGATTATCGACTAGATGATCCGAAACACGTTTTTCTCATCTCTCTGTCTGCTGCACAGTTGCACCAAACTGACGCTGTTTGAAGTTGTGATCTGTTCTCCTTTTCAAGCACACTTAAAATGAGGAGACAGGCCACAGAAAAAAAAAAAAAAAGAAAAAAAGAAAAACCAAAAACCTGCAAACAGTCTTTCACCACTACAAACACAAAGGAAGTCCTAAAGCTCCAAAAAGCCTGAGAGAGACCAAGAGAAGAGGAATGCTTAGAGAGCACAGAAATGCTGAAGATTTTTTCCACTGGTGCAACACAGTGAGATTACAGGACAAGTGTAAATAGAGGAATTTGAGTAATTGAATAAGGTGGTCTTCAATCACTGTTTCTTTACCAACTGGGGTCAAAAAAGACTTGATTCTTGTGTTTGCAGAGCTGTGAAGTTTGCAGAAGCAGTGGTATGAGGTTCGCATTCTGTCCTTTGTTATTGCTCCTTTGTTCTAAAAGGCTAGTATTGTTTTCTTAGTCCCTACAAATCACAGTCATTAATGAATTATTTTCTCATCTTTCTATTTGTAAGAAGATTCTGTCCATTTTCCTCTGTACTAGAGAGGCTACAAGTCTTCAACCTGAGAGTTTCCAAAAATGATAGTAGTCTCAGAGGTAAAACATAACACATTGGAGGAAAGGTCTTATAACTTTGCACTGACATTTAACTACCTTTCTAAAAACAGGGTTGTTTTTTGTTTTTTTTTTTTTGTAGTCCTTTCTTTGCCCTGAGACAGACATACCCCACTGTCTGTTGAGGGTGCCGTCCTGCAATCTGCAGGAGCCTCTGGGATACTGGAACAAATTTTCTCAAAAAAAAATAATGTAAAAAAGGGAGGTTGCAGTCAGAGACTTGAGATACAGAAACAGTTTAAGTACACAGGCTCAGTGTGTATATATATGGCTTGGAGGGTGGACAGCATTAACAGGAGGAGATGCTGCCTTTTGGGAAGCATTTTTTCTGCAGCTAGCGTAAGGTGCTTAATGTTACTTGGGTGGGAAGTTGTGGGGAGCTGGGGGTCGGCCTCTTCTCACAGGTAACTAGCGATAGGACTGGAGGGAATGGCCTCAAGTGGTGCCAAGGGAGGTTCAGGTTGGAAATGAGGAGACATTTCTTCTCAGAAAGAGCAGTCAGGCACTGGGACGGGTTGCCCAGGGAGGTGGTGGAGTCACCGTCCCTGGGGGTGTTCAAGGAGAGGTTGGACGTGGTGCTTAGGGACGTGGTTTAGTGGGTGACAGGGGTGGTAGGGGGATGGCTGGACCAGGTGATCGAGCTGGGGCCGGGGCAGTTGGGGGAGCAGGGCACTGACGGAGGGGCCGGCCGGGCTGTGGTACCCGGGGCAGACATGTAGTGAGGAGATGCTGTGCCTGAGACGCCCTGAGGAGCGGGTGGATAGTGATGAGGTGACACATCTCCCTCAAAAAGAAGTAAATTCAGGCAGGAAGGCATCCAAACGTGCATCTCCAGTCATGAAACCCATCTCCCCCCGTGACCGGGGCTGGGCGTTTCTGGTGTTTGCACAGCGGCTGCCCGGGCACTGATCCCGACCGGCCTCCCCCAGGCGCCACCAGCTCTGGGTCAGGGACGAGCCTCGCGTGTCCCTCCCCCCCCGCCCCCCGCCCCCCGCCCCCCCGGCCGTTAGGGCAGCCCCCGGGCCGCCGCCGCTTTTCCCGCCCTCCGCGCGCGCCGCCGCCCACGTGCCACCGCCACCACCAGCAGCAGCAGCAGCAGCGGCGGCAGCAGTGCATGCAGCGCACGCAGCGCCTGCAGCGCCCCAGCAGCGCTCCCCTCTCGCGCCGCCGCTTCCCGCGCGGCGCGGGGCGGGGCGGGGCGGCGGGGAAAGGCGCGAAAAGCGGCGCGCATGCTCGCTGCCCTCCCTCGTGCCCGCGGAGGGAGGGGCGGGCGGCCCGGAGCGCTCCGCGTGTGCCCGTGCAAGGCACGCTACACCCCCGTGACGTCAGCGCGCAGCGTCACGCCGGTGGGACGCACAAAAGTGTAAGTTTCAATCATCCCCCCCCCCCCCCCCCCCGCTCAACCGTCGCCGCCACGGCCGTTGGGCTAACGGGCGATAATAATAAAAATAATAAAAATAATTTAAAATAAGGGAAAAACGGCGGCGGGGAGGGGGAGGGGGGGTTATTAACGCCCCCCCCCTCCCTCCCCTCCCAACCGTCGGCGGGGCCGCGCAGGTGTGCGAGGGCCGCGGGCGAGCCCACGGCTGTGTGAGGGGGGGGGGCACCGAGCCGTGACGGGGCCGTCGCAGCCCGCACCGGGACCCCCGCCCCTCACCCCGCACGGCCCCGGAGGGGGGGGTGCGGGACGGCCCCCGGTGAGGTCCCCGCGGCGGCCGTTGGGGGCGGTTGCGACCGTTGAGCGCGCGCCCGTGCGGTGTCGCACCCCCCCCCCCCCCTTACCCCCCCCACCCCGTCAGGGAGCGTTGGTGCCGGCTCCCTCCGCCCCTGCCCCCTCCCGCCGGGGCCCGCGCGCGCGCCGCCGCCGCACATGTGCAGTGGGGAGCGTCCGCTGCAGCGCGGCGGGTGCTGGAGTGCTGCTGCTGGTAGTACTGCTGCTGCTGGTAGTACTGCTGCTGGTAGTACTGCTGCTAGTGGTCGTGGTGGTGGTGGTGGTGCCGGTGCCGCTCCGGGTCCCTGGCTGGGGGCGGCGGCGGGGGATGGAGCCGGCGCTCTCCGCCTTCGGCCGCTCAGGTGGGTAAAGGGAGGATGGGGAGAGCCGGGGGGGTGCCCTCGCACGGTGTGTGTGTGTCCCCCCCCCCCGCCTCCCTCCCCTTCTCGGTGCCCCCCAGGCGATGCGGGCGGCCCCTGGCTGCCGTAGGGAGGAGGAGGAGGAGGAGGAGGGAGGCGCGGGGAGCAGGGCTAAGCCCGGGTGGTGAGGCCCTGGGCGGGGGGCGCGGAGGGGGAGGGAGGGAAGGAGGGAACGGGGGGGGTGTCTGCCTGAGGCGCTGCCAGCCTCTGCCGCCCGCTGCGAGGAGGAAGAGGAGGAGGTTGCGGTGGGGGGGTGCTGAAGGCCCCTCGGGGGGAGTCGTCGTCGTCTCTCCCCCCCCCCCGAGGCCTGCTTGCGCCCGCTGCCGCGAACGGGGGTGGGGAGGAGGCGGCCGAGGGAGCGCTGCCCCCGCTGGGATCGGCCGGGGGAAGGGC
The DNA here is from genome assembly GCF_964211835.1 of Anser anser. Classification (NCBI taxonomy): domain Eukaryota; kingdom Metazoa; phylum Chordata; class Aves; order Anseriformes; family Anatidae; genus Anser; species Anser anser. Next base: position 147,890,851 of record NC_139720.1, on the reverse strand, counting down.
GCCCCGCCAGGGCGACTCCCAAAGGCAGCGCGCCCCACGTGTCAGATCGGCCCGGGGGGCTTAGGGGCCGGCCGGTGGTGGCACAAAACTTTCTCCTCCTCAAAACGCTTCTTTATTACCGAAGCAGAACGTCTTTGGGGGTAGGCGCTAATTTAAATGGGGAGGAAAAAACTTTTCCCTCCTCTTGTTTTTTAGAGCTGATGTTGGCTTTTCTTGCTTTATAGAAAATAGCATCATTGTCTCCGTGTCCTGCAGCCATCAAGATTTTAAGAGGATTGATTTCTAGTCTTTGGTAACATGGCAAAAGATGTAAGTATATTTATAGCACGTCACAGGTAGCAGCATAGCAAATAGCATGTTTTGCTTTTGTTTTTATTAACAGAAGCAAAACAGGTCATGCTTTATAATAGCTGACATCAGTGAATATGCGAAACTTACTTTCTGTGCATTGCACATCAAGCCTGTGCACATTTATGTTTCCCTCTAGATGTAGCAACATAAAACCAGCTTCAGATCTGCAGCTATTTTCTCAGAGTAATGTTAAGAATTCGCTATCCCCATAAAAGCACTTGGGTCATTGGCATTAGGTATATTCATGTTGAACACTAAAACAAGTTGGGGTTCAGAATACCCCAGAACATTCTGTTTGGGTGTTGGGGTTGTCGTTGACCCCTGTTCTGTTGTTACTTGTTGACAAAAGTCACAACATGAGTGTCGCTGCTGGCTAGTGTTGCCTTTCTACTGCTGGATGGGACATCATATATTCAGGGCAGGGAAGTCTCCACGCGTGTTCACCATTTCTTCTCCATCTACCAAAAGATGCCAATTAGTGTCAGTAAGAACAGACTTTGGGGACTTTCATCATTGACTTTCATTACCACTCACTTCAAGATTAGCGGCTTTGATTCTGTGGCCTGCCTCCTGAACCATGCTTGATCTTTACCCATTCCAGTATTTTTTTAAACTGTTTAAACAGGTTCTGCTTTTAAGGTGTAGTTTGTTAATACCTAAGACAACTGGGCTTTCACATTTCCCTATCGAAAAAGAGACAAGATACTATTCCATATTCAAATTAGAATATATCTCCACTTAGTTTAAAAACAAAAACAAAAGCAAACAAGCTGAAATTCTTAAACAGCAGGGTGTGATCTATTGCGAAGTGTTGTAGCTTTCACGGAGTGAGAATTACCATGAAATAGTGATTGTTTTAAAACATTAATCTTGTAGAGAATTTTCGTAGTTCAGAGGCAACTGAAAAATATCTTAGTTTGCAGAAACGCAACCAGAAATACGTAGTCACTCAAAGCTTGCTTGTAAAAGATAAGGGTGGCCAAGTGTGGCACAGATAGCAGAGTTCAGGGAATGAAAGGCCACATGAGCGGGAAGAAAATGAAAGAGGAGTGGTGGAACAGGAGATGAAATTGCAGCAGTTCAAAGTAATGGGTACATTTGTTTAATACCGCCATTTGGAGGAGAGATCAGCTACGTGAAGAAGTACCGGCACCTGGAAATACAGATGAAGGTCCTAGAAAGTCTGTGGGAGCATAATGAGAGTAAGACATTTAAGGAAGAACCTCATTTTTGAAAGATCTAGCTTATTCTACAAAGGAGAATGGTTAAGGGACGAATAACATACGTGGTAATAAACTACAGAAATGGAAGAAGATGCTAGAGATGGGAACAAAAAGCTGTTTTCAGTGTCTTCTAAGAGTAGAATTTGAGCTGCATATGGAAAAGTGATAATCTAGGTCAGGTTGTAGGTAAAACTGTGTTCTTGAGCGCTGGAACAGGGTAGGTAGAGAGTATGAAACCTTGAAGGATTGTCTAACCTGTTCTTAAAAACCTCTGCACATATATATAATCCTGCCTCAGGGAAGAAAGATGAACTGCTTACCTGTTGTGGATTATTGCGTGCCCACCATTACATGACGTCTAAAATGTATAATGAATGCTGGGAAATTTTAAATTTCCAGTCTGATGATGGGCTGCCTTAGGTTTCATTTAATGCCAGAAAATAAAGGTGCTAATTGGTGCTAATACATATTTTTGGTCTTTAGAAGGGAAAAGAACAATAATTCTCTCCTTTTTTTTTTTTGTCCCAAGTCCCAGTTCTTTCCCTAGTGAAACAGTGGAATTAATCGTGATAGAGAAAGTACTACTAAGTATCTGGATAGTAAGTCTGTAAGACCTGCTCTACTGTAAATTTAAACGTTTTGACCTGGAAATACTGCTGTGATTAACGGCCTGTGGTTCTGCTGTGTCACCTATCGAGTGCAGTCGCTGACTGTAAGATGCCGTGGCGAAGAAGATGGCACAGTTGATGAATGCCCCCACCCCTTCCTTCCTTTTTTTGTCATCAGGGCTGAAATGGCTAAACTGTGGTAAGGACGGGTTGTGCTGCTCATACCCAAAGTCTGGGCTTCAGGTGGCATTTACGTGGCCAAGCGCGCCTCGGTGTGCGGCAGCCAGCGGGCGCAGGCTCGGGGTGCGTGCCACGCTCGCTCTGTGCTGCTGGGTCCTGTGCCTGCTCTGGGGCCTGGTGAAACAGGCAGCCCCGCCAAAGAGGAAGGTGTGGAGCCAGGGCTCCGCTAGATAACGCGCCTCTACTTAACCCCTCCTCCCACCTGCTACAGGAAAAGAAGGGTTTCTTTTCCTTCGGTTGCTCGCTTCCAGCTTTTCTGCTGAAGCCTCTTTATAAAAGCTGCCGCTTGAGATAGCTGTTTGAAAAGTTATGTGCCTGTAAAAGATGGCAGGCTGAGACTTCATTGGAGAATTGAACAAAAGGGGAGCTCGATGGAGAATGCTGGCAAACCCAAGAAAATGGTTTTTAAAAGGATTAAGTAATTACAAAAGTACTGATCAGGTAAGCTGGCAAGATAATGCTTACTAGATATTTGACCAAAGTCTAAATTCTGTTAAATATTACTTTAAAATGTATCCCTCTAATGCTCTTCAGAGTGTACAATAAAGAGAAAATAAGCAACGAAGCATTGATTTCTGGCAAAATACTTTGATTTCCTCTGCCAGGGTCAGGAATCTATTTGGGGGGGAAGGGAAAGCACCTTAATTAAGAGTCTGTAGGTTGAGCTTAAGAGCATAATTGAGACTAATCTTATAGCTGGATACAGTGACAGATAATAACATAAATAGAGAAATACCAGCTTGTGAGGGTTGAAGTACTTGTGGGTATGCCAAATCTTATTTTTTGGAGAACTGTTACATAAAGGGTAGGAGATCTAGAAAGCAATCAATGTAGAAGGAAAAAGAAGGAGCAAACTCATTTTCCAGTGGGGTCTGGTAACAGCAATAAGCGTAGCCATTTTTGGTTTTAGGTGGGCATTGTGTGGAGCTGAGAGTTGGTTTAAACAGAACCAGGCAGACTGGCCATGGAATGCCACGTTCAGTTTAGAAGAGCTTAGTTACTAGGAAGACTTGACTTTTTTTAAATGCAATTTAAAGAAACAGTGGGGGAAAAAAACATGCATGGATGAGGGAACACTGGTTGCAGTATCTTAAGAACATGTGCACCATGGAAGCAGGATCGTTCCTCTGCTTGTCAGAGGCAGAATGACCGCTTGTGTTCAGTTGAGGTCAGTAGAGTTGGGCACAGTTTGACGGGTACGCTTGCACCGCGTACATCTTTGAGAGCAGTGGACAACAGCGTATGGGAAGTTTCTTGGTCTGAGACAGAGGTAGTCATTGTGCGCAGAGCATCTCCAGAAACTCCAGCTTAGCCACATCCTCCTCCTGGATAATCAGTGTCATTCTCTGAGTCTTTGTCGAGTCTCCTGTAAACTCTTCCACTACTTTTACAGATGTGGCACCTTGCAGGCAGGAGCTGGAGGAGCCAAATGAAAATACCAAGGTCCTCAGCTGACTTGTGCTGCTCACGGGATTCACGGCTTAGTTTGGTGGGGGGTGGAGTTCCCTGAGTGAAACGGGGACCTGTCCATCCCTGGCATGCTTAAAGCCAGGCAGGATGCAGAGTCAATAGGAGGAGCTGGAATTACTTTAGAAAGTGAGTATATTTGGTAGCTTAATTTTTTGTCTTCCAGCTCCCAGCATGACTGTTTTTGTGTTCAGTCATATATCAGAATCACCTGAAAATTCAGATGATACACTTTCTAGTATCAGTTGGTTAGTATACCCTCCACCGCTCAATTAACAGCTTCTGTACTGCAGCTGAAGATCCAGCTTGTGGTATGACCCTGGTTCTCCTTCTGCTTACTTCTTTTGCAAGTGAGCTGTGTTGAGGCACCATCAAGCAGCCACGAAGAGAAGCTTGTGGTTCTTTTCCTTACAACCCGTTACACGACGGAGGAGAAGAAGCAGGAGTCACTTTCAGGCACTGGAGCTATTAGGAAGGATAGTCCAATGCACGGTATTACAGCCACGTGGGAATAAAAACAGGGCTAGACAAAAGGAATGAGTAGGGTTCCTTCTGAAGTTGGAAATTGCATGCATTGAAATACATTAATTACATAAATAAATACTCTATATGTAGTGGCAGGTGCTTATGATTGTTTCTGTTATTCACCTTCATTGCATGGACTGTTTCCAGTCATAAAAAAGAATTAAAAAACGTTAATGAGGAATGTACAGTTGAAAACTAATTTGGTGTTTCACAATCTTTTTGAAGTGACATGCCAGCGGTACCCTTCAGAACTTCTCACGGGTTGAAATATCTTTCTTGAGAGCTGTTCATCTGGAAGGCTCACAAATTTTATTGTTTCATAAGTTGCATACAGTGGCAATGGTTTGGGGACCACTGGTTCTAAAATATTTTTTTTCTAAGTTTGTTTTGTTCTACTGCCATCTTTTTCTTTAATTCCTTTCTAAGGGATTTTTCTCTGAATCTCTAGTTTGCATAAAGCGTACTGTCTGTCTTCAGTGTTTAATGGTGCCTTTATTAATGTCTTTGAATACCAGATACAGCCCATGTATCTAACTTTGCAAAGGAAACCCCGTGCACATGTGTAAATCCCAAAGACACAGTGGAGGAAGTTCTGCTGGCACAAAGTTCAGCACCTTGTCTAACATCACGGTTTCAGAGCTCTAGAGATACAGGGATTACGGTGGATGGCTTATTTTAATTGGGTATTCAGAATACGTTTGGGTATGTGATTTCATCTAATGAATTTATTTTACAGTATTACTTAAGTATTCTTTAAGCAAAAGATATATAAAACAAAAAACAAAAGGCAAAACCAGAAACCAGCAAACTGTAATTTCTTAGAGCAGCCTTACTTGATAGGTCAATGGGTGTGCTAAATCTGGGGAAAGATCTGTAGGTCTTTGCTTCTCTACCAGTAATTTTGCAGGAACAACCTAAAAGTTGAACTTTTGGTTGTTTTCATGTGGAGCTTGTACATCACACTTTTGAGCAAGTCTTCATGGTAAGAGAAGGTTGCATTCGGGATAGATTTATAAAAAGATCCTGATGGAATTAGGAAATAGATTGAGGATCTTTTTTACATGATGCACTCTTGAATATCTAGAAAGTATTGAAAACCTTTCAAAACATTTTGCAGATTTCCTTTTTAAAATATCAGCATGTGTTTCTCCTTTTATGATTATTTTTGGTTATGTACTGGGAATTGCAGTGAGACAGCTTAGATAAATTAAACCTTGAGTGGATCTCAAGTGGTTTGTGCACCTTTTTTGATACCGTTGTGGTTCAGTGACTTCTCGGTACCTTCATTTATTTCTGTTTGACTTTAGTCAGTTCTGACATGTACAGAAGTTGGTAAACTGAAGATGAAGTAATATGAAATCAGGTCTTATAAAAAAAAAAAAGGCGTCTCAGTCTAGGATTTCATATGCTGTTAGAATGTTTTAAAATAGGCCTTGCTGAAGAACACTGAAGGAAAATGATCTTTAAGCTTTCCTTTCTGCATTGTAACTGCACAATAAGAGTATCTCTTGCTTTCCTTGTTAGTTTGTATTTATTAAACAGAAAATAGCAACTCTGAAGCTACCTATCACCTCGCTATATTATTTGCGGAAATAAATTATTTTACTATAGCCTTTAAGTGCTTAGCTTCTTTATTAATTGTATGTGTAGTTAATAGTAGTGGGTTTCTATATTTATTTATTTGTAGCATTACTGAATAAATACACTGTGTGCTGACATCTTCACAAGCTAAACAGAAATGCCAGCTTTTAAGAGTTAAGTTACACTAGGGACTAGTGTTTGTATTTGCTTGCTTGGATATCACTTATTGGAGATTTATTGTGGATAATTGAAAGTGGGAGGGAAAAATGGGCCGATCTTTGCTGAACATTCTCAAAGTTTTTCTCAGTGAACGAACACCTTGATCCTAAAGGTTGACAGTGGTCTGTGTACCCCAGAAGCCTGCTAGCTACTTGTCTAGTTACACTACAGCTGCTAAGCCTCCCTGTATCGCAGTAGTGGCTACACAGACTTAGGAGGAAATAATGTGGGCTGCTGTAGCCTTTTAATACACTGATAGGGAACTTGGTGAGGCAAATGGCTTTGGAACGAGTCTTGCTCAATGTGACACGTTGAATTCTGCTGTGTTCAGGTGCTATTGAACAAACTACTCTGAAAGATTTGGTTTGGTTGGAATACCAGAAGTCTGTTAAGGTCAAATCTAGAATGGCACTGGGAGCTAGCTGTGGCAATGGCAGCAGCTGCTACCTCTTTGTGTATGATACCGTGGACAGGAGGACACAACTTGGGATTTTCTTTGCTGATCAGTTTGTGGTGGAAATGGCAAACCATGGCTTTGGTCATACCCTAGGAATCCTGTATTCAGTATTACTTACAGCTTTGGAGTTAGTTCTGGGGCTCCAGCTTTAACATATGCACGGATTGTATCACTTGGGCAATTCATTATTGTAAGAAACAATCCAGTATAATAATTTTAACTCCTTTAGTATATTTGATCTGTGTGGCTACTTAGACTGGACCACTATTTGACTCTCTTCAAAATGAATTCTTCATTTAATCTTTGCTGAATTCTAGGCATGTTACTCTGTTTAGAAAAACAGCCAAAAAAAAAAGCTAATGGTCCTGACATAGTCCACAACTGAGACTCCCTCAGGTGTCATTCTGTCTGTGGTCAGGGTTCAGCGTGTGTGTAGTACCAGTGGGGCATGTATTCAGAACAGAGATCGACACTGCTTAATTAAGCTGCTAACCTGTTTAATTTTTATTAATCTTCATGGTTTTCTGTGTGATCCAGGTCTTTCAATGTATAGCATTTTGACTATGTCTTGCATAGGTTAAGGTGCTAATAATTCAGTTTACTCTTTGGGAAGCTTACTTCTGTGGTATAGGTCATTGCCAAGTAGTTAAGAAGCACATTTATCTTCCTGGTGCTGCTGTGAGCTGAGGATGTGGTATGATAACTGTTGCTGATGAAGGCTGCTCAGAGGCAGTGAAGTAACACATCTGAGAATTTTGCAGGATCAGATTCCCGCAGCCTGACTTTAAAAGTTCTCTTGTGCTACTTCGTACATTGAGGCATAGTTCTCACTTCATTTGCAAAATGAAATTCAAATGTTTTAAATTTAAGAACCTTCTTTCCTTTCCTGCAGTCCTCTACTGTATTTCTTGATTGTCTTTTAATTTCTGTGGAAAAAAAATGAATTGGCTGTCCCATAAAACTAGGCTCCTGATCTGATATGATGATTCATTCCCATAGCGTGCTTGCTCTGGTCCCTGAATGAGATGAGAGTCCGATGGGAAAAACAGCGTATGATCATCTTGTTACGAGTAACATCTGCATGTGGGTAGAGGGGAGAGAAAAAGTGAAGTTGTTTAAGCAGCGTTATTCCTGATCATAAGTTTTCTCCATCTCGTAGCCGTGCTAATTTTCCACTCTGTGTGTGTGTTGCTTCCTGATAATAAAATAAGGCGACCTCCCCCCCCCCCACATTGTCATTAAAGTGGCACATAGTAAAATTGTGTGGCAATTTTCCATTTATTTTTTCCATTTATTGCCTGCTCTTAAACAGGCAGATCCCAGGGACTGTCATTCTGTGGTGGTCATCTAGGTGCAGTTTGTGCCAGAGGCGTGTGTTTTTACTAGTTGACTTTGCAAATGCCTGCAGACAGCAGAGGCATCCTCCTCATGAGTTTGACAAGCTCTGGGAGGAAATGTACTCTAATGGGAATGCTTTTCCTTTCCAATTTCTCCATTCCCTAGTTTTGTCTTTACTGCAATGCTGAGTGCCAGCTTATTTACCCTTTCAGTCATAGCTTAATTTGGCATAGGAAGGTGAAAATACCTTCCCAATTCCCATGTTGTTCCTTTCTCTGCATGGGATCCAAACTCCTGGTCCTGTTAAAACTCTCTTTTAGGTTCTCATGAGTTGTGTTTCCTGTACTTCTTCAGAGACTCCCAGTTTCTCTAACCTCCACACCTCATCTGTCATCTTCCATTTGATTTTCTAGCTCATTTTCTGTTTCTTCCCCCACCAGTGCCTATGTTGTCTGTTTGTTTCTCTGTCCCATTCTGACTCCTGTTCTTTAACCAATGTTGTGTATTTTGACCTAATTCTAATGTTTTGTTGTCACACCCAGTCCTGTGCCTCATTCTAGGGGTCTTAATCTGCAGTTAGCAACTTAAAACTTTCTGAGAAATACCTTTTGGCAAATGCTTGTTTCTGTTAATCTCAACTGTTTTTTTCCCCCTCTTCTTTCAGTTTTCTCACAGAGCATACTTAAAAACACAAAGAATGCTTAAAATTGGGCTCGCTTACTTAGGAGCAAGATAGAAAAGGTATTTCTGTGGCACAAAAGCAGCTTTCTGTTCCCTGTATTTGCTTATCTCAGCGTGGTGGGGGTGACCTTCCTCTCAGGTTAAGCCTGACAGACATAGGACATGTACTTGTTCAGTCTCATTTGAGTCAAGCTTCTATACCCGGTCATGTTTTTATAGGTTCCCTGTCCTTCTGTCTATGTTCTGCTTGACACTTTTCTGTAGTTTAAAGATGTAGCGATAACTTCATGCAAGTTTTTTATAAAGAAATAGAGTTGCAAGTCTGGAAAGCTGGGGAAGAAACGTCATTTTTCATTGTAAGGGTGTTAAGTTTCTAGTGCATAACTTCAGAGATCACAAATATTAGCTAGTTAGTAAGATATTGAACTCTAAAAAGTCTCTGCAGTTCTAGGAAATTTTGTTTCAGGTTTACTTTCGTCCCAGTAAAAAGTTTATTTCCCAATTGACTGACTTCCAGTTTTTCAACTTTTACTTAGAAACAAAACAAAAATAGAATTCCCATTCCATTCGCCTGCTGGTGGCCAAACCTAACTTGGTGATATGTTTAGCTCTTCACTTGTTCAGAACTTCTAAGGAACAGAAAACAATGTGATATGATAGATCCTAGGTGGTAGCTGAGGTCTCTATTCAAACTTAGCATCCACAGTTAAAATTAGCAGCTTTGCTGATTTATCCAGTGGTCTTTAACCTCCCACCTGTGTTCTCCAGCAAGGAGGAGATGAAAGTTTTTGCTCAGAACTCAAGTCATTACAGATAAATGCTATGTGGAGCACCAAAAGCTCTTTTTATTACGTTATTGTTCATTTTGTTGAAATGTGAAAAGCAGAAAGAGTAATATACCTGTTACCCGTTTCAGAAAGTAAAGGTTTCTTTGTGTAGCTTACAGAAGGATACACAGCCAACATCTCTTTGAAGAGGAAAGCAACCCCAAATTGTGAAGTTGCAGACGATTAATAAAGCCTTCGGAATCAAATGTTAAGATCATGATATCATTTCAAGCAGCCCTGACGTTATCATTAAAGGAAGTTATGCATCTTGAAGTTGAGAATCATGGGAAGAAGAAAATGGAGAAAAAAAAAAGTTATCAGGTGGAAAACAAAATCAAAATACTTTGATACAAGTACCTTGATAAGGCCTGAAAACTAAGTGTATTTTCCCATCAGCAAAGGCTTAAACACTGCTTGGCAGAAGGTTACTTTTTTTATTGGAGAAAACAAACAAATACTCAAATGCTACTTTTGCTCATTGTGAATTCATGACTGTGATATACCTAAGGGGAGCTGTGGTCACATTTTCCTCTGAGTTCTATTTTCTTGCTTTCTTTAGAGCACTGCTCTGTGCTAGATGGTTATGGAGGAGTAATCATGGATTCTCTTCCAAAATAATTCACCTTGAAAAATAGTGGAAATTTCTATGAATTATGCACTGAGAGATTTTTGCCCAGCAGTTCTATTTTAGAGCAAAGATACTGGATCTTGGTATGGGATGGAAGTTTTGCTTTTCAGTTCTGTATCTCCAAAAGCTAGTGACTTTGAAGAGACTTAAATAGTGATAAATTTTGCTAATCAAGAATCAAATGATGTAACCAGAATCATGAAATGCATACTGAGCCTAGAGTAGCAGGATTTCACTAGAAATGAAATCAAGTTTCATTATGGATATTAGCAGCTGGGGGTGCTATTCATTACGGGATTTGACAGTGTTCTTTCCAAGCGGTTTTCTTGGAGCCTTTCCTAGGCACACACTTAGGAGTCGAACATTTCCAGCCATGTAGCTGCCAGAACTGCAAGACCCTGGTGTGCAAGGTGGAGCAGCCATAACTGCTGTAGTCCTCATCAGTTTGCTGGTGGTTCTTCAGTGGTTGCTGTTCTCTGGTTTCTCCCAAATTGTATTCTATTGTTGATTGAAATGCGGTGTTTTTCCCAAATGTTTCCCAGTTTGTCAGTGACTTGCATAATTTCAGTCACACAAGCATGCTCCCCAGGCTATGTGGCACTAACCTGACCCTGTGTAATGCTAGGTTGTGTTTCTAGAGTTGAACATGGGTTTTGGTAGTTTTTCATGGTATATCTTAATTATGTAGAAGGAAACATGAAGCTTATTTGATGATTTGATACTACAGTGTGTTGGTTGGCTAAGGATAAAATGAATTAATAGAAATGGTTATATTGGAGATCATTCTAGTTTAGAGAAAAAAAGGGGGGACTGAAGAATAATTGATTACCCAATTACCTAATTTGCTAATTATTGAAATACCTATTTCAGCAGTGACTTGCTTTTAGTACTTGAATTTGCTGAGTAAGCTCACCACTTAAACATTTGGACCATCACTATAACTGACATGCAAGCTCAGTGCAAGTTTGCTTTTGCATATTAAACTGATGAATGGATTTAATAATTCAAAAGCTTTAAATTCATCTGCTTCTATCATGAGAGACATTACAGATCAAACCAGCCGTTTTCTGGGTGTTCTGCCAATCACAAACTCAATGTAAAGAGTTTTTATTTTGTCTTATATTTTTATGTTGTCTTTCCATTCTCATTGGTATGTTTTGGATTCTCATGGACAAGAGAAATGGCAGGAGTCCTAAGACTACAAACCTCTTCTTTCTGCTGTTGAACAGAAACTGAAGGATTGCATTTTAGAAATGTGATGACAACAAGGCTGCGCTTCCTGTGTGGTTTAACACGCTGGTTGTGAAACAGAGGTGGAATTGGGAGTATAATGTAACACTCTAAAATTTGGCTTCATCTTCAACGCTCCAGTGTTCTAGAAGGTCCTATTGCCTATATTGGTCCTATAGAATCTATAGAGTGCGTTTCTAGTGACATCTTTGCACGTGATATGATTTCAGGTGGATTAGTACCATCTTTCTTTGACGGAGCAGCTGGTGGCTTGCTTGATGTCAGCTCTGGTGCCTGGGAATAGGGCAGCAGAACTGCCTTTGAATCCCTGCTGTGGGCAAGGTGGATAACAGGCAGCATTTGTATAATAGAAAGTTGTTGCTGTTTCATTAAAACCAGGCTATTTCATTATCTAGGGGTGGGGGGGTGGGGGGAGGGAAGGTTTTGAGAAAGGAGGACAAATGCTACAGGCTCTTAATTTTACCCATCACTTCCATTACCTCCTCATTTAAGTTTCCTCTGTGTCACCAGGTCCTCATCTCTGCCATGCTATTAGAGGTCACTGTTCTTTATGCTTCCCTTCACAAAATTTCTCCTCTTCTCACTTCCCAGCCTGTCCCCAGTGCTCTGTCTTTTTTCACTTTCTTCCTTTCATTGAGGAGAGAAGATTGTAGAAAGTTTCCCGTTTTGTAAAGTTGCATCTTAAGGATTCATTGCTGTCATACACCTGGATAGTAACAGCACCACAGCATCCTCTAGTGGCTCGCTTGGTTTGCTGAACTTCTGGCAAATTGCAGGCAGGACTCTTCAGGTAGGCTTTTATGGGGAAACCTGTGCTACTGACAGCAGACCACATGCTTGTCTCTTGAAGATGTGCAGTAGCCTGGAAGTACAGGCTATGCACAAAATACAGCTAGGGACTTTTCACCCTCTGAACACCACTTGCTAAACTCTGGTAAGTACAAATGTTGACTTTGTTGCTGTTTTTTCTAAATGGTTACAGTCTGTTTGTCCTGTGTTCATTATTCTTTCAGGGCTGTTTTGTCTGGAGATAACAAGGAATTGTGGTTTCATGTGTTTTCTATCCAGTGTTACCTTTTAAATTTCTACTATGAGCTTTCTCAAAGGATGATGATTACTTGATACACTTGTATGTAATCCTTCATTTAAGAGCTCTGCAGTCTGATCCTTAAAAAAGAAAAAAGTGAAAAGCTCAAGGTGTTTCTTTTTAATGCCATTTTCCTGGTTAAAATGTCTTAAGGTGCTCTTAACCACCTACGTTGTCCCTGCTATAGTGTTGCTAACAGGGTAAAAGTTCCTACATAGCAAAAGGTGTAGTCACAGACGGCAGTGGTTCTAATTAGGGGGGTGTTCAGCTGTCTCTTAAGACAGTGCATATATGCTGTTAGGGCACAAAATAGCAAGGTAGGTGTAAACCGATTTTTTTGCTTGCTTTTTAAGAATATGTATTTATAAAAATCAACAGATTTTTAAAGTTGGGAAATACTGTGCCACAAACAGTGCAGTTAGTGGCAGATTTGTGAGGAACTGAGTAGTGGCAGCAGAGTCTTCTGGTGTGATTGCTTCCATCTTTAACAATAAAAGGCTATCAGTGTTTGTACATGTAATAAAAGTTACTTTCTTTAATAGGCTGGACTAATTGAAGCCAATGGAGAGCTTAAGGTGTTTATAGACCAAAACCTAAGTCCTGGAAAAGGTAAGAACACAATTTTAGTAAGACTGTTTCTTGATTTTTTTTAGTTGTTATGCTTATTACTGGCTTTAAACTACTTTCTTAGCATAGCTTTGTAAAGCTTTTCTCAAGTTATGTCTTATGTACTCAGCAAACAAACTGTAGATTTTGTTATGGTTTATAATTGTCTATAAACCGAGTACAAAGTTCAGTTGTGGTTTTACTGTCATTCCATATGTGGTCTTCTCGTTAGTATAGCTATGTTTAAGTATAAAGGCCACAATGGCCTAAAACAGCTTTTGGGGCAGTATGTTCTAGCAATGGAAAAAAAACGCAGGGGTGTAACAGTTTAAAATGGGCTATGACAGGTTTTTATGGTAGCGCATCCATTAGCACCTATCTGAAATAGTACCTTGAACAGAACTGTTTTGGACTTGCTGATAGTGGCTGTGCTTGTATGATAGTGTGATGTAATCAAGCAATTTTATAAAATGTGGGCTACAACACTTCAATTTGATATGTAAGCTCAAAAAACTAAGAGTATCTAAATGTTTGGAGAGTTGTGTGTGCTGTATGTTACAATTAGTATAACTGGGGGGAAAAAACAGCATGCTAAGTTCCAGCGCCTGCAGTTCTAGACAGTTAAATAGAATCTTTTCTAAATTGATTATGCTAAGTATCAAAATCAGATTTTTCTTCCCTGTATTCTTATGGGAAGGCTGTGTCCATAGTGAGACTCTGAACTATTTTCTGACTTCCAGTTAAGTATATTTTTGCCAGTTTATGCATTTTGCTGGTGGCAGTGTTATTTTTTCAGCTTAAGTTTTCTCCAGTGCGTTTGTGTTCTTTATTAAGAACAATTGTATGTCCTAAGTCTTTAGTTTGACAAGCCATCTAGCCATTGTTTTCTAGATTTCACATCAGGTGGGCTCTTTGTCCATATAGTCAGTCTTTGAGCCTGTTTTAGTGCTTTTTATCAACCTACCTGAACACAAGTATCCAAAATTGTGTATATGATTCCAAGTGAAGTAAGTGTTGGTCATACTTTTACGGAGGTGTCATTTTTTTCTGTGCAACTTCATGTTTATGGTTACATTCATCTAAGGGTAGATTTTGGTGGGCTGACCATTTTCCTTCGTTGCTTCCAAATGCTGCTAAGTCTGGTTTACTCCTGTGTGACAGATGGCATGCTTTGGTAAGTTGTATTAAGTAGGGAGAAATGTATTAGGTTTGACTCGCTGCTTCTTGTCTGATGTTCTCATAAACCTTAGTGTTGACAAGTCCATTGACTTCATGCATTGTTGGATTACCCCCGTCCCCTCAGATTAACCTGTAGTCTAGTTCAGGGGAATTTAGGTCTAGTCTTCTATGTCCTGTTCCTGCAAACCCATATCACTTCTTTTCACAACTCACAGAACTTCTTCTAATTTGTCAGAGCTGATTTAACTAACAACTTCTGTTTTTAAAGCATGATCTGACTTCATTTATGAGGAGAAAATAGTTTAAAAATCACAACATCTGTTTTGCATAAAGCATGTGATTTTGAGTAAATTGTCATGGAGATAAAACACCATTCTAGAAAATGCTTCAAAGATGTCTTTCTTGCTTTAAATGCATCTTTAGTGTGCAATAAGAGCTATCAGTGGAAATGAGCTGGAAGCTTGTGTATTCAGAAGTAGCTGGGTGTAAATTCACTTACATTAGTGGAATGTATTTCCATTAATGGAGTGCAGCACCTCATTTAGCCCCCTAAAAAACAGCGTGCCATCAAGTGGCTCAAGCAAGGTGCAAGTTTTCCTTTGTATTAGGATGATGCTATTAGCTCTGCTCACTTGAAGATTCTCTCTCCACTTCTGTTCCTTCTCCACTGAGAATTTATTCTGGAAGGCAAGTTCTCAAAGCTGAATCTTGGAAAAGTGTCAGTGGAGTGATACATCAATTACATCAACTTGATATGAGGCCATATTGATTCCCAGATCTCATGAAAGTTTCAGAAAATGTACCATTTAGTTTTTTCTTCTTGATACAAATGTATTTGTAATAAATTTCTCTAGTATTCAAGTATTTGTCAATCTGTCAGTGAAGAAGTATTGATAATGCAGGTTTCCAGTACATTTGGCTCCAGGGAGGTTCTGATGGAAAGATCTATGTTCTCCTGGAAGTCCTGTGTTTTTTTGTTTTTTTTTGAGAGGAGGTGAGGTATGAAATTGCATCTTAGTGCGGCTTTCCTGTTACGTGCCAGGTCTGCTGAGCTTGTAGCCTGGTAGGGTTAAAGTGGCACAATTCCATGGGTTTGGCGTAGAGTGTTTGGTTTGGCACAAGGTTTTGGTGTACTCGGTAACCAGGAAGGTGGTTTTCTGGTATAACCCTCTCCGGGAGAGAAGCAGCAATGTAATGTGCAGAGAGTGTCTGAGAAGGGAAGAAGAGAATATGTAAACATGTTTGTTTTGGGAAATCCTGAACAACGCCAGGTGCTTTAGAAGTGCAGCTTTGCTAGAGTCTGCTAATGATTTGACACGCAGCCAAAGGTAGTGGTGTATCCAGATGTCCTTTCACTGATAAGCTAATAAAGCTATATGGTTTTATATCTGCTGTTTGCCCTGTGCTGTTGTACTGTCAGCTTGTGACATTGTGGAGGAATGATAAATCCCATTGGACCCAGATGCAAGTTTCCTTGGCTCATACCAAAGTACCCAGTTGCATTTTTCTCCCTGAGGCCTCAATTGCTAAGAACACCACAGAGGGCCTGTTCCATCGCTTGTTACCCTGTACTTGGGAATGGGATTTGCATAAGCTGTTCATAATTTGAAGGTTTATTGAGATTAATTTGTAACCAGAAACAATGTTTATGAAAATTTAAAACATCAAGTGAAGAAATAGTGTGATTTATAGCTCTATCCCTCCTTCTGGCAATAATAAAAAGGAGGAATTCCTTTATTCAAGACAAAATTAAAAGAGCAGTTTAATCGTGGAGTAAGTTTCCAAAGTGACTCGATTGTAATTGCTTGCTTCTTGCAGGCAAGATATGAGGCAAGGATAATCTCATCTGGATACTTAACTTGTTATTTTAGTTTGTTTCCATTCTGGGATTATTACTGTTACCATACTTTTTTTAATCTAGTTTTGTTAATTACTGGATTTGTTTTGTAGTAGGAACCCAGCTAATTGTTCAACCCTGAAATGCTCAAATTCACCCTGTATGTTGACTTCAACTGATAATTATAATCAGAATTCATTTTGAGGGTTGGAAGATAATGTATGTGTTGGAGGAATGGAAAAAACTTTTAATAGGAACTGAACCAGTAAAGCTTCCTCATAAGTCTGTGTCTTCTAAAAAATTAATTGCTGATGAACTTTATAGACTTAGAAAATTTGCTTTTCCATGAGGTTGCATTTTGAAGAAAAGTACTGCACTCTGGTCCTTGTTGTTACAGTCAGATTAGAGTTGGTATTTAAGTAGGGCACTGTTCAGTTCTAATCCTGCCCCATACTTGAGAGGATATTTGGTGAAAGAAAATACCTGGTTGAGTGGAAGGGAAAGGAGAGCCAACGGTATTTAGTGTTGTATTGAAATTAAAGCTCTTAGGTTAACTTCAAAATTAATCAAAAAGAGAACTTGGATCATCTATCATGCCAGTAGGTGGCATTATTGGTATGCAACCAGAAGATACTTGTAAAGATGTCTTCCTTTTGTCTCCTACACCTTAAAATAAAATTTCACATTATATAGGCATAAAGAACTTGAGTTTTGTTCTCATTTCAGATTTGGTAATTGAACAAAATTAAAGTTGTCAAATATGTAAATTTTTGAGGTGTATTTAAACTCTTTTATTTCAACACTGTCTAGAACGTTGTCTTGTGCTTTTAATTTAAATGACTAGAAGCTTTCGCAATGTTATGTTATTGTATCTATATCGAGAGATCAAGCTCTCCCTGGTTTTTGACAATGTTTAGAGTTGTTCCTCTGGAACGAAAGCAGACACCTATTTCAGAGCCTGTGATTCACCCTTCAGCAAACATATGCCTGAACATCGGTTATGAAATGCCAAGGCATTACAGCAGCCCAGACAATTCCAAACGATTGTTATCGTCTAAAGTCACAGTCGGGAAATAAAACTGTTGCTGCCAATAGGAAGGATATCTTAAAAAGTCTAGAAAGACTCGTAAAGTCTAAGAGTAGACCACAGTTTATCTGAACAGACTTGGAAAGACTCGTTTGTAGTATGTGGAGTGAAGTATTATTAGTCATATCTAAGGATGGCAAGAATTAGCTAAAAGTCTAAGTCGATGTAAGAAATCACTTAAGCACTCAGTAATACTGTGGTATTACATCAGGGGAGATTGATGACTTTGTAAAAGTATTCAAGGCTGCTTTGTAAGCATGTTGTCTTAACGTGATGGTGCAATTTGCTCAATAAGCAAAGATATTCTTACTTGGCTTGGCACACAACTGGAGACAGTCATCTGTGTGTTGTCAAAGCTTACGGGAGGTTGATAGGCTCAGAAGTAGTTCAATGCTAACTTTCAAAAAAATATGTAATTAGTCATAATGTGTCTGTGGTGTTTGTGAGAGAGAAGTTACAAACTGCAGCTTTCCAGGAATGGGGACTGAGGAATCAGCTCCCAGGATCTAATTGTCACCTCTGTGGTCTCCCCCAGATCTTCTAAGTACGCTCTTTGCACATATTCTGAGCAGATTGTGCAGTTGATTACTAGTTTGCTTTTTAAGCTTTTTTTGTTTATTCTAAGCTGATGGTTTGGTGGACAGGTTTGAAGCTGGAATTAGCTTTGTATTTGCTTTACCAAATGGTGACAGTAAGGAATTCTGTTAGCTGTTGATGTAGAACTTCTTTTTTTTTCCCCTCCTGTTTCTTTTCTAACAAAAGAAAAAAAAATCCGCAAACAGAAGATGCCCAAACTGTTTCTACAACATTTTCCAAATATTTCTCATAGCTTTCATGTAATCCTATATCAAGCATTCGCATCTTTAGTAGTGGTTCTCTGGCTATGTAAATTCTATTCCTATTTATTTTTAATTCTAAACATAAGGAATGTTCCAAATGACACTTGGTCTTCTCAGAAGTGGTAGTCACAATGGGATCTTGTGTCAGTTACACTTCCTGAAATCATCTGGTTCATGGAAAGTCTCACGGGTCTTTTTGCTCTCTTCAACTCATATTCTCTTAGTTGTGAGTTTTATCAGGTTATTGATAGTAGTGTTGTCTTTTCAAAAGCATAAGTCATGTGTGACTTGTATTGAGGATGGTTTAATAATGCTGCTGCCTTCAAGTTGCATAGATGTCCTTAAGCTAGATTCAACTGCTCTGTTAAAACCATCAGTTTTAAAGAGGATTGAAACAAGAGTTTGTGGAGTTCGTAAGAGCAGTTAAAAGCAGTTGTACTGCAAAATGTCATCTGCAAGGTTAATTTGCTTTAGACCTTTCTTAAAATAACTCTTTGCTCAACTCCTAACCTTCAATCATGTAGAGTATTTACTTACAAACGGGTCTGCTGAACAGAGTTTGAGACTGTTGCAGGAAATGGTAGGAATTACTTTGAATCCAGACAAACCACTCTCTTCTTACTCCATGCCTTCTTTTTTTGGCCTGGGATAATTCAGTTTCAGAATTCCGCCACATACAATATTGCTTCCACTGACAAGACTTAACTTTGTTAGAAGTTTTATCCTTCATTATCAGGAAACAAGCTTGTTTTTTCAGTTGATTTCTGTTGTTGCATCACTCCTATTGCGCGCTCTTTCTCAAGTAAAGAAGACATAAAGACTGGTTGCATCAGCAAATGGTATGGTGCCTAGATTGAGTGGGATTTCTGTTCCCGAGGCGAGGAGTGCTTCAGCCCAAACATGTTGACACGAAACACCACATTCAGAGTCACTACTGTTACATGAACTGGAGCAGTCAGTGCTCAGAGAGATCTATTGCCTTGTCTGCAGAGGGCACTCTTTTATCTTAGATGTACTGTCTCTTTTTCTGTGACATCTCAAATTATTTAAAGTGTTCATAATTATACGTACCACCACTCTGCTAAAATTCTGCAGGAGATTCTTTATTCTTGGTAAAATTCTTGGGTTTGTTCTCATATACTGGTAAGGGCATATGAAACAGTTCAAGAGTTCTACCCTGATTGAACTCAGTAACCAAAGCAGGCTATTTAACACATTTTCTGTATGCAGAAGACACTTACCTGTCTACAAAGACTTCCAGGTGAATATTTTATTTTTCTGTTAAAGTGTGCTACTGCTTTTGCTGTTCAAGTTTTATATGACATCGCTCTTTGATCCCATCTCTATCTTTATCTTCTGTTTGGAGACATTCTGGAGCTTTACAGTAAAGAAGTTCTACTTTCATTGTGGTTTACTGATTGGTAAGCTGCTAAGAGTTTTCTTCTGAACTGGCAGTACTTGGGAGGCTGAGAATTCAGGTAGTAGTATTGTCCTTCAGAGTGTGTGTGTGTGTACATATATATATATATATATATATACATATATATATATATATACATATATATATATGTAGTGCTTTAGCTGGCCTTTTACCATGTTTTTTGAAGTCTTTAGTTCTTTAGAAGAAAAAAATGCAAGGAACTAGCTGTATTCATATGTTTGTTTTGAAAAGGAAGAAGAGTTGGTGCCAGGAAACTGTTTGCAAACTTGCGGTTTTAATTTTTACATGCTGCAGTGCACACTGTATCTTGGCAATAAAGTACAAGATTATCTGGATGGCAGTGATTGCTGTAAAAGTAACAGTAATTAACAAATGATTAGTAAAATTCCTTTGAGAAACTGAGCTGTCAGTCGCTTGCAAAGCTAAGTTAATAACATTATTTCTGCTTGTATACTTAAAAACAGTTTTCACTCCACACACACACTGAAATCAGAGTATTATGAGCCTTTGGAAAAAAAATGCAGTGAGATGCTAGAACAACTTCTGCAAGTCAGGTAAATGAGAAAGTAGGATGCATGAAGCAGAGATAAATTGAAAAAATTGTTTTAAAAAAAACTCATTTTTTTTCCTTTAATTGAGCAGTTTTGCTTTCCTGTTTAATATGCTCTCTTTTATGGGTGGACTTTGCCTTTGCTTAGAACAGAGGTGTGTTGCTGTTCTTCCAGTTCCGTTTGCATTTCCTTGCCAATCAGTTTGTGCGTACAGACAGCCGTACCTTGCTGTTTCTGTACAGAGACGGGTTGGTTCAGTGGCATGTATTAATGCTGGCACAGTGCCACAGAAAATGCTAATGTAATTAAAAACTTTAAAGAAGCATAACGTATACCTTCCCCTTCATGCAGATGATGTAGTTGCAAGATAACTATTTGTATTCCTAGAATTATATGAATAATATAAGGAGGCTGGAGGCCATCTAATCTAGCCTTAGATCAAAACAGGGGCGACTTCAAAGCACAGAGCCTTGAGTAGTTGAAATTTTTATATATCTCCAGGGAACTTCCTAGGCAACCTGTTCCTGTGCTTTGCCATTTTCATTGTGACTTTTTCCCCCTTGTATTTAGCTGGAATTTGCTGTGTGCAGCAACTTGAGACTTGCCTCTCTTCCTTCTGCTGTGTCATCTCTGTAGCTCCCCATTTGCTATTTGAAGGCAGTGATCAGATGCCACAGACAGACCTCTTGTCCTGTCTTAATCCATCCTACGGGATGAACACACCAAGCTCCCTCAGCTTCTCTTTGTACATCATAAGCTCCAGTACCCTGACTGTGTTGGCAGCTTTACGCTGAACTCTCCTGTTTGTGAATCCTCTTGCACTGTGGCCCCAAAGTTGAACAGGGTAATCCAGATGCAGCTTAGAGTGCAGGCACAGAAGAGACTAATCACTTCTTTTGACCCTGGTGATCTCTTCTAAATGCAGGCCAGTGTGCTGTTAAGCCTTCATTAGCACAGAGGTACGTTTTGGACTCAATTCAGCCTCCTGTCCACCAGGACCCCCTTGGGTCCATTTCTGCAGAGCTAACCACTTGACTCTTCACGTCTGCTGTTGCGTGGAGTTGTACTGGACTGTTACAAGTGCATTTGTATTTGTCTTTGCTGACTGCTTAAATGGAAACAACATGATAGCATAAAGAATTGCTTTGGTTTTGAACACATCAGGAGAGCAAAGTGTGTGTGTGTGTCTGTAGAGTTGACAGATGATGAAGATGCTTCGGGAGCATCTCATGGCAAGACTGTTGTTTATGAAGTTATCTCACTGTAGCAGAAGTACTTCTGGCATGCTTGGAATAATCTTGTCACGTGCAAGTAATATCCTACCAGGATAGGAAGGGACATACCTTGCACTGATTCTTGGCGGGCTTGAACTGCAGATGAGGAAGTCGGTGTTCTGTTCAGGAGATCAGCTGAGAGCATAACAGAGAAGAGTATTAGTAGGCATGGATAAATGTGATACTGGGCAGGAGTTAACATGTTTTTCTCTAGAAGGAGGGGAAAAGGGAAGTTAGGAAGTTACGTCTTTTCAAAGTCAAGCTTTGAAAGAATCAACAAATGTATGGATAAGGGATATCTAATCAGTGTGATGTCCTTGGATTTCTTGAAAGCAACAGCAAAAAAACATTATCAAGGTCCTTAATTGGCCTGTTAAAGAAACTAAGGTGTCAGAGAATGGGACAGTCATCTCATGGATTAATAATTGATGAAAACTAAACCAGATAAAATGAGGAACCCTAGTGAGCTCTTGACACTCAGGAAAGTTATTAAAGTCATTGTAGGCTATATTATGAAAACATGAAATCAGTGTCTGCTGGGGAACAAGCAAATTACATTTTCAGAATTATTTGGGAAGGAATAGGGAGTAAAATAAATGTTATACAATAACATATGTCATTCATTTGTCATGAATAATGTGTCTGTCCCATTCAAAAATAAATCTCAAAGGGTAGGAGACCTAGAAAGTGTACAGGCAACAAGAACCATCAAAGGTAAGGAAAAGGCTCTGTAAAATGAGAGATCAAATAGATAAGGGGGCTTAACTTGGAGCAGTTGCAGCTCTTAAGCTGGAAGTCGAATCTTCAGTTTGCTTTCATGTTTTTCAAGCAATGAGAAGGTTTAAAAAAAAAAAGCGCACTGATGAGTAGCTGAGCAAAGATACACAAGCGGTACTAGTCAAAGTAGTTTATTCTGGTTTACTGCATTCTGCAAAGAGGAAGGCCAAAAAAATAAAAAAGGCAGCAATAGTGATGGCTCTACTTGAAGGAAGAGAAAGGCGTAACAGCCTTCCTTGTGTGACAGGCTAGATACCTGCTGACTCTGAAGGAGCATTCAAAAGTTGGAAGAATGATGGGCTACAGCATCCTATGCTTGTGTGGGGCTCAGAATAACTCTTGAGTGAAGCTGTCAGTTTGTCATGGTATAGTAATGGCAGCTGGGAAATACAGGCCTTTCGGAAAGGAGGGACTTAAGACTCCAACTTTGTGTTGACTACCTGCACGTGTGAGAGGGATGGAGGGCATCAAGGACTGGTTAGGGACCTTCCTGATGCAGCTATTGCAATAATTATTTTCTCTGCATTGGATAAAGGGAAAAAGAAGAGGAATGAGAATTCTGCCATGCCCTTCTGACAGGGAAGGAGCTGTCAAACCTCTCACCTTATTTGCCCCATGATTCTTTTTCAGTCCTTGTTGCTTATTTATTTAAAGACTGGTATGGAGCATTAAGTCACTACGGATACCTGGTGTAGAATTTTTGTAGTTGAACTTTTGTCTTATGTGGCTTAAGGCTTAACCATCAACAGTGACCATGGATGGCTTGTGAACAGGAAGAGAGCAGCTTTCCCTGCAGGGTTGGTCTACTGTGTTGCGTGTGTTTTGCTAAGTACTGGTTTCTTGTGTGCTTCAGTTCTTCAATTCCCTTCAGCTGGAAGAGGGTACCTAAAAGAAAGAGGAAGGTTGGGAATACTCTCTTGGAAAAGCCTGTGCTAACCAAATACAGTATCTTGTAGACCAGCATGCCTCAGAAGAGTCTGTTGTATGCTGGGGAATTGGACATAGTTTTGGGGTGGTGTGGGAAAAGGTTTCAACAGCCACAAAGGAAAGAGGGTAGATGAGGAGGGTAATACGCCTTCTATCAGATACCAGTTAGCTCTGCTACTGTGCTTTGAGAGAAAAAATAGAGTATGAGGAGTTAAAACATGCTCATACTAGATCGCTGAGCTGTAAGGTCACACGAGGAAGCTTAAGACAACATACTAAAAATCTTTTAAGAATCTTTTTTTCTTCAGATGCATAAACACTACGTTTATGTTGGCTCTCTGTGAAGCTCAGAGCTAGTTTCTGTTAATATGCATTAGTAATATTTCTGAAACTGCAGTTGCTAAAATAATACAATGTGGCTGACCTGAAGATTTGTACTTGTATTTGTTTTTAGGAGTTGTTTCTCTATTGGCTGTACATCCCTCTACAGTAAATACACTCGGAAAGCAGCTCCTGCCAAAAACATTTGGACAGTCTAATGTCAACATTACACAACAAGTGGTAAGGAGACTTTGCGTTTTTTTTCTTATTGATTACACATACTGTAAATCTGAGTTGTAGATTGATATTCAGCATCACTTGTCATGTGCAGATTGTCTAAATGTTTCTAATTTTAATGGACTTACTACATTAGAACAAATGTGCTTTTGCAGAAAGAAATGCAAAGATGACTGTCAAATCAACTTACCTGAATATTCAGGTGGCTTTATCTTTCATTAATGTTGCCACTTCTAATCAGTGGTTCTTCCAGATTCTGTAATGGAGGCATGTAAATTTAATTCCATTAGCACATTTTTACTGAGATTGAAGTCAGATGGAACAAACTTGAAAGCTATGCTACATTTTTTAATGCTAATGCTGATTTTAGATATCCTTTTGCCTAAATGCTTGCTTTTGCTCTGTGTGTGGTATGTGAAATTAGAGGACTCAAAGAATCTAATAATGCAGTAGATAATACATAGGTTGTGAGAAGTCATTTCTATATTGATCAAAATTGAGATCAACTGAGAGCTGGTCTCAGTTCATCTTCTGGAAAGCTACTGTAAGGTATAAACATTTGGAATTTAATTTCTTGTATTTGGGTTTCTTCTTGATACAAGTTTACCATCTCCCTTGCCCAACTCTAAGCTCTAGGGAGTGTCTGATAACTGAGGTTGCCTGAATCTATAAACTGTGTCACTTTAACTGCACAGATGTTGTGGAAAGTCCACTCCCTCTGCAATTACCAGTCTATCTGTATAATTGCTTATTGACTATACTTCAAAACTGTGACCATGCTCAGATAGCTGCTCTGGTACAGCTGTCAGTTTGAAGAGAGCCTGGGGGTGGGGAGATGGCACAACAAACCAACCAAACCTCTACATCCACAAGTGTTCGTAATTGAATTGCAGTAGTGCAACATGAACTGTGTTCAACTCTTGAGCTTCACATAATTTGAGGAGTCCCATCTGAGACAGACTGAAGATAGTTAAGTAGCAAAGTGTCAGTATAACTGCAGATTATTTGTGCTGTATTACCAGTGGTGGAGGTGAACTAACTCCCTCCAGCAATTACTTGAAAGTTAAAGTGCATTAAAATTAGTTTAACTGAAGTTGTCTCTTTAGTAGGAGACAGTTTTAATCCAAACAAGGAAACAGAGTTGTAATGACATGTAGGATATCTCTTCCAGGTTTTATTGCTAGGCTGTGTACATAGTAGATTTTAATGTTGAAAGTGAAAGGTAACTTACAAAACCCTTTTCTCAAAGTACGAAAGCCATGGTTTAATAATTAAATGACAAATTGTCTGATGCCTTTTTAAACTTTGAACAATAAGTAAATAAATGTATACAAATCTGTTTGTATATCTGTGTGTGTATGTTTACACATACAAATCACATATTTAAACTGACAAATGCTCATCTGTATTATAATGATTAATTTTGCATGGTAAGATTATTAAAATTTTTGATTCTGAAAGAACCACTCTTGATATCGTAGTCTTTGGTAGTATGATGACTGTGTGAAATTCACATTCTCAGTAATAAGTTCTTTATCACTTTGCTAAAATATTCAGAATAAGGCGATAATAAATTTTGATGGAATAAGGGTCCCATATTAGAGCATATTTGTATAGGCTATTATTACCAATACAAAATTAAATGCTTGGTTGTATGTCACTAAAGAAGAGGTGGAGTTGTTTATTTTATGTATATATAGAGAGAAACCTTGGATAAATTTCTTCTGGCTTTATGATATAGAAGGACAGCAAGAATTTTCTGTCAGTGAGCCAAATGTTCTTGAGGATCAGAGTTGATGAGTTGGCTTGTGACCCTGTTCAACTTTCTAACCCTTGGCTGGTAAAACCAGTTTTTTTAATACTTAAGTACTTAATTTGCTGAGCTTGTGTTCTTTGTTCAGTTAGTCTGATTTCTTTTTCTTAGCAGGAAAATGTACATGGGGACAGTGTTCAGTACAGTGAAGTGGTTAGTGTAGGCTCTTGCTGTTCACTGTTCTTTGCCATGGTCTTGATCTTACTGGTTCTTAAGGAGCCGGATTGTAATCTCGTTCTCCCTGTAAATCAGGAAACTTTAGAGAACAGCAGACATGTCTTTTTCTGCTTCTTCATTCTTTGCCTCTCCTCTCCATGTTTTCCTTAAAACTAGATTTTATAATTACATGCATAAGCTTTTGTTTTAGGATGTTCCCAGTGACTTGATACTGCCTAACTCTTTCAATGTTTTTTTCATTTGAAGTCGTGGTTGTTTATGTACTTGTGAGTAAAAGTTAGGGACATCAACATTTCTTTTAAGGAGCCAATAACACCAAGTAATTCTTCAGCAGAATCTGAAGCTCTAGGCTGTAGGGTCTTCTGTAACATCAGTACATGCTTATTCAGATTTGGTAAGACGTTTGGTATAGACAGCTGCTTTGTTAAGGAGTTTTCCTTCACTTGCTTATAATGTAGAGAGGCTCACCAGTTCTTTCTGAAGTTCTGGAGTATTTCTGCCATTTGTGTCCTTCAAATACTGAAAGAAATTGGACGTGTTTGGCAACAATCTAATGCAGTTACTGGTAGATGATACGGATTTTGGATTAAAAACATACAAATTCTAAGCCTGTGTGGCAGTCCTTGTCTTTAAGAGGTTGTATAGATGCATCTTTCAAAAAAACAAGAAAAATCACCACTCTTTTTTCCTGTATATAACCACAAGAATAATTAGATTTAAAGTGGCTATTAAAAAACAAACATCCCTGCTACGTTGAAGAAGTTCATTTTTGTCTGTAAGTTTTATTTCCATTCCATAGAAAAAAGCAGTCTTTAACATGTGGTTGTTTGCTATATAAAGACTTTTCAACATGTAAGAGAAATTATTAGAATTTTTTAAGGGTAGTTCTGGTATTTCTAAGTTTCTCTATGTCTGAGATACGTATTGTTTGCATAACATATAAGCTTAAATCTGAGACATTCTTTATGTAAAAGTTGAGCTTTTTAAAGATATAACATGAAAGCATATGATTCTGTCTAGTTTGCAGACTTCTGTGAGTTAGATTGGGAACGCTGAGCAGGTTTTGAATTTACTAAACAGACTTCAATTTTCCATTCTAGAAATGAGTGTGGGTTTATCTCCATCCATTTACTTCTTTGTACTGCTGAATGTTTAACGACACTACTGAGCACAGTAGATTTCCAGTGTTTGCTGTTGCCAAATGGTTTGTTTTTCTGAGTTTTATAACTCCACTCCCTCCCTCTGTATGGGTTTGGCTTCCCATCTTTGTGCACTGTGTTACGTGTTAGGCACCACGGTGATGGTGGGCTTGTTTGTGGAAATGGGAAGCAAGGGAGTAGGGTGGGACCCTCTAATTTTAGCCTCTGCAAGAAAAATGTCATCTCTACCAGTCCTCTCTAACTGTATCCCTAAGGAATAAAAACTGGCTAAGAGCTTTCCTCTCTTCTCTCTATTGTCTGTGTTACCTGAACAGCACACTGGCTGTCCTCATGGCATTCTGAAATGTTGGTGAACCAGGCCTTTTTTTCATGAGATCAGTGAAAGTGAAAAGGTGGTGGACAGAATTGTTGGTGGGTGGCTACAGGAATTGTGGTCATCTAAGGGCAGAAGACAAAACAGTGGGATCAGATATCTCGAATATGCCTGGAGATGTTTATTCCAACTCTTCTTAAAAACATGCTGTAAAAAATGGCCTAACACGAGAGGTTAAAACAGCTAACGTTTTTGGTCTGTAGTTGGCAGAGAACTGCCAGTAGCAAAATTGATGGTGTTTTTTTCCCCCAGGGAGAAAGTGAGCTGGTTCACATACACCCAGCGCCTGTTCTGTATCCCCCACCCTCGTTCTGTTTTCCACAATGAGCAGTTTTGGTTATGAATAGTAGTAGGGGAGATTGGTTGGCTTTCTGTAAGAATTGGAAACGTTTTAAGTGGATGGTTTCATTTCGACTTTTAAGTTTTTCTAGTTTATTCTTGCAAAGGCTAAATTATTGAAGCTAGTTTGGGGAATAAACTTTAAATTTTGTTGGTGAGGCAGACTGTAGCTAAAGGAAAATGGAATGCTTTTGTGTAAAACCAAATTCTGCACTAAGTGAGAAGGTTAGCATGAAAAGCTTGTTTAGGAAGGACGAAACAAATGATTATTACTTAGGGAGTGCTCTAACTATGTAATACGTAGTCTGAAGATTTTTATGCTAATGTGTGTAAGTTGAAAACATCTAATAGAAGTGGGTAGAAACAAAGTATTATTCATGCTTGGATAATACATCACTTGAATATTGCAGCGTCTGAATATCTTGGAATACTTATGTTTATTTTCCAAATGATTTTATCTTTACTGTAGGTTATCAGTACACCTCAGAGACCTTCAGCGCCAAATACTATCCTGGTAGGAAGCCCACATACACCTAATACACATTTTGTATCACAGAACCAGACGGCAGATTCTTCGCCGTGGTCTGCTGGGTGAGCTAAATAAAAGTTGCAAAGGATTAATAAATTGCTTGAAACTTTTGTTCTAAACGTTCGCTGTGATAGTGTATGCGCTGTTGAGGTGAGCTGTGTGAGAAGGACAGTCTACTTACCTTTCAACTAAGAGCACTTCAACATTAAAGTATACTATATTAAAAAATAGGCATAGTCATACAGGAATGAATATCTGCTCATTTGTCATACAAGCAAGTAGCATATTTTCTGTAAACACTGACAGATTTTCTCATGTTACTTGGATTTAGAGAATTCAGCTCCTAAAAGGACACAGGAATTCACCTGATTTGATTCACATTTTAATTTGGCATTTCTATTTTGCTGGATTATTTCCAAGACAAGACAGTATACTTCAGATTGAAAAAGTATATCCTGAAGAATCATTTTAAATAAGAATGAAGCCTTTACTGCAGATAAATTTTAGATACAATGAATGTGGTGTTCTGATGTCTTTTTTTGTGCAGGTTTGTTTTTAAGGGTCTCTTGTTAACTGTAGTTGTTTTAAGACAGAAATTATCATCAGTGTCCTGTTACACATAAGATAGGTTTTCTACTTTGGAATTATGATGAATTTGAGAAAACGAGAGGTTCTATTTCTGATACTAATTCTGTTGATACTTAGATTTCTCTTCAAGTTACGCAGAACTTTTTATTTAAAAGACATGCAGAAAAAATCATTATACTTCATTCATCTATAGTAACTTTCAAGCTTTTGTAATAGCTTCATAGAATCATAGGGTGGTTTGGGTTGGAAGGGACCCTAAAGTCCATCTGGTTCCAACCCCCTGCCATGGGCAGGGACGCCTCCCACCAGACCAGGTTGCCCAAAGCCCCATCCAACCTGGTCTTGAACACCTCCAGGGATGGGGCATCCACAGCTCTGGGAAACCTGGGTCCAGTGCCTCACCACCCTCATAGTAAAGATTTTCTTCTTAATGGTTAATCTAGACCTACCTTCTTCTAGTTTAAAGCCTCCTGGTCGTCTCGCTACCCTCCCTGACAAAGAGTCCCTCCCCAGCTTTCCTGTAGCCCCTGTTAGGTACTGGAAGGCTGCTGTAAGGTCTCCCCAGAGCCTTCTCTTCTCCAGGCTGAACAAGCCCAACTCTTCTGAGCCTTTCTTCATAGGAGAGGTGCTCAACCAGTGAAGTGAATTCAAACAGTGTATCTGTTCAATCAGTATCAGACTTAGCCCATAACCTACATCGGTTGAATATTGTTCTATCTAAAAAGAAATAAATAATCTGTTATAATTCACTTCTCATTTTAGCCTTTCGCCCCCATCTTGAAGATTGTAAGGTTTTCCTTACTGACTTTAAGGAACATCCCTGTCGTTAACTTATTATCTGCTACTGGAGCTAGCAGAGTTGCCAAAAAGATAAATCTGTATTGTGTGTATATATAAAGATAATATATAAAGCATAAAGATATATATGTGTATATATATATAATTTATATATGTTTATATAATATATATATAACATATATTTTATTTAATATATATAAAGCATAAAGATGGTAGAATTGTTACCGTAAATTTTAGCAGGGGAGGGGGAAGAGGAATAATAGGAAGAAAATGTTGGAAAGGGGTGAGGAGCAGATCGAAAGGGAAGACTTGCTTTTTACTGTAGTGTGCTTGTATTTGAAAAAGCAACATTAAGTATTCCAAAGTTCAAATCTTCTTAAATTACATATTATGTGTATATTTAGGAAGCGGAACAAAAAAGGAGAGAAGAATGGCAAAGGTTTACGTCATTTCTCTATGAAGGTTTGTGAGAAGGTACAAAGAAAAGGAACCACTTCATATAATGAGGTGGCAGACGAGTTGGTTGCAGAGTTCAGTACCACTGATAATCACATTTCACCAAATGAATCAGTAAGTATATGGGAGGACAAGTATATGTGAACTCAATGGGGGAAGATACATTTCTTTAGAGATTTCCATTTCTTTTCCTCCTGCTAAATGAAACAGTTCAGATACTACCCAAGCTTACCCATTTACTGTAATATATTTTATTTTCAAATGTTTCTGTCACAGGTATGTTTTTGATTAATGCACTATGTCTACAGCAGGCTTATGACCAGAAGAATATTAGACGACGTGTCTATGATGCCTTAAATGTCCTTATGGCCATGAACATTATCTCTAAGGAGAAGAAGGAAATCAAATGGATCGGTCTACCTACTAACTCGGCTCAGGAATGTCAGAATTTAGAGGTATTTGTATAGGAAATTCACAATGGCTTTGTGTTTGAATAAAAGTTCACTTGAAAATGTTTTTATCCTGCATGTGATCTTCTGAGATACCAAAATAGAATAGTTGGATCTCTTTCGATACTTTTTTTTTCCTATTTGTATTTACAGAACACACATCTAACCAGATTGCTTGAATAATTTTTTGAAGTAATTCTTCTATGTCAGGAGCAACTCTGCCACGCAACACTTAAAATATACGTGAAGTGGTTCCGACTGGAAGTTAATCAAAGTGAATAGTGTACATTTCCACTGCAGTAGTGGTGGTCAAAGCTGAGGCAAATTGTTTTCTCCAGATGCCACACAAATAGATTTGCAGTGATAGGTGTTACATGTCAATCAGTATGTGCACACAGCGCTCCTTTGTTGCTATAGGTCATTTTTGTTTCTGATACTTGTCTTACGTAAACATGTCCAAATTTTTTACTACGAGCCTTGGGAGAGAAGCAAAATGTTTAATACTCAGAGGCATTCCTAAGTTCTGGGAGAATTTTTCCATTTCATTTATAAGTATCCTGAGTCCTACACTTGCGGGATAACAAACTTACTGAGGTTTACAGAGGTCAATTTACTTTATCAGAAGAGAATGAGGTTTTTGTATTTGTTCTTAGTAAGTGTTAAGTTCCCTTCAGTAGAACTTAAAGACAGTATAGAAGCAGACAAAATTGAGAAAAATATTTTGCAACCTATCTAAAAAAGCCTAATTCTGTGAACATTTTTGTTTGACACTGGTAACTGTTTTTTCAGTTGCCAGTGTAATTGCTATCTAGATGAAGAAAATATAACAGATCTAATCAATCTGAGTTTCATTTAAGTAAGATACTTAAATTAAAATTATTAGGGTGAGAGAGTGACAATCAGGGCATAAAAACTAGGGTGAAGTGATTTGAAGATGTCTGTTCTGTGTGCTGAATAGGAAATCAGTTGTCTGGGAGGATTTTCAAGCTGATCTTTTTGAATCTGTCTCATAAAGTGTTGAGACAACCAACCTCCGACCTAACACTAAGTACTCCACTAAACCATATCGCTAAGCTCTACATCTAAATGTCTTTTAAAGACCTCCAGGGATGGTGACTCCACCACCTCCCTGGGCAGCCCGTTCCAATGCTTAATAACCCTTTCGGTAAAGAAGTACTTCCTAACATCCAACCTAAAACTCCCCTGTCGCAACTTTCGCCCATTCCCCCTCGTCCTGTCACCAGGCACATAGGAGAACAGACCAACCCCCACCTCTTTACAGCCTCCTTTCAGGTAACTGTAGAGAGCGATGAGGTCGCCCCTGAGCCTCCTCTTCTCCAGGCTGAACAATCCCAGCTCCCTCAGCCGCTCCTCGTAAGACTTGTTCTCCAGACCCCTCACCAGCTTGGTCGCCCTTCCCCCATTATTACTTCATGAGTGTTGTAGCTCCAATTTTTCTGCAAGGTCCATCGACATTTAAATTGTTAGTGACATTATCTGGAAAGTTTTGTGATAAGTTTTGTTTTTTTAAGAAGCCTATGGAGGCTAATATTTAATTTGTCAAATTGTCAAGCATAATAAACTTTTTATGACTATTCCAGTTGAAAATGCTTAGGCTCACCCCTTAAACTGTTTAAAAATTAATCAAAATAGTCCATAAGGGAATAAATGAGCTTGGGGGATTCCCTGTTAAGAATTTAGTATTTTAAGTATTTAAAATACGTATTTTTAAATTTGCATTTTCTGTGTAAATTAGAGTATTGGAAATGGTAAAATACATCCTGATAATGCGAAGAGGGTTGTGGGGGGCAGTTAATAAGGTCTGTATCTTGAATTAATATAGAAAGCAGTGTAGTTTACATGTATGTGATAGGAAAATACCTCAGAACATTTGTGGTAAGTCTCTTTTTTTGGAAGGAGGCAGTTATTTCTAATACTAAATTAAAAGCACTGGACTTAAAAGCACTGGACTCTTTTTTTCATCAACATCATGCCTTTGCAGTTTTTTCAACAGTGTACACTTGTAATTTCTTCATCAAAAGTGGGCACAAAACTGCATTCTGTGTGTGAATTTTAACTCCAGTCATTTTGCCTTTAGTGCATATTATAAGGACATAAGAACAAAAGTGTATCTTCAGATGAGCGGTCTCTCTATCCTAGTGTCTTGCTGGACTGTAGCAGTAACCTAGGAAGGAGTATATGATTAGAGAAAGCAATTAATGATGCTTTCTCCTGTAACTGGTGGCTCAGGCACAACCTGAAACAGATATATGTATGCATCCTTCTATTTAATAGTCTTCAATTTTGTACAAAGTTTGCCTTTAACATTGAATCTTTTATGGCAGTGAGATTTTCAGCTGTGTTAGGAGTTTCTTATGAAATACCTTTTTGTTTGTTTTTAAAGTATACTCTATTTAGTTGATATCCTCTGGTGTTTTTTTTGGATTGGAAGTGATGGTGACCCAGCCATGTACTTTCTCCACGTTACTTGTGGTTTATAGTTATCACCGCATTCTCCCACCTTCTTTCGTTCTCCTTTCTAAGAAGTCCTAACTTACTCATTATTTCCTTGTATGGAATCTGTTCCGTACTGTTAATTATCCTGATTGTTCTTTTATGTGGCCTTTTTGAAATAGGAACACAAGACCTACAGAATCCAAGATACAGAACTTCAGGGTTTGTACGCTGATGTAGTGATAACTTGTGTTATGTTCTCTGTTCCTTGCCTAATAATTAAATTTTTTGACCATGTACTGAGCTGATGTTTTTGTAGATAATGTAGTTCAAGATCTCTTTACTGAGTGGCAATATGTAATTCAGAGCTCATCACTTTTTCTAAAATTTGCATGAATAGGATTATGGTTTCTCACATATACCACATTATATTTACCAGCATTAATTTTGATGGTTTAATCACTCAGTGCTACAAAGGCACTTCCTATGTACTTTGTGATGAGCTCTCTTCTTTTTACTATACTAGATAGCCCAACATTGTCAGCAAGTTCTGTCACCTTGCTGTTTATCCCCTTATTCTGATCCTTTTTAACTTGAGTAATAGTCTGTAAAAGAAATCCTTGTGAGAATCTGTTGGTGACTTCCTCCACTGAGAAAGCTGTTTATTTTGTACTGTATTGTCCCCAGTCTTCTGTATTATTATTTAGTATACGTTTAATACTGTGGGGGCATAACCTTTGATTCTATAACAGCTTCATTTCTTTAAGCATCTTTAATCTCTCTTCTCCAATACCTCCAATATCAGTAGAGGATATCAAGTGGATCCACCTGGTCCACGTGCTCTTTGTCTCCTTCAGAGAATCTGGATAACTCTTTGAGGCATAACTTCTGTTTGCAAAGAAATTTTTACACTCACTAATATATTCTACTTTATTCCTCGATGTCTTAATTCTGCTTTGTTACAGTTTCCATCAGTAGTACTGATGTGAGACTTGGTGGATCTCTGAATCATCAGCAGAACCTTAATGACTGACATACTTCATGCCTTCAGTTCTCTGGTATTTAAGCAATTTAAGGGGAGAAAATGCTGTGTAAAACCAACAAACTAACCAGTTCTCTTTCTGTCTTAAGGTGGAGAAACAGAGAAGACTTGAAAGAATAAAGCAAAAACAGTCTCAACTACAAGAACTCATTCTACAGGTACAGTCAAGGTACTCTTGTCTATAGGGCAAGGTAACTTACATTTGTATTCCTGTTTTATCTCAGTGAGGGATGGGAGACACCTGAGAAGACTGTCTTGCCTTTCTTGAACTTTGCTGCCCCTGTTGTATAGGTGGCTTAGTTTTTCTGGAACAGTTGCTGAATTGTAACCGAACTCCTTTCCAGATTTCACCTAGTAGATTGTGGGAAGCAGCAGTCTATTCCCTAAGTCACTGTACTGGTGGTTCACCAAAGTATCCCTTAGTAATTCCATTACATATGCAGTAAGGATGAGAATCTCAGGAAGAGCTTGCAGAAAGAAAAGACAGCTGTGGAACAGCAACCTCTACAACTCTGATACTTATCAGCCTCTGTTTGCTTTGGATTTTGTTTTTAATTCCTGTTCATTTCATCTGATTCCATGACCAGAAAAGTACTTCGTTTGGTGACTTGCTGTAAGGTTTTAATATAACTTGAGTTTTAATAGTTGAGTAATTTTAGTTCTTAAGTTTGCTAATCTTTAAAATATGAACTTTCCATTCTGAAAAATTGTTGGTAAGAAATATAAGAGTAAAGTCACTGATCTTAGTTCAATGATTCAGAAACCTAATATCAAGATGTTCACATCCTAAACTGTAGCCTTTTTTTAGCATACCATTTCAGCAAAAATACAGTATTAATCATTCAACTATTATTGTGGAGTACAGTAGCTAGCAGGAAATACTAAACAGAGTGGAAGTAGGATGCTGTATGAAACTTGCTTTTTCCAGTCATTGTTCTCTTCTCTCTGTCACGGATCTGCTGAAGGATCTGTCCTGATGTAGTTCTTAGAAGATACATTTTTTTCCCCTCAATTAATTTTTATCATTTTGCATTTTTAATACTCTAGGTTTTGTCTATTGTTGCATCTTAAAATTCAGGAATGTGATGAATGTTCTCTGTTTGTTTCTGCATTTACATGCTACAACCGTTGTTGGTATTCATTGAGGGATTTTTAGGTTAACCAAATGTTGAAGGTTTAATTCACTCCCATATCACTCTTGCTTTTGTAGCAAATTGCCTTCAAGAACCTCGTTCAGCGAAATCGTCAGGCAGAGCAGCAGGCAAATCGGCCGCCACCTTCCAATTCTGTCATCCATTTGCCATTCATCATTGTGAACACCAGCAAGAAAACAGTGATTGACTGCAGTATTTCAAATGACAAGTGAGTAAACAAAGTTTTCTTTCTGGCTTTTGGTACACCTATGAGTTTTATGTCTATGTTAAAGAGTTCATCTACAATTGTTAAAACTGAGGTATGAATAAACATACATCTACCTTTTGTTGACTGAGAACTTGCAAGTTAGATGAGTT
Source organism: Anser anser (assembly GCF_964211835.1). NCBI lineage: Eukaryota > Metazoa > Chordata > Aves > Anseriformes > Anatidae > Anser > Anser anser. The sequence continues at coordinate 147,855,603 of NC_139720.1, read as the reverse complement.
AAGCATAATGTTGAATAGAAATAGAGCTTTGTAAAGCTATGAAACTTTGTAAAGCTATGGAAGTATGAACTGTCTAGAAATCTTAAAAGTGTATTAAGTTAGCTCTGCTGAATTTTTAGGTAATACTTTACCAAGTAGTGTAAACTTGCCATTAACACGATGAAATACAGCCAGCTGACTTGAAAACGGATTTTGCTTTTAGAACTGCTGTTCTCTGGTTTTGGTTCAAAAACCTAGGCTTTTCATCTGCTAATTAAAAGCTGAAAGTAGCAATCATTTCTGCTTGCACTATTAGCTTACAAGAAAAGGTTAAAAAAAAAAAAATGACACAGTAGACAGCTTTTGCCAGCAAGAAGAGAGGAATGGGCTTAGAGAAATATTGATCAAATGTGCAAAATACTTTAAGTGTTTAACTAGAACTTTTAATCTCTGTATCTGTTAAACCTAAAATGCATGTGTAGTTTTAATTTTAGTGAAGTTTAAGTGACTGGAAAGATGGAGTTAATTGAGACGTTTTCCCCCTACAGGTTTGAGTATCTATTTAATTTTGACAATACTTTTGAAATTCATGATGATATAGAAGTACTAAAACGAATGGGGATGGCCTGTGGGCTAGAATCTGGAAGCTGTTCAGCAGAGGACCTAAAAATTGCAAGGAGTTTGGTTCCCAAAGCTTTGGAACCATATGTGACAGGTTAGTTACTCTTGAGTTAATTTGTTTTCCTTCTTAACATGGAAATCGAGGAAAAAAACATGAGATCATTTAAGATCAGTTAATTTCCACTGGTTTGTGGTGTAGATTTATAAGTTTTCAAATGTGTGCTTTTTAGTGTATGTTAGGGAGCAAATAACATTGAGATTCTTAGAGAAGGCGCTGTTGCTGTTCAGAGAACTACATTTTGCATTGTCCCATGCCAGTAGATCTTTTCAGTGTGTAATTTTTTTTATGAGGACATTACTTATAGTTGATTTGTCTGAAAAGGGAAAAGGTATTAAGTGCAAACATGGTCATGGCTTCGTTTTACAATGTTTTATCATTTTTGCGCTATAATTATACTGAAGACTTCTCTGTTGCTCACTTCAAAATGTATAATTTATTTTGAATTTTTGCAGTCATTAGCTTTTTAATTATGAAATTTTGGGTATAGGGCATTAATATGTTGGTTTGGTTGTAAGACTTATTTTTTGGACTCTAAAAAGATTAAGCATTTTCACTGAATAAGAAGAGTTGAAATATTGCTGAAATACTTTGTTTTTACAGAAATGGCTCAGGGATCAATCAGCAGTGTATATGTCACATCTTCATCAGGTTCTGCATCAAATGGCACAAGATTTTCAGCCAGGTGAGTTGGAATTATCAATTAGTTTTGAAAATCAGTAAGCATGAAATAAAATTAATTACAGATGAAGTACTTTGAAACTAGTTATATTTTGATTAAATGTGGTGTGGATATGTGTTTGAGTTTATCCTCAGACATGGCTTTAACTTGACTAGAGGTGCTTCTTCCCAGTGTCATTAAAGAAATCTTTCTCAAGGTTTTGGAAAACAAATCGATCGGACTGCTGTTAATCTTGAAGGTGGTATTTTTGTTCTGAGTTTATGACAAGAGAGATACTTGTCTAAAGACATAATCTGGTCAAGATTCTCACTTGGTCATTGGTGTCTAGTGTAAAACTGAACCCTGGTCTTTGGACTTTAAACAGCATCAGATGCTGGTAGAACAATAAGCCATGACTTTGTTTAACTTTGTATGAGCATGTGCCATTTCAGTTAAGCATTTCATGCTTAACTAATATTTTTTCTCTTTCTGTATTACGACACTTTTTCCTTATGTAGTCACTACTGACTACCATTTTGTTATAGCATTAATTAAAAAAGATTCCCTTGTGTGAGCTTTGAGTTTTAAAATGACTGAAATGTTAATGAAATGTTTAACGTTGTTAACAAATACTGGAATGAAGCAAGTTGATTAGCTGAGCAAATCATCTGCAAAAGTGTTTGTTTTCTGCAAGTTTTTTGTTTTATTGTGTTTGGAAACTTAGCTTTATTTGAAATGTCAATTGCATTTGTCATAAGTGTCATGCAACTAATGCAGTCTGGGCAATTCAGAATGAGAAGGAAAGGGTAAGTTCTAGATTATGTAGGCTTTTTCCATAACAGTGACTTAGGTGTCAGAGTCACTGTCTCTGTCTATGCCTCATCAATTATTTGGGAAATTGCTATATTGAAATTCTTAAGGAAGTCCTAGTTTGGGGGATATTCCTTAAGCCATTTGTATTAACAGGCAAAACTCTTATATCCTCATCAGTATAAGGTTTTCTTCTGTTTCTCTGAAGGTGTGATCTTCTGGCAGCTTTTTCTCACCTGTTTGTCTTCCCTCAGAGTTGGAAGAAGGTCCTTGTAAAGAAACAGTATCTAGCTTTGAAAGTGTAATTGCATTAGCCATTTAAACGTTATATTTGGGAAAAAAATGCAACATTTTGTATATGATGAGCTAATTTTTTTCTTTGTTTTCTGGAAAGTCAGAAAAGTCAGTCTGTCTTCTGGAAAGTCAGGAAATAAGGGAAACATTTAAGCTCAGGGATACACAGGACTACCAGCAGTGGGGAGGGCAGCTTATACAGCTGCCCAAAAGAGCGCGAGGGGAACATAGCCTATTCCATGCTAGGGAAATGAAGCTCAGTGAGAATTGTGACAAAATACATTTAGAAAAGCAGAAGAGAGAAGGTACTGTCTTCTTTAGAGAAGTACTTCAAAAACTGGGGTGCTTGTTATTCCGCCAGTAGTGGAAAGAGGAGGTGGGATGTGCTTGGTTAATTATGGTTAGCTAGTTTACCACCAATTTCAGATCAAATAAAACAAAAGAAAGCACAGGATTAATTTATTCAAGATTAAAGAATAGGAATATAATTTTACTGAAAGTACTTTGAATTTGTGTAAAGATAGACTTCCAAACCTTTGAGTTAGTTCAACACAACAAGACTGTGCACGACTGATCGTATGTGTTAACTGGATTAAAAAAAATGACTAGCAAATGTATTTTTGAAAAAAGGATGAGTATCTGTCAAGTTAGAAATGCTATTTCAGTGATTTTCAGGAAGAAAGTTTTTCACTAATTTTAACTACGAATGTGAAACTTGATAATAAAAAGAATAGCAAAACAGCAAATAACGATGGAGGCAGAAATGTACTGACTACTAAAAATAAAATTCTTCTGGATACAGTTAATTATTCTAGGAACAAGAAATGTCAGACCATATCTACAATATGTATTACGGGGTCTGGGGGGGAGAACATATTTAAGTAAGAAAGTGAGGGCTCTCTAAATCTACTTGCTGTTCTAAGGGCAAATTTTCAGTTCAGGAATACTCTTACAGAGGATAAAAATTCAGGATGCTAAAGAGTTTTTCTTAAAACTAGAAAAGCACAGTGAGAATAAAAGAATTTCCAGTTTGAAAATACAGCATGGTAGTTGGCCATATAACAACAAAGAATTAACCAGGAGAAACTATGAATTCTTTACTCTTCCAAAAGTACTAATCTTGATTTGGAGATGTGATTCACTTGTGATGGAAGTGTCTGGTGCTACATAAAAATGTTTTGGGCCTTAGATAGCTGTTTACTCTTAAAAGTAAATATACCTTGAATGAAATTTGAAATACATGCTTGTAAAGCACTTGTGAAAGGATTCCATTGTTATATTAAACCCCATGGGACAAACATAGTAAGAAACATTTCGAAATTATTTCAACTGTTAGCGCTTTTGAGAAGCAACTTAGACGTATGCTAAAGACAATTTACAAAGAAGCAATGGCAGATCTGTTACAGGAATGGAGCAGATACATGATAATAGTTAAAAACACAGCAAACTAGGAAAAATTGTCAAACAATGCCAATGTTTTTTTCTTTTTCCAGTGACTTTTCCAATGGTGGAGATGGGATGTTGGCTACAAGTTCCAATGGATCTCAGTACAGTGGCTCCAGAGTTGAAACACCAGTTTCTTACGTAGGGGATGACGATGATGACGACGATGATTTTAATGAAAACGATGATGACGACTGATGCCCTTTGCTTGTAGACTATTTTTTGTTAAAAATTCAGCAAGCTTCAGGAATAAATTGTTCTAGGGAGAGAAGTCTCAAATTACTTTGCCCCGTCCCTCAAGGAAAATGTTGGTAAGCAGTTCTGAGTTTAGAAATTGCACCTCTGATAAGCAAACAAGGATTGTTTTATGTAGGATATTTTTAAATGTGGTGTGGATGTGTGTTTTTGATACCAGTGTGTTAATGCAGAGCCTTTATTTACTCGTTTTAGGGGGTTTTGGTTTATTTTATTTTTTTTTTTTACTTGAAGGAAAATGGATTTTGCCCCAAATGTTCTTGCTAAGTTTGCTAAAGAAATTGTAGACACATCATTGAGAAATAAAATGCTATCCTTCTGTGGAAAATGAATACACTGAATGGCAATTTATTTGGAGTGTATTTTGATTATACCACTTTTTGAGGGATAGTGAGCTAATGTAGTAGTGTTTTTTTTGTTAACCATGCAGTGTCCAAAGAACCAAACAAGAAAGATACGTCCTACTTTTTTACATGTTAAATTCCAAAAATGTTGTTGTGAACTTATTTTCCCTTAAATTATATCTAACATTATGATTCCATCAAGTTTATATACTTGTCACTGTATGTTGGGACATGAATTACAGAGTTTTTGGCAAATGTTTACTGCCAGTTGGTGCAGCTATATAAAATGTCTTGAAGGTTTGGAATGATTTATTGCTTATGGTAAAATTTGCCTGATTTCTTACAGGCAGACTTTGGAAACTTTTTATTATATAGTTGTTTACATACTTATAAGTCTATCATATAAAGACATGTACTGAAACAAATGTTTGTATTTGTTTCATAAGCATCTTCCTGTAATCTATTATAAAGTTGAAATTAAATATAGAGAATGTTTTAAGTTTTTTAACTCAAAATTTGTCAATCATTTTTAATAGTTCATTTTTATAAAAGGAATTTCAGGGCAGGTGGTAGTCTTTTTAAATCTATTCACAAACAATTAACTGCACAAATACTGTCAGCTGCCTATTCTAAGACAGTAGTCTTTTTATTGAAACACAAATAAACTTTTCTGTAATATTTTATGGAATATAAAGAGACTATAATTGTTTGACTTGTTTAACCTTGGCACTGTTAGTTTTTATTAATAAAACGCGCATGGGCATTTTTAACAAGCTCTGTGGTTTTTCTAATTTTAGGGTAATTTTAGAACATTTCACTTCCTCTCGCCACAAGACCTAGAATTAACTGTCTCAGGATACTGCATCTGCGCTACATAGGGCCCTGCCTTTTTGCTTTAGTTTAGCAATTTGTCCTTTTAGGTCTTGATATCTTTTGATGCAAAGAGCAATATTATGCACTGTGTACTCTCTTTTTTCATGTCTCCTTTCTTCAGTCCTGTTGCCCCTCAGAATGTCAGGCCGGGCTTCATACTCTAATCCAGCTGTTCTATTTAAAACCCCAAGCTTGCTGTCCTAACTTTTCATCCCATATTCCTCAGTCCTCAGCTTTCTGTTGTACATTCCCACATCCTCAAAACAGGTCTTCACATACTTTCCATATACTTCCACCTTTCTGGTACTTCAGTCTCTGCTCTCACCACCTGAAAGCACAGGTTACTGAAATGTCTCAGTCGCTCTCTCAGGCCACTGCCATAGTAAGGCTTAGATGCTTCCACAAGGGAGCCGCCGCAAAGACATGTTAGGGTAGCAACTGCTCCGTCTGTGGTAAAGGCTCCTCCATGTGTTTAAATTAAACCATGGGTTAAATATGAAGAATGTTACTGTTTTTCTCTCTGAGGGATTATGCCCTGATGCATATTCTGCGGTAATAGGATGTGGGCACATACTACAGAGCAGTTGATAATGCAGTGAACACTTTCTAATTGTATCAAACCCTGTACTAATATGAGTGAACAAAGAAAATTACTTAATTTTACAGGTCTGGAAAAAACTTTTTAGGGGAAGGCAAATTGAATGCTTTCTTTCTAAAGATACGTCATTCTTTGCAGTGCTGATGCTAGAAGCCATGTTCTTGTAGCAGGTGGGTCAGCTGCTTCAAATTCTTTTTGCCACTGAATGGCGATTTTTATCTGCAGAGCCCAACAATAGTTATCAAGGACCTTCTGTCCTAGTCCTAAGGGATTAGTACAGTTTTTCCTAATATTCTAAGTCTCCAATGTATGATTCAAGACTTACTTCAAAAGAGGGAGGCAGTACTGTATGGGGATGTTGGTGGGTGAGTGAGGAAAACTGAAAGCATCTACGTATTTTTTTTTTGTCAGTAGAATAGACCTTACATGGACTTTGTCAGGGCGGGAGTGGAAGTGTAGCAAAACTTGCACTTCAAAAGATGCTGCTTTCCTTGCTTTGGGTTGCTAATTAATCTCCAAAATGGGGGTTGGGAGTTTAAAACAAGCAGTATTACAGTGGCTTGGGGGCATGGATCTGTATTACCTCTGTTTCAGGAGTGCCTTCTAAAGGCAACAATCAGGAACTAGGGAAAGTATTCACTTTTTAATTACTTGCTAGGTTTCAGACAGTTACCTGGTCTTAGTGTTTCCATCTAGACCTAAGCAGGAGCTTAGTGAGGATGGTGAAGTAATGGAACAGGTTGCTCAGAGAGGTGCCGACTCCCACCCTTAGGGTTTTCGAAAGTGGGACAGGATAAAAGCGCGAAGCAAGGTAAACTCTGACCTTACCGCTGAGTAGGAATTGCACTTCGGGAGGCTCCTAGTCCCTTCCGGCCTGAGTTACCATATGAGAGTGTTAGAAAAAAGGGAGTGTTAGAAAAAAAGTTAGAAAATCCCATACGTCAGTCTCGTGAGTGGTCCCACAAATGGCTGATGTGGCTTGCCTGCATACTGAAGACTCGGTAAAAAAATAAATGGAAGCTCAGCTGATCTTCAGAAGCCATCAGAAGTTACCAAGCTCCTATGATGAACAAGGTAGCTAGCTGGGTAGGTGGAAGTGAAGACTGCCTGCCTTAGGATGAGACTTCCAAGCAGAAATACAGGTGAAGCTAAGAGCAAGCTGGAGGAGGACAATGGACACGCACAGGCGTTTCCTTCTTCCAACAGTTGTTTCCACTGGTAGCTCACCTGGCATTACCATGGTGCTCACCTAGCCATGCCTGCCTCTTGCTACAGGTTGGAGAAAGTATGCCAACACCGATGAGCAAAACATTAGCCAGAGAAAATCAAGATTGTTGATTACATATTTGCTGTAATAAAGGCAGAATGCCCGGAAATCCCTTGTCAGGCATGCCCCATCCCTGGGGGTGTTCAAGTCAGGCTGGATGGGGCAGCCTGGTCTGGTGGGAGGTGTCCCTGCCCGTGGCAGGGGGGTGGAACTGGGTGGGCTTTAAGGTCCCTTCCAACCCAAACCTTTCTGTGTGGTAGAGGATAAAGAACAGAGACTGGTGTTAATGCCAATGGTGCTTCCTTCCCTAGCCTTTTCCCCCAATGGATCCCATCTCTGTTGCACAGCTGATAGGAAACGGGACTGGCAGTCTGTCGCTGACAGCCATCCTCTGGTGTCACCACTGCTTGCCCCTCTCTCTGCACCACGATCACAAACTAACTGCCTTTGCTCCCAGGGTCTCTCGCTGAGCAACATCCAGTTAAACTCAGGAATCTTTTTTTTAACATGTATTTAGTTCTGAAATCCACTGCTTCAGTGTCTAATCAAAGAAAGACTCGTGTAGCCTGACAGTTTTATTTTCCCATTTGTATTGGTTACAAGTATCGATAATCAAGTATCTCTAATGTTGTAGCTGAGTGCAGGTATATTGTATATATGTATATGTACTAATGTGTGCATAGGTATGTATTTCAAGGAATTAGAGACTTGCAATAGGAGTGCTTAAAAGGCTGATAAATGGGGCCAGTTTTAAACTTCAAAACTACTAAATTCATTAACAACACTTTGTGCTAATGGTTAGTTCTTGTTTGTAATTAATCATAATTGCTACTTCCATAAAGCTGTTAGCCTATGACAACTGGATGCTAAGTTAGCTGTGGCCGTGCAGCAGTTGCTGTTGCACAGCTGGCGTTGGCAGCTGAGGTCCTGCCTATCCTCCAAGGTGAAGGTGATCAGAGAGCTCCTTCCCCAGAGCACCCAGAACCAGGCAGACCGTCTGTCTGTCTGTCTGCATCTTTCCCCAGCCCCTGTTGGTGCTTACCCCACCTGCAGAAAGCGGGGTGTCAGCTGCCCCCTGCTCCTGAGTGTGCTTTTGGTTCTGCCGGTCACCCCTCCTGTGCCTGGGGCAGGACGTCCGGCCCATTTTCCTTCCTGTCCTCGTTTTGGTCTCGTCGATTCTGTCACTTGGATGTCTCCAAAGCACAACTGTGCGAGTTTTTTTTTGCTTCTTCGATGGCTACATGGCTCGCCACATGAAATGTTTGCACGTTCTCTTAGGCTGTGCTATCGCAGTATTACAAAATACCTGCATGCTGTTGGTTCTGCTGTTTAAGTATGCTTATATTTGGGTTCTAGGAAAGGTAATGTTAATTATACCCAGGTCAGTTCACAGGTGTTCACTTCAACTACGCTAGCCACAAACCTTGCTCTGCGTTGTTATTACCTGTAATTCCCGTAAAGAAAGAGAATCCTCTCAGATGACCATAAGTTAAATCCAACTTCAGGGTGAAAATCATTGTTCTTAAAGAACCAGAGGTGGAGGACCTGCATACAGGTTTTGACTGTAGAATGCATGGTCTTCCATTCAACACGGGGACAGGCTTGTCTCCTCCTTACGTTTGTCCCATCAAAGGCCTTTCTGTAAGATTGTAGATGTAATTCTGAAGCTGTGGCTGTGCAGATACCTGGTCAGTGGGAAATCTGTTCTGCATCTTCCTGTTCTGTGCTGTAGTGCTAACTAAAATGTGAGCTTCTAATACTGCATTGCCTGACTCCAACGTGCAGGTTGTAGAACCTAAATCAAATATGGTCAAGCAGAGAATCTGCCTATGTTAGAGACAGCAGGGGGACAGTTCTCCGTGATCTTGGTAATATTTAAACGTTTTGCTTACAGACAACCTCGAATTACTTTTGAGCATGAATGACTATTTTGGTTATCAAAAATATTTTATTGTTTCGTAGTTCTCTGTATTATTTTGGAAGGATGTGCAGGAGGAAGAGACCTGTGTTCCAACAAGGATGTAAAACTGGTTTTCATACAGTTCCTTAAAAGAGAGGCAAGGCCCCAATGTAAAAATTGAAACATGGAAGGACGGGGAAAAATTCCTATATGAGGGTGCGTTTTCTTATTGTTTCTGAAATGCAGAATGCTCATATTTTTAAAGAATAGGCTCAAATACCTCTTCTGGTTTTGAATTGGAGATATTCCCCTTCAACCGGATTCCTTGTGTGACCTGGGTGCCCGAATGTCACTGTTGTAATGGTGAGGCTTACCTTTTCCATCTTTCTAACATGCCCAGGCAATGAAGGGTTTCTTCTGTCGGATTTCTTTTTTTCTGTATAATGTTTGTTCTTTGGCTGAAGCAATCTGGACTTCATCTAAGATAAATATACTCTACAGGCACAGCAATCCTGTGTCTTCGTATTGTTCGTTTGGGCTAGACTTCTCAAGTTTTAGATTCATTTAAAGATTTCATTTTAACATTTTCATTTTTCCAGATTATTCCAGGTAACCCAGCAAGCCCTATAAAGCTATTCTACTGCGAGGGTTGGAGAGGGGAAGCAAACAAAACCAGCAGCCCCTAATAGCTAAATGAACACAGTTCTCCTGGATGTAACTGAGTGTTACAGTCTTACCGAGCATTTTTATTGTTGGACAAAAATTACAAGTGGTAGGTACAATAAAAGCTGTAGCCTAGAGGCCAGTTTCAAGTTCGCTTCTTTTGCAGCCATTGATTTGTCAGTAGAAAATTCTGGCTTGGCTAACTAGTACAAAAAAGCAATGTATGGAGATACAGATAATTTTGCTACCCCTTTATAATTTAAACATCCTGTACAAGACAGATTGAGAATCGTATTACCATGTGCTATTTCAAACTTTTTCTAGCTATCCTAATTATTTCTACAATATTTAGTATTATACATCAATTATTTATTACGGTTTGAAAAGTAAATGAAAATGGTGTTTTGATCCTGTACTTATTTTCTTTGAAGACACATCTCGGTTTAGAGGAAACTTGTTTTGTACAAGTATTTGCACGGAGGCACAAGCAAGCTATGTACATGCAGGGTGATCTCTATCTCCTTCACACACGGAAAGCGGTATCTTGATTTTTAGTTACATGGGTTGCCTTTCAGTAGAAAATGTCTATTTTCACTGCAATTTGAGTCAATTTATCTGGAAATCATAGAAAATAAATACGAGTGAAAGTGGTAAAAGGTAAGTCACTCTTCACAGATGTCTTTCAGAAGTGTCTCTGCTGCTGCTTAGTTTTCTATTTTCAATTTAAATTCCACTTTTCCTTCGTACGGATCATGAACGTTATCAAAGGTAATCCCAGCTCCAATGATTTTGCACACTATTTTGAGTTCTACGTTCCTTGTAATGTTGAGGAATTTCACAGCTACCAAAGGATTGCTGTAAGTAGGCTAGGAGAAAAATAAAAAAATGGGTACTTTAATTTTACATTATTGATTTCAAAATAAACTCTTGAAATTAACCTTCTTTCCAGTTCACGTAAGATCACAGAAGTGATCAGACAGACATTTCATCTTATACGCAGATGAAGAAAATCCGAGCTGATGTAAATGAGCACCCACCTGTGCCTTTTTTCCGTAGTAAGGGAAGTAGTGCAGGTTGAAGGTGCCGTTCACTGGGTAGTAGTCCACCTCCAGCGGGCGAGACTCATCGCCCTGTTAAAGCAAGAGAGGAGATTTGTTGGCCAGCCCTGTGCGAATGTTTTATTGCTGTTAAAAGCTGCAATAGTGCGTATTAAAACTCGAGTTCAGCAGTCTGTTTAGTGCCAATTTTATTTTTCATATAAATGTGGAAATCTCCTGCCGTTACTATTGCCAAGAGAAACAGCCAAGTGTTCTTTTGTGGCAGTTGTGAACTCAATGAATTAGGATCTGCTGAAATTTGCAGAAAGCCTGGAGAAGTTGCTCTGGTTCACAAGCTTCACTACTAGGAGAGGAAAACAAATAGCAAATGTTTTTGTGTTTTTCCTGCAGCATGGAAAAACAATTTTAGATGATTTAAAAGAAAACTTTCTTTTTCCTTTTTTTTTTTTGGCTCTTAGGATGCCTGCTGGTGCCAGAAATTGCCCAGAACTAAGAACATTCCTACTGTACTTTGCCAGAACGACCCGATTTCCAGAGGTGCAGGGTGACCTTTCTGTCACAGCTTGCTCTCAGACCTGCAGTGCTTGAAACCTTTGAGCCCAGACCTCATGCACTTACTACGTATGTGCAGTCCACTCTCGGTGCAGTGCCGTTACCGGGGTAAAACTTGATAATCTGAAACAGAAAGCATGCGTTCGGTCATCTTGGAATTTGTTTCCAGAGACAAAGATGAACAAACGATTCACTGAGCTTCAGATGCTGCTTAAAGTGCTTCTGCATAAGGCACTGACAAACTGATCAGCTCGTCTTAGGTACCCGGGGGGGAAAAACTTCTTGGGTTGATATTTAGGAGTCAGGACTGTGCATCCCGGGCTGGTCAGTGCTCTAACACACCCAGGGTGGGTAGTGCTGCGCCTCCTGGCACATCCAGCTCATCGCCTGCATGCAAGGGTTGCTCTTTCCGATGCCCAGGCAGACGGGTGTCCCTTAAAGCGGGTAGCTGTTTGAAAATTACAAAGGAGCTGTGCTTGTCATTATCTCTCCTACTAGGAAGCCTTGGCTTGAGCAGAAATTCTCAAGTCTACTTGATCCTGTAAAAATAGGGGATAAATATAATAAAAAGGGTCGTGCCCTGTGGCAGCACGGGCAAAAGGAGGTAAAGTCCCTTGAGCACTGCAAACATGCCTTTCCGCTGCCCTGGCTGGCATGCAGCAAGCAAAAACTTTCCTTGGGGAAAGTGTGCTTGTTCCCCTGCAGAAATCAGGTGCGTGGTTCTCCTCTCACAGTTGGGTCTCGCACAGATTCTTGAAAATGTTCATCACCCAAGTCTAGTGTGTGAACCAAAGCAGAATTAAGTGGTTTTGTCCATCAGGAGCTGATGGAGAATATGAGATCCTCATTTTGTTCTGAAATTGAATTAGAATGCTCAGTGTCTTTCCTGGAAAAATTAAATGCTTATGCCCTTTTCTATGTCCTGGAAAAAAAAAAATATATTCACTTTCTCCTCCCCCATAAAATATGTTGGTGGTGGTTTTTGCTGATACCCATATCCACCTGTTTTGAATTTTGTCTTTTACAAGTTCTGCTAAAGATTTTCCTTGCAGGTTGGAGAAATAAGGTGTGCAAGAAGCACTTCTCTGAAATCACTATTTACGGCTCCATCTTCACACTTTTAACTGAAGCCACAGGATCTGTGTATTGCAGGAGAAAACATTTTACGTAGCAGTTTGTCAGATGGGAGCACTACAGAGATGCTAGCAAAACAAACCCCAAAGCTTTAGAGACCTTTCGTAGAGATTGTCCTCTGTTACTTTCCTAGGGGTGGTGGGGAAGTCTCGCTATTTCTGTAGCAGCTCTGTGGGTGTCTCAGGAAAAGCATGGTCATTTGCCTGTCCTGTACAAAGCAGAGGCTAGCTCCTGGGGCAGCAGGCTGTAGAGCAGCTCCCCAGATGAGAATCAGGAGGCCTGGTGGCTCTCGACTAATTATTTCTTCTCTGCAGTCTGAGGCTGTACTTACCCTGTTCATTTTTATAATAAAGCAAGGTTTTCCTTCCGGGAATCCAAAAGTAGGATCTGCGATGCCAGAGCAGTTCTGAAGCATATCTGATGTAAACTTGCAGGACAGCTTTGTGTTATTTGGGCCATCAAAGGTGTCCTGGATGAAGTACTTGTCACCTGTGCAGTTGACGTTCAGATGCTGAGCAGCAGGGGTATACGCTAGGTTCGTGAAAGAAAGAAACATTCCTCTCTGAAGCTTCTCATATAGAAGTCATACACCCCAATATCAGGCTGCAGCTTCTACAGGGAGACTATGTCGAGTGAAATTGGGATTAGATGGAAAGCAGAGAGTTTAAATTGATTTTTTTTGTTGTTGTTTTGTTGTTAGAATACCCATGGGGAAAAAAAAAGATCAAATTGAGTTAAGGATGACAATTGGCGTTGATAGCTCCATATAAAGGCAATTTCAAATACAATTTTTCTCAATACATGTATGAGAAACACAGAAATAAGAAGTTAAGGCTCACAGGGAATATAAATGTATTAAGATACGAGCAGGTAAATGGAACGCCTGACCTGTTTCGACTATGCTCTTTGATGACAGTATGTACTGGCCCCACCGGACCTACTGTGGCACTTTCATACTTGTAGTCACAGACATAATTGATTCATTTAAATTAGACTGGTTCTGAAAATCGGAATTGGCACTGAGATGTGATAAGGGAGATGTGACAGCTCGTTTCTTCAGCATGATGCAGGAAACCTCATCACTTCTGTTACCTGTCAGAAAGGTTTGAAGGGTCGTCACCAGTCGCTCCCAGGTTTTGTTTTCAGATATGTTGTAGTAGATTTGTAGTCCTCTGTCCCCGTAGACGTCCGGCCGTAACGTTACACCTTCGTAAGGGAAGGCAAAGCAGCAGAGAGGTGCCGGGCACCAATTAGTTTGCTTAAATTGACAACAGCCTTCGTGCTGCGTAAAGACTTGTGACTGCGAGCATTTGTGATGCCCAGGCTGTGCTAGAGGGGTTACCTGGGATTTCCCCAGGACTTGTTAAAAATAGCATTTACATTAACATCATCAGGTTAAAGAAACTGCTGGCTGAGGAACAGCTCTTGGAAAAGCCACACTTGGTGTTTTACAGGAATTATTTTTCCAGCAAACATCAAACTTACAGAATATTGAGAAAGAAAGCTTCAAAATACAATAACAAGCAGGTAATAATTTTTATGGCTATATCTTCAAATTTTTTTTTTTTGTAAAGACGGGGGGGAGGGGGTGTTAAAGCTTTAGTACCAGGCTCTGATGATCTGCTAATCCTGTCTTGTCCCTCTATCACTAAGCTCTACATCTATTCCTAATTCCATGTCTCCGCCTTATTTTTGCTTACCTGGCCGCTGGCCCAGCACACCCCACAAGGGAGGGCTTCCCGCTCTCTCTCCCAGGGACTTTCCACGCAGGTGGCAAGCACAGAAATACCCACGCCAGGCTCCTCGCCCCGGCCCCCCCATCTCTCAGGACATCCCCAGAGCCTCCCAGTGCCTGGGGCTGGAGCAGAAGCCAGGTTTCCCCCAGGGCTGAGCCCTGCCCCGAGGGCTTCTCCACTTGCAGGTGACTGCGCTGTGCTCAGGCACTGGTGGTCTCAGCGGCGTGGTATGCATAAAGGAACTAAATGCACTGATTTATTATTATTATTTTAATATATATATATTTTAATTGGTAAAGTGTTTTCAGGATGAGGTTAAGTTTTGCAGGGATGGTTTGGGCAGCTGCTGTACCTGGGGACTTCAGTTGGTCTTGATAGTCCGGCTCGTAGGGGTTCACCGTTCTCATTAAGGAATATATGGAGAGCGCGAACAGCCCGGTCATCACCACGTAGAAGGCCAGGTAGTACAGGCTGATCCACACTGGGGAAAAAAGGAGGTGAAAAATCTCATTTTAGAGCCAGGCAGAGCAGCGATCCCTCCATGGCTGAGCCCATCGCAGCAGCGGCAGCAGCAGTTGCCTTCCCATCCTCAGCCCCAAGGATATTTTCCCTGCGAAGGGATGGGAGTTTTGGATGTTTTTCTGCACACTCAGAAGAATATCCTCCCACGAAAACCTGGCACTGCATCTGTTCAGCTCTACAAGAAAGCAAGCGAAGGGTCCTTGAGCTGACACCGTGAACACAGCAGCTGATGGTGTCACATCGACAGGGAAGGACCGGCTTTTGAGGCAGTTGGCACCTAGCTCAGGTTGTTTAAAGCTTAAAGGACGGTGTGGCTTCTTGAAGATGACCACTGTAGACCATTCAGCTGCTTACGACACACAGACTAACCAAAAGAGCCAATGTATTTCATCAACAAAAACAAGCTGCTGCTTGTATTGTTTGGATCAGGGAGTTCAGCATTTCAGGTGTGCTGATTTTAGACCTGTATTGCCTCTGACATCCGAAACCACCTTCAGCAAAATGCACCATCTTCCATTTCATTACGGCGTGAGATTTAGAATAATGCTCTGTTTCTGTATCTGTGTGCGTAGTGTATACACAAATGGGAAAGGTTCACATTTTGGTCCGATTTTTGTTTTTAAGGATGGCCCATAAGCTGCACTCACAAGTTTCCCACAAGAAAAAAAAAACCTTCTGGAAGCTTGCAGCTACCCTTAGGGTCTGTGGGAAGAGCAGGGACCCTCTTTAATGTGTTCAGAGCTGCACTTCTCAGAGCATAGCTCATAAAACACATTGTTGTTGCAGACACAAGTTTGGCTATGGAGAGGGAGACTCAGCTGAAATATGCATTAGCCTGCTATGATAACAGATTTACTAAACAGACAATAATTTAGAAAGGAAATTCAGAAAAGCAAAACGCGTTTCCAGAGAACTGGACAAAAAACATTTTCTCACAGTTCCCCAGCTAGGTCTGGAGAAGAAGAGCACCAGTGCAGGCATCTACAGTACGCTGCTGCCATGGCGTTAGCACCATCCAGCCCGATGTCTGCAGTCCTGAGCAACGCAAACCCACCAAGGAGCAAAATTCTCCATACAGCAGAAGCCCCTGGAGTCAGCAATGGCAGAATCGTATTATAAATGTACCCTTGGCTAGTAATGGTAGCTGTTAACATGTTAGATTTTGTCCCTACCAAATATCTGGGACACGATTGCTTAAAATACTTAAAATATATTTGCAGGATCAATTACTTGGAGCGGTATTTTGATCTAACTGACCCAACTTAGAGGGCCACTCTAGAGATGGATCAGAAGCATATATGAGAACTGATGTTTTCAACAATTAGGAAAAAAATCTACCCATCACCACATTATATCCCTTTCATCAGAACAACGCTCCCTCCCCCTTCAAGGTTTCTGAGGATACCGAAGGAAGAGGAGACCCCTGTGTATGGAAACGTACCCCAGTTTATCAAGGTCCTTCCCATGAACAGCTTCGTTTCGGGATTCCAGACAAAACGACGGAAATTTTCCATCCGTTCACTGCAGGTCTTCTTTTCGTTTAAAGTTGCCATTTTGTCACCAAATTTCCCCCAAACACGTCCTCCTCAGAAACTGAGAAATACAAGGGGTGCCCAAACAGTTGCCCAAGGGAACTACTTCGGTTTTTATACCTTCTTCTCTGCTGAAGGTCAATGAGATTGCTTCCTATTCCAGTGAAAGCCCCTACCCACGACTATCAACCCGCAGCAGATACAGTTCTTTATAAGCAGTGCTGATAACGACTGGGTGGCCAGGCTGGCGAAGGAAAGTTGGCTCCTATCAAATGCCCTTCTACTTTCTCTCGGCCACCGCAGTAGATTGGCAGAATTACGCATTTTGCAGAGTGCCTTTAGGGCTTGAGATATACCCGGTGTGATAGCGGTTATCTAAGCAGATAAAGCGAAGGAGAAATTGTTTCTCTCTGGTTTTACTTCTTTTTTTTTTCTTCTTCTTCTTCTTTTCTTTTTTTTCCAACTGACCTGCAGATACCCAATGCAATTCTCCCACTACAACCCATAGCATTCTTCTCAGAGATATGGGATCGCAGTGGGGTGACTTGGGCAAAACCGGCTGTTTCCTGTAGTGCTTGCCACATTTCAGAGCTGGGGAATTGAAGATAACACTTTTTATGCGACCTCTGATGATGCTGACTCCAATTCAGAGGGTATCCTCACCTCCTGTACTGACTACCCCGACTCTTTCTCAGCACATACTGAAAATCGGAGAGCTGATGGCTTCCTCCATGCCCCTGGTGCAAGGTGAGCTGCAGCCAGCGTTTGCTGTCCACCAGGAGAAACAAATCAGTGAGGAGCCGGGCTTTGCGGCATGGAAGGTGCCTTGGGAAAGAGGTGGCGTCAATAAATCTGCATGGTTGCAGAAAAAAACACAAGGCGGAGCAAGGCTTGTGCTTTAGAAATCCCTTCCAGTCATGCTGCTGTTCTTGCTTCTTGTTGGAAGTCATTCACTCGTGCCATTGCTCTCTTCTTGGACCCTGGTAATGTCAATCCCCAAAATTGCCCTTTAATTCAACAGGGGCAGGACTTCATCCCTTTTAACTAGGTGTATCGGCACGCCCTGCCTTTCGCTCACTTCACTGGACGTGGTGTGGTGGCAAAATCTTTAAAATGGGAACATGTGAAAAGCTTAACTGGTAGGCTTTTGGTTATTTGGATGTTGAGACAGCTGTAGGTGATCCTCTCAGATGGAGTAATATGGCAGAGGGGGTTGTCACCTAAATCGTGCTGAGTTTCTGAGAATAGATACAAATTTAGTGTGCTTTTCTGCCTCAGATCAGGCAGCATGATTGTTTAGTGTAATAGCGACTGAGTTGGGGTGATTTTTCTTGTTTTCAGATGACAAAACAGGAACCAGGCCAACTAAAACAGAACTAAGATCTACAGACATTTGTCCAGCTTGTATTCCCCATAGAAAGGGGAAGGTGAGCAAAAAGGTGCTTTAAGTCATCACACCATGAGCTGACCAATATTTAAGACAAACATGCTAAAATAAGACAAGGAGATTGGGCAGTGGCCTGAAAAAGATGCAAATCAAGCACTTACGCTGAGGTTAAAAGGATTGTCAAGGTTCCTATGAAGCAGTTTTGGAAAGGATAACAAAGACGTGAAGGACCTGGAGGTAAAGCAGGCAGGAAAACAGCAGGTCTTCAGTGTGATTTCAGTGTTTCTGTGTGGATCAGTAGCCATCCCGGTTAATCCTCTGGAGGGGAGTCACTAGATGTGGAGTTAATTTTAGGGAAAAAAAAAGAAGGAAAAGTAAATTTTGACACTGCTTGCAGAAAGGTGATGATTCAGCAGTACAAACCTTCAGTATGTAACTAAATCTAAACAGCTTAGTAATTCATAACGAAATAACATCCCAAATTATGTTCTAAAGGAAAACATTGCCGCTGCTGTGCTCACGCTCTGCCGGGTGGTGTGGAGGCCAGCAGGGCTTCTGCCGGGGTGGCAGAGCTGAAGCCAAAGCGTGCCTACATTTGGGAGGCTGTGTCCTGCCGCCTGGAAAGCTGCCACTAAGCCCTGTGAAACCAAGGCCAAGGGTTTCACGTGGTCGTCCTCTCTCTTGTGGAAACCCAAAACTCCTCTGAGCTCGGCACCGTTGTGCACAGGTCTGGCTGTACGGCCTGAAGGAGGCTGTGGGACCAGGGAGGCAGAGCCGCCTGCGGGAGGGCAAGAAAGGGCCTTGGGATGCCAAGGCAACCGTGTGCTGCAAGGACACAAAGTGACCTAAGTGGGTGACTTAGATTAAAGTTCCTTATTTCTAAGCTGGAGCTAGAAAAGTTCATTGAAAATTGCAAATGGAAACGTGCAAAGTTAACAGCAGCATCTACAATAACAGGTAAGGGTAAATGGGAAAATTATTACAGATGGAAATCTGCTCTGACTGGAAGCGCCCAAAATGCAAATTACATAAATGCGTTAACCACATTAATACAACAGCATAAATAAAATGACTATAATTGAATTATATCCTTATTTTGTAACGAGCTAGACACCTCATTTTAACTTATGCACAAATTAAATACATACATATATTAAAACCAATCAATTACAAAGCACATTTACATTAAAAAACAGAAGGAAAACAAAGGGTGAAAGCCAGATGGCAGTGGGTGGTCACATAGAGAGGGCTTCGCTCTTCAGTATTTGAAATCGTCAGTGGAAATGTCAGTGAAAATGAAGGATGCCAATATTTGGAGAGGGATGCAGCAGTAGATAAGAGTGGAGAAACTTGCATTTTATTGAAGAAATCGCTAGGAGTTTCTTAATAGAAAGACTTGCTGGTGCAATCTTGCCTGATTTCTGAAGACAACTAAAGAAAGAAGTGGCTAGAAAATAAATCACTACTTATTAAGTACAGACGTCCTCCTGGACAACATTTGGAAGCACGCGGAAGGCAAGGAGGTGACAGGGCCTGACTAAGTGAGACGACCTTGTGGTACGACCAGCCTGGTGGGCAAAGGCAGAGCCGAGGACACCACGAACGTGATGGCAGCAGAGCTCCTGGTGCGGTGTCCCCACGAGATGGGAAGTGGCCGGGCAGCTGGGGCCACAGAGCAGTGGTGGGCACCCAGCCAGGAGCCGTGTCCCTCAGGGTGTCCCTGCTGGGTGCCAGGGCTGCCGAACACCTTCACTGAGCCCTGGGTGCACCTCAGCAGGCTCCCTGGGGACACCACGGCGTGGGGCAGCAGTGGGCATGCTGGAGAGCAGGGCTGCCACTCGGAGAGAGGTCACCAGGTGCCCTCCAGACCCCCCTGAGCCCTCCAGACCCCCTTATTCCAAGCTGCTTCACCCAAATCAGACGACTATTATTATTTTTTTCCCCAGTTTGATATCTAATCAGGACAAACTGCTTGCTTTTGGTTGAGGTTAGACCCACCCACCCTCTCCGCTTGCCCCGTGAGACCCCCAGCAGCAGCAGCAGCAGCAGCATTCCCCCACCCCATGGCCCTCGCTCTGCTCCTCAGTGAGAGACCAAACAGGGCAGAAAAGGCGCTCGGGCTGAAGCCCCCATGAGATGTGACTGCAGAAGCTAGTCTTTGCATGGATTTAAGTGTTTTGCACGGATTTAAGTGTTCTGAAGCGTTCTTCTGAAAGGTAGCGCTCAGGGAAAGCAGTGAGTCCCCTCCACATCGTGCCACAAAAAGTCCCCCCGATGGGGTGCCTGCTGTGCTGTCACCTCCGCAGTCTTGTCCCACCGTCCTCCTTCTGCTAAGCCCCAGCAGAGAGGTGACAAGGGGAGGCTCAGCCAGGGTCACACCTTCTCGCTTGAGTGGGTTTAGAAATTTGCCGGGGGGAACCTGGGGACTTCCCAGCACTCTGCAGACTCGGAACTTGGGTGTTTCCTCTGCAAGGCTGGAGGAAGAGCTTGGAATGAAAAGATTTCTAACAACAGCTTTTCCTCCGAGGGTTTTTCTGAGCTGTGACTGCAGGGAGATGATACCGGGTCTTACCTTAATTAATTAATTAATTCGTACCTTAATTTACCCACCAAATTGCAAAGGAGGCCACGGGAACCTGCCTCTTCTCATCTCCTGCCGTGCTTCGTGGATGTAAAACTGGAGAAGGAAGGCTGTGAGCCGAGGGCACTGATGCCTGTGGGTGGAGGTAAAAGAAACCCGGGGTAAGCAATTTACTGGAGATCAGGGTCAGGAAACATGGGCGCAGACAGAGGTGAATTCACAGCTCTCGTGACGTGCCACCCACATGGCACAGCCGGGCCATGGGCACGGGCAATGTGCAGCTGTGGCAAACAGGGGACTTCCACGGAAATTTTGTGCATGTGAATGGGAACGAGCGCTGCCTGTCGAAAGAGGTTTATTAAGGTAGGGTGCAGCTACAGCTATTTCAAGGGCTGAAGGGCTCCCAGCCACTGCAATAATTTGGGAGGACACTGGTCACTGACCAGTGGACAGCTCCCCATGTCTCCATGGGAAGGTTCCTGGTCTAAGCACCTCCTTGCTGTAGCCCATTGGGATTCAATCTGTGCCCATTTTCCTCATCCGAACACGCAGAGCTACCCATCAGCGTCAAGTGCACTGCCCAGATGCCCTGGTCTTTCAGCCAGCTCCGCTCTGTTTGCTCTGCCAAAATCCTACAGCCTTTTGTCCTTTGGTTGCAGAGCTGTGGCCAGGGGGTGGGCATGCGTGCGCGCTCCATCCAGAGAGCAGCGAGGTGTTTAATGTACTTGG
The DNA here is from genome assembly GCF_964211835.1 of Anser anser. Lineage (NCBI taxonomy): Eukaryota > Metazoa > Chordata > Aves > Anseriformes > Anatidae > Anser > Anser anser. The sequence goes on along the minus strand of NC_139720.1, from coordinate 147,834,606 downwards.
AGCTGCTCGAGCGGGGACTGATGTTTGCTTTCCCCAGCTGGTATTTAATGTCTGCATCTCCGACCTTGGGCTGGCCGCTGGGCTGAAGGACGGCCAAGCGGCAGGGGGAAGGTCGCACAAGAGTGTGGCACAGGACTGGAGGTGAGACCGCGGCCCCGTTTCCCCCTCCTGGGTGGGCGGCAGCACTCGCACCAGTTTTGAGGGTTGCTTCAGGCTCTCCTGCCCAGCCCAGGTGGTGGTGGGGATGTTGAGTGCATTTCCCTTCTCCTGCTGACCTCAGTGTGAGCAAAGCAAAATCTGGTATCGGGGAGGCCCAGACTTTCCAAAAGAGTAATGGAGAACATGCTCAGGAGAACAGTGCTGCTGTGATCAGTGGTAGCTAAATTTGTACATACAAAGAGGGTTTGTACAGTCATTAAGCTTGAGTAATAAGCCTGAACCTCTCTTTCTGGAGCACCATGCCTGAAAGGTTAGATCCAGCCTAGGATGCTATCCCTCTGAGATGTTCTCAGCAGAAATGGATGATGGCACGCCTCATACAGTGGTGGCTGAGCCTGCTGTATGCAGAGCTCATTGCAAGCCATGCCTGCCTGCACTGCTGTAGGTCTGCATGGCACCGAACGAGAGCTCAGTGTCAATGTTAGTAAAACATTAACATCACTCAGTCACGATAACAGGATGCCAGAAGGGAAATCCGTCCTGGTTCAGCAGGGCCTGGAGGAAGGCATCTGCTGGGCTCCCTTCCCTCTGCATGTGGAGACTGAGGCTCATCTCCTAAGGGAGAAATGAGTTTTCTTTCTGTTTGGCCCACGGCTGTTTTCTGTATTAAAAGGTCAGAAGTTGATCAGATGTGTTAGGCTTGCTGTGACTTTCTGGGGGAGGCAGTAAACAAAATGTTTTGAAAGTTTCTGAAATCTAAAATTCAGAATGCAAAAGAATGCAGCAGAAATTGTTGTCAGTGCCTCAGATGGTGGAGCATGGTGAGGGGATGCTTTTCATGTCCAGGACTGTATTTAATTTCAGTCTTTTTCTTTTTCTTTTTCTTTTTCTTTTTCTTTTTCTTTTTCTTTTTCTTTTTCTTTTTCTTTTTCTTTTTCTTTTTCTTTTTCTTTTTCTTTTTCTTTTTCTTTTTCTTTTTCTTTTTCTTTTTCTTTTCCATTTCCTTTTCCTTTTCCATTTCCTTTTCCTTTTTCTTTCTTTTTCTTTTTCTTTTTTTCTTTTCTTTTTCTTTTTCTTTTTCTTTTTCTTTTTCTTTTTCTTTTTCTTTTTCTTTTTCTTTTTCTTTTTCTTTTTCTTTTTCTTTTTCTTTTTCTTTTTCTTTTTCTTTTTCTTTTTCTTTTTCTTTTTCTTTTTCTTTTTTTTCTTTTTCCTTCTTCTTTTTCCTTCTTTTTCTTTTTCCTTTTTCTTTTTATTTTTTGCTGCATTGTGTGTTTCACTAACTACCCCTTCTATTTGCTCCTCTCTTGTGTTTTGCAGCTTGACAAGAGAAAACTTGTTGGCATTTTTAAGATTTGAGGAGAACAGTCGTTCTGCATTTGAAACTAAAGACATCAAAGTTGCAGCCTGAGGAATTCAGGGGAAGAAACCAGCGAAAATATCTTAGAGTTGTAATGTTCCTACTGTTTCTAGCTTTGGGATAAGTGTGGTAAGAACAAGGGAGTTTAGGGGGAAGTGCAATGCTGGTCTTACGACAGCAGCATGACCAAAACTGTGGAAAAAAAGCTAAAAAGAGAAGCAAAGCAGCCTCTCTTCAGGGCTGACCTACTGCTCACTGTGGTATTCCAGAAGGACCTTGGCTGGCCTCTGCTTTTCTGCTCTGCTCCTGTTTGTCCGAGGGCTGCTGACCTGACCCCACTATTAGCCCAGCCAGCTCCCTCCACTCCCACCCCACCTCCTGAGAAACTAAAGGAAACTACTGCCGTGAAACCTTGCTAAACTGAGTGCAAAAATAAATCTATCAAAACCCAGTGACGTTCCTTTCAGACTGACAGTGAATGAGTGCTAAAGCCTGGTGTTGTGGACGCAACATACAACTGCTTGTGGTGTTTTGTGAATGATGGAGGGTAATGAGGTCCTTGGAAACATTAAGCATCCCATGAAACATCTCCAGCAGTTCTGGCCTCTTCGATTTTTGCTGAAAGGATTTCTCTGTCTGCACAGACGATCACAGCCCATGGAGTCCCATGTGGTGTTGCAAGGGAATAAGCCACATGCCCAGCCGAATGGCCTGCCTCTGTTACATCAAAAGCGTTATTTATGGGTGAAGAAGATGATACACCACAAACAAAGCCAGTAACTTACTCTTAGTACTTGGTATCTTCAGAGTATAATCACTATTGTTTCAAATCTGTTACAGAAAAGAACTGCAGTGCTGTTAAAACCACACACACGCTTTTTAGGCTTTTCCCAACACTGTGCTCCCTTTCCCTTGCTCCTTGGGGCCTTAAGGTTTGTGGCAGCTTATGGTGGGTCTGGTGGTGGTTACGGTGAGCTGCTAGCACCCGGAGCTATGTGATTTATGTGCTGGCACTTGGCCTCAAAGTGATCCCTGTGGATTTGTACATTTGTGAGCACGCTGAGGCACCTTGCTCTTCACTGGCCTGCAGCATCTCGCTGCGTCCCAATTCGCTCTGCGCGGCCCCCCTCTGAGGGGCTGCTGCCGGGCTGGCAGCAGGAGGTTTTCCTGAAGGAAACATTGACTTTTATTTTATTTTACTTATTTATTTATTTATTGTGTCCACACGAAGCCAGGGCCGGGTGCCCCGGGCTGGTCTGGAGTCCCCACAGGGCCCGGTCGCGGCCTGCTCCGGGCCGGCTGCAGGGCCCCGGCCGCACGGCGGGCGGCAGCACCGCGCAGCGCACGGCGACCTCGGCGGCAGCGAAAAAAGAGACTCAAACGTTTATTTTCCGTTTGCACGTGTTGAAATAAACCATTTACATTTTTATTTTTCTATCTCTCTTCACATTTTTTTTTATTATTATTGTTTGTGAGGTGTGAAGCAGTCGCGGTCTCGCAGGCCGCCCGGGAGGTCACAGCCTGGTTCTTTGTGTGGACACCTCTGTAAAAACCCAAGTTTAAAAGCACGTGGGCTCCCTGTCATTACACATTTTGGGTAGCACTTAGTGAAGCTTATTCTTAACAGGGATTGTTCATTACTAGTAGTTTGTTACTAGGCATGAACAGCTGGTAGTCTTTCTCCTTTCACCTGTGTATCATAGACCCCTGTGGCGTGGTCCCTTCCCACCCCAGTCTCCCTATGGCCACCACTGCAAGGTGTGGGGTTCAAAGTTGGGCACATCTTCCTACATCCACAGGAGGCTGCAGGCTGGATTTTTGTTGTTGTTGTTGTTTTTAATGCTTCTGCTTTTAACTTCTCATATTTTTAGGTCTGAGGAGTGTGTACTAAAAAAAAGTTCTGGAGCTATAGGAAAATCGGTTTGTATTTTGATGGGCTACTGCAAAATAATCCAGTTTGGTAGTTCACTTCAGTATTTTTCTATCAAGCAGTCTTAAAACCTAAAGAAATAAAGTTTGTCTCTACCCCAGGTGCATATGTGTGCAGCAGGTCCAGAACAGCAACCCTTTGCCCTCTCCTGCATGCGTCCCACTCTCCCACCCTCCCAAATCCTGCTCTCCAGCCCTATCCCCACCCCATTTTAACCATATTTTCTATTCCTTACGTTTCACCCTCCAGTAATGCCAGCCTCGGCTGCCCGCAGGCTGCTCCCTCCAGCCAGACTCTGCTCCCTGTGTCCCAGAGCCTTGGTGTCCATGCTGGAGGGGGGCCTCCTGGCCCCATGTGCACCTCTTCCCGCTTCAGCTTCATGCGGACATTCTGGACTGTTTGTCTGAAACAAATCTCCTGCTGGGAACGTTGCTTCCCCTCACTTCTGTCTTCTTCCTTCATCTTTTCCTGCTTCAAAGACTGTAGAGGTATTGCTCAGCGATGCTATTAATAATTTAATAACTCGTCAATCTTACTTCCTAAGCCAGTTCTCCTGCCCTCTGTTATTGTCATTTTCCTTTGAACTCCTCTCAGCTTGTCAGCGTCTTGAGGGCAATCAGGTGCCCAAAATTGAATGCCATTCAAGATGTGGCATCAGCAACCACAAAACCACTAAAATCAATGACAGTGTCCCCACTGACTTAAATTTGTTTCAGGAGCTGGCCCAAAGAGAGGAACAGTGCTTGGTAATGTGATGTCTTAGCACAAGCCACTCAAAATGACTTAGGGCATGTTTTTTTACGGCTCTATCAAACTGCAAATTCACGTGTACTTACTGTTCAGCAAGTTCTCCATACTGCTGCTGCTTCTCAGAGCCCTTCCTCGCACTGAATTTTAGCCATTCACGTATTTGCCACATGGCTTAGTATCTCGTACTTTGCCACAATGAAATCCATATTATTTTTTGCTATTTGATAAATCTATCACTAACACAAGTAGCACATTGCCAGAGAAGTTTTGAAGGTAATGAGGTACCTTTTCCTTACTAAATGTACAGTGTATTAAGAGGAGGAGATTCCTTGGATCAAGAATACTCTCCCAGTTTACAGCAAAGCATGGGTAAACACGGACAACTGTTGCAACTGCTTTTTGTGAACAGGTTTTCAAATGTTTGTGAACCCATGTAATGATTATTTCACTTAAATATTATTATTGAAATTTGCTTATACAAGTTTTCTTAGGAGAATACCATGTGAAACAGTTAAAAATCTTACCCAAACCAAGATATGCCAAGTTCACCACCAGCTCTCCTAGGCAGAGCAAGAAATGAGACTGGTGTGGCATTTTCAGCATGACTTAAATTGCCCTAATAAATTGTAGGTATTCATAAACTGACTGTGTAATCCTCTTCGTAGCCCCTTCTTCTGCACTGAAGTGGCATCGACTTATTTCCATAGCTCCTTCCTTTTTGTGTTTTTAAACCAAGGTGGTGTATTTACCTTTCTTTGGGCCCCTGGGAAGGAGGCTGGTCCTCAGCAAGTTTATCAGGGATTTCTTTGGCTCATTGTGACCAAAAAAAATAATAACAAAAATAAATAAATCAGTGGCTGATTACTCTTTTGCTGTCATTCTTTGTAATACTGTATTTGTTAACAGCTTAATCCCTAGAGGCCTTACTTCCCCTACTGGTCCAATGTTATATATATTATTATAATTTATATAGAGAGAATGATACATATAGGTATATATATATATATTCATATAATATCATTTATATAATATATTTACACAATTGTATGTATGTATATTTTCCTTTATATTAAAAAGGCTTGGTTTTTATTTCTGCTTTTTTTTTTTTCTTTTCCTTTTTCCAGGCTAAAACAGGGAAATGAAACCAGGTAGAAAGATGTGGAATTATCTTCCAGTATAACCAGAGTGTCTGTTCGGTGGCTAATGAGCTCACTTTAGTGTACAGACATCCTTCTCTGCTGCCTGTCCCTCTGGAGCTGCTCAGCCGTCCCCCTGGCCTTGTTACAGCAGACTGACACTCTTTTAATTGATGTGACTCCGGTCAGTCACAGCATAAAGAGACACTTGACTGTGTTAAACGAAGTCTTTTGAGCTATTGAAAAGAATGCTGTGCTATAAGGGACCCCTAAACTCAGGCCAAGTTTTTTCTGAAGACTCAGCTCTCACCGCCCCTTGCTGCAGTAGGGATGCTGGAGGGGCTGTCTGGCTGTCGTCCTTCACCCATACCCACAACAGCAGCAAGGTGCTGGCACAGGCACGCCCTGCGGCATCCCTGTGGGGCTGACCCAAGAGGATGAAGTGAAGGGGAAATGGTCCCCAGGGTTCTCTGGGCTTAGCAGCACACAGTGGCATGGCTCTGGAAGCCACCATAGGTCTCCCTTTGCACATCTCCCGAACAGTGCATGCTGAGAGGTCAAGACATTTTAAAATAGTGCCTAAATCATTGAGGAAATGGCAAAAACAGCACAGTCAGTCTTTCTGCAGAGGCAGAAATATCCTCTTGATCCACGAAATGCTGGTGAGACTTTTCCTGATAGTGTGACTGTAAGTGCTAAGGAGAGATCCTCAAGAAAAGAGGAGGGGAGAGAAATCTGAGGACAAGGGCTGAGCACAAGCAGGTTTTTTCATCAAATGATCTGTGTGCCTAATTGTGGACCTACTAAACCACTGGTCTGAGCTACATTGTCTTCTGGTACGATCTTTTATTTAGCATTAAAAAGATACATGGCTGCAGAGGAAACCATTCTGCTTTGGGCTGCTTGCCTACAAGAGAGAAAATGGTGCTTTCTGAGAGACAAGCTAAACAGTTTTAATGGAGATACCATTAATACAAACACTGGCTGAATCAACATTTCAAGGGAAGACAGGCAGAAAAAATCATTCTAAAACTGAGTGCTTCATCAAAATGGGCTAGGAGCATTTATGGCGCTTTTATGTTTAGCTGTCATCCTACTGTGAGACTGGAACATCTCGGGATATTGCTGTGCTTCAGAATGTGAGTAACAGTGCATCTTGGTATCGATTTGACTACCTGGGATCATCATCGGTAATCAATAACGAAGCTTCAGGTCCCGAGGGAGCATTATGAAGTCCCGATGTTCAGAATTGATTACTGCTATATGTGGACGTTGTGGAGATGCTTGCGAATACCCGGCCTGGCTCTTGAAATGTATCCCAATTTCATTTATCAGTTCTCTCCTCTGTTAATAGATTTGGTCCTTCCTAGAAATAAGAGTTGAGGTCAGCAGACTTAGCGTGATCAATGGCAAAGATGGTTTTCGTCTGACTTACACAGCGTCAGCAGGGAGTCGAGTCATACGCCTGGACCATCGAGCGAAGAGAGAGAAAACGACAGATCTGACTGAGCCCTCGGGTTACCCCAATGACTTGAAGGACCCCGTGTGAGACTCGTGGTACAGATCTCAATAAAAATGTTCCCCCTGCTGTGTAGGGCTCTCCCTGCAGAGGGTCTTGAACAAAGGGAGCCAGGGCAAGCCTGTGGCACATCCTGCTTCTCAGCTGCCAGTCACATTTCAGTGAGTTTCTCATACCGAAGGAGCAACAAATCAAAACACCCTTTGAATAAGTAAAGAGTTTTCAATGCTATTTTATGTGTTTTTATGTTATTCGTAAGAAATATGCAGTAGGTTCAGCAAACCCCTTCAGAGGCTGGTGTGTGGTTCGGTATTTAGGAGTCTGTGCACTGGCAGATGATTAGGGCAGTATTCGAGAAGGGTTCTCACCCCTCCATTAATCATTGAGAGACGCCTGAATAATGATAGTCCTCAGAGAACTGCTGCTATGGGGGGAAAATTACAATGGAAAGGCATCAGGAGGGACAGTAAGAGATCACAGAGTCGTTCATTGGCATATTTTAAATAAAGGTGATAGATTTTAAATAGATTATACAAATTAGGTATCAACCACAGGCACGTGATGACCTGGTCCCTAGCAGGGTCATGTAACCTCTCACTGAGCAACAGCCCTCCTTCACAGTCACACTGCAACAGAGATCCACTTACACAGCACCCCAAAATATTCCCTACAGGAGGGCCAGACCCTGGTGATGTGTTTACAGATGGAGACGTGGAGGCAGAGGGCATTCACAGGACTTGCCAAAAACATATTTTGGACTTGACCGTGTCTGATAATTCCATACAGGCTTTTCCCAGCCCTAAAATGTGTCCACAAATAGATTTTATCTTGTATTTTTATTTTCCTCCCTGGACAGATTTTCAACTGGCCACAAAAACAAATCATAAATTTATCTATCACATTCAGAACAATAGTTTCAGTGCTTTCAGTGAAATTGTAAGAGCTTATTTATTTGCTCAGTGAGTGAGACTGGGCAAATAGTCACAATACTTTTACAGGTTTTTCTGTTTACAGGGGTAGTTGTACTTTATATTCCAGGACATACCCAGGATGAACAAAAATATCCTGCAGATACAAGTCTGTGATGAAGACCTCAGGCTGTAACGTGGTAGTGAATCAGATGTTAAAGACGGGGTGATAACCTCTCACAGCCTGTACTGAATGCTATTTCTGTATGAAGGAAAGCGTGTAGGAAATATTGTCCAGATTTCAACAGCACAAGGGGCTTTGGTCTGACTGCTCAAAATCACTTGCGTATATGCAGATTGTGCTTTTTTTTTTTTTTTCCTTTCCATTTGAGTTTAACAATTCATGTTTCTCCTCCTGCCCTTTGTACATCTCTTTGCAATCCACCGCTGTGAAATTATTTCAAGCAAAGTCTGACTTCACACTTGAAATGCAGCTTGGTAATAATATATCGTTTGGAAAGCGTCTCATGTAATAGTGCTTATCTGCAAAAAGAATTAGCAGGATGATGCATGACAGAACCAGAGGGAAACAAGCACGGTAAGAGAGGATGTAATGACAAATATCTATGACAGGCAACAAGATATTTTCCAATTAGAAAGCCAGAGAATTGTCTGAAGAGTTCCTTTCAATTTAGAAAAGACATTAAGGCTTGTCCTGCGTGTAACCATATATACACAGAAATTCAATCAAAAAGCTCTTTACTTCAATCACTAAAGCGCAGACAGATCTTAATACGGACACAAGGATGAGTTTTTTTTTTTTTTTTTATAAGCCTGGTGTAGGACAGCAGAGGGGACTGAAAAAATTGTTCAAGTGCCCCACTGCAGACTGGTGGAGGATTGCTCGGGGGGGACGTCAGGCTGGTAAGGAGCAGAAGTCCTTTCTCATCTGTTACTTGTGTTATGCCCCTGGCATCCACTTGCTCCTGCAGTGGATCAACAGACCTCCAAATGGAGCCCATGCCTTGCCGAAAGTGGATGAAATGCTGACGGCACATGGAGGCGTTCATGCTACGTCCCTGCTGGCGTGGAAACTGAGTGCCTGTGTGAGAAGAGTGGTGGCACGGGTGGGCACAAGGGCTGTTGGCTACGCCTGGGAACCGCGGCTGGGGCCAGATGGGCTGTGCTCAGCTGGGCTCCCAAGTTCCCTAGGGTTTTGCTCCCCAAATCTGGTCAGCTGGTGCATCTCCATGTGAGACCATTTCAGCCCTGTTACGGCCCAGTGACTCAGTCTACCTCAATGCCCTTATGTCTAAGGTTTTTCTAACCTTCCGTCTTTTCCACAGATGTTTTTCTGCTGGCAGGTGGGGAGGGGGACAGCTCCTAACCACCGCTGAGTAGGTGGAGGTGGTGCTCCCGACGGGGCAGCAGCCTGCCGTGGCTATGCCGACGTCTGCTCACATCCCCCCCTCCCACCTTGTCCATCAGGTGCTGCACGGAGCTGCAGCCACGCTTCCCCAGGATCCTTGCAACAAGAGCTGCCCTCCTTACAACCAGCACCTATGCCCACACGGCCAAAAAGCTGGGGAAATGTGGGTGATTTCTGGTGCCAACACATCCCATCACCACAACACTTCCTTTGGGGGGGCCAGAGCTCTGCCACTGAGCCCTGGATGAAGCAGCTGAACTTTGGGAGAGAAAGAAAAGCTTTTGAGCACTGCCTGTGCTGCCCACAAATGTTTCGCTCACCCCATAAGCTGCCAGCCCTGCAGGGAGGAGAATACTTGCCTTCCTCCTACGAAGTGGGAACGGATGAAGTGTCAGATTGTAATCTGCTGGCCAGAGGCGTTGTCTGGTGCTGTGTTTCCAGAACAGCATCACGGGTGCTAAGATTCAGCGCGAAGAGCAGCAGCAGGCAGAGAAATCTGTCAGGTCATTAGCTGATCACAACTGAACAGAGCTGCCACCCGAGGGCCCTCCAGCAAAACGAGACCCACACCTTAGGTAGGAACACACCTGTACGGGTGTCCTCAACACACAGCAGGAAGCAGAACAGCAGAGCTTTTTGGTACGGTTGTGTTTGACAACACAATATTGAGCAGAAAGGACACGATAGAAAAACTTCTATATCCAAGTGTAAACCTCATTTTCTATTGAAGCTGTTTCTACTGATACTTCGAGGACTTTACTGGCCGAAACCTGGGAAAATAAAGAATACAAGTCATGCGGACAACACGCGGCATTGAGGCTGTCGTTTAGGATAGCCCATTTGCTGTACTACAATGCACTATTCTTTTCTCCCAGCACCGGTGGCACAGCTGATGGCTCTTAGAGCAGACATCCAGAAACTCCGGGTGGCTGGTGCCGTCGCCTCCAGCAGGATGCCTTTCAGTGCTGCCTCTGCTGCATCCCTCCCTTTTGGCTCTCAGGCTTGGCCTCGTACTGCACGAAACCGATTAAATCCTTCAATAATGTAAATCTGACTGCTTGAGGAGCAACACGAGGAGAGCATACACGGTTTCCCCAGGGCACGTGTGGAGTGGCAAATGAGCTGAAGGCAACCATGCATGCATAAGGCCCCAGCAGAAGGGCTCGGGGGCTGGATGAGGGGATGCTCTTCCCAGCACACACTTTGCATTCAAATTGCCCTAATTTATTTGTACAAACATCTTGCAGGACAGCACAGAACAGCCACGGTGTTGGTTTTGCCTCAGCCTGCAGCCCTCTTCCCACCAGGTCTGGGCATAACGTGCAGCCCTAAATCCCTTCAAGAGTGTGGGGACGGAGGGTCACGTCCACCGTCTGTGCCAGTGGAGATGACTCTCTTTTCAACAGGTCTGCATGCTTTCTGAGCCCAGGTGAACTTTTAGCATATGACAGGTCTCTGGCAAGGCAGCCTGCAGACTACCTGCATGTTATGTGCACGGGGATTTGTCTTTCTTTTAAACCTGCTGCCTGCCAGGCTCGTTTGCTACCCCGTGCTTCTTTGACTGGGAGAGACAGCAGCCAGCTGTCTTTCTCCATGCCACTCATGGTTTTACAGATCTCCCTCATGCCACCCCACTTGCCTCTTCTTCAAACAGAGGAGCCTTCCTCTATTTAGTGATTACTGGTGCAAAGGCCACTTGGTACCTTTGATCATCCAGGCTGCTGATGCAGAGATGCATCCTGATGCATCTCTGTGTCTCTTCCAGTTCTGTCTTTCTGAGTATGGAGAGGAGGGCACAGTATTCAATTTAAGAAATGTCTCCTCCCTGTAAAATCAATGCATCTGTGCACCACAATCCTAAGGGTGCCTATCAGTCACTTGCAGAGCAGAAAGCAGGATGCATCCAGGAGGGGCAGACAGCTATACAATCCCATTAGAGCCCAATAAATAAATGATGGATTGTCTGGTAGGACGATCTGGGCTATCAGATGTCCTTTCATAATAAGGAAGTGTAAAGCCTTGTTTCCTGCTGGGAGAAGCCCCCCCTGCAAGCAGCACAGTACCTGGAGAGGTATTACTGGCTGCTGCATGCCACTTGGATGGGTTGTGGCAGAAAACTTGGCTTCTCCCTCCTGTGACTGCAGTCCGTCATAATTTCCTTCAGTGGACTTCACGGTTTTTCCAGGACAATGATGAGATATTGTGATACAAATCAGCATATAGGCTTTGAGGTTAGGAAACTAGCCAGTACACCATCACTTCTATTTAATGTGACTATGGGGCAAGGACTGTGTGGAGGAGAAATGCTGTCCTCCTCTGTATGATGATATATACAGACTGTTAGAGTAGCAAACCCATGGCAAGAGAGAAAGAAAGCTGACTTAATTTTTTTGTTCTTTACTAGATATCCTTCTCCATAAGTGGCTCTCTGTAAGCACTCAGCAATTGATTCTTGAAGGGAAGGGTGCCAGGGACACCTCCTGAACACTGTCTATTAGCAAGATATAACAAAACTGAGCTGGACTGAAGTAGCCCAGCACAGCTCGTATGTCTGTGAATTTACTGGGAGGCTGAAAGGCAGGGAGGCAATTCACCTACGTGCAGATGTGTGCTTGATGTCAGTGCGAGCAGCCCACCTGTGTTTTTGAAGCTGGCATAAGACAAGCTGCTCCACGATGAGCAGAGTTGGCAGAGGCTGTACCCTGTGTTCCCCTCCCCTGTGTAAATTCTCTGGGACCCCCCCGATGTGGTTGGTCTCTCCTTGAAACCCCTCTGCAGTGAGGGCACCAACTTGCTCCTGCTCCCTTCATTATTTGGTTGCCTCTTTCCCGAGCTGGGTTATCTTTTGAAGTCCATCCCTCTGCCAGGTGTGATTAATTTGGGGTGGGTTAAAATGTTGTTAGAGGGGATTGGTAGGCAGCACAACTGCACACCTCTCAGCTTGGATAAAACAAGGATAAAAATCCCCTGGAGAGAAAGAAAGGAGAGAAATAACTTGATTTCAGAAACCTCCATTCATCCATTGACCAAAATGTGGGTTAAGCAGGGCTTTCCCAGGCAACGCTCTTCCTCACAAACCGGTGGAAGAACACCACAGGCACAGTTAGCACACGAGGCTGAACCTACAGACTCTGATGTTGTATGGACAGGTACATTATCTGCATATTGGCTAGCAATAACCTGCAAAAGAAAAGAACCTTATTCATAACAAAGAGACTGTACAAACAGGAGTTTGGTGTCTATTTTAGACTGTGAGAGAACATCAGAAATCTCACTTTAGGGAGCCTCCCCTCCATTTCAAAGGGGCCAATACTATCTGGATTTCGACAGGCAAGTCAGCTGCTTGGAGGATTTTCTTCTGTAGCAGCACAGCAAACGCCCGTACTTAATTCCCTTCATATAAACCAAGTTTGCTGGTCCTTGAATGTTGCATGTATGTTTGGGCGTGCCCATGAAGAAGCAGACGTCCTGTGTATTCCCACATCAGATATGTACTTGTGCCACGCACTAGCTCCTGTATCAGACCTCGTCAGGATATATGGATTTGCTTTCTCAGTTTGGTCCATATAACTCTGGGACCAGAGTGCAAAACTTCAGCATTTCCCTAAGTAACCTCTTTCAGCCTCTTGGCGACTGACTGTTTTGGAAGTAGGTATCTCTGTTTTCACCTGGGAAAAAGGAGAGATCTCAGTTTCCTCCTGATATGGAATGAGAAATTATTTTTTTTCCATGTGAGTGATGCTGGCTCTCTGGCTGTATTGCCGCCTTCTGCAGTGACACTGCTTAGAGAGTATGCTGTATTAAACCAAGTCTTTCTAAAGGAACAAGATATCACCCCGGATAGTCTTAGAGATCCTAACTGGCAACCTAAGCACCCAGGCATTATTTATAAATGAAAGCAAAGTAATCGATAGCAGCAATACAGACTCGGTGTTCAGTTTCCCTTTCCGAAATTTCCAGTGGTGTTGCTGTATGTGGCACCACAGCTCAGGGCTGGCTGCTACAGGGTATGCAGCCGAACTTGTAACAAAGCCAAAGTGAATTTTATTTTTATTCAGTATTTGCTGTATAACTGGGTAGGATACTTGTGGTGCTTCAGGTTATGGGGTCTCTTTGCTCCGCCAGAGAAGTCCGGCTCCAGCCAAGCTCTGTTCTTTCTTGTTTCCCAGCTTGCAGACCAGCGTTTTACATGCCAGGTGCTTGCCAGTTCTTCCCCTTTCATGACCTGTAATATGAATAGATGGATTTATCATCTCTTTCATTTATTCCTTTCTTCTGCTCCAGCCCCCAGATGATGCCCTAATCATCTTCCTGGCAAGCAGGGCTGGCTGACTCCTCAGATGTTAAGCAAGAAATGCATTTACTTCAGGGACTCCGAGGCGGTTCGTGTCTGGCTGCTTGGATGGCTGGCATGAGCATTTTTAGAAAGCAGAGTGTGGTACCTGCGCAATAGGTCCTGCTGAGCCATGTGAAGAGCGTCCTCACATGCAGGCCATGCTGGTTCAGGGCCCTCATCCCTGGAGGCAGAGCTCGGGCCACCAGCACCTGGAGAAATTGCTCCTGTTCTTGGCTAGTGTCACATCTCAACAAGCCAGGGCTTCAGGAGAGAGATGGACGGCACCAGAACAAGCAGAGCTGTCAAAATCCCCCAAGCTCTTGCACCCAAAGCCGATAGGAAATAACCTGGGGCCTTGAGGCAGGTCTGTCACAATTACAGGGAGGCGATGCAAAAGATGAAAAGCAGATGAGGGAAGAGATGGAGCATGATCAGAAGCAATGGTCAGTAATCAGATCGGATCACAATTAGGAGCGACTGCTCTGCAATACCCAGTGGAGGAGGGGAGGTAATCCGATTGCAGAAGCCCTGCCAGAGCACCACAATGCTCGGCCTGCCATTTATTTAGGCAGCAGAAGAGCACCGCCAAACGCAAATCATCATTACAGAAAAGAAGCGTTCATTTCTCTCTTGTTCACTGTGCAATTAATTAAAAAATTATCTTTTATTTGTAAAGTCACCACAAGGTTAGGGTCAATTTATGTCTTGCTGAAAGCACGGTCGCTATCCGAGGAGCTAAAAAGCCTCTTCGTTTGTTGCTGATCTCCCTGCTCTCCCTAAATCCTCCCTCTCGCTTTCTCCCTCCTCTGCCTCAGCTTTGCCTCGGCCTCTTGCTCCCGTAGGACCCTTCCCAGGGGCACCCCCTAAAATACTTGTAGGCAGCATGACTGCTTCAGGTACATTTCCAGAGCAAGTCAGGAGAAAAGCATAACAAAAGTCTCTTGAGTAGGCCGGACATGGCCACCCTCCAACCCCACTGGGGTGTTCGCGTCCCATTGCTTTGCTTTCCATTTGTGTTTCTCCTTTCTTTTAAGACTTAGACCCTCGAAAGCAGGTACTGGTCCTTCTTTTATCCTCCCTCATATGAGAAGCCAGCAGATGCTGCATGAACAGCACATAACACTTCAGACTCACTGTGCATGTTCTCCTAAAGGTGTCATTCATCAAAATGGAAAGGATAGAGGTTCCCACAAAAAACTGTCACGTATAAATACACGAGGAGATAATATTAAGATTAAAGACCTGATGTCTTTTGTTTGGTAGGGAAATATTGGATGTTGTATAGCAGGAAATTTTATACACAGTAAGAAAATAGCAGCTCATAAATCAGCAAGTAGCTTCTCATTTAAAAAGAACACAATCTAAATAAGAAGTAAAAAATGGAACAAAGTGCTTCAGGAAGGGAATGTGTAGTGTTTATTTATGGTGCACTGTAGTTTAAAGGGCAAAAGAAATGGTAGGCATTTATGTCCAAAGCAGAATTGAACACCCACCTGCACGCATGGGAATTGTTTGCTGATAATTAAAAGTCTCTAAAAGCTGGGTAAGATTAAGGTTTGTTGTCAACAGGTGGCCATAATCTTCCAGACTGATTACGATGGTTTTGTTGAACTGTGTGGAAGTCCTCTAGACTGATGAGGATTCTGTAGTAATTAAAATTATTAAATACTTGTGTACAGAAAGAACAACCTAAATACATCAAGAATTAGAATGATGTGCATTTTTTATTTGACCACTTTCAAAAATTGCTTTCATTATAGCAGGAATGTTGGTTTCAGTTCTTGTTATATTTCCATGGCTTATATTGCTTTATTATCATTTTAAAAATTTATTATCCTTTTTCCCAGTGCAATGGAAAGTGGCCTTGTGTTCATCAAGGACAAACACCATGCACATGAGCCTGGCAGAAAGCTGATATAGGTAACATTTACACACTGGTTCAACCCATGTTATTATAGGTGTTTGTCCATAAGCTGATGATCATACAAGTTCTGCCCAAGTTGAATTCAGACCTTGGAAACAGAGGCAGCCCAGGGACTATTACGCAGTGTGTATGGAGTTTGAGGAAGGATCACAAAGAGTGGTCTATAGCAATGCCATTCTCCAAGATTTAGATACATCCTAAATGGCTGCAGGCAGATGCCTCTGTCCGTTTAGTCTCCTTTTTAAGGCACAGGAAGAATTTAGGTTTGTAGATTAGGTTTGGCAGTCAGCTTCTCAGATGTGCCACGTAACAACCCCAGTGATATTTCTCCTCTCCTGTACTACAAATGAACCAAAGCAGGGCTGAGTTTCGGCCCAGGGTCTTACCACCTGAGACGTGTTCCAAAGGCACTCAGGAGAGAGAAGCTCTGTATTTGTGTACCGCACTGCAGTCAAGGGCCACGGAGAACATGGATTAATGGTGTACCCACCATTAATGGTGTTGACAGTAGCCCTGTGGCACTCAACTATCTGCCTCTGAAAAGATTAGTACAGGATTTGAAGGAAGAACTGCCAGGAATCTGTAAAGAGATTTAACATATAGCTATGAAACAATGACTGGGAATGGAACTTTTCCATACCCAGGTCTTTAAGCATCACACTATTTCTTATATGTTGATATTTAATAACTCTCATAATCATGTTGTAGCTTACGAATGAATTCTGTTGGGGTTCCAGCTTAGCTAGTGTGTTCAGGAAACTTGTGTTTAATTTGTACTCTGCATGCCCTGAATATTTCCTTTTTTTTTTTTTTTTTTTTTTTTCCCTGAACTGCGTGAATTTCTGTTTTCCAAAGATTGTGACTTCAGGCTTAGCTCATTTGACTTTGCTAACCTAAACTGTGCCAGATTCTGACATCATGCATAAAAGCTTCCTACAGATGTAAGAAGGGCCAGACTCAATATCTTAAATTATCCTAAGTGTACTGTCAGGGTAGAGAGCCCTTGGGTCTCATGCCACGTCCCTTGTGCACGCCAGGCTGGCATTATGCTCAGCAGGAATTTGGATGCAAAGGAAATGTAAAATCAAGGTCCATACAAGCAGACTTGGTTTAGGACATAAGTGCTCCCAAGTGACTAGAAAGTAACTTTGGAAATGTACATCTGTAATCTCTGCCCAGAAAGCCCTCCAGGGATTATAAAGTGGATCAGTAAACTTAGTTATTACTGAGGGAGTTATGTTGAGAGAAAAATGCCTTTACTTAAAAGAACATGAATTAAAACTTAACAGCCAAATGAAAGCCCTTTTGAAAGTATTATTACAGGAGAAAGCAGTAACCACCTATAGCGCTTGCAATGAGCCGCTGTGTACTAGTAGGTGTGATCACATCCACTGGCTCATTTGGACCTTGGGGTAACTATTATTTAAAATGAAACATGCATAGCACGTGGAGAGCTGTTTAACTCAAATGCAGCAAGCAGCTATTTTTAACCAGGTCCCCTGTCTCCTTTTTGCCTTGTGCAGCCCAGCAGGTACAGGGAGCCATAAAAGTGAGTCCCTCCCCAAAAGTCCCTCCCCAAAGCCAGCATCCACTTTTATGAATGCTGATGCAATTCAGATTTAATGCAAAGTTCCCATTTCGAGGTTTGTTGGTTTGATTTTACTAGAATGAGACCAATAGTAAACCAGACTCACAAACATTTATTCTTTATAACTGAATGTCTAGGCTATGCTAATTATGTTACTTTTATTATAGGTTGTTCATAACCTTTGTGTAGGTGAAATTTTGTTTGCATAGATGTTCGAGAAACAGCTTATCTCTGTATAAACCCATACACTGATGAGTAAGCATTATAAGAGCTATGTCAAATTGTTATTCACATTTATTTTAAAAGGTTTATCTTCCTAGGGAAGGTGCAGGGGCATGTGGGCAGGAGCAGGTATGTTTGTGCAATGGGGGCTGAAGCCTTCGGTTTGGGAGCCATCAGCTGCCCACCATCATGGCAAGGGACTTCAGTGCCATCCTGGGAAGTCTCTTGTCTCCTTGTCCCTCGGTGGGCATAACACGAGGCTGAGGACGTACAACAACACTGAGGCAGTAATCCAAGGGGAAATCCTTCACTCCTTTGTTGTGGGGCAATGATCCCATGCCACAAACATTGGAAACCATTGAAGAGAGGTGCCTGACCACACACCAAAAAATAGGGAGATGGTGAAGAGATCAAAGGAATGGCTTATTTCTCTTAGTAAATTGTGTCTTTAGGATTAATTATGGTAACACATATATGCATAGACCAATTCACAAGGAAAGGGTCAATATAAATTCAAAAATTTACAAGTAGCTACAGTAAAATATCCTACTGGTGCTGAGCCCCACTAAGGACTTATGATACAGCTCATGTGTTTAAGAATCCAACAGCATGTTCTAATAGGATGCATGAGCCTGTCTGTATAAATATTTAAATAGAAATAGATATGCCCATAGAAGGGAGTAATGCTAGTGTGGCGGCTTTAGCTATGTGCAATTGCATTTCATTCACCAGGTGTTTTTTAACATCTAACCTGCACCCTGTTCCCCTGACCTGTATCCTTCGGGCTTATTTTTTGTATTATAAAACCCTGGTGCATTCAGACTGCTGCTGCCATGGAGGATGAACAAGTGATGCACTCCTGACAGCACTGGTTCTCAGCAAGCATTCTCTTTCCGAAGATGGATCTTTCACCTATACTATCTCCACAGTGCTTTTCCTCCTGTCCTTATGCCCTTCACCATCCCTCCCCATGACCCTAGAGGTGAGGAAATATATTCTTCCCTGAAACAGTCAGATTTAAGACCTTAAATCTCAACATGCAACAAGGCCAGCACTGAAGGCTCTATGCAAGCGGAAATGGAGAATAAGAACTGAACAGAATAGAATAGAATATTTATCTAGACAGGAAGGAGAAGAGACCAGCTCCTCCTTCTCCATTTCCCCTCCTCAGGAAGTTGTAGGGAGCAGTGAGGCCAGCTCTTAGATTCCTTTTCTCCAAATCGGACAAACCAAGACTCTTCGAGCTGTTCTTGGAAAGGGAAAGATACATAAATATTAGCCTAAATAAATATTCAATAGTGTTTTCTTGGAGGTTATTTATTAAAAAATCAGGTTTCTTACAGCTTCATTTATCTCATCAGCATAAACAAAAGTTTGCTTTGTAGGTAACTGATCACAGTCTTATAGAACTTCAGGAACAAGGGCCAGAAATGTATGAATCCTCTGTTGCATTTATGCTGGAACCAAGCAAATGCTGTGGCTAAGGCAAGCAACCTGAAAAATGATGTCTTGATCAAAATCAAGAACTGTAAGAGTTCTTTAAGAACTTGTGTACAAACCCATTACAGGTACTTAATACCTTAAGTTTAAACTTGTTGAAATGAGTTGTCATGTGAGTGGACAAAGTTAATGCAATATCAGATATAAATGGTCATTCTCAGTCTGTGAGTTCCTCATTTACCAAGGTATCTGTTTACTATGAACAGTCAGCTCATCTCCACATATAACCTATTTTGTCTCTTTAAAAGTCCATGAAATCAAGAATGATGCACATGTACCTCCCCAAGCGTGTCAGTGCTTATAGCCCATAGAAGCTGATAGATTTTTGCCTCTCAGTCTACTTTTAACCACTTTTGTTGCTGTCACTGAAAAACTGCATGATGGGGAGGCTGATTTCCTGCTCTCAGCCTGTTTTTCTTATCTGTTTTCAAGCATGCATAGGCAAAAAAATATTTTTTTTTTATTTTTTTTCCCTATCTAACGCTGTTGCTTTTTTGCTGAGGAGAAATAAAGCAACTAATTAAAAAGTGGTTGTCTTCTGTGGCTGCACTCCCAGCGACTTTGAAACTCCTCCTGAGCAGCTGCAGCTCTCTAGTCACTTCGTCACCTTTTGAGCTGCCTCACCGGACTGTCACCCTTCAGCTCACCTGCATCACTGCCAATATCGGTAGGGCTTTCTTCCAGGGTAGCAGGCAGTTCTGCATGAAAGACAGCAAGCAAGACAGAAGGGCTTTGATTTTGTCCTCCTCCTGCCACTTCAATTCTGTGGGATGGGCAGGGTCCTTCAGGAACACCCTCTTCATCTCTGCCCAGAATTTTGCATCCAGCGTCCAAGGGGCTCTGTCTGTGGGATTCCACAGAAAGGGAAGATGCAGCTTTGTTGTGGGGGATACATCTATGTATGAGAGAAACGTCTATGACTGACAATTGAAGGAGACAAAAATGGGGGACAGAAGTAACCTAAAAGTGATGTGTGCTTCCTAGGCCAAGTCTATTACTATTGTTAGCATCAGAAGATGACACCTTCACAGAATCTCTTTCCCTCTGACAACTCAGGTCAGAGGGAAAGAGGAAGACATACATGTGTAAAGTGTTCCCCTTAACTACTCTAAATATCATAAAATCATTTAGGTTGGAAAAGACTTCTAAGATATGAGATATGAGAGCCTTAAAGTTGTAAAAAAAGGAGAAGGGGGGAAGGAAAACACTTTAAAAATTTTCCAAATGTAGTTTTCTTCTGCACATTTTTTCCTTTGTGAAATGTTTTGGGCTGCAGTGGTTCTGCATCTTTTGTCCTCTACCTGGATTGCTAAGCCACAGTCCATCTCCTGGATGGTTAAACCTGCCCGGCAGCGAGTCATGGTCCACCAGCTACTTTTAACTCTCTGTTACTGATAATTTACTATTTTACAAAACAAAGTGACTGGAGAACTCTAAAATGCTGCTGAAAGTGTCTTGGCCCTGAAAGTAGAGAATGAATTTTAAAACCCGTCACCTTTTTTTTATTTCAACCCTCCATCTCTCCGTATCTCCACAGGCAGCCCATGTCATCACAAGCACCATTAATTCTGGTACTTTCAAATCAAGCAGAAGAAATAAACCAGGCTGTTGCCCTTCCTTTGTGTTGCCATCATGAACCAAGCTAGGAATTTGGAAGATGAAGTAATGGCATTTTAACTTTTAATTGAAGACTTTCTTCCCCACAGAGGTATCAACAGAGAATGGAGCATCATCTTTCCTTTTAAAATTAAAGCTCAAGCTCCTCGGTTTTGTTTGAGCCAATATATTCGCAACTGACCAAACTATCACAATTGACCAAACCACCACAACCTCCAAACGTTCCTGTTCTCCTTACCAAGAAATTTTTGACACAGTGGAAACCTCAGTGCATGCCACAATGTTATTTGTATGTCATGTTTCATTGTCCAGAGTTTCTGAAGAGTACTGTGAGTTCCATGAGTTTGAGGAGTACATCTTCAGAGCAATTATGAGATCAGCTTGACACATGTTGGAGTAGGTTACAATTCTTACGGGGGTTCTTGGTGTGGAACTTGCCTCTTGGCTCTCCTCAGCCGCAGTTAAACAGTAAAACGAATTAAGGAGGAGAACCTTGTAAATGAGAATTTAAATCTGAACTGAACAAAGCTGTTGAGCACATAATAAAGGAAACAACTTTGCACGGGCAGAGAGGAGCAAGGAGTTCTTTTCCATCACCGGGACTGCATTATGCATTGTCCGTGACTTTAACAGTATCTGCTCCAGCAGACAAGAAGGGCACCTTGACTAAATGAGGCACCAGCTGATAGAGGAAAGGTGCAGGATGCCTCACTTACTTTTGGACTTAAAAAAAAAAAATAGTTTCAATTGATAGTACAATTCACTGTGCTGCTAAAGGAATTTTTGAAGATGCTTTGAGACAGGCAAAATAATTAATCAAACTTTATGTTTACTACTTAGAAATGTAATTGAAATTATGCCTTTTAAAACAATATCAGTACCACATCTGCATTTCAGATTGATTTATTCTTTCAGAAGTGGAATAATTAATTTTTGAAGTTTAAGCCTCATTTCCCAGAGGAGTTCCTGTAACACGCATTCCAAAAATTGATGATCTGTTTCTGATTGGACTGCTAGAGATACAGCCATATGTATACACTTTTACCCATGCACGAACTAATGTAACAGTTCACAACACAAATTAAGTGATTTCATTTTTTTGCTTGGTTCCTTTGCTTGCTTCTGATGTGCTGCATTCTGTTGCTGCATTGTGAACACACTTCTACTAATCATCTTGCAGAGGTACACATCCAATGACTTAATGACTTTTGGTATCGTGTAGCAATTGTTTTTCTTTGTAAGGGCAACGTACAGGTTGCCCTCAGGTACATTCTCCTATGTCTCTAAATACACCTGACATTTGACTTTTTTCTAGCTCTTTTCAGTTTGCTTCTCACTCCCACTGGGACATCCCGCTTCTTCACGTGGCGTACAGATGTCCGTGGAACCCCTTGTCAGAAAATGCTGTGAATCCTAAAAGCTTATAGAGTTAGAAAACTGACTGCATAAATTGATGGATGAAAATCCCATTGAAGGCAATTAAACCTGCTTTTGACACACATGTACCTGTGTGTCATTCATTTATCTTGGATACCTCTGAACATTGTTATATACAGCTATACCTTTTTAGGCTGACAGTCTTTTAAATCTTCTGCTACTAAAAACAAAACACAACACAACAAAACAAAATACACCTTGGAAACTGGCTGGAGCCAGGAAGCAGGTTTTTTGAAGTGAATTCTCCTGCAATTGTCTTTTAATAGCCAATGACTATTTACCTCATGGTTACTTATCCTGGACCTTTTTTCGCTTCCTGCATGATTTCCTTAGAATGCCCAGCTGAATTAAAGCAATGTACTCATAGAGGGATTGTGCCAGTAACCGTGCCAATAAATACTATTTACA
Source organism: Anser anser (assembly GCF_964211835.1). Lineage (NCBI taxonomy): Eukaryota > Metazoa > Chordata > Aves > Anseriformes > Anatidae > Anser > Anser anser. The sequence goes on along the minus strand of NC_139720.1, from coordinate 147,812,386 downwards.
AATTACGAACAAAGGAATTCTTCTTACCTCACTGTCATAATCCCATGTCAGTGGGCGAGCTGGCTTATTAAGAGCCCTGGATTTAGCCTCAGCAATGACTGGTTTACTGGTTTTCCATTAGGGGTTCAAATAATGGGAGGTGGGAACAAGCACTAAATTTTTCGAGGAATACAGAAACACTCTGACTATTAGGGTGAGGAATCAAGAGCATCAGGATCATTTAGGAAACAAACTCCTGCTGAGAGCAGAAGTCATGGGAAAAAAGCTGGGGTTTGTGCTTTGAACTTTATTAAAAACAAATAAACAACCTTCCCTCAAAGACACTGCCGCCACCAACAAAAGCCCACAATGGATTTCCAAAAGGGGTTACTGAGAAACCAACCCTCGCAAGAGAAAGAAGCTGACATAATAGGACTTAGTACCAGACCAGACCTTTCTACAGAGAAATAGTTTAAATTACAATAGTACAGAAGGGATGAAAAAAGTAGCTGGAGTGTCATGCCCAGTAATGGCCCTGGAAGATAGAAAGTGCTGAGGTGCTTCCACTGTATGATACCACTGTATTATCACTGACGGCCTTGATGGGATACAGGGTGTATTAAATTTGTGGAGGACATAAAGCTGAGAGAAACCATTGAGTATGTTGGAGGAAGCATGCTGGTAGACAGGCTGTGAGTTCAAAATGATATTGAATATTGCCCAGCCTTTGGGCATCATCGTTTAAGAAATGGCCTACACAGACTGTGATGACACAGAGACTAGGGGAAAGCAACGGGAAGGTCCACTAGCCTAAAAAACATGACCTGTGAGGAAAGACCAAATAGGCTGTGTTTATTTAAAATATAGAAGATACTTCAGGAGCACAAGTGATACAAACTTCACTTCACCAACATCATCTCCAAAACTTTTGCTGGTACAAAGATGATCTGTAGGATGGAAAACAAAAACCTTCAAAGCTGCAGTGTGCCACAGGAAAGGAGTAGGAGAAAGCAAGGTCATCGTGGAGGCCTTCGGGTCCTCTGCCGACAGGGTACATTTTAGGTGAGAATGCAAACATTATCCTGACAATTACCTACGGTTCATGAGACACACACTCTAGAAAAACTCCTTACACCCTCACCAGCCTGCCCTTGAAGCATCGGGACTTCTGGGCACAGATCTAGCAAATGATTTAATTTTGACACGTAAGCAAGGTACATAAGCCAGACATCTAAGAAAAAAAGATCTGAAAAATATTAATTAAAAAATTCAGGTCCAAGTTACACACAAAATTATGGGAAAAACAAAACAAAACACCCACAAACAAACAAACAAAAACCTTTTGGCTTTAAAGACAACCAGAAACATAAATATAAATGAAGTTCGACCAGACTTACAGTGCATTGAACTAATTAGCAGTTATTAAATAACATCACAGAACACATCTGTTTAGCAGTCTTTGCACTGGAGTCTTGCAAGTACTGGAAGCGCTGTCAATGATTCACAGATCTCTCCTCGGTTTCACTGAACTGGTGAGACTCCGAAGTTGCAATAAAAGTTAGTTTCTAAGTGTGTAAACTCCACCTCATCACATTTTTAATATGCTAATATGCTCCCATGCCCATAGTCCTCAGTAATCATAGAATCACAGGATGGCTTGGGTTGGCATGGACCTTAAAGCCCACCCAGTTCCAACCCTCCTGCCATGGGCAGGGACACCTCCCACCAGACCAGGCTGCCCAAAGCCCCATCCAACCTTCAGGGATGGGGCAGCCACGGTTTCTCCAGGCAATCTGTTCCAGTGCCTCACCACTCCCATCATGAAATATTTTTTATATCAAATCCATATCTACACTCTTTCAGCTTACAACTGTTGACCCTTATGAAATGTGTGATCATCACAAACCTGGTAGATATTGCACCCTCAGCAAATTTGCTAACACCAAGCTGTGTGCTGTGGTTGACACACTGGAGGGAAAGGATGCCATCCAGAGGGATCCTGACAGGTTTGAGAGGTGGACCTGTGTGAACCTCATGAAGTTCAAGAAGGCCAGGTGCAAGATCTTCCATGTGGGCCGGGCCAATCCCAAGCACACATACAGGCTGGGTGGAAAATGGATTGAGAGCAGTCCTGAGGAGAAGGACCTGGGGGTGTTGGTTGATGAGAGGCTCAACATGAGCCGGCAATGTGCGCTTGCAGCCTAGAAAGCCACCTGCATCCTGGGCTGCATCCAAAGAAGCGTGGGCAGCAGGTGGAGGGAGGTGATTCTCCCCCTCTGCTCTGCTCTTGTGAGACCCCACCTGGAGCCCTGCGTTCAGCTCTGGGGCCCCCAGCACAAATAGGACATGGACCTGTTGGAGCAAGTCCAGAGGAGGTCCACGAGGCTGGAGCACCTCTCCTATGAAGAGTTTGGGTTGTTCAGCTTGGAGAAGAGAAGGCTCTAGGAAGACTTTACAGCGACCTTCCAATACCTAAAGGTATTGGAAATACCTTTAGGTAAATACCTAAAGGGGGCCTACAAGAAAGATGGGAAGAGATTCTTTATCAGGGAGTGTAGGGATAGGTGTGTTGGTTTTACTCAGCTGGGCAGCTGAGCTCCACCACAGCTGTGCTCTCCCACTCCCCCTCCTAAAAGGGAAAGAAGAAGAAAATACAATAAAAAGGGCTCAAGGGTTGAGATAAGGACAGGGAGATAACAATTATCGTCACAGGCAAAACAGACTCAGGATATGGAGATTAATGAAATTTATTACCTATTGCTAACAAGCTAGAGCAAGCAAACAAACAAACAAAAAAACAAAAAACTTAAAAACACCTTCCCCCATCTATTCTCTCCCACCTCCTTCCCCCATGCGGCACAGGGGAACAGGGAATGGGGGCTGCGGTCAGTCCATGATGCTTCGTCTCCACTGCTCCTTCATGGTCACTTTCTGCCCCTGCTCCACTGTGGGGTCCCTTTTGCCACATAAACCCAATACAATAGGATAAGGAGTAATAGTTTTAACTGAAAGCAGTTAGATTTAGATTAAACATTAGGAAGAAATTCTTCACTGTGAGGGTGGCGAGGCACCTGAACAGGTTGCCCAGAGAAGTTGCAGATGCCCCATCCCTAGAATTGTTCAAGGCCTGGTTGGATAGGGCTTTGGGAAATTTGATATAGTGGAAGGTGTTGTTGCCCATAGCAGGGGGGGTGAACCAGATGATCTTTAAAGGTCCCTTCCAACCCAAAACATTCTGTGATGCTCTGATTCTATGGCACTCTGATTCTATGATGATAAACACATATATACCTTAAACCCAGCATCAGAGATCTTGCCTTCAGATTGGTCCCTGAGGTGTACCCCAGGCTGCCTGCCTCTTTCACTATCTTGGCTCCCCTTTAGCAATCTACACACCTGATGAGTGAACTGTGCTTGTACCTGGCTGCTCCAAGTTAAGCCATTTTCTCTGAAGGACTTTATTAAATGCTTAGCATAATCCAGACAGATTTGCTTCACTGCTTTCCTTTTGCCTCAGGAATTACTTACCTTATCAAAGATTTTGTCAGTTTGACATAGTCTAGTTTTGATGAAAGATACTGTATCTGAACACATTTTTCACTTGCCTGTAAGACTTTTCCTAGTCAAATCGATGGGGCATGGAGTTGCTGTTCTCACTCCCTCTGCCTTCTTGTAAGAGAGGTTTCCTGTTCTCCAGTGATAGAGCTTCACTTCCAGCTTATCTGATTCACTGAAAACATTGCTTAGGACTTGAGAAGATAGCTACCAATTCTTGCAACTTTTGGGGTGCAATTTTCCTGGGCCTGTCACAAGAAACAGCCTAAGTTATGCTTCCACTACTCTTCTGCTAATGTCATTTACATTATTCTTGATTACTTTAGGTTCTCTACCATTACCCTCATAGAGATAAATTTTTGACTGAAAATTGAGTCAATGTGTTCATTCAAGATTTGAAGCAGTCTCATTCTTCATCCTATCCTCAGCATCTAGCAATCATACATCTCCCTTCTTTGAATCACTTTTATTTATATAATTGAAGAAATCTTTATTATCTGTTGTCCTTTTCTTAGCAACATCAGGCTCAGCTAGATTTACATCCGTTCTTTCTCCCTAGTTCTGCAGTTCCTACCTTGCAAGATGTAGCTCACCTATTTTCTTTCCTATAGGTTCACTCACTACTTTAATATCCTCTTTCAGGTACTTATCTAGTATGTCAATAGCCGTTCTGAAGCTGTTCTACATTTTTTTTAGGGGATGAGAGTGCTATATGTTATTTTTTTTCCATTGGATTTAAATTAATTCCATGATCCTTCCACATTCAAATGCTTGAGTATTTAGACCCGGGCAGACTCACCAATCATTTTTCCATAGTTTCTTAACTATTGTTTGCCCTCTGATATCCAGGACATTAGGACCAGATCTATTTTTGACTCTCCTGAAATTTACAGTGAAACACATGAGTCATTGATCAAAGGTTATTTTCCATAATCAACTTATTTTTAAATGGTTTTATAAGATCATTTCTGTTTACTGAAAAGAAGTCGAAAACAGCTTCCCTTTGGGCTGTTGTGTCTGTTTGGTGGCTGCTGGTAGAAAAAGATTATTGCTCATCACACCCAAGAATACATTCTGCATTCAGGTATTTGTTTTCCAAACTCTGGCTGAGGAATGGAAATTTTCCACAGTCCTTCCTGCTATTTAGTGTTGATGGAAATCTCTGTCCATAACCACCCCTGAAACTGAGGGACTATGCTAGCTTTTGAGGCTTTGTTATTACTCTTATGCATCTCATTTTCACTAGGAGAAATGTTTCGTTTGTACCATCACCTTTTCTGTCTTTGTGCCTTCATTACTTTCTGTTAATAATTAGTAATCAATACGTAGAAGAATTACTACCTTTATCCTCATTTTTCTCTTTTCTACACAGACTACAGCCTTCAAGCCCTCCAGGTTAGAGGACACAAAGAGAAAAAAGTGGCTTTGACTCAGAGTGGACATAGTTTGTGGCTGGCCTTAGTTCGTGACTTACTTGACTTCATAGACTAGGGGTGGTATCTGAGAAAGTTGTTTCCTTTCATGTTAACATTTCCTGGGGAAATCTGGAAAAGACTGAGAAAGTAGGGAGAAGTCCTGCAAAGGGAACAGCAGGCATCTAGACAATGAAGTGGTTGGTGGCTGTTTCTTCTCAGTTGTTCCTAGACTCTTTCTGAAAGAAGTCACACCTCCCTGCAGTCGGTAACACTAGGAGCAGCAGCCAGCAGTTCCTGTGCAGCAGCAGGACAAGCAGCAGGATCTATTGCGGGAATGAGAAATAAGATGTAAGGAGAGAGACAGTGAGGCTGAGAAATTGATAGATACTCTTTAAGAAAAGGAACAGCCTTGCGATATGTCTTGACTATTGCCTGTCTTAGCCTACACCTACCTTAACCTGTATCTCAGAGATTCCTATTTTTGTTATTCATTTTATTAATATTTATGGTTGCTGTGATTTTTTTTCTGATTGATATTGTTTTTTTTTTTTTTTTAAGGGGAAGAGGAAAGCTGAAAGGAAAGCTTTATAATTCTAATCTCCACTAGGTGACAAATTGGTCCCCTGCCATAGGCCAAGAACAAATGAAGAAGTGAAGCCAAGCCTGAGACACAGTTAGAACATATAATGAATGAAGTTACTGACTACTGCACAAATAAAAATCTACTATCTGCCCCTCCATCCCCCCAAAATACTCAAAGGTCAGCCTGAAAATGAACTGCTCAGAGCGTGCATTGGTAGATTGGGGGAAAAAGGTGCCTGGCTGAAAGACAAGAAGAGCTACATCTCTTCAGGGTGCAGGCAGGGAGGAGGTGGACTTGCACTTGGAGCAGACCTGAAAAAGTTTGTGCAAGTTCTCAGCTTATGGCTAGCCCATTTTACAGACCAGGGTGGCCAGGGAGATGGGCTGAGGGAATTTAGGTTGGATATTAGGAAGAACTTCTTTATGGAAAGGGTTGTTAGGCATTGGAATGGGCTGCCCATGGAAGTGGTTGAGTCACCATCCCTGGAGGTCTTTAAAAGACGTTTAGATGTAGAGCTTAGTGATGTGGTTTAGTGGAGGACTTGTTGGTGTTAGGTCAGAGGTTGGACTGGGTGATCTTGGAGGTCTCTTCCAATCTAGATGATTCTGTGATTCTGTGATTACAATAACCTCAAAAGAGGTTATAGTGTGGTGGGGATCGGTCTCTCCTCCCAAGCACCAACTGATAAGACAAGAGGGAATGTCCTTAAGTAGCGCCAGGGGAGGTTTATGCTGGACATAAGGAAGAATCTCTTCACTGAAAGGGTTGTGAAGTATTGGAACAGGCTGCCCAGGCAAGTGGTTAAATCACTGTCCCTGGAGGTATTTAAAAGACGTCTAGATGTGGTGCTTAGTGATACGGTTTAGCGGTGGTCATGGCAGTGCTAGGTCGGACCAGATGACCTCAAGAGATCTAAACCTAAACGGATTCGATGCAGACGAGGTGCAGCAGCCGAGGGACTGCCGCCCCAGCCGCCCCACGCAGCCACCCCGTCCACGGGGCCCCTCCGAGGACCCCCCGAAGCACCGGGGGCCGGCGGGCGGCCCCGGCTCCCCCTCAGGGCCCCCCTCGGCGAAGCCACCGCCGGCGGCGCCGCTCGCCCCGCCCTCGCCCCCCGCCGGGCTCCCCCCCGGGGCGGTCCCGCTCCCGGTCCCTCCCGCACCCCTCCGCGGGCAGCGGCGGCGGGAGCGGAGCGGCGGCGCCCGCCGGGGCTGGGTGATGGCGCCGCCGGGCGCCCCGGCCGTGCCGGGCCCGCTGGCCCTGCTGGACCCCACAGGTGAGCCCCCCGCGGGACGCGGGCTGAGGCGGGGCGAAGGCGGCCCCCGGGGGGCGGCGGGCAGCCCGGGAGCCTCCCCGCGTGGAGAAGGGGCCGAGCCCCGAGGGGATTTGGGCTCTGTGAGGGGAGGGGGGGGGCGCGGGAGGCAGGACCCCAGCCGGCTTCGTGCCGCGCGGCTGGCGCCCGGCGAGGCGTTACTCACGAGCGTTGATTTTTCCTTTCCAGCGTCCCGCTGCCCGTAGTAAGTCGCTGGTACGTTACCGCTGCGCGCCCGGTTGGTGGGAAGCCGCCCGTCCGTCGGTCCCGGGTGGAAGCGCCGGGGGTGCTGTGCTGGGGCAGGTGGGGACGAGCGAGGGGCAGGGCCCCGGCGGAGGGCGCAGCGGTTCGGTGCTGGGGTGCAGCTAGCGCAGCCCCGCCGAACAGCCGGCTGGAAAGTCTGTCGGAGCTCAGGTTTACCTTAAAAAAAAAAAAAATGGCATCGGCGTTGAAAAGGTGACAGCGGAAGATGTGCCGTAACTTAAAAAATGTCTTCGGGCAGACAGCGGAAATCCGTAAGCTCTCTATAAACTCGCGATTAGCTGCCCGTTAAATTATTTGTTAGCGAAACACTTGCTGCCAAAGCAAGGAAGCCGTATCGGTACAGCACGGTATCACTTACCGTAGCCATACTACATAGTGTCAAAGCACAGTGTAGTGCGTTTTTTTTTCTCTTCATGATACAATTGTAAAAGAGCACAGCAGTGTTTCTCAAGGATTTTTGAATATATAACGCACTGACGGGTTCTTCCTCACAAATTCGTAATAAAGATAAGAGGCAGACCTAATGCGAGCTGCTGTCTCGTGGCTCGGAATGAATGCTGTTGCATCGGGTTTAATTAGTTCAGCACTCTGGACAAGTCAAGCATTTAATCAGAAAAGGGAAGGCGATTGCCAATAGCGGGTGTGAATATCCCTTTGAAGCATCTCAGTCCATCGCATTTAGTTTTGGGAGGCAATGTAGGATTAATTCACTGGCACAAACCATTTTTGAAAATACACGATGAAAAGCATAGCCGGGAAGAGAGATGGTGCTGAAATGAACGCTGCAGTAATTAAAAATTATTAATTTAGCTCCAAAGACCTTGCCTTAAATATTTGCTTGACAGTATCAAAGCAGCGGATACGGAATTGGCATTGCTGCTTTGATACTGTACTCCTCTGTCTTTGGTGACTTTCTGCTTAAATTATCTTGTTATGTATGGTTAGTGCCACTCTGTCTGAAACAGACTATCACAATTTTTTCATTAGGTAATGAAAATATACCTTTTCTCCTGCTGCAAAACTTTCCTCCCTTATCTTTTCTCGTATTAGGATGCTAATACACACTTGGCTGGAGCATTATTTCAAATAAGTGTTTCCATTTAGATCACCTTAACTGGATCAAAGAGGAAGGTATGAAATTGTGTGGCGCTAATATCCAGCCAATGTGATTGTGGTCCCAGCAAATTGCTGCATCCTGCAGTGTTTCCTTCCTTGCCAAAAATCGTTCCACACATTTTTATAGATTTTATGATGTCTGGAGATGGATTTTTAAAAGGAGTTGTGAAGTTAGCAAAATATAGTCGCTTTAGTTTTAACTAAGCCTTTTTAGAGTTAAATTCCAGATCATATGCAAGTTTTCCAGAGTCTAGATATGCCGTTTCACTCTGTTTTTCTCTCCCTTGACCATTGCACAGATTCCATGCTATGGACACATTTCATTGTAAATTCATTCGTTCTCCTTTTAAACTCATCCTTTTCTTCATTCAGATCCAGAGTCTACTGTTCATCAAAGGATCTACCACTTTGCATTCTACCAGAAATCTGATCTATGCCCTCCCCACAAAATCATCCATTTTCCACAGTCTTCCTGCAAATTGAATTTACCTCTCTGGCCATTGTGAGCAGGGTATTGTAAATACAATTTTATTTTCTGCAACTGATGAACGGAGAAGTTCTGCTGAGTCTTTTGCTGCTGTGTGGCCAGTGGAGCTTGATCTTCAGCAGGCACTTTTTCTTTTTGCTCTGGAGGAAGAGGTAATAATAACATGTTCACGCCCTCTGTTGACCCTGGCCACAAGCTAATGTTAATGCGGATATGATGAGATTTCTTTCCACACGCTTGATTTTTGGTAAGCTGAATTATGAATTTGAAGCATTAATAAATTGGAGTGAGGTTCAGACTAAGAGCATATGCTCACACTGAATCATTGTTAAAGAAGTTAGAGGGGATAAATGTCAAATTTATTCTGAGAGTCACTTAATTATTAAAAACTTGGAAGGTCACTAGCCTTCGGTAACTGTTTCCTGCACTACAGAAACATCAGCACTGGAGGAAAAATCAACCTAGAATTACTGATAGCAACATTTCCTCTGCTCCTAAATGACTTTCCTTTTATGTGGTTGGCCTTTGTTCCAACACTCGGCACAGAGATTGTCGGGGAAGAGGGCTGAATCAGACCCTCTGTCTGTGCTATGGACAGTGTTCCTGGGGAAACAGTCTGGCATTGCTTTTTGGCTGCACAGGCCTATGGGTAGGTACAGTAAAAGCAGGTCCAAAAAACTGCTTGGCAACTGCTACAAACAGCAGTAAACAAAGATTCGAAAAATCTTGGGAGCCAACATGACCGAAATAGCAGAAGGGTGATAATAGTAGGAACCATTGGCATCTGTAGCCCTTTTCATCCGAAGATACTGTGCTGCTTTACAAAAATTACTTTGGCTTCCCAATAAGCTTGTGACTTATAATTGTACATATTTTGATAAGGACACCAACGATTTCTGTTGATGTGACTAAGGAAACCCAGACAGGCAGAGTGGAAACCAATTTAGAACCCAGTTTCTACCCATCTACTCTTAGCATGTGGCAGTCCTTGAAAACAGGGACTTGCATGTGCAAGTCTCTGCTGCCGAAGGGGGCTCCCTCTACCCCGGTAAGTCATCTCTGCTAAGCGTGGAGTTTGTGGCTACCTGCAGGTAGTTATGAGAGCTTCCAAAGTGCAATATAAAATGGAAGGTATGATTGGATATTTGCATCCAGTGTGAGATGCAGCTGGTAAAAGATCAAAGAATGTGAGGATTGAAGGGTATCGCATCCATAAATCGATTGTGCTTTCTAAGAGTTGTACATTTCAAAGTTAAAATGTAGTTCAGTCCAAAAAAAATTACCTTATAAATAAGGGCATCCTTTTCTGTTTTATCTCAGTAAGTCTGTATCCGATTTACTCCAATTACAAATGAGATCGTGCCTCTTCCTAAGACATTTTCCAGCAAACCCAATCTGGAATCAAACTCATGTGTTTCTTTTTTTGCGTATCATTGATAATCAAAACTTTGGAAGGCAGCTTGGACGTATGCTTTATCTCCATTCAATCTGATTAGCCTTTGCCAGTACAGGTGTTACTTTGAAAATGCAGAAGCTTTGCTCCTCAGGCACTTCTCATAAAAGCCTGTATTCAGTGGTTTCAAAAATGCTTGGCTGAGGAGTGTCTGTCCCACTGACTTTCAGAAGGTTTGTATTCCTGCATCCCTTTACGGTATGTCTGCATTATAGCTGCGGTTCTGTAACACTGTAGATGTTAAAACTGATCTCTCTTGACTATTGTCAAATCACAGAATGATAGAATAACTCAGGTGGGAAGCTACCTTGGGAGGTTGCTAGTCCAACCTCCTGCTGAAAGCAGGGTCAGCTGTGAGGTCAGACCAGGTTGCTCAGGGATTTTTCTGGTTGGATCTAGAAAACTTCCAATGATGGAGACAGCACAATCTTTTGGGGCAAGCTCTTCCAATGTTTGACTGTCCTAATGTTAATTATTTTTTGCCTTATATCCAATCTGAAACACTTCTTATGTTTCAGTTTGTGTCCACCATCTTTTGTCTTGCTGCAGTAAGCCACTAGGAAAAGCTCGAATCTGTCCTCTTGATGACCACCTTGTAGGCACTGAAAGATTGCTACTAGCCCTGCCAAAAGACATCTCTTCTCCAGGCTGAACAAGACCTGTTCTGTCAGGTTCTTACACAGTGAGTTCTCCAGCCCCGTGACCTTCTTTGGGGTCTTCTGTTGAACTTGCTGCAGTTAACTGATGTTTTTCCTCTACTGAGGGCCCCAAACTGGCTGTGATGTTACATGTGATCTAGCAAGTGCTGAATAAAGAAAGGGTCATAGATACCTCTCTGATCTCCTGGTGATGCTCCTGTTAACGCAGTCTTCTGTTAACCTTTGTTTCCAGGGCACACCGCTGGCTCGTGTTCAGCTCATTGTCTGCCAGCACCCCCAGGTGCTTTTCAGCAGAGCTGCTCCCCAGCCCAGCAGTCCCCAGCCAGTACTGTTGCAAGGCAGTGGTTGTTGTTTTGCTCAGGACTTTGCATCTGTCTGTTGGATTCTGCAAGGTTTTTGCTGGCCCATTTTTCCAGCCACTGTAGATCCCTCTGAATGGCAGCCCTGCCCTTCAGGAGTACTGACTGGTCACCAAGTTTGTTGTTGTCTGCCAGCTTGAAGAGCATGCACTCTTATCACTTTCTCCAGGTCATTAAAGAATACAGTAAAAGGGACAGGTCCCAAGACAGACCCCTGTGGTACTCCACCTGTTACCGGCTCCAGGTAGAACACGATACATTAACCACTGCCTCTGAAGCCAACCATCCAGCCAATTTTTTAAACATTTGCTTGTCTACCCATCCAGACCATGACATCCCAACTTGGTGTTGAAAATAGTGTAGGATGCAATGTTAAAATCTGTGCCAGATGTGACGTAGATGATACCCACTGCTCCACAAATACAGACATTTTGTCATAGGAAGCAGTCAGGTTGGTCAGGCATAATCACTTTTGGTAAATCCTTGTTGACTATTGCCAATTTCCTTTTGCTTACGTGCCCAGAAATGTCTTCCAAGAGGATCTGCTCTGTAATTTTTCATTCCAGTCTCCAGGAAGCCAAGTGAGACTGATTGGCCTGTAATTCCCTGAATCATTTTTTGACTCTTTCTGGAGACAGGCAGAGTGTTTGCCTTTCTTTACTTACTGGGGATTCCCTGATCTCCGTGACTTTTCAAAGATGATAGGGAGCAGCAAGGGCATCAGCCAGTTCTGGTGGCATCCACGGATGCAGTAAGTCAGGTGGACTTGAATGAACTGAGCTTTCTCAAGGAATCCCTAATTCAATCCTTATCCACTGCTGGTCATTCTCCTCCTTGAATCATCTCTCTTGCTGGTGAGCACAGGCAAAGAAGGCGCTGAGTACGTCAGCTTGATTTGTGTCTGCTGCCACTAGTTCATCCGCTCAGGGTTGGCCCACGTTTGTTTTCTTTCAGTCTCTGTAAGGACATGGCAAGTGGAAATAACAGAGTGGCTTACCCCTTGAGTAAAGATTTAGGTTTCTAATAATATTTTATAGCTGTAGGTTTTCTACTCGGGCTGTATGGATTAAAGCTGGCTCAGCTCTGTCTGTGCTGCTCTCTGCTTTCTTTACTGCAGCAGATAATGCCTTTCACCTGCACTTCATGTTGGTGACTCTGGTCCTGACTAGTTCTCCCAGCTTTCCTTTGCTTTTCAAGCACTTGTTTACAGAAATGCTCTATTTATAGGACGGGGTTCACTCTCCTCCCTGTTGCATCAGTGTTGATAGATCTGAGCTGTAAACTGGAGTAATTCAGTTATTAGGGCTTAAAATAGCCCTTTACAAATCAGTTGTCAGGCTCAGTACTGCTAGGAGGAGACAAGATGGGTGGGTGACCAAAGATGGACACTTAAGCTGACCTAAACTGTGAAGCCAATATCTTGGAGAGCCATCTCCTCGGTAGCTTCTGGGGATACCGCACTAGTAAAACCACTGGGGACACTGCAGAGCTTTCCTTTGGCTGAGTGTTGATGTTTTCATGCCCTGTAACAAAGCAAGCTGTACTTCATAGCCATCAAAGCACTGGGAATTTGGAGAACAATTGGTGTTCTGTGAAACACTGAGCAAACCTAAATTTCTTGTGTCTCTGAGACCTGAGGACACCTGGCACTTGTTTTAATATGACAATGCAATGGGGATTCCTTTTGGGGAGACTTAAATTTCTGAGTGCAATTCTCACAAGTGCAACCACAGGTAAATGAATTTCTCATGCTGAAACTACATGTGGGCCTTACACTTTTTTACCGACTGTCAGACCCTCCCTTCATTTTCATCCACTTACATGGTTTTGAGCTGGCATATGGTCTGCGAGCTGCACTGCCTGTAAACAGCACACAAAGGTACATTTTGAACATCCATTTTTCCGCAGCAGCTCTTTCAAGTATCCAGTAATTCTGAAAAGGCAGCATGGTTATGAAGCTTCACCAGTTCTCCCGGCCTGATTTTCATGGCTGTGGAAGGTTGCTCTGGGATAAAGATTCCCGATTGTGAATTTTGGTCTTGCCCTCAGTCATGCTCCTTTTGGTTTTGCACTGAAAAACATTTCTGCAATGCAAATGGAGTGGTCAACAGAAATTTCCCTGCTATGGGAAGGCTTGGCTGGTTTATGCAACAGCTGCTGCTACTAAAGCGGTAGCTGCCCTGGGTCGTATGGCTCCATCATATAAAACCAGTGCATGCTTGGACAAGGCTTCACAGAGACACAGCAACCTCCAGACATATTCAGAATAAAGATACTTCTTTGTTTACTTCTCCCTATTCCTTTTTTCAACATCAGTGACTTTTCATGTATTTCGTAAATATGGTAAGCATAGCCAAGCATCAGTTTCCTAAATCTGTAGGGCCACACTGTATTTCATGTGTCTCTTATAGTAGGCTGTCAGGTTGCAGAGTAGGCTGGGCAAATGACTACAACAGCAGTGTAACTATGAGCTAAAACAAACAACTAGTTTGGGTATTGTCTGGGAATCTGAAATTCAGTAGCTTAATCCATATGCTGATTGAAGGACTGCATTTCTTTTTATTTTTTTTTATTTTATTTTTTTCCTGAGACTTGGGGGGGGTTACTGGTATTCTTCTGTTTGGTGTGCAGTGTGCTGCATTTCCATGCATTTTGTAACACCTAGCTCCTGGAGCTGGATGCCTGGGAGCTGCATCTTTGAGGTGGATCAGAGAGCAGTTTGCTGTCTCAGTAATGTCAGAACATCTTAAAAAGCCTGAGCTGTAAGAACTCAAAGACTAGAAGGCATGTAAGAACATGATCACTTCAAATATTTTTAAAAAATCCAATAGATATATCTTTGTGGGAATGGTAACTGACTTGTGAAGTTGTAAGTCTGCTTTCCTCTCCTGAACTGGCGGCACTGAAACTGAACTGGCTTCATTTAACCCCATGCACGTGGTGAAGAGCTGATTGATAATGAAGAGCCTCTCCGTTTCCGTGTCCTCTCTGACCCTTCGTGGATTAATGGGGAATCACCAGAGGCAAACAGCTGGGACACAGGCTGGAGGGGAGAGTGCAGAGAGTTATTGGAGAGTCCTATGAATTATTTCTTGATCTTCAGCAGGAAGGCTTCGTACATGCAGTGAAAGAGATGCATGTAAGCGCAATAGACTTCAGTAAAGTTGCCTGCATTTCATACTAAAAAGCTGGACTCATTTTGTCTGTTAGCGCCACTGGAGAGATGCCAGCAAACGTACAGATTTTGATTATAGAGGCATTTATTTATTCACTGGAATTATTTGACTTGGTTTGCCAGCATCCCTAATCTAGCTTGGCTTTTGAACTGTCAGCACTTAACTGAGTTACCTGCCTTTAAATTGGCCACGTAACTAAAATGACTCATTGCAAATGGCCTCTGCTTGCCGTTGGACTTCCTTCGTTTGCCCTGCTTTTGCCTACAGCAGATCCGTCAAGTCTCACCCCTGGAGTCCAATACCAACAAGAACGCCTCCTCTCTCACACCTGCCCCTCCCTGGCTAGTGCCGTTGCCTCCAACATTCAGTGCAACGCCGCAGCCTCCACCTCACCCCGAGACGCGTCCCGAGTGTGCAGGCTGCGTCGAGAGGCTGCAGGGGGGAGAGAAATCGGTTTGGTGCTGCGGAAGGGCCCGAAAGCAGGACCGTGGGCTCTCTGATTCATTTGGGTGCCTTTTGTTAGCCAGGGTCACGTACTGATGGCTGGTTTTCAATAAGTCTTACTAAGTCTGTGCTGTGGGCAGGTGCTCTGATGTTAGCACTCTGGTTGCAGCTCAGATATACCACCACGATAGCAAGGTTAAGTGGCTTGAAGGAGGCTGAAAGCAGTAAATGAGCCTGCTGTTTTTCACTTCTGGGCACCTGAATCCAACCCCCAGTGACACTGAATGTATTTCATCGAGCAGCTATTATGTAAAAAGGCAGGCCCTTATGTCATTACCTGATATTACAGCTTTGTTTCAGAGATATAGATTGGTTTGCTTACCCTAGTAAATGTGAACAGCACATTCATTTTCATGATAGCACGCAGAGCTTATGCTAATCTCGTTTAAAATATAAATTCATACGTTCTGTCCACATAGAGTTAAACTGGAACTTCACAAAGGTAAGCATTGTTCGAGGCCTGCAGGATTTGACTTACGGATGTGAGCAACAACTTAATTATAAATGTTACTGCAGATAAGGCATAATTATCATTGTCACTGACATTTGGTTCAGCTTAATAAAAACTCATCTCGTACGTGCACCTGATGCGTGTGCATTAAGCTATGTAGAGCTCCAGCTAACTCCTTATGTTTCTTCGGTCTGCCTGTTGCCTGCCAGCAGTTTTCCTTAGCAGGAGAACAACAGTGGGTTAACCACAGCAGAAGTCAACAAACGGTCCATTATTTGCTCTGTCATGTTTGCAATTAAAAACTTCTTTTCCCCCACTTTCTACAGGGCAGTTTGCAAAAAGGAAGAAGACTTCACTTTGGTTCACAGTCTCTCTGCTGGTGGTGTCTGTTTTCATACTGACCATAGGGCTGGCAGCTACAACGAGAACAGAAAATGTTACCGTGGGAGGCTACTACCCAGGCATCATTGTGAGTAAAGGATCCTACTCTAGGATGTTGGGTACAACTAAATAAATTATTATCAGCTGGATACAGGAAGTTCGTATTGATTACAAAGAAAAACAAAGAAAATTCAGTTTTCTTGAATTTCACAGGAGGGAGAAGCTCATTTGTTTTGATTTGGTTCTAGAGTGGGATTAAATAGGGAGGTAAACTCCGTTTTTCTGAATTGCCCTGAGGAGGAGGTTTTAGGTGGCACAGGGGGGTCAAGTTTACACTGCACAGCTGTGTGCTGATCTCACAGTACTATGGTGGAGGATGTGCTTGACAAGTGACTGGACAACAGGCATGGGATAGTTTTAAACGGCCTTTTAGAGATTCACTGCTTTGATGGTAGAGTCACTCTGCTCTTGTGTCCATGTGCCAGGAATTCTGCTGGATCCAGTGCAGGGAAAATGCTGCTGATGGGTACGTGGAAGCTTCTCCCTAGAGTCTGCCCAACTTCTACATCCTCTTACACAGTCTTGGTGTCTGTCCTGCAGTACAAGTTCCCCTTCCAAAGTCCTTAGTCTTGTTTTTACCTTGGGAACATGTATTCCAGAACATGTACCTGCACTGGACACAAGGCTCGTGTTGCATCTCTTTAATACTGTAGTGCCTTGTTGGCCTCTGGGGAAGTGTGGCCTTTCTGGGCCTTGCACCCATGGCCCTTCCCAGTCTCAGAAGCAATCAGTCATACCCAAAAGAGTGGAAACCTCTGGAGTAAAAAAATTTTTTGAGATGAATTGGCAGAATTTTAGGGGGAAAAAAAAAAAGAGTAAGGGCAGCAAATCGTCTCTCTGCCTTATTTAGCCTCCCACGGCCAGCCAGAGGAGGCAAAGGGTGCAAGGTGAAGAAAGAAAAGAGGTAGGCTCCTGCTTAGGTATGTGGCTCCACCAGTGCCAACACGTGCTGCAAGGTACCCTTAGTTCTTGTTCTCTGTAGAATGAAATGCCCAGAGAAGAGGGATCTGTATCTTCTAATACAGTGCATACATTTTGCATTGCCATTAATAATTGAACTGTTCAGTTACATCTTGGTGTCATGCTGAGAACAGGTCTTTCGGAAAGATAATTTTGGGATAATGATCTATAAGGAGTGGTGATCTAAAAATAGAACAAAAAGTAGTTACAAGAATAAAACCTTAAAAGAATGGGTTTTCCTTTCTTTAAACTGAAATAGATAGATTAATACTGATAAAAAGTCTACTTCTGTAATTTGAATTAAAGTATTTTAGAAGGCCACATTATCTTCATTCATTCCCTTGAAAGGAGTTTCATTTTTAAAGCGGTCTTGATTTGGTATGGTAAGTAATAAACCCGTGTGCACAAACCATTTTATTTCAGCATTTAGTTTCTTTTAGGAAGAAAACAATGTCTGTTTACTCAGAAAAAAAAATAATAAAATGTTTCTTGAAATATTAATCATTAGTAATCAGTTAGAATAACTAGAATATATCAGAACGCTTTGAAAGCAAAACCTTTAGTAATAATTTTCCCTGTCAAAAGATTGTTGGAGCTAAATAGTTTTCATGAAATTCAGAATTCTTTTCATGCACACATGTTGTATTATTGAAGTAACAGAAAAAGAGATGGTTATTTATCAATGTAAATGTTTAGGAAGGGCTAAAGATGCTGCACAAACCCTTTGTGATAACTTGCCAAAAGCCTAGTTAGAGGAGCACAGCTGTGTTCGTGCCCTGCTGCTGGAGGTTGCTGGCTCATGTCTAGCATTGACAGATGGACTATGGGAGGGCCTCGCAGAGCTGAGTAATGCTCCAAAGGTGCTCCTCTTCTCCACTGGCAGTAGAGGGAGCTTAGAAAATTGTCAGAGCACTGATCAAGAACTTGTAGATAGCTAGAGCTCGGTAAGTGAATTTGACATTACATATTTAACTCTTGGGCTGAAAGAAATTTATGAGGTTAGACAAAGTTAATTACAATTCAAAATGAAGTCTAGTTCTCACAGAATTTAACAATATAACCTTGAGGCTGGTTGATGAGACCTAGATCTCTATTGGTCTTAGGTAAGGGACTTTGGACTTAAACAACATGCAGAATTAGGCCCTTACCTTGCAAACACCTACAAATGTGAACAAGACTATTCACTTCCATAGACTTACTTGCATCTGGAAGCATTTGCAGATCAGGGCTTTAGATCCAGATTCACAATAAAAGTTGGGTGTCTGCTTAGTTCCCGTTGTCTTCAAGAAGAGTTAGGTGCCTTAATTTCTCTTTCTGTTTGGTGATTTGTCATTTGTTTTGGGAAAAGCTTTTTTATAAAAGCATCTTTATAGCAGTAGGTATTATCTACATTTACACAGCCAAAGTAATTTAACATACAATATTTCTGTGTGTAGGCGAGTTAGTATAATGTTCCACTTTGGAAGATGCCTGCTTTTAGTAGATCACTGCTTGATCATCCGTTTGGGTTTAGGGTTGTCTTTGTGGAACGGGTTACAAAGCTGGCTTGGAGCTTCTTGAACCTTATTTCCTTATAAATACTGTTTATACTTAAGTATTTCATATCACTTCTCCGTGACTACTGCTTGTATTATTTTAATTAGCTATTTTTATAATCTTTCAACCAGGAGACCACAGAGTCCAAATGTCCCAGTCACCATACAAGAAAAGCAGCACATATAACCCTAAACCAATCTCAGCAATGTCGTGGCTTAGAGCATGATCTCTATCTGGTTCTTTTTTTTATTATTAATTTTTTATTTTTTATTTTTTTCCCTGTATGTGGATAATATTGCTCTGCTCTGTGTCCTCATTTGTAAACCTTAAATGGGACTGCATGGATTGCTCCTTTTAGGATGAAAAATTGGGGTTGGAACCAGCTGTCATTTTGATGTAGCTATGTTAATTTACAAAGTTGCTGTCCCCTGAACACAGTGTCCTTGCTCACGGTTCCAAGTCTCTCCCCTACTCAGCAGTCAGCACAGACGTGCTTGCACACTCTTTCTTTTTCAAAATCTCTACTTTCAGTACTTGTGCCTCTCTTTCACATAAATCTTCCCAAAGCACTCAGTAGCTAATCCCCTTTCCCTACATTTGTCTTCTTGAGGGAGAATCATGGATTCCTGTTGTTACGCTGAGCGATTAAAGTGCTTACAGGAGATTTGCTTTCAGCTGCGAGTGGTTGTGCATAAGAGCAGGGAATTCACAGGCCTCGCTCAAGCCCTTGGCTGGGACACTTAGTCCTTAAAAACCTAATTGGGCTTGGAAAAGAGGCTTTGAACCAGATTCGGAGACCTAGTTCCAGGAAGGGGTTTAGACACCTTAACAGAAAATTCATGCCTCATCCATGGGGTGCGTTGGGTGGGAGCTAAGGGGGTGAGCGGGGTTTCACTGAGCAGGGAGGAGTGCCAGCCGCACTGAGTGCCTGCAGAAGAAGCAGACAGCCAGCAAGGCAGGGAGGGAGCGCTGTCGAAACAGACCTGCTGCTGATACTGGCACTCCTACCGTGGCTGTTTCTGAATCTGTGGCCAGCTACATCTTATATGTTTGTCACTGAGGAACCTCCTTTTCTGCAAGCCCACATGAGCCTGGTGAGAATCCTGGTGCCAGGAAGGTCTGAAGAGGGCTGGAGCACTTCTATGAAGTAAGGCTGAGGGAGCTGGGGATGTTCAGCCTGAAGAAGAGAAAGCTCTAGGGTGACCTCATTGCAGCTTTTCAGTACTTAAAGGGAGCTTATAAAAGAGGTGGGGAGCATCTTATTGCTCAGGCAGACAATGACAGGACAAGGGGGAATGGAATTAAACTAAAAGGGAAGATTTATATTAGACGTTAGGAGGAAATTCTTCACTCAGAGGATGGCGAGGCCCTGGCACAGGCTGCCCAGAGAAGCTGTGGATGCCCCATCCCTGGAGGTGCTCAAGGCCAGGCTGGATGGGGCTTTGGGCAGCCTGGTCTGGTGGGAGGTGTCCCTGCCCATGGCAGCGGGGTTGGAACTGGATAATATTTAAGGTCCCTTGCAACCCAGGCTGTTCTATAATTCTATGATAACATTCACTCTTTCTCCTGACACACCCCAATTATCCCATCTGTATGATACACCTGCTCAGATATCACTGTGATGATTTGGTATGTTGACCAAATAAGCTGACCTCATGTGTTTCTGTTGGTTTTGTTCTTTGCCTTAGCTTGGCTTTGGATCTTTCCTAGGGATTGTTGGCATCCACCTGGTAGAGAACAGAAGACAAATGGTAAGCGACTGCCCTTTTTGTTTTCTTTTTTTGTACCTTTTTTTGTACCTTAATGTCTTAAGAAAATGAAAAGCAGAGATTTCCTGCTGACTTAAAACTGCTGCATCTGCTCCAAAATGTTTTTTCATTTTTTCACCTTTTCTGAGAAGTTTCTGAGAAGTATGAAGTGGCCAGTGATTCTCTCTGTATGGGGCAAGGGATGATTTAAGGGGTTATCACTTCTGGATCACTTTTTTTTTTTTTTTTCAAACCAAATTAATTCCCTGTTAATTTAGTGAGTTGAACAGACTCAGGGCAGGTTCAGATGAGTGCCAGAATTTGGCCAGGAGTGTGTAGCAGAGAAAAGGATGAGGAGAAAGGCCAAATGCATGAGATGTGCCAGTTTGAGCAGCAAGGAGCCGTGTTATCAGCTCTACCATAACAGACTATCTCATCCTGCACGAGAAGTTTGTCAGCAACACTTTCCTGAAAATATGCATGTTAAAAGAAAATGAACCTCAGAGCTCTTGCTATCGAGGCTAGGTCAGACAGGATCTGATGATACTTTGTGGTTTGTTTTTAGATTTAGCTTGGCTTTGCAAACCTCTTGCTTTTATTTATGTGAGGAAGTCATTTAAAGTCCTTGGGTCCATCTGGGCAAAGGAAAGTATATGGGACTGGATTTGTGCAGTCTTACACTTTCCTTGCTCTCAGCAAAAAATGTGTCTTGGTTGACCAAGTGTCTTGGTTGACCAGAAGCATGTCCAACGTGCACTGTACAGTAGACTGATTATAGCTAAGCGTTATGAAATGCAATTCATTTCATAATGTAGAGCCTTCACAGGTGTAAATCAAAAGAGCGCTGTTGAGCTCAGAGGAGGAAATGATTGATTTACCTTGCGTTTTGCGAACAATATAGAAGTAGTCTGCTGTGATTTCCTGTTTTCTTCTTAGTAATTCCAGTCTTGATTTGATTATTTATAGTCAAAATTCTTTAATAATATCAGTGTGCTGTTTTTTTTTCATTGTCTGAAAGTTTCAGTGGTGTATTTCAAGTATTCCCCTACTTTCAGCTTTTGTTTCTATCTGTGTTTCTCAAAGAGGTGAGACTGATAAAGCCGTGATGTTTGTCTGTGTCTTTTTCTGTTCCCTATTCCATTTTTTAAATGCATTGGCCAATTTCAGGCAAATTTGGCAGGAAGGTAGAGAATTCAGAGATGTGCAGCTCCTTCGGGTTTCATGGAAATTCACATGTGGGTTCAGAAAAGAAGTGTAAATCCCCCATGGTGGTAAAGGATGCAGTGTCAGCTCATCACCCTGAACAACTAGGGAGTCCAAATGGAACATGACCCGTGCGACACAAATCTGCAGCAAGCCAGGCCTCATTAATATTGCTGGTAACAAAACAAATTATTTGTTTTTAAGAACTATTGTCCCTCATTTCTACACTGGAGACCAGGATGGATAGCTGGTTCCAAGTTACAGGCTAGAGGGTGGGTAGATGACAATAGCTTTGTCTTCCACAGCATTCACGTTCCTTTGCTGTTTTATTGTTCAGTTTTCCTAAGAGGCAGTGTAGCCTCTCTGTTGCTTCTGTCTTTAGCAGAAAATAAAATGGTTGACCAAAAGAAAGAAGGTGGGTGAGATGCTACCAGAGCTTGTAAGATTCAATGCCTTGTATCATTTGCACAAGGACAGTGAAGAAATAAGTATCCAGTGTGTATGGTCTTAGTGTTTGTTTGCATTTACCAGACTGGAGCAATGAAAACTACTTTCTGTTCATAACAGTTATGATCTGGCTGTTGAAAGATTGTTTTGTTGGGGAACAGACCAAGAAGGTAACTAGAAAGTTTAATTATACGTCTCGTCTTGAGTATCACCCACAGTGCGCTAAGCCTGGAAGCACTGTCTAAGGCTGAGCCGCTTGTTTTCGAACGTCTCGGAAATGAGTTGGAAAGGGTTTACATCATACCACAACTGAGGACAGTAATTATTCCCTGGAGTGTAACTGAGTATATTCAATTGAAAAGGTTTAGGGCAGCTAAAACAAATTTGCAGCCATCAATAAGACTGCAAAGTCTTAGATAAGCATAGAAATGTAACAGAAATATCATTTTCTGGTGACTAAAAATTCTGTTCATTGCCTCATGACAAAAGTGTGAGGGGAAGAAAAGGAATTATTTACTCAGTTACTTCTATTTTAACCGGACTTCCTTTGAACAGTTACATCTGTATAATTTGAGTTTAACCTAGTGTAGCTCTGACAATTTTTTGGCCCTGTAATGACTCAAAACTTCATTTTCGGTTTTTAAAATTGAAAATGAATGTAGGTTCAATTACACTAGAGAAAAATCCATTTTAATTGACCTTTCCTCCATAAATCTATTTCTCTCTTTGTCTTGAAGTTGTATTTATTTGTGACCTATCCTCTGTAAGTCCGGATTTATTCATGGTTTATGATACGCTGAGTGCAATATGAAATACGTAATGGTTAGCAGAGCTAGTCCAGCAAAAACCCAGCACTCACTAAATGCAAACACAGGGTTTGAGAAGGAATGAAGGCACAGTTAGGCCAAATGGACAATAGTTTGTTCTTAAAACATGACATTAATGATGTTACACTTCTTTGACCTTCTTCTTGGCATCCCAGAGTCCACAGTGGGAGCTCAATGTGCTGACCAAGGTATAACCCTTAATTCAAAGGAACTGCTGCTTGCAGAATCAGGCTCTGCCTCATTGACGAGCATGATTTCAGTTGAGCTCTCAGCATTCATGCTCGCCTCTGTTATGCAGAGCTTGGCACCAGCAGAACAAAATCTCCTTTTGACTGAGGATAAGACGCCTTTACACTGATTTGGGATGTTTATAACTAGCAAACAGCAGAAATTAAAGCATAATGTTTTGCTGTCCCTTTTTTGCTCCCTTGTAACCCACAAGGCAGGTCATGGATTGAAGAGCATAGCTGTAAGTCGTTACATTACAAAGGCGCACTTAGTCCAGCCGGATGCGTGGAAGATAATATACTGCTCAAATCAAATGGATTTGATTGCAAGACACGAAGTCTCCTCGCTCGTTTGCTTGCTTGCCGTCTCCTCATGTTACAGTACAACATACTTCCGATTAGAAAATGAGATGCTGAAATTACAGAGGTAGGGAAGGCTGGAGTGCGCTGGGGGTCTGTGGCTGGAGGTCTGAGCTGAGAGCTCTAAGCAGTGCTGAGCAGGGAGGTAGACACCTCTTTCAGCAGAGTCCCTGGTGTTTCCAAAAGGACGGTTGGCAGTGCTGCAAAAGGTTTCTCTTCAGATGAGCATGGAGGTAGCATCAGCTAGCACCAAGAGACTCGTCACTCTTTAAATGTGCGGTATTAGTAAGACACAATGCATATTGTTTTGGCTAACCCTGTGGAAAAAACAAGCACTGTCTCACACTTTCCACTCATACATCTCTCCAACGCCAGTCGCATCAAGCCATTCTGTTCACAAGGCTGAAAATGAGTGTGCTGAATATGTGGTGCCTCCAAGAGTGACCAGGGGATACCAGGGCACCATGATAACTGTCGGGTTTTGGAACATCTGCAGTGTTACGGTGCTGCCTGGAAGAGCTGTAAGTGGGGGAGTGGGAGTCACCCCTGACAGCAGCAGAGCTACAGCAAAGCCAGCAGCAAAGGAAGGAGAAGAGTGCGGGGAGAAGATACAGGAACGTAAAGGACAGAGAGAGAAAGAGGAGTGCACAGAGAAAGAGTGACCCCACAGGAGGTGCGAGTTAGCGCAAACTTCAGTGCTACAGTTGTCTGCAGCAGGTCTGACACCTGTATTTATCTATTGCTGAATTTTGCTTGTTGTTGTTGTTGTTGTTTTTTCCTCACACTAACACACAGTTAATTTTCTAGCTGACATGTCTAAGACACACTCAGGTATAAAGCTAATGCTCAGCTGACTAAATATGGTCCTTGAGTTGCAATGATTTTTACGAGACATTGTTTCTGACAAAAGCAGAAAACATGAGGGAGGCTAAAACATGGAGCTCTGCACACAAACAGAAAAGGCAAGGCTATTTCTTCAGACTTCTCAAGGGGTGCTAAGTTTAGGTGGCTTAATATGCTTGCTTCCCGATCTCTGTCAACAATAATTAGATTTCAGATTAAGTTCTGTAAAAAGACTACAGCAGAAGTTAGAGAAACAAAGCAATAATTTTCTCTTCTTAGTAGTTCAGACTTCTCTGACAATGCAGGCATTCCTATCCTGTGTTGAGATGTATGTGTGGTAATATTTCATTATTACTTGTGATTATTTTCTTGCCACTAGACTTTGTATCTGTTGCAGAAGAAAAGCTTTTTCAAAGAGGTTATGTGTGTGAGCCAGTTTTCAGAAGTGTAAGAGCCAAACCTCTGTTGCTATTCAAAACCAATTATATTTTAAAAATAGATTTTGTCCATCAGAAAATCCCCCCTGGGTATTTTGTGTAAAGGTTGTGGTTAGTAATACGTATACAAAGAAAAGATATTGATGTAGATACCTACCCTACACTGTTCAAACAAATTGTGCCTTGTTTTCTTTTTCACGACAATTGAACATCCTGAAAGCAACTGGCTTTCGTACAGATTTTCATCGAAGATGCTAATTGCTGATAGATTCCATATAACATATTAAGCTAATTAAAGCAGCTTGTTTACATTAAGAGAAATACAGTTACAATTCTGTAGATCTCCTGAGACTGTCTTTGCTGTTCCTGCAGAAATAAATAGAAAAAAAGTCTTTAATGTAGTACCGGGGGACATGCAGATCATGTAAAGGTAATCATTGTCATTATGGAAGTATTATTTCTCACTGGAACTCAAGCTGCTGAGAAAGTCAATAGTACTTCTCTTTTTTAGTGATTACTTTTTTGTGTGCTTATATTTCACGGCATTCAGGGTAAAACAATTGATGTTGATGTAAAAATGATAATAGTGGAATAAATTAGCAATCATCCTTGTCTTGTTTAGCACCTTTAAAATGATTACAACTGAAAAGACCTATCACCATCTTTTCAGTCGTAAATGTGCACTGGATTTTGTGCTGTGATTTAACTGCGTGTTTTAGAAGCAGGCAGAGAGATTTGTATACAGCTAAACAGTTCACGTTGACACTGACGCTCGTGTGAGCTCAAGCATGTCTCTTCTTTACATATCTGCATTTCTTTCAAAATATAACAGCATCTTATTAGGTGATAAATGTCAAGCAGTTTATTCTTTGAGAACATTTCCCGGTCTCTTATGTCTAGTTCCTAGACTGCTGTAATGAGGTGCCATTTAGAGGCATCTCTTTTTCTCCTGAGATTCTAGAAGGAGCCTTGAAGGGTGATTTGGGTTGGACTATTGAGTTTTACATGTCTGAAGAGTGGTAGGAACAATCCAATATTAAGTGACAGTTATATTTGTCTTGTCTAATGCTGAGGAGATCACAAAAGATACCATACCGTAACTCTGCCCAGTTTTAGAGTGGTGCAGCCTGTGTCTAGACTGTCCAGTCTCCTTTTAGACTATAAACATGGTGCCCTTTTGGATATTATCTGATTTATTTGGCAGGAAGCTGCTTTGTAACCCCTTTCTAATCCTTTTGGGGAAGGATTTTGCATGTTGTCTATTCACAGTAGGTCTGGGAAGTCTATGTTATTCCTTGTCATGAAAGAGAATATTCAGTAAAGTCATGTGCACAAGCAAAGCAAAAAATTGGAGGTGTTCTGAAGGTCAGTTATTTCAGCTGAAGAGGAAGACGACGGGTGTATATCTGTGGGTATGAAAGCACCTTCCGAAGTGAACGCAAGTGAAATTCAGAAAATGAAATTATATAGGCAATAAAAATGTAAATAGTTGAAAGTTGTTTATATTTTATTTCAGTTAGCATGTTACAAGAGACTTTATTTATTAGGATTAAGCATTTCATGAATGAAGGACCAAGTAAAATATTTTATGTTTTCTAATGCAGATTTTTGACCTTGTATGTTAAAAATGAGGATTTCCACTACATAATAAATATGCAACAACTATAGACGTCAAAGTCATACTTCATGGCACCTCTTGTCTTCTGTAAGGTTTGAATGACTCAGTATTATTAAATGTACGTGTGAGTTCCAAATGCTGAATATGGGGTGGTATTTTCTGCTATTTTTTCCCCCATTTTGAGTGTTTTGACAGAACCAGAGAATGGTTTAAGTTGGGAAGGGCCTTTCGTTCAACTAGTTGCCTAAAGCAGGGGCAAATTCAAAGTTAGATCAGGTTGTGCAGGGTTACATGTAGCCTCTAAATATCTGCAAAGATGTGGCTGACTGCTGCCTCATGCCATGGTGTCTTCAGTGAACCTGCTGAGGGTGCACCCTGGGCCCTCACCCAGGGCTTCATGAAGATGTTCAGCAGCTCAGGTCATACCCACCCTTGGTTCCTCAGCTTGTGACCCAACATGGTGCTAGAACAGTCTCCGAGAAGAAACTACCATATTTTCACTGTTATCATTGGCAGAAAGAATTTCAAAATTTGTGCAATGGGGGAAAATGCAAAGGGGGAAAATGTAGGAAAGAGAGATTTTGACTTCCATTTGGAGAGCTGTCTTGGCAACCATCATGGCTTCAGTTTGCTTCCGGAAGCTTAAATTAAATAGAAGGGAGACACATACATGTATATATATATGTGTGTGAGTGTATGTATACATACGCAGCACAGTTTGTTATTGTGCATTTATTACACATGCACCAGCACAGTTTATTTTCAACACTGTGATGTTTAAAGTTTGGCACTGCTTTTTTGAGTCAGAGGCTCAAACCACCGATTCAGTTTAAATCCTCCATCTTATTAAATGGAAGTCTTTAGGGATGTAGTTAGGGATGTAGTTCCTTTAAGAACTGTGCTTGGAAACAGCACATGGAATTAAGTGCATAACAGGATATTTTTTTTCTGCCAGTTTGCTTTCTTATGGTGTTTATGTAATGAAAGCATTACAGTCACACAGCTGAGAACAAAAGTAAACTTTATGACCCATGAAATGTGTTTGTGGAACAATAGAGAAATCAATTATTCTCCATAGCAAGCAGGAGGCAGGGGATAAAAAGTGTTGGTAAGGAATCCTGGACAAATTCTCATGTGTACATGGGTGAGAAGGTGAGGCAGGATGTGCCCAGAGAAGACAGGCAGTTTCTGATCCTCTGTTTGAAGAATGAGATCAAATTAAAGAGATGAGTATCCCAGTTGGCCAGATAAAATCTTCCAGACTCAGCAGGTAGAATTTCACTACAGGAAAGCTTGTAATTTGATTTTAATGCATTTCTGATAAAGAGCATACGCGTACTAGAAAACAGTGCAGTCACTGTAATGTGAAAGAGGATTTGTAAAGACAGTAACAGACTTTGGTGTTAAAAAAGTACCTGCTGCTAAACAGTGTCAGCTGTAGTTGTCTTGGTCTATGTCAGTTCCACCATTTTTCACCAGGAAGCACAAACTTCTGTGACACACAACGCGCTATTTATTTCTGTTTTATTGTTCTCATACTGCTCTGAACAGCTGCCTCTGTTTAAGTGATGAAATGAGCTTGTTCCACTTGCATCAATAAAAGAGCATCCATGAAGGGAAAAATGTGCTGGATTCCTATAATGTCAGCACCGCTGATCAGTGAATCTAAATTTATGTTTCACTTTTGTGCCCATTCCACTTAATACTGCCTTTATTTTTTGCTTCTTGTCTGTATATTTGATATCCCTAAATCTGCAACCGTCTTAAACCACTGTTAAATAAGTGCTTTTGCTATGTTTGCAATGGGAATTCTTACCAATTTGAAGTTTCTGGTGGACTAAGGCTTGCTTAGGCTTGTTCCAAAACCATTAGCATTTCTCCAGCTGTGAAATCCAGCTATGCTTGTTTATTTTTTATTTATTTTTTCCCTTTTGTTTTATAATACTCTGTCCTCATCAAATCCAAGGCATCCTCTTCACCTTCCAGATTACTTCTCTTGCTCCCCTGCAAGTCCCAGGCAAAATGACTGAGGGAAAGTGAAAAGAGAAGAGAAAACACAAATCTAAGCAGCCAACGTCAAGGGAATGAAAGAAGTATTGACAGCAGGTTGATTTCTCAGCACAGGTACTTCCATATCTAGAGTCCCTCTATAGCCAGTGGAAAAAAAGATAGCTTCAGAAAGTAATTAATCCCAACCTGTAATAAGTGTAGGAGGTATCTGGAAGTGCCTCACTCTCCATTGACTAAAGAGGAACAGAGATGACCAGCTGAAATACTCAACTGTAGAGATGTAAAAAAAATATGAATAAGTCCATTGCCAAATGACAGCTCTTGAAACAAAGTAGTAGTTGACAGTTGTGCTTCTATTTAGAAATGTTAGATTAGGAAGGCAAGGACTTGGAAAAACAGGGTAAGATGACTGGACAGCACGGTCTCTTGTAAAAGCACGCTACATCCAGAACTGCCCCAGGAAGCCTCAGTGCTCTTCTACCTAGCAGCAAGAAGCTGAAAGAGGGGGAAGGATTTTGATCATATAATTGATGCCCATTCTGTTTGGGCTGAAAGAAGAACAGAGCAGCTATTTAAACAACAACTCTCTTTAGAAACAGCTGAAACATGGGTGGAGGAGAGCATTTGTATTGCACCTGCTGGAAGGAGAGAGGATCGGTCATTAGGGTGGCTGTATCAGCGCAGACCGGGGGGAAAATACATCAGTGCTGTTTGAATCAGTAGCTGTGTGGTAAGGTTACTGGGGTGTGAACAGGGGGCCTCAGATGCTATGGGGGCTTAAAATAGCACAGATAATAAAACTAGCCCCACGCCAGGAGACTAAAAAAAAACTTTAGGTTTCCTTCTGCTTCTTGTCTTGGAATATGTGAAGCAAGTACAGTTCAGTCTTTCATCTAACACCGGTTTAATAACATCTGCTGGCCTCCAGTAGCTGGTACTTTCCCAAGAATTAGAGTGTTTCAGCAGAGATCAGAGACAGCGCAGCAGCAGTGGTGCTAATTTTAATTGATTCAAGACAAGCATTTACTCATCAGTGAATGAATTATCTTGAATTTGATGTGTTCTCCTTATTTACACATACATCAAATTCATTCTCTGGCTGCAGTGTAACAGTGGCTCCAGTTTTAAAGTCTAAGAGCATGTAAACCGCTCGATGCAGGTTGATTTCATTCATTTGGTTGGTCATTCTAGGAAGTATTTGCTCATAAAACAATTTGAAATAATTTTCTGGCTGTTTTAGATCTAGATTTGTAACTGATAATAGGCTATGAGAGAAGGAATTAATCAGGGAGCCCTTCTGAATATCTTTGGCTCATGTTTCATAAGGGCCAGTGATTGAATTCCCACCCTTCTTTCATTGCTTGAAGATGAAAATATGGGAAAAATAATCTTTATTTCGTATAGCATCTTTCACAGAAACAGTATCTTCAGATGTTTTAAGCAGGTTAGAAGAAAAGACAAGATACGTTACAGAAAAATTAATGGAAAGCGGATTGGTGTAAATTATGGATTAGTTGAAGAAAGCGTTTCTAGAGGGTGAAACCATTTGAGAGATCTAGACTAGGGATCTGAGTTAGCATACAAGGATTTTGTTTGGACTGCGCAATGTTAATGCAAAATGCTTCCATTACACTTCTGTAGGTGACCGGAGTTGCAGAAGAGTTAAGTTGCTGTTCTCAAAAAGAGTGAGAGTGGCTCAGCTGCTGCTGACTGACAGGGAGGGAGGAGGGAGAATGGGAGAGGTGCTGTGTGCGTGGTCAGCTGCGAAAGCCTGGTGAGGAAGCTTATCAACGAGAGTATTAAGGGGCAGTTTTGACCCGTGGGCTCTCAGGTCCTGAAGAGAAATGACAAGAGGGCTGCTTGGGAATGGCTGATACGCTCATGGTGATGTCATTTTATTCCTGTTCGACAAGGCAGTAGTGAAGATGTTGTAAAGGAGGGCTCCACGATTTTGAAATGAAACCAAGAATTTAGGACTAGTGGAGGTGGGGAAACAGTAATGAATGTGCTGATGGATGCAGAAGTAATAATAAATGGGAGCTCCTGAAACAGGGTGCCCCCATGCTAGATTGTGAATACTATTAAGAAAGCCAAAAGTGATGGAAGAAGAAGTTGAGGGGGGTTTGCCTGTGCATCTCCTAAATAAAATATTAGTTTTGAAAACGCATAGCTTAAGGAAACTGAGCCAAAGCCATTTAAACACCTGGTTAGTCAAAGTGTGCAGGGAAATTTGCTGGGAAGAAATCATTGAGCATGTGCAGAGGTATCCATAACAGGGTGTCTGCAGCAGAGAATCCAGTACTAGTAGTAGAAAGAGAGGTAAAGGAGAGCAGTAATGTTGCCTGGTGACTCATGTAAGTCTTTACTCTTTGTAAACGTGTTCAGACAGTTATGTGACATTATGTACTTAGGGAGGTCGCTGTGTGGGCACCTCACAGCAGGACCACCTCCTGCCATTGGACCCAGCACACCCATTGCACATCCTTGGGCATGTTGTCAATGTGATCAGATGCCAATTCCTCCCATCTCCATAACCGTCACAGCAATTATCACAGGTAAAGTCCCCAGTAACTCAAGAAGTTTGCTTACCTGACCAGGAAACTGTCCCTTTCCTCCAGATCTCTTTGTATGCCTGGAGGAGCTGGAAAGAGCAGACTCAAATGTGCTACACGAGCTCTCTTGGGCTGGAGGAGAGCTGGGGCTGTTAAGTCACCCTGTTGCACATTTCCTGACCGTGGGCACTTCTGTAGTCCCTTGTCATTGTGACTTGCAAAATTAATGCATTATCTGCACAAGTCGAGAAAAAGGACCACTGGAGGAGAAAAAGAGAAAGCAATATTCATTAACTATGCCTACGTATGACATGAATTAACTGTGCCAATCTAAAGAATAACAAAAGATGTTGTGAATTCTGCCTTTTACCATTCTGGATGTGGGGCAGGAAGAAAAATTTTCTGAATGGAAATGCTGCCGTTATTTTCAAAGTGGACTTTGATCTTGTTTTTTTCTCCTTGGCATAGTAATCGATATCTCTCATGTGGTGTCTGTATTCTGTACCAACATTTGTTTATCTAATTACTTCTGCCCTTTTTTGCATGCGAGTTTGCTTAAATTCCTCATGAGACCTTTCCCCTCCCCACGTTCCACCAACTGGCCTTTTCACATTGCTATTCTTCCTAATTAACCCTGACACAAACAGCAAACTTCTTCACAGGCAGGAAAACAAAAGTCTTCTTGACCACAAGCAGCACAACCAATCCAGTCCTTATCATTTACTCATTACAGCTAAAACCTACCTTTTACTTCAATAATCCCTAGGAGTGCAAATTACATGAAAGAGGTGAGAAAACCTAATAGCTGCTGCCAGCGCTTCTACTTTCTTCCCTTCTCTCTTGGTCACACAGTCCCATTCTCCCATTTGCACTAGGTCTAGTGCTCATCTCCCCTTTTAGCAACCTGGATTTACTCACTTGGGGAAACAAACAAGTTTTCTGCCTCGTGAGTGAATTACACTGGCTGGCTGTGTATTCAGGCAAGCACCGGAGCTGGTGTGCAAGGATGCACCCCTCTGGGACAGGCAGCAGGAGACAGGGCTGGAAAACGGGACCAAATTAAGGACAAGAGAGCAAGACACAGTTTCAGTCACACAGGCTCAGCTCTGAGATGCTATTAACAACAGCAAGAGAGAAGAAAATCTGATTCAAACACCTGTGTTGTTGCTGATAATAATCAACAACGTATTACTGGACATAATGAATTCAACAGTGATGGTAGTGGGGAAAGGCTGTAGATTTCTAAGTTGGCCACTTGATCTAAACACAAGACTTGATATCAAGGCCTGACTACATCTTGTGTAGTGTCACTATCTGAAGGCCTTCAAGGGTGTCTGCCTCACCTTCCTGGCAATAAAGGTGTCTGCTCTAGGCTACGTTATTCAGTGTCTCACATTCAGAAGCAAGTTACGTGTTTATGGATGGGATCCCAGCCCTTGTCTTCATGAGCTGTACCAGCACTGGTGGTCTTAAAACAGGCGTTTAATGTTTTCTTTTTCTCCCCTCCTTCATCTGGATGTCAGTCTAGGAAGTAGTTCTTTGGCCATTGGTTGGGCAATCACAGAAGTCTGCATCATTAGGAATGTGTCATTGTAATTAGTGCTATGACTGGGATTGGCATTAATGAATAGCGAACGTGACATAATCCTGTCTCCTGTGGTGTGACAACCCTCTAGCAGAGCCTCAGCTACAGAGGTGCTACCACTGGAGAACCAGCCTTTGGAAAGAACGGGTGGGCAGGCATTAACTCACAATTACATGTACTTTTATGCCCTCCCACCTCACAACACAGGCAGCGTTTGGTTTACAGCAGCATCTCAGATGCACTGCAATCAGTTTTCTCGTCTTAGCTTTGCAGGCTATTAATCTACAGCCCTGTTTCATTGCCATAGTACCAGATGCAGTTCGGGGCTGAGCTTGTGCCAGGTGTGAAAAGTCAGTGTCTGTTTAGCATCGGTAACAGTTTTTGTAAACTTCTCCTCTTCATCCTCAGCATACAGACAAAGAACTGTGAATTTATTTAAGCCTCTACTAAGTTCTGAGCTTGGAGATGTGGGGAAGTTGAACCAGTCAAAAGCTCCACGGAACTAAACTCTATTTTGGGGAATGTAATAGTAGGGATAGCCTACAACAAACTGCCCGGTCCATTTCTTTTCCAGATACGTTTGCTTGAATCTGCATAGGGTTAAAAAGGGCTTTATAAACCTGTGGCATAACATTTACATAGCCTGTTGCAAAGCTTTCACTTCTCAGAGCAAAAGGCACTGGCTGACAGTGTTTCTCAATTTACATTGATGAGGATAATTGTAATTCTTCCTCTGTCCGGAAAGAAATCCCGGAGAGACTTGGTGAAGAGCACAGTACTTGGAGGCATTGAAGGCTGTGCAATGCAAAAAGCCATTTAGGATGAAAAAGGAGTGTCTGTTAGATATAATGTAACTTACATTTGATATCAAGGTGATTTAGAAAACAAAAATCCATAGATTTTCTAAAGTTTCAGACCTACTTAGTCTAAATTCAGAGGATGAGGCACCTCAGAAAGCATCTGGTGCTGAAGTGATGGTCATTATCTGAACAGTCGTGCATTTTGACCGAAAGCAGGTAGGGGCTAATCCAGAGCCATGAAGAAACCAGGTGTCTGCCAGAAGTGTGACCTGGCGAGCCTCACAGAGATACTTCACAGGGGTATCTAAAGCAGCTACTGGGGTACTAGCCTCTAGCTTGTGCCGGGGACTGGTGTGATTTTCTGTGTCTGCTGGACCAACGATGGCTGCGTGTCTCGTCGTGTTGCACAGGGTAGAGAAGCCTGGCCGCGTAGCAGTGTAACGGCAAGAGCAAAAGTGTTTCTTGAGTAACTGTTAAAAATGTATTGTTATGAATAATGAATAGCTTTCCTGACAAAGCACACTGCTATTAAAAATGGAGATGCGATGATGTGATGGATCAGTATTTATTTTTTAAGAGTGCTATTTTATCTATCAGCAAAAATTATCTCTATATAAATGAACTGCACTGCTTTTCTTCCTTGATGCGACTGGGCTCAGTAAACTCACAGCTCCAGCAATCACCCACCACTCAGGAAAGTTATCTTTTGAATTTACAACAGCTCTTCATTTGGCTGTCTTGGCTGCAGTTTTTAGACGTAATTTATTTTATTCTTTGTTTATATGTTTCTCATAGTCTCAAGAAGCAATGGAAGGCTTGAGGAAGAATACAAATCTAATTTTATTTTAAGGAATTATTTGTGTTGCAACTGTATTATTACTTCTTTTATCTTTCTGAAACATATGTAAGCCAATTTAAGTCAGAAGGACCCCAGCTGAGCTAAGGGCACATTCTGCAGCTTCTGCATTGCAACAAATATTACTTCCATCAAGAACTGGTCCTCTTAATTCCAGAGGGGCCGCTCAGTGAAGTAGTTGCTGATAGGCATGGATAAAAATCTGTTCGACAACCTCTGACTTCTGCATAGCTCCTTGGGTGGATAGAAGCTCACCAACATGACCGAGGAGAGCAAAGTCAACTCCATAGCTCCAGTCCATCCTGCAATTTACTGTGCACCTCTGTATGGGTCTCTTAGAGCTATACGGTGAAACTGAAAGGCCAGCATGCTCTTATTAGGTGATTTAAGGTCTCCCCATGAGTGGAAAATGTTGGTTTAGGGATTGTAAATCATCAATAAGTTGCTCATGTGTGAAATGAAAAGCCACCTTGAGGTCAATTTCCAGTAAATTGATCCTGAGCTCACTCCATTTGGAAACACCTGGCTAAGCCCACTAATTGTGTGATTGACTGCTATGACTTGAAAAACAAGATAAGGGTATCAGACAATAATGACTTAATCTGGACTCTTAAACACTGCTGCTTTTTCAAATAAAGAGATCAGGTACTGTAACAAATGTACCTGCCACAGGGCAGCACAGCCCACTAGTCTGCATTGGTGATAACTCCCTGCAAGGAGCCCACAGCCTTATTGATCTTAAGAGTTTCATGCCAAGATTTTTAGACAGCCAGGTTCACAAGACATGACCTGTGATACTGAAGAGACAAGGGATAGTGGAGGTTGAAGGGTGGTGCAACCAACAGTGGTTTCTCAGGGTTTCAGCTTTACTACTGCAGAAGGGAGCTGGTTGCAGGGGATGTGCAGCAGGTTCCCAAGATCAGCCAGTACCATCAGCCTCAGCCACTTCTGCTTTCCCATCTCCTCCCCACACAGGGAATTCAGATCGCTCATCAGTCCCTGTGTCAGTGCTGGCCTACCTGTGATTACAAGTTGCAATCTGTGAGCCACGAACTAGTGAGAGATTAAGAGTATATCAGACAGCATTTGAAAGATGTGATTCTAGTTTGGCCTTCTGCTTTTAAGTTGTACTTTTTGCTGGTTCTCTGAAAGATCATATTTCCAAATGTTTGATATTGCTTTGAACCGTATGTCCAATGCTATGGGCTTCTGAGGTTGTAATTTAGCCAACCGTATGCAGTTCAACAAGGCTAAGTGCCGGGTCCTGCACTTGGGGCACAACAACCCCATGCAATGCTACAGGCTGGGGGAAGAGTGGCTGGAAAGCTGCCCAGTGGAAAGGGACCTGGGGGTATTGGTCAATAGCTGGTTGAATGTGAGCCAGCAGTGTGCCCAGGTGGCCAAGTAAGCCAAGAGCATCCTGGCTTGTATCAGGAACAGTGCGGCCAGCAGGATTGGGGAACTGGTTGCCCCTCTGTACTTGGCACTGGTGAGGCCACACTTCAGGTACTGTGTTCAGCTTTGGGACCTTCACTACAAGAAGGACATCGAGGTGCTGGATCATGTCCAGAGAAGGGCTACGAAGAAGTCTAGAGAACTTGTCTAGAGAACAAGTCTTACAAGGAGCAGCTGAGGGAGCTGGGGTTGTTAAGCCTGGAGAAAAGGAGGCTCAGGGGAGGCCTTATTGCTCTCTACAGGTACCTCAAAGGAGGCTGTAGCGAGGTGGGGGTGAGTCTCTTCTCCCAAGCAGCAAGTGACAGGACAAGAGGAAATGGCCTCAAGATGCACCAGGGGAGATTTAGGTTGGATATTAGGAAGAATTTCTCCACTGAAGGGGTTGTTAGGCATTGGAACAGGCTGCCCAGGGAAGTGGTTGATTCAGCATCCCTGAAAGTATTTAAAAGACATGTAGATGTGGTGCTCAGGGGCATGGTTTAGTGGTAGACATGGCAGTGCTAGTTTAAAGGTTGGACTTGATGATCTTAGAGGTCTTTTCCAACCTAAGTGATTCTAGGATTTGATGATTCTAATTTCTTATTTGCCTAATATGCATTTTCCTGAGAGTCATGAGTGCCCTGTCCCCTATTGACATTGTTGACTTTATACTGTTCTTAGTATAACATTAGCAAAAGAGTCCATATTTTTTTACATCATTTTCTGATATCTTACATGTTTTAGGCATGTAAAAACACTACTTAGGTAATGCAGATATGGGTTTTGTACATGCAGAGGGGATATGTGGACTATATGGCTGTGATTTTGGTAATCTGTACCTGGGCACTTCTGGAATAAATGTTGTGAAGGAGCAGTTAATGACTGCTAAGTAACAAATTCTAAGCTGAAACCCTTGTCGAGTGTGCTCTTCTATCAATTATCTATCAATTAAGGTCACTGTTCTGTAAATTTTCAAAGGAATTTTTTAATCTATTGCAATTATTAACTATAACAATACTGTGGTAAATTAGACTTAAGATATCATATAGGATGCTTCTGAGGGTTCTTTTTGTGACTCTGCGACAGCAATGCCAGGAATAGGAGAGAGAAATATTGAATTATATTAAAAATATAGCCAGAGAGTGCATGTTAGGTTCCCCATACATCCTGCAGGTGTCAATGGTCCAAACCCAAGGTCCAGAGTCCTCAGAGTCACTAACCCTCTAATCAGAGGGAAGAAGGAATGAAGCAATCCCTCTGATCTGATAGCACTGGGGAAATGAGAACCAGGGGAGAGGGCCCTGTCAGGCATTTCTCTTTCAGGACCCACCTCCTCTTACTTCATTCACAGCACTGTATCCTTCAAACATGCCCTCAAAAGGAGCCAGCGCCATCAAAAATGTGTGCTAACAGCACTCTGATTAGTCTCTGAAGGAACACCTGTTGAAGCACCGGCAAGCCACAAACCTATTGACTGTTGGTAAGGGAGAGGCCAAGTGTTTTGCCTTCCAAAGTGCTGTTGATATAGAATTAATAACATTTATTGAGCAAAGCGGGCTGGCAGGCTAACAAAGACACCGTGGTGTTTGTGACTTTGTGTTACCCACCTTGCCACTGAGGGGCAGGCTGAGAGCCCCAGCCCTTCCAGGGGTACCACTTCCATGAGTCTCTGCTTTAAGCTACCTTTGCTGCAGCTCAAGGTGTCACAAACTATGTGGGATGAGAAAAGTTTTCAGAGAGTGCACAGGCTAGGTATTAACTTATTACAATGCCTTTATCAATATGCGTGAATTGCTACCAGTGTAGAGACTGATGTGAGCCAACAGGAACATGGCTTTTTGCCATGCTCCCTGTGGACACCACTGCTGTTTTATTAAATAAGTTGATTTAGAAGAAATCACCACTGAATTTAATAACTCTTACAACTGACCTAATTTTCTTAAGAAAGATTTAAGCTTTTCTAGTAGACTTGATTTTATGTCAACTCAGTGTGAAGAATTTATGTTTCTTTTTTTTTTTTCTACTGTGTATCTGGCAGCCTGCCACACTGATTTGACATGCATTACAGTAAGGGAAAATGTCATTTAAAAATACTAGAAAAAATAGTACGATTGTTTTACTTAAAGAATTATATTGAAAACATTACTCACTCTGATTTTCTCTTCTCAGTTGGTAGCCTCCATCGTATTTATCAGCTTTGGCGTGGTAGCAGCATTCTGTTGTGCAATAGTTGATGGAGTGTTTGCAGCACGACACATAGTAAGTACAGTGATTTTCTGTCATCTTTCATTTTTGATTACTTACGTCACTTCTGACAGGAAAGCATTTTCTTCTGTTTTATGTCTAGTAGCATATTACTTCTTGATAGTTTTCTTTGTTGGAGAAGTGTCTTTTGGCAAAAGATCAACAGGAAAGCGCATCATGAGAGTGCCCAGAGATGGTGCCAACTGCTTATTCATCTCTCAGGGAGCTCCAAATACTGATGTGATGTAAAATGATGTAATGACAGGTCTGCTAAAATGCATAAAGGGAAGGCACTTCAGTCACCACCAGCTTTTATTTCCTTTTGCACATAGGATTTGTGAGCACGGTCAGAATTTGGAATGCATCGAGCAGTGATGAGCACCAGAAGTCCCCTTGGGATCTTTAGCAGAGAAGTGGATTGCGACAGCACAAAGGGAACATTTTGTTGGAGTACAGGCAGCAGAGGAAGTGACAGGCTTTGGTTAGAAGTAGCATGAAGGGGTGACTACTGAGTTACAAACGACTCAGACTTCACCATCTGCCTGCCATCAAAGGATGGGTCATTTAACTAGAGTGATGAGTATTTCCAGTGTGTCTTTCTCCAAATCTATTGCCATCTTTGCCTCAGAAGGACATTTATAGACATTTGCAGAACTGCAGTAGCAGTAGTGTTACTAGTAGTTCTTTACTTTCTGTGAGTCTAGGAGTCTTTCTCCTGACCTTCTTGTGTAAGTGCTACACAAACTTAGAACGAATATATATATATTTTTTCTGCTCACAGAGGTCAAATTAAAATATTTAACAAAAAGGATCAATCGGGACAAGACAGACTGGAGTGCGGGGTCATTTGAACATGCCAGTTTACACGTTAGACTTTATTTTATTTTTTGCTCTTCTATCTTTTGCAACAGAACACCTAAAATAAGTCTAAAACCAACCTTTCTGTAGAGCTTCGGTTTCAGAAAACCTCAGGAAATAATTAGCTGTATGTTTCAATAGGCACTAGGACTTAGATGCAGTATGCTGCCTAGCACAGCAAATATGGTACATGATCCCCTCGCTGACATAAAATACCATGGTCCTGATCATCTTTCTGCTTATGTTCACGAAGGAGTAGCATAACACCACTGGCATCAGTAGAACTATACATAATTTTCAAATGCATCAGAATAATTAGGCTCAGGATCACTTGGAGAATAAAGCTATAAACCAGTTTTTATTTTCCTGTTACTGAAGACTTTAAACAAAATGTGGGCTTGAAAACCCCGTGTGCATTGCATAAGGAAGGAGACATCTATTGGTATAAATAAGTGGGTTGTGCAATATGAGCTTGAATAAACACTGTAATCATGTTTTGTACTAAACAGACACTGTCAGATGCTGATGTGGCCTGCTTTTACTTGGGTTTGCACTGCTGTTGCATTGGATGACACCTGGTATAACTTTGTCTCTGATTAGGATGGAAGTATAAACCCAGGGAACCTTTCCATGGGAGGTACTTAAAAGAGGAAAGGAGCAGATTCTTATTCAGATATCCTGCTGCCAAAAATTAAGTTGTTGTGGCCCAGGAAACAATTACACACATTACAAACATTTTTTTCAAATATTGGGTCCATCTTCTAATTTTCCAGGAATCACGCTTATTTTTGTCCTGCTTTGATGTGATCATTAGAAAGTGTTCATACTTCAGAAGAGGAAGAGAAATATTAACAACTTGGGTTTTCTGGAAAAGATCTCTGAATCTCATGCTTCCTGAGGGGACAGGTTATTCTCTTTCAATCACTGTTTGCTCATAATGCTATACTTTACCTCAGACTCGTTAACATGATAAGATAAGCTACTATTCAGCACCACTTTGACACTTATAGTGCTTTTACTTGTATTTCTACCAAGTTTTATTGTGTAGCATCTTCTTAATCTCCCTTGATTCCTTTGCAGGGCTTTCAGAAGATCGATGCCATTCCGAATATAAGCATAACGTGATTTGTACTCATCCTTGTGTATAGTATAGCACACGATCTACACTAAGAGCAGGGAGGAGGTTATGTTAACAGCTCTGCTTGCCATCAGCCTGAGAGCCGGGGTGGTGCAGGGAGCCCCGTGACCTCCCTGCGGTGTGCTGCCATCTCGCTGGCACCGTGGCCGCTCTGCCCTCATCACTGTGATGCAATTATGCAGCCACAACCCCACGCTGCTGAGGTTAGATGTGCCATCACCTTCTGGGAGGCGAGCTCCTTTGTCAGTATGTCTGCTGAATCTCAAACGCAGAGACAGACATCAGTCCTTTTGTCTTCCCAGGCATTTCCTGTGTCAGTTTTCACGCTTTTGGCTTTAAGTTCCTTTCACATATGTTACTTAGGCATTCCTTCCTATCTGAATCAAACAGCAATATTATATTTGAATATTATCATACCCTTCTATCTGAATAAACAGAATCTCATATGGAATACCTAGAGTTTACATTTGCATCCTCTTATGGAGCATAAATAGCTGCATGGCCTCTCTGTCTGTCATGACATGCCCTTGATGTGGCATTACGGACTAAAAGCGATTCAGTTCATTGCAGTGCTGTCCAGGGAGAATATGGGCCAGAGAGTCATCGCAGAGGAACAAGGCACAAAGTCATTGCAGTGGTGCAACAAGAAGTCATCTTGCAGTCCTGGGTGCAGTTCTGGATCTGGTTAAGTCAGTGAGTGGGCATGGCTGGGTCGCCTGCGTGGAGCTGGAGACTGGAAGGGGCTGGTCACTGCCTAGGCACTCCTCGGCGTGCTGGAGATGTACAATCCAATGACACGGAGATGGTGCGGTCATGACATGACGTGCTTCATAGAAATCCATTTCCATCTGTTTATATGTGGTCTGAGGCTTGTTTAATACATCTCTCTGTTGCTACTTCGGCCACTGCCTTTTGGGGGTAGAAGCTGCTGGAGAATGGGACTAAACTGTGTCCTCCATTCAAGGAAAGGACAGACTGCTGCCCCATGCTGCTGGCATGTGCTTGGGCCTACATTAAAGCCAAAATGTTGTCATGAGAAGGAGTTGGGTAGCGTTCATTTTTCTGTCTCCAGTATTGTCGTACTGACACCAATGAACCAGGTCCCTTTCCTCCTGGATGGGGACGTGCTAGGTGAATTGCTGGTTTTCAGATGTCCAACAAATACAACATCCTCCTTCACATCAGTTTGGAATAAGAAATGTCTCCCGTTTTTCACTTTATTTTTAACTTCATTTGATCTAGGAGGGATGCTAAGAAGACAAATCATGATGTTACAGATTTTTCTCAGTGTGTGCCTGCTGTCAAGTGGGAGACTATCACTGTTTCACATTTTCTCCCGCTCTTGTAACACTGTGGATGGAATAAGAAAATACTTTCTCTGTTTTATTTTCTTCTCAAGAAGGCATAAAATTGACAAAAAATCTTCCTTGAAAGGAACGTATTTCAGAAAAGAAATAATTAAATTATTTAAGACTCATTTAAAACCACTTTGCTGAATAGAAAGCTCTGGAGCACAGCACTTATAAAATTAAAAACACTGAAGGAAAAGTAGCTTGATTTAAAATAGCAGTAGCTAATTTAAAAAATAATGCAGATGTAATCTATTGTGTGAAGTTAATCTCACCCTTGGTCCCTACAGCTGCGCTTTTCAAAAAAAAAAAAAAAAAAGGCCAGAATCAAATGAAACAAATCAAAGTTAGAACTAATGTGCACCGTTGTTATTTCTGAAAAATATGGTGATCACAGTAACCCATTATCTGCATTAGCGTTTGCTTGAGGCATTTTGTTATTTAGCAGACGAGTAACTTGGCCGTGCAACAGCTAATGGAGGTGACTCAGCAAGCTCCTGTCACCACACAGGGACACCCCCTGTCCCACCTCACATGCACATTCCCTGCAGGATCTGCTGCCTTCCTACCTATGACTGCAAGACTTGACCATTGCCACACGATCCTTAACTTTGCAGTTATCCCTCAGACAGGTCCTAAAATAGCCATCAGCAACAAATCCAGCTATGAAGTGAGGAAATTGCCTGCAAGAGCTTCCTGGGGATACGGGGAAGATGATGGAAACCAAAACTGTAAGCAGACATTTTAAGCTGTGGAGACAAATGCTTTGTATCATCTTTTTACACACCAAGCTGGGAATCAAGGAATATCAATACTGACACGTGGCCAGTCACATTTTCCTGAAGCATGAGATAAAAAGGGACTCTGATGTGCCTGAAAGCTCTAGGTGAAACCAGGGACTCAGACAGGGGAAGTTCCTCTCTTCTTGACTATAGGAACTGCTTTTTGATCTTGTTCAATTGAATTCACAGACAACATCGGGGCAGATGTATTTGAGGAGATTTACTTAAAAAAAAAAAAAAAAAACAGCAGAGATGAAGGATACCTTAGATGAAGGATACCTTAGGATAGCACCAGTGAGAACGCCAGAAAATATACCAGTGACGTTGCAACTTAGGATTGTTGCCATTATCCTTTCTCTACACACTTCTTTGGTTCTGTCTGCTGTGTAACAATTCTTCAGGTAGTTCGGTACGGCTACAAATATCCCCCTAAGCCATTCTTTCTTTTCTCTGGGCAAGCCTTCCTACTGTCCTGGTACATCCCATCCTCCAGTCCGCTCATCATCTGCTGACCCTCCATTGGTCTGAACTGCAACTGGTGACTGTCTTTCTTATATGGGAAAGGGATTAAAACTGGACACCTACTCAGATGTGGCCCTATGGCTTTCCATCAAAAAGGAGTAATTGCCTCCTCCAGCCTACGGGTGATGCTTTTGCTGATGCAGCACACTACAAAGTTGGCCATAACTGCTTGCAGGGTTGCCCTTGCCAGCATTTGTTCAACTTCTCCATAGGATCCTCAGATCTTGTTTTGCTGAGCTGCTACCTAGCCAGCCTGAGCTGTTGCCTGGAGTTATTCCAGCTCAGATGCAGGATTTTACGTTGACAGTGTACAAAAACTGACAGAATATAGCGAGGGATTTTAGGTTCTGGTTCAGCTATTTTTAAAGGTGCATTAGATTTCTCAGTTTATCACCAGCAGAAAGGAGTAAAGAGATTTGGATGCTATATTAATTGGCATTTCATTACCATTTTTGGCTTTCTTTTAATCATTAACTGGGCTTATTTTTCTCTGTTTATAAAGCTTAAGTCTTTGATAATGACCCTTATGTACTTTGTCATTAATTACTGCTACATCCTCTTAGCTGAAGTTCTGTTTTAATGTGGTTTATAGTCAGGCATGAACTGCTTTAAAAGAAAGTGATTTTTAAAAGAGTGTGATTTTTAAGAGTCTGGTTTTATGTGGTGCAATGAAGGAATAGCAAAAATCTACAGCTCAGAGCTGCTGCACATGTGCACTGTCCTGTGCCTTTGTTATTGGAGCTGGGCTTCTCTGCCACAGAAAGCTGTAAGGTCCAGTAAAAACCTCGGCCAACGACTGTATTGTTAAATGTCTTAGTAGTGCTTCCAAGGTGTTCCTCTGGAATAGTCATTATTTCAGGGGCCTTCTAACATCAGCCACCGTATTTCTTATCTGGGTGGGTTGGATGGACACGTCTTTGAATGCATGTTTAAATAGTGTTATGGATGGTGACTCTTTGAAAGATTATAATCTGCTTACAGCTTCTGGTTGTGAATGTGACAAATTGGTAGCATAATCAGACGCACTTCAGGTCAGTTTTTATAGGCAGCCGACAACATAGAATAACTTGCTTCATTACATTATTACCGGAAAGTTGAGGAAACTACAATAAGGCACCATATCAGGTGTGAAGCCTGAAGTGGGCTGTCTGGAGGGAAATCATGTTGTAAGAGCCTGAAGAGAAGAACATCTTGCTTTGTTGTTTTGTGATTTCAGAACTTTATTTTCACATAGATAGACCCTAATCCATTCAAGAATTTTCTTAAGTCTCCACAAATAAGAAACTGGGAAAGTGATGGAAAGTGAAAAGTTGGGAAAACTGGTACAGAAAAAGGATAAAATGGAAAATCTTTATCCATAGAATTATCCTGCCCGAGATCAGTGGGGATTTGCTGATCTTCACTGGAAACAAACAAACAAACAAATAAACAAAAACACACAAATTATTGGTTTATTTTTGGACATCTGGGGAGTTTTTCATTCTTGCTTCAGACTTGTCTGGAAATGGTGGAGAAATTAGACCACCTGCAGGTTTTTGATGGTGTAGGATAAGGAATTCTGTTAACAGTAGCTATTCCAAAAGAGGCAAGGCCTCAATTTTAGAGCCTCTAGGATAAAAAAGTGTGTTGCAGTGGCTTTGAAATTGTATACTGTAAATACACGTGATAAGTAATCTTGTCTAGCTGAAGCATTTTGATGTGACTGCACGTATATAGAGGAGAGGCTGCTAGGTGCCTCAGGAATGACATCACTCATTTCAAGCAAAGGTTCAAATTCCAGTCT
The DNA here is from genome assembly GCF_964211835.1 of Anser anser. Lineage (NCBI taxonomy): Eukaryota > Metazoa > Chordata > Aves > Anseriformes > Anatidae > Anser > Anser anser. The sequence goes on along the minus strand of NC_139720.1, from coordinate 147,768,513 downwards.
TGCCTAGAAGCAGAGACAACACATTGGATTTTGATTTACAATAGCAGATTCTCACAAGCTGTTCTCAACACTTGAAACGTGCAAGAATTGGAACAGAAAAAGAGGTAGGCTCCAGTCCTGGGCTCACTTCTTGCACTCTTTCTGACTTTATGTGCCAGCAGTACTTTTATCATAGGGGTCATTCTCTTCCACTGAAGTTAACAAAACTCATGGAGATATTCAAGGGATACACGTATAAGGAAGGTTGAGGGTGCTGTGAAAAGGCAGAATTGCTTGTCTGTCATGAGATCTAAAATGGACATCAAACCACGCAGTGCTAAACTATCCCTTAGATTCCTCTCCCCTTCTGCAAAACCACTTCAGTTGTCTCATTTTTTCATTTCATTTTTGGCTGATCTGGCTTCTTCCTCTTAATAGGGGTGGTTTAAGGAATTAGTTAAAACGGAACATACCAAGACAACTAAGCCCCAGGCCTGCAGCTGAACCAGAGGAGGCTAAAATACATAGTCCTCGTGGGATCTTTACCCAAATGATTTAAGTGTAGCTTAAATCAGTGGACTGCTGAAGCATATCAGCTGAGTAATTACATATAGATTTGGGGGTTTAGAAACTAAATTTGAGATATTTATCTTCTCCTTACGCATGTTAACTCAGATTACTATTTAGTAAGACTGGCATTGTGTAAACTCACTTTCTAGGAAGCTTAGAGACCTGAGAATGGGAAAATGGAGTCTTTCATCTGGGTGATGCTAACGTGAATTGACCTCTTGTTGGCAGAGCTCAGAAGCTGCCATACTAAGTGACAGCAATATGACAGCCCCCATCCAATGAATAAATAACTATGTTATAAAGTGCAGGCCCAGCCAGCCCCAGCAAAATGTAGTGTTTGACTAATGTGGATTTCAGTTCCTTCAGCTTGCCCAAAGGATTTAGATCAGGGCTATTTTGCACTGTAACTCCCAGTTCTGGCTGAAACACTGCAAGTACAACCCTTTTTCCCCTGGGGGCACTGCCTGCCCTTCTGGAGCCAGGCAGCCTCCATCCCTCTGCTTTGAATTTGTTGGCAGTCACAGAGTGATGGTCCTGATGTCTACACACACCCGTATGGTTCAGAACATGAGCTGCCTGGGACTGCTGAGTTCCAGCTGTGGGGTTTGGACACATACACGTTGCCGCTGGCCAATATGTTCTCTCTGCTTTCTGCACTACAGCCACGTCCCCATGTCAGGGAGATGGGCATTGCTATTTTCTCACGGAAAGCATGTGTAAAATACTGTTACGTGGTATTTTATGGCTTTAGACTGAATCACCATGGCCATGGAGGACAATGGGTGGCAGTGAGACTAGATTACCTGGCTGCAACATCAGCATATTTAGTGTTTTATGGATTATCGAGTACTGCAGCTCAGGTTAGCTGTCAGAGGTCAAAAAAAATGTGAGATTTTAAGTAAGCTGGCTGTCAAAAAGATGCACCCACCTCCCCCTGCTTTCATGTTTCTGTCTCCCCTCTTGTACTAAAACTTAGGAGCCTGCCTGATGGGAAGACTCACGATGTGTTTTTGTCCTGCTAGGTTGGTTCATTTGGATGGGCCCTCCATTCAGTTTCTCAGGCAGACCCACTGCAATCAGTGTCAACCCAAGGCAAGGGTTGGAAGGCATAGCTGAGAATGGAGGGAGGACAGGACCAGGTCTTCTGGCTGTAGTGTTCATTTGGTTCAGCTTAAATCCAGCGTAGAACCAAGGTGGAAGCAGTGAATCCAGTGGTGACTGAAAATCAAACATTGTGAGTTCTCTGCTCAGGACATTAGTTAGTCAAAGAAGTACAGTCTGAAATTACATAAAGATCCGATGATTTCTGCTTTTTTGAGTTCAAGAAGCGTTTGGACAGCACTCTCAGAAATACGGTTTGATTTTTGGGTGGTCCTGTGTGGAGCCAGGAGCTGGACTCAGTGGTCCTTGTGGATCCCTTCCAGCTCATGAGATTCCGTGATTCTAAATCAGAAGCCCAGACAGGGATGCCCACGCAGCACTAAGCTACTGGTTCCTTGCTGCTTCCCGACAGAAGAGGCTGATGCTGCATGTGTGCACTCAAGAATTGATGGCACCATCTGGTGGTTGTACATACAATGGCCAAGAATGTCAGTCTTTTCCCCATCTTTGAAGTTTCTTGTGCAGATTACAGAAACTCAGTTGGCTTGCAACACGTCTTACCTTCATGCCTACCCCAATGCCTTGCACACTTCAAGCCAGGCTCTGCAGATCTCTTAAAAAGCCATCTGAAAATGTTCTGAACAACTCTGTTGACCCTTCATTTAAAGAAAAAACAAATAGCTGTATTTCATGTCTAATTAAGTTGTTACCTTGACAACTGGCAGTAGAAAGCTCAGCTCAAAGAGTAAGTAATTTCTTATCGCAATTACGTTAGCTAGCTTCTCTGGAGAAGAACACTAAATGCATTTTACTTTCTCCATGCTGCTACATGAGGCAAAATTACAGCTAATTACTTTTAATTCCATTTCCATCCTGTATGACTCATTAATATAATAGCATGGCATAGCGTATACCATAAAGGTGTGGGTTTTTTTATAGTGGAGTGAGCTCTGATAATTTCTAACTGGAAACCAGCACTAGTTCGGTACTGATGTTTACATTGGTGGTTCACCAAGATAAAAAATATTTTATTGATTAACTTCTTAAATACAAAGTGCTTAAGTTTGTATTCTGTGCATTTTGAAGACAATGGTCAACTACTGCACAGTATTAACTACTAGTATTAGGCCTTGCATCTGACATTGAGATGGGAAGCACTGACTGTGTTCCTGTAGTACCAATTAATTATAAAGGGAAATTTATTCTTTTTTATGGACTTAAGTTAAAGATTGGAGCAAAGGAGGACTCTTGCAGCCAGCTTGAGCCATTATTCGAAGACTTCCCTTTTGTACTGCAAGATGACCACATTGACATAACAGTTATGTTCATGCATCCAAATGTGATTGAATGTGCTTTAAATCAAAGGACAAATACTCTTCACAATTCAGATGGTAGAGCTCCTCATGCTGGATAGGTCTCCAGCCTAATTTGAAGAGCCCTGGCATGAGTTACAGGTATCTACAGTTGTCAGGTACTTCCAGCCATATCAGAGCCTGGAATCTCTACATTGCCATCTGCTCTGGCACACACTCAACAAGCAAAATCAGTTCCTTTAAGGTAAAGATCTCCCCCACAGCAACCACAGTTACATAACCTACTCTTGTAGGTTAGTGTGTCAGAAGAACTTTCCTGGGAAAGGAGGGCTTTTGGGATGCCTTTTTGCTTAGCAAATATTTTCAGTCAACACACAATGATCAAGGTAAAGAAAAAGAACATCTAGCCCTAGGATGCAGCCACGGGAAAAGTGGAAAGCAGTAGGTCTAAGGAAGGATTAAACATCAATTTGGTAAAGAATCTAAATGGAAAGTCATCTCCCAGGGAGGTGTTGTACCTAACTGATCTAACATAACCCATGAGTTAGTGGACACTAATGCCCACTAGCAAGAGGAAGCTGAGTTACCTACAAAGACAGGTATTTTGTAAGGTATTAGTGGCCATGTCTGTGGAATAAATCGAAGCATCAAAACTCTGTCTAATGGCTCGCTGCCACTGCAGTTCTGTTTCAGACCACCCCCACAAGCTCTCTTGAAAACAAATCTGCTCTAGAGAGGTAACGCTAAGCTGCATGGGTGTGAGCAGTGTGGATGGGGCTGTTTGAACTCAGGACTTAAAATCAGTCCCTGGATTTTATTTGGCAATATAAGTAGAGCCTGTGGGAGTATTGCTAGATTACTGACTTCAGCTCTTGTGTTTCTCTGTGTGTCACAAAAGGCATTATCAACTTGGAAGGAGTTCAGATTGATCTTGGCCTCTATATGGTATCTACATAATCAAAGGTTATCTGATAACAGAGGGCTCTTTAGTCTCGCACAAAAAGCACAGTTAAGTGCATTGAGTTGAAGTCAGTGTTAAACAGATCGAAACCATGAAGTAGACACTGGTTTGATGGTAGTAAACTATGGAAACAGCTTTGTCAAGAGTATGAATATTTCTCCATCAATGATGTCTTTAAATCCCAAGTTTCTTTCTACATGATCTCGTAAAATTTATCCAGAAGTTATGAACTTGATGCAGATATCTTGGGGCAAAATTACTCTTTCAGAAGGTCATTCTAGAGCAGGGTCTTAAAAGAAGGGTCCTGTGGAGTATTTTTATGGTCAGGTAAAAACTCTCTTGTTGCCAGGACCTGTTCCTTGATGGAAGATATTTCAGGGTTCACAGATTAAAAACAGTTGAAAACACCGGTCAAAATTTCTGATTCAGGTTTTCTGGATTTCAAATCTGCAAAGGAAACATAATCTTTGACATGACCATAACTGAACTAATATCTCTACTAAAATCACCATTCCTCAGGAGTCAGATAACACACAAGACAACCCAGTGAGGAGTATATTGGATGCATACAAGGGCTTGTCAGCCAAACTGTGATCCAGCTCATGTTTTCTAGGCTAGAACACAGAGAGCTTACACTGTATAAGGGACAGGGGAAGGCTTCAGGGTATTTTTCTCAAGAATCTGCAGTCTGATGTTCCTCTGTTTTTTGCCAGGTAAGTACTATGCATACAGCCTGAATATATTGATATTACAGAGGAGCTGGTACGGTACTTTAATTTGGTTGCCAGATATTTTTCAGTAAGAAATATAATTGCAACCCTTTCTTTGGAGAACTCCCTCTAGTTTGCAGGGCCTCTCATATTGGCAGGGACAAAGCCCTCTGGTTATACAGCTCTTTTTTCTTTTTTCCCTGAAATTCTTTTCAAGTTTAGCTGAGTTGCAAATTCTTAAGAATCACATTTTCTTCCCTGCTGTGACTTGTTTTCCTGAGGGAGAACAGTTGGTTGGCATTGTGTCAACCACATACAAATGTCTGAACCATTAGCCAGCACATACATTGTGTTTGGATGCCAAAGAGCAATTCTCCTGTCAATGGGATGGAAACAGAGAGATTCCTGGTTCCTTTCCTAACAGTCTCTATAGATCTACAGTGTGGTCTCCTCCTTCTTTTCTGCAGCCCCAGGACAGGACCAGAGAGCATGCTGCCTCAGGCCTCCCAGCTCTTCATCTGCACCACAGTACAGGACAAAAGCCTTCACTATTGAGGAAAACAAGGACTAGTCCAGCTTCTTCTAGCCCACAGGGGACACAAACCTTGCTTCACTGCTTCCCCTCCTTGAGATCTAACAGCCCACATTGAGATTCCCCATTAATGTCGTTAGTTTGGTCATTCCAGCTGCAGTAAACCAGCTTTGTGGCAAACATTCCTTGAAGGTACAGTAAAGAACATCTTATACAGTTGCAATAGTGAGGGAGAAAGACTGCTCTTTCTCTGGAGTTTGTACTCTGCGAAAATATTAAGGAAATGACACACACATTTTGAGTATGTGAAAGCAAATGGTTAAGTGTCAGTTCCATTTAATTACATGATCCTGTCTCAAAGTGAGCACAATGTCAGTGCACAACACGGCAGAATTTTCAGTGAGCTGGGACAAGAGCAAATCTGTTACTTTTCATTTCTTTGGTTTGAAAATTAAATCTTTTTTTTTTATCTTTTTTATTTTTGTTTCAATGTAGTTAGGTGCAAACTCCACTGATTGTATTTTAAATCAACTCTAAAGATATGGAGGGAGATTCTTACACAAATAATTATACAGTAAGTATAGGGGGAAGTGAGCAGGATTTGATCCATGTTTAAAATGAGCCTTGTATTCTTGTTTCCATAGATCATATTCTTTTGCATCTGTAAAGTGCTCTTTGTCTCCTAGACATCCAAAATTCAATTCTGTGTGGAATTTGTTTAGTAATGTAGAATCAACAGCTTGAATCAAGGGAGATTTACTGTCTACTTCCATCTTTAACCTTCCTTATAAAACAGTAGCCATGCTGGAATTTATGCAAAGCATACAAAGCAGGTTAATTACAATTCAGTCCTACGAAAGGTGGTGCCTGGGGCAAAGGGCTTGCAATCTGCTCTGAAAAGCATCATCTACTTCCCTCTTATGGGCTGCAAGCAGAAGAGAATTCCCTTCATTGTTTCCTATTCTCAAAAATGTCTCTAGACTATCAGCAGATGTTTCTATTCCAAGGAAAAGGGAAAAAAAAAAAGTAGAGCTGCTACAAAGATACATAGCGGGGAGAGGTAGTAACCACCTGCAGAGTTCAGACTGGAAATTGGCATACTTGGCATTTTTTTCCAGTCATTTATCAAAAGAAGACCAGTGCTTTGAGTTGCTCTGTGCAGAAACTAGTGGAGTGAACAAAGTAAAATGTGCCGTTTATTCACATTGATCTGAATTAGCAAAGCAAAGCATGTAGAAGTCCTTAAATTCTACCAGAGTAAAAATTTAGGGTATTTAAGTGTATGCTGCATTTTGCCCTTGCAATAGGTTTCAAAAGGCCAGAGGTTTCATTTGTTTCATTTTTAAGAAGAAACCATGATTAGTATGAATAATAATATCATGCAGCAGAAATTTTTCTCTGTGGGTGGATGATTGTCCAGCTGCAAATAGTGTCGATAACTAGGTTTCCAGGTATTCTGTAGTTTTGATCTGTCACACCAAGGTTGTGAGTTATGAAAGTTCACACTTCTAATACATTTATTTAGTCTTTGATGAGAAATTCAAGTTTGAAAAAATATGCTTATCTATATGCGTATGATGCTTTAAAACTATCGTAGTTCTAAAAAAATTTTACAGAACCTGCCTCAAATCTCCTTGTGTGTATGTCCCCGTGCAGTTCTCTCCATGCTCTCATTTACCAGTATAGCCAGCAGGATTTTTTTTCCTCTGGAGCACTGAGCACCATATATTTGAACATCTCAGATCTTCTGAAGCACATGCAAGCTTCAAAATGACAAGCCCATGGAGATAGGCTCATTGTGCCTGAACAATCAGGGTATGCATGAATCATTTCACACTAATTGTTTAGACCATCTTGATTTTGTAACTTCTGTCTTTCCATTCCTCCTGGGGCTTCTTGCATGGACTTTTTACTCTCTTATATTTTGGGGCCTGGTTCTGCAGTCCCATCCATTTGGATGGACCCTTTCAGTCTGACCCCTTGTGTGCTGTGATGAGTGCCAGCAGGGGGACTTCCTTTTACAGAGATGAGAGGGAGCTTTGATGGCAAATTGTTGGGCATAAACACCTACTATGCTTGTGTTTTCTGCTCAGTACCTAGCAGAGAAAAAAAAATCAGACACAAATTTGCTATTACATTGCTTAAATTATAATGGGGTTATTTAGAGGTCCCTATCAGTAGTGTGCCATGCCCTGAAAATTGAAAGCAACAGTGTTCCTATGCAACATTGATGAAGCCTCAAACATTTTATTGGAATATGTATATATTCAATATATACACTGCCTAACTAGTGCATTTAATGCAGCTTCTTTTCCTTTTCTTTAAAGTAAAATAAATCCAAAAGAGCATTATAAATGTAAAAAAAACCTACATTTTGGTCGGCAAGATAGTATTTGTGCAAAGGTTAGTGCCTTGCAAAATGCCATTTCCTGCAGTAGTATACCTAAAGATTCATGTATTTGTTATATATTCTAAAAGCTTTAAAGCAAAGTGGAGGCGATGAGTTGTATTTCATATATCTGAGTTACGTTACCAGAAGCAGAATAAACAGCCCTTGCATTCTTGTGGAAAAGTTAATTACTTTTATGACACAACATCATTTTAATCAAGACAGAACAATCAGTTCACATTACAAACCCTATAATTGAGGTAATGTAATCAATGTAAGTAATCAGCTATAACAAGTAATTAAATATCTAACCGCATCAAGCAATAACTAAAATTACAGCTTTGAATAATATCAGCTAATTGCGTCATTAGAAACTTGTGTGAAAGCCATTGGTAAATCTAAGTTTTTAACTATGCAAAGTAGCTCTTGCAGGTATCATTGGAAGGTCTACAGCCTCATCCTGAGACACATTAGATAGTAAAACACGACTAAAGAAAAGCAGCCGTCTTCTAGTGTCAGGCTTTGATTTATCACAGTTCTGATGTAGTAAGGTAGGAGTTGTCTTCCTCCTTGGAGTCTTGTGTGGCCCCAGCTCTCCAGCACAGCCAGAGGAACCACCTGTGATGACGTACGGGTTTGCAACACAGCAGAGCTCAGGTGAATAGGCAAGGCATCACTCAGCAGCTCTGCACACACCTCTTTTCTGCCTGCTGCCGCGGACGTGCATCAGCACCCGAGCTGCTGAACCTCCAAGGTGGTGTGCAGGGATGTCAGCTCTTGCTTCTTTTACGTGTCTTGTGTATGCTTGTGAAGACCAATGGGCCTCTCCTCCTGCATTCATGCGAGGCAGAGTTTAGGCAAAAATCACTGAAACAACAAAAACAAAAACCTATTTGGAGAGGATTTAACCCCTTCTAACAGAACTGTATCCGTATGGAACAGACCTGTCTGTGCACATCATGTAGCAGTGGATCAGCTCCAGCATCTGAAGACTATTTATTCAACTGCAGCAGTACTACCAGCCCAGAAACTTTCCCAAATAAAGGACAGTGCAACTGAGGCTACCAGTAGAAAATGTTTAAAGTGGAACAAAAATCACTGAGGAAATACAAAGTGAGATAGATCCACGTATGTGTTTTCAACCATGTATGTGCATTTTTCAACCATGACAGTATATAGGTATTCTGAATGCTCGCTGGCTTGAAAGAGATGAATGTGAATATCTAGCGCTCCTCGGCACTAAGAGAATTCTGTAGCATCTGGTCTTTCAAATTATATAGAAATCCTAAAAAGAGCCCCTGGAAAGCACAGCATGAAATAAATCTGGTTTGTGAGAGTAAAGAAGTGTTTAAGCCATGCCAGCTGCTTTTCCTATTTTCAGCACTGGAGTTGGATTATTTCTGAATTGCAGACGAGACAGGCAAGGACCCTAGACTGGAGCCCAGCATTTCTGGAAGAAGTTTAGCTCCTAAGCTAAGTTCATGCAAGGCAGACAGAGAAGCACAAGACAGAGTAAGTGCAGTCTGGTGACTGCAGAGGTCAGTGCAGAGGTGAGTGCAGTCTACAGTGAAGCTCACAGCATTGCCATCGTGGTGTGACATCACCTGAAGTATTTAAAAATGACTGCCTCCACAGCCTTTAAACAAAACTGGCAATGTATCGTTTGCACCAGGAGATCACAAATGTCTTGTTACAGTAGTGGTGCAGTCTAGACAGAAGGAAAAACTTGTGCTCCTGATGCTCCCATCCATTGCAGCCCTTGGGCAGTAGCATAACCTCAGGGCTAGGCTGGTGCACAGAAGTCGGTCTGTGGGAGTCCAGAAACAGTTGGCTCTTTGTCTCTTTGTGCTCACCCTTCCAAATCCCAGCCAGTATGCCCTGGATACTCCTTGACAGCCTGGGACTTTCTATGTTGTTAGTTAAGGCGATGCTCCCAAGAGGACAAAACAGAGAAGAAAAAGTAGGAAGCAAACACTGATATCACAGGGGAGGAAAACTGCTGAAATGCAGAAATGGCAAGATTTGGAGTCCCACTTGATGAAGTAAAATTACACTGACATTTGGATTCAAAAGCTGATGATGAGCTTGGTGGCAGTGAAAAACAAAAACTGCTAATAATTCTAGGAGAGACTCACAACGCATAGTCAAAATACGAAGCAGGTAGGAAATATAGAATTCAATTTTTTCCCGTAACTGGTTGTACTTCCCCAAAACCCAAACCAAAACCAAACAAACAAGATTTTTTTTTTTTTACAGTTGCTGTCTTTTAGACATCTCTCCATAGTGTTCAAAGCTTTGTTTTATACCATGTGGATTTCCTTTCAGGGTTCTAGTTTTTAAAAACCTGGGGGGTTGTACAGTCATGGCATTCCAAATTGCTGTCAGCCACTTGCTTACAGCCAATTTATTATGGGTTTTGATTTTTTTAGTGAATGCAAGAGAGATGGAGAGGCTGTGGCTGATTCAAGTACCAGCCCCCCTTAGCATCCCCAGCACTGACGGACATGTTTTTTTATCCCATTGCAGCAAAGACCTGAAGCCGCAGCCTGGCACTCCTATAAGAGCATTCCCTGACACTGAAGGGTGAGAAGAGAAGCCCACAAAGCCCCGTGGGGATGATGGGCAGCCCTTCCAAGGGGGCACATTTTCCATCCTGCACAGTGGCTTCTGCAGTTGGGCTCCCTTCTTTTCCCAACTGCTCTCTGAAGTGAAAAGGTTATGAAAGTAATGCTGTTACTTACACAAATAGATTTCAGTGCAGCATGTGAGGAGTACTCTTTTAATAATTATCTGTAAACTACGTGTACAGAAGTTTAACATCTTGTGAATTATGGGTAAGACATTTTGTTGGTCTACCAGGAGGTTAGAGATACTTTACCAGGCAGAAGAGAGGATACAGGTCTATAAGAAGCTAACCGGTTTAAAGTGGTTATTGTAATTAGTTAGTTTTCCACCAGCTTATGTGGATTCAATATTTGGAATTGGAGAGTCTGGTGGGGAGAGGGTTATTATTTCTGCCCTTTTCTTAAAATTGTGAAATTATGCAAGATAAATGGTTTTCTGAAAGCCTCTTCTGCTTCAGAAACTGGAAACTGAAAAATGAATTGCATACTTAGCTACCAATGAGTAAAAGCTGAAAACAACAGTGAAAAAAAACCTTGCTTCTTATTTCAGGAGGTATAATTGTGTGCATCGTGTGGGAGTTGCAAGGCTCAGGAGCACATATATGATGTTTTGTTTCTTGTGGATGATACCCTCTCGCTGTCGTATTGAGGATACTGACCTGTGCCTTATACTCTGATGTTCCTTAATGTCCACCTTGTCACAACCTGTATGAAAGCTATTCATAATGTTTAAAAAATATGCAAAAAAAATCTTTTGTTCATGACTGAAAGCACAAAGGTACTTATACTGATCATTCATGGGAATCCTTGGTATCTCCTAGCCATGGTCCTTCTCAGAAGACACCCATCTCGTTGGGAATGTTGTTGAAAGACTGAGAAATAATTGTACAGTCACTGTGAGGTGGACAGATACTTATGCTGCATCTTGCTCTCCAGAAAAGCATAAGGGCTGGTTGCTAGTAACATCTGTTTGTTCATATTTGCATGTCTGCTTCCATAAAGCTTGCAGAGAGCCTGATCCTGAAGGGAGTGATAATCTCCAGAACACCCAGCTGCTGGCACAGGGCTGAGCTGGCACTGAAGAACTGCATTTCGGTTTGCTTTTAGGATAAAACTTGAAAAATCTTGGCAGCTCCCTCTCCTGTTCGCTGCTAGCCATGCTGTAGATGAAAAGGACCTGCAAAAAAATGTATTAGGAACAAATAGAAAATAAGAAACTTCTTGTTAATGAACCACTAAAAACCTCAGTCTGATTTTGGACTCATCAGTTTTCTTCGTATTAGTCTTTCAAATGTGCCTGGGAGGATTTTGTGGTCCCCAAGCCAACTGGTGTGGTAAAGCCCACGTCCTTACTGTTAAAGTCTCTTAGAGTCACAAACAGCATGGCAATGTCCAAATTGCTCATTGGGAATGGTTCTTGGCCCACCAAACCAGGCCCAGAAAATTGTTTTGGAAGAGTGATAGCTTGCCTAAGCCAAAGCTATCACAGGCCCAATTCTAGCAAGTTTTTGGGCTACATGATCAAGTTTCAGGCCTGGGAACAGCCCCTGGCAATGATTAATCTACTCTTCTATCAATGTAGCCATGGAAGCTAAGACTAAATAAATACTGTAATTGGAAAAAAACAGTCCTCACTATGTCATTATTTCAGCGAATTCTTAGCAAGATTATATTTTGTGTATGTAAAGTATGGCATAAATTTCAGTCGATCCAATTTGTGCTATATCTCCCTTTTCAGAAAGTGGTTTTAAGCATAAGGGAGGTGGAATTTGCCTTACGTTATCCAAAATATGTGTGTTCTCCAAGGAAACAAAAACTGGAATAGAAAAATCTACTTTCCATACCTCAGTTAAAAGCCACACAACCTCTCCCCAAAAGACATTTTATCCAGTCCACCAAAGATGCTGTTCATAGAGTACTTTCCTTACACAAATAATGTATTGCAATGCTCCCACCATCAGAATTTTTTTTTTTATTGTATGCTCTTAAAAGAAGGCAACCAACACAAACAAACCCCTCTATATTTGGACCTAATCTTCTCTTTCTTGGCCTAAAGCCTTCCTTCTTATCTGTCTGTTTATCACTCCCAGGTTCTACTGTACATGCAAGCAAGAATGGAAATAAAAAACATGCAAAAATATCAGGGAGAGCTACAGTTTCCTCCATAGGGTTCAAGACTGAGCAATTCTGATTTGCCTGTAATTAAAGGGAATTACTGGGTGTCCAGATTTCTTTTGATAACTCTGAAAATAGCAGCTGTAGGCCTCGTAGGAGCCATGACAGTCAAATTCCAGAAGCGTGTGGGTGTTCTTCAGTAGCCTGATTTTAATACAGCACTGAAGCCAAATCCTGTTTCTGCTGATTTCAGCAGCAAGCCTTCTTTTTATTTCAGTGCATCAAGCTTTCACAGAGTGCCACAAGTTCAAAATTATTTCCCAGCACAGTCTATTACATGACCATATTTTACCAGGAACTTCCTTAAACACTGTTTTGAGATAGAGCTGTGCAATACTTCCCACTAATATTAATTTATTAATGCATAATTAATAACACATTCCCCTTCTCTGCTTCTTTGAGTAACTCTTTTTAACTGGAAATGGGCAGGCTGGAAAGATCTGCTAGTTAAAACTCTGCTGGAGTACATAGAAGCCAATCACCAGTAGGCTGGCCAAAGAGGAAGAAATCTGTACAGAAATGTAGCTGCAAGCTTGTGTTTGTTCGTTGATGTTTATACGAGTGGTAGTCATCTTTTCTGCTCTGTGTCTGCATATTCAGGTCTTTTTATATGCTAATGCCATCTTTACTTTATGTATGAGTGTGTATATATATATGTATATATAACAGGCAGGTATGGTCAAACTGCCATCAGTATAAGTTTAGAATATGTTGTTTAATTTACATTTATTTATTTATATATAATAATAAGTGGGGATATTAGAAAATATTGTTGCTGTATACTTTAAAGCCACTGTGAAAAGCAGATATATCTATATATGCACTTATATATATGTATAGCATAGAAAAGTAGTTCTGCCTCTACCAGTGTTGCTCTGAGCAGTAGAATCAAGTACTGGTGGCTATCCTATTTTCGTACACCGCCTGTAGTGAGCAATATAAAAGTACAAAGTATTTTATGAGCATCCCATATGAGCAGTCCCATCAAGAATACTTTCGTAGCTTTGAAACATGTCTCATTTGGCTCTTTTTTTAAAGAGGCCAATAAAATCCACTGGGTGCTAATGCAGCATGACGTGCTGTTGGATAATTTTTAAACACTTTTTAATGTCTGTGTGGTGTCTTATTCATGTAAGTGCTTTAGTAGTCAGACAAACTGAAGCACATCTGAGACATGGAAATCAAATTGAAGCTTTTAACAAGTCAGCCTTTCAGTATTCCCAGTGTGCCTGTGTTTAAAAGCTACATGCTTTAGGTGTTGAGTTCTGCGGGTGTCTGAATAAAGTCAATGTTATTTAACCTTTGTTATTTTTACACACTCATCATTCATTTATTTTGATTTGGGATCACCAGGCTGACTTCACATATGGATGCATTTAGAAGAACAGGATGGATGTAGAAAGCTGGCTATAGCAGCACAGCAGGCTTGCTTTTCACAATCAGGTGGATGAAGGAATGTACACGTCTGCTATGTCTGCATACAGATGTATTAACTGCATTCACAGTGGTTACCGCCAAGTCACAGCTCTGATCCCTTTGCTGCACAGCGCTATGAAGCAATAATGCCTCGTATGACTTAATCAATCACCTCTCTCTCCTGGAGGCAGTGCTGCTTCCAGCCACAAGCACACCCAGATAAAAACTGCGTTTGCCTTCTCCCTCAAAGACCAAACCAATAAAAGGACCAATTTCTTTTTTAAGAGGAAGGAAGTGTAAGGTGTGGGAAAGCTGTGTGAAAGCTGCTTCCTCGACTGCTGGTTCTCATCTCCCGCCCCTTTTGTTCTCAGTTTAAAGCTCTCCTCACCAGCTGACTAGACTGCAGGTAAAAATGTTGTTGCCCTGGTCGGTCACGTAGATCCTGATTCTTCCAAGCAACCCTTGGTTGTTGAAGATGGTTCCATGGCCATAAAAGTGAAATTCCTGGTGCCAACTCCAGATGCACAAGCAGTTGTTGACCCACTAGATCCATCCAGTTCTCCTCAAGCCATTCTCCTATCAGCAGGACCACCTGGGCCCCCATGCCCTTGACCATTTCCCCCTTCTAGGATTTTCCAGGATAAAACTGAAGCTTGTTGTTGTTGTGAATATGACAGACAGCAGTTTTTCATGAATTTGCTTCTTACAGTAGAAAAAGACATTTCTACTGCTCACTCTTCTCTCATTTCATCCCTGTTTCATCCCCATGCAATAGGTGAATCAGTGCTGGAGGATGGATGATACTCTATGAAAAAAAAAAAAAAAGGACAGCACAGCCTTTGGCTGATCCCATGCTTGCTGTGCTGACTGAGAAACTGCATCTTCTTAGACCTCCCAACCAGATCTGTCCCTAGAAGTCATGGCTAAAGCCTAATGCTTTCCCAGGCCTGTAGAAAAATGCTGTCCTAGTTCAAGACATGACATGCTGTTTGTGTGATACTTACTTTTTCTCTAGAGAAAAAAAAGAGTTAGTAATGCATTTTTTTCTTACACTTTTGTGATACGAATAAATATTTTGGATGCAGGAAGCTAACCTTTCCCTAACCCTTCATAGTTGGTGTCCAAACTTTCTTAGGTTTGCCAGAGTAATCAGAAAGGCAAACAAGTTGATGGATGACCTTTATTCATTGAACTGCCTGCATTCCTGCCTAGCTCTGGTTTTTTACTGATTATGTATTTTGGGTCAGCAGATTTGTGCAGTTCACACTTCATTATCTAACAAACATCGAATACTGAGAAGTGATCTTAAGTAGTGCAGCTCTTTCTGCAGTTCCTGGGTTAGTCCTGGGTGGGTCAAAAAGTTTTAAAGCCCATGCTGATGCAGTGAAAGTTAATCGACACAGATTTCTGCTAAAAACTGAAGTATTCCTTTGCATGAAAATCAGTGTAGAAAGAGGAAACAGCAGATAGTGGATTTCCATCTTTTCTCTTGGCACTGACTATTGGCAGTGGCATTTGAGTGCTTTGAAGGCATAGATCATGACTGAGGACTGTACAGGTGACAAAAACTTGAAAAAGACTTCTTCAACAACATAAGTTACTCCCACACTTTGCTTTGGGAGATACAGCTGATCACAGAGAACTCTTCAACCATCAAATGTTCCCTAGGCAAATGTGTGGTCCTGAATGTGTTGGCTGAGGCATGCACCCTCTAGCCTTCATGTGGCCATTCCCCAAGTTCAGGAACACACATCTTCCATCTAGCCAAGGCTATTTCATTGTGTCCTTCCTTTATATCAATTTTTGGAAACTGTCCCAACCCGAGATATAAGTTGTGAGCAATGAATGCATCTTTTGCAATAATCATAAATGGAGAAGTAGGCAAAAGCAAATTTATTGCTAATTACTTCCCTGAATGCCTTCATTTCTTCACTATTCTTTGTTTTGAAGTGTATGTAGTAAGCAGAATGCTAAAGTATTAGGTATTTTGCCCTGTTGTCACTGTGGACGTTGTTAAAATCCTTTAAAAGAAGGTCCCATCAAAGTAATTCTTTGTGCTGGGTAAGAAACTGTACCAGGAAAAAGATTGACTGGGCCGTTCTCACAGAGCAATGCTATTTGACATTGGGGAAGGAAGTATTTAATTAGGGGGGTGATGTCCTCTCAAAAAGGGTGACTGGGACGGAGAAAATTAAATGATTCTTGCATAGCTTAGTGGCAGAGTGAGGAAGGAAAACGTAACCCTGAGGAGATCTGTTCTGGAAAGAAGCCAGCGCTGGAGTGTGCGAGCTGCTTACCCGACTGTCCGCTTTGGCTCCAGCTCTGCAGAGCTGTAAACATCTGGCATGGGGACATGAGACGTGATGCCTTCAAACTCCCTCCAGACCGAGTACTTTTCTGGCTGTTTTTGTCTTTACAGGAACCCAGACCTTTGTATAACAGAAGGTGCCAGTTTTATTCAAGCGGAGTAGGATTCCTGTATGATGCCTACCAGACAGAGGTAAGCAGTCACCTCAGCACACGTTCATTTCTGTAGTACATTGAGGGGCTGGTGAGGAGGGAGGCAGCTATCTGAGAGTGTCTCTGTGCATGTAGGTCATGGGTTGATGGAAACCCAACTGTTTTTTTCTCCCACAAGTGATTCCCCGTCTGTCCAAGCCTCCGATGATTGCAAATCATTACAACCAGTGAGGTTTTGAGTCATCATCAGTGTTTGTATCCAGCACACTACTCTGGGACGGGAACAATTCCTAGTCCATCCATACTGTTTAATAGCTGTCTGGAATGTATTTATCACATTGGCATCTTTCTCTAAGGAGCATTTTGTTGACTTCAAGTGGTATAGGAAATATCTGAAAGAGTCCATTTGCATTGCCCAGAAGACTTCAAATATTCTCTGTATTTATCCAGCACAGGCCAAGAATGTCAGTGGTTTGCATGCAGCTTTTTATTATCGCAAGGACATTAACATGGTAGGAAAAGTGCCCATACCCAAATGGCTAGCCTCCTGAGAAGTCCAGATTTAGTTTCTTCTCCTGTTTTTCACTTTGCTATTATGGTAAATTGGTGGGAGTGAAAAGGAAATCAGGCAGAGTGGGATGGAAAACAAACACTCGTATAACTCACAAGAAGCCAGATGTCCTTCATCACCATTCCTCCCGTTGCTGTGAAAAAGTGTGTGGGGAATGTTGCTGTTAATAATTCTAGACAGGTTAGCAAAGTCTATCGCCAGGCTAAGCAGCTAATACTGCTTAAATCTTGCTGCTAGGGCACCCTGTTGTTGGTTCCAGAAAATGCATGACAAAAATGTTTCAGTGACCTCCTTGCTTAAAGACCTGCTCAAACCAAGCCAGGGTCAGTGACAACAAGCTTTCCTGTAAGTTTTACTCTATCCTCATCTATATTGTTCATGTGCACTCAGACAGAGTCGTGGCCCAAGGAATGATGCTGATTCTTCTAATTAAAGTGCATAGCTGGGGTCACACTGAGCACATCTCCCTGCAGGTGACCCCAGCCTTGGGCTTCTGGCCAGACAGCTTTCCCCGGCTCTGCAGATACAGGCAATGTCTCAAGATGGGCTGCCCTGAACTCCCGTCTCTATTCTGGGCAAAAAGTCCCCTACAAACCTATCTTTTTTAAGGTGCTATTAGTTTGTAATAACATTCCTGTCTGCTTGTCCGCTGATCTAGAGTCAGCATGTGCTAATTCAGAGTTAATGATCCGTGGCATTTGAACTTGGCTTTGGCTTTCCTGAAGTTAGCCAGCTGGTGAGCAGGGGACGTGCTCTGCAGTCCAGGAGAGCACCTAAGCAGGAAGGCAGGTTGTTTACTGAGTGTGAGTTTCCTTTTGATCACCATCGCTCACGGAGTCTGTTGTTTTCAGTTCTTTTCTTTGCTCATAACAGAAACAGTTTGATTTTATTGCAATTACTATGAGGTGAGAACATCTCTTCAATTGTGCTGAGGGGATAGACAAGGCACAAACAGCCAGAACCTGAAAAAGCTAAATGTGTGGTCACTGAAATGAAAAAAATAGGTCTTGACATGCAGGATACCCACAAATGGCCTGTTTCCACCACCCTTGCTCACACCACACAGCAATTTGTTTATTTTGGTTTATCCACTGATCTCCTAAAAAGGAGTGTCTTGCTCTTTGGATGTTTTAAAAATGCAGTGATAAAAATAGACAACTACAGTAACTCCCTTGGCCAAAAATTCAGTATGTCCTGCAGCCTAGAAGCAGCTAAAAACATGTCTAAAATCTTGCCAATCTCCCTCTTTGGTCCTTCTAGCCTTCTGCAGCCAGAAGGGGCAAACTGGCCTTATGATGCTTGGAGAGGGGAAAACTGCTTTTATCTCCTATCAGAAGTGATCCCCAAAGCAGTGCATCAGAAAGAACCGCCTTCTTAGCAACCCACTACATCTAACAAAGTACTCAGATCCCTATCATCCATGTATAATGGAAAAGGGTACTTTTGTCTGTGTGGGTCCTAGGCCATTTTGACCACATACAGAGGGTCAAAACCAAGGTCTTATGTTCCACTCAGTGCAAAGGGACTAGAGCATCACAACAAAATATCTTTGGCAGCAAGTACATTGGCATGGTCCGCTCCAGGGTCAGTTTTCAAAATTCTTTAAGAAATAGCCACGTGTGATATTTCAGTCACTTCTGAGCTGGAGCTGATTAATCTGACATAGTCGTTGACATTGGTGCCCTCTTCTCCTGCAGTAAATTGCAGCTCGGGCTGAGGAAGGCTACAGCTGATTATGCCTTCAGGTCAGCAAAGCCCTTGTGTGAAATTCCAGTACGTTCAAACACAAGAGGAGGAGGTTAATGAAATTAGGTCATGTCTCAGGTTGAGATACTCTTGTGACAAGTGAGACATGTATCAGGCTGTGAACTCCATTTCTGGATTGCAACTCAGATTGGAACTGTCCTTTCGTAACCTAACTTCCACTTTGGGTTAGAACAGCTGATTTGCATTAGAGACTAACTAACCATATGTATAGCCTTGTCCTGGGCAGCAAAGCAATCCTCAGGCATCATCATTTTAACTTCTTTTTAGCTTTATCACCCTCTAGTTTCCACTGCTCAAACAAATCATGCTAAGGACAACAACTGTAGCAAGTCTGAGACCAGCAGCAAGATGAAATTTCTCAGGTGCTGTGTGTAAGACTTTTCTTTCTGCTGGGAACAAACACGTGAGAAGTATAGACAGATGACAGTGGCTGTTTTCACACTAAAAAGGATGCACAGATCCAAAAGTTGGGAGCTGAGAAACGTGGTGTAACGTCTTTGGATACTGTCTCACAGAGGAATGCATTCATGGCAGAGCAGGAGTGAGAATGGCTGACAGATGCTTTTTCAAAAGCAGGCATGTATTCTTGAGCAGCTACTTCTACTCTTTCATTTCTGTTCAATGATGTGCTTTATATGCGTTTTGCAAACGAAATACCTCTCAGTTGTTACAGCACATTCTTTCTATCAAACTAAAAACTATAGCAAGAATGTATTTTCTGTCCTGCTAGCTTTTAAAATGTGACAGTTCTCCAGGATTTCAAACTCAGTAAACTAAAAATCTCAGGAAAAAAAAATAAACAAAAAATTAAAACAAACAAACAAAAAAAAAAAAAAACCACCAACCTTGTGTATAAAGTATTTCAGTTGGTCTACAGTGCCACACAGAAGTGCTATATCCTTACTACATCTAAGGAGTCATTAAAATGATTTCTCGTCTGCGTGGAGAGTGGCTTACGTGCGTCTACCTTTATTGTTCCAACACTTATCTAGAGCCTGTAATTCCTGCTCACACAAATAAATCTTCTAAGTTTTATATCCAAGAGCCTCTGTAAATGGTAATTATTTGCTGGAGTGCTTGGATCTTTTCTAAGTGGTTTTGTTTGTGGGTTTGGGGATTGGTGCTGTTGTTATTCTTAATTACTTCCTTCTTCAGGAGGATGTTACTGAAAAGAAAGAGCTCCCATTTACCAGAAGCTGTTCAGAGAAATTGGCGTTTTTGCCCATTTCCCCACTATAATGGAGTGGTATTTTTATCCACTGCAGTGGCTTGCTGTAGTGTATCCCTCAAGACCTGTGGTCCCTGTGTCACAGCTGTAGGGATCTGCTGTGGACTCTGGGTCTTCAAAATAGCATGGAGCAGTGCAGCAAAGCTGCTGAAAACTCCAGCAGTCCTGGCACACCATCTAGCCACCACAACAGCACATAAAACCTGATGCTGCAGTAGCTGTTTCTTGGGGTCAGTATGCTGCACTGACACACTGAGATTAAAAGTCAATTTCTTCTTTTTGGCAGGTGACGTGTTATACCTTAAACAACAAGTGTGAGCTGAAAGTAAAGAGTAACACGTGCTATTGCTGTGACCTCTACAACTGTGAGAAGTAAGTACCTGTGTGCAGTCAGCGGCCTGTGAGAAGTCCTTGGTTGGTAGTCCTTCCTCCTGAGAGACGGGGAGTTTTGCCCTTCGGCCTGGAGAAGCAGCATGTTGACTTGTATGCTGAGCAATCCAGCTCCTCTGTCACTGAAGCCAGTGGAGAAGAGCTCAGGGGCTATGTGTTAGTGCTGTCATTATTTCAGTATCTTAAAATATATTGATAAGCTTTTTGGTGTGCTATCAAAGTCAACCACTCAGGCATTGCCCTGTCAAGATTTACTGGCGATCTTGCAATGCAGTTTTCTCATTAGATTTAATTAATCATTTTTTTTCTACCAAACTTTGCCAAAGACAAAATAAATGGGAACATAGTGTCCATACAGAGAGATCATGTAGCAGACAAACACAGAGCTCTTTTGTTAGCAACAGCCTCTATATGCATGGGTTTTTACTAAGTTGCCAGTATAGATACAGACGGTCCTGTGTTTCCTGAAGCTGTCCGTTTGACTTCATCATTACTAAAGCATGAGAAGCCAGAAGATAAGAAGTGAGGAAATGTCTGGGTATGCTTACAGAGATCAGCAGAAGGTAGCACAGGGTTGCCATGCGGTGATTTATCAGGAGTACAAGGGTGGTTAGGAAAACTACATCACAGCCAAGCCCACAGGTTTGTAATGTGGAAGATGGATGAAATGAACTCACACAGCTGACTGGCCACCTGGCACACAGAGATTTCAACTGCAAACAGCATCGTCTCTTGCCATAAAGAAGAAGCTGGAGAGAATTTCCCAGGGTTGAGCTTCCGCCTGACTCACTCTGTACAGCTCAGTATCATCTATCATGCACACTCATGCAACCTTTGTAAACCTCTAGCTGACCCACAGTCCCTCTTCTTCCTTTTCCTCTGTGTATTTCCCATCTTTCTTCCTTCCTATGTCTCTTGATGTGTTTTTTTTCTTCCTCCTTTTCACATGCCACCAGTTCTGAATAACCTCAGTCCTCTGTAAACTTTGGCTAGCATGCTACGAGACACGAACTTTTTTGGTGCATGAGAATGAGGCTGGCACTATGAGGTAAAACACAGGGTTTCCGCTTGAAAGAGTAGTTTTTGCCCAGATCCTAACTAAATTAGAGAAGTAAATTTAAATTTGGGACTAGAGGGAAGTCTTCTGTACATATTGCCCAGGCACACAGACACGAGGTGAGTGCAGCTCTATGGAATGGATTAAAACAGCCCAACCCAACACAGAAAAGAACAGGAGTCTTAAAGGGGTGAAAGAATTCAGAAATACCAAATAAATTGACTGAAACTCTTTTGCTTGAAGCGTAATGTAGCAACAAGGAGAGAAGAGGAATCCCCAGCAAGGTGGGGATTGGGCTCTTCTCCCAAGCACCAAGTGACAAGATGGGGGGAAATGGCCTCAAGTTGCACCAGGGGAGGTTTAGGTTGGATATTGGGAGAAATTTCTTTACTGAAAGAGTTGTACAGCATTGAAACAGGCTGCCTAGGGAAGTGGTTGAGTCACCACCCCTGGAGGTCTTCAAGAAACGTGCAGATATAGAACTTAGTAGCATGGTTTAGTGGTGGACTTTAGTCCTGGGTTAAAGGTTGCAGTAGATGATCTTAGAGGTCTTTTCCAACCAGAACGATTCGATGTTCGACATCAAAACTCCTCCTCCATCTCCTCAGTGCCAATTTTCTAATACATTGGGTTTGTTGGAAACATCAGAGACTCATCATTGCTGTGACAGTGTTTAATGATATAATTAAACATGTGTTCTGCCAGTGTAAGCGATCCTCAGTGGACAGCAAGACCTTATGGGAAGAGTAGAGAAGCAGTCTCACTGCTTTACAGACTCAGCACATAGGATGGACAAAGTGAAGCTGCAGGATGTCACGGTCACAGTAAGTGGCTTGGTGTCAGCCACGCAAAAGACCAGTACAGAGGCAGGATTGCAAGTCAGGCACCCTCAGCCTGATGGCAGCTGGAGCTGAGGCTTTATTTAGTTAAGTGACGTCTGGGCTCGTATAGTAGGGCCCAAGTGAACTTGACCATAGCAAATCCACAGTGCCAGAATCATGCCCCACAACAAATGATTTGACATTTCCAGAAATTACTGTGCTTGGCTTGGACCTACCCAGAAGTGTTGTGGGTTTCTCCATGCTGCTACCTTCCTCTGCAGAGCTTTCCCTAACCACAGTCCCCACACCTGCCCCACGTGCTGGGGAGGGGGAACAGAAAAATATTTCACAAACTGCTCGTTTCTGCTTTCCACCATAATCTGATGGCACTTTCCTAACAGTGCAAAACCAGACTTGGCATTTAAAAAATCTTTCCAACTCTTTTCCAGCTGCTCTAGGAGCTCATTAGTGGGCCAGCATTAAGACAGGTACTGGGAAGAACTGCAGAAAATTGTTTTCAAATTTTGCAGTAGAATATTTCTCACTTTCAGAGAGGGAATGAGGATTGACTTCACGACATGCCTGATTTACAGTAACCACTGCAGTGTAGAAATATAAAGAAATAAAATTTTCTGGATAGTACAATCCATAGTTTAAAGGCACATCTTTACCCTGTACTATGTTGCATCTGTTAATTTGGAACTGCAGACACCATAACCAAATGTAGCCAGCTGGCAAAACCTCCCTTCCTGTGGTTGAATTAATGCTTAAGCAACTTGTCTTTCCCACTGTTGGAGATGCCAGCAGATTTCCAGGTAAAGTGGGAAAGAAAGCCACGTTAAACGTTTTAGCTGGTAGCTAAATGGCCAGGGCAGCACCCATATACCAGGACTATCTCTGTGTTCAGAGACCCTTTGCAAAAAAGGAGTCCCAGCTAAACTAGGGTTGGTATTAGTAGGTCTGCATGTTTAATGTTAGCTGAGCAGAGCTTTCTCCAGTTCATCTGAGCAGCGTTCACACCCAAAGGAGGGAGTATAGATTAAGTACTTTGCCAAAGAGAAAACTAAGCAGGAGGGACTCAGACCCTCTGGTGCTCTTTATTTCGTGCAACGCACCGTCGTGACCCCATCTGCGTTCCCTTTCAGCTCAGAGCAGTCCTCCAGCTACTACGAATTTCTTGGTGTGAGCAGCTGCCAGGACGTGGTTCACCTGTACAGGCTGCTGTGGTCCTCCACGGTCCTGAACATCATCGGGTTGTTCCTGGGGATCATCACGGCAGCCATTCTCGGGGCCTTTAAAGACATGGTAAGGCTCGCGGTCTTCTGCCTCCTGTAGTGACTTCTGTGCTTGCTGACGTTATCAAGCGAGTTAGAAAACAAGGAAGCATGAGTGTACAAAGGAGGCACTTTAAACATGTTTCCTGTGTGGTCTGGGAGCCTGGAGTCACATATTTAGGCTAAGCAGTTGCCAGCTGCTCACAGCTAAGTAGGTCAGGTCTGGTCAATACATGAGTGGAGGGGAAAAAAACAGGCGTCTGCATGAACAGATGCTGGCGCTTCACTTACTGACATCTTTTTTTTTTTTTTTCTTCTAATTCAGCACTGGACCTGGGGGCCAGCACAAACTTAAAGCATGCTAGTTGGTAGGTAGCGTAAAGCGCAGTTCCCAGGTGTGACTATTTGTGCAGCTCTTTTTCCAAGAACGGGGATTAACTCTGAAGGAGCTGTCAAGTTTTTATTTAAACAGTTGTATTTGGGTCACATTAATCCTCTGTTGTTGCACTAAGGAGCGCCACTCTCTAACTGCTCCCTGTGCCACACAGATATAAGCTGCTGCACTCAGAAGAGGCTGTGCCAGGAGGGGTAGAGCCGCCAAGAGGCTCCCAATTTACTAGCACTCAGAAGAGGAGATGGTA
The DNA here is from genome assembly GCF_964211835.1 of Anser anser. Lineage (NCBI taxonomy): Eukaryota > Metazoa > Chordata > Aves > Anseriformes > Anatidae > Anser > Anser anser. Next base: position 147,744,534 of record NC_139720.1, on the reverse strand, counting down.
TTTATTCCCCCAAAGAGCTTCCAAACTAAACAGACAGAGGTGTGGGGATGGGGCTGAAATGCAGGAGCAGAAGGGAGGTGTAGTAGCCACGAATGTCTTCTTAATTCCATGGTATTTCAGGTGACTGTTGAGAGGGGAGAGAATTAAATAGAAAGAAAGGTCAAAGGAAAGAAGATAGGGATGGAGCAGGGAAGAGAAAGCAGGAGAACTGAGGGTGATGTGCACCAGGGGGACAGACTGGAGGAGAGGGACTGCTCCGAGCTGGCAGCCAGTGAGCCAAGGACTCGGTCAGACTGGAGGGCGTCCAGGGCTTGCTCCAACCACCCAGCATCTCTGTGGTGCTCCTTCTCCTCCACACAGAGCAGTCTCCACGGCCTTTCCTTGAAATTCACCTTTGTTGAGTTGCAAACATTTGCTGGGACTGCTCCTTTCTCTAGCCTAAGGCAAACAAGCCTCCTGAGCCTTTGCACGTAAGCGATGCGCAGCTGACCCGTGCTTTGTGAGAGGGGGCTCTTGCAAGGAGCTGAGAGCAAACTGCAGCCAGCTAGGCATGAAGAGCCGTGGCTGCTTGAGAGGGGAAGCAGCTTTCCCAGCTTAATTCATCACCTCCCTGGGAGAGGAGGAGTGGCAGAAGGGAAACAGAAGCAGCCCTGGTGGGAAATGAAGGGCAGAGCAGCCACAAGAGGAGGGGAAGGCAGGTGCTATCTAAAATGAGTCTTGATAGAGCAGTGCAGCTTTCCAGTGCTGCTAAGTTCTTTCCTCTTCTTCCTTTCTTTCTTGTTCTTCAGCTGTATGGTGACTAAGATGTCAGTCTGCATCCCTGAACACAAAATTTTTGGGCCCCTAGGAGCCAAGCTTTAATTAGGTATGAAAAGATGAAAGTAAAGGTTTGTTTTAGAGCTGCGTCCTGCCCTGGGATTACCATCTCCAGCCTCTGGGGCCTTGCACAGCCAAGTAAAAAGAAGCTTTTCAGTGCTTCTTCTTTTGGGAAGAAGCCAAGAGCTTTTGAGCCCGAGCTGCTAGTGCTTCCCTGAGGTGTGGAAGGCTGTGGAGAGCCAGGCTGCACCCATGTAATGGCTCACGTCAGTCCAGGCTTAAACAGGATTCGGACTGAAGCTTTGTAGCAGGGTGAGCTCAAACCCAAGCAGATCTCAGTGCTGTGAGGATATCACTGCACTGCCCCCAAGGGACACCAAGCCGAGGAGATGTTCCTGGGAGAACTGGAGTCTCTGTGACCTGGTGGAGTCTCTGTGACCTGGTGCATTCCCTATGCTGGGAAGCAGAGTCCCAGGGCAAGCCCTGGGTCTTCCAACCAGGTGGCAAAAAGCCATGCAAGCAATTTGCAGCAGCTTCCCCCTGGACTTGGCTGGCCTGAGTCTGCTGAGGCTCCAACCTAAAACCTGATCTGAATAAGCTGTTTAATAAGACCTCTGCAGCAGGATTGGGAAAAAAAAGGAAAAAAAGAAAAAGAAAAAAAAAAAGAAAAAAGAAAAAAAACTCACTAGCCTAAGGGGAAGGATGAATTTGTGTCAATTAGCTTAGCACAGGAACCATGCTATGTTTGTGAGAGTGTTACTAAAAGCAATCCAAAATGAAATGACCATTTCTTGCTCCTTTGCTTTTTCAGGGTCCTTTTGAGGTATGTACCATAACTGTGTTGTTGATCTGCTGCTTGCTTTCATTATTAACGGAGTAATTCTTGGGAAAAGTGTGGGGGAGAGAAGGGGAGGGCAAGAAAACATCAAACAGAAGGGAGAGAGAAGGGGGCATGGGATTGAAATAAGAAAAAGCTTTGAAATGTGTGGGAGAACAATTCACTTTCTCTCAGGATGTCACCTTCCCACAGATATGCTCGCTGGCATTTTCCAGGGGGAGCTTTAAAGCCCACTGAAATGCCTCAGGGCATTGCTCTGAGGTTGACTTCCAGAAAACACAAGGCTGGCTGACTAGTCAAACAAAAAAACAGCATGTTTATCTCTGGGAATGCTGGCAGCCGAAACATGCTGCAAAGAAGAGAGTTTGCAAAACAGTGCAGTTGTTTCTAAATCCATCACGTTTCCTGGACAGAAAAAAAAAAAGAAAAAAAAAAAGTGTTGTTTTGGTTGTTGCGTGTTTCTTTCTTGTGACAAATTCAGTGCAGACCTTGGCATGCTTGCCGTGGCTTTGCTGTGTGCCAGAGAGTTGTGCTGGCTTACTGGGAAACCCTTCATCCTTCCCTGACCCCAGGGTATCAGCTCTTGGTGGCCCCTGGGTCACCTTTGGGGCTGTCCCCTGTGATCCCCGGGGGGGAGCTGCAGCCTTTGTGATGGTACCTTCCTTTTCAGATCTGCTGTGAGCCTGGATATAGGATGCTGGCTGGGCAATTATCTTAAAGCCACCTTTAACAAAAAGCAGGTTAAGATGTAATGGAAATAAAAGTGTCCAAAACGGTAAAATGCCCTGATCTTTTCTTACGTGAGAGGTAAAGAAATGCATGAAAAAATTCACTTGCTAGTACAAAGAGTTAATCTAAAACCTCTCTTCCATGCCCTGGTATTCAGCTGATGACTTGGAGATGTTTTCTTGACACACCTTGCCAAGGAATCTGCCTGCCCTGAGTTTAGGGTTGCAGTAATCAGAACAACCTCTGGTCCTGGGGGAGTGTGCTGGCTTTTTTTTTATTATTATTATTTATTTAATTAGCTTCCTCCTCAGAGTCCTCATGGGAATCTGGACAGATGAAATATCATTCCTATCTCTTCCCTCACCCTGCTCAGAAAAAAAGGAAGCTGAAATAAACCTCTAATCACTGAGCTGCTTTCCACATGTTCATATCTTAGCACTCCTGCAACTGAAGTTGCAATCTGCTGTTAAATTCGTTGTGTGGAGCTGCTCCCCGGCTGGAGATGCTTACACTGACAGCGCTCCCAAGTCAGTTAACAGCTTCTTATCTCTTTGACTTGGGTGCATGTTTTGGTTTAAAACATCTCCACCTACCCTTGTGTTTTAGATGACTAATTAAATGTAGTACCACTACTAGAACACCTGATATAGGACTAGAGGGAATGGCCCCAAGTTGCACCAGGGGAGGTTCAGGTAGGAAATGAGGAGACATTTCTTCTCAGAAAGAGCAGTCAGGCACTGGGACGGGTTGCCCAGGGAGGTGGTGGAGTCACCGTCCCTGGGGGTGTTCAAAGAGAGGTTGGACGTGGTGCTTAGGGACATGGTTTAGTGGGTGACATTGGTGGTAGGGGGATGGTTGGACCAGATGATCTTGGAGGGCTCTTCCAACCCTAATGGTTCTGTGATTGTATGAATATCTGCAAGTCATTACTGGCTCCAGGCTGAGACCACATAGTCTGATAATAAGATGCTCGATGAGTGGGTTTGGAGTGGTTGACTCCCCAAATCTGTCTTCTAGGACTGTTGTGATCTTTGTCCTTAGCAATGGGAGAATGTTCCTGCTATTGGTGGAGAGAACGTGAAAGGATTTAGAGGCACTCCTGGAAGGACAGAGACACCTTAGAGGTCCCAGAGCAGAAAGTTGGTAGCAGATTCAGACCAGAAATCTGTATTTCATGTTGTGCAAAACGAGTGTTTCTTGCCTTATGTCCGTAGCCAGAGGGATATGGCTGCTCTCGAGCCTCCCTCCTCCAAGGAAGGACACATTCTGGTTGCTGGTCCTGCCCCAGCCAGGGTGAGACATGTTGCTGGCCTGAAGCTTTTGGATCTGAGGCAATCTCATGAGCTACATCTTGCTACTGCTGTCTGAAAGGCAGCTTCTGTCTTTCTTCTCACCATATTCACCCTTCAGGGCAGGTAGAAAAGAAGTGTTTTGAGGAGAGTACCTTGAAATGAGAGACTTGCCTTCTCACATGAACTAGGGCTTCTGCTTTAACCTCATGTGCTACATCAGTGACCTAGATGACATTTTCCATGTAAAAACACAATTAATGCACCCTTGCCTGAATCACAACATGTATGCTATCTCTGAAGGTTGCAATGGTTCATGTCTCTCACAGATAAGTCTGAAAGGAAATGCCAAAAAACCCCTGGCAGCTGCTTTCAGTATGTGCCTTGCAACCACCATCTTTTATTATTTCAATAAAAAGAAAATTCCATGCTCTCATGTGAAGGAATCTGCTAATAAAAACCAACAGAGTGGAGAGAAACCACTGAGCTGGCCTTAATTTGCAGAGCAGAGGGTCATGAAAATTGTTCACAGAGCTCTGTTGTCCTTCGCAAATGGTTATGTAGCACGGGGTTTTAGGAACACAAGTCCCGTGTCACATTCAACCTTCTATTTTGTTTGTGCTTTTTTGCTGTTGTTGTTTTGTTGTTGTTTTTTCCTAATTTTATTGGTTGGTTTAAAATGAGCTATTACTTCCTCCTGCAAATTTTATCTCACATTGTGGTTAAGGGACGTGCCAGTAGAGCCACGGAATATGATCAAGGAGTCAATTCAACTCTGATACAGATGAGAATCCTGATTTTGTGCAGTAGAGATGAGATATGCATGTAGGGAGTGGTATTGGAAAGCCAGCAGAAAACTCCGTAAGTAAGAGAAAGCTGTGAAAGACAAACAAGTGGTCTGGACAGAGAGGTTTTCACAGATCCGTGTAGGAAACTGGTAAGAAAAGACACAAGGGCATCAGGTAGTTGCTATTGGAAAGAGTCTGCAGCAAAGTGTGAAGGAAGGGTTGCTGGAGTGGATAAGACGAGGCGGTTAGAGCTGTATGCTGTGCCTTTCAGGGTGTCTCTGGTCTGGAGCCCTGCCAGTGCTTCTGTAACTGGTGCTAGGGAAGCACCAGCAGTCTTTTTTTCCAAGGGAAGAAGATTAAAATAGCTGTGTAATTCTGGCCAGAAAATTCACTCCAGATACGCACTCTTCTCATTATGTCTGTCACTTTTTTTTTTTTTTCGGTAGTACTGGCGTTATGCTGGAAAATAGGAAGTTGTTAGTTATTTGTCACTTCTCCTGTTGGGACCATTTCCTGCTCCAGACCCCTCTGTGCTGTGCTGATAAATTGTTGTTTTCTTTGCTCAACAGGTACCTATGTCCCAAATTGCTTTCAGTGCTGCACCTCCTCCTCAGATCCTGTACAATCCTGCCCAGCAGATCCTGACGTATGCTGGGTTTTGTCCTTCAGCTGCAACTATTTCTACGTATCCATCCTACCCGTTGCCTCTTCAGGTATAGTACAAAATGGTGCCATTTACTCCATCAGAAAACCTTGAGCTGCTTCTCAGTACAAACTCTGCAGTGGTAGGTCTTGGCTCCTGCAGGGTCTGCAACAAGGTTGTTGGATTTCAATGCCCAGACTTGCCTCTGGGATGATTTAGCCTGGGACCAGTTCATAGGTCTGTTCCTAGATTTCAAATTTTCTCTGGTTGTCCTTTGGACTCTATCTGTTGGCCAGGAATCCCTATGTGGGATTAGAGCTGTGTTGTGGCAGCCACAAAGGTGAAAGCAGCCCTTATGTTGGGCCAGGTAAAGCAGGAGCAGAGGCATATGGGGAAGCCAAAGAAGTATCAGTTATACAGGATTTGTCAGAAAGGTTTACATGCCTTCGTCCATGTTACTCAAAGTATGGGAATCAGTAGATGAGGACTCGTCAGACGGAAAGGAAACAAGAAAGGGGAGGAAATAAGAGGTCTGTAAAACTGAGTGATATGGAAAGGACTGTGGCTCGATGTTAGTGATAACTACTCATCACACAGTTTTGGTTGTACCGATAGAGCTTTTTGGTGGCAAGACAAGCCAGAAGGAGGAAGTGTTTTTACACACCAAAGAAGATTCAAATGCCACGGGATGTTGTAGAAGAGTATAAATGAGGGGTTAGGGGCACAGTCCATCAGCTGGTTTTTAACACAGTGAGTCCAGCCCAGAGCTGGCCTGGAAAAAGCGGTGAGTGATGCTGAGGGTGGTGGTTGCTTTTCTTTTGGCCTAAGTAGCCTGGTGACAAGACAGTCCTTGACCCTCCTTTATGTGAAGGGTTTGAACCTTGATCACCTGCTCCTATTACAGCTGGCTATCAAATAGCTTCAGTGGAGAAGGCACCATCAGTCCCACCGCCAGGGACCCTCTGTGGAGCACAGGCAAGACTAATTCCCTCCACAGAAGGTCCCTGGCAGCATGCCCCATGAGCTAGGTGCCTTGTGTCCTGAGAGGACTGTTGTGGGAGGTAAATGCTCATGCATACTTGGCCAGCCACAGTGGCTCCCTACTTAACATGGGTGTTACTCAAAATTTCTCTTTTAGGACACTTGTCTCTCCCCCTGCACAACATCTAGGTGTCTGTACTCAGAGTACGCGTGCTCTGCAGGCCCACGCTGGTTGCTGTAACTCTCCCTTGTCCCTCCCTCACAGAGCTGGAAGGCCAGCAGTGCTCCTAGCCATGGCGGGGCCTTGGGCCTGGCACGACGGGCACCAGTCACCGTCATGGCTGGGCTCGGACGGTGCAGCACAGATCAGGCAAAGTGAGATGAAGAACATTAGGGTTATAATATAAAAATATATAAATAATAAAATTGGTAAATAGCTGTAGAGACACTAGAGAGATTGCTGGCATTTTTTAGGTTTTTAAATCACAATAAAGCTGGTTTGTTCAGTCCAATGCCTTGTTACACTTTGGCTGTCTACTGTTAGACCAATGGGTACTGCATGTTTTGTAATTCTTAATAGAAAACACTTCATGTTTAGCACGAGCTGACTGTGGATCAACTCCCCACAGCCTCCCAGGCCACATCTCCTCAGGGCCAATGACCACCCACACCGGTGAACTGTTAGCATCCTCCTGGCATGGGTTTGGCCCAGACCATCTAATAGTCTCCCATCAACACCTAGGAAGGGGTCAGGAGCCAGCAGGAGCAGTGGACCATTCCTGGTTGGTGGTGTGCATACAGAGAGACACACTGGTTTGGTGGTAAGAGTTCAGCTGTATGGATGTGGTATGTGCTGTGCCAGTTGGCTTCACAGCCAAAGAACAGTCCTTGGCACATTTTAATAAATAAGATAATGGGGCCAGGCACTTTTGGAGACCACTGATTGAGAGGAAAAAAAACAGTACACACGGAGATCTTTTTTTTGTTTGCTTTTAGCTGAAAAGCTGTGCTGTTCTGCAGAGTTCAGTTAGCATGTAGCCAAGAATAGAGAAGGGGATAAACAGAGACGAACGAAAGCAATGAGGCTGAAAAGATGCATGTAAGTAGTGTTGAGGATCAATTGTAATTGTTCAGTCCTGTGTCCACTGAGAAACAGAAATATTTACCCCCAAATTCTTAACTGCATTCCAAAATAAACACTTTTTTTCCCCCTAGATTTCTACTTTTTCTAAGAAGCGCGTTCATTTGTCTTCTCTCCCCTTCATAACACTCAGGGGCAGACACCACCAGCTGTCCTCAAGCCAGGAGAGGTTAGCAAGAAGTACTGGGCTCCAAAAGGGAAAGCACTTAATCCTTTTCTTGGAAAAGAAAAAAAAAAAGTCAAGCAGCTTTACTACATGTATGAGCTAATTACATTGTAGTTTAGAGAGAATCAATTTCTGCATCAGCATTCAGCATAATGGAACAGTTATGAGTTAAAAATCGTAATAAACTTACACAAAGTTACAAAAGGGTGAATGTGAGAAGCAGGCCTGATTTTGAACAGCCAGAAATGTCAAATAACGTGCACATCCATTGAGAGCTGTAAGCTGAACCCATAGGGCTGGAGGCCTTCATAACCCATCTAAGTGCTCCAAGCAGCTAGTGGCCTGGTGCCTAGCTGCTGAATTCAGGCCTTCACAAGCCCTGCTCAGCTGGTTCTGGTCCTTAAGGCAACTACAGGCTTTGTGGCTGGGATTCAGCTGGCTAAACACAGGGACTGTTGACATGTAGGGATCTAGTGCTGTGTGATAATGAAATCAAGTAGCCACCTGGCCCCTGATGCTGCTCTAGGAGGGTCCAGGTCCTGTAGTCGCTGTACCACCTCTGTGTGGACATCTGGCATGCCCTATGACATCCCAGAAGGGCTAGACACTCATATGTGGGCACCTGAATTAAGATCTAGATGTCTACAGTGTAAAAGACTCCACCCGAGCAGGTCGATCCTTCAGAGTCCACAGAGAAAGCAAGGCACTTCTCATATGTGGCTTATCACAGGTGAAAGATGTATGAAGCGCATGGTATGAACGCACCCTAAAGTCCTTTCCACTGACCAGGGGTGGGAATCAGTTTCTATGCTGTGCACTTAGATGTCTATGTCATTGAGCCCTCAATTGTCTAAAGATACAGCACCTGAGATGACCTAATATTTGCAAGACATCCATGAAAGGCTGGCTGTTGGCCAAAGGTCTATGTGAGACTCGCATGTACTTCTGGAACAGCACCCAGAGGTCTGATAGGGTGCCCACGGGCATCTCAAAAGTATAATGTTTTTGATTCCAGGTGGATCAGAAGCCTGGCTGGGTACCCAGAGGGTGACAGAGCTCACAGGGGCACTCTCAGGGCAGCTCTCCCATGCAGGCCCCACACAGTTTGAGGTGACACTGAGTGTGCTGATGGCCAGCCCCAGCAGGAGCGCATCCCTGCATCCTGTCCACGTGTGAAGCCCAGCTGGAGGCCAGCATCTCACCCTCAGGCCTCATTCCTTTTCCAGTGACCTTGCTAACTGTACAGCGAGGCAGGCCCCATGACACACCTCTCTCTTCAGCATTCCCTTTGGCTCCCTGCTTTGGCTAAACATCATTCCTAAGCACCTGCATTTCACAATGACCTGCACCTGCCCCAGTCAGGGTCACACACGTGGTGGCTCAGCTCAACTAAGACTAAGATCTGTTCTTAATCTTCTGCTGAATTCAGTATCTCACTGAATAACTGCTTGCTGGACAGGCAAACAAAGTCTTAAAAAAAATAAAATCACACCTTGAGCTGGTGCCAAACCAGCTTAGTTTACCTCATAGTTTGTCCACAAGCAGAAGTCAGCCAAATACAAAAACAGAGGTGACACCAGGAATGCATTTTGACGAAGTTGTAACCAGCATTTCATTTGTTTACCATGGCATGTGGTAACAAAATCACTCATCCCTTACTGGTACAGGTCAGTCACAGCCAGTCTTGGTAAGAGGCCTGCCAACTGGTCAGGTAAATGATGAGCTGTGCAGGGGCTGCTGGGGTTGTGAAAACAACACAAAACAAAACAGAAAATGAAGTATAAAACCCAATAACTACATTTGGAGCTGATCTAGCCAGCAGGTCTATAGGTATACTTGCACTGCCTCCTGCATAGTTACGGTGCATAAACGACCTTCCTGTCACAAAGTCCCCTTTCTTCTAAGTCCCCCCCCCCGTGGCAAGGGGACTGGCAGCCCTGGGCAGCTCTGAGATGCCACCAGCCAAGTATCAGCCCTTGTACTGGCTTTGTAAATGATGACTACTCATTTTTTTAGCATGGTAAGTACCCAAGACAGCATTGTTTGCTTGCCTGGATTTTACATTTCCCTTGAAATAGATCCATGTTTACTATTTTTTTTTTTTTTTTTAAATTCCAGGCATTTTAGGCCTGAACTTGAAGGGAGCTGAGCCCAACTCTTCTGGTGGAGCCCATGGACTGGCATGTGTTGGCATGTGAGGGGAGGAGTGAAATCCTGACCCTCTTGAAATCAATGGCAAAACTTGATTTAAAGTAGTGGTAGGATTTTATCCAGAACAAAAGTCCCTAGATGCATCCTTTTGTTTTAATAAATCCTAGTTGTCATTCAGCATGGGCTGCTTATTTTTCATGCCTCTTTGATGCACAATATCTATTAAAAATGACTTGGATTACAGGTGGAATCTGTCTTCTTTCACTATACACTGTAATTGCTATCCTTAAACAGATTCTCTAATACTGAAGTGAGTGTTGTGCTGCAATGCATGAGAAGTTTAACGGTGGGACATAATACTGACATGGTAAACACTTAAATCAGAGCCACAAACAGGATCATAATCATTTATTGAAGTGTTTTTCTTTGTCTATATACAGCCTGCCAGCAATTTTCCAGGAACATCATCTACTGACATTTCTTTATCAGAAGAAACTCAGCCTTCTTCTCAGTCCAGCTCCAACTACGGCCTTCCCCCCAATGCTCCACCCCTCTATGCACCGACTTACTTCTTGCCTGGAGAAAAGCCTCCACCGTATGCACCGTAGGACAAAGAATGTATTTTAGGTAGTTGGTAGGCTTCTTTGTTTTTAAGAAACCTTTGGAAACCCTGCGCTGTGCAGGCACTAGACTTACAAAGGAACCCACCACAGAGTGTGTCACGGCCACTCTGCTTTTAGCCACATCTCACCAAGCAGAGCAGAAACCTGGAGATGTCAGGGCAGGCACATCACCAGCAGTGTGACAGGTAACCACCTAGTTTGCCTGCAGTCAAATGCAGTATTGTTTTCTGGCTACCGTGAGTTTTTCCTTCTCCATATATTGCAGAGTGATTTTTCTTCAAGAGGAGAAATGAAGAAAACACTCTGGATATGTGTTCTGCTTTCATAGACCAGTATAGAGGGGTTCTAGTCTGTGTTGTCTGAGTGGGTAGTCTGGAGCTCTCTGAGTAAATCACTTTGGGTAGGAAGAGCCTCGGTGTTTGTTTGCTTGTAGTATTTATTTAAGAACCCTTTTTTGGTGAAAGAGTTGTACCAATAAAAAATGTGTGGCAATTATTTTGCAATAAAATTGACTGTGTATATTTATGCTGTACCTAAGGCTGTTATATTTATGAGAACAGAAAAACCAAAAAAAGCAGAGGGAAAACTACCCTACCAAATACTTCCCTCAAGTTTCAAACCGAAAGGTTAATTTTACTGGATTTTTTTTTAAGTTTGCACTTCATGCCAGTCTAGTCTGCATAGTAAAATGTCAGGAAAGCGCGCTAAAGGTGAATTTCCAGACAGATGTTTAATCTGCACTTTAGTGTTGGAATTAATTCCTTTCTAGTCAAAAGAGGATCACAACCAAAACCACTCCCTGTGAACCCATTATTTAAGTTTAACAAGGTCTGGTCCAGTAATTCTGCAACCACTGAAAGAGAGGTGATGAAGGGTCAGAATTCCTTCATAATTTTTCCCATTGTACAGAATTGGAAATACTTCGACAAGGCTAAGTGGCAATACTTGTAAAAGTGCCTTTGACAGGTTCAAAGTTGTGTGCACCCTGTCCCCTTTCTGTACATCATATTGGCTGAGATCCCTCTTGGAGCATGGCTTTCATATTTAGTGGCAGGAGTGGCTACACAGGCATTAAAACCCATCAGATTACGGCACCACGCCACTGCATTTTGCTCCTGGAAGAGCGGTGGTGCTGCTGCTTGCTCTGTAGATCTTACAGTCTAGACAGCAATGAAGCTATAGATATTTTCTGAAAGGCCAAAGAGCAAAGCAAGGAAAGGAAGGTATTTCTCATTAGCTTTTTAAGCAGCTGCTTCATATTATGGAAATATAAAGAAACACTATATAAACAAAACCAGCCTACTTGACAGTTTCCTTTGAAAGGAAGTGACACCATCAGACCAGCTGAAAATAGACCAAAGAATGATCATCCTTTTACATAATACTTTCCACCTTTCAAGGATTTCTGTTAATTCATGTGCTGTACCTCTATGTATAAAAAACAGATTCAGAACTAATACAAATAAAGTCAGAGGTTAATTTATATGGACCATAAAAAACATACTGTATTCCATCTTCTTTTTCTGATATGCAAAGTTTTAGGCCAGTGATGTTACCGTTGGTGACAAGGTGCCTTACTTGTATTGTTGACGAGGTCAGTGATATGAGCTAGGTTAAGAGAAACAAAGTCAGAGGGGAGACTGCTGTTTACTTCTACTCATGAATTCAACACATCCAAAATGCTTAGTTCTTGTGTAAATGCATGCTTGAAGAGCACGATCACCCTAATCATGCACTGAGTGGAACAGGAGTGGAACTGCATATGGACTTATTTTCAGTTACTATGAATACTCCCTGGGGAACCACCTGGGTTCATTTCAGGGCACTTTTGGAGTCAAAAAAAACCACCCCCGACTTGGTCCCTTTGAGTTGAGCACCTAGACTGCAAACAGAACAAAAATGAAATCAGTGTTTCTCTTGGGTTGAAGCACAGTGATTGAGGAGGAATGAAGGAATGCTTATCATTTTATTTCCTCTTCTCAATGATATATAGAAGTAGCTGCCTCTTCCTCCAGTGTTAGGTTATTAAAAGCAATCAAGCTTGACACAAAAGCCCTCCCCTCCTGCCTCCCTTTCTGTAATTCTCCAGACTTGCAAACTCTGGCTTTTTCTTCTAAATCACATTTTGGTTGGAGTTTGTTGTAGTCTATGCAAAATATCTTCTCATACATGCACAGATATGCACAATCCTGGCGATATTTTTAGCTCTGAATTAGATTGTTATTAAAAAAAATGAATTATAGTCTTTTTCACATAATACTAAGCCTGAAACTGCAGACTACCACAATGTACCACAAGATTCGCGTTTCCAGTATCTGGCTTCATAAACAGTACCGCTTACATTAACACAAAGGTCAGACATATTTGTGATTCATTTATGCCACATGTTATTTTTTGGGGATCTACCACAGAAACTATACAAAAAATGCTAGACATAAGACTGCTTTGCTAACATGCTTCCTTTGAAAAGAACAAAGTAAAACGGGGTTTGTTTCATCTACTTGGTTTAAGAAATAGTAGGTGCCATCCAAGTTTGTACTGTTTTCATTAGAGCTCCTCCAAGTTAAAAGAATGGGAGACGTATTTTGGTGAAGTACTAAAATAACCAGGAAAAACAAACAGAAAACAAACCACCACACTGAGGAAGTGCTACTCACCACAATACCTTCAAGATTCCCTGCCCTCACTGGAATAATAAGCTGATGTTTCTTAGGTTCTCCATCACATTCCAGGCTGATCCATATCATTGACTATAACAGAAAGCACTCCTGCACATAACTTGGTATCCCTTGCTCAATAACAAAAAGTGAACGTATGGAGCTACTTCTGGGTTTTCCTATCCATGCACAGTCCACCAGTGAGTCTGTCCCTGTTATTACTGTCTAGTTAGCAATTATCCTTCCAAACTGGCATCTGGTCATTCCTGAGTGTAAAAAACTTTTGTCAGCTGGGATACAGTGGGCATAGTCTTGCCCTGCCTCTGTTCTTTCCTTTGGGACAGTTACATCTCCACACCTTGGTCACTTACCTTGTCACGTGTGGTTTATTAGGTTAATCCATCATCTCTGTATTTGACTAGGCAAAACACAGCGTAGAATGGCTGGGAACAATTTATAAAAAAAAACCTGTACTATTAGACCTTTTCCATATTAACCCTGTGAAGCATAGGGTGACCTTAGCCACCCAGGGTTCGGATATCCACCACGGCATACCTCTCGTTCTCGTTTCTTTAACCCATTGGAAAGCAAGGAAAAATAAAGCAAGATTCAACTGCCTCAAAGCAGGCTAGGCAAAGCCTGCCCCAGCAGCACTAGGATAGTTTAAAAGTTAAATGCACTTTATGGCTCTACAGCCTCTCCCAAGTAAACCCACAAGCATATTCTCACCACACTGCAATTCAGCCTGGCTAACTCTCAGAATCACAAGCCTCTGTGCTCCCGTTAGGCTCATGGTGAATGAGCCAACCTAAAAATTAAGCAGCAAAAAAATGTCATCACCACTTAATATTCCCAATTCTCAACACCTCATCATTTGCTTCAGTGGTTATTGACACAAAAGCCATATGGCTTTCAGCTTATGAGTCTTTTCTTCTAATTGTTTCCTGCTGACCCAGTTTTTTTTCCACTCTCTGTTGACCAAGAGTTTTTCTAAAGGTCACAACTGAGTCTTCTATCTGTGGCACCAGAAAAAAAAAAACGTAGCAATAATAATAGCAGCAACCGTACGCTTTCCAGCCCAAGGATATGTAATACTGACACAAACACATAACCCCCCCCCTCCAAACAAATTGAAACAAAAAAAAACCACTAGTGTAATCTCCACATCAGGCATAGCCTGAGTCATCATCTCCAAATAGCATAGTACAGAATAATTGGAGTACAGGTAAATTAAAAACTTGTATGTAAATATTTTATTCTCTCATACTTTGCAAATCAGAAAGCAGTGTTGGTAATAAAAATAATACAGAATTATTATTTTTCTTCCAGTCCACACTCATATATTACCAGGTTTTCCACATTCCGGATAGAACTGTCTCTTACAGTTTAAACATGACGTTCATTTAGGTATATTCTGTACTTTTGGCCTATTTAATATTAGTCTTCTGAACTATTTACAAATATATTACAACCTTTAAACCTCAAAGCAAAGGAGTATTTCAATAATCAATCTGACATAAGGATCAGTAGCTCCTACATAACTTCAGTGTTTAAGAGAAACTATACACGCAGTGCGGTAGGTCTGAATAATTTATATCTTTAAAAAAAAAGAAAAGCATTGAAAGTTTCCTAGTATAAAACTTTCGCATTGCAGTGGTACCTACGGACCCGCCTCAACTGGAGGACAAGAGTGTGACGTGATGTCGCTGTGCTTGTACAGTGCCTCGTCCAAGTCCAGTGCCTTGCTGTTCAGCTTCACAGTCATGCAGCCGTGGTAGAACGCCGTGACCGGAGTAGAGGTGACAGGAACATCTGTGCCAAAGGGGAGACAAGCATCTCTGGAGGCCTGTTTTGCACGAACACCTGTCCTACCTATGCTCCGACGATCATCAGTAAATTCAAACTGACCCCTTCTCTGCGCCAGGCTTTCTGCCTTCTCCCTGCCCCTCTCACCAGAACACAGGAGCACGATCCCAAACGTAGGCAGAATGCCCTCTGCTCTTGTGCACTGCACCCTTCCCCAGCTGCTCTGCCTCTGTGCAAGGCTTCCAGCACTGACGAGACCATGCTGCTGCCCAGCAGCGAGGCTTCACTCCACTCACGCCAGAAACACCGTGTTCACACTGCTTTCCATCTTGATGGTTTCTCTCCCACTATGTTGGTCTTTCCCTCTATACGGTCTTCAGAGGAGTTGTTACAGCCTCCTGTAATGTCATTCCTCTATCCAAAATATTTGCCAAGATATTATAGGATGAACACGACAGGAAGGCTCCTCCTATACCCAGCACCTACCACTTGCTGCAGCCACCTTTTCCACTCTGTGGTTATGCTGAGTATCACCAGCACGAGGAGGCTGCTGGCATTCACCAGAAAGATGCTGCAATACAGAGTTGGTAAGACTAATGCCACTTTTTTTTTCTATGGAGATCCACTGGTGACATGCTTTAAATCAGTTTACGAGAGGCAGAAAACAAATAGCAAGGAAGAAGAAACTAAGTAAAATCCAACAGACTAGGAGAAATTAGTCAAGGCTATTACTAACTTCTGCAACATCACTTACACACTGACCTTAAATAAACAAACAAAAATTAACGTGAACCGTGTCCTCTACCCTTCCCCGAAGGTTATTAGCTTACTTACAACCCAAAGCTGACCCAGCTGTGCTGGTTGTGCAATGGCAAGCAAGGAATGTCTCAAAGATTAGGCAGCCTCCCGGTGAGGCAGGTAGCAAAGCAAGCCCCTTATCTCTACACTGAAGCAAGGACGACGTGAACAATAGGTTGTCCTGTTGGTCTGAGATTATATGCCATTTAAAGGGTTCTGCCAGGCCAAATTCAACACTGATGTAATCAAACACAGCTCACACTGAGGCGGACTCCAGGACTGAGTGAGAGAAAGAGTATTTGTGTGGGATTTGTAAGCCACAAATAGATACTATAAATTTTTCAGCTTTCTGGCTGAAAAACACCATCGCTTGGTGCTTGCTTAAACAAATGATTTCAGCTATTTCCTGTTCCTCCCTGTTTACCAAATTTTATCTCTGGAGTCTGCTTAAGATAACTGGACTGTTACAAAGAAGTGGGCCTCTGTGTTATAGTACCTCACATGAATTTAAACTAAATTTTGACTCAGAAGAAGTTGACAGCGTTGGCCTCATGGCTTGAACTCATCTAAGGAATCATGCAGATTGCTGTTACATGTGCCACACGGCTTAAGGAAGGACAACATGGGCTGGATGAGTTGGATTTATAAGATACTGTCAAAAACAAATATAAAAAGGATTTTTTTTTATATGTTACAATTGCAAATTGGGTCAAATACATACTTTTCTGTTGTGACTAGAAATGGATCTGTCTGAATGGGGTCCTGTAAAGACTGAGAAGGCTTGTTTAAAGGCTCATTTACCAGCTTGGTATACACATTGCCTGGAAAAATGCCTATGCATCATATAAATTACATAGTTCAGGATTTATCCAAATTGAAAACACCGTAAAAAGCTAGTAAATGCCTATAAGTTCCCTCTTGTCTCTGAAACTCTAAATAATACTTCTTCTACACCTGCAATCTTACCTGTACTTAGTATGGGACAAAATGCATATTTTGACCCAGGATTCTTTATTTATTTATTGCAAATGGAATAAAGAGATTAAATGTGATTGGTTCTTTTCCACAGGGTAAAGAAGTAGGGGAAAAAAACAAAAACAAAATAACGTTACTAAAATCTGAATGAGCCAAACTCCCTTAGATCTGATCATTTGATACAGTTATTTAACCCAGAGTTATGAATCCAACCAAAGTGCTGAAATGTTTATTCGTCTGGCAAGGAACAGCACTTCTCAGCGCAAGCGTTGGGTTCCACTCGATGGTAAAAGCAGACCAGAGGCAGCAAGTCCTGCTGATGAGTACAACAGATCAAAGGGTGAAAGCAGCTAAATCTACAGAAGCCAGCTGGGTCTGAGAGCAATAGTTATGATACTTCCCACCTAGTCCTAGGTAATTAAAAACTGTCTTTCACCCAGCACAGTTAGTCTGAGCCAACCACAGACAACTCAGGACAGGTACAGAATGGAGTTGGTTTTGAGTTGTGCATTCGAGAGCGACTTGAAAGAAAGCAGGTTACTTCCCTTGCTTGTACAATGGCACTGTCACACAGTGCAAAAGGCCACATTTGTGGACTCAGCATTGTTTGTTCCTGCCAGCGTGTGAACTCCCCAAAGCGTCCCTCCTCCCCCTTTTCGGTGTGACTACGAAATATTTACATCACTGGCATAAATATTCTGTAAGCTTGCACGCATGGTGGCAACAGTCATGCCATGTGCCCTAGTGTACACTGCACCTCAGTCACTCTGTTCCAGCTTGACTGCTTCAAAACCTACCGAGAGGCCAACACTGCTCCCTTTCCCTTGCTTGGGCGAGTAAGGGCAAGATTTTGCTTAGCTGCTCGCAACAAAATAGGGTGGACTGCTATGTGTCACAAACACAAGTGTTTCTTTAATTGCATTCCTCAGCACTAGGGACTGATAAACCAGTTCAGCCAGAACAAGAGACAAACCCGCAAAGTTTGGCCAAAATTCATGAGTCAGATGAAAGCTCGATCTTCAGGCTCACAACAGAGGAGCAAACTGATCTCTTTCAAGAAGCTGAAAAGCCACCAAAGCTATAAACTGTGGTAGGCCTCTGGTTGTGCTCTAAGTACCTTCAGCTGGCAGGAAATAAATTAATTGTGAACTGCTGTGTTCAGCTCAAAGAGAACATCAGCCAGTGAGAATCAGCACATTGGGCTTTCCAAGCTTCAGTCAAAGCAATGTGACTCAGGAATCTATGACAGGAGTCAGACTGAGAGATTAGATTTTAGAGACAAAAGGGCAGAAAACCTGTGCATATATTTTTGGCAGGTTGGGAAGCTAGGTGCTGTGTGCTATGGCATGAAATGTTTAGCCCTCACAATGGGTTCTTGGACCAATTCTGAAACTTCCTATCAAAGGTGATGGGATATACAAAGTCTATGGAGGAGAACAGATGAGATCTCCTCACAAGGAGTGCTTAAGTAACAACATAAAGCTTGCATGTTCTAACTTAATGAATGTTTAGTTGTGTAAAAACTGCAGGATCTTGTGGTACAGGTCCTATGGGTCTTACCATGGCTAAGGCATTGCAGCTACCCTTCAGAAAAATCATTCCTATTGCTGACTAAGCAAAACCTCCTCTGTCTATTTTTGCCTCCACCTGTCCTCAGGACACAATCATTGATGAAAAACAAAACAAAACAAATAAACATCAAGCACACCCTCACTTCTGTTGAGATCACACGTCTGCATCGCAGACAAAGCCTGCTCAAGCAGAAACCGAGAATGAAGCTCCTAGGTTTAACGAATGGGAACAGTTTTCCTGATCGCCGGCTCAGTGAGGTGGGGTTCTGTATTTCATGCTATGAAACTAGATGCTCACCTGGCAATCCTCCCACATACGTCTTCACTGTTGATTGCAAAGAGCTCTCCAAGATGGACAGGCTGTCCTCTAACTCAGAAGCGCTTAATTCACTCTCTCCTGCCATCCCATCTACCCTCAGGGATAACTGGTCCTTCTTGACAAGGATGTCCACAGAATGGTCCTTCTTATCGCAGAGATTTATTGCCAGTCTGGACACAACTGTGTGCTCCAAGGCCAAGATGACGAACTAGACAGCAGGGGAAAGAAGAAAAAAA
Organism: Anser anser; assembly: GCF_964211835.1. Classification (NCBI taxonomy): domain Eukaryota; kingdom Metazoa; phylum Chordata; class Aves; order Anseriformes; family Anatidae; genus Anser; species Anser anser. The sequence goes on along the minus strand of NC_139720.1, from coordinate 147,726,007 downwards.
GAGGCAGTGAGCTGAAATATACCTCTCCATACTTATCCAGGGCTAGGATGACCCCATTGTGGCCTTGTTTATGAAGATTTTGCAGAGCCACGAGAAAATTAGCATTATTATTATTGTTGCTGATCATATTCTGAACTCACTTGCATTGAAAAAACTATGAATGAGGGGAACTAACTGTTTTTTGTAACCACTTTCTCCTATGAGAGAATTCTTAGTGGGTTTTAGTGGACATAAGTACACCATAGCTGCTGTATTGTACATGAAAAGTTGGCTGATGAATTTTAGTGACACTATTCCTTATTTATACTCATGTAATGCCAGAATTTAGCCCTTCATTCTGAATGTAATTAGATCAGCGTCTTCAGCCCTCCATCATAACTGACCTTTCACAGAATCTGGAGTGACACCTTGTCTCTTGTCTGCTTTGGGATTATTTCTGAAGAGCTCCAGAGAACGGAAATTCTCAGCTTATGACATTAAACAGCTCCTAGGCCAGAAAAATCTAACAAAATATGCTGGCATTCAAGAAACCAGTTCCATCTTTTACCTAGGCCACATTTGCAAAGAGCTCACAAATAGCGTCTAACACATACCCCCGTCAGGGGCAGAACTTCAGTGTTGGCCAAGCAGCCCAGTCTCAGACCACGTTCTGAACTGGTGGGCCCAAATAAGTAGGCAGGCAGGGAACCTGACAGCTCTTTCTTGATAATGACTCGCAGGTTCCAGGAAACAGCCAGGAGCTTTCTCTAGAAAAATGCTTAATCTATACCTGTTGTTTCAGTTTCTTTGTGGAGTGATAGTCAATCAGGGACAGTGATAAAGGGACAGATGCTTCTTCCGTAACCAGAGCAAAGAGCACACCAGTGTCTGTTGCTGGTTGAATTGCAGCGTTTAGTTCTATTTTCCAACTTGTCTTGGTTTCATTTCCTGAAGAAGGTTGCACTACAGGAAAACAAAACAAAACAAAACAAAAAAAAGTAGCAAGACAAACGTAAGAATATCAGGTTAAATGGTAGAATGTGCAATTTCTGGCCAGAGAAGAGGATAGATGGATGAACATGTGGAGAGACTGCCACATTCCTTTTGCTCAAAAAAATGCTAAAGCACCTGAACATATAATCAGAGAAGAAAATGGCATCAGTTCCCTCTTTTTTACCTTCTGCATTCTGTTGCCTTTCAGAAGTCAAAACACAAGGTTAAGCTTTTTATCACAAAGAGATTCAAATTCCCATGGCTGTCAATCCATCACATTCGAAGAACTGCTGCAACATAGGGCACCCAATTTTTACATGGTACTTGACTGCCAAAAGGCCATGAGAAATCTAAGTCCAAATCTGACATACACTTCTATAAAAGCCTGTATTAAACTGAAAAAGCATATAAGTATACTACATCGATCACTGACTAATCACTTCCTGATCATCACCCTATCACAAGCATGGGATGTTGCATCTCATCTGTTGAACTTGGAATTAAACCTGCTGGCATCTTGCTTACTGATGTACGTAATTCATGTAATTCCAAATCTGATGCCAGCTAGAAAAAACACTGCTTCTGCAGCCTCCATGCATGGCAGTATTAGCTATGCTGGTTCACTGCCTTTTGGAATACTATAAATAAATTCTTTATAAAGCTACCATTACAAAGACAAAACAAACAAACAAAAACAACAGTAAAACAAAACAAACAAAAAAGAACAAAACAAAACAAACACAAAGGTGGATTATTTGTTGTAGGAAAAACAGATATAAAAACGCAGGTTCTGAGGACTCATCTCTGTGGAGTGCTCTCATCTGCACTTCAGATACAGCACTGTCTGTACATTGCAGCTTTTGAATCTGTGTGGTAAATGATGACAGACATCTGATACTCCCTCATTTATAATGGCACAGCAGAAAAATCCACATAATGGTGCATAAGAAGGCTTCTGGAGAGGAGAACTTGCACACAAAATGGTTGATGGTTGACAATTGTATAGGTTTACAAATACTGACAGTTGATCACACATATAAACAAACAGAATAAGCTAGAACTCAGAGAACGTGTCTCTCTGAGTGCTATATTAGTATGGCCAAGTGTGGTTTGAAACTATTACTCTAGGATAATTTCATTCAACTTCTATCAGTGATATGCTGAGTGTGTTTGTCCCAGGTGTTATAAATACCACCCAACAATTAAAAGTGAATCTGATCTTGGACATTTTGCTACAGGGAATGTAGATATTCTGTCCATTATAAACTCAAGATACTACACTATGGCTCTCAGCTCTCCTTGTTTAGGAGAAGACAGTGGTCAGGGCTGGAATCAGCTACGCTCTTGACAGAGGAACAGGGAAGCCCCTAAGGCTGAAGATGAGCTGGAGCCAGCCCAGGTGTGAAATGCACTGGTGGAACCACACAGAGAGAACCTCGTCTGTGCTGGCCAGGTCCATATTGGCTCTAGCCATCATATACAGGCCTTCCTTTGCTATGAACCACAAGTTCAGCTGATACCTCCTCATCCACAGCTGCCAGTCGCTTCTGCATCAATCAACACTGAGCTGGGCATGCATACAAGTTTCAAACTGTTCATTAAACAATTACAGTTAATGGCAGGACAACAGAAATAAAAATATGAAGTACTTACTGTAAGTAAGATTAAATACAGCAAAACCTCGACCAGGATAGAAAGACCCTCGTCCTGCTACAGAAAAGCACTGCATCCTTTCATTCATCCTTATGGTCTCTTGGATAGTGCTGTCCTCCCCATTCAGCCAGTTCCATGCTCGCATGCAACCATCCAGTCGAGGGTTTATCTAGGAAGACAAAGCAGTATCTCACACCTTAAACTGCAATTCAGTGAAGAATGAGTGATTTCAGGTGCAGGGGATATTATGGTATCAAACGTGGAAAACAAAATCCTTTGTGTCGTTGCAAATAGCCTTTGTGGCACACAACAGGTTGGACCTGATTCATGGTAGGTGGTGCTGTGTTCTGGTTTAAGTGAGGGGCGCCTGAGCCGTGAGATGGGCACCCTGCTCTGTGCACACCTTGTTTGTTCCAGCTTCTTGTGCCATTATCCTGCACCAGCATTAAAATGTGAGGCAGCATGTAAAGAGAAGGCTCCTTGCAAAAGCACCTAAATCAGAACCATTATCCCAAATTAACTGAAGCAGACAGAATTAAGTGTCTGAGCCAGGATAAAAACCTCAGGAGTTTTTGGCCCTTAATCATATATGGAGACCACACCCCTAGCTTAGCATTTCAGACAAGCATTGGCCCTGAATGACTTCCTGAGAGGAACAGAAGCCTTCCTCAGCTGCTGCACTCCCAGTCACGGAACCACAAACTCGTCACCTCGTTTAAAAATAAGGGGATGCCAGTTCTGGTTTCAAGGTGCCAACTCCGTGTGTGGTGGACGTTCAAAATAGCCCGAGCAGCAGCTATTTCAGAAACACAGCAATCATCCAGTCCCATCCAAAGGATGCTTTAACTTTCATTTGTGTGCTCTATCTGCTTGAATTAGGAAGAAGTGAAGAAAAACAGCCTCCTGTTTTCCCTTGGGTCTTACAAAACCAAAAGAGTAAAAGCCAGGAGCACAAAGCTGTGATACAATACCCACAAAGCTCAAACCCCAGTCACAATGCAAAAACTGCCCTCCACGCCAACCCAAGTCCTACTGGGCACAATGTTACCCTCACTCAGCAGCGTTTCCACTGACACACGAGGGCTACTCAAGATCTCCAAGCTAGCATGATCACCATTAGTTCCTAGGGCTCTGCCACATGCTCCAGCTTCGCTGTGTCCTAATTCTGCAGGCCAAGGGTGGGATACATCTCACCCAACCTTATCAATCAAAAAATCAGGAGTCTCACCTTTGCTACTGGCTTAGGCTCCCTCTATAGTCAGTGGAGAGAAATCTGTATCCAGGAGGTGATAATGCCACCTGTGTCAGGGCAGGCTGAACTGCTCTCAGGAGGGACCTACATCACCCCAAGAAAAGATGAAATCAAGCCCTTCAGGCATGCAAAACAATGTAAGTGCTGATGCTATACTTACTGGTAGAACAAGGTCCTTTGTTTTGAAAGGAATGCCTCCTACTGTCAGATTCAGCTGATACAGTCCTTTGTCTAGAGTAAACAGATCACCTGAGACAGCTATTTTCATAACTGCATCCCTGTTGACCTTTATAACCAAGCTTCTCTCGAGTTCTTCAACAGAGATCTGAAGAAGTAAAATTGTAAATAGATAATTTTAGTATAAAAAGACACACAGCCTCAAGTACAGGACAGACACTACTAGCAAAATCCCTACTATGCAGAAATATTTTCTGTCCCCAAGCCTCTTTGTTTACCTTTTAAGCTACATTCCACCTCGATATTCAAGTCTTTAGAAAGCAACCTGGAGTTGCCCTAGTGGCAAAGACAGCCCAGCTACTTCAAAACAAGCACAGATGAATGAATGAATGAACTACGTGACATTTGCAGCTTGCTCTAAGCAAAATCTAAATGCAGTAACAAGTTATTAATGAGAAACTTCCTATTGCGACAGCATGTGAAAGGAAAAGCCGGAAGGACAGATAAGAGGATGTCTTTTGTTGGCTCAGCGAAGGATAACACAGAAGCCTTCCAGCCACAACAAGTCTAGTCTTTGAGTACTGACCCCTGAAAAAAGAACAACAGAAGATGTTGTTACATTTGAGAGGGTAATAAAAATGTCCAATAGGCAATATTTTTTTCTCTCAGAAGGTCCCTGCGAATTTTACCTCCATGTCTCCCAAGAACTACTGTTAGGAAGATTATATCCCCACTAAAATGTAAAAAATTAGTTGTAATTTTTAATGGCATCGCTGTACTTGTGGTGTCACATGGGAACAATGATCTATGACGGGGTGCCTCGCTAGAAAGCAAGAGGCCAGGCTGCGCAAACACTATGAAGCAGCCAACTGGACTCTGCTGCGGTGGGACCTGGCTTCTGCTGCCAACAGGACGTCTTGTGGCCGCAGAGGAAGTCACCTTCTTTCATCTTGCAGGGAAGAAAGGAGCACACATCCGCCAGTCCACAACCTTCAACACAGCCCTCCTTCTTCCCACCACATGGCAGATATCCCACCTACCCACTCATCATCTGTGCAGCTCTGTTCCCTGGGTATAAACCCAGAGACTGGGTTTGAAGCCCTCTGTCAGTGCGCCACTGAGCAGAACCGAGTACCTATTTCAGTGGCACTTTACACTTATTCTTCCCACAATTTCCGTGTGCATTTCGAGAGTGACCACCCCCAAACTGTTTCCATCATCCGTGCTGGGCTCTCTCTCTGTGGCTGTAACATAAAGGACGGCAGGGTTGAGCAGGTTTATACCTGGACACTCCCTTTGGATTGCAGTCTGTGGTGATGAAGATAAAGGAAATTTGAGAGTTGAAGAGATTATTCACAGAATATCAACCTTCTTCCTTCTCCTGTGGGTTCCAGTGCAGCCTGGTTTATGCTGTTAAAACACTGCTTGCATCTGATGTGTTGCTCCATGCTGTATCCTCTACGACATGAATTTACTTGCCCTAAGCGTGCTCATTTGAAGCAGCATCTGCACCGCTGCTCTGTGTTCAATGGAGACACACCACCCAGTCTCAAACAGACTTTTTTTGGGAAAAGGCAGGCTGCAAAGTCCACTCAGAGGGCGGGGAACATTAGCAGCCCAGCAGCTACAGCCAAACTGCACTAGGAACACTGGCTATCTGACTAAAGACCCATTGGGGTGCCTGTATCCTGAGGCTCCTAGCACAGACCGTGGGCAGACACAGAACAAGCAGGAACGGGGAACGGGGAGAGCTGGCTGCAGCAAAGCCTGCGGTGCTTGCCCTGTGAAGGGCACCTTCAACCTGCAGGGCCACCAGGGCTTCTACAATTTTACTAGATTGTATTTAAAGCATTGGCATGCATTTTGATTATATGTTTAAACAAATAGCTTCTGTTCTTAACTGCTTCTGATCGTTAATATACAAAAAAACCACACCACAAATCAGTGGAAACTTCCACAGGAGAAGGGGTTAACGCCCCTTAACAAATGCCAGTTGAGGAAATTACATTCTGCCTGCTTCAAGCTGCCCTCTGGCAGTTTCAGCTGCGGCTCCTTACACCCGAAGCTCACTGGTGGTGCGCCACCAGCGCCCACAGACCAAACGGGGAAGCCTTTCGGCTGCGAGCAGGCTGCTGCAGTTCTCTCCTCCTGCTGCGAGGAGCAACCAGCCGCTCGCTGCCTGCCGCAGTCTGCGTGGAGACTCCCAGGCGGGCAGGTCTCGTAGCTCAGTGCTCCCTTACAGTGTAATCATACAGGCAGGCAGCTTTGTGTGTTGGACTCCTGCCCTGGCTAGCTCACAGTGCACAGCCCTGTCCGCTTTCGGCTGAGAAGCAAGCGGGCAGCACGGCAACGGGACCGGGCTACAGGCAGCCGCAGGGTGAAAGCCAAGTTACAGATCTGCTTGCGATTGCTTAACCTCCAGCTTGGACATTTAACAGTGCACGTAGGTTATTATCTGGGCTAAACATACTGTCTTCAGTCTAGCGCTAAATTAAACACTGAAAAGAAGACAAAACGGTAATTTGGGTGGGGGGGGAAATGCAAAACAAACAGAAAGCAAGTGCATTCTCTACTTTCACCAGTTCTTATGTGACACTTCTTTCGGCTGGATTACATTTACAACGCTGTATTAAAAGCTTTTCCTGAGGCTTGCTTGTTTGTGCTTTCACTGCTGGGAATGATCACTTAAAAATAGATTAGGCAAGATCAACACCAGAATATACCCAGGTAGAAATGCTGGCCTGAACTTTTGAAAATGCCTTCACATTTTCATAAAATGATGCAACTGTTGTTCAAGAGACCAAAAACTTGTGCTTTTTATTGTAATTTCCTTTTAAATAGCCTTTTTTTTCCCATCTCCTGAAAGTTAAATTGTAAAATTACTGTTTTCTCCCAACACCTACAAAGTTACCATCAGTATCTAGGTCTAAGAAAAACTAAGGGCTTGATCCTGTGTACACGGACACCCAGAGTAAAGCTCCCAAATTGCACTTGAGCGTGGACTGTGACCTCTGAAGGTTTGGGTTATGTTTCACAGAAGGTAAGGTTGAAAAGTACACAGAAGTCCACACTTGAGGTTCAAAGTTGTATGGCTCAGACTTATTGATTAAATGGTATTTAGAGACAGGGCTGACACTGGATGTTAGGCAGAAGAGGACAATACCTGCAAGGTGGAGGCAAGGGGTAAGACACCAGAGCAGAGAAAGGAGCACCCAGCAGCACCCCAGCAATGCAAGCAGCATCCCAAGCCTCTGAGGGGAGTCAACCATGAAGCAAGGAGACTAAAGGCTCCTTTAGTTCCTTCTGCCTTCAACCAGTATTAGGCACAACATCACAAGTTTAGCTTTGGGGGATGTCCATCAGAGCAGACCTGCTCCAAGCAAGCACTCCACCAACCATTTTTTAGTTTAAAACCATTCCCCCTTGTCCTATCACTCCACTCCCTGACCAAGAGTCCCTCTTCAGCTTTCCTGTAGCTCCCTTCAGGTACTGGAAGGCCGCTGTAAGGTCTTCCTGGAGCCTTCTCTTCTCCAGGCTGAACAACCCCAGCTCCCTCGGAGCTTTCTCCTTCATGGGAGAAACCCTGGGGTAGAGTTTCCAGGGGACATACACAATCTCTACCAAAACACACACGGAGTGCGTTGCTGCAGCAACTCAGCCAGGCAACTTCTTAGGTATGACGGTATGTGGGGATAAGAGCCCTGGAACTGATGGCTGGCAGGAGACCAGCAATTGTACTCACTGCCTAAAAATGATAATTGCTTTTATCATACTGCCTTCTCTCCCTGCAGGAAGCAAACACAGCCTTTGCACTGTTTACCCTGTAACTCCCATGTGTTTGAGCATTTTTGTATTATTACTTGAAGAAAGAAAATACGTTTCTGGTATCTCTCCCACAACCAGTATGGGAAAGTTTGTCATTACTTCATAATGAGGTACAGCACTTAACAAGTTTACACTCCTATGTTAAATGGTTTGGCTTGGTAATAACAGCTTTTTGTGACTCATCTTCTATTACCATCCTCCCTGTGCAGGCAATTACAATCACCGTATTTCAAATTAGCAGGACAAATCTTTAATTTAGTAAGAATTGCCTCAAGGCTATTCCTACCTGCCAAGATACAGCATGTCACACGTTTTATCTACAGCTTTGCTGAATCTCTACAGCTCTCCATTTGGAATCTAAAGTTGTTTCAGTGACAGTAAAGGAACTGAATTAAACATCACCTCCTCTGCTGGAAATATTACCAAATGTCAGTAGCTGACAATGTATGCACTCAAGAACTTCTTTATTTATACATTAGAAACAAATTTTTTCCCACTGCGCTTTTTTTCTTTAATGTATAATTCTGATTTTAACGCTAAAAAAAATTAAGCAGAAAATGACTCACAGTTACCAGCATCTGTATTTGTCTCCTGTGTAAGTTAACCGAGAAATTCCCACCCACTGCCCAACAGACACATCAACTTAAAGGCCACAGATCTAATTAAATAAGACAAGAAGAAGGAGGGGGGGAAGGCACAAGTGAGAAGATGCATTCTCCAGACACCAGAGACATTCTGAGAGAGAGCCAAGAACATGAGTCCTTACAAGCTCCAAGGTGCAGTGCGTCTTCTCATGAGACTGCTGGGATTATTTTGTTAGCAAGCAGAGATCTGCACAGTTTCTAATAGACCCCAATATCTTTCCAAGGGAAATGGAGCATTTTATTTATAAGCAAACCTGAAGAATATAAAAATATATACTGTAGCATAATAAATTTGTAAAGGTTCAGAGCTGAGCTCTGCTACTAAACAAATGAACAAACAAAACCAAATACGCACACCATACTCGAAACAAACCACCCTTGGAGACTTCCTTAAAAGATCTTCTGCTTGCTCCCTGCCAACGCTGCCCTGAGGACATTTTCTCATACTAACATAAAGTCAGCTCAGCACTGCTGCATCTTGGAGGCGCTGTGTCTGTTTATGGTAGCATCATGCAATCCAGTGATGTTGCTTAGTTTTGCTGGTCATAAAGCATAATTCAGCTTCTTAGGAAAAACATCACGTTCTCACCTTATCATGGATAATGTACCGGTGTGCAAGCGGATGCTCTGACTATTGAATGAATAGGTTGGAAAAGCATCTTCTCAAAAATATGAAGACACACGAAGTCTAACTATGCTTAACAGGGTTCAGCAGGAACAAGAAATGACAGGTAAGCTCTCGGAAGTGGTCCATACTCACCGTCTGCCACATGCCATGGTTGATAAGTGGTCCGCTGCTGGTCACGCGGCCTATTCCGTTGTATTTCAGCTGCAGCTCTAACCGTCCCTTGCGCAAAGCCAAGACTACCCATGTGCTGTCTTGATGGCCTCCAGCAAAGAAAAGGATACCTTCAGGATCAAAGGTTCTAAAGTCGAACTCAGCCACAAGTCTGACCGCACAGGTGTCAAGAAATAAATTAAGTTATGCAGAGTTCAAAAACCACAGAGTACTTTCCATACAGATAGCATCAACTCTAGTAGCTATACAGCTCTCTTAGAACACACTAGCTTTTAATGCACTCTCAAAAGCTTAAGCTGTGAGGATGGACCTTAAAATGGCATCGATAGTAAAAAATACATTATTGTGCTTCAGTAATTATCTTATGAGCTCTGTGGTCAAGACTGCCTTTCCCAGTTACTGGTTTGGATAATGTTTCCCGTAAAGTACTCCATAACCCGAACAACTAAACATGATCACAGCAATACTCGTTATTTTAATGACTTAACTCCATTGCATGCATCAAAGCTGGCCAGCACATTTGACTGTCCTTCAAAATTGTCCTCACCTTGTTGGTTGTTTCCTTTTAAAGCGCAGTCTGATGACAGGAGTCCCACTGAACATCCTCCCCAGGTACAAGGACTTAACGCTTTTTGCAACAGCAAAAGGCACACATGGTATTATGTTCTATAACCAAAACACATTTTTGAATGCTTATTCTCCTCACACAACTGAATGAGAATCAAGCAATATGCTTTCTTGTCTTTTCTCAAACTTATAATTACTCTACATATAGTAGGCTAGGGCACTTTAATGGTTATACTCTCAAAATACTGCTGCTTTGGTCCTGAGAACATTTCCTTTTTCCTTCCCTCCTATTCACCTTGGCAGAATGCTTTCCTGCTGCAAAATGAGATCACGCTCACAAGACACAGCATAAGCTTTTCTACTGCATCTTAGTGCCTGCAACATGAGATATGCTAAGAACTTGCTCTTGGTTGGCTTATGCAGAAGCAGCCTTTGCCACTGAAGCCCATCCACCTCAAAAGCCTGGACCATGGAAGTGTAAAGTGCAAGTGATGCTTCTTAACTTGCTCTTTTTGGAATGGGGACAGGAGGAGCATGAGAAGAGAGACTACGAATAAACATACTCCCATAATGGGCCAACAAGACCCTTCTATCTTTCCAGGAGAGCTACTGTCCCCAGCACACGTGGCCTTGGCCCTCTGACTCCCTCCTGCTGGTCTCAGCTCAAATGGCTTTGGTCCAGGTCTTCATCCATTATTCTCAGATGCAGTGTAAACTGAAGGTCTGTTCTGCAGTTACAGCAACGAAGGAAGACTAACGTACCTCACACGTATTCATGTCCTGGGAAAGTTTTACTCCCCCTCTGCCATCACAGTGACAGGTGTAACTCCCTGGTGAGTTGACACAGGTCTGTTCACAGAGCTGTTGTTCGCATTCATTTATATCTACACAAAACCAGCAAAGAAAGGAGAAAACAGCCGTTGGGTTTGTTTGAACATTAATTGTCTGTGGAAAAAAAGAGTTATTAGTGCTGTTTTGTAGCACTTTTCACTTGAGTGTGCTCAAGTGTTCCATAGCCAGTACCTACCCTATACCACATCTTTACAGGAGAGAAGAGTTAGCACTAGCATCTGCGCAAACCTATTTTCACACACAGATTCCTGCTGCCCAAACACACTCAGCAAGTGAGTAGGAGGGCTGGATGCAGAACTCAACTCCTTATCTGCTGGTTCAGAGCCCTGGGCTTTACCTTCCAGACAAGATTTCCTCTCTGAAGGCCCCTTCTGCTACTCCTGTGCTGCCTCCTGCTCCTGTAGCTCAGGTTAGCAGGGGCCGCTTGCTTCACTGCTACTCACCAGATGGATCCTTAACAGACAAGTGAAAACTGATTTTGTCACTTGGCATTTTCTTAATCCTTCAGCATGTTTTTATCCGCTTCACCAGCAAATGCAGGGAAACAAACTGTGATGGCCCACAGAGATCTTTTCAGGCACAGATAAACACGTAGGGCCCAGTAGGGCTGGTGAGTGTGTGATTCTAGTCAGCGCATTAACTTAGACAAATGACAAGGCATAATGCTAGTTTTGGAATGCTTTCAAAACGTACTCAGTTGAGAAAGCTTGCAGGCAGTGCAGCCAGCAGAGCTGCACATGGTTCCAATGCATATTAAACTCCTAGTTCTGAGTAATACCACAAGACAGGTTTTGACAGAACAACAGCTACTGCCCTGTAACTCTTCTTGTCCTACAAAGAAAGACAGCAATATATACAGATGCTTCCACCAAATCTTGTACTTCTCATAAATCCAAGAAATCTCAGTCATATAGTCGATTAAAGTCATCAAAAATCACTGCAAACTCAGTGTGTTGCTCACAACTAGTGAAAGGCAATAAGGAAGATTAAAAAATGTTTTTTACTGAAGCCTAAAGTTAAATTTCTGGTCACTTTTTAATAGCTTTAGAGCACATAATAAATGTTAATATGCTGTTATTTCATGAGCTTACCATCACAAGTCTTTCTCAACTCATTGTACTTGTAGCCTGCATCACAAAGACACTCATATGAGCTTATCAGATTTTTACAGCGAGCTTCTCCACAGATGTCTGCTGATGCTGCACACTCATCTATGTCTGCAAAACAAGCAATTAAACAACACTACTTCAGATGAGTATAATCACTTCAATGTTTGCACCCAGGAGTGGGCTCAGAGTCAAGTGATCCCTCTATGATTTTGGTAAATCAGAAACCAGTATCTTTAAGAATCTACCTTTATCATTCAGCTAGCTATAAGGGATGACTGCAGGCTTTCAAGACCAGCTGTTACTTCTTTCTCTAAGCCATCAACCACTATTGGAAAAAACAATGCAAAGCAAGCCTAGAGGAAAACCATAAAACAAAACAAAGCAACCCCATGAAAAAACAAAAAACCCACACAGTTCAGGGGGCTGAAACTGTGGGATAAAAAGCAGCCATCAGGAAATTAGGAAAAGCAGTATGTTTTTTAATAAAACACAGAAGCAGCACTCAGTCTGTGGAAAAGCCAAGATTTCTGCAAACAAGCAAACAACTCTGTTTTTTCACACATTCACAAAACTGACATCCAAATCTGCTGATCTGTAGTGGTAAAGGGGAATTGAGGCAGTCCAGATTGTCACAGAGAACAAGTCTTGTTTAAGAGGTGTTGTGGGGTTTCACTACAAAGGCAGGCAATGGACTGGAACTGGAGGCCCATAAAACAAATGTTTTCCTAACATGTTAACTAATACCCAGCAAAATCCTGGTGTTGTCAAAACATTCGCAGTATATTGAGAGTTTCATATTTACTTTTGCTTTCTATTACATGTTCAGACTACAGTTACACTTGGTGATTTTCCCACGTGTGAGAGAAGTAATCTATCTCATATGCTGTGTAACCTAGTCTACAAATCAACTGGCAAACATAATGTTTTAGTGTGCACACCTAATGATAGGAAAAAGCAGGAAGAAACTGTCAAAATCTACAAAAGCATTAAAATGCAATGACACATCACAGCTAGCATTAGTCATATCTGATATTAACATCAGCTACCTGATGGCCACACATCGGATACAGATCATGCATGCTATGTTCACAGTGTTCTTATAAACAGTACTATAGTAACACACATACATGCAATAGCAACTATAGTTGCAAGCCCACTTGCTGTCCACCTGTTCATGCCAGCTGGCGCGAGGGGGCAATTCAAAGGTGATGTTGGCTCACCTGAGCGGCTGTGCGCATTAGAAGCGGATACCATGTAATCTGTACAATCATCACTTTAAACAGTGGAAGTGGCACAGAAGTAAAATCCTGCTCTTTTTTTTTTCTGATAGCATTAACAGGTTGTTCAGGTCAGGTATACAAGTTGCTCAGAACTGTGTTATCGTATCCGTAAGAGTTATATACACAGACTTGCATGTTTGTCACGAGATAAAAAAAAGTGATCATTAATGAGTCTATGTCTCAGCACGCAGTTTCTCAACACTTTTAAATGTCAGTTGCTTAAGCTCTGGATATGTAAATTCATTCCACCATTTCAGGCAGTTATTTCAGATCCTTATTCTCCATTCCCAGATGCTATGTAAAATAGTTGCCTGCCTTCATTAGGGCCTTTCTGCAGCTATTAATATTTAGTGGCAGGGAATTTATCTGTCTTTATCTACCGCAATTCATTACTTGCAGCTGCACATATCCAGATATAGAAAAATAAAACAAGAAGTGCATAAAATAAAAACAAATATCTCATATACCACAACACCATGAGACTGGAAAGATGCATAATGATGCATCCGGGCAGCCCTTCCTCCTCTCAGCGTTGGGATACAGGGACCAATCAGCTACACCAATTTAGCACAACACCAGCCACAAACCCTGGTGAATCAGGGCTGTGTTGAGACACTGGAGAGCAGCGTGGTGGGACCACTGAGGAACCCAGGCACTTAGTACTGGCGTGAGCACCCAGTACCATCCCAGCCCCAGCAGCTTCCCAGCTGGGGCTGGGAAGTAGGAGGGGACTGCTCAGCACAGCCCAGCTCTCCAACGTACAGTCCCAAGTCGCCAAGCACCAGCTGAAGCACACTGAGAGGGCCAGGAAAGCTTACCTTCACATGTTTTGCTGTCTTTAAGGGTATAACCACTGTAGCATGAGCAACGGTAGCTGCCGAGCTTGTTGAGACAGATCTGGTTACAGCCACCGTGCTGCACTTTGCATTCATCAATATCTGCAGCAAAAGAAAGTATTGCAGTCAGCTTTTCACCCCTGCATCTGACCTGGGGAGTGGGAGTGGGGTAGGAGCTGGGAAGGAGAAAGAGCAAACAAGAAACACTATCACATCTGAAACTTGATGATTACAAAATGTACAGAGATTTCATTCAAACATTTCAAGTGCATCAGCTCAAGTTCATTTGATAATAATAGAAAAGGCAGAGAACAAACTGTAACTGAGTACCTCCCTCTCAGTTTGGAGAATGCACAGAGTATCTTTAGCCACTGTGGAGGTGAAGAAGAAGAGTTTGTTTACAGAAGCAAACTACTTATAACTAGCATACTTTATATTGTAACTAACTTTTAAGATGATACAATGGCATGTAACTTTGGGGTGAAAGCCTTAAATACAAGAAAGATATCCTCACTACTACTGAGAGTGAAAGAACACACAAAATTCCAAGTTCACAGCTGTCGAGTGCTGTGAGTTACACTGTGCTCCACTGAAGCAAAAGCCTGTTAAATTGAGAGCATGGATTTCACCCTCTGTGTGCCCTACCTGCTTATGATGTCCTGTTTGTATATGGAACTCCAGAGTCAGCTGATTGGTAGGACAGAAAATTTCATGGCACTTTGCAAGAAAAAGAGGGGGTATGCTTCAGACTGACTGCTGAGCTCTCAAGCCTGTTTGCATACTGATGGATCAGTATACAAACTTACCAGCATACAAACTGCCTCAACTGCTTAAATAAGCTGCTTGTGAGTGATCCTGTAACTTCTCCACAATATTCACATCAGAAATACAGTGTGTGGATCTCCTGCTCTCCTGGTGGCCACAAGTCTGGACTGTCTGAATGTGATTCCTGGCAACTACTTAATTTTGGCAGGCACAAAAGCAGTGGCCCTGACAAGAAGACTTGCAGGCAGAAAAAAACAGAAAGAAGATAACAAGAGGAGGGAAGGAATGTCCTGCACAAATATTCTGCCTGAATATTCTCTTTGGAGTTGATGGGAATACACAGTGGGACGCAAGTGGACTTGGAATAAGATCCCACTACCGAGGAGTCTTTAACAGACTAATTTCACCAGTTTGTGCATCAGCAGCAGAAGACTCCAACTGTGTGCTGAAAGTCTCTGTTCCTGTTGGAGAGGAATGGGAATACGGGCCAGCTCCTCAGGCTCTGCAATTTGTCATCTGTTACATTGGGGTTAATGGCACCAGTTGAGGTGCCACTACAGCTTAATTTCTGCTGCCCCCTTCAGAGGGGTGGGACAGAAAGACGGGGCATAACCTCTCTGATTTCTTTGTCAAGACTATGCTGAAATCCATTAAAGTAATCTGGAAAATGTATTCAGGCATAGTTATATGATTCCCAAAAGCACAAAAACATGAGTTGTATATAATGCAAGTTCAATACCATGACTTTTGAGTTGGGCAGCACAGTATCAGTGATCATTTGAAAATACAGCAAAAACCAACATATCGTTGTTACAGATCTGAAAGATAACAAAATGTATATTACCTTTGTCACATATTTCTCCCTGCCAGCCACGTTTGCATTCACAATAGAAGTCCCCCTTGAGATCTTCACATTTGACAGTTCCTTCTTTGTAACAAGGATCGGGAGAACACTGGTTTGGCAAATCTGATTTACAGAAGGAATAAAAACAAACAAACAAAACAAACAACAGTGCATAGAGGTCAATAATGAAAAGGTGTTTCAACCTTATTAAAAAACAAGACCCTTAAACACTAATGGGAAATCACTATCAGAAATACACCTGGGAAACCTGGAAGCTAATGCTTATTGCTAACATGCCAAATGAGCTATGCCAGGAGCATGCAGTGGAATTCATTTCATTGCAAAGGGTAGTGAGCTTCTACCCCCATACTTGAAGGGCACATCCTGAAAGAAAAATTCAAAATAGCTCTTTTAAAATCAAGTTAATTCTACTCTTCCTACTTCTGGTGAAAATAGAAAGAAGGCAGCAGCTAACCACTCAAAGAAGGATGGGTTCTCTTTTTGTTTACTTTTGATAATTTAACTGAGGATCTCACCAATGCTGGTAGATTTGTTGTTAGGAAAGGTTTGTATCTGAGCTATCCAGTTCAGGCTTTTCTATTACACTGAATGAGAACAAAAAAGAAACATCAATGTCTTAACAGTGTAAGAATTGCTAAACACTAATTCAATAGCTAAGTGAAGGAAGGAACAGAGGATTCCCTAGTCCCCATAAAAAAATGAGTTGGCAGGTCTCATATCTCAGTATCTGTTATATGGGTGGTCTAGATCAGTGATGTTCAAAAACTATACGCATATTAACTGTTTCCACAACCTTAACCAGAAGGAGCAGCGCAGAAGCTCCTTCTGCAGACTGCAAAGCTCACCTAGTCAGAGGGTCTTTTACATACACCCTCCAAGAAATGGGGTTCAGGAGAGATGAGGCACCTCTGCAGACCTTCTATACTCAGGTCAATTTCAGTCACAGTCCAGTCCGTCATGAATGCCAGCTTCTACAGAGAACATTTGAACCTAACGAGAGCCTCAGCAAACCTGAATGAATGCGTATTCACACTGGGGCTGACCTCTCACACTGCAGCGGTCCCAAGTCACTTGCTCTCTGTGCACACCACCACATGAGATGCATTGGATAAGAAAGTCCTAAGACATGAACATGTGATGTCCAGGCTTTTCTTCTGATGAAAAGATGTGGATGTTTCTTGTGCCTGACCAACTCTGCCAGAGTGGGGCTGGCATAGCTACAAAGCGATGTTTCTACCAGTCCTTTTGGTGCATGAGACACTGGAGTTGTCACAGCTGCAGCAGCAGCAGCCTTTTGAAGAAGAATTACTGTCATTAGCAAAGCCTTCTACAATCCTACAGTCTTGGCAACACATCCTTACAACTCAGCAGAAACCCAGTTCAGCCCAGACAAAAGGAAGACTTTACAAAAAGCGGAGCTGACAGGTGAATTTAGAGCACCTAATTAACAGCAGCCCTCTGCGTAGGGCCAAGAACTATGTCCAGTGATCAGCCAAAATATATCAGCTTAAATGACAAATCATTGCACTGTCTGCCTCAGATTTCAGTCACAGAGATTGATTGAGGCTGTCAGGGCCCTCTGGAGGCCACCAGGCCCAAGCCCTGCCCCAGCAGGGCCACCCAGCGCAGGCTGCCCAGGCCCATCTCCAGGCGGCTTTGGAAGGCCTCCAAGGAGGAGACCCCACAGCCTCTCTGGGCAGCCTGTGCCAGGGCTCCTCACCCGCACAGCACAGAAGTGCTCCTGGGGCTCACAG
Source organism: Anser anser (assembly GCF_964211835.1). Taxonomy (NCBI): domain Eukaryota; kingdom Metazoa; phylum Chordata; class Aves; order Anseriformes; family Anatidae; genus Anser; species Anser anser. The sequence continues at coordinate 147,708,657 of NC_139720.1, read as the reverse complement.
GGAGCCTCCTGGGGGCCTGTTTGTGCCCAGGGCCTTTTGGACTTCTGGGTTGTGTTTTGGGCAGCTGTTAAGACTGGTGCTATGTTGGACAGAAAAATAAGAGAATATACTCTAGGGTTGGATGACATTTATGTTATAATTGTCAGGAAAAAATAGTCAGATTCTGAACCATGGGCTGCACTGCACGTCTCATTAATACAACCCCAAAGGACAGCCCTCTCTACACTACACGAACATACACTGTTTCTAAACCTTGCATTCTCATTGAATTACCTGAAGGCTGAAGTTAGCAGCACATTAGTGCTGCAGGTTATCCAGGTGACCATGGAACACTAATTTCTTGCTTTCCATTTATCACAATGTACAATATAAAAGTTTTTGCTATTCCTTTCTCTGTAGGGTATTGATTGGCAATGGCTAATAGAGTAGGCTGCATCAAGCAAGACAAAATAGAGGAAGAGAAGAAAGAAGCTCTATAAAAGGTCATACAAAAAAATCACAAATATCCACAACTGAAAGAATATACATTTCTGGATGTGATTTCATCCAAAATATAGCATGGCTCCAGACATTCCATCACTTCAGGCTTTCCTCCTCTGTAACTAGCGCAGCTTCAGCCCCTAGCTAAGGGGGTTGAACCACTGAATGCCATTGAACAGGTAAGAATTCATCCTGAGACTCAGCAAAATGCTTTATGGTGGACAAGGAGGAGAGAACCAGAGGGCTGATCTGGGATGGAATGTGACCACAGTCCTGCCAAAGAAACACATATTCTCAGTATTTCATCTGGACCCTAGTGCCGGAGAAAACTCTTCAGGAAAAGCATGCATACATAAGTCTAAGAGCCTCACAGAAATAATCATCCACTCACCGCAACCAAAGCCTAATTACCTTTCTTCCTCACCACTCTAGCTGTGCAGAGCTGGGGCAAAGCCACAGACAAGGCAGACTTCAGGCCACAGAAAAGACACCACAGCCATGTGGGCTGCCTGCAACAGCACCTGCCAGAATAGCCCCAGGTATACCACTGCCCAGCTGACATACCACTGGGGGTGTATAGCTCATAAATTAAGACAGAGAATAGAAACATAAGCTCCATTTCTTTAAGTCCATATGGAAACAAGACTTCACCTAAGTACATGGACTGCTGCTTCCAGTTCATTATTCTGTATTCTGAACTTGTATTTTGGTATTCATAAATGGTGCAAATTAGAAATTCATTTGGAAAATGCTACGTCGTGAAAACTATGACACTCACTATTAAAAAGCAGACACTCACAACATAACAAAAATCTTATTGTATTTTTAAGGTCAGATGTAAACTCATTTCCAAAAAATACCGTAGCATTTTCCAAACTCTTGCAGAACCAAATCCCTAATTCCTAGCTGACCCACAACACCTCTTTTAGAAAAAGATCCAGTTCTGCAGACCAAAATATAGGTATCCATGTGTAAAGCAAGTATCTAGGTGTGTAGCAAGTGTCTAAATTGTGACTGCAGTCAGTGGAGATCTAGTTGGTACCATATACAGTCCGTAAAGTGATTCAGCTCTCCCTAGAGCAGCCACAGCTTTGTCAGTGACATCACCCTAGCGCTGCCGACTACAGATGAACTCTCCACTGACTACAACGGGACCTACATCTCATGTAGGCACCTATGCTGGGAACACCTGCATCTACCTGTCTGAATCTGCAGCTGAACCCTACCTGTAGCCCCGACCTAAAGATCTTGCGAGACAGAGAATCCTCAAATGCCCCGCTAAGCTGCCTAATGACTACCACTGTTAAAATTTGTACCTTATTTCCAGCATAAACTAGTCTACTATCACCCTCCAGCCCTTGGGTTGTGCAATGTCTTTGTAATGCCAGATTAAAAGGGCCTTCTACTACCTTGTTTTGAGAATAGAAGATGAATGTTAAGAAACACAACACTTAAATGTGTCTCACAGGCACAAGCCCAAAGAGCTACATAGCCTTTTTGGCAGCATCTGTGAAAAATAAAGAGACATGCTGGAATCAGCTAAGCACAAAGTCTGTAATTCTTCCAAGCGCATTTCAGGCTCCTTCTGTGAATTAACGATAGCTAGCCAAAACTCAGCCACTTAAAAATATTTTAGTATTTTAATGGGGGAAAATATTATAATTTTATTGCCAAACCGCTGCATTTCCAATGGACTGCATCCCTAAAAACAATTATTCAGCTTTCATTTTTTTCAGTGCACAGAAAACATCATTGCCCTTTAGACTTTTGTTTCTGAAACACTAATCAGTTGTTCAGAGTAAGTGTTCCCAGTTGATACCACCATTTTCAGCAGCAGCTTCCGCCTTCATGCCGTGCCACACACAGAAGCAAAAGGAAGCATCCAGCCTCACGTCCCACTTTGAGCTAGCTTGCACACCACGCTGGTACTTCAGGTCCAAGAGTTCCCAGTTCAGAGGACTCTAACATCTGCCTAAACATCCTGACTAAATCCTGATCCTGCTTTGGTAGAGTTTGGTAGAGCTGGTATGAACATGAGACTGATCAAACTTGATCGTACTAAAAGACTGAACCACAGGGGTAAACATGAAAATAAATACGCACGCACATGGTTTTCTCCCCATCTTAGCTGATCTGCTTCCAGAGCGTATTTAGAATCTCTAACAACAGAATATTTATGTGGTTTGTATCTTTAGCACTGCTAAGCTCCAAGAGGGAACTGGAAAGGTCTTAGCAGAGTTACTGAAAATCCAATCTCTGGTGTCAGTGATGAACAAATATCTCTCTCCCTTCTACACAGATATCAGATTGACTTCTGGATTGATCTGGATTTTTAAATGTTGTAATACTTAAACCACAACCACACAGTGAGTGAAAATGACCTGCTTACTTAAAGTTGTCAAAAGCCTGACACAAACTTGGGCTTGACTGTAAGCTTTATTTAAGATTACTTAACAGGGGTGAGCCAAAGTTAGCATTCAAGAAAAAAGAAGATGAAAGGCCAAGCACACAGTACAACCTTATGGTAAATCCTATTCATTGTCACTCTTGCTTCTCAGTCTATTCAGACCTTGAGAAACTGGTGAGAAAGAAATGTCTTGCGTCACAAAACACCAAACTACTGAATGATGAGTGAGTGAAGGCAATAGCTTCTACAAGCAGAAAAGCCTTGTTTTGTTGCTCACATAGAACAATCAGTATGGAGTGTCAGGCATAGGGAATAGGAAGAACATTACTAAAATACTATCCAAAATGTAGGTAACCGAGCTGGTTCCACTACTTCAGGTATAATGAGAGAACATTTAACTACAATATATGAAACAAAAGTGCTTACTGTGAACGCACGTAAGGAAATCTGGACTTCTTGTATACGGCGACCCATATTTTTGAATACAAGCTGAAGAACAGAAAATGAAATTGTCGTTATTATAATGACCACATGGCAGCTGTTCAAAGCATGCAAAATGATAGCTAGCCTGCTGATGTTTCATTAAGCAAGGTTTTGGAAGGTGAATGCAAAATCTATGCAATGTTATAATCTCCGAAATGCCTTAAACTTCTTAAGTTCATAAAAATATTTTAGCTCTGATGTACAGTAGAATTATAAGCTATCTGAGGGGAATAATCATTTTGCCAGAGCTATGATGATTCTAAAAGCATATTAGTAGCTACTCAGATTTGACCTATTAAATCTCTTTTGAATCTAAAAAGCACATGGAGCTTTGTAAAATTATTGGCAGTACTGATTTGAAGAGCTATGTATTAAACACAGATAGAAAACAGTATGGTGGCATGACTATGATACAGCCAGTAGAAAAAGCCAGGGGATCAATCAGTAAAGGCACTTTTTAAAATAAGGAGATTAGTTAATAGCTAAACTAACTAAGAAGGGGAGAAGATAAAAGACTAAATTATTTACTAATGCTGCAAGCTACAGACAATAAATGCAAGATCAACATTTTAACATGCAGAATCTCTGTATGCAAATCTATATGTAAGTGAAAAACAGCCCTCAAAATCACATCGGGAATGCGGAGTCTGTCTTAAAAGTTGGAAGTGCATGCTTATTGCAGTCCCACATCCACCACTTTCCTCAGCAGAAGCTTCAGCTGTGACACACTCCAGTGTTAGGCACCACATACCAACGCTGCCACAAAGTAAAAGTAAAAGCTGCTACTCACCCAAGTATTTCGGGTAAAAATATTCCTGTAGGAGGGAAAAAAAAAAGCAAAGATTTACTGAATAATATTTGTTTCTATTGTCATTCTACTAATATTTAACAGCTGCTGTTAGTTTGGTGGTCTTGCGTGGCAGTTGTTTAACAAGATCCAAACACAAACATCCTCATTTCTTTTATTCAGAGCCAGAAGAAACATAGTGTTACAGACACGGTTTGTCCCATGGGAAAGGCGAGAAGCATTATTAGCTCCAGCCTCAGTGCATGGCCAGACAGCTGACCTGTCGCTAGCACGAAGCCACTTACCCACTGTCCCAGAGGTAAAGGTGCTCACTGTGAGGTACAGGGAGGAAGAGGGATCTAGGGACACAAACCAGAGGGAAGGTACAGAATGGTTTAGTCACCCCCTGCCTCCTTGGGGTCCCTCTGCTGCTGCAGAGCACAGGCAGCACCATGACACCATAACGACTAAAATAAAAGGGTATGCCTTGCTTTTACAACAGGGAGTACCCTACTAACAGCACCCACTGCCATGCTCCCCACTACATCTCCTCATGGAAGCTGGCCGCCCAGAGAAGGGAGTGCGGAGCAGCTGCAAGCAGGGGGAAGGCAGAGATCAAAGTACCATGAAAGTATTCATCCCGTTGAGACCTTGCCAGCCATGGGATTGCTTGCACCAGCACAGGGCAAGAACAGGAAAATGCAGCTGTGCTGCGTGGAAGGGTGGGAGGTTGGCCTGAGCTGATCATTAAACCACGTTCTTAGAAAATGTGAAAACTCATCACCTTGAAAAAGGTTACTTTCCGACTTCACTTCAGATTGGATTTCATGATGTATAAGGCACTAGTTCAAGGGCTGTTCAAGTTGTAACTGAGGCACGCAATGAGGGAAAATTCATGGGTTGCATCAGTGCTTAACTTTTTTGGTTAAATTAAGCCATTTCTCAGCTAATTATGAAACTGTATACATATTGTCATTCTCTTTCACACAAGATAAGCAATTTCCACAAAACACTGTATCTGCAGTGAGATCAGGACAGTAAATATCCTGTATTCTACAAAATTAATTTTGGCCATACAATTGCAAGATTAGAAACTATTTTTTCTCCTCTTACTACAGATGTTTGGATAAGCTCATGCACATATACAGACATGTACACGCCACAGCGAGACACACACTGCGATTCCATTTGACCTGGACAGTCTAATGAAATCAATCGGTTGACAAGGTCATATAAACTAAAAGTTTTGCCTTACTGTCATCCTCCAGAAAAATCAATCACTTCTGGCAAATACGCTCCGGTTACTGAAATGCACCATGCAAATATTCAGCTTAAATCATGAAAACCTCTATAAAGAAGCAGTAGCCCACGCTTAACTTAATTTTTAATTCCAACAAGAGGGTAATAGGCTTAGCATCCTTTGAGGCTGAGCTTTGTAATATCTGTTTGGGTTAACAACCTGACTGAGGAGCTCAGAACTCACTACATTCCTAATATTTTTTTTATTATTTCTCCTTTATTCAATATACATCACAAAAATGTGCAGATGTATTTAGAAGCAGGAGCCTTCGTATGCATGGCTGCCAGCCTACCTGCTCGAAGTCAGCGATGTCGAAGGCAAAAAACTCAATTTTCTCCTTTATCTGTGATGAATGAGCTGAGTGCTGGAAAAGTTGTATAGACTGTATTCTTATACGAAAGACCAAGGTAGCTACCTATTTTCATCACACAAATAACCTTCCAAAGGCAAACTCAGAGGACATTGATTGATGCCAGTTTGCTGTGTTAGCAGACAGAATACCCACAGAGCCTCTGCCATTGCTCCCCACCTGCTCAAACAGCAGCAGAGTGAAACCCCAAGACGCCGTGCCACCACGAGCTGCATTTCATGAGGCAGGCAGCAGAGGTAAGCAACTTCAATGGGAGGCTATTAACAGAAACTTAGCCTCTCTTTCCCTATCTTCCTCATTCCCTTATAATTACACAAAGCTACTTTCTGATCAGTAACACTTCTCCAGATCTATAGGACCTAATACTATATAAATAATACTACTCTAAAACAAAGCAAAGTGATCACAGGTTCTAACATTCCTCGTTCCTGTGTGATTAACTTTTCACTTTTCTCCCTAATCAATTTTCATGACAACAGGCTTCTGGAAATACGACAACGTATTTCCATTCATCCAAAAAGATTAATCAAAAATGAAGGATGAATAATCTTCCACCTTGGGAAAAGAAACTTGCTTAAATTCTATGTAGAAGCTTCTTTAAAACAAGCGAACAAGCAAACAGCACTGATCAGAAGATTGCCCGGTTAAAAATTCAGCTTGTGCCTAACTTGCACAGAAAGACAGCCAGACTTGCATTATTTCCAGTGTGAGCACTCAACTCTACAATGCCTTTTCAGACTTCTGCGCTGTATTAAGTCTTAATGGCCCACAGATGTCAGGGAAGACGAAATCCCTCAGCCCTGCATAGATCAGGTCCCTGGTAAAAGTCATCTTTCCTCCACCAGAAGTCTTCGCTTCTATTTTCAGGATCCAAGAAAAATGCCAGGAAAAATGCTCTGAGGCTTGCTAACGAGAAGTCTGCTAACAAGAAGATTCCTTGTAGCTATTTGGCCAATTTCTCAGCTAGTCACCTTATATTTCAGGCTCACCGAGCATCTCGACATCCAGAAAGGCACTCAGGATTCACAGGATCAAAATGCAGGAGAAATTGTGAGACAGGGAAAAACATTTGCCTTTCCCTCCTGTGCTGATCTCACCAAGCTCTCCAAGCACACCACCCAGCAGTAACACCTCAGTGCCGACAAGAGGAAGACAAAGGTGCTCCCGGCCAGTGCCTCACAGGAGCGCCAACCTCTGAAAGAGGGCAGCCCTCGAGAGAAGCATTTTCGACAGCTCCAGCCTCCCTCTGTGCCTGCCCCAGGCAGAAACACCTCCATGGACTTCCACCCCTGCTTCTGGTGGCCCCACGCACCCTCACTGCCACGGGACTGGGATCTCAGATGCTTCAGTTTTCAAGGGCCTGGCCCCTGAAGACCTGCAGCGTGCAGGCCCACATGCAGCGAGGGTTCCAGGTGACGAGCCGTCTGCCACCAGCAGCACAGCTCGGCTGAGGCCTCAGGTCGAGAGGGAGAAACAGCAGACACCAGGAATTGCCTCACATCTGCAAGGCTCCAGCCTCACAGCCAAGTAGAAAATATGGCACGGGGCCCGTCCCTCCAGACAGGTTCGTGCCTGCTGATTGCAGCTCACTTCAAGAGACCTTTTCTTTCCTGTCCAGGAGGCAGAGCTGTGAGATTTAACAGATTTAAGCACTATAGCCCCCACCCTTGCCACACAAACACAAGTGCATGCTACAGAAGTAAAGACACACCTTTTGATGTATTAAACACAATGCTTGGGTTCCAGCATTCAACAGTAGTGCAAGACCTAGGCGTGCACACTTTTGTTTCAGGGTAGAGTGACACCAAACAGTTTTTCAGGGGGCTAAGAAGTTCCTCTCCCACCCACATCCACAGCTAGCCTATAACGCAGTCACTACAACACTTAGTGTGGGTATCTAAAATGAAAAGAGAGCGTAAGTCTATAATGTCTGCAAAGAGAACAAAGCAAGGCAAGCCACCGCCAACAAACCACAAAACTCCAGGTTGTTCAGTTTGCTTTCTTTAATTTAATTGAATTTAATTTTGTTTTATGTCATGTTGTGTTATTTCAAGTGTAATTTCAAGAGCAGTAACCTGAAGGTACGGATTTGTCACAGGGCTGTGGAGCTGACGGGGCAGAAGTACCAGTGTCAGTTTGCCTGCCAAAGGAAACCTACCCTAAGCTCACGATCTCTTTTCAGCTCAATGGCCAAACTTTCTCTTAGTGCTAAAATCCAAAAGTTAGTGAAATTATACAGGGTATGCGCTCGTCCTGCTGCATTTTTAGAGAAGATGGAAGAACACGCAACCAAACAGCCCTTACATGAGTCACGGTATATAAATAGCCCTTCTGAAACCATAACAATGACCCTGTCTACACCAGCAAAATGTTCTCACTATTGCTTAAAGCAATTGGCAAGGCTGGGAACCTCAGCCAGAAGGGCCTGCCAACTGCTTCTGTTTGTTTTGTTTGAGTACCAGGTCAGGTAATCCCGATCGGAGCTGAACCTAATCAAAGCCTTGTCTGAGCTGCTGCAGCAGCAGATAACCATCTACACAAGGACTGCGGCGCTGCCGGATCTCACCGACTTGCATTAGCAATGGTAATTTCTAAAAAGCATTTGCTTAGTGCAGACAGGCTGCTCAGTCTCTGGCAACTCCCAAGTTGCTGATATTATGGAAAGCAGAGCTAACAAAAGCTACACCAAATTCAGGCCTCCTTCAGACACTGTAGAGAAGCATGGAAAGGCACAAGTCCAACTAATTTTGCCTTCGCAGCTCTGCTTTTCAAAGAAAATTTGCCTCCAGAAATAAAATGCAGAAAAACAAAGCCTGTGTCAGAGCACATGGCTTTGCCTACCAGCACAAAATTTGTTTTCAGCACAACCGCTGCTTTTGTAGAGCATTTGCTGAGTAACTTGTAGCTGACGTGCATGTCATGTCAGCTCTTAGGCTGCAGTGACAGCTCCCACATCATGCCCCGTTCTCATTTCCATATAGTGACTCTCCCTTTTTCTCCTTTCAGTACTGGATGTTTGACATGGGCATGGCATGACCTCTTTGTTTATAAATACACTTCTTGTTTCCGCGCTGCAAGCCTGCAAAAAAATGGCCAAACATAATTGTCTATAAGTTATTGTTTAACCTGGGTGTGCATTTATACCAACCATTGCTTAACTGCTATAACTTGGGAATGCAAATCTCATTAATGCTCAAGAGCGCTCTGCATTGTTTTTTAAATTGGGCAATAGACTTTAGCTGCATAGCAAATCTCACGCTGAATGATTAGGCCTACCTCCCAAACAATGTAATTAACCAGTCCTATAATTCACAACTTTAACTGTATAGAAACACTAGGTATAGAAATTAAGTTCCTGTCAATGCCATGTGGCTTGCGCAAGCGTTCCTTCTCCATGTGAGGAGTTCTACACTCAACCAGGTCAGTTTGCCTCCTGTTTTGCTTTGGAGCAATATGCATTCTCCATGCAAAGAACAATGACAGCTTCTCCCCACAATCCAGCAAGCGAGGCCCTAGAGAACCAAGTAGGTCATGTTACGGTCCAACAGCAGCCTCAAACACGACCACAGCTAAGTTGGTTAGGGCAGCTTTGAGATTTTGGGTCTGGATGCACAGCATCGCTTTCACACAGCCCAGCTACTCTGATGCACGAAGGCTATGAGTGCCCCTTCCCTGGAGTTGCTGATCCTTCCAAACAAGACCACCCTCTCTAGCATCACTAGTAGTACCCCTGTTTCATAGAGATGAGGCACCCCTGTACAATCTTGAAGACTGGAAATAAAAATGATCTATTACCACAGCTTCCCTCACCCTCTGAGAAGCAGGACTATTTTTCCCACCTCAGCAAAAGATGTTGCACTGTGATGAGGAAAAACCCAGCAATGATTAGAATGAACAATCACAGGAAAAAAAAGTAATGAAAGGAAAGAAAAGAAGGGAAAAAAATGTTCATGTATGTCCAGCCAAGCAAAACACAGATACTTGACATTTGTAGGGCACACAGGGAGATTATTTCTATACGCAGCCTGAGGCAGGGCTTGATTGGACAATAACAACATGAAATCAATGTAACCAGTGCTGAGGACCTAATATTCCAAGAAAAATCACTGGAAGAGTGTTTCCAATGAGTGGGTTGCATGCTTTAAAATTATTCTGAATGCCCTCCAATCACAAATGCCTTGAGGTTTTCTCCATTGCTTCAAGATTTAAAGGCTACTTTCCCTCCAGCTGTATTAATGTGCAATTTGAAAAGAGGATCCCAATCTGAGAACAGATCATCCCTCAGTGTTGCCCGTTCGAATCCTCATTGCAATAGTTATAATACTTCTAAGTGTGGTTCAACTAATGCTCGCTTATAAACTTCAGGCAAATTAAACAAAAGTGAATCTGAAAAAAACCCTAACATACTCTTCGAGTGTCACTATGTGACACTCCATGACTCTCTCCATGACACTATATTGTGTCATTACTTTGCAATTATTTGCTGTATTTAAAATAAAACAGATTATACATCCCATTCAATGTGATTTAAACGTTTGTGATCTCTCTTATAGCTTCTGTAACATTTCATCCAGTGAAGTGAGAAAATAGTGTATTTTTCCCCCTTCCTGTATCCTAATGGTATTGTAAATTGTTTATTAGGATTTTGCATAAATGCAGCTGTTGCAACTCACAGCAACAACATTCAGCCACTGTAAGGCACCGCCGGATTTTCCCTTAGTGTGGATAGGCACGCAGGAATGGGGAAGTGACATCTGAGACAACATTAGGCCCTTGTGACCGAATCCGATCTTACACTTCCCTGTTCATTATTTTAATAACTAAGTAACTTTTGCTTTTCTGTTCCTGTCCCACACGTTTTCTTGGAACTGAACTGGGACTCATTGTTCCAGTGGTCAGCCAAATGTGGTAGCTCTCCGGATGCATGTGATTTTGTACAGTGCAGCCATGATACGTTCTCCTTTTATCTCTTCATTTGTGCACCCCAATGTCCTGACTGGTAGTGTAACATGATGCAGAATGAAGACAACACCAACACTTGCCTCTCTTCCTGGATTTCCACCTCACTTTCCAACTTTACTCCTCCTGTGGGTCCCGCTGCTGTTGCTCAAAGGAACAGGAAGAAAACCCCAAACAATAAATGAGGGAACTTCCCAACAGGCATTCTGCATGTGTAAAGAGCCTCTAGAACAGCAAGTTAAAACAAAACAGTGATAGAGGTACAGATACGGAAGGCAGACCTGCTGAAAAACTTCAGTCAGATTCTCCAGGGCTTGGTTCTTCATTCATTTCTTCAACAGCATGAGCTGTGACGACCCTTTTTGCTTCTCCCACCATGTCAGTGCAATCCTTTGTGAAGCTGCACGGTGAGCTGGGTTGGGGAACTCACCCAGCTGCAAAATGATTGTTTTTCTCTCCAGACTGCTTTCCCTAAGATCAGTTCTGGAGATCAGTCCATGCAGTTGCACTAGTTGCTGCGCAAAGAGGATGAACAAGGAGGCAAGGGGGTTGCTTAAAACAACTAGATCAGCTGAGCTAACAAATATGAGACTAAAGTTACTGAAAAGCAGTGTGAGTGGAGGAGAAGTGAACAGAAGAATCCCTTCCCACTCTTTCGACAGGTTCTGTTTTCAAATTGCCACGGTTTTGGTCACTTAGCGCTTGCTGAATTACTTCATTGTGGACTGAACTATGAGAAAATGAATGTTTCTGCTGCTGCTTTTTTAGCTGTCCTGCCCTGACACTTTCCCCTCTTCATACCCATGCTCTTCATCCTGCAGCCTCCAGTGCAGTCGTGCAGTGCGCACCGCCCTTGCCGTGTCCCTTCTCAGTTTTTTCTGAACCTCTGATGCTGGCTCCGTTCTTGTTCTTCATGCCTATTGGAAAGTAATTTCTCATAATTCATTAAGTTCATTTAGAGTTTGGAGTGCACATGAACCGCAACTGCCAGTTTGTACAGTTTCAATGTTTCCCTTACCTGATTCTCAAGCAGCTGTACTAACATAGTCTCTTAATTCCTGGTAAGCTGTTCCTCATTTTTTAATTTAAAAAGAAAACAAAGAAAGCCCATAACCACAAGACTGTTCTCTTAATTTATTTAATTGGCTTTCTTCCTCTTTCACATGTTTATTAAAGCCTATTGTATTCTGCTAACTGACTTACCCAAACCTTATCTGCTTTTTCCATTATCCCGCTCCTTGCCCCAAACCCGTACAATCCCCCTGCTCCATTTTACCATTCTTAGCATCTTTTTCCATGCTAGCTTCAAACAGTCCCTTAGTGCAGTATCAGCCACTATTGTTTTCTCTTGCTCCTCCCCTCCTGCTCCATGGGCGCTGTAGTGTGGAGTACTTCCATGATGGGGTGTTTCAGTATTTCCAGTCCTATTCTGAACTCCTGGGCTCAATTCATACTAGTGGAAACAGATTAAGATCAAGTGGGCACAAGTCCAGCAAAGCTGATGGAGCTTTGTCTGCTTCCACCAGCAGCAAACTTCGCTCGCCCTCCTCAATAACCTTTGATAACGCAGCCTTTAGCTAACGACTGCCTCCTAAGGCAGGCCAGAGTACTTTTGTCACCCTCCTGCTACCAAACCCCACTACCTTAAGCAAACGCTGTGTCCACACCGTCACAAACACAGATGCATCTTGCTCCACTGTCCCAGTCTCTCTTCTAGATCAGTCAGGCCCACTAGAGCTTGGTATAAATCTCTTCTATCCTGTGTTTCCTGTATAAAACACTACAGGGAGAAGGAAGAGAGGGAAGGGAGAACCTGGTGCATCCCCAGATCTCATCCCAGCAGAGAGCTGCTATGCCACTGTGGCATAAAGCTGGACACTCAAACTTTTCTACTTCCTTCTTCTCTCCTTCAGGTCATTCCTGGACAAAAACCTAAACATCCTCATGTGTTCTTTCTCAAAATCTATTAAACAGGTAGCACTGTGCCTAGGAATCCATTCTTCCATACACTGAATCCAAGCAGGTTAAATCATCAAGCCCAGAGCTCTCTGGTAACTCTTTCCCTCTCTCAGATGAATTCTGCAAGAAGGAGAAGAAATATAAAAATCTATACCACTTAAAAATCCAGCTCTTCCTCCACACTCTGCCAAAACGCCGTAACAAATCGATATACATTGGCAAGAATTTTTGCTGCAAATAATCCCAGCTTTTTGCCTGGATATAGAAAGAAATATTCTATGCAGGGATGATGACATCTCTATTTAGAGATGATATCAGTGTTATTCATGTCTAGACAACACAACATTCACTAAATTACTCAAAGAAATTTTACACTGCTTAACTTTCCCACTTAACTCTCCTCCTACATGCCTTCATACTTTTGTTATTAGTATTTACAAATGTGCATCTATCTTGGTATTCTGAGAAAGAAGACCTAATATTGCTTGCCGTGCATTCTTCCTACAAGATCAGAGTAAAGTCGGGACTACTCTAGTCAATGTATGCAGCCCATCTGTGCTACCATGACCATGCCATGTAACGGAACAAGAAATAAAAACAATGACCTGGTGGCATTGTGAAAACCAACCCAACTGTTATACCCTACACATTGCTTCATCTGCATTTCAGATTCTTGATAAACCCAGCCCAGAAGAAAGATTGCTGGCATTGCTGGATGTTTTGTTAGGATCAGCAATTTTCAAGCCATGACTGCAAAACGCCCCAAGTAGCCTGGTCAGGTCTCACTGCTGACCCTGCTGAGGGTGGGGGACCAGACAAGAGACCTCCTGCATCCCTCTCAGCCTAAGTTATTCTGCAGTTCTATGCCAGCGCTTTCTGCACCTGATAAAACACGGATTTTAACATCAGTTTGGATGCAAGTCCCTCAGAAAGCAACAGAACTTTTCATGTGCATGCCTTTGAATCAGACGTTTGTTTTGCACACATATGAAAAACATCTGGCTTTCCGTGATGCCCCGTTGTGGGGCAAATCCATAAACAGCACACACAGGTGGCCAGGCTGTCCTGCATCAGCATTTCTTGGTGGGCCTGACTGCTTTCAAAGCGTTCACCGTGGCAATTTCAATGGCAGGCCGCAGACAGACCAACAGCTCTGCAACACTAACAGCGGCAAACACGATGAGCGGTGGCAAACAGATGCTGTACTGATAAACCATGGTCCGTAATGATGAGGCTGCACTCAAACATCTTCACTATGTTGAGCCTTTCAAAACAGAGAAAATCCTTGCACAAGGTCCCTGTTTTGCTGTATTTACTCTGTAGTGAAATCCAGTGTTTTCCAAGAACCCCAGCTGCCACGTTCCCTTCTGCCCTTTGTTTTACATGCTCGGATAGCCGCATTTTTAGAACAGGTCACCCAAATTCCAGAGCAGTTTATCAGTCAGTTAACAAGCTGTAATACCTTGACTGCATACCAAGGTCAAATATTTCTGCAGCACTGCTTTTTATAAGGCCTCATCAACATTTGAGAAGAGATAACATCCTTATCTCCACATCCAAGATATTTTGTAACTTCACCCATCCATCACGCCTAGAATATCTTTTTAATAGGCTGCATTTAGAAACATAATAGGTTCATACCTCCCATGAACATGCTTTCCACCCTTATTTTTTCCCAACATAGTGTCTTTTCATTTTCCTGCTTGGCCCTAAAAGACAAGGGATACCTTGGCTGGGTATCCCTAGCCTAAAAGACATCAAAACACAGGAACCTTCCCAGAATCCTGCAGTAATACCTAAGGATGTTATAATCAGCTCCATGGAAAAGATAGGCTGCAAGACTCATTAGCCTAGGCTCACACTTGTTTTTACCATGTATAGTCATACAACTAGCACAGACTGAGTTTTGTTCTGTCTCCTAAAAAAAACCCCACAATCTAAAAATGTTTCAATTGATCTTCCTTCCTCCAGTCTGGGTGAGCTGATATTTATATTTTCCGTAACATAAAAGACAAAAGCTGCGCTGGCCTGCAAATGAATGGCCATTTAGCCCCACCTAACACGCTATTATTAGCAGCTGATGCAAGTAATTGTACATGTGGCAGGTTTAAGAAAATGCCCTTCTTCTGCAGATGTCTCTTCAAAAAGCTGGTCGCCGGATCAGTGAAAGCCTGACACAGAAGAAGGGTGCTCTGGTACAGGCACGTGCCATTTCATTCCTATATGCTGGCCTGTCCAGTAAGGACGTGCCTTGCCATGCTGTTCTTGGCAAGGTGTTACCACTGGCTGGATCAAGCCCTGGTTTTACCTGGGATGCATCACGCAAGCTGTCCTGCAGCTTTGCTTCATCTTACCTTAACTTCTGGAGCTGCCTGATTGAACCAGCTAATGTAATTTCACATCACAACCTGAAGTCATAGGTCTTTGAGGTGAGTTAACCCTGGTAGGCAGCCAAGGACCACACGGCTGCTCACCCACTTCCATCCCTGCAACAGGGCAGGGGAAAAGAAGAGCAAAAGCAAGAAAACTTTGGGGTCAGGATAAAAAATGCTTAGTAAGTGAAAGAGAAGTGGGAGAAGAGAGAAAGAAAACAAAGCAGAACAAGTGACCCACCACCTCCAGGTAGACTGACGCCTAGCCAGACGCTAAGCAAAAGAGGGCCAGCCTCCCTGACCCCAATTCCTCTCCCATCGTAGTGCTGATCATGATGCTACTTGGCATGGAATAGCTCTTTGGCCAGTCTGGGTCACCTGCCTGGCTGTGCCCCCTGCCAGCCTCTTGCACACCCCCAGCCTGTTCACAGAGAGGCTGAAAGCCATGAAGAGAAGGCCTTGACGCTGTGCCAGCCCTGTTCATCAACAGCTGAAACACCGGGGTGCCACCAGCATTGTTCTGGTCACGGATCTACAACATGGCACCATACGAGCTGCTATGAAGAAAATGAACTCCATCCCAGCCAGACCCAGCACAGTCTTGAAATTAGGCCTCAAAATTCCCTTCACACAACTGCAGGAGAAGTAAGAACAGCATGGTTTGTAAGGAAGACCCATACATTTTGTTAGACCATCTGATGGGCAACCAGGGATGAGAGACGAAGCTGCTGTGCTCGCACCATGAGCCCTTCTTCAGGTCAAATGGAGGAGCAGTCCCGTAGCACAGCAAATACCCAAGTGGCTACATTCATGCTCATCTGGCGCTTTACAGCCTAAAAATCAGGAGATGTGAGCAGACCTGACAATGAGATGAGCAACATGCGGATGTGTTCCCCATGGCTGGCCCACCACGAGGTTATCCACAGGGCTCACTGCAAGACAAGAAGTGCTGCAGCTCTTTCTTTCTGATACGACCTCAGCAGTCAACCTCTGCGACCACATTAAGCCAGCAGAGATGAAAATTTCAGCCCTCCTACACACAAGAAATCAACAGCTGTCAACAGTAATCTGTGCATTTCCCCAGTCAATAAAAAGTCCTCGCTTAACCAACATGGTCCAGCTGCAACCTCATGATATGCTGAAGCGTGAAGGCACATACCGTAACTCCTCAAACTGCTAGGCCTTGGTTTTTCAACAGTTTTCATCATTCCTCAGTCAGCACTCTCTCAGCTCGCTTCCTTCTTCTATCAGTCAACAGGACTGGGTGTAAATGCAGCATCAGGGAGATGGCAACGTGTTAACTCCCCAGCGTTTAAGGGAGACCTCCGTTACCTCAGATGCATGGCAAGGAGATGTGAAAAGATGAAGTCAGTGAGGAAAATACTCTGTCCATCAACGCCACAGATAGTGCCAGAAGAGTAGTCATCTATGCCTTACAAAGCCCTGAAGGCTTCCAGTGTTTATAACAATAACAATATCTCGTGCACATGGCCTCTGCCACTACTTATTAGAAAACTGCTAATGAAAAGCCATGAGAACAGACAGGAAGGGCCGCCAGCCCCCCTGGCAGGAGATGCCACAGCTGCTTCCCAGGGAAATTCAAGCAGTGTGACACCAAGGAGCTGCCTGTAGCAAGCTCTTGGGAGCTCTGTGTCTCAGAAGAGAAGGTGGGAGTTGTATCACTACAAAATACAGTATTTTGGTGTAACAGTGCATGTAAAATAAGCAAGAGGGCACAGACGCTAAAAGCTCATCCAGCTTCAGTGGTATTTCTTCAGAGGTTTCCAGAACTAGAAACTTAGCAGTAATGAAGGGAATGCACAAAAATTAAAATCCTTTGCAATGACAGGAAGTTTTATTTGTCCAGCAGAACATGCTCAGATGGCACGTCTGGATCTTAGAGAATTTCTGTTAGACATCAAACCCAAATGACTTAATTCTTTTCATTACAGTAGGAGAACTGTATACTTTTTTTCTACTATACAAAATAAGTACCAAGTATAGCTAACAACTCCTGACACATTTACAGTCTGCCATCCTCTACACTGATCTATCAGTGCACCCCCCGTCACCCACCTCTGGCAGCTTCCTTGGTCAGAAGCCAGTTTGCAAAGCTGGTGACCTCACATCACCTTTTTTCCTGAACGCCACAAAATCCCATTTGGGAGGCTTTTCCCACACTTGTCCTGTGTAGTGGATATTTACACTGTTGGCTCCGTGACATACGGACCGTCAGGAGGAAAAGCTGCCGTCCTTACCGCCTTGTAACACGGACCTGCTGCACCGCGTACCCGGCACGGAGCTGCCTAACGAAGCACACATGTCAAGACTTGTCCGACCGAAACATAACACATCTGCTCCACAGTCCCTCCCTCGCCTCCGGTGCGTGTGCCCTGTGTACAAACACGCGCACACGCGCTCCCTCCGTGCTGTCATCTCCCGGAGGCGCCGCACCACCAGCAGGAAAGCCCTGCACAGCATCAGGCTTCCGTCTGAGCCCCATGGAAAACCGCTTGTCCCTGCTACATCAGTGCTGGGTCACCTCTGCAAGGAGAATATGAGACTCGAGGCAGGGCGGAGAGGGGGTGAAGGGTAACTGGGTGAGCGAGCTGAGCTTTGTAAAGCAACTCGGCGGCATCCATGCACCATCCACAGTGGCGGTGAGCTGCAGGAAGAGCAAAGAAGCTGGCTCTTGGTGCAGGTGTAACTGCGGCTCTACAGCCAGCACCCCCAGCCTGGGGTGCACAGCAGCACCGCATCCCCGTACACGTGCTCCCCTGCTTCTGTGGTGACAGCTCCTGAACCCGCCGCCCCCCAAACCCGCTAACCGAGCTGAACGTGACCCGGGGGGCTGCCATACCTCCTCCGAGACACCTCTGCTCGGGCATACTGCCTCGTGAAGGCATCGGCTGGGCTTCCGACCCGCCTGGGACGGCAGGGGGAGGAAAGCAGGGTGGCGAGGCGCCCAGGCCGGGGGGCTGCAGCGGTCTCACCTGGCTGCTTTCTACCAAGGGTCTCTTGCGGGGTCTCTTGCCCCGCGTGTCCCCACCTTACCGTCTCGGGGTCGTTCTCGAAGACCTCCCGGGCCTCCTCCTTGCTGCAGTGCTCCTCCACGCACTCCCTCTCCAGGTGCCCTTGCTTGGTCTCCTCGAAGATCTGGTAGGCTCGCCGCTGCCTCTGCCGCAGGAACTGGGCAGCCTCGGGGGCGCGCAGCAGCACGGCTGAGCCGGCGGCAGGAGGACGAGGAGGAGGAGGAGGAAGAAGGGAGGCAGCGGTGAGCAGCCTTGCGGCACCGGGAGGGGGTCGTCCCCGCGTCCCCGCGTCCCCAGCCCCCCTGCGGGGGTACTCACTCTGCGAGGAGTCCGCCGCCAGCAGGACGAGCAGCAGGGCGGCACCCAAGGGCGCCGCGGGCTGCGCCATGGCGGCGGCCGGGGCCGTGGCCGGGGCCGGGGCCGGTGGCGGAGCGGAGCGGCTCGGAGCGGCTCGGGGCGGGCGCTGCTGTGGGATCGCGGAGCCTGCCGAGCCCAGCAGGGAGCCGCTCGCCCATCCTACCCAATCGCTCCCCGAGCCGCCGAGCCGCGGGACACCCCCGTCCCCTCCCTCCCTCCCTCCCTCCTCCCCTCCTCTCTCCTCCCCTCCACAAAGGTGGAAGGCAGCGCCGGGGCCGGGTCGGCTCTGCCTGAGGTGAGAAACGTGTGTTCCCCCAAGCCTTCCCGGTGTATTTTCTTCACGGTTAAACACGGGGTTTACCGTAGGGTTTTAGGACGGCCGCGTGAGGTGAGGGGTGGGGAGGCGCTGCACCGCTGCGCCACACGCCGCTCTGCCAGCCCTTCTCCGCACCCCGCACGGCCTGTGACGGGGGCTTGGAGGGTCAGAGCTCGGGGCTGCACCCGGAGACCCCGGGAGCTGCAGTGGTAATGGTTTTAGTCTAAAAAATTCGGTTTAGATTAGATATAAGGAAGAAATTCTAGAGCGTGGTGAGGCCCTGGCACAGGCTGCCCAGAGAAGCTGTGGCTGCCCCATCCCTGGAGGTGTTCAAGGCCAGGCTGGATGGGGCTTTGGGCAACCTGGGCTGGTGGGAGGTGTCCCTGCCCATGGCAGGGGGGTGGAATTAAATGATCTTTAAGGTCCCTTCCAACCCAGGCCGTTCTATGGTTTTATGATTCTATGATTCCATGAAATTTTCCAACGTAATTTTAGTATTTTGGTATATCTAATAGACACTTTGTGTCTCCACAACAATTTGTGGCATATAGAATATAACTAACATAAACAATATATTTACATTACATATAGTTGAAGTAAATTAAATAGAAACACAAGCGGCAGCCTACTAGCTCAAAGGAAGCATCCCTAGGCTGGTGTCCTCTGCCTGGCAATGGCCAAGTGCTGACATGTGAGAGATACAAAATATAAACCAGCACTGAGTGCTCTTTTCTTTCTGTTTTCAGCATCTGAAAGGCAGAGGAGGAGCTCCCTTGGGTAAAAATTGTGGTCACTGTCATGCTGACAAATGTACTTCTCCATCAATTTGTCAAATAGCTTTTGGATCCGTTTGTACTTCTGGCCTCTAGGAGTGGCAGCAAGGTCCCAGATGTACGCAAAGTCTAGACAGGAGCTTATTCCCACCAATTTTAAATCCAGTGCCTAATAATTCCATAGGGTACCTTGAATTTCTGTCTTCTAAGAGTGAATTATCATGTCCTTTTTGTCTTCATTGTGTCACCTGATAGACTTCTGTCATATGCTCTCTGAACCATCTCCTTTCCTAAGCAGTAGAGCTTTGGTCTGTTTGGGACATAGTTCCCAAAACACTGGCATTGCTGAAAGCAGCAGTCCCACTAGCTGCATGTTCCTGTCCTCTTGCCACATCTGCTTCATGTACTGGCATGCAGCAAACCTGATCAGAGCAACCCAGCAACAATATTTAATTATAATTCAGATCAGCTGCCACAGTCCTGCCCTCCACCTCCCTCGATTGTGTGTCCCCCTGTCCATGTCCAGCCATGGGGCTGTGCCTCTTCATTTCACTCACATGGCAGGAACTCTCCAACCCTTTTTAGTGTGTGTATATTTTCTGCCAGGTTACTGTGCTGAATCATCTCAGGGAAAGGGCAAAGAAATGAATGATGAAGAGTGCCACTGCAGCAGTAAGTACATAGGTTGCCGCAGGACTGCAGCCTGTACTTCTCATGCTGAGTCAGCATTCCCCATCTTTGTTTTCATCTTTCTTCTTCTCTTTTCCACTTATATTTCTCTTCAGATGAAGTGGACAAAACTACATGCAAGATGCAAAACTACATTCAAGATTTACTGTATTTAAGCAATGTCACTGTGCTGCTTTTGTCTCTGTTTTTTTTCCTTACTATTTCAATGGGTTCCTTTTTACCTCCAGACCTGTTATTTTCAAAGAGCTATGAACAAAAGGTCTGAGACCTCTTTCCTGAGTGGAGATGCTGTTTTGCCATGGATACATACGGTGAGGGTTGCCTTCTGTGGGAGCATCACTTTGCATGTACATATATTACTTTTCATTTGTCTTTTATCACCCTGCCACTTTAAAAGTGCTATCAAGCGATAGTGCCAAGCTAATCTAACAGCTACTTGCTACCAAAACAGGTCATCCCACTCTTCCTTCCCTCTACACTTCTCCCCCATCCCTGGATGCACAGTTTTCTGCCCACCCTTTGTAAGGTTTTGTCACTGATGTGACCTCCTCTCAGCAAACCAACTCAGCTCACTAAGCCAGCAGAAAAGTCTTCCTTTTTCTAAGAGTCTTACACAATTCTTGATTGCCAGCTTAAGCTCAACTGTTCAGAGGAATTTTGTGTGATCTGCAAACCGTCATCATGGCGTTGAACTTCTCCATCAAGTTTCTGAATATGTTAAGCAGCAGAGATTTTTGTGGGTTCTGGAAACTGCTTTATATTGTGTAATCTAACGGTGACTTTCCTTTCTTTTAGTCAGTTTTTTATCCTTTTATTCATAAGAACA
This sequence comes from Anser anser, assembly GCF_964211835.1. NCBI lineage: Eukaryota > Metazoa > Chordata > Aves > Anseriformes > Anatidae > Anser > Anser anser. The sequence continues at coordinate 147,687,546 of NC_139720.1, read as the reverse complement.
CACTTTGAGATCCTATGGTGAAAGACCAGGTCAAAAGCTTTTTGAAAACTCAGGTATATAATATTATCAGAATCATCCTTCTCCACACAAAGAAGTCACTCCTTGAACCTCTAATGGATTTGAAAAACATGATTTCCTCCTTGACGTGTAATGCTGATTCTTCTCCAACATGTCATTGAGGCTATCAATCCTACTCTTTATTATAGTTTCCAGTAAGTTGCTTGGCGCAGACCTCAAAAACTGACTTGGACGTGCCCTGAGGTCCTTCTAACAGTCACATTTTCCACCTTCCATTCTTCTGGCACTGTGGGATTTAAGGCAGATTTAAGCAGTGAGTTACACAAAGCAAAGCTTCGTTTTCTTCAGGATTCACAGGTTAATGCCATCTGATCTCAGCTACTGCCACGAGGTCTCAGGGAATGTAAAAGTCAGGATAGAAAAATACTGCAGAAAATACATAAAGAACATTACAGGAACTGCTTGTACTCTCAGCACATGATCATTTTCGACTCCCTCTTAACTTTCAAGTAGTGTTATCTTGGTACAGAGATTTCCAGATGTAAATATGAACTTGTAGGGTTAGATTCTATTGATTACTGGCACTACTAATAAGAAATATGCTCCAAATATCACAGACTTAATATATCACTTGAGAAAAGTGATAAAAAAATGCCACAAGAAGGTGTTTGAGAGAAGAGGTTAGAGAGAAGTCATTGCTATGGAGTGCAGCAAAATTAGTTATAAACAAGAAAAGTTCCTGAAACTTCCTTCCTTCCTTCCTTCCTTGTTCCTTCCCTCCTTCCTTCCCTCCTTCCGCAAGTAGGAGGGGTAAAAGGATGTGAGATTACATGAGAATATTTTGATTGATCCTGATTACATCAGAATGTTTTAAAGCATAGATGGCTGTGGAAGACAACATGCTTAACCCCTGTGAGGGTAGGAAAGCTGTTTCCAGGATCCTTCCCCCGACTGCCCTGCAGGCTGGGCACATGCCAGTGTGCTCAGCACATGAAGATCTGGGGAGCTGCTGCCTAGCAAGCCTGACGCCAGGAAATTAATTGGAGTTTTCAAGGATGGGAAGCTCTGAACTGCCATCTCCTCCATGTCTGCCTCGGTTCCAGCTCAATGGGATTTCCCTTCGTTAGAGGTCAGAATTGTGACTGAAAATGGCGTAAGGCACCAGCAAACCCACATGCTAACCTAGGCAGTGGCACTCCCTCTACTGCAAGCGAGGAGCTGTGCAAACTCCCAGGCACGATGCACCACCGTCCTGCACTGGCCATCCCTCGCAATAAATGGCACCAAGCAAAAGCAGCGAGTCTCCTGCCCCAAGCTGGAGAAGAGGTTGCAGATAAGGAGGAGGAACGGCAGGAGGTCCTTGTGTAACTCAGTCTGCTTTTCACTTCTCTATAAAGAATAGCTTTGCTTTCCTCCGTTTTGGGAAAATCTCTCTTGGACCCCTGGGATCCAGCCATTAGACTGGGGAGTTAACTGCTTTGGTGAGGAATCCCAGTTCCTTTACCACACACCTGCCTTTGCACATGCGTTACCCAGTTAAGGACAGCCCCAGAGGATCCTGAGGCAACTGCTGATGCAGAAGAGCTGGGCTTTTAGCACAGCGCTTGATTTCCTTTTAAAAAATAGAGCTTGAAACATGTCAGCTGCACTTAATGTCTGGGTGGGAAATGAATCAAAGCAAACCAAAAGTGTGAAGTGTTTGTCCTATCAAGAAGAGCAGGCTGAAAGAGTTAAAAAAAATAGGATGCGAGCCTTCTAAGGAGATTTCAAGGCTCTCAGCATAACAACGGGTGGTCGTGCAGCTCCACTGAAAGGTTGTACTAATGCGTGTGTGAAACCTTATTCACAGATACAGTTTGGTGTAGAATGAGGACAGGGATGAAAAAAGATCTGTCAGAAAGCTGAGAAACTTGAACTGAAAGCTATTAGAAGAACCCATGGTTTCATTCAGGCTTTCTCAGATCCATGGATAAACATGAAAAATTGCTCCCCTCTCCCCTCTTCCAAATATAAATCCTTGCTGGAACCACACAGCCATGTACGTTTGTTTAGATTAAGCTCATGTTTTTGAGGGAGGATGTGAAATTTCACGAAGAGATCTCTAATAATGTTAATGGCATAAATGCCTCTTATCCAGCATGTTTGAATTAAACATTTCGTAATAAAAAACAAACACAGAAAAAGACCCTTTATACCATTTAACTCTTCTGAGCAAATAGTGTGTGTTAATTTTCAAAATATACTTAATTTTGCTAGAGGAGGAAATGGATGAGAAGACTAAACAAATACAGGCTCAAGAGAAAGAAAAGCACTTGGATAAAGAAATGGAGCTGGATGCACAGAGGAAGATATGGGAGAAAGGTTAGTTATCTTTCACACATAATTTACTCAAACTGAACTTCGTATCAGACCCCGTAGCTGGCATCTCTCTTAAAAAGGGGTCCAAGACACGTTTTCTGAGAGTGGGGCATTGTGCTGGAGGGTCTGGGGAGGGGAAGAGAAAAGCTCCTCCTGCCAGCCCTTGTCATGCCCAGACATCCACATATATGTTGGACTGAATGACCACAAGAGTAAGTCTTGCAAGGGATCAGCTCCTCCTCAGGGCCACCGCTTTGCCTGCTGAGTGCTCCTCTGCAGCTGAGATAACTGAATCTCGCGTTGAAGCATTGCGCCAACGCAAAAGGAGATGTTTTCTCTCTTCCCTGGCGTCACCGTCCCTGGGGGTGTGCAAGGAAAGGTTGGAAGTGGTGCTTAGGAACATGGTTTAGTGGGTGACATTGGTGGTAGGGGGATGGTTGGACCAGTTGATCTTAGAGCTCGTTTCCAACCTTAATTATTCTGATTCTCATCCCTGTGGATAAGATAACCGTGTGCTGGGTTAACAGCTTGGGGCATCCCAGTGTAGACATATGGAGCCCATTTCTGACTTAACGGTGAAGACAAGAGTCCAACAAGCCAGAATCCCAAAGCAGACTCTCTGAACATGAAGGAACTTTTGAGTGACACAAGGTATTTCATCAACAGTGTGAGTGGATGTGATTTGTCTTTCGTTAGGCCAGCTGTATATTAAGGTATTATGGCCCTTAGGGGGTTTTCTTCATGGTTTCTATTCTTGTGCATTCCACTTGAGCTTGTTTTCTAGGGGATTTTAATTGATTGAATAAAGCCTGAAATAAATATAAATAAATTCAGTGGTGACATAAGGAGCCAAAGAATATTGTGGCCAAATAGTAAGAACAAATATAAGCCTGTACAGCGTGTTATGCCCTACAAAACACCAGCAGGGATAAGAGGAGCACTAGCTGGTGAATGGACGTGCGGAGAGATAATGTGTGAGCTGTCCCTGAAGCAGCAGGGAGTGTACTGATATTTCCATTACTGCCTTTGAAATGGGCTTCTTATCAGAAGAGCACGATGTATTCTTTATCGTGCTCATTAACGCAGAGCAATGAGGGCGCAACTTAAAAACTGCTTGTTGATGGAAAAAAGTTGGCTTATTGGAAGTCACTGGCTAAACTCCCAGCTGTAACACGATGCAAAGGGATGGTGAGCGAGGAAGCCGTGGTTGGTTTTCACGGGACGTGGCTCTGGCAAATGCTCAGAGCCCTCTCACATTGTTTACCAGGGTAACAGTTCATCACGGGCAAAGTAAGGAGAAACGGTTCAACTTTTTGCCACAATCAACATTTCTCCTGTGGATGGGTTTTATTTTAAGCAGGTTAAAAAGCTGGTAAGTCATCGGTACACTCCTGCGCTGATCCATGCTGTAGCGCTTTGTTTTTGTCACTCACCTTTTTCCTATTAGCAGCAGGAAATACCTATCCCCCTGTTGAAGCCAAGTGTGTCCATTCTTGATTTGTCCCTAATGAAAAGGCAAACAAAAGGGGTAACATAAATGAAATTCCATAAATGTAGAGTCTTCAACAGAAGTAAGTTGCTACTTGCTATATTACGTACCCACACACCCCTGCCATCCTGTTTGTATGGATTCAGTGGCTAAAAATATATTTACTAAATATGATGAAGAAGGCATTTTGCCCTCTGGACTAAATCTTTATTATTTTGTGTTCAAAGGACACAGGTATTTGCAGCAGAGTTGCAGCAGGTTCACATTGCAAAATACAACAGGGCTTTCTGTAATCGTTTATTGATTAGCTACTTGTTCCAACAGGGTTTGTCGGTGTGATGCTGCAACCTTTGGCAAGTGTGAAGGATGGGGAAAAGGTAGCGGTGGAGGGGAGGGGACCAGAGCAGGACAAGCCATAGATGTGACCGAGAAACTGAAGAGTCGTTTTCTGAAAGTACATGCAAAGATATGTATAAAAATACATTTATAAATAAAAAAATAAATACTTGAAAATAATTTAAAAAATTAAATTTGAATGGAGGATAGAGTATCCAATGTGCTGACTTCTGTTTTTTTAATAACAACAAAATGAGGATTTCTACAGGCTAAGTAAAGCAAGAGTTCTGAGCTTAATTCTAAAATAGGTGGTGTTTTGTTTTGTTCTGTTTTGTTTTGTTTTGTTTCTGGAAGGGAAATTCTAGCTGTCCAGGTTGGGAGGAAGTAAGAAGTGAATCAGGCCTTCTAACAGCAACATGGAAGTGGAAGCTGGGCCAGAGTTATCACGCTGCAAGCCTGCCATCAATGGGGAAAGTGTTTTCCAGATGTCATGTTGTTGGTCAGCCTGACTGCTGTGAAATTCCCATCTCCCAAAACTGGATGAAAGGGGAGCACTTTAAAAAAAAATTAAAAAAAAAACAAAAAACGCTAAAAAGAAGGTCTGAGGTATACAGAAGGGCTTACATGGCCCTGGAACAAAAGGTGGTATTGATGTGGGCTTTGGTGTGGGAGTCAGGCTGACAAAGAGCTTCTCATGGAGCTTGTGTGAACTGTGTCTGAGGGTGCTGGCAACAGAAAGGAAAGATGATCCTTTTTTGCTTAAGTTCAAAATGTCATTGTTCAGTAACGTGTTATTTAAAGCAGAAAATTACAGAGGAAGAGACCTAGGTGAAGTGTTGCTTCGCTTCTCAGTCATAGATTGCTCCAAAAGATATGGTAATGTGAGAGTACACTGCAAATGAAAGCTTGTTGTGAGCCTGTGGTCTGCTACTGTTGTCAAATACCAAAACTTTCTAGCATTGGCACTTGAAATAAGCATGAAATATACATCAAGAAAGCGCAGCGTTTCATTCCTGTGCAAGCTGGTCTTCACTTAAACATATTGAGCCAGTCTTGCCTATAACAAAGCTTTGTGTTCTAGGAAGATAGTGATATGGTAAAGAGAGAAAACAGCAGGCATACACAAAAATAATAGAAAAAAGTCCACATCTCCATCCATAACTATGCATGATATGCATGTATACGTATGTCCATATCCTCAAACACATTGCCATGTCCCAGCATCCAACAAACATGAATCACTTAAGCTTCTTACAATACTGCTCTGAGACAGGAAAGCATTATTCCTGTTTACAGACCAGAAAGCTGAAGCCTGGAGGTGAGGAAGTTCAGACGTAAAACCCAGGAAGAGCTGGATTTGGCTTTATTTTCTTAAGTGCAAGGTTTACAATACCATCTTTTCTTTCCAGTGTTTGACTTCATCTCCAAATTTCTGTGGCAAAGAGAGAAGAAGAATAGGTAGGATAGCATACAAACAAAAAGAGAGAATTATTCTTTTCCTTCGAGAGATTTTCCTTATGTTAGACTGTATCAGCCCAATTTAAGTTAAAAACGGAGGTGTGATTGTTCAGAAAGCAATGTGGTTTTGATACCACCGACTCCAGCTGGGTCTGCAAGGGAAAGGGACGGTGAGGCTGCAGCGCGTGGGCAGGGCACCCGGCAGGGAACAGGGAACCTGGTGTGTTAGATTTTGCTCAGCATTTTATCCGCTCACTGTGCGATATGAACACGTTCCCTGTACCTCGTGTATAGGACCGGGTACTGGACTTGCTGTGGATTCTGCCCTCGATTTCCTGATAAATGGCTTGTATAGACTCTCCCCAAGCGAAACGCAGCCACCCAGTTAGCCGGTGGGTTCCCTTTGTCTGTCATCGCTTTGCTTTCAGCCGTGGTTTGGCACCCGCTGCACCGCAAAAAGGCATGACTTGCATGAAATTATAGCTGGCTTCTACATTGTTTAACCAGAAATTCAAATTCTAAGTCCCAGAAATTACACACTGGTTATAGCTAAGAAAAAAATTTTCAAGTATCCCATTAAGGAGTCAGTGTTAAACAGAAATCTGCTGACTGTGTTCGTCTGTTACAAGTGAAAACACCCCAGTATCTGAAAAAAAAAAATCCTTCCGTCATTATCTGGTTAGAAAATCAGCTTTACCTTTTCTTACTAAAGTTTTCCAGTTAAAAGTTTTTATTATCATTAGGTGTGTATTTTTTAACATTGTGCCCTAGAAATATTTTTATTGCATAAATGTTTTTATATAGGGAGGAAGAGAATGGAGAGATGGGTGGGAAAAGAAACCAAGAAATAAATCCAGCCTATTTAAGACTTCCAGTTTGTACATAAGGTGTAAGGATGATCTTTGCGGCGTGGTGAGCAGATGTCCTCCCTCTAGGTGTGCTCCCTTCTTTCTCCGCTGTGTTGAACCTGAAGTGTTTATCGCATCGGTGTTGTGCACCTTCTGATTGTGGCAGATAAGCAGATTGCAAAGGCTCTTTTTTTTCTGGAAAGGCAAAAAAGTAACGCGAATGACATGCACTGTGATTTTTTGATATGTGCAGCTTGATGCTTACCAGGCCAATTGTGCATGAGGGGAAGAAATGGTAGGGTAGTTCTCCTTGTCTTAGATAGACTTTAACTAGAAAAACTGTGAAACTCTTCGTGTTACTGTCAAACGTAACAGGGCCTTCACATTTCCAGAAGTAAAGTGGGTTCTCCGGCCAAATTAAATAAAATGGAGAAGTGCCAAAGCAAACATTTTTGTCCAGCTTTGCTTATCTGATGTTACCAGTGTGTAGTGATACTTTATCGTAGCGAGTTATTTCCTCTGTTAAACACAGAAGCAGGAGCAAGTATGGATAAACAATGCATGCAACCAAACCCCAAACATTTAACTATTTTTGCTTACTGTGGTGGGGAGCGGGGGCGGGAGGAGGAGATAAAATTAAGCCTTCCTCAGAAAGCCCAGCTAATGCTTTCTGTGCTGGAATTTCCTAAAGCAGAGAAGAAGGCACAAGGCGCAGAGCGAGTGGCTGCCTGGCAGCCAAAGGCTCTCACGGAAGCCAGGTTTGTTGCAAAACATGGGCACGGGGCTGGGCTGGTGGCTCAGGGAGACACATCTCCAGCTCCTGGCCTGGGAAATGCGTGTGCGAGGAAGCAATCGTCTCACCTGTCTTCAGACACATCTGGAGCAGATGTTTACGTCTGATCCGCTCACCCCTGGCTTGCTTTATGGCAAGCAGAGGGATGTAGACACCTTCAGGGGTGCAGCGTGCCTGAGGTGTTTCAGATGTCTGCTGTGGGATGAAGTGATTCATGCCCTGAATACACAATCATCAGCTGAGAAGAGATTACTCCAAGGTGGATGTCTGTGTTGCACACATCAGTATTTCATCAGAGGAGCCCTCAGGTCGGCACAAGGACTCCTCGTGGCAGTTCCCATCAGCCGTCATCTTTGGCCACTGGGAGCTGTGAGGCTTTGTCCACCAGAGTGGCAAAGGGAGGGGTGGAAACCAGAAGACTTCCTTCCTACAAATCAAGTCCTCAAAGCAAAAGCATAAAGCTGTACTGTGCCATGAGGAGTGGCAAGGATTATCTCCCCAGATACCTGCTGCAGTCTCACAGTTATCCTTCCACCCTTGAATCCTAAAAATGGATAGTTGAGGTATCTAGATAATTCTGGTGCACACCAGGCCAGGAGCAAAACAGCACCTACAGAAATACTTAGAAGAGAAGGGGTACGGTGCAGTAACCAAACATACCAGTAGTGCAGTGACCATTATATATAACCTTTAAAGCAGAAGTACCACCGTAATCCAGTCTTCAGCATAACAGCTTTGCTCTGGCTCGGTTTGTTAGGAGCATAAAATTTTATTGCTGCAAAGATAGTATACAAAGAGCCAAAAGGGTTTTCCAAGACGAAGAGGTGAAATAGCTCTGGGTGGCCCAGACAGTTTTACTGATGTAACGCCCCATTATCTCCGTGAGGAGCAGATCCAAGCGCCCTTAACAGGTGAGGATGGTGCATTATGTGGGATTATGAAAGAAAAGCTTTGGCTGAATATCCAGAACAGGGCATGGGTTGTGAAACGTGAAAGAGTAATGAAGGCTCAGCTGCCTTCAGGGCTGTCTCTGGTAAGGCCGTGGCAGAACCCTGCCGCCCATCTTCCTGCCCAGAGACTGAGCTGTGACCCGAGGTGTCACTTCATCACAGATTATCCCTAAGGGGCCTTGTTTGCACATAAAAATGTGCTTTGGCATGTGAAGTCCCAGCTCCTGCCTACCCATTTCAGTGATGCTGGGTAAGGTGAGACACAGCCCCTTCCAATAGCATATACTGATTCATAAGCTATCACGTTCGTTGGCATGGCAGGAAAAAGATGTGTTTGCTAAACCTTACGCACATCAAATGTGCCAATGGCGATACAGTGTTCTGCAGAAGGTTCCGAGGGACCTCAAGGCTGAACAGAGGGTGGTACAGTCATCTCATTCACTGCCAGCAGTCCCTGACATCACCCAAAATCACCTGTGGATCCTCAAGTCCAGTTCAGTTGGAAATGGGAATTAGCAAAAGAAGCACTTGCAGACATCTGTGTGTGTGGAACCTGAAAAGCAACGTACAGAAGACTGTATCTTGGTAGCCTACATATAAGTCTAAAGGAACACTATACTATATATAACTATATACCTGTATACTATACCATATATAACAATATATATGTATAAGCATTTATATGTTTACCAGCATACGTATAAGAGTCACAGTTTAAATTCATGACCTTGAAAGTCAAGAGGCATTGATTCTGAATGAGATCAATCACCGATGAGTCTCTGGTAGGAAGCAGTGCTTTGCATTTCATTACATTGTCCCACAGTGGTACGAAGTTATATTTTGTTGGGCTTTCTGAACTAGGCCCAGTCCAGAAAAGCACACACAAGTGTGTATTACTTTAGGCATGCCGAAAGTCCTTTGTGAATTTAGCCAAGCTGCTTATGGTCTTTCATGGTGTGGAGCCGTAAGTCTAGATTCCCAGATCCAGATCCTAAATAAGAACATGGAATTTCAATGCCTTTCTGGCATTAAAGCTCTTGGTTGACTCCTGGATATTTTCTTGTAAACAACCCTCAAAACCTAAAATTAAAAAAGAAAGTAACCAAAAAAAACACAACTGTGAATCTAAATGCTGTCTGATGAGCTTACAGTCTAAACCAAACACTCTTCTTTTATCAAGAATGTAAAGTATGGTGAAATCTGCAGAAAGTGCCTATGTTACTAAGAGTCTTAAAACTCATTCAGAAACAAACTCAGCAATATAAGGCCAGGCTGGATGGGGCTTTGGGCAGCCTGGTCTGGTGGGAGGTGTCCCTGCCCATGGCAGGGGGGTGGAACTAGCCAATTTTTAAGGTCCCTTCCAAACTAAACTATTCTGTGAATCTATGTATGAATATAAAAGCTTAGTCTAAGCAATCTCTACTTCTCTTTCAGGGGATTTCTTTAGTTAACATACAGAATTCAGGTTGGAAAAAGCTCTTGCAGTGTAAAAGGCTCCAAGTCTCACAGAAATTTGTTAGTGTGCAGTAGGCTGTGATGGGACTCATCTCAGTAGGACAAGGTAGGATAAACAGTATGTGGATATCCAGCTGCATAATCATTTTCCTAGTGTGCTTGTTGGCATGTCCATGTCACATCTAAAACTGAGTCTTATGAACACGAGCAGTTCTGTGAGCAGAACCGAAATAAAATTAAACCAAACAAACCAACAGGCAGATTGCATTGCACAGAAGTTGCTCGCTGTTTCAGTGGGGACATGGCAATTGAACCCACACTGAAACAGCTCCTCCAAGCTTGCCAGGCTCCACCTGCTAGATATAGCATCCAGAAAGACGCTGTGGAAAGAGCAGGAATGGAAGCGTGCGTCAGGCAGTGGTGGCCGCGGCATCTGCAGTGGAGCATCGAGCACAAACAAGTCTGCTGACTCCTGCAGTTCAGAGCTGACACGGAGGTAGGAGGTGGGCATGGAGAATACTCCTCTTCAGACATCTTTTGCTTTTGACACAGTCAACCTTAGTAAGGTGTTTCATGGATGCAGTTATAACGCCAGCAGGCCAGCACTGCTGTGCCCAGCATCACATCTGCTCTCACCCATTGGCATAATGCTGACAGGGGTGAGAGCAGTAGGAAACCTAAATGCTTTTGTTTCTTCATCTGTGGGAAATCTACAACTGGAATCAAAGGGTTTGCAGTGAGGAAAATAATTAAAAATAATAATAATAAAAAAGCCCAGGGGAAGCTGACCGGTTTGAAAGACTTCAGCTTTGTTTACATCCACTCCTTTTTCCTTTTTCCTCATTATCTGGGACTTTGAGAGTAGTGTGGCACAGACACATCTTAAAGCGGAAAGGCTGGGACACGCATGGAAACGTACACGCTGAATCAGATTCCAGTATCAAATCAAGATATTCTTACAAACAGCAATAATAGTGTGCTCGGGGTTGCTGTTATTTGTAGGCTCAAGACCTATGCAGCGTATCTTGACTCAAAAGACCTTGTGGCTCCCTGCCACTGCAGATGGGACCGACTGAAGTTTTCAGCAAACCCTGTTTATATTTACACATTCCTCTCTGGTTGAAAATTGCTTCTTTTGTTTTTGTGGGTCCTTTTTGTTTTGTCTTTGTGACTGCAGAGTATTTGAAAAACAAAACAAAATAACCTGAAATGTCAGTTATGTCTGCAGAAGACAACAGTGACCGCCTAGGGTTACTCGAAGCGCTCTCTTTCCTGCAAAGAATGATAAATTTGTATCTGTTTTTTATGGAGGGGAAATCCTCAAGTCCTCCAGGAAACTCTCTACTGTTTAGGCAATTTTTGTTGTTGTTGAGGGAAACAGTAGAGTTTGGGGCATTGCTAAAATGTGTTTGTGTCTTCATAGTCTCCTGAACATCTGTATGCAACGAGTGATTTCCCAACTCTTCCTTCCATCACAGACACAAAAACCTTTCCTACAAGGCTTTACATTGGTATGGAAGTTGTGTGACAGTGTCATGGTCAAATAGCAAGGTTTTGAAGCCATTTTATTTTTCAGACAGCATATAGCAAGCATCTCTTTTCAGTTGCCTCTATGACAGAGATTAGGGACCTCTGAGTAGTCATGAAGTTCAGATCTATCTTTTCATTTTGAGCAGCTAATTTTTGTTTTGACTTCTTATTTTTAAAGTTGACTTGCTATCCAAAAAAAATGAAGTGACAGAAACATGTACTTCTCCCATTATAAAAAAAAAAAATCCAGTAACAAAGAACATCTAAAAGAGATAAATGTGTTTCTACTAAACCTATGACAATTAGTTATGCCAGCAAAATTGAGGTAATTTCTTCATTGTTGGGTTCTCCTCTGTCTGACAGCCTTTCCACTGTTATTCCATCAAAGCCAACAGAAATAATCAGGCTCAGAACACACAAATCAAGGTCTTTCTGACATTCTCACAATGCAAGCAAAGATCTGAAATTGAAATATATTTCAACCCTTTGTTGAAAACAAATGTACCTTAACACAAAGCTTTCAGCTTCTGCCTTCTTTACAAGGAACATTATTTTCATCCTTACTTAATGCTCTTTTGAAAGTTGTTTTACTGTGCTGTCTCCCCTCTTCCTCTTATCCATCTGCAATATGCAAAATGTACTTCCCTTTCCCCTTCTGCCTCTGTTTTACTTTCTTTTCTCTCACAGTGGGTGACTCAGGAGAAAATGAGGAGTGTGTCGTCTGTTCTGCAGAAGAGACATGTACAGGCCAGCATATTCTACTATTTTTCATAACAGCTTGACAATATTGAATCATTGCATCTTACAAGCCACTAGAAGTTGCAAACCTAACCGTGAAACTTCACATTCCCCTTACTGAATTATTTTTTCAAACTGTAATATTCATTTATCAAGATCTTTTTGAATTTCAATCCTGTTCACCAAAGTGCTTGCTCTCCTGCCTGGTCTACAAAATTGGAAGTAGTAAGTACTAAGCATACTCTTCAATGCATTATTCAAGTTATTCTTGAAAGTATTGAATAGTAAAAGGCTCCAGCCCTTGGAAACGTCCATGTCACACATCCTTCTATTCTGATCATGAATTACTGATAACATTCTGAATACTTTTCTCCAACCACTTTTTTACTTCCCTTGATTATTTTTGAGCAACCTGGTCTGGTGGGAGGTGTACCTTCCCCTGGCAGGGGTGATTTAGATGGGTTTAATTTAATTCAGGGGTGAATTAGATGATCTTTAAGGTCCTTTCCAACCCAAACTATTCTATGATATGTTCTATGTAACCTAGATGAGGATGTCATGTGAACTGGTTGCAATATCTTGCCAAATTGAAGAGATATTGCTCTTCCCCTATCTACAAATCTGTTGGAAAAAAATTAAATAAATCTCTTTCCTTCTCTTGGAAGGACATTGCCTTATTTTGGCATAACCTGTCCTTGGGAAATCTGTGCTAATTAATACTTTTGTCCTTATTTTCTTGGTTTTGTTTTGCTGTTGTTGTTTTCTGAGACTTAAAAATGGCTGTTTTGTATCTGCCTGTAAAGCCTTTCATAAGGAAATGAAATTGCCAATTCAAAGCCATTCAGAAATAAATGGAAAGTTTTACGATATGTGAATTGAGCAAATTATGCAAAATAAGCAAGATGGTCTCAATGCACTTTCCAATAGGCAATAGGCAGGCATCACATTTGACCTCCACATGGTGACTTTGTCCTTTCTGAATGACACAATAGAGAAGGGATGGACGGAGTGATATATATATTATATATATTATATATATTTGGAACATGCATATTTCCATTTTGAGCAACCTCAAGTCACTAATGGTCGTATTAAAAGCTGGATGAAGGGGTGAAATGTAAGAATGGGAGATGAGCTGCTTTAAACCAAACCTTGCTTATTTTAAAGTATCTCTCAACACAGAGAACAAGGTCCCTCGGTCATTAGTGAAGTTACTTTGAGTAGATCTAAAGAAGTGTCTAGGAATGGAAGGGAATCCAGGTTATACCACCTGGTGTGTTGCTCCTTCACTGGACAAGGTGTCTCTAAGGATCTTCTTGCTCTCTCACAGGTCATTTTCTCCTGAGATTCTTCCTATAATGCACGATTTGGGGATGAGGAAGCAGAGCAAGTGCTGATGCCAAAAGTCATCCCTTCATCTGTACCTCCTCAGGGCTTAAATATTTGTTAAAGCAGACTGCACATAATAATTTAGTATTTACCAAAAGACAAAAATTCCTCATGGCTTGATGTTATTTGATTTTATTTGGCTTTCAAATTGAAGCCCATGGTTTGAAGATGCACTGCATGGGAAGGATTTCAAAGCCCTGCAGCCTTCCCATCCCTCTGCTCTGGTAAAATTGCTGACTTTGGTGAAAGCCAAGTTGGGTGTCCTCTGAGTGTGTTTGAATGCCATTTTGTATTTGATCCACTCAATTAACTCACTGAAAAATATATACATTAAATACAAATAAGAAATTGGATTAGGTCTCATCATTGGATGAGGTCTTTCATCCCTAGTCAAGGTTAATTTTTAGAGTAGATGGACCGAAAATGGAAAAAGGCATGGCCGCTTATTGTCAAACCATCCCTGCCAGTGACATCTTGATGATTTGCTGTCCCCTCCAAACCAGACCTGACAAAGCTGATACCACAACACACATTACACAGGGGTACTGTGGCAGGTCACAGACAGTGTAATCTGTATTTTGTACACCTGAAGAGGGACATAGCTTGCTTACATGCATCAGAGCCAGCAGAATTTTTGCATTTTTGTTATACAGCAAAGTGCTCCCTTCTGCAGGTCACTGCAAGCGTATTTCTGACTTGAAGAGAACTAATCATAGTACTAAATACTCCCCTTGGTAGCGAGTGAGCATAGCTCATTTATTTGATTTAACAGAAATAAAATAAACATAATATTTTCCTTCTGGAAATAAATGGGAATAGCGTCTTAGAAAATTAATCTAGAATAGATGTTTAAGTCATGAAAAATACCTTTCCTTTTTGTTATTTCAAACCATAATCATTTGTATTCATTTTTGGCTCCTTCAACAGCAGCTAGTGGCGATGAAGTAACCGTAAAAGCATAAATCACTGAATTGGAGTTTAGTGAGTTTTGTAATATTGTGACCTATATATTCCTATTAGGTTACTTGCTACACTTGCATGGTTCCAAGTTGAAAAAAATGTGTGTTTCTTTAGGAGCACATATCCAGGCAGTTGGAAAAAAGCATACAGAGAATAATAATAAAGAAGTATGCAGCCGAACATGGAAAGACAAGGCTGTGAGTTACTGCAGTTGTACTTTTTCTCCAAATACATCTGTTTATCATAAATTCTTATGTCTGTGCAAGTGTATTAAAAGATATTCAGTGATGTAGTAGTTACTGGAATCATTACAAAACCAACAAACCTGAGGAGAAAGCCAGTTTTTCAACATTTTATTTACTATACAGGACAAGCAATAGAACATACTTGTAAAATTTTGAAACTTCGCAGTTACACTCCCCAAGCACTCTGTAAGAAAAGCCGAGTTTTGCAGCAGGTTTCAATTACGTCCGTGGTGGATTTCAGGACTGTTACATCAGCTCCTATATGCTGGTCAGATTGAGAGGCTAATTAGGGTGGATGAACTGTGTAAATAGGTGGTTGTGGTTCTTCTCTGGGTTATTTCAGCTCCATTTTCTTCTGCTAACACTCAGGCTTTTCAAGCAGAAGTCAGTGCTTTCAAAATAGCCTTGTAATGAACTGTAGGCAGAGTTTTGCTGGTTCAGAAATCAGGCTGGTGATGAAATCCCCTTCCCTAGCAATCCAGGAGTCTATGAACATGTGGGCTATGTGTGTGGCTTGTCTAATCAGATTTATTTTAAATACTTACCTTATGCAAGCACAATTTCTATTCCATTATTCAACAGACAAAGTACGATATTAGCAACACAAACATTTTCCCAGTTTGATCATTAATAATCAGACTGTGGTGCTTGAAGAATGTGTCTTAAATGGAAGGACGAGTAGACTTCACAAAAGATTAAGTGATTTGTTATTTGGTGATGTTTTATAAGCAAACTGAGCATTGGGATGAAAAAAAATAGCCATAGACTAAATATGGCCTCTGTGAGCTTTTAAAAGCCCCACTACAGAGTCCTGCCAGTCCATTAGGAAGACAACTGCAAAATCAGCAAGCCAAACGCCATCGTCAATTGCTTGTCTAGACATAATCCTCCCACCTCCTTCTCAGTCCTCATCTCTCTCCATTCCTGAAATGCCTCGGCAGTGACTGCCTGTGCATCCTCACAGGCGAGCAAGGAATCCCCATGTGGCAGCCCAGACACTCTGGCCATTTATTTCTTCACGCCATTTGACTCAGGTAACGAGTTTCCACAGCGGCCAGAGGAAAGTGAGGAGAACTGAAACAAGTGCTGCCGGTGGGAATAGATGAATGCGGGGTTGGAGGTATTTTGGGCAGATCTAAGGGGGCTGGTGTCTGTATGGCCATGGCGTGGGGTGCCTCTGAGGATGGTGAGCTTGCTGAGCCACCCAAGAAGGGACCTGTCATTGCTTCATTGGTGCCCACCAATGGAGGAGGGATGTCTCCTCATGTGGGAATTGCAAAATACCTCCTAGGAGAAGGTGCAGGCAGCTGTGGGGAGACATTTTGGTTCTACCCCCTTTTCCTGGCCCTCCTCTCTGCCTCTTCCCCTCCGCTCTTGGCAAACTCGGAGGCGAGGAGCTGCAACCCAATGCTGCCGATCAGGTGCCGGGTACCCACAGAGCCGTCGAAGGGCTCCAGTCATCTGAGGACTGCAGAGATCTGGTGAAACGCAGGATAAATTCCCATCCTGTCATTGCATGGTTGGCCAATGACTTAAGAAGAAATTTAGTTCAATTTCCTTTCTGAGAGAAAACATTGTTTTGAAGTGAGTCTGTATGTTTCACAGATGTGTCAATATACTGGCTGACACAGCTCCTATATTCCAGAAAATAAATATATTATTTCTTCTTCATAGGAAGTCAAAGAAAGAAGGGAATGGGCTGAAATCACATGCCAGTATATTTGTTATTTCCAAGCTCCTAATTGAGAAAAACAGAATTGCACAATATTTTGTGCGATTTCATCCATGATTGTTCTCCAAGGGATCAAACATTACAAGAGACACTCATGTGGACAGCTGGGCAAATATCTCCTTAAAAATTCCAGTAGGATGAAGAACAAGATTTTCTGGAAATCACTCAGTGCAAAATTCTGTCCAAATTCAATTTGAACAAAAAGGCATAGCCACAAATGAAACACGTGGCCAGTTTATAGGCTTCGGGGGCATGTACTGCTTAGTTAAACCTCTGCTGTCAGGTGGAAATAACTCCTGTACTGTTAAAAGCTATAAGCATCAACACCTATAGCTCTTCAGTGCTTCTTGTGGTTGGGGCATGGCCCTCTTTAGTTTAGCTGTGAAGAGCTATCTGACAAGTTCTGTTTCTCTGGAAAAGCTGAACATCCACAGTTTCCACAGCAATATTCATGGCATATTCATGGCAGCTAGGGAAATTCTTAAAAATTCCAAAAATTCCAAATTTTTCCAAGAATTCCAAAAATTCTTAATTTCCTTTGAATGCAGTGAGCTCTGATATGGGCATGGAGGATATTGGGTTAATGGCCATGTTTTTTTCATACTGCAGTTCAGTGCCCTGATGAAACATATAGCTCTTCAGTACTTAAACTTAGGGAATCCAAGATAGTTCACTACTCAGTGGTGCATTTGTCAAGACAGTGTTTTGCTTGTGATATCTGTGTGCCATGCATGTATCTGAAGGGCTGGGTGGCTAATTTCATGATTGTACAAGACACAGGAAGAGGAGCACATGTTCCAAGCCAGAGGAAAAAAAGGTAGACTACTGATCCCAGAAATACAGCAGTATTAGTATAGTCTAGGATGACTTGACTGGGTCCGAAATCACCTTCAGTCCTGGCAATGATGCTGCAATCGCAGAGGAATTTATAAACAGAAGTCGTTTTATGTCACCAGACCGAGCGAGACCTGCAACACACGTTTTGGCTGAAACCAGCACCATAAAATTCCTGCTGTGGGACTGTTCGCCCACGTAATGTTAGGACAATAGTTACAGACCATAAAGACCAGTCAGGCTCTCCTTCTGCCCATCATCCTGGCCAAAACAGGATAATGCTCTGCAGTGGGTTTTGAAAGCTTTCCATTTCTTCAGCAGGAGGATTACTGGGACAATATCCCACCACCTGAGGGACTGCACCAGGAGGAGTTTCACCCATCCCATCTGCAGAGCGGTTTCCCCAGCAGCATACACAGAGGAGGGGAGCTATGTCCCAAATCTCAGACATGCATAATCAAGGGACACTACCATCTGGCTCGTATTTCTGCTACTACAACACTTTAAAAGCCTGTATCTGAGTCACTCGTCTCTGCGCTGTGTTCAGATGCCCCTAGGCTTTGCTGCTTTCCAAATCTTTTTTTTTCTGAGTTCATGCCTCTGGGATTTCACCTTGTGTTAACTTTGGCTTTTAAGGCTGAATGCAGGTTTTGATCTCACAATCTGTTTTGCAGATTTCATGGCTGTAAGGTGGAGAGCTGTTCTCTCAGCAGTCCAGCTCTGCATAAATCCTACAGGTCAGTCCTTAATGACTAGACAAGTTTACAAATCAAGGATCACTGCTCATCCACAGTCTTTTAGCAGCTAACACATTCTCCCACATGCATGAGGGAATCCAGCAAAGTATAGTAAGCAAAAGAGTCAAATGAGGGGAAGAAAAATCTGCAATACTATAACTAAAGCAGCCAAAGAAAACAGAATTATGGAACAGCAGTTATTTAAAGACAAAAGCTCTTACACACAAAAATATTAAAGTATGTATTAGCCTGATTTCTAAATGCAGTGTGACCTGCGCAGCCATAGTGCCTTTCTATCTTTAACCTCCTTTCAAACCAATTCTGGCACACACAAACCCTTGCCAATTTTGGTTAGACGTGTCTGCAGGTAGCAATTTCATAGATACCACATGCTTACAAGGTCAGCAGGCATGTAGAGGAGAAAAATTCAAATAAAAGACATCATGAAAGGAAAAAGAGGGAAATCTCCATCATTACCAGCTCTGTGTTGCAACAGCCAGCATGTGCATGGCACCAGGCAGCAGAGCTGGTGAGGTGACACAGGCCGGTATAGGTGACATGGGAAGGAAATGGAGATATTGTGGGGAAAGGCTGGGAGCCTTGGGAAAGACATGAAGGTATTCCTTTCCCCTTTTTTTATTTTAGAGTTGTAGGTCTCTTCCCTCTTAGGCTTTCTGTTTTTTCTTTTTTGAAACTAATGACTTATGAATTCAATTGTATATGGGATAGGCAGTAAGCATAGTCATTAAAATAAAATAATAATATAAAAAGAACAGAGAATGCAGAGGCAGTTGTTGGGGTTATTGTCATAGGAGGCAGAAGGTCACCAAACAGAAAAATCCCACAAGAAACCAGACTTCATTGGTTCTCCTGACACCAGGACCAGCTGGGTTCTTTCTGGGATCTTTTCCCCTCCTATTACTTTTCAGCAGTCCTAAGTCACAAAGTTTAGGGCATTGCTTGAATTTTTGCGCCATTCAGCATATGCAAGCAGGAGGCTATCTTTTACACGAGGGTGTCAGTGGAAAATAAAATTAAAAAAAAGGCTGCTCGAGGCATCATTATCTTGCAGTGTGGGTAGTCATGTGCACCCCATAGAGTGAGGGAAAAAATGTTACCAAACCAGAACCCCAACCCTACCCCCCAGGTGACAGGGAAGTTGACAGCCTGGGGGAGGACCTGCACCTCTTCTGAGGAGCACTTTCATCTGTTGGTTCCACAGGCAGTCCTGAGCTTACCTTCTCTTAAACCTACCGCAAAAATTAACCCTGAATGACAGCATTTGTGGGGCGGTGTTTACAGGGGATGCTCACAGAAGTTTTAAAGAAGCAATATGTAAAAGAAGATTTAGGTTTGCCCAGCTGACCCACAGTGAGGTGGACATGGCTATAAGTTCAAGGGAAGTTTGCTCTCAGGGATATCCCGTATGATGGTATCAGACTTGTTCCTCTCATCTGGCAGGTGCCAGGTATGCTCAGCTGAACTTGCAGGAGTTACTCAACTTTCTCCTGGGGTCCCCAAACCCTTATCCTTCAGCGACCCAGCAAAAAAGTAAGTCCAGCATTACCTCGGGCTACCTCATTGTGTAATTTCAAACATCTATTCCCTCAGGCACAGACGATCGCAGCAGATCCAATTTACAGGAGCTGTCGTCTCATGCACTGGAGCATCATGCTGGGCATCATGCTGGGCATCTGGTCCCCATGGTTCCTGCCCTGCTAACGCCGCCGATATTTCTGCCTGTGTGGTGACCTGTAGCTGTGGCAGCTGGGCTCCCGTTCCCCATGTGCCCCTGTCACATCAGCAGTAGCACCAGGGCGAGTTTGTCTCATCCCAGCAGGCAGGAGGAACAGTTATATCCCTCCGAGATTTTAACAAAAAGACTCTCCGGTTCACAGTTTGCCTCCATAAAGGGAAAAGAGAGATTATTACAATATTATGTGTTTCATCTCAGGGCCACCTAATCTTTGACAGCTCCTTCTGGGACCTGTGTGAGCCGGACACCGCATGCCCGAAGACAGGCTGAACTGCACAGGAGGGGAGGGCCTGATCTCGACTGCTTCAGTAGCTGGCCCTCATTTTTCAATGTAGATGTGACCTCATTTACAGGAACAAGAAGCAGTGCTGTGGCTGTAAATATTTACTCTGCAATAAAGCCTAACGAGCCCTTCTTTCCCCGGCATTTCAAGGTGATCAGTAAGAAAAAGACATTGCTGTCCAGCCGCTCCTATCTGTCAAACTGCTCTCAGATATGCAAAAGTCAGTGGTTTCTGCTTCTTTGCAGAGAAAAGAATAATTATTGTTTCTGACTAAGCTCAGAAGATTTTGTCATGTCTGATTTTGCTGGAGGCTCCAGCCCTTCACGCCAGGTTATGGTATCACACAGTAAGAACAGCTAAACAGTCCCAGATGGCCCGGTTGGTTTGCCCTAGCCTCCTAGGCTTTTCGCAGCGCTGTCACATACCCTGTTAATCTTGGACGGCCGAGACGTTGCTTTTCGGAGCCAGGTTTGTCAACAGCCGAGGTGGATTCTCCAGGGCTCCGTTCTGGGACTCGGCGCGCTTTGACTTGGCGCGTGTTTAAAGTACACTCCGGTTTTGAATAAATCATATCCCCATGTACTACCATAAAGGAATGTGGATGATACTTTTGTGGTTATCCACAACATCGCTGTGGAGAATTTGGGAAGAAAAACAAATAGCACCCTTCCAGATATTTTGAAACGCTACCTCCAACTGCGAGGCAGAAAAAGCTTGAAGAGAAATTGAGCTGTCATGAGTTGTTTGGACTAATAACCGCTGGTAGAAGAATAAGCTAGCTTCTAAAAATATCGTTCATCTGAGACCTCTGTGGCTGACTTTTTTACTGATCCACACAGTAATGTACACACTATAAAGAAAGGCTAGATAGACATTCACTGATTTGATAGGTAGCTAGCAAGCTCTAAAATACAATTTCATTGCAGAGCTTTTGACCTGCATAAACTGAAAGACATGGCAAAGCTCCTACTGAGTGCTATGGAGAAGCATCATCTATCATTTTTTAAGGTGGCTCATTTTATTGGTAACAACTCCATCTGCAGTCTCAATCAAAATTTTATACCTGCAAAGACCAAGCTGAAAGGATTTGAAAAGAGTTCTCAGCATGGTGTAGTATAACAAATTTGCTAGATTTATTGTGGTGCCGGGTTTGGGATTTGCTATTCAAGAATTCCTTCATCAGGATGCAATAGATACTTTGACAGCTTGTTCAAATGTAAAATCTGGCCTTCATTACGTGCAAGTTCTATCTCATATTAAGCTGAAATAGGAAGACACCATTCTTGTAGCTCAGCTTGGGGCATTATGACTGCATCCTGCCACTGATCTATATCTGGGGCTCCAAGCTATGCCATTGAGCGTTCTGAAAAAGTATCAATGGCAGGATATAGCCCTTTGTTCTTTCATGTTATAATCACGAGGAAAGTGAGTGGGATCTGGCTCCCATATCTGGCTCAGCCCAGGCTGAGCTGGCCTGCAGATATTAACTTTATGAGAATGGCTTGCATCCCTCAATGAGAAATGCCTTTGGAAAAACAGGCCGTCATCTGATAGCTTCCAAGCTCTGATATTGCCAAGTAGCAACTACTTTCTCATCATCTGTGCATACCAAACATTGTAGAGCTTTGGTGGTGGTTTGTATTTAATAACAGTGCGCTCTTGGGTCTCTCTGGCAACACTTCTTGACCTACTTCCGCTCATTACATTTTGATCCCTCATCAAACAGGCAAGGTGTGATTTCCCCGGCTGCTCTCGCACACTGTGTTAGCCCTGTGCGTGCACGCTTGGCTGGAGAGCAGCAGAGATGTGTCCTGGGAAACGCTGAGGTGTGCTGGAGGGGTTTGGTTTGAAGGTCACACTGGTTGTCACTGCCATGCTCTCCCTGGAAGGACTTGGGTTGATCAGCCCAAGGCTGTGTGAAAGTAAAGAGATCTGTTCGTCCTCATCCTCATCCTCAGGATTCATTTCTCTTCTCACAAGGAGAGGACCAGGCGTGGAGATGCTGAGGTGAGGCCCCCAATTATGTGCTGGGAATGCAGCCTCCTCCCTCCAGGAGGGAAGAGCAGCTCTGCACAATGGCCCAGTACGGGGGGCAAGGGCCAGCCAGGGATGTCCGTGCCACATCATCACGCTGTCCATGGCTTCAGTGACCAAAAGCAATCAGACTCCGTTTCTGCATGTGTATGAGTGAGCCCCTTTTCCAGCCTAGCCCCAGGCAGAAATATGAGACTGGAGTTTGGGCTGGGCTGGGTGATGATGCCTGTCCATCCTCTTCTCCCTGAACAGGAGGGAGGGGAGAGCTCCGAGCATGTCCCGTTGACTGTCCAGAGTTGCCTGGCTGCTCAGGACTCCTCGGGGTCCCTAAATCCCCAGTATCCTTGCAGGTTCTGAGGCCACGTGCTACACGAAGGACGGTGGCGGACATGCTCTGGGTGGTGCTGAGGGAAGGGCCTGCTCTCCAGTGTCATCTCTGGCACAGGGTAGGGCTAGAAACAATTCGAACCTGAAATCTGTAAAATGTTTGTTATAGCTAGATGACAAAACATCAGCTCAGCAAAGCAGAACACGACTTGCTGCCCAAGCCATCCCTGTAGAAGTAAATTTTGTCAATAATGAGCTAAAGAGAGGCAGCAGCCTTGCAGTAAATGATCAAAACCTATTTGATGGAGTTTCAAGCACAACCCACTTGATGTTTAGCATTTAATGCCAACCAGAGGCCCATTGAAGCTCTTAAAGTACTTGAGTAAGAATATTATTTGGGAATTTAAGCCAAGAAACACGGACCAATTCCTTTGTCTAAATATTTTCCTTGCAGAAATTTATTTCCATTCAGAGCACTCTTGTGAACATTATTTAGGCATTGTATCTATTCTTAAAAATGTCTCCTCTGTAATTTTGCAGTCTTTGGGCGTAATTTAATATTGAATACTGTTAACACACCAGGTTTAAAATAAAACTCCTTTTTTTTTAAAACTAGCCCTTGCCACCAATGGAAGGTATATAAACGAAGCCTTATTCATTCAGGATACATGCAGGAACTCATAACTCTTTGTATATGCATATCATTTTATTAGGAGATTCATGATATCCATCTAAGCCAAACCAGTAGTCAGTTTTACAATGAGGTATTAGTGAAAGGAGGATAATTTCACCGATGATTTTAATGGGTAAATATTTTCCAATCAATGAAACATTGCAACTGATTTCTGAATTATAAATTTAAACCTCTCTTTTCTATGTATATATATGACATTAACAGGTATGAATAACAATGCAGTAAAGAATGATTGAGAGCAAAAGGTCTTTAAACACAACATTTTATAATGCCCCAATGAATTTGTAGGATCAGACTTTTACCGTACCACTCTAGTGATTTCTCACACAGACTTTGATTCCTGATAACGTATGACTGAGCAAGCTACCAACTCCCAGCTAATTGACACTAATGTAGTGGTCATGGCTGACTGTTCATATACCTACCGTCAAACATTGTGCAGTTTAAAAATACTTTAAAGGGAAAAGATCTTCGTGCAAACCTTTAAAAACAGTCTGTTTCACTGTCAGTCACAGCCCTCTTGCATATAACATTTACATTCACTGTCAAGGTGGCAGCGGTAACGTGCTGCCCATAACATGTAGGACGCAGGTTCAAAGCTGCCTGTGTTGCGGTTTGGCACATATAAGTCCCAAAACCCACTGGAGAGAGCAAGGAAAAGAGCACACGTGGAGCTCAGTCAGGATCACCAGTTGCCATCGACTCTTGCGTGTTCATTACCAACAACCCCAGATCTTCAGTTACAGTACAGTTAATGGGATTTCCCTTAGCCCTTTCTTTTGATCTGCTTGGAAAGAAAAACACGCTGATCCCAAGAGATGAAGGAGGCGAGTCCCCAGCAGCACCAGCAGCTTGGCTGGGAGCTCTGCAAGCCTGTAGGACTCAGCAGAGAGCCCCTCGCATGTCCTGCAGCTCACACTCCTTTCAAGCTCTTCCCTCCTGGCTCATCGAAGGGACCTCTGGGCAGATGGGGAACATTTTGAAATCTGAACATTAAGAGGCAGCTGAGGGGTTCAGCAGAGGACACAAGCCTGATCAGTGGAACACCATCACAGCGAGCTTCTTCCCCTTGAAAATTTCCTCAAATAAGTAAAGATGCAAAATGACTGTCTCCTGCTGGCTCCAGCCGTCTCTGCGTAGGAGCACAGCTCTGAATTCAGTTTCCACAAGGGAGATTTCTGCTTCTTTTATTTGGACAGTGGTTAAAGACAATGTTTGGGTTTTCTGTATTTGTCCTGCCTGCAGCAACGCCTCCCCAGCATGTCCCACGCTGCTGCTGCTGCATGATGGAAAGGCCAAACACAGGCTTTTGATTTGGACTGCTCGTGGGTTTGGAGGCATGAAGCCTCATCATAGCTGATGCTGGGATTCGAAGCTCTCCTATGTTGCACATGCTATAAACCAGCCAGCAATTTCAAAAACATTTTTATTGCTGTTAATTACCCTTCAGGGAGACTGTAAAGCAGACTCTTCATGGAAATCTCCAGGCTGCCTAGAGGAAACATGCGAGAGTGATTAGCCACGTTTGCTGAGCAGCGTCACAGCGATTACCTCTATGTCCCCATGCCCAGCTTGTGCCTGTCTGCCTGGGGGATGTTTACAGCTCACCTCTCTCAGCTATTCTGAATGCTGATGCCTGTTCAGGAGGCATTCGTGATTTTGTCTTTTCTTTAGTGACCTGAAAATGAAGCATATGAAGCAGGAGGTCTGGCTAAGCTGCCCGTGGTTGCCACCAAGCCCTGGTGAAGTTGATTGCTTTGGGTATGGTACGCCTTTTGGCTTTCATGGGCACTCAGGGGCATGGCTGAAAATTTCAGCGAATTGCCGAAACGTGGTGACAGGGCTGCACGCCTCGCCCAGCCACACGTTGCTTCCTCCACTCTTTGACTTGGCTGTGGAGCAAATGCTGAAGAAATGAAACGCTGGTCCCTGCCTCCACCCATGGAAACCTGGATCTGCTCCTGGCCCCGGCCCAGAAGAGTCACGCGGGGCTGGTGGTGCAAATAGCACCTCATCTTGTGGATTTGAACGTTACAGAGCAAATTAAGGATAAAGCATTTTCTTTAAGCTTAAAATGACAAGATTTTGCTGAGCTTGAGTCACACTTGAGCTATTTTAAGACTATCTTAGAACGTTTCATTGTATTTTTCAAGAGTAATAAGCAAGGATGAGCCAGATAAAAAGCTGTGACCCAAAGAGTGCTGAGCTTGGATGGGGGTCAATAGAAACCTACACCCCCATTTTCCAGTTTGGCACACCCTGCTGTAGCAGACAGTCTCCAGAGGCACAGCAGTTGTAGGGGACTCTTGGAAACTATCTTGTACTCAAGTGCTATTTGTTCTCGAGGTTTTCCTACCACAGCTTCACTCCTTTAGAAACTCGTCAAAGCGCAGTTTGAAGTGCAGCTTGACCAGGGCATGCTTGATTTTTAAAGAAACAAGGCTCAGGAGGCTGAAGATCTGGTAGATCTCTGCCAGAATTAATTGCAAAGAGGTGTGAAAAGCAATAATTTTGATTCAATGTTCTATATACAAAACCCTTTTTGTCTTGGGGGGAGGGGGGGGGGGGGCTTGAACCCAACCAGTTTTCTCTTTGATGGAGCCAAAAATTTCAGCATGAAACTGTCTCTGGAAGGACTTGCATGTTTGAGCTGCTGTGATCATGTGAAGAAACTTTGCCTGTAACCACAGAAACTAAAAAATCTGAATACATTTTCTGAGCTTAAGCTTTAATACCATCAGGAAATGTCCTCTTTTGCTAGACCTGGGTGCTTGCTCCTTCCCAGCTGTGCCATTCCTGAAACTGTGAGTGCTGATCCCCAAGGGAAGAGGTAACCAGCGGGTGCCTGGTGATGTCCACCTTGGTTAGGGCTTGATGCCTACAAGGTTCTTAACATCACCCGCTCCCCTTGCTGCCTGCTGCTTCTCAGAGTTGCTGCCTGAAAGTCTTGCTGAAGTTGGAAGGACACAGGCACACAGAGGCACACACACATATCTCACTGCCAACGCATCACCGAAAGGACCTTCAGAGCAGGGACTCTTGGGGGCCAGAGGCAGAAGAGCTGGAGTTCAGTCAAGGAAAAAGCAGCCTCATGCCCTTGGCTCAGTCACTTCAACCAGTGTTCCTGTGTGCCCTGCCCCTGAAGTGGGAGTGCCATAACTAACCCACCCACAGGGTTATTTTTTTCTCCTGATAACCTTCCAGGCCTTCGCTCTGAAGCCACAAAATGCTTTCAAGCAGTGCTGAACACAAGGGAAGCGAGTGTCTGCTGCCAGCACTTGCCTTTTCGTGACAAGCTTTCTCGACACGCAGAGGACACATCAGGTGCAAAGCTGCACCTCCTTGTGTTTGCAAACGTTTTTCTGGGCTCTATGAAGTGCAATGACAGATGTGCTAAAAGAAGTTAATTTAAATGGTTGCCAGGAGGCAACTCCAGACAAGCCCAGCTCATGACGAGTCTCGACCCAGATTATTGATTTATTCTTTGTGTGGTACACATCTTCACGTTTCAAAGGCCAGGAAAGTTTTTGCAGCAGTGCCAAAATATGAGCAAATAACACAAAAATTAAACACCCACAAGGCAGAGGTACTGTATAGGAGAATCACACCCTCAGGAGGTGATCTGGCTTCAGGTCCTGCCCAGCAGGGGTTGCTAGCCCAGGGCGCCCAGTGGGATAACCCTCCTTTGGGTAAAATGCTGGATTGTTACCCAGTCTCTCCAAGGTTTCATACTTACTAGAAGCCTTTTTCAAAGCCCAGTAAAATTCCACTTTGTCCCAGTGAGGTTTTTGGATCAGGCTCTTCAATGTCAGTGAGCACGGATGAGATAATTTTCAACAAAAGCACAGGAGAGGAACAAGTGTCTGTATCTCATTTTTCCATTACATTTATATATATGCAGATATATATTGTCCAGGGCACGAACCCTCCCAAGTCACTATGCTTCATTTCTGGAAAACAGTGAAGATGCGAGGCACACCAGTCACAGAGTCAGGTCAGACAGGTACCTTTCCCACAAGTAGCATCTTTCCCACTTCATTATCAGCCACCCGGGTGAGCTGGTTGTGCACAAATCTCATCTTTTCCGAGTGGGTAGACAAGGTCCAAGCCGTAGAGTCTTAAGCGGTAAAACATGAACTGCAATTTGAGATCAGTCCTTCCAACCCTCAGTGCTAAAATATGGCTGAAATCCTGACTTTATGGTAATAAATGGCAAGAAGTCCCTGTACACAAGAGATGACAGGTTGTAATTTTAAAAGCCTAGCAGTGCAATGATAAACAGAATAGAAAATATGATTGCTGTCATTCCAGCACAGGATAATAAACCCTTTATGGATGCGGTAAATTCAATCCCCAAATGATGCAATAACTTAAACAATAATTCACAACAGCCAGCAAAATCAGACAAAGTTCCCACTGACTTCAGCGAGGGCAGGATTGGTCCCATAGGAGGCTCTGGCCTGCTTTGGCCAACAGTTTATGGTATTTAACCTTATGGTTTCCAGCAAAGAGAGCCATGCACGCCGCCTCTTACCTCACTGTCTCACTGAAAACATCTGCCGAAGAAAGCATAGGAGGAAGGGATGGGATCCAGTTTGCCTAATTTAGGTAGCACGCTCGCACATGCGTTTTAGGTGCCAAAAAGACCTATTCTCCAGCTGCAAGTGCCAAAGTGCCCTGTGAGGTTAAAGGTGGCTTTTCAGGTGTGTCCACACAGAGGCCCTGTCTGCCAAGATGCACGGGTCTACAACGTGGAGCCGAGGGTGCAGGCCCTAGCCCCCAGTAGAGGTGATAGCTGGGCATCACCTGCTCCTGGATGCTCCCATTCCTAAACAACCTTTTTTTCACTCTGTCTGATTTTGATGTTCAACCTCACAAGCCCCAGGCCCAGAAGAGGAATACCCGCTTTGGAGGGACTGACCCTTCAGTGGCATTGCAGAAATACAGCCTGAACTGCAGGTTGTGATCAGTCCTTCTGCTTGTCCGTGCGAAAAGTAAAGGTGAAATCCCGACTCTTGCAGTGGAGGGCAAACAACTCTGCAACAGATGGGATGCCTAGAGCTGCACGACACAGGGATAAACAGGAGAAAATGCTGATCATTCAAGGCCGGGGCAATAAACTTTTTATGGATGTGGCGAATGCAGTCCCAGCAATTTAATAATTTATGTCTTCAGCAGCCATGCAAACTTGCTTGAGCTGATCATGAAACTGTATCCTACAAACTGGCGAATGGCTATAATCTTACCAAAAGTACCAAAATAGCTGACTAGAGAAGATATCAGCTCTCTAAAACCGTTGTTTGATTTACGCTCACACAAACTGTCCTGGGTGAAGGACTGGGATGCTGAAGACTGAGGTATCACATACCACACTGGATATGGGGGCATGGACTATTGGGAATGAAGGGTGGAGACAGTTATTTTGGAAGTCACATTTCTATCCCGTTTGGAAAAAATCATATTTAAGTACAGACATCATTTAAAATTTTTCTGCAACAGGGTCTTTCCTGTCTCCTGCACAGTTTAATTGCTGGCTGCATGCAGAGAAGACCTCAGAAATGAAGAAAAAAAAATCCCAGACAGAAAAACTTCATTTTTTCCTTCCAGTCCTGTTCTTCTTTGCTGACTGCTTCTTCCACACGAAGAGAAGAGCTTGGCCAAGGGGGAAGGCCTCAGACTCAGAGGCCCTTCGCCACCATCCAGGCACGTACAGGCAGCCTCCTCCCAGCCCAAGGAGAGGGAGCCAAGCCCCACTATCACCATTGGTATAGCTAATCAGGGGACAAAAAGAAACAAAAGCCATTGCTGAGGGTTTAAAGAGGGGAGTAGCCCTGCCCAGGAGCAGCCACCAGACCTCTTTCCCCTTTCTTTTGGGGCCGAGTCGAGGCAGAACCAAAGGGATATTCTCACCCGGCCGTGAGGCAGGAGGCCGTGAAGATAAGCTGCCCCTCACGCGCGGCCGGGGTGAAGCCAGTGGGAATGCTGCCATCGCTGTCCACAGAGCTGTGACTTCACCCCGTAACTATTAGCGTTTTCTCTCCTCTCAGGACCATAACAGATACTAGAAAACCACAGCTATCAGGGAGCCGAAGATAAATACTCTGCACCACAGACCCAGTGCCTTTGCCAAGAGGGGCAATATGAAAATAAGAGCACAGGCCAAAGAGCCACAAGCATGCAGCAAAACAAAGCACAATTAGGACAAGAGACAATAAAAAAAAAAAAAAGCAGATTCTGTCCTTAGTAGGAAATAATATTGTGTTTTGCAAAAATAATCAGCTCACAAACAGAGCTTAAGGTACATCATGAGCTTGGTTTTCCTACAGCTTTAAACAGGGTCGTTCAGTGGTACGCTGCCTTTCGGCCCAAGCAGAGCTGATTTTGCAACAGTGAGATGAACAGAACGGTCTTTCATGACAAAAGGCCATTTTTTGCTAAGTTAAGCTTAAACTCAAACCAGCCAGTCCTTTACCTCCTCAGGGAGCAGAGGAGTGAGATGTTGGTGTGTGGAACGGGACCGGTGAGACTGAGATGCTCCCATTACCTTTGGGCTTCCTCCAGTCCAAGACAGAGGATGCACCAGATCCAGTTTTCACAATGGGGCAGGGAGAACACGCGCATTGGCTAAAACTTCTCTTTCCTGTTTTTACATCCACGTGGCACCACTTCACTTGGACTCACCGAGAGGTCTCGGCTCCAGTATTCCTCCACACGGCTCTGCAAGGCGCCTGTGGTGGTGCTGCGTGCGTGACACGGTCGTGAAGGCACCTTCCATGGATGACCCTTGCAGGCTGCTCGCTTGGGCTTTATCTGAGAATGAGCTACATGTTTTAAGGCAGGTGAGCGGTGACTGGTGCTGAGGAAATGCCGGGCAGTTATCACCTTGTCATAACCTGGACTGCTGCCTGTTTCACTTCAATGTGATAAGGGGAAAGGTCACTTTAGTGAGTACAAATGAAACCAAACAGGGAAATAAAGCTGACGGTAACAGTAATGCTAAGTACAAATTTGGAAGGATGTTTTTTTTTTTAGACACTTCTTAGCCCGGAGGGAATCAGCTGTGTTGCATATTTTTAAAAAAAGGGCTCAGACTTGAAACCTGCCAAATGACCCAAAAGTCATGCAGATGGAGGGGAACACAGTCTACTGCAGCTGCCAACCCACAGGTATGGAGGGAATTTTGCTAAGTATTGCATCTGGTAACTGAACAAGGGAAAGACAAACACAATTTTTCACAGAAGACAGCTTAGTCCTGATAAAATCTGCCGAAGATTAATGACCTTTCTCAATACAATTGCTGAAGATACAAATGCATTTACATGCTGCAGTCAAGCATGTCCTTATTTTCTGTGTTTCTTTTAGACTTGGTGTACATATGAAGGCAGCCTGAGGACTCTCTCCTGACCAACCTCCAGGATCTCCCACAGGTAAGAGCCCGGCACTGTGCCCTCTTGCAAGGTTGCAGTTTCCTGCCGAGCCCTGAAGGAAACCACCTGAGCCAGTCAAGGGGGTGCAGGCAGCACGGAGTCCTTACTCCTGTAGCCATTGCATCTCTCATCCAGAGGGGAATTCATCTACACGGAAATGATTAACATCTTTGAACTGGTTTGAATCTGTGTTTTCCTTAGAGGTATTATCTCTGCTGGGAACAAGGAGATCTCACGGAAACCTTTGGGAAGCCTCGCTTCTGTCCTGCAGTAGAACAAAGAACAAAGAATTTGAAAAGCAGAAAAAGCACTCTCAGCATTGATCAAGTGACTTAAATTTCAGTGACCACCAGCAATGAGCCTAGAGCAGTTGCCTGTCTGCAACGCAGGGCATCCATTTCCCTGGCTGCTCTCACAGGACCTGTATTTGGGGTGTCCAAAGGTGGCCTGGAGGTACTCTGGCAGAGGAAAGAAAAGAGACCAGAAATTATTCCCAAAGCCAGTCCTTCTCAAGCCTGTGAAGAAATCTAGTATGCACCAGGAACCAGGGTATTGAGTAGGAAGAGCAGATCCTGATGTGCCCAGAGTGGATATTAGACAGCAGCGGTGTGCCCAGGATGGGCATCAGACAACCCCTCACAGCAGCGATGATCCTGGCACAGGGAGGAAGGGGAGAGGTTTTCAAGGAGCATTTTTCCCCCTCAGACCTAAAGTTTTTTGTGAGCTTTGTCCATGACTGAAGTGCCTCTGGTTCAGAAACCCCTTTGCATCACCCATATTCCCTGAACTGTCACAGTGTTTCAAAGAATGAGTGGAGCAATAGCTTTCATACAGGGCAGTAATTTGAAAATAATCATATGAAAAATACCCAGAAAAGTGGTTTGAAGCTTTGAAGTGATTGGCAGGCTGAAGAACTCTCCCACTTGGGAAAGCTGGCAAGAGCCCCTGGCAATGAAATGCCCTCTCGCAAGGGAAGGGGGGCTGAAAGGACTTCTGAACCAGGGGAGAGGGTCTCGTACTGGGGCTCTGCGAAAGGCCTACTGGAAATAACACGGACAAGAGGGGGCTGGATAGCCACGCTATTCTTGGGCACGTCAGAATGGTTGAAACATGTCAAATCAACGTCCATCCAGCCCAACACCTTTGCTGACACAGCTGCTAGAAGATGCAGGGAAAGAGTGTAGGAACAGGTGAGCATACGTCCCTGCAGCACTCCCCCATCAACTGGCAGACAAAGCATTTGCTGAGATGGAGGTCTCTCTGTTCATGCATTTTTGCTTGCCCATGGCATGCTTTTTTTCCCCCACAGTTTTCCCCAACTCGTTTCTGAAACCAAATGGGATGTGCAGGCAGGATGGAGATTCGCAAGGGGGGGTTGACAGTACTGTGAGTGTCTGTAAGGTATGCAGAGAACATCTGGTAAAAGGATAAAAATGTAAAGCAGTAGTGGATGATAAATGGAAGTACAGTAGAAAGAGATGCTTGGCAGGGTGTCTGGCACAGCTGCCACTGGTGGGGACTGTTGCGTCAAGAGATTTCGCACTTTATGCTCCTAAAAATACAGCGCTCTTCATCTGTCTTGGGTACTGCAATGTACTTTGGAAGAAGGCTAACTGATGGGTTTTCCTTATATTCTTTACGTTACTTGATCTGCCAGTCCCTCTCACTGTGTAGGTTTTTGTGGCTGAAAGAGGTTTGGATGTTCAATTTTTCATCAGCATGTAGGTCTCTCGATCTTTGTTGTATTTTCTAGGCTTTTTCCGCCACTCCTCCTCTGTTTATGTTTTGGTTTGAGTTCATATATCCCACCACGTTTGTTTTTGGCATCGTCTCTGTGAGCTTCCCAGAGAGAGATTCAAAAAGATTCAAAAGGGATTATGAGGGAGTTAATGTCAGAACAATACCTGACGGGACGGCAGCTTTTTGGAGATTTAGGCTTTAAAATCTGCCGATTTTGAATATCTGATCTGATTTTGAGTATCTGCAATGAACTTGGAACACAAGCCATGAGCTGGGATGACATCTCAAAGTGATCATCACGCACATAAGTGTAGTGTCCAGGGGAAGAAGGTGGGCAAGATGTCAGCTCTCACGCTAACAGGGATATGCCTCAACCCTAGCTGGTGGTCTGGTGAAAACACCGCATACCAAATCGCAAGAATTGGGGCCGGGAGAGAAAGCTGGAGGCTCTGAGAGGGGTTTTCCTCATTGAGCATTGCAGGGGCAGCAGCAGTTTGAAAAGGGAGTTTTGCTGATGTAAAAACCAAAATGAGAAAGGACAGTCACCCACTGTTCCTCAGCCAAAAAACCAAAAAGCTTCCAAAGGCTTGCTCCCACTGGTCCAGCACAATGCAGCCCAACGTTGCTGGGCTGCGAGAAAGTGTGACAGCACTCTGTGCTTGAAGAAGTGGCCAAAGCTGTCCTTGGGCAGCACCACACATGAATTCGTCACAGCACAGACAGGGAATATAACAAGAAAAGTCTTTTTAATTGCTGGAGACTCACTGATAGAGCCTGGCTGTGCTAGCTTCATGCCCTCTAGCATAGGACATTTCCCCTGGACGCTTTTTCTGATTCACAAAAGAAATCAGAAAAAAAAATATTTAAAAGCTATTTTCTTCCTTCTCTGGAAGTTGCTGGTGTAGGTAACAGCTGGAACATTTTTGAAAAATGGGATTTCCAGCTCCCACGGGTGAGACCTTTATTCTGCAGTATTGCAGCTAGTACGCCTGGGTCAAGCAGCATCTCATCTAAATAGGTCTCTTCCAGATGGTGATGGCTTTCAGAGGCTGACCACCTTTAAAAGATCCAGGAAAGGCAGCTAAGAAAAGAAGAGCTATTGTCAGTGGAAGTAACTACAGGGAACCCATGCATTAGGAGTCAGGGACGTGTGAAACATTGGCAAGCAGTGCTGAAGAACACACGGTTTGTATTTCTGGCTGCTTGTGCAGTGTGGTTTATCCTGTGGGCTTTATTTTATTTCATATTTTTATTTTTATTTTTACATGCAATACCACACCTGGTTTGTTTTGACTATCGCTCGGCTCAGGGTATGCAATAGGCCCTGCTGGCAGACGGTGGGTGGGAAACAAAGATGCATCTGCACACCCAGACAGCTTGCTTGCACACACAGTCATGGAACACGCGGTTGTGTTTCAGTAGCTGTGAACACACAAAAACACACAAACAGAGAAAACAGGAGAGACCCTTTCTCAACTTTAACATCTTGAGCATTTTTTTTTTTATACCAAGAGCAGCTGGATCAGATTTTGAAATCTAAGGTTTAGTGTTGCATTTTCTTAAGCTGGGGCTGTCAGAATTTTGCACTTGTGAAAGCACAGCACAATTAGCACACATCAACGCCACAAAAAAAAAGAAGGCAAGCTAACAGTATAATAGTCCTCTCGGAAGACTGAAGTTTTCTGCTCCAAATACCAGCCTCGTGTTCCCCCCCGAGCAATACCGATGCTCTTCCATGGGGCTTTCTAGTGACTTAAACGTCTCAGTTTAAAATTTATATTTCTGAATATTTTTTTTTTTGAAAGAAAACCTTGCCAAGAAAGTAATTTGGCCGGGCTCCTCTCTCTCGCTGCCTGTGCAGGCTTTGAGAGCCAGCACCTCTCCTGCCCGGTGGCAGCTCGGCACATGTCACGCGTGCTTGCGGGATTCTTGGAAACCATGTGAAGCCACGGGCAGGAAGTAAACAGCGCTGGGAGGTTGTGTAAATTCTCCTGTAGGTTACTGAAAGCTCCTTCGAGGCCCCAAAATCAGGGAGGGGAGGAGCCTCCCTGGGCGGAATAAGCCTCCGTTCTTGTTTAGCTGCATGGGCACCTTTCCCTGCCCTCTATGGGTCCTGACTTCTGGTGCTGATGCTCCAGCAGCCTCTGGATCGGGGCGAGCATCCCCAGGGCTTGGGGCTGTCTGCCACTTCTGCGATATGCCACTAGGTGCCTGATAAACAGGAGCGCCTGCTTACCTCCTGCCAAAGCGATGAGCGTCAAAGCAGCTGGTGCTTTGTCCTCAGACCTGTTCCTGCTCATAACAGCTCCTGCTGTGTGTGCCTGCTCGGAGGGTTGCTCACCAATCCAGATTGCTGTGGGCCCAGCCACCTCGTATTTTTGACATCAGTGGGAAGGCTGATAGAAAAATCGGGACCCCTCACAGGAGGAAGTGTTCTCCAAACCAGCTCCAAGGAAAATGGTGATATTGACACACAGTCCTCTACCCCATCTAGCTCCTACGTGCTGGTAAACAAAAGCATATGGAAAATTAAGAGTTTCAACAGTTTGTTACAGATACTCGACGCTGGACCTCGGTGGGATCATTCTCTAGCCCAGCTCAGCTGACAAACCTGATGTGTGTGCCACATCCCAGAACGAAAGCAGCTGCGGGACACCAGTTGGAGAAGGCTCGTCCCAACACAGCCATCCCCTAAACAGTGACTGTTTTCTCCTCCTACATACCTGGCATGTCTCTGTCACCAGGATCCCAAAATCTTGCCTCACATCGGACCCAACGCCGTGTGTATTGCACTGGTTTGGCAAGATGCTGCTCTGCTCTTTCACAGGACCCCCCCCCAAGGAGGCTTCCAGCCACCAGAGGTGATCCCTTGTGCGCAAGGTGAGCGATGACTGCCCTGCCTGCTGCCCTTGGGAGAAGATCTCCTGACAGGGGTCTCACAACGGGTAACTGGGTGAAGGCGAGGCGATGGCTGCCCCCAGAACAGCAGCAGCCAGTCTCAGTTGGTGGGGAGCCACACCAGGCTTCTCGCCACAGGTTTCAGCTCTCTGGATGCCACAGGCTGTGCCTCTGCAGCAGCCACAACTAGCTCATAAAAGCATCGAAAGGGGGGGGGGGAACCACACTCGTACCTTCGTTTTCTGGCTGTACAGCACCACAGGGCCTCATGTTGTTTCTGGCCCTGTGTGCTGAAAGGAGACAGCAACACAAAAAAGCGTCTTTGGGCCGAAGAGGCACCGCCTGTGGTTCAGAGCAGACCCCGGCCAGGTGTGACACAGCGTGAAAGCAACCCCTGTGGGCTGAACCCGCCTGACACAGGGCTGCGGCCTCAGGATGGGTCGCTGGCCAGCTCTCCTTTGGCGGTATCTGGGCCACAGGGTGAGGAAGCGGTCCCTGTGCTCCCCGTCTGGGGTGGGTGCGTATCACGCACACGGCACCGCTCCAGGTAGTGGAAGAGGGACAAGCAGAGACGTCATATTTGACAAAAGTCCTTGGTGAACTTGCTCCTTTTAAGTCTCCCTCCTCCCCCCCGGCATATCCCAGTGTGTGCTGGTTGTTACAGTGGGTGTGCCTGGCGTATGCGTCCAGCAGCACAAGACATTTCAGAGCAAGCCTCTCGCTCTGGAGGTCAGCGATTCCCTGGCGGCCACTTGCAAGAGAAATAACAGAATTTAAAAAGTGAGACCAGGAGGCCAAAGTAGTTTTCCCTCTGGCCATGAGGTAGCACCGTTGAGCTACTCACAGCACAACCCAAAGCTAATCGGCCTCAATCTCACAAGCGGTGCTTCCAGAGGCACGAGCCTTCATTTTTCACTGAGGAGAACAAGAGATTGGGTTAACCACTGCGCTAATTAAGTTGTGCTGATGAGTCAGGCCATGCCTGTGTTTCTTGGTCTTTTCTTTCCCCCTCTAGGCTCCTACGTGACGTCCAGCGTCTGACTGAGGATGCTCGCATCGTGCCTTTCGGCGGGGTGCCCCAGTGCTGGCGAGCTGCTGGCCCTGAGCTGATCCTGTCTGCACAGCTCCCCATGGCAGGGGGACGAACACACAAAGCTGGACAGGCTCAGAGGGCAGGGGAGTGGAAAGCAAGGGCTCGAAATAAAATTTACAAGCTCGAATGGGCAGCAGGCCGGGAGCCCCTAGCTCCAGGCCGTAGCCCAAGGGGTTAATGTGGTTGTTAGTTAGGCCCGTGATGAAATAGTTGGAAACAGCAGAATTGGCAAACCTGCCCCTGGAGAAGCGGGCCCAATTACTTTATCCGCCTTTTGAAGATGCTGAAGGATCGGAGAGGAGTGCAGCTTGCTGCCAGACAGAGACGTCGTCTGGAAAACATCAGATAATGGCCTACAGGACGTCCACTTTCCTCCACGGCAGCCTCTCAGCCTTGTTTTTTTGCAGGCAGTTGCCAAGCAGATCGGTCGCTCAGAATAGGGTGAGGAAATCCAGCCTGCAGAGACGCCTGGCCGGCCCCCTGCAAGCCCAGCGCTGTGAATGACACGTTTCCTCCGGGAAAAATGATCTCAGGGAGAAGAATAGAAAAAGAAAGGCTGCCTTGTGAAAAGCTCTTTCCATCGGCAGCTGCAAGGCTGATTAGAGCTATTCAGGAGCGGTAAGAGCAGCGCTGCCCCTCGCATTTCAAGGAGGCTGCGTGAACGTGGGGTGAAATTCTCCAGTCCTGGAAGACGTTTGCATCAGGAGAAGGAAGGGTTTCCAGGGACGCAGGCTGTGCTGGGGTCTGGTGAGGTGTACGTCCCCGAGCAGCACTACTCAGTCTATGTTAATGGCGTGTCTGATATACAGCTGCTTTGACATCAGCATGGACTGATTCGGTTGCAGCAAGGGATAGCAATGTGCTTTTGAGGAATATATCAAGGTTTCCCATAAGTGTGAGAAGCTGTACCCAAATAACCCGGAAGAAAACTTTTCAGTCCCATTGGTAGGGGCAGGGCAGGGAGGGGGAAATGCAACCAGAGAACCACGGTGGAGACGGGGGGTTTTAGCCAGCCCCTCAAATATTTAGCCTTACGCTTTTTAAGATGGAAAATGAACTCCAGCAAGCACCGTAGGGCTGCTGACGTGGAGGCAAGGCCGATGGGTAGGAAAGCTATGGTGACCTTGGAATACTTATTGGGTGTCTCAGCCTGAGCTGGAGCAGCTGTGCCGCAGACAGCCCTCCATCGCAGCAGACTAAGGGGCAGCCCTCGGGGTCAGCACGGCTGCTCAGGCCCCTCAGCCCTCTGGCAGCCGGTCTGTGAGAGGGTTCGGCGGGAGGCTGCGGAGGAAGGCAGCGCTGTCATTTCTTTCACAATTTTTACCCTCGACAGAGAGAGCGCCTTCGGATCACTCTCAGCAAAGAGCCAAGTGAAAATCTCACACTGATTCCTTCCAACCCTCCAAACACCTCGGGGAAAAACAACCCTGCAGCAGCTTCCCCTGATGCAGCTGATAGGTAGCTGGTGTGGGCAGCAGAGGCAGTGAGTGGCATCACTGAATGCATGTCTATGTTGAGGGGGCATAAACGTCCCCTATCAGGCTATTTTCCTACATCTGGTGCTACTGAATTTGGGCTCACAGTGGCAACAGTGCAGCTCAGGAAGGAGTCTGTGGCTGGCTTGGTCCTTCCTTTGTATCTGGTGGAGAGGGGGGACGTGCTCCCCATGCATCTCTCAAAGACCTCAGGCAGGAGAGTAGGATAGAGGAGAGGAGGAGACAGGGTGCTGGGGGATTGCTTGGGGCGAAGCAACAACCACCCCATCACTGAATTTAACTCTCCCTTTGTTTGCCGAGAGCTCAAAACCCTGAGGATAATGTTTCTTTAAACCCATTTACCAAAAGAAAAATACGTGCGCCTCTTGGGCTGATGTACACCTTGTATACGCTCACTGTACTAAAAAAGTCTCTCAGGGCCACCATCCTGATCCTTTTTCCTGAGCGAGCTGAAGGAAGCCCCAGAAGCTCTCCACTGCTGGGTCCTTCAGAAGGCAGCTATTCAGTGCTGCTTCCCATGTACCTGCCCAGCTTGGGAAGACCTGAGTCCTCTTCCCTAATCACACGTCTCTCTTCAGTATGGGTGACTACCAGGACATCCTGGATCCCACGGAGCAGCCTGAAGTACATCAGGATGGTGAGCGTTGGCTGTGGGGCTCTCACTGCCCGAGGGAAAGGTTTATCCAGTGCGTCATGCTGAGTGTTTAAAGCAAAACCCAACCTGCTCTTGGAGCACACAGCTCTGCTCTCACTCGCCCACGGAAGCAGCAAGGTACTGAGGGCATTGAGGGCAAAGGTTTATGCTCCAGCATAGCGTGTTTAATGCTGGCCTCTTCTCCCTCTCATAGGCTTTTGCACACTGAGAAGAGCAGCCTGGGCACACGCTCACTTCTCTGCTGCGAGACGAACTTTCTTCCTGCATTTCCCCAGCACTTCCCACCAAAACTGTCGCTCTCTGTTATAAAAATCCCCCTGTGAAAGAGCACGGGGACATTCAGCCCACAGAAAAACAAGCGCGAGCCAGACCAGCAGCAGGAACCCAAGTAGCGGTTTGGGCTGAGACGCAGCCCCTCCATCCTCGCTGACACCGTGTCACGTAACAGGCGCTTGCCCTCTGGGTGAGGCGATGTACCAGCAAACCGGGCTGAAGCTCTGCTTTCCAGTTTTAATTGGCATCTGCTTCTCAGCTGGTCCTCGTCAGCCCTCACGGCCAAGGGTCGGGTGCTGCAGCGCCAGCAGCCAGCCGGGGCAAGCGTCCCGTGCCACGAGCAGGCAGCTCGGCCAGCACACCTCCAGCCAGCCCTGCCCCAGGGTGGCTCCCAGGGAAAAGCGCACGGTGCAAACAAAAACAAATCTCACCCGCACCTGGCAGCCACGGGAATCACCGGTGGCACTGTCGGGGTCAGCAGGCAGCTGTTCTCCAGCACGATTTAATGGTGAGGGTGTGCAGCTCACCCAGCCGGGCAGGTTTCCCTTCCCGTGTTGGAAAAGAGGGCAGAATAAGCCGCCTGAGGGAGCAGAGCTTGTGCCCGACCGGGTTTTGTCCACCTGCTGCAGCAGCACGAACACAAGGAGCCGGTACGAGCCCGCAGAGCGCGCTGAGGCGAGCGCAGGAGGAAGGCGGCGAGCGCTCGGGCCCCCCCGGGCCCCCCCCGTGGCGGCAGGTGGGGCAGAGGGGCGCAGACCCGGCGCTGATGCTCGCAGGATTGCTCCCAGCAGCTTCTCCGGGCTGGGAGCACCGCAAAGGGGAGCGGCGCTGCGCAGCGCCGCGGGGCTGCGGGCCGGGTCCCGCAGGCGAGCACCCCCACACCCCCACACCCCCACCTAGCGGCACGGGGCGTCCCACCGCAGGCGGGAGGCACGGCCGGGGAGGCGGATCCCAGCTCCCTCGCCTCGGGGTTGTCTCCGAGTCGATTTGGGGCACGGATCTCGCTTCCTGCGGGTGCCAGTGGGACGTCGGGGGCCGACTGGTCCGGCAGCAGAGCGCCGCCGGTCAGGCACAGCCGTGCCCGCGGGAACAGCCTTCCCCGTCCCCCCGCCAGGGAGAGCCCGCTTCTGGCTGATGGAGGCCACGGGGCTGCCCTCGTCGCGCCGTGGCGCAGCAGGAGGCAGAGCACGTGCACCTCCAGACACCACGGACGAGCCCGGCTATTTTTACAGTTGCTTTCCTCGGCTGCGAGCCTCTCCAGTCATTCCCATCACGGGCACAGGATGTCACAGCTGCCGGGAGCGGGGCTTCTGCAGAGAAGCAGGAATTACAGCCGAGCCACAACACAGAAAACCTTGCTAAAGAAAGCAAAACACAAAGGTGTTTCGTGGTCTCATTTATTTTTTTTTTTTGAGCACAGCTGCTGTTTTCATCGAGTGAACATCTCCCCTTCTTCTCCCCTATAATTCATGAAATGCTCTTCCTTTATTCTGTTCAGATTTCTCCACACAACCGCAGCTACTACAGCTTTCGTTTCCATCCCCGGAGAAACAGACCCTTCCACCTATCCAAACCGCCTTTGTAATTTATCCAAAACTCCGGCACCTGATGGCCACCCTGCACCAGTCCCACCTCTGGCAAGACTTTATTGTCTTCAGGTAAGAAGCCGGTTTCTAGCCTCAGGATGAATCTCAGGATCCCGCTTTATCTTCGGTTATTTTGGGAACCCGAAACGATTGTTTGCTCCACGATGGCTTCTTCTGGACAGAGCCAGAAGCTAACCTCCTGTCAGCTTGCTGGTCTTTGCCTCCAGCAGCAGCAAATACAGGAGGTGGCTCAGGAAAAGCTGCTGCCCTTTACCTCCAGGCACTACCCAGCCTCCCAGCCCCTGGCAGCACGCCGCCCTACGCCTCCCGCTGCAGTCGTTTCCTGAAGCTTATAACAGGGTCTGGCAGGGTTCGCGCTGCCGCTGGTACCCAGGCCAGCTTCTTACGCAGCCATACAGGATTAGAAATTGAAATCACCTCCTTGTAACAGTGCAGGGTGTTGCAGAGAAGGGATGGATCTGGGGATCATGTCAAAACAGGCGTCTGAGAGCTACATCGCAGAGCCAGCCCTCTCAGCCCCAGATCAGCATCTCGCACAGACACGCGAGTTATCTGCCAGCTGAATGCCTGTCCGCTGCCTTTGGAAAAATTAACAGGAATATTCATTCCTCAGGTGTGCAGCGTCCCATTCAGAATTCTTCATTTCTGAAATGCATGGAGAGATCTGCCTGGCCAGATACATCGCCTCCTCTGAGCAGGAACGGGGACAGACCAGGGCCTCTTGAATCCTGCAGCATGCAAGCCCTGGTGCCAGCTGTGGAGAAAACAGGCATGAGATTCTTCCCTGGCATCAGGAGTCCCAGCAGAGAACAGCCTGGTTTCTTTTTTCTATCAAGAATCATTTCTGCCTTTCAAGCTGGGATATAGGACAAGAGAGGAGAAAAGAAAACTGACCTGACAAGAAATGCTTTCCTTCTTCTTTCCTTTTTTCCTCCCCTTTATTCCCACATACAAGGGATGCTGTCTCGGTTGTCCCTATCACATCATCCGTCTCAGTGGCAGGATTTGCTGTGTACTTCCGGGGAAAAACCTGTTTTTAACACAACCCGCTCATCAACCAACTGTGTCATGCCATAGAAAAGCATCTTCCAAAGATTTCCTGTTGACTTATACACTGGCGTGGCTGTGACACCAGGAGAGCCTCCACAAGAATGAACTATGGCTGGTCTCTGCTGAATGACACCAAGCGATTTGTGCTCTTTAGTATGCAGCCATTACCAAGATTTCCAGATGTTTGCCAAGGCTAAGAATCTCAGTGCTGAAAAATCACCTTAGGAAACTCAAACACAGAAACCAGACAGCAAGGGGGTTGCACTGTGCCCTAATGCAGTACCTGGAAATCAAGACGCTCATTTTAAGCTCTCTCGGTCTCCACGATTCCACTGGTTAAAGTTTCTGACTCTCCTGGGCGCCAGCTGTGCCTCCCTGGATCTAAAGCTCTGTGATCACTAACCTTGCTGCAGGCTGCAGATGTGCTGTAGGAAAAAGGGATGGATGACAGCGTGGGCCAGCTCTGCAACAGAGAGCCATCACGTCCTCGCCTCTTCGTGTCCGACAGATGGGGGGGACCCAAACTGGAGTGGGAAATCAGAGCCTATAGCGATAGACGGAGACATCACTGCAAGGAATAAGCAGCAGCAAGCCAAGACAGGTTAGCAGGAAATCTCTATATACACTGAATGAAATCGAGTGGAAAGCAGACAGACCTGAGAACAGTGTTACAGTAATTCTGCATTTATAGATCTTCTGATTTCTTACAAATCCTGTGTCAGTTTACTACCAGATTTACTAAAAACCTTGTTTTTATAGAATGGTTGAAAATTCCTCGGCAGAAACACACACTTGCATATTGTGGTCAAGTTCACCTTCATAAAGAGACCGGTGTCGTGCTGTCCACCGTCAGCTTGGTTTTCTTTTTCAGCTGTGGTCTACCTGCTAAACCACTACTGTCGCTCAGCTGGTGTGTGTCTGCAGAAGGTTTTCTCCAGACGCTTCTCAGAAATGCACGTGTCTGTTTGGGTGACAGTGAAGTGCAGCTCGTCACAGAACATCTCAGAGCCAAAGCTTCATTCACGTGAGTCTCCAGGGAGGACTGATAAACTCTGGAAACCTTCAGCAGACACTAAAGAAAACTACTGCAAACACAATGGCATGCTCCATGCACCAGCACCAGCACCTATGTAATAACACAAGGAACCAGTTGAAAAGGCCGATCTGTAGCTGGGCAAAAACAGTTTTCATTGCTAGATCAGTTTATGGAAGGC
The DNA here is from genome assembly GCF_964211835.1 of Anser anser. Classification (NCBI taxonomy): domain Eukaryota; kingdom Metazoa; phylum Chordata; class Aves; order Anseriformes; family Anatidae; genus Anser; species Anser anser. The sequence goes on along the minus strand of NC_139720.1, from coordinate 147,645,129 downwards.
TCAGGTACCCAATCTGGTTCACTGCGGATGCCATGCTGACCCAAAGGAAGGGGTGGAGATGGGAAGAAGTGAAGACGGGACTCAGCAGCCCAGCAGCGCTTGGTGTGCGCTCGCAAGGATCTCCATCCACAGCCCAACTCCGAACAGCTGACGCTGTGCCAGCCAACAGCACCCCCGGTGACCATTAGGAACCTAAACAGACTCCAAATGCACACGCAGCCTTCAGAAATAAAACATTTCTTTTAATTGGCAAGTAGAACACACATAACAGGTCATTAGTATTTTATAAACAATATTAAGTTACAAATACAGGTTAAAAATTGCAGTTCATGGCAGCAAAAAGCTCGAAGTCCAAAATGCACCTCTGCGACGCGTTATTTCCCTTTCCCCAGTCTGCTGGGCGAAGACAAATGAAAGATCGTTTATTGTCTGCTAGGAGGTGGTCTACTGATATACTCAAACAAAAAGAAAACCTCATTCCTAAGAGCATCACTAAGAAACAGAGGCATTCAAGGTAATTCAGCCATCTCAAATCACATCAGGTGCAAGGACACGGTTGGGAGTTACTCTGTAAGACCTCAAGCAAAGATACAGATACCTTCACATTAAACTGACAGTTGAATGCTTTCTGTCCCAATTCAGCTTCAAACCAGAACTAGCTTCCAGCCCACAGAAGCTTCAAGTCCATCATGCAGGCTTCCGCGACATCAAAGCTAGACGTTTCGTAAATCAGACCCTTATACAGAGGAAAGTTACTGAGTACAACTAAACAGCTTACATAAATATATATCTTATATTTAGCAGATCTTTATTCCCCTCCCTAACGACTTGTGTTGGTATTAGTGAGATACACAGCTCATTCTGTTTTTAATACACTCAGAACAATAACAAGTTACCTTTACATGTGTTAATACCCTAAGTATCCTTTAACAGGTCTCTCTCTCTCTCTCTCAAAAAAAAAAAAAAGTATTTAAAAACAGTTTGGGAAAGCTAGAAATCTATTTTCCAGAAAAGCAAGTGGTACTAGGATAACGCGGACTCCAGTGCTTAAACATCCTTTCACATAAAAGCCATCCTGACAGCTTTTGTGCCTGGGACTCAGCGTGTCTCAGCTGCCAGACCCGTGTTCCACTCAGCCTTCGTGCTGCGGCGGTAAAAAGGTCTTCAAAATCAGCTCACTTCACCTTTCGGCTGGCAGACTTTCAAACATTGCCACTGTTGGACTGTATAAAAAGAGACAAGTAGCTCTGACATTAGTTCGTTTCCTTCTTGCTCACATTTATGAGAGTCAGTTCTATTACACCACTGAGTTTTCGTCTTCAGAACCAAAGTCTGCTGACTGTGTCTGGAGAAATGACTTTGTATCTCAAAAATATCAAGAGTACCATTCAGATCTGAATTTCTATTAAAAACTGTGCACATTTAGCAAAAAATTATGCTGCTGTAAAAACAAAAGGTCTGCTCCTTGGCCTGCTCATAATACAAGCTACAATGAAAGAGATTACACCAGAGGTTTTTTTCCCTCTGCTTCTGTTCTAAATGCAGGCATTAAAAGCCAAGTGTTACTAAGCTGTTCCTAAGAGAGCACGCGGGGTGTGGCATAATATACATTAATCAGGAACAAAAACAGTAACAAACAACAATTCTAGAAAATGCTGCTTATTAGCAGCACGCTTGGTTTCTGAAACGTAAGGAGTTGCATGGGAGTTGTCAAGATGAAGTCCACACACCTTGATCATTGAACTGATCACTAGATTCCAAGAAACCAAAGCAAATTTAAAAATACACATGACAACAACTGCCTAGAAGGCAGAGTTTCATCATCTGTCAATAACCAGATGAATAAAGTGCATAGCAACTATTATAACAGTTTCTTGAAAAGACAGTATGTTTAGCAAGTCTCCAAGTTTGTAAGCTTGACACTTCTCCATACGTTTTGCTACATGTGTGGCTTCCCTTTTGTTTTGCTGTTCAGCTTCACCGACCAACCCTTCAGCACTGTCTGTGGTGTCCTCTGCACTTCATATGGAATGCGCTGAGATCTCTGACTGCTGCCTGATGTAAGTCTGGAAGCTCTTGTCACCAATGGGATGTTCTCTAGAATTAACAACAACAACAACAACAGATTATATAGAGAATTTTCTGCCAAGGAACCAAAATGTCAGAACACAAAGGAACAGACAGAACATTTTCCTTAAGTTTCATTATCGAAGTTGTAATTACATACTGCACCTTCCTTGAATTGGAAGAACTGACTGCTTTTTCCCTGCTTTTATTTATTTATTTATTTTTGTCAGAGATGTAAAGAGCACTCCTTTATTTATGTGGACACAAACTAAGGTCATGTGGCTGTACATTCTTTGCACCTTTAAACCAACACTCAAAAACAAACCCATAAATACATGTCCCTTCTGGTATCTACTGCACGTTTCATGAGCATGGGCTCAAAATTAAAAATAATCACACTCATTTTTATGAATTTCTTTTATGAACTGAAAAACAAGCATTTAAAAATTCCTTATGCTTTACATATTTAAAATATTGTGATATCCAAAGTCAAAATCTTACTTTGTAGGTATTTTCAGGATCTTTTTTGAACATGAACATGAAGGCCAGAACACAAGCAAGGGAAATACCATTTCCTGGGACTGTTAACCTGTTGTGACAGCCCATACTTACTGGCTTCCATACTTTGTCTTCTTAAATTTATCCCTCTTATACTGAGCGTGCTCCTGCTCTAAAGTTCCAACACCTTCAATAATCAGCTTTAGTGTTTTATATGTCTCTTTAGGGTCATCGATGATGAATGTAGAATATTCTTCCTCTTCAGGTCCATCATACACAGATTTGCTGCCGCAGGCCTCTGGGGAAAAATAAAAAGTACAGGAATAGGCATCAGACAGGTAGGAGAAAAGCAAAAGTGGGACAAGCAGACTAAAAATACTCAGTCTGGGGTCCATGCAGGCCAGCAATTCTCCTCGGTTTGATTCAGCAGAACTACCACAGAACTGAGGCCAACACTGACAGCAACAGCAGAAGGAGCAGGTCCCTGTCCTTTTGCTGGGCTGTTTGCAGGCACAGAGGCTGGCTCATGCCCGTTCCCTCCTCCTAGTCTCCCAAGGAAAGGGGAGCAGGCCTGCCTTTGTGCAAAGCTGTCCTCTGCCGCACAGGCAGCGCTCTCACCCAAATTACCACTAGCAGTACCATGCAAACATCTGGGGAACTCAGAGCCAGGCCTAACTCTGCCCCTTCGCTGCAGGACTGGGCTGTACGAAACCTAGTGTTCCTGTGTCAGAAGGACAGGTTACATTCACGCGCAGCAGCTGAGCAGCATGGATGGCACTTCACAGCAGACCGAATTCAAAACACTTTCAGTTTGAAGTAGTCACGGAAGATGTTTTTACAACTTTACCCCCAAAAGATTCACACAACAAGCACAAGGACAATATGTCACGATTGCTGCCTGCTTAAGGAAATATTCTAAGAAGGGCAAGTCGTAATATTCCCTTCCTACCCTACCTGGGAGCCTTCCTGGCTAAGACATCAGGACACTGCTTACACGGACAATTGCAACACATTCATGATGTGATCTGCTTTGGCATTGTAGGTGAGCACATTAGGAAGAGAGAATTTTACTCTTCTGCCTTAGCTTTCTAGCTGTGCTGCTCTTCCAGTCTCAGCTGTCGAGTTACCTTCCCCTTGCTGCACTGCCTGCGCCAGGCCCGCGTCCTTTTCCCTGACACTGAGACTGGACGCTGGCTCTGGCAGGGAGGATTCGGAACAGGGGCAGGCTGGGCACTGGTTCAGACAGCTCGGAAGTGGTGGAGGATCTTCAGTTTGCAATTGCCTGGTGGCCAGGACTGGATTAAAGTGCTTTCCAATCCGTGTTTGACACCGCCAACTTATCTCGTATTATAAAACAGAGTGCTATTTAAAGATCAGTGCCACAGCGAAGGCTTCCCTGCCACTCCCTGTGCTAAACTGGGATTTCACGTCTGGCACCGTGTACACCAGATACTTTCCTTGGCATGCCTACCAGTATTAACTTCCTCTGCTGTCTCTTCTTTCTTTTATCCTTTAAATCACATCCTCGTTCCCCCTAGCTCTTAAGGGTTTCTCAGCCCAAACTTCACTCCTCATCGCTCCAGACACCCAAAGGTCATCTTTTGTTGATAATTCCGGAAGAGCCTGTCGAGGGAATCCGTTTGGATCCAGCCTGTTCTGGGGATCTGAATCAGGGAATGTGCACGTGGCTTCTGGTAATATAAACCCATGTTCCCCTGACACCTCAACTTTGCTGGTGCTTCTTTTCGGGTTCAGTAAACTTCTGGTTTAGTCCGCGCTCCGATTTGTCAATTCAGAGCATCCAAGTTATGCTCTCCGACCATGCTATTTTAGGATGCTGCGGTTAAGTCCGTATTTCAAACAACTGTTTATTATGCAAAGAACTTTGTACAGACTATGAGACTGCACGCTGCTACAAAAATAATCCATGAAACTGCCTCAAGGCAGCAGAAGGGGAAACATTAAGTAACGGCTAATCAGGATTTGATCCGCAAGGTTGCTCTAACTGAAACATCCAATTTTTCAAAGGTATTTTTGCCTTGCTAGGTGTCAGAGGTGCAAAGATCTTTCCCCCTTACCTTGCATTTTCTCCAATTTTGGCATATACAAGTTGAAAAGAGAGTAGATGCGCTCAGTTTCTCTATCTCCATCTATATCCAGTTGTATATTTGCTGGCAGGCCTCTGTAAGGGTCAGGAAGAGAGGCAGAAGTTAGATGTTAAACGGTGTATTATGGCACAAAAAAACACTTAACGAGGATGAAAATATACAACTTCCGTGTTGAAAGCAAGTACTCATGAAAGCCAACAAAATACATGGAACGGAGCACAAAACTTCCTACTGTTCCCAAGAGAAAAGGTAGCCAAGTTCAAACTTCTTTATGCCTGGATTTATCCAGCGTGCTTTCACTCTGACTTGAAAGAGAAGACTGTACCGGTAGCCAAACATTTTGGTGAATTAATCTATTATAACCAGATGGAGGAGCCAAAGCACTGAATTCCCAGCTATCCAGGTCTTCTATTCTGAGACTAACTACCGCTGCAGACTTGTTGCTTCTCTCAGTTTAGAAGAAAATAGTTTCCTGGGAAGCAGACTGTACCTCTTCATTTAACAGAGACCCTGAGTAGCCTGCTCAGAAAAGATCAGTTTAGAATTAAATCCAGAAGCAGATCTTTGTTTCAGAAATTTACAAACAAAACATTGAAGGGATGTCTGGCATATTTACTAATGGTAGACGATCAGAATGAAAATATTTTATCCTATGGTCAACTCTTACCAATGTTTTGAACTCTAAAAATTTCAACATTTTGACCGAGGTTTGCAGATACTGACAGCATCAGAAGTGACATCAAAGAGGGCCTTTGAAAACACGACACTGCCTGCACGTCTGGTGCACTGACACACGTGGCCCTGGCAGTATCCAGAGCAGCGGCACGGTACCGATCCTTACCCTGTGCAGGGTGTGCAGCCAGGAGTGTTATCTGCAGTAGCTTTACAGCAAAGCCAGTGGCCGTTAAGGTAGGCGGAGGGGTGGTAGACCGTGAGGCGTTTCTTGTTGCACTGGCTGACTTTGGTGAGTATATCGATCCAGTCCTTGGCCTCCACACAGTTATTTGCTTGGATATACAGGACTCTTCTTTCAGGCTGGATCACCTGGAACATCTGCGAACAGAGAAGTCAACCACAGAATAAACCACCCAACTGAGCTGGCGAACCTAGGACTGGGCTCAGACCGATGGATTTACTGAAGTAAAAACAGCATGCAGAACGCACCAATAAATACAGTTCAACACAAAATCAAGAAAGCGAATGTGCCCTTAAAACAACAAGACCTTTCACCTGGTACAAGGAATAAGATACTGTTCCTTGAGGTGATGATTTACAAGCAGCTAATATCAACTCGCTGGTTGGGCCTCCGCAAGCCTCGGGGACACAATTTTAGTAATGTCGCAGCTCTAAGTTTTGGATGGGTGGCAGAAGGAAGCAATGCAGGGCTGAAAGGAAATGCTAGTCAGAAGGAGGCAGGAAAGACTAAAAATGAGAATCTGGATCCGACCTTTGGGACGGCTTTGCTTTAACTGTAACTTTGCTTTATCTGTAGTCTTTTTAACACTTACTTCAGCACGATTCTTTCGTTTTAGTAACTTCCACACTTCTGCACCCAACCACAGCTGCTATTAGCAAATCACAGCAATGCATTTTCTCTGTTTCTCTTTAATTGCCTGGGGGTGGTTCGAATTGCTACATGTTAATTCTGCCTTATGGCTCGGGCACTCAAAATCTAAAATAAAGCTTCCCCTGCCTGTCCAAAACAGCTTCTTCTCCAAGACGGCACAATTGCCTTTCATTTCTTCCCCTTGAAGAGGCAAGTTTCTGATGTCCAGCCTTACTGCTTGATTACGCTGATGATGAACACTTATCATTTCCTTTACCTTCTGCAAATACTTAATTTTAATGGTTTTTCCTCTGTCAGATATTCTTAAATTATCCTTTTCCCATTCTACTTTCCCATTTGATTATTCAAGCCATTAGTCATTGCACTGCCCACATAATTTGCAATATTATTTTCCAAACAGCTGGTTCTTCTCTTCTACTTCAGAGAGAAAAACAAAAAGGCATAAAACATCAATTTTGGAGGTGCGCGGTGGTCCTGTGTAGAGCCAGGAGTTGGATTCTATGATCGTCATGGCTCTCTTCCAACTCAGGATATTCTAAGAAAACTGAGATTCACCTTGGTGTATTACAAAGAGCTGAAATATTGGCCTGAATTCTGCACCTGGCAGGTCAGGAGAATGTTGTAGGCTGGCACCAGGCACCATCTCTCCTTCCCTTGGTACACTTTCAGGTGAACATCCTTCAAAATTGCTTGCAAATATACTTGCTAATTTGCGAATGAACAGCTGTCTTGTAATTACAACATCACTTACAGCAGGAAACAGAAGCTCCAACAGTCATTTCCCTGGATTTAGTATCCCCACAGACACTAGACAGTAATTAGAAAGGCACAAAGGCCTCCACGTAACAGCCGTGGATGAGCTGCTAGTGTCAGTCCAGCACTGCCAAAATGCACAAAGAGGCCTTTTAATAAGACTTTTCAGGACATGACTGGCAATCCGAGTTTGGGGAATGGGGAAGGAAGGAAAGAGGAAGATGGCAGTGCGCAGCTCAACTCTCTGTTAACACACAGCTACAGGGAAGAGAATTTCAATGTCCTGAAGGGGTAAATGGAGCCTGCTGCATTACAACAAAGGGACAGACTTAAGGGGTATGGCTTTGTGTAAGGGGATACCAAGCCAAGTGAACTAGCATATGGCAACAACTAAGCCAAGAATTTCGAGTGGTTGCAAGACCTTTACACTACCAAAACCACCAGTTGCTTCTCATACAACACAGAAGACCCGAGAAATACTTAGAGGCATTCTCTAGGCCAAAGTGTGCTTAAGGAAGATGAAGGCCGCTTGAAAGGCGATGCACAGCCTTACTAGCCTTACTGCCAGACATGCAGCTTTATCAGAGTAATAAAAATAGATTTGGTACAATTCAGAGCATAGATACATAGAGAATATTTATAGAAAACGTGTATCTTTAATCACACTTAGTACCCATGATGGAATATCCATTGCAAATACATCTGCTGTGGTGTCTTGAGAATTCTGTTCTTGCTGCAGCTTTCTATTTATGTACGGCAAGATAAATGGGAACATAAACGTCACCAGGAGAAGGTGACAATGGTATTTTCTACTGCTTATGGAAAGACTCCGAACCTTACTTTCTGGAATGGACGTAGTCACCTTCATTTCCTAGGTAATACTGACTCCAAGCAGCCAAAAACGGCACAGTTTCTGTTCATGCTCACAATACTATCTTCTGTTGTTAACAATAACGGGATATTTTCCCTATAATAAGTCTTTTAAATAAGGAGAGATTCTGAATGCATTTTAGCCCAGTAGACTCAGCGCAAGTTAAGGAATGTTTTCACTGAGGAGTTAATCAGAATTAGAGCTCAGCTCCTCTCCATACCCAGTAAGTTTTATCTCAAGTGTACGCCTGTAATCGTTCACAAGCACAAGCAGTCAGTTCCTTCCCAACAGAGAGGTCTGACAGACAGGGCAGGGACTCGATTACCTTACCTGTGCCCAACACTGTGGAGCTCAGACAGCTGATCAGCAGTGGTCAGTACTGAGTGTGCTGCGGATCACGAAACCCAAGGACTGCTGACTGGACTGATAAGAATCTGAATGGGCTGTACTTTTGGAAACTCCTGCTACTATATACAGAACAAGCAGCTGTGGTTGTACGTCTTTCAATAGAAACCCAATCCACGTTACAAAAGGGAAAAAGGCGATTAGGCTGATGGATCCAGACCAGCCTAACAAGTAAGTTAATGAAGATGACCTACTTACATTTTTCATTTTAAAGGATTCCTCCTCCAGTCTTTCCACTGCCAGAATGTTTTCAATTGGAATGCTACACAGAGGGTGATCACCTGCAGAACGAATACATAGACGCTGAGCAACTTATTCAAAATTCAACTTCACCCTCTGCCCTTATTCTTAGGGCTGATTCAGTTCCTTTGAAGGTCATGTTGACTGCATAGAAAGAAAATCTTTCCCTCAGCAGGGATTTACCAGCATGGTCCTGAAGCATTACCTTAATTTCATTTCTGCTTTCAGCAGCACTACGTTATGCTAGCAAATCTCTGAGAAACTGACTGCTGCAGCAGGACACAGAATATTTACTGAGGCGGTGAAAGAAATCATTCTTATCAGCCGAGCTGAAGTATTTTGATGGTGGTGATGTAAGATTCCAAAGTTGAGTGTGAAATGATGACCAGTACGATCTGAGCATCTTTCCTCATCTTTCTCACCCCAAATTTATTTATTTGATAGAAGGGAGTGATACTTGGTGCGTACTACTGAACCAACAGAAACGATTTGTGAAAAGCAAAATTCTTGATATTAGGCAGCATTAAGTGAACAAATATTTGCAGGTTCAAAGCTGCAAATCCCTGACTACTGCAGTCAGTTGTGCTAATGCTGCAGAATTTATAAGAACTAGCAGAAACGCACCTGACAATATTCAATCCAAATCCAAATCCCAGGGTAAAATATTTGAGCCCCTGAGTTTTGTTTCCTAAGACAATTTCCTAGGTAACTGTGAAACCTACAGATAATGCTAATAATTAATATTAAACAAAAACCATCAAATATTCTGCTAATTTATATCATCTTGGGCTATCCAAGAGCCTTCTCTAGCAGTCAGTACAGATATACTAAAAAAAGGGGAAGAAAATAAAGGCTGACAAACTTCTCTGCGCTGTGCCTTCTACAGTTACAGATTAGGTATCAGTGTTCAGTTCTTACATTATCTTCATATTTAATCTTCACTTTAAAGTATGGTTTAAAAATTAAAAAAAAAGCCTGGCAAACCTTTGTTACCTTTGCTTTTCTGATAGGTGAACTCATGATTTGTCAGGCGAAACCATCTCTTCTTGAAGTTTTTCATACCAAATCGTTTTCTTCCTTGTGCTCTCTTGATCATGAACCTAGTAAACAGGACAATGGTTGTTACAATAGACCAGATTTTACACTTACATGCATATATATATATATATATGCATACATGTTTTCTCATTATTGAGGCCTTGTCTTGACAAGGAAAGGAAAGTCACATTTGGATAGGTTTAGTGCATCTGTTAGTTAAGCCTGTCCTTTTTCCAGATCTAGATATGGGGCAAGACAAGAAGCTTGATTTGTAGTGGATACAGGGACTCTAGTTAATTAGCTGAACTGCAGCATGTGCTCTTTCTTCTGTTCCAAATCCAGCTAAAGGATTTCCTACTACAGCAGAAAAAGGTTCTGTTAAGCCTGACACAACTCTACCAGTTTTCTTTTTTTTTTAAGCTCAAAACGTTTAGAGTACGTTTAATTATTAAAGGTAAGTGTAAGGCTTCTGGAGCACAGGGACTGTGTCTTGCCATGCTTTAGTCACTCTCATGCTTCAGAAAAAATCAGGATGCTCCACAACGCCATTTGCAATTGTACATTGATGCTGCAGTTAGAAATGGGTTTTCGATAAGCAATTCAAAGCAATTTGATGATTGAAAGCTAGGACAACCCCCTTTTTTGGCAGAGGAGAGGCATTCATTTAGTGAGTTGTCAGTTTTAATTAATTTCAAACTTGAATTAGCTTACAAGGAACTGTGATGCATCCGCCGCCTTCCTAACCACTAAATCAATCCAAAAGTTTCAAGGTGACTTTGGAAAGCCTGGTGACTTCATACTGCTCAGCCTCACTTTTGGTGTAAAATGTGTATGCATATGCAGTAGGGATTTGATAACAGCTACTCTACACATTAACTATTGTGCGAAATACAGAACAGTACAATGGAGGCAGTAAAAACTACTTACTACAGAGTAGTTTTTATCAGGTAGGAAAGCACTACGCAGCACAAAGAGCATACAGATTGAACAGCGAGTGATTTGGTTGAAGATTTTCAATAGCAGAGCTAAAATGCTTCGAACAGCCAATCCTATTTCTTGCTTTGGGTATCTTCAGTCAGAAACAATTGCATTGCATCCAACTGAACAGCAGGGCTGCTCAAAGCTCAAACAGAAAACCAAGTTCCTTCAGACTTTAACTATTTTGTGACCAGCTGGGCTGGTGCCTGCTGCCCGTTCCAAGTAGTATGGGCAAAAGCTGACAAGCACTGTATAGAGCAAAAGATATATTTTGTTAATCAGTTATAGTTACACACTCATCCCATTTTTAAAATGGTCATTTGCTGTCTCAGTCTTTGTTCTTGGATTCCATGAGAAAGATTTAATACAACCATATCATTTAGATCATTAGCAGGCCCCACTGGTGGGGTGGCAGTCTTTGTATATTTCAAGGTTAAAGCAAATTTCAAGGGAAGAGCAGATATCCTTGGGCTGGACAATATGCTCTGCAAGTTGGTTTCTCTTCTTTTTTCATGCCAACACTTAAAAGGTGACTTAGAAGTGAAGACTCCTACGAAGCCTCCCTATCTGAGAAATGCGAACTCCGTACTGCAGAGCTAAGAGCAGTATTATTTAATTTCTAATTAAATTTTTCAGAGCTGACATAGCTGAGGGAAGAATGTGCTTTGATTTCCCACAGATAGGTGTCAACTGTTCAAAACCACTGAAGTTTCAAGGTCAATTTAAAAAAAAATGTTTCTAATATTAGCAGAATGTGTGAGAAGTCGGAGCAAACAGTCAGAAGCATGAAGGAAAAAAACAAACAGTTGAAGATGAACCCCATTCCAGGGCTGGATGGCCAGAGAAGCTTTTTCTTCTTGTGGTTATGGTGGACCTGACTTTGGGTCTGCCTTAGCTTTGCTTGGAAGCATCAGCATGCAGCTTTCACCCACAAGAATGGCAGGACTGGTTCTCCCTGGAGTTCTCCTCCTTTTGCGAAGAACCAGGCAGACAGCTACCAAGCAGTGATGGCATGACCAATGCCAGCAAACCCAAGTGCCAGTGACTAGAATCTTTGGTACTACGCATCCATTGAAAAGTACATACGCTATAGCTTTCCATCTAGAAACTCTTAATAGAAGGATAGATTAAAAAAAAAAAAAAGAAAAGAAAAGGAAATCAAATAAAAACATCGCAAAGACAAGGAGACACCCCACTAACCAGCCAATGAAACTGGAGAATAATCAAACAAAAGGCTGTGAAAATCCCCACCCGCTCTCCATGACACAGCATGGCAATAATGCAAACATCAGGAAAGACTGAAGTAGCTGAAGCCTACTCTGCAGCCTTGAGAACGAGTTACATGAATGCTACTTGAAGTGCAACTTCTTAACTACTTGTGATTTCTACTTCTTAACTACAGTGAGTTCTTCAGGATATATACACTGAATATTAAGCAAATTTCAGTGCTTCTTGGAGCCTCTGCCTACAGATAAAAGTCCCTAATTCTCTATTTTTCAGCAGGTTTTTGTTTTAAGGAGGAAAAAAAAAAAAGGACTCGGTCAACACGTAAGAAATAAATAACAAAATGTTTAAATGTTTTCTGCTGGTTTTACACAGGCATTTCAGGATTGTTAAACAGACTACTTCCTTCCCGAAGTTAAGTCAGACAAGTCTACTGCTGTGAAGGAAGGACATGCTGTCAGCCGGTAGCTACAGCAAAGCACCAACTGCCCCTACCATCTTACCTGCACGAACTATTACCATCAACTTTCTTTACTGTTAGTTTAAGAGTCCTTACAACAGCAGCCACAGGCCGAGCAAGAAAAGACAGAAAAAAATCAGAGAGGAGCAAAAGAAAGACAGAGGCAGAAAAAAACAATAATGTTTTAGAGTTAGAGGGAAAATGTTACAAACGATACAATTCTTTTCAGAAACAAAAGAATGATAAATGTACAGAATTAAAACAGACAAACTGGCTTCTAGGGACGGACCCTCATCAGAGAACTGAACTGCTGAGGCTAACTGGAAGTGGCAGTCATGTTTTTACTGAAAATCTGATTTTTACGTGACTTAGAGCTACAATGAAAGCTTACTTTCAGCAAGAGTTCAGCTTACTAAGTTCTGACCGGAGGAATTCGGATTTTTACTTTCCTCCTCCCAGCCCAAAGAACAGTGCACTTAGATGATCTTAACTCATTTTTTAACACAAAAAATGCCAACATTTAGTCTCTAAAACTAGTATGGCATATAGAACATGGTTCCGTAAAACAGAAAGGTACTAAAACCAGAAACTGTTCCAAATGTAACACAAATTTTCCTCAAAGCGGCCCTGATTAGCCTATGTGTTTTAAAGGGCAGCAAAAGCATATCCCATTTGCAGGCTTTGCCCTCACTAAGATATTCAGTATCAGCATTCACAGTGAAATTTTACAGCTTTTTTTCACTGTGGTTTAAAAAAAAGAAAAATAAAACTTGATCTTAACACAGGGCTGATTTAAATTTATTTTGCATTAACTGTGCTAATTAAGGTCTACAGGCTTCTTTTTCCTCCATGTATTTCAAAACACACTTAATATAAGGTGTTTAAAACAAACAAAAGGATGTTAAAATCAACTACAGCAGCCACAGAGAGTAGAAACAGCAATACAATCATTGCCCTACGTTCTTTTCTGAACACACAGATGGAATAGGGGTGGGGTAAAAGATAGCTGCCTTAGAACTGTAGCAAGCACACATTCAGAGGGTTTTGTTTCACATGCATGCTTACCCTTCTTTAAGCAATATAGGTTGCTCTATGCTCTTGTGATCTCTCCTTCCTGAAGATGAAATTAAATCTAGAAACTAAAAGGTGAACAAAAAGCATAAATAAAATGACAGTACAGCACTACCCAAATTAAAATCTTTAACGTTAGTCCAACATGGTGCTACAAGGACATACTGTAGAAGTAGTCAAACAGAAGGGTACTGGCAGATACTTGAGGAATCTGGGAGGTTTCTTGGGCTGTAAACTAAAAATAGCACAAATGCTCCTAAGCAGAAAAGCTGCAGATGACCAGCCCTTCTTTTCCTGTTTCTCTTTTGTTACGCTTATCTTTCAATTCCTTTTGGCCTAGGCAATTTTCAGACAGACCTGCAGCATCCTATGCAGCATGCCCATGACTCGAGCAGTAAGCAGCAGCTTATTGATCCAACCTAATTATTAAATAGAAGCAGACCCAACGAGATTATAATATTGGCATGCACATAATTTAATGCATTCTCAAAATTACAATAACTGGGAGCCTGCCTTTTCTAGTACACACACCCTAGTTCACAAACAGTACATTCTAGGTTTGAGCATCAGCTCCAACAACACGCAAGGATGATTCAGAACATTTACATTACGTACATTTTTTACTGCATCTGCGTATTTCTGCTCGTTGAAGTAGTCATAAAAAGTAGCCATGTAGGATTCCTTGAAATTAGCCTGAAATACAAAACCAAAACCATGCATATCGTAATACAGTTTATACCTAAAATATTGTTGTTAACAGTAGCAGACAATGAGACAAACCACCGCGGATAGGAGTTTTGTCTTTCTGGCCAGAGGTAAAATAAACAAAAAGCTACTTTCCCATTGTACAGCACACACTCAGGAGTACCAAATTCTTATTTCAAATGGTAATAGAACACATCCCAGATGCTCAATTAATACAGTTAATAATGCATTATTCAAAAGCTTCAAGCTTCTGCTTTGGCTTTTAATCCTGGTCCTAAAAGCTGACAAAAAGTGTATGAATTCTATTGCCTCAAAGGACTCTTAATTGAGGTACAAATTCATCTACAATTGCCTGTGTTAATCGTAACTAGACCACCAGCAACCCCAAATTATCACCAGATATAGCAGTTTGGTACCTTATTTAAACAAGTTTTACTTCATTTAGAAGTACAGAGCACAGGCATCCAGATCTCATTTCACCACTGACTGGCAATAAACAGAATCGGTATGAAAGGAAAAGCACTGCCTTTCCCTTTACTGGGATATTCTTCTCAATTAAGGCTTTAAAATGCGGAGACAATCTGAAAAACCCTGTAGAGCTGCTATCATGTATCAGATGCAAATAGAGAATTTCACGGGTTTTCCTGATCACTATCTGTTCTTCCAGAAGGAAGGAATGAAAAGCCCTGGAACAGTCTTCTAGGCTGGGCACACAATTTTGCTTTACTAAAATGTAGTTCAGTTTAAGACAGGCTTATTTTTCCTGTGAGCATGTGAGCCTTATAATCAAAGCAGATGAAAGTAGTTTTGCCTAAAACTAGCGCTACTCAAGAATTTTAAAGGCTTAATTAAAATGAGTGATAAAAGCTTTGAAAAAGAAATCACTTTCCTGAGTTAAACCTTTAAATGAAAAGGACATACTTACAGATTTAGATTTTGATAGGCTGCCCAGTGTTTGAATGGTTTTAGAGATAAGTGTCAAAGTTCGAGAAGTCTGAGGGTCCTAGCAAAGAGAACAACAGTATAATATGGATTGGATATATAAAACATCCTGTTTCTTATTCTCCTTGTAGAAAATTAACATAAAATTAGAAAAGGCCCAATAAAACACTATAGGAAAAGCATTGCTTCTTTTAAAGGTTTTTGACTCTTTAGCCACCTCATTGCTTTTGGTTCTCTGAAGACCAATCACTCCCAAAGCTAGAGAGATTAAGCTACCCCACTGCCTTGGTTTTCCGGAAACTAATCACTTGCAAAACTAAAGTCTATCTTAAAGACTTTCTGTTCAGGTCCTCTCCACTCCCAGTAAAAACAACTACTGAAAGTTTTGGATAAGTTGCTTAACATCCAAAACATCTCCAATTGTTGCTGACAATCAACCTAGCATTAATGTAAGGCAGTAAAAATGAGACCATCTACCTTGTTTGACCTTAAAGTTCACTGTTCCTCCCATACCTCCCGAATTCTTCACATACAGTCATTCTCCATATGCAAGACAGACATAGCAGATCTTTGAACTAACAAAGCTATTTCTCCTAGAGGCTATTAAAAGAATTGAAGAAAGAATCTTGCTAGACTGACTGTGGTGACAGAACCATATACATAGCTCGAAGAAATTGATACAATACTTACAGGATGGTGTGGTGTAAGCTGAAAGAGGTTTGGAGAAAGAATGGCAGGAGCAAAGAATCTCAGGAAAATAAAGCTGCTGACAGCTGTATACCTCACATCCAGGTCACCTATTGAAAAAAAAATATTTCTAATGAGTATTTCAATAATCCCTCCTTTAAAGCCTTCTGCAATTGCCAGAATGCCTTCAGAAAGCTAACTCAAACGTGTGCTGGAAATGTACCTATCTACAAGTTAAATCATTACTCTAATCTGCTTCCTTTCATGAAAATACATAGGTTAGTTGTTTTGCTTGATCCTAGTTTGATATTGCCCACCCATTCTCACAGAGCCGAAACAACTAGGAGGCAGTGGAAAGAGCTCTCTTGACAGCCAAAAAAAACTTTGCAGCACATGGACCTCCCAGGACTATGAGCTTGCAATGACTCCAACAAATTGGCCTTTATTACAAGTTGATGTATGAGAAGAAAATAATTCAGTTCCATGGAGCCTGCAGAACGAGCCATTACGAAAAATGGAACATTTAAAAACAGCATACTTCGTAAATACTGAAACCATAAATATACACCAACATAAACTCTTTTAAAATATTGTTTTCCTTTGAATATTTAAGAAAAACTCATAATCATCACAAGTACTGTTTTTCATGGAATGAACAAACAAGGGAAAAACAGCATTTATAATCAGGAAAAAAAACACACCCCAAACTGTATTTGGGATAATATCATGTTCAATGACTAAATCTATCATGGATCATGCAGACTTCTAGATTACACCTACGTTTAAAAGCTATCAGAGATACAAAATGAAGCAATACAGAAAAACTCACCTTGAAAACGTTTGGCAGCTGATTCTCTCAGTGAAAAGAAAATATCACACATCACTGTAGGACAGCTTACACCAGACTTAGTAATTACAGTAAAAATGCGATCAACATACTGCCTCAGATTTTCCTGAAAAATACAATGATTATGACAAAATTGGTACCATTTTCTGTTGTGGAAAGCAGTATTATCCCTGGTTTTATTCATAATGGCATCATTAAGAGATTCTCACTTCCAACATCATATACTTGCAAAACAATCTCACGCTCAGTGATACTCTCTACAATAAATGCACATATTTAAGAGTAAAAATGTTATCCCTATCAAAAACATCGAGTGATGTGGTTGCATGACATATTATTTCTTTTCACAGCCCTGTTTTCTATGACATCACTGAAGCCACAGGCTAAGTTATCCTTGCTCCCAACGTTAACACTGAATATTTGGCCATTTGTCATCATGCCTTAATCTTTCAGGGAGGCAGGGAATGTAACATTTGACAGATACTGTATTTATAGCATAATGCAAAACTGACATAAAATAATTACACACAATTTTTGATGTTAAGAAAGCTTCCAATGTATTCTAATAAATGACAGATTTATTTGCAACATTAAATGTCTGAAGACCTAAGCTACACAAGACAGTGTAAACAGAGATCCTGTCTTCAAAATCTAATGCATACCCTGTTATTTTCCAAGTTTTCACCATCTTTTAATTTCACGGGATCAATTTCACAAGGTTTATGTACCTGGCAGATCTAGAAAAAAAAATATATCGAGCAATTAATATATTAGTTTGCCTTCAAGCTGGAAAAGTTTTGTAAAATGCCTCATCTAATTTTCAGATAAAAAGCCAACAGTATAATTTGTACTTTTTTCTGGACAAAGCATCAAAGGTAAATTACAAGTGATCTTCATTTTTCTTTTTCCAAAAAGTATCACAAATTTATTCTACCTTTTCTTTCAACTAAGATGAAGAATTGATCAGACACTCTCAGGCAAGACTGTTCAAGAAAAGTCCTATTTTGCCAAAAGAGCCAACTTTGAAAGTATATCTATATTCTTCAAAAACATTCTTTTTGTTTTGCTTTTTTTAAATGAAACAGTAAAACAACAGCTGAAGAAATTGTCAAATCATTTAAAGGAAGTCTGTGGTCTGAAAGTATTGCTCAATTACTGCACGAAGAACCCCACACCCACCGTTCTGGACCGGACAGATAATAAACCATTTCCACAACACATACATCACATACACAATTATCTAAGAATAATTTTATTCATTTAAAGCCACTAGATGAAATGTATTACTTAGAGCTTCCCAGCAGCTTTCTGCTATAGAAATACTATTTGTTCATCTAAGTTATTAGTTTATTAACTTCTCAGAAACAATACACACTAGATTTTATGAAATGGAATAATTTGAAAGGTTCCATGTGTCTAAATTCATTAACTTTAATACAATGCAACTGTTGCTGAACTGGGTGACTCAGCTTTGGCTAAACTAACACAAGATTTTAATGTAGAAACAGGCTTGTAAGTGTTATTCCTACAAGTCACCTTAAAACGAGAAGGAATAAACAGTACTTGCTCCCTGAAGGCCTTTTGCAGTGACATTTCAAGTCAAATAAACAGTCTAAACTGCTCTTACCTCATCTATAATTGGCTTTAGTGTAACTTGCAGATAATGCATCCCTGCCAGTTTCATTGTCTCATCAATGCACTTGGAAGTTAATGAGTTTCCTCTGAAAATGGTGTTTGGATCTCTGGAAGTGAACAATTTTCTGTAATTTAGTCTCTTTGTAATAAACTGCTAACATGCAGAAATAGAAGCAGTGAAAGGTGATGGAAATATGTTTTCAACACACAAACAAAAATTCCTTTCAACACCAGCCTGTCAGTAAATGCAGTCATGTAGCATTTAGTGCACTCCCAGGTTGTAACAGAAAAGCAGCAGTCATATTAAGTCCTGAGGGACTGAAGATCATCTTTTTTGTATTAGAATAGTGTGTAGAAGCCTCAGTGCACCATCCGAACACATGGCAACAATGCAGGCTCAAATCAAAAGGGTTTACAATACCAGTGAGGGAAGCTGCACCTGCTTTCACACGCTACTGAACAGCATTAATTTCAGTGAGGAAAGGAGGGGGTGATTCGAATCTTGCAACAACACTGCACATTACAAGTGACCTCCTACAAAATATGTATGTTTAAACTGGAAGAGAGATGAGAACACCAGCTCCAATGACATAGCCATCCTTTCTGGCTTCCAGCACTGTTCTGTGATAATACCGTCAAACATAGTTCAGATCCCAATTCTGCACAACGAACTGCACGGATAGCTGATGCTCTGCAGACTTTCATATTTTCCTGAACGACCCTCCTCCACAGATTTCTTCTTGTACTAGACATGGCTACTGCAAATCGTTAAGATTACCTATTTGCACTGACACATGCGCTTTTTTTTAAGTATTACTTGCATTTTGAGAATGCAATTGAAAATTACATATTCAATTAATTTTGCACATGCAATTCCTTGCATATCAATTTCAGTTATGCAGACATGTATGTAATCAACACTATCATCTGCACCTGCATGATCAAAAACTGTGCCTACGGACAGCAGATCAAACTTGGATATGAACTCATACATTACAGGATGAATTACTTTGCTGGATTTTATTTATTTTTTAAATAAAGAAGTAAGCTCCCTGCCTGTTACAAATACCTGAAAGTCTTGAAAACACACAACGTATTTGCTGTCTTATCACAGGAATGTGACTGACTACAGAGCAGCAAATTTCCTCATACTGCATCAACCAAGCTGTTTCTGCCAACCTTCAGCATAGAAAAATACACCTGCCTACATGAGGAAAAACACTCTAAGACACTGAAAAAAGCCAACCCATACAAAGACTTTATTTGGTACCGAGGAACTGTTACTTTAGAGTTAATATCTGCCATTCCCCTTGGTTCCCAATCATCTCTGCTATTGTCAGTCAAGAGCATGGTTAAGTAGGCACAAGGCTTGTTGCAACGTATGTTCTTTAGGACCTGCTTGGTGGAAATACTATATCTTACATTGCTAAACTGTCAGCACACCAGTAAGTCAAACAAGGGACTTATAAAAATTGATGAAAGATTCTGTTTTCTGCCATCCACTGTCAAATCCAATCCCATCTTCGTTCCTCAGACCTCTAATTGGAAAGATTAGTCACACAGCTTGCCTTAAATATTCATGTCTAGGAAGAAACTTGCCTTTTGTTTTGAACAAATGCAGCAAACACTTCTACTCAGCACTAGATGGCTTATTAGCACACTATAAAGCTGAAATGATTTCATATGAACAGTTGAAGATAACGTAGGATTTTAAAATTATCATCAAACAATCAAGACAGAGAACACACAAAATCCCTGCTCTCAGACCTTAAAACAGTTTTGCAAGTAGACCTTGCAAAACACGATGGGAATTCCTCCTCAAACCAAGCTCAACAGATTTTCAGAGCTTCTGTAAAAAACTCTGACACCAGCTGGGAAGAACAGGAGCAACTCCAACAGTTTCTTTTGAAATTGCATATAATTCCAGAAACTGAGTGGAAGATCCTAACGCTAGCCAACACAGAGCAGGTGTGTTAATAGCAAGTGGTTCAGTGGTACTTACTGAGTTCTCTTCACTTCAGCGTTCGCAATGGCACTTATGAAAGGCACAATTCTGCCATAGTGTAAGAAAAGCCTGACAAGAGGTATGGCTGCTTCCTGTTTTTCTCTGCAAACTTCACCCAAAATGTGTGCAGCTGATGCTGAAACAGGCTGAACCAGTGGAAAGAAATAAAACCTTTGAGAGATCATTATAGCACAAGCATAATTCCCTTCTCTTCCCCTTAGCTCCTTAGTACATAACCCCACATAACAGTTGCAGCAGCCAGTTACTTAAACATGCCTGTACATAACACGGTTGGGCCTCACATCCCGGTTTTTGTTGGCTTTAAGGTTTGATCACAAGAGGGCAGCAATTTAAAAACTATTGCACTACAGTATTTTTCCCTCATTTTTAATAGCCAACTTTTCACTGAATGTGACTGTTGCCAGGGAAGCAACCGAAGAGGAAGAACTCTAAACCTTCTCATTTTCAAGTCCCAGTAAGAACAGAACCCAGTTCTTGTACTGAAACAAACAAACAACCCCAAATCCAAAACAACTGCTAAAACTATACACAATGGCAGATGTGGTCCATCCCTCTCACATTTCAGGGTTAGTTCTTGGTTTGGGGTTGTTTTGTTTTTGTCATTTTGTTTTGTTTTTAAATTGTACAAGTAAACCTGTTCCTCTCTAGTAAAGGAAAACCAATTGATCAAACTTTAGTTTACTTTGCATTTTCCTATGTAAAATTAGAAAGCCACAGAGAATATGCTGCTTTTTAAAACCACTGGTGTTCCTGGGTGTGCCTTCACCCACCATACTGTAGGCAGATAAAGATCTTTTCTGCAAGGACAGAAAACAAGTATGAAGGATATGCAGAGCTTAACAAGACTCTCGCATGGAAGAAGGAAGATGATGAATATTCTGCTAGTTACACACCTATGGTGCCAACAAGATTGTGACCAGTGTTCAGGGAGACCCCTGTGAGGATGATCCATAGATAAACAACCAGCAGTGCAAGCAAATTACCTCAACATCTGCAGATTTTAGCAGGAGATCTCTAAGTGGACTGTAATAGTCTGAGGAAAAAACATGGTCCTCAGTGTAAACCACATTTAACCTTAAGGAACCAAGGTCATCAGGTTTCAAAGACTTGTTTCCATTATCTCTGGGCTGCAGGAAATACCTGATATGCAAAAAAAAAAAAAGACAAGGTTTGTGCTAAAACACAAAATTATCTCAGGCTATACATACATGAACATATAGAAAAGCTAAAGATACACACAACCTTTATATACCTATCACATTTCTTGAGAGTTCTGACTCAGATTTTTTTAATCATGTTTGCCAGTCTATTTTGCACCAACTGCAACATGGAAAGTTCTGATCATTAAGATTTATGTATGATATATAAAAAAATCACATATTCATAAAATTATACCATTGCTCCTGAACTGCAGTAAACAATATCATAGAGTCAAAGTATTAGAACTCCCACACACAACAGAGAGGCAGACTGAAATCTCTAATCATATCATCACAACTTCTTGTTCTTACATTTGCTAGGATTATTCTGGCTTGCTTACAAAAAAAAAATTAGATACAAATTAAATCCGTTTAAACTTTATCACATAGCAGTAATTATTCAAAGACTTCACAGAAGACATATGTTTCTACTTATACACTCCAAAAGAAAAATGTCAAGTACCATGCTTCATAAGAGCTAGACTGTCGGAGAAATTTCAAAGGAAGCCTCAGTTCTCCTAGAAACTCGTCTCCAAACTTCAAGTTACTGGCATTCCAAAGATCAACTCTATAACAAAAACATAATTTTAGGAAATTCCTCATAAATAAATACATAGATAGACAGAAATTGGTTTTCAATTCCCCCCCCTCCCCCTCAAGCCCATGAGTTATAAAGTTCTAAAACGGTACTATATGGGTTTCCCAGCAGTCAAGAGACAACCTTGGATCTCTGGAGTCTTGCAATTCACCTCCATTAAACAGCACCAAAAATCACCTAGACTACCTTTTCCTCATTTGTATTGTTTCCAAATATCGATACTGATAAAGATCCAGGGGCTCTCTGGATATCCCAGATAATGAAAAATACAGATAAAATGAAGACCAGAGGAAAAAACTGCACAGACATTTAAGGACTCCACACTTCTAGTCTCAGCCTTGTTTGGATTTATCAGCAGCATAAGCAGCAGCATTACAGACTGAGGCTGAATTTCCTCACAGTCCTTCCCCTCCTCTAGCTTCTGGGAAGAATCACTTGTCAAGCTTACCAATCTGTTGCACCTAAGGTAGTTCTGTACAGATACTCAGAAACTTTACCACCCTATAACGTGTGCATTGTCTGAAACCTACGCAATTTCCAGCACTTTGTCCCTCACACATGGAAGTTCTGGTATGGCTGACTAGATGACACTTCCTTCCCTTTCATGTGCTCTTTAACACTAGGATGTAAAACAACTGCACTGAGATTTGGAGTAGAAGTACTGGCATCTAACTTGGCCTTTGTGGATAAATGCTGCAATACCCACCTCAGAGTAAGGATTTCAAACTCTAGGACAGATGCTTCTGTACATATTTTAAGGTTTCCTTTGAGAGGCACTTTCATTTTAAAACAAGCTCAACTAAAAATGTGCCTTAAGCTTGGGGAAAAAAAGCTATATGCAGAAAATATACAGGTTTTTGAATAACTGAGACTTTTAGGAGAACTGTAACTGTAATTTGGGTAAGGTGCAAAGTCATCTAATTATGGACATATTTACACCACCTTCCTAGTCTCCAGCAAGTCACAGTAGGCTTGTCAAGGAATGAGGCTTGATAGTCCTGCTAAAGGTTTACCTTACCTTATGCAAGTGCAGAGGACGTCACTTCCAAATCCCCTGAGCCCTGTATCTCTCAACAGTGTCTCATGCATCAAGTTTCATATGCTCGACATACCAACAGCTCACACTGCAGGTCTACTGGTTTAAGTTCTTCAAACTCTGATATTTTGAGAGTATTTCTGCAGGGCAACAATTCCCCACAAGGAAAAATCTCCGAGAACTCTACCTTCTCTCCTCTTTCTCCGTATCAGGTTCATTACTATCTTACTAACTAATTCAAATGGCTCAGATGCAGACTCAGGAGGGGATGGAATCTTTAGAAGCTGATTTACACAGAGTCAGACTTAGCATTTACCAAGTATTTACAGGCTCCTGGTTTCTAGTTTATCCAAATTTTTTCAAGATGCACACTAGCAATGACACTTTCAAACACACACAGCCTCACACACTTCCAAAGGCGGTATCAGTACAGCAACTTCAGTTACAGAAAAAAAAACAAAAAACAAAAACAAAAAAAACCACCACAACAACCTTAAAAAAAACAAGCCCACAGTATAAAGGCTCTGCAGGAGAGGAACTAAGAACTCAAGGTAGATCTCACACTACACAATAAGCAAAGCAGGCATGCAAATTCTGACATTATTGTTTTGGGTGCTTGGAGCAAAAAGAATAAGCAGCATTAAAAAAAATATTATACACCAACCCCAGCATCTAACAGATTACTGTTTCCCAAGCTTTTTAAAAGGCAAAAGCATGGCAAGTGTTATTCTGAAATGGTCAGGCTCTAGTCACAGAAAGAAAAAAAGAACAACAGAGAGGGGGAGGAGAAACAATGAATTTCACCAGAACATCTGGTCCTTTAGTGTTGATATGCCCTGCCTGCAACTTCCTACACCCACTCAGAAAAGAGCAACTTTCATAGCTGTAGAGAAAAACCATGAGAGACTGAGCCTCCTCTGTACCCTGTGGAATGGTATTTTCTCAGGAGGGAAAAAGAAAACAAACCCCCGAACCCATTAATTGTGCGATCCAGCCAGAGGGCACGGGGGCAACCCAACTCTGACTGAACGGGCCGAAGGAAGTGAGGGGGGGGCGGGAGGGGGGCCCGAGATGGAAACAAAAACACTCTGTCCTGTATGGGACAAACCCAAAAGAGTTTGCCTGACGAAAACTAACTCTTTATCTACTTTCATTTATTATTTACGTGCTTAATCTTTTCCCAACTACTAATTTACAAGCCTCATGCAGTGCTGTGGTACCACAGTAACAGGCTACATGAACCAGCAGCCGAGTGTCAAAGCAGAGGGTAATATGGCAGCCCTCCTCCATCATTACCATAAATGCATCTTCCCTGTTTGGAATAAGTATTGTTCTTCCTGCCTCGTCTCCCCTCTTGTGCTTACTGCCAGCCCTGTTTCTGAAGGCCCTAGGGACTATTTAGAGAGAGAAGCCCTCCCTGCCTCTCCAGCAGGGACACCTGGGGAGAAAGGGGCGGAAGGGAGGCCACTGTTCTTCCTCAACCCTTCTTCCTCCAAATCCTAGAGAGTACAGGAGAGGGGAAATACCACGTCACTTGATGTGGATACAGCAGTTTTCACCTACTGTGCATCCCCATCACCAGACGGCCTAAATCTCTAAGTTCCAAGTCTGTGATGGTACCCCACACGTGGTATCTCAAAGCTTTGCACCCCCTATTGATTCCTCCCCACTCTTTCTATTCACCCATTCCCACAGACATTGTTGACAGGCCTCAGCAAGTTTTAAGACAGTAGTAAGTCAAGGGGTTGTGTTGGTTTTGAAATCAGAGCTGCTTCTTTCCTGTGCAATGGGTCATACCTAGCCTCACAAGAACACTGCCATTCTGCCTTCCCCTGCCTTCCTCTGGCGGGGAAAAGAGAAGGGAAACTGCCTCAGGCCCAGGGAAACTCTGAACTCAAGAGTTTCCTTTCAGGGAAGGAGGACCTTATCTGGGTTACCAAAATTAAGCAATGAAAAAAAAACCAGATCCTTCAACTGAGAGCATCACAGAGCTCCTGGGCTCTCTTGGGAAACTGAGGGAGGGAGGGAAGGGGAACCCAGACAGAAAAATCTGAGCTTAATGGCAAATGCACCTTAGCATACACACACACACAGGATACCAAGGAAAGTAATGACCAACTCCCCCACAGCAGAACTGTCACAAATTCAGATATGATCTACAGGACCATGCAGGTAAATGAACAGACACAGTCATGGAAGATTCCTCATGAGTTATCAATGTTGAAACCATGCTCATCATTTTGAAAGAAGAGTGCAAAAGAGTGCAAAAGAGTACAAAGGTGCACAGCTTTGGAAGACAAAATCGTTAGTGGAAAATGTTCTCACCTAATCTCCATTTTGTCAACTTCATCAACATCTTCAATATCAAAATGGGATTTCTTGTTGTAGCTACTGGGTCTTGTAACCTAATAAAAAAGAGGAATCTTTAACAAATTGAACTGATACAAAAGCATTTCTGAGTTACTTATACAAAGCTCTGGAAGCCTGCTGTCATCTACTATCAACAGTGTCTTCAGTCCTGGTTCTGAAAACATTCACGCATGGCAACAAACCTGTTGACTGAACAGACTCCTCACTATACAGAAGCAGTAACAACCATATCCAAGAATAACTACATACACCACACTTTATTTATCAGAGAAAGGATTTCTTTAATATTACTACAGCACTCTGAGTTTAACATAGGTAGAAAATAATGGGAAGATAGCTGCAAGTGTAGAGCATTAGCAAAAGAAAGCTTTTGTACAAACATTTCTTAAAATTTCTTTTCTAGCAAGATTAAAAAAAAAAAGACTTTGATATTTGTATTTTTTCAGAGTGTGTCAGAAACTTGAGAACAAGGCCACCCCACCCAGCTGAAACCACAGCAGGAACTGATCAAACGCAAGTGCGTATGATGTGTGGGTTCAGCTCCTGGTTGCACACAGAAGCTCAACTTTATTGTAGGTTTAAATACTCTTGTGGCTTAATGCTTCCCACTCACAAAAACTTGCTTTTATTGTAAATTTGACTACTTGGTTTTGTACTGTACATCAGATGAGGATGGTACAAACAAGGGAGGCAAAGATGTAGGTGCACAGAAAGAGAGAAACCAAAGAATCTTCAGCATGTGACACGTAACAGTCTTGTGTGTGTGACCACTGGCTCCATTTTCCAGGTGATTAGCAGCATTGGAGACCAAATGCTCTAGCCTATAATTGAATCAAACGCACCTGTGAGGCTAACATCAGGTTAATTTAAATAAATCATACAACTTCAGCAGCTCAGCACAAATTTTCTCACCCTGCTATTGCAACCATCTTCACTGTGGCTTCAAGAAATCATCCTACTTAATTGAAAATGATTTACTTTTCTTTTACCATTGTGAAGCTGATGGTGTAGTTCTGAATAGGGAAGTAAACTTCAGTTTTTATTACCTGTAAGACATGAGTTGTTATAAAAAGTCACAGCATAAGTGTACTCAAAAGGGCTGTGCCATAAGTGAAACACTTTTCTGAGAAGTTTTGCTGGAGCCTGTATGCACAAGGTCTGTCTGTTCGCTTGTGTGACTGCTCAGTGTGCAGATTAATCTAAATGCTGGAAAGATAGCTCTATGAGGTCCATCAGTTCCAAGGATGGAATTACGTATTAGGGAACTGTCAGCCCACAGTGCCCAGCAAGCTGCCCTGTACCATTTTACAAGAAAGGGTGTAAAACTCTGCCATGTCAGTCCCTGTCTTTAGGCAAAGCTGACAAGCTCTTTATCAGTTGCCCTTTTTTTTTTCCCAGCACATGCAGGTTTGCAGACAGGTCCCCAGCAGTACCTTACTCGGTTCCCGTAAGAGGGAGATTTTCCTGTAGCTCCGAGCCCCTTCACCGTGCTGCAGCTGGAGTGGTGGTGAAAACGGCTCCAAACCATCAGGTGCAAGTTTCGCTCGTAGCACCCTTTAAATAAGCCCTTAGATTTCTCAAACCGATGATAGGCTATTTTCCATTTAGCAACTTAAACCTACGTGACTTTGTTGTAGAAAGGAAAGCATCTCTTCACTGACTTTTACAGATTTCTCTTCTTTCTTGGAGCCCTGGCCAATTGCTGCGCTAGCAGACTGCAGGAAAGCTGATGAAGCTGTTTGGAAGCAGTAAATGACATGTCTGTCAACAGCCCAAATCTGTGCAGCTCCACAGGAGTCGGGTTAGCTACAGGCCTGCCCACATCTCGTTAGTGAACGCATTTCCCAGTCGTAGCAGTGCTGCTGAACCTTGTCCCTTGGAGACATGGAGCCTGGTATGTACTAACTACTCAAAATGACAAATTTATGATGGCTCTGTCTGCACTGGGGGTAGGATTATTCTGGCTGATTCGGATACTGCTCAAGCTCTGTTCTTACCCATACAGAAAGCCTTTTACTCAAACTTAGAAGAACAATACTTGCATGCAACCTGGCTCTTAGGATAAAGTCAAGCTAAGCAAGCCACCCGCCCCCTTCCACAACTCCACTTGGAAGGTGCTTTCTGTTTCTCTCCTTCCTCTCCCTGTCTGGCACCACCTGCCAAGTTCAGTGTTTAAACACCAAATGTTCACTGCTCCTGCAGCGTACAGAAGGCAGAGGAATCAGACAGGTGAAGCTTTGTGGTAGACACGCTGAATTCCTCAATTAGGCTCATTAAAAAGCTCTCGCTGTCAGACACCTCCACAACTGCCTACATTAAGAATGAAGAAGCCCGTTCTGGTTTATCTACACAGAACATCACTCCCATGTCACTGCCAAAGGTTGCAGCTCTGGGCAAGGTGACAGGCTGAAATCCTGAGCACAGCCAGCACGGTGGGTTTCAGTACTCAGTGCCGTGGGATCCCTCCCACCCCACCCACGCCAGTGCAGCACCTCCGTAGCTGCACGCAGTCAGGCATGAAGGCTCACCGCTAGCCAAAGGTAAGGCTGCAGTGAACTTACACCCTAGGAAGAGATTTGATGGATTACCAGAGGAAAGATTACCTGAGATAGCTTCCCTGGCCAACCTTCAGGGCTTCCACCCAGATGGGCGGTGAGAAAGCGCCCCTGCCAACAAAGAACTTGAGTATCTGTTCCTCAAACCTAAATGTCACAGCAACAAGAGCACACTGCTGCTGGTATGACAGATTTCGGATCGGTTGGTACAACTGTCACAGCAGTCTGTAGAGCAAGGAGGATGACAGCAGTAAGACCCCTGACTGGCACTGCAAGAAGGATGCCTGTACTTCAGATCTGCATGACGCAGCAGCACGCTCTCCTCACATCTCCTTTCTGACACGGGTGCCTGTGTCCCTGAAGTGGCTCTAGAGATCACATCCCTAGGTGTCCTTCCTGTGCCAGCAACAACTTCTGATGAGGATGTACCATGGATGATGCAAGACACATGAACAAAAAGGGCTTCCCAGTGATATGCCAGCTGCATTGTCCTGTTCTGGCTTTTCTCTCAGTTATGCCAGATATGTTTTTGAGGTATCTATCAAAATAGAACAGTTCAGCATAGACCAAGCCTAAAATGTCCAAGAGGAAAATAAAAGAGAAAGATACACATACTTTGCAGACAGAATGAAAAATTGCAAATTATAAACACATGCACATACACATACGGACACACCACAATTACTGCTACTTTTGCCAAAAGAACCAAAATGAGCACTTTTATGAGTTATACTTTGTCTTAACTGGACTCGTTGAAAATATTCTGTGTTAAATAAAGCTTAGAGGTTTCACCCACTGGTATTGCAGCAGACTGGTAGACAGCTGAAACATCCAGTTTTAAATACACTTTTCCTCTACTGCATTCCCATGAGATAACCTTCCTCCCATTGTCTGGGGAAGAAGGGCGGAACAGCTACAAAACCACAGGCTAAAAAAGCGTACATATATACACACGTCTTTTTAAAATCCCATTCTTAACTGTCCTTTTTCAAAACTCATCTGGGCTGAGTTTTGATCAAGTGCAAAGCCTGCTGCTCAGGAGAAGTGCCCACCTTCAAGCTTCTCCTTCAGAGCACCTGGGCTGAAGCAACACAGTGCTGCCTCAGCAGGCAGCCAGTCTGATCCTGGATACTTCTTTCCCCTGTGCTGTGCTTTCAAACAGCCTTCAAAGAAGACAGCTGGCACACCATGGAACAGGATGCCGTGCCAACTATCTACAGTGTAGTATTTCAGCTTATCACCCGTTCCTTTGAAATACCAACCTCAAAATAAAACACTTCATCAAAATGGGGATTGTTGGTCTTCTTTTTAACTTTAGTCTTTTTGGCTTCCGATCTGAATAAAGGAAAGAAAAAGAGTGTGAGAAAACATTAGCAGAAGTGTGATCCTAGAACAGAGCCACCGAGGAACATATTTGATAAAGCCAGAATGCCATGTGCCTCCAGCATAGCAAGGCACACACACTCGCGCACATTTAAGGGAGCGATTCACTGCATGCCTATTTCTCTCAAGTGGCAGTAATCACAGTTTGCTATCCTTTCTTAAACTAGGTCCTTGAACCCTGATTTTATTACTTTCTTGATCCAGCAGCATCTTACAACTGTACAAAGCGACTTGCAGGAATGGGGCTTTGACCAGCAATATCTGGGGGGGGGGGGGGGGGACAGTGAACACAAGAATTTCTCATACCCTAAAACCACAGGAGACGTAAGGACTGATGGAGATATTTCTGTATTGTCTATTTTCTGATCTTGGCCTGAGGAATCAATGCATGCTTTTCAGTGGTGTTAAACCAATCAGGAAAAAAAATTTGATTTTCTCAGCAAAAAATGAAGTTTTTCAAAGGAACAGTTCAGCATACAAGTACTTCAAGACTTTTTTTTTTTAAGCTTTACTTTCTGTAAGCTTAAGAAGCCGTACTTTAATTGCTATATATCACTCATTCCCTGCAGACCCACCATCTCCTAGTAAACATCATCAGTGTAGTAAACATTATCAGTGTAAGCATCAGTGCTGAGCAGAAGCCTCTAATTCCTATTGTTCTGCAGGAACAACACATGGCAGACCTCCCTCAAACCACTCGCTGCGGAAGAGGCCTGACAACATTTAGCACTGCCCGTCCATTCCTCTCTGGGCAGCAGCATCCACCTGTGTCTGCAGTTTAGAATACAGAAATCTAACTGCTTGGCATATATAATATGCCCTTGGTCTAAGGGCAGCCGATGTATTTCACCTCGGCCAGCCAACAGCTCTTTGATGATTTCCAAATGCAGTGAACCTATACTTGATTTGCTCTAGATACCTACAAGTGAAAAGCTCTGTGAGAAGCACTGTACGATCCCGTGTCATGTCTTCCCCTAAAGCTCTCCGGTAATAAGGCACAGATAAAACAGCCACAGATGGAGAGCTGCATCAACCATGTGGAAAACTGACCTACTAAACATCTCATCCCAGAATCTACTCCCTATTTCTCATGCAGGAAAGCTGCTTAGATAGCTTGCAACTGTTTTTATCGACTGGACAACAATAGGTATTCTTATACAATGGGCAAGCAAAACTGTGTTAAATTCCCAGTGCTGCTACATATTTCCTGTGTGCCTTGAATGGGCCAGCCCACCAGCACACACTGCTTCCCCACCTATAATACAGCCACAGAAACAGCTCCAGTTGAGAAATCTGTTGGCTCTGTAAGTACACACAACAGAACAAACAGCAGCACATTTGTTTGACGTTTTTATGCTCGGCATCGCATAAAATCCAGCAGCAGAAAGCAGCTTTCCCACTCCCCGAAGGAGAGGCATTGTAAAATCCAGAGAGCAGACTGATGCACAGATTAAAACGGCCTCACTATTCCTAGGAGGAGATGAGAGGGAAGAGAGATGCTAATTGCCTGCAGGACGCGGGGCAGACTGCCCATCCCATCTCGTCAGTCACACTTGCCAATCAAGCTCTTTACGGATAAGCCCATCGGGGAGGGGACTGGGAAGCGGGATGTAGAGCGGATGATTAAGGCAAACACGGTTATCGGGCAATTAATGCACTGGATGGGCATATGCTGCGCGCTGCCTGCAGAAGATAGGAGGTATCTCTCCCAGCCAAAACAAACAAACAAAAAAAAACCCAACAAAACCAGATAGGAATGGGATAGAGCCTCATTTTAAAGGGGAACACATTACCAGTTGTCCTACGTTACCCAGACTGGGCAGGGGAGGGGGAGCAAAGAGGGGGAAGTTTGGACATCCAAGGATACCAGCATTAATCACAAAATCTCCATAACAGTTCCAGTTATAAACAGCAAGCACCATCT
The DNA here is from genome assembly GCF_964211835.1 of Anser anser. Classification (NCBI taxonomy): domain Eukaryota; kingdom Metazoa; phylum Chordata; class Aves; order Anseriformes; family Anatidae; genus Anser; species Anser anser. The sequence continues at coordinate 147,613,942 of NC_139720.1, read as the reverse complement.
GAAACAAGTTACATGCTTAAAATGTCAAAGCATACAATCCAAACACACAGCTCATTACGGGATGTAAGACATAACACACCCAGGAAAAGATGAGGAATCCAGACCAGTCTCAAAGACTCCTCTGTGTGCAAGGTATTTGTCAAGAACGCATCTTATTTATGGCATTTTTAAGAAGCTATTGTAAAATATTGTAGTTTTTGTAGCCTATGCTACAAAATCTGATTTTTTGAGGTCACAAGAGAGCTTTCCTTTTTCTAACATGGCACAGACAAAAAAGATGACAGCCTACATAAGTAGAAACAAAATTGTGGCATCCAACAGCATGGGAAATTTTGTAACAGAACCGGAAAATTTAATCCAGTATTTAAACTGAAGATTGTTATGCAGAATCTAATTACTAAAACCACATTCCAAATTTTATTCACGCTATTATGTCCACGTATAGTGAATTACAGAACTGAACCACCTAGAGTTTCCTACACACCCATTAATTTGCCACAAATTGAAAGTGACAAGACCCTAAATATTCACAAACAAATGTGCAAATTCTGCAAGACGTTGATGTATTCAGCTTTTTCTTCTCTCCCCTGCCCAAAATTAGGCAATAAATTTGCTCAAAAACTGGCCTCCAACTGTGAGGTGAGAAGATTCACAAATTAAACCTAACCACAAATTACATACTCCAGGATATTCTAATTATTCAGACCGTCACATAAATGAAAACTGAAGCCTCAAATTACTTACTCTAGTATACTTCAGTGGTTCATAGGTGTACACACAAATAATTAACATATTTCAGTGGTGCCTAAATATTCTGTCCATCTGAGAATGGCCATTTCTAGACAAGGAAAGAGAAACCATCCTTACGAAATGGGAGATGTTGCACGTGCAGTACTTGCCTGGAAGGTCCGGCTAAGGTAACGGTGGCGTAGGGATCACATTGTCCATTCACGATGGGCAGGCCTTGGCATTCGAGAACTCTAGAAAACAAAAACAAATGCAGACAAACAAATCAATAAAATAGGAAGAAATGGAAGAGAAAATAAAAGCAATGCATCTTTAGCCTGTTCCATTTTCACAACAGTTATTACTACAGAATTGCAATGCCACTAAGAACAAGTCTTTATTTTATACCTAAACTTGAAACTGCGTCTCAAATACTAACTTTAACAGGGTCAAAAATACTGTAAAATTACAGAGGAACCTTAACTTGAAGGACTCTTATTATGCAAGTACAACAGCTTAAGTTTCATGAAAAAAGTGTATGCTGTCAAGATGGGAACTGTCACCACTTGAAATTTCTGTAACAATTTATTCACCAAAAATGGTAATAGCCAGAACTTGCTTCTGTAACAAAGGATTAAGAAGAAAATCACAGACATAGACCCCTGAAGTAGTCGAATAATTCATCAGAATCACGTCTATGAAGGCCTCTGTGTTTTTGACAAGATTTGGCACGGGCTTATTTGTTAAGGTGGGTTAACTATGGACCAAGAGTCAGCATGACATATCCATCTTTCTCCATACAACTTCTAAATAACAAAATTGAAAGTAGAAATACATTCAGCAGCTCTGCACTGAAGGAGTCAGAGAACACACTGGAGGGACAAAATGGAACAAATTAGTTTCTGCTGCAAGCCAAGGTGAGAAATTTGCACTTTAGCGCTCTCATTTCAAAATCTCTTTGGCAGAAAACAACAGCAACAAACCATTGAAAAAATGTTTCATATGCTAAAACCTCCTGAGGAATGCAGCACCACCGATTGGAAATAAAAGCAGAGAGGCCAGTTGCCAGGGCTCTCCCTCCAGAAACAAGTTCTGCTTCAACCAGGTAAGCCTGGTGGTCTGATGTATTTAAATGATTAAAACTGGAAAATTTTGATGAAGACAAACTCTGAAGCTCTTTGCACAGGAGATCAGCACTACACTTGCAGGGTGAAATACCTTGCACACTTCTGGGTGTGCAAGAAAATAAGAGTTTCTTATTTTATACAATAAAATAAACCAGCACGAAAAGATTTGTTTTACTGCTTTCAATGACAGCAACTTTGATACAAAAAAAAAAAAAACAGACAAAAATTCAGTAACAGATAGTGCTCCGCAATTTTATCCACAAAGAAAATATTTTGTAACATATGGCATGGCCTTCAAACAGGGCTTAACCACAGGGTTTTTCCTTACTCTGCATAAGGGGATGAAAATTTTCATGTTCTGCACCAATACAGCAATCTGGTTTGTGCCAGAGGAGGTTCTGCCCTAAACCGATCTAGATAGGTTCACACAGTCCTAGAAAGTACACAAAGCCTGAAGATCCCACTAAGGTGGCACACGCAGGCAGCTGAAGTGGTACGTTTTGTTTGTATTGGATTCCCAGACCTATTCACAGAACGAAGGCTAAATACCTGGCTGAATGAAGGGTTCCCACTAATGCACTTGCGCACAAGCTTCCCACTTGCATAGCCCAGATATGCAGAGAATATAATAACTCAGTTGTTGACCTAGATGGCCCTTCTTCTCATTGCTGATTCACTAATACCAGCGCACGAGAGAAATGTGTTCCTTATTGTGGATACTCCCGTGAAATCACAGATCGAAACCACAGAGAAAGTTATGAAAACCTTGGATTACGCAGGCACTCTGCAGCTTTTATTTCTGGATTGTATTAGTGCACTACAAGGTTACCTTCCGCACAGACAGAAGTTTGAAGCCTCTTTCGTATATGCCTGGCTTACCAGGTATGTGACATTGCAGGGTGCTGCCATGCAAACAGCACAATTCAGGCCACAAATTCCATCCCTGCACCAGCCAGAAATGAAAGCTGCAAGCTCCAGAAACCCTTCTGGCGGAGTAGCTACAAGTGCAGGAGGAAAACCCACAAGGAGCAGCAGAAAGCCTTTAAGAAGAGTCAGTTCCAGCTTGATTTTCTTGCGAGTACAAGAGAGATGGCTTCTCTTTGCCCCAACAGGGCTATGTTTGCAGCAGAAACACTTGGTCAGTGAGCTCCAGCACGACTGCTGGTCGTTCTTCTGGATAGCAAACATGGCTTAAACACATTCACATGTGAAGGGAAGAATTGTGCACCACGTGTCAGCACCAAGCCCCACACCCCTTCCACTGCTTCCTCAGGGCAGCCTGTCAGTTCCTTGAAATGAAATCCTCACTCAATGGCTTCAGAGCAGGCAGCCAACTTTCTACTGTTCATGAATGGCTTCCAAGCCAGGTCTTATCCATACAGGAAGAGCCATTTGAAAGTTAAACACAGTGAAAGCATGTTCAGAGAGAGTATTATTCCTGTTTTAATAAAAGCAGCCCTCCCAGAACACGCAGACAATAGAAAGCGCTGCCAGGCAGCGTGATCCGAAGTTGAGGACACGTAGAAGATACAAATCACTGCGCAGTAAAATCACGGGTGAATCTGAATGCTGGGAAGTGTGAAGTTATCCACAGGCACACAAAAGGACACCAGAACTATACACATCGACAGTGACAGGGTCTGTTCTAATACTGCCACGTTGAGGAAATCTTTGCGTTTCTGTGGGCAGAGCTCTGATGCTACCACTTCAGCCGTCCCCGATGGTTAAAACGCCAAGCAGTGTCATCAGCTGGTCAGGGAGAACACAGCCACACGAATCCCTGGGCACTTGCCTCTCAAGTTGGGTGTGCTCTTAGGGAGAAATACAACAGCATGGCTCCTCATCTCGTGCTCCCGCGTTTGTGCTATCTACTGCAGAAGACAGAAGTTATCCATTCATGAACAGCTTATCAAATCATGAATGATGGGCAGGACGTTCCCTCGCTAAACAAGCATTAGGGGGCACGCAATGAAATTATCAGGCAGCAGGTTTAAAATAAACAAAAGGAAGTACTTTTTCCACACAATGCATAATGAGATTGTGAAACTTCTTGCCACCGGATGTCATGGAGGCCAGAAGAATATACACAACTAACGCAGGGGAGGTTTGGGGGGAGCTATGAAAGCACAATGATTTGAAGCATCACTCACCAGCAAATATCAGGAAGAGCAGTAGGCTAGACCAGAGCTGCGTTTAAAACAGTAGGGTAGCTTTTTATGTTCTCTGGGAAACAAAAATGAGAACCGAACCAGCCAAAAAAGCAAAACAACAAAAACAGAATACAGGTGTTCTCTTGTAGTCAGGATGACTTAGAGTAAGACGTTTCTTTGTGTGGGAATAAGAAAAGCAAAAGCAACCTTGAAAGAAACAAAACGTGGAAAAAACAGGAAACAGACGCTGACACAAACTGTATCCAAAGCCCTTCAGGTAATTTAAAAAGAGTTATTGTGTGCGGGTGTTGGAGAAAGCAGGCAAAGACTGATGACTCAGGACTTTGGGGCAGGAAGGCCATGTCTGGAGAGAGCTCCATTCTGGTTCTTGTGTCTTACTAAGTATTGTGGGGAGATAAAATTCAGCAAAACCCAAGCCTGATGTACTCACGTTAACACAGTCTCGTTAGCTGCAGGAACCTAGCAGTTTTAATTCCAGACCTGCTTTCGTTATGGTCATTTTCTTCAGTCACGGGAGAGCTGTTGGGTAGATTAACACCCCTCCCCTCCCAAGCTGGTACCAAAATATTTGCTTTCATTTGCAGGCAGGAAAAGAGCTAGAACAAAGCTACAGCTACTGAGAGACAGAATAAAATGGAGCTCCAATTCTCCCATGTGGGTATCACTGTTAATAGTGATAGTCCAGATCTGGATTATATGGGAAAAAATGAAAAGCAGCATATAATACTTTCTCTACAAAAGGGGTGTACAGACTAGGAAGCGGTGGAAAAAAGCCAGTAAAAATGATTAGAGCTCTTGCTCTAATCATCTGCAGAATTAATTTAATATACGTGTACTTGGATAATAATAAAAAAAAAAGAATAAGCCTGGGCAATCAAGCTGATTCAAGAATTACACGTTGACTCATCAGCCCCCAGAGCGAAAATGTCTGGCGGCTGCTAGAGCCTTTTGTGCCCAACTGGTAGTTTCTGATCATCCTCTGCCTCGAGCCCAGCTGGGACAGGGCTAGCTATCCCTCATGGCCAGCGTGGCTGGGTATAAGGCTGGTGGTGGTTCGTATGGGAAAGCTCTTAATGCAGCTGCCCGGCTATATTTTGCTTGTGGTTTATAAAATTAACAGGTTTCAAGGAACAAGAGATTTCAGTTTTCAGCGTGGTTCACAACCAAGCCTTCACAAGAGCACATATGCTACGGAAAATTCCCAGAGGGCAAAAGAAAACCTCAGACCCAAACACGCCACGAGCACGTCCCCTCGCCTTTAAATTACGTGATTGCAGAAGCTGAGAGGGAGGCAGGGGTAGACGGTTTGAAGGAAAAAGAAGGTTTTTCACCAAAGACTAAGGCGCTCACAGCTGTTCAGGCACTCCTCCTGCCTCTGGGCTGCCAACCAAGAGCTGGAGGCTGTAGTCTCCGAGACGGCCCCTGCACAACCGTACTTCAGGAACAGGCGTAACGCAGGCAAGCAACATCGGGGGGGATCCAAGCCTGTGGGAGTTCCCCACCCCTTCCTTGGAATCACAAAAATTACTTGAAAATTACAGGCTTTCTGATGAGTCGAGGATGCGTGTGTGTCATCGGCATCCTCGTGAGCCAGAACGCGCAACCGGTGCGAGGCCAGGCACAGAGAAAAGAAGTTAGAAGGGACGTAGCTGTACTTGAGACTTTCCAAACTAAACCACTCCCTCAAGAAACGGTACCCCAAGGTACTTCCAGTGTACCTGGCCATGCTCAGCTCAACCTAAGGAACACTACAGCCTTCCCATTCCTTCTTCCCAAATTGTTCCTGAGACAAATCTCTGTGCTGGGTACTTGTTTGGTACAGCACCTTCCCCGGTTCTGGCTACGTGACTTATTTTCTTAGGTCTTGCTGCATCTCTTTTTTTTTTTTTTCCTACTGACTGTAGGGTCATCTTGTAACGTACGTACTATTCTGAGTACTTGGTCTTTCTGAGGTAACCAAACACCTCGCATTCAGTTCACTACTGAATGTCCTTTTCTTTCGGTGCAGACTTGCATCACGACCTGAGCCCCTCACTCATTACCAGTGGGCTAGGGGTAATATTGAGGCAATGCTGCATGCCAGACTCCCAAAAGTACCTTGGCCAACCTCATATCTGTGCCAGCACGCGGCTGCTGCTCTCAGACCTGTGAACCACCTTCTTTCTGCCACTGCCAGCAGGAACTGCTCCACGGCCTCCTCCTTGATCTGCCTGGGACCAGGACCTTGCTAAGCCAGTCGTATTCGTGTGTTTCAAAGGGGATGTGTCTGCATCCACCGCTACCAGGCACGAAGGCGCTACATCTAGCTCGGGAAGTCCCTGAATCATAAATTTCTAGAGGCCAGCAGAGTGTATCACCGCATGACTGTTCTTGTAATTCCTCATCAGACATACTCACAGCTTCCTGGGCTTTGGTCTGACCAAATGTTGCAACAGTTCGCTTCCCAACAGTAATCTACTGGGTCTTCCTTCAGGACAGAACAAATGCGCTACCTTTTTTGCCACTGTGCTGACCAAGTGTCCTAGATCCTCTGGAATAAGGCACACATTTTCACAATTTACTCAATCCTGGTGAAAAATTACACTCTGCCTCTATCATCAAAAACACTATGATAATGTCCCAACCTCGTGAAAATTTCTCTACCAACTCATACAAGGGCTCTGCTTTGACCCTGTCCTCAGGGAATAAGGGTGCTGACAGCACTGCATCGATGTAAGAGCCCAGCCTTTGTCCTCTGGACGAACACTTGAAGCCACAAGATCGCGTCCACTCCTGGTAAGTTAACAGTAGGAATAAGTGATTCAAAAGTACCTATCGCTTGACTTTTGGAAGTGATCTGCTTGCACCAAAGCTCATTTCACACACAGTTTCTCAGTACTCTTTTCACCAGCGTGCTTTTTGCGCTGGGAAGGGACCAGCTGCCTCTGGAAGCGGTTCTAATATATTGGAAATAATTATTTACGTCCCACAGAGATGTGCCCTGGTTCACCTTCGTCGTATGTCCTGCTCAGACACAGTTATGTTACAGTACCACGTAGTGTCTGGTGACCACTGGTCGTGCCTGGAAGAATGAACTGGGGAAAGAACGGGACAAAGTCCCAGCAGATAAAGCGATATTGAACGAAGTACATCAGTATTTGCTTTATTATTGTAATTTTTCAAGCCATTTCCCCCGTGCATTTATTTCTCTCTCTCTCTCTAATCTTTAACAGAACGAACCCTCAGCCACACAACTTCTCTCCAGTCTGCCCTTCCATCTCTTTTACTTGCCTCCAGGAAAGCACTCTCCCATAGGGAGTTCTGTTGTGTTTTTGATGAACAAACACGTTCTGGCTTACAAACAGTAAAACCCATGCCATCCCCTTAACCTCTGAGAGGATTAAAGCTTAGCTGGAGCTACTTTTTTGCCATTCACGCGATAACTCACTTTGCCACACAGATCTGTGGCACTAAATGAAATCTTGTTCTTTCCAAATAAATTGCAAAACTGCACCTAGGACAAGCACTTCACCCTGTGTGTATTCACTTAAAATAAAGGTTGTACTGCATTTGATACATAGGCTCTGAAACATTTCTACACAGCATACATTAAACGCTCAAAACCACCCCCATTGCAGCTTTTGAAATCTCGATAGAGCTTATCCAAGTCACAGGAACAGGCTGTGCAGGCAACTATTTTGGTTTTCCTCTCTGAGATGCTCTCTGAGGCCTCCACACCAAAAGCACAACAGAAACCTTGAAATTCTGAGATTACAGCTGCAGCCCCACGCTAGGACTGCCTTTTCTTCCCTACTCCCAGATAAGTTTGTAACAGTTACAATCAAGAAAAAGCATTTAAACAGATTCTTAACTTGCATTACCCCAGGTTCCTTCCGGAGCTGGCCCACACAGCTTTTGCAGCCTCTCACAGCACCCAGATCAGCTTTTGGCCTTAGCTGGGAAGCTCGGTGGGTGCAGCACTCGTGGCACGCACGCACGACTCTTCTCAGCACACGACTGCTAGCGGTGATTTCCTTCAGGCACGGCAGGGGAAGGGGAATTGATTGTTTGGGCTCGAGCGACAATTTCTTTCCCAGATATTTGCTGAGGACATTTTACAGCAAAACAGGAACAAATGTTTGTACAAAGCCAACCGATAATAACTAGAAAGCAAATGAAAGCTAATGAGTGCAGCCCCCACTTCCCCAAGTGAATAATATTAGAGACATTATGGGAAAACTGCAGGCAGTGCAAAAACTGTCTCATTAATTATAAAGAAATCCTGTCAATACATACATATCCCTCAAACCACTATCACTTCAAACAAGCTGCAAAAAAATTACCATGTCGGTAGAAGTCTAAATATTTCTCAATAATTTAAAATCACATGGATTTTCCTCTGCTATTAATATGGGAGCTGTCCTGCAGTTCAAACCATCGAAATCGCTTCCCAATATCAGTTGTAGAAGGACTTGTGAAAACACACATTTACAGAGTACCATCTGTACTCTGTACCAAATAAAGAAAACAGAAGAAAAAGAGGGTGTTAGCCCTGCCGCTCTCAAAGGACAAGGAGTTAATTCATGAGCAGCTCATCCTGTTTATGAGTCAATCACACAAGAGCTGGAAGTTTCATAAAAGCCACTTCAGAAAAATTCTTAGTTAAATTAAAAAAAAAAAAAAAGGTTAAATTATCTTCGGTGACAGGACCCTGAGGGCTTCAACAAAGACACAAGCTCGCTGAAATTATGAATTGCACTGATTTAGTGACTCTTACTGGCACTCACATCATCATTTCCTCCTGCCTCGGTCTCTGACTTGTAGCCTTAATTATTAACAGGGAGCAAGCGCTGAGCTATGGGAGAGCAAAGGAAAATGGTAAGTAAGGGGAAGGAGTTATTTCTAGCAACTATAGTATAGGAGCAACTCTTTATAGGAGTTATTGCTGTCAACGTTATGATTTTCAGAGGAGATAGAAGACCCAAACACAAGTTGCAGCAAAGCAAGAAGGATGTAAAAATTGTAAGGGAACAGCAACACAAAACAGTAGATGCTATCAGGAAAGGATGAATGTGCTTTAAGGACAGCACTATATTGGTTCTTTTAAGGAAAGGGAAGAAATTTCGATTTGATACAGCATGGCAGGAAGCCAAGGAGTGGGTCAACACGTCAAGGGAGCTGCAGAAGCATTTGTGTTAAGGCAGCATGGTGAGGGCTGTAAGAGGAGGACAGCACAAAGCGACAACAATTAGGATATGCAGCAAATGATTAAAGCCTAGTCAACAGCTTTAGCTCAGCTGACTGTGGCCCAAGGCAGTATCAAATGGAAGAAGTGAGATACTGTCTGTACAGACAGATAAGGGAAGAAAGAAGATCAAAGACCAAAACATGGCGTGCAAGTCTGAGACCCACAAAGGCTGTTAGGGCCTGTATAACGAAGCTGGACGGTGACACCAAAGTCTCCCATGCTCTTTTCCTTTGCTTGGAAACACAGGCTGGTCTCAATATGATGCCCTGTGCGCTACTTGCAGGGTTTATGGAAAGCAAACCCGATAACCTCCGAGTAGAGCTCTGCTCAAGTTTAATCCGCTGCCAGGAAGGAACTGCGTGCACTTGGCACAATCGCAGTTCAGGACACGCATGCGTGTCACTGTGTACATGCATGAGCACATCAGCAAACAAAACGAGCTGCATGAACATGCCCATTTTCCCCTCCACCATAGAACCACGGCCACAAACACCTCCCACCACTGGACAGACTGATAATGTTAAGAAATGAAGGATGACAAAACGAAGAAGCTAGTTTGGGGATGACTGGAATTATTTCGGAGATTAAGTGTGATATGTGGCAAGGTAAACATTACCAAAAAAACAATTTAGGAAGCTCCCAAATTAAAAGCTTTTGAGCCTACTGGCAGGGACCTGACTATGTGGTAAGTAAAGGTAAGAAAGAGGGAAGAGACTAAAACCAGAAGCTTTACAGAACTCAAGACAGAAGGAAATTTTCAACTATAAGAAACAACAAAAAAAGAGCACAACAGGAGCAGCATACCCTTAACTTACCCAAAGGCTCCCTCTCTAACTGGTGAGTAAGGATTTCCTCCTGAGGGGTGAGGACAGGCAAGCCAAGCAGCTATCCCAGGTCGGCCACAGGCGGTAATGGTGTACATACCATTTTTGACACGCTGGTAAGCAACCTTAATAGACCTTCACCTGCAATAACTGGTCGAGCACAAAGTACAGCAGATTGGAGGGAAGCATCTAAACGTCATGCCACCAACACACTTCAACCACGGGGCACAATAACCCAGCTGGATCCAACCTCAGCAATTCTTGGGGTGGCAGCAGGGACAAGGGAGAGCACAGGAAGGAAAGGCAAGGGAACGAGAGGGTTTAAACAAAAGCAGTGACAGAGTGAAAGCCCAGCAAGCTTCTTCTCATCACTACGTAGTCCAAGGATAATGTTTTCTCTACTAAATAAATCCTTGATGACTCTTTTACACAGATTCCCACACCATTTTTACTTCTAATTAGATATATGATAGCGGCAAATATATCTTTCTAAATGAAAAGATCGAATAGCTCAGAGTTAAAAACAAAATTAGTAGTTATTCGTGGATCTGAAAAGCAAACAAAAGTGCCTTCGAACTGCATGGAGGCTACAGCCTTCTGCACTGGACATGCCTTGGCTCACCTCAGGGAGGTGTAACTTTTAATACTTTAAAAACATAATTTTAAACAGCTCAGAACAACTTTTGGCATTCATTTATATGAATAATCGGATCATCTGTGATCTTGATTAACAGTACTTATAATTAAAGGGTTTTGATCTTCCCTGCAGATGCAGTACTTGCATTAAGGAATTCAAATTAAGCTGATTCATCACCACTGCTGAAACCTGAGGACAGTTAAGTTGCCAACAAGGTCCCAAAGTAATGCTGAGGCACCGAATTCATTTTGATAAGAGAACTGGACTAAGGTTACGTAACTCATGGCACAGTGCTCTCTTCTAAGTAGAATTCAAGAAATAATATTGATACCTTGATGCTGTCCAGGTTTAGGAAACTAAAAAGACCTTAACATATCCCACTGTGGTTACAGACTATGCAGTAACCAAGCAGGGGAGAGAAAAAAAAAAGAAAAAAACAAGTCATAGAGTATTGGGTATTTAACAGTAAAATTGTATCTTCAAGAACCACTTTTTTATTAAAAAATAAAGCACATTAAATATGTTCAAGCAGAACTGCGGAGTCTTCTCTAGTTATCCAAACAGCAACCCCCAGATCAGGCTTGCTAAGTTCCATTTATCTCCATTTTTACAGTAAGGCAGATGGAGCTATTCGTTCCAAGAAGCACAAGCATCACAGGCATCAGAAGACACAGTTTGGAATAAACTTTCCCATTAAATTAACTTAAAAAAAAAAATCCTTAATGTCTCTGATTTGGCAAGAAGAGAGATCACATAGCGGTTCATAAACCATTCATGTAAAAAACAGCTGTCACAAAACGTTGACTTGATTTAAATTGTTCCCCTGGTCCTTCAAGGCCACTTACTTCATTGTGACACTTGATTATGCTAAAATTAATAAAATTCAGACGCACTGAAACATCTCACAGAAGGCAAAACACGTGCAGCTTTTCAGAGCTAGCCTAACACTTTCACAGATCAACTGCTGTCCCTTCTTCTGATCGGTACTGGTATATACTGGTATGATTGTTGGTACCCTGTGTTCCTCCTACAGCCTATCCCCTATCCCATTAGCAGTGAAACCTCCTAAAATACCAGTAAACTTGGTTATTTTAGCAGGAGCAATGCATTACATGTATCATGGACAGTTTCTGCTGGCACACCGTTCTTTCTACCCTGAAAGGGCAGTCATATCCTAAGCTCAGCTAAAACCTGTGACAGTCCATCCCAAAGGCGGCTCTGCTTCCCAAGATGTGGTTATATGGTTGTTGGTGCAGCACTGAGATCCGTGGTGATGAGACACAATGCAAAGCAAGCTCTCTTTAAAAGAAGTTTACAGCGTCTTGTCACTTTACATCTTCTCAAGGCAAAACAAGATGCAAATGAGGGCATGGTCAGGTAGGCACTCTGGTAGAACCAGCTGTAATTAGTAGCCCACACCAGCTTTATAATCCCAGTTGTTACACAAACGGTTCATACTCGCATTAAGCTTCTCCTTGTATTTTGGGACCAAAAGAAAACATCTGAATCACATAGTCTGACCTCCTTCATTACAGCGATGAAATCTCTCAACTGAAGTTGTGTGCTGAGCTCATGATGTCTACAGCATCCCCAGAGCACCTACTTGATAGAAATCCAGACCAGACTCAAAGGACTTGCAATGATTAAAACATCCTCACAATGTTCTACAGGAAATTGTTCGCTGATTAATGATAATGAAATAAAAAAAAAAGTGCTCTAATACTTGTTTCCCACTAGATTAGCCTTTAGCTCCCAACCATTGAGTATCACTCTGGTAAGAACAAGTATATCATACAATCAGAAGGGCCCTCCTCTGAATACAGTACATGCCAGGGTTTCATCACTTAGAGGTTTTTCTTTCATAACTCAAACACTGTCACTGCAAGACACATTTACCAGGTCTTCAGGTCTTCTTGTAGCTCTTCCATAGACTCTTTCAAGTTAACAGGATCCTTTTTAGCAGGGCATTCTAAAGATACAGGCTCTGAGAAAAGCATATTTGTCTACATTTAGCCAAACCCCCCACAGTGATTTTTTGGGAATCAGCTGGTGATTCCCACAAAACATGAAAGAGTGGCAGAGATGTCATGAGATACCCTGGTTTTATTATGCATTTTGATAAATCCTCTGGCTGGGTAGAGAAGAGATCCCCAGGAGAGACGCCCAGGGAGGAAAGGGCTGCAGATGACAGAGGTTCAGTGAATCCCTGGAGCCTTTGGCTCACCCAGCGGTGCCCACATGGTGAGATCCTGCCGTCACACCTCTCACCGGTGTGGTTAGGCTAGCAGGGCAGGAAACTGGGCCATCCTTGTCAAACGACAAGGGCAACGCCAAGCGCAGCTGGGACATCTGCAGTTGGGCAGAGCCTAAACCGAATTATTGCTTCTGTTTGAAGCTCATTCAAAATTACTACAAAACCCTCAGCTTGGAAGCGAGTCAACCGCAGAATGAGTTAAAATTAATTGCAGGCGCTGCCGCCTCCAAGAGCACAGCCCCCTTGCCAATTTCTGTTCTTCTTCAAAGGGTGCCTTGCCTTTTCTGTCAAAGCATTTCCCTTTTCTCGTTTTATTTCAGGGAGCAAAACGAGGAGGAACCAGCAAACTACCTCGCACAGTGAGAAGAGTGGGACAGCAAAAGCAACTGATCTAAAAGTGCTATTATATTAAAAAAAAAACAAAAAACACTAAAAGACTTAATCTCTCCAGCTTACACGTGCTTGGCACATTACAAATATGTAATTATCAACATAGCTAAAGTATTTCATAATCAAACTCTGACAATGCCAGAAAATGGCACCCATGACAAAGGTCTACACCAAGAGGTCCAAAACCAAAAAAACAATGCGGGAGACAGCTGGTGGTACCAGCTCTCGGTCACAGTACATAACCAACTAAGCTCCCAGTGCAGCAGTGTACCCAGCAACACGAACACCATTTCTAGCTCACGGTGATGGAGGTATTTTCTCATTATTGTCACATACACAGGCAGATTTCTTGCAATGGTTTCCTCTCAACAAATAGTTCTGTGAAGAATAGAGCTAACGAAGGGTGTTTCCTATGTATTGTGTACTGTCTTAACTCTCTTTACACTTACTAAAAAACAAAACAAAACATAAAAAACAACTTCAACACCTGTGACTTCCCCTTCACCCTGCAGCTTCCCCTATTACTGATCTTACTTTGATGCCCTCGGCTCCCTGTGCTGCTACCTTGCAAGTGCTGCTCTTGCAGCAACAGACAAAACACTTTCAGAGAAAAGTGCGATTTCTACGTTTCATCATATCCTGCCACATTGCTCCTTCCAGGCTCTTTCTAGTTGTGCCCAATGAAAAGACGATAGGCAACGGGCACAAACTGAGGCACAGGAGGATCCTGCTCAATATGAGGGGGCGCTTCTTTACTGTGAGGGTGACAGAGCACTGGCACAGGTTGCCCAGAGAGGCTGTGGGGTTTCCTTCTCTGGAGATATTCAAACCCTGCCTGGATGCCATCCTGTGCAACGTGCTCTAGGGGTGATCGTGCTCAGCAGAGGGGTTGGACTGGGTGATCTTCAGAGGTCCTTCCAACCTCAGCCATTCTGTGATTCCTCTAGAAGCTTTGCTAGCATTGGTTCTGGATGGTACCTGCCACAGAACTCCAACAATCATTCGGAACGAAGCAGCACATAAATTTACCTTCGTATTACGCTAAATACTGTGTACGTCAAAGAGTAACAACAAGTCATGTTGCAAGACAGCTCACTATTTTACCCTAGAACATCACCCCCAGTCCACCCTAACACTGTGACCTCGAGTTCAGTTCAAAGTTAAAAATCACTTATTAGCAGGATTTATGCTTGAACAATCTGCCTCAATGCATAATCCCTGGCTATGTTTACTCTAGCTAAAACGGGAAGTCCCCTCGTGTTATTTAAAAAGTGGCACTTACTGCTGAAATAGACTGGCTTGGAACAGTCACATTCCAGTCTTGCATTACAAAATCGGTCCTAGACGCATCCCACGGAGTCACGCGACAATTCGATCTCAAAATGGGGAGCGTCTTAAAACATGCTCTGCCTGAGGTGGACTACTGCCAAGAGCCCTAATCAGAGATGCTGCTCTTAATTAGGGTTGCAGATGAAGAAACCTGCCCTTGAGTAAACTGAACGACTTTCAGGAACAGAGGAGAAGCACCGAAGAAGTACTCAATAAAAAAAAAAAAAAAAGAAAGAAGGGTGAAGCAGAAATTTCATTTAGTGGGAAATTCTGCAGCAGGAAGAGGTGATATTTAGATGTGGGGTGGTTTGATGGAGAGTGAACAATTTTAATATGGTTTAGGCTACAAAACAGTTGAGACAAGTTCTGGTGGGGATAGAGGAGCAAAGGGGAGAGAACTAATTGGATGGCAGGCAGTTTAACCTCAACACCACAAGAGCTGGGAGAAAGGAAAATCCATGTATTGCGCTAACGATACATATGAATTCCTTCTCTCTTCCCTCCCTACTCCCCCAAACCCACAGCATTGCAGCACTACGTGATAAAATACCAGAAACGATACAGTTTCATCTGTGAGCAATTTTCCCCCATGAGTTTGTTATGAAACGCATACAGGATTAAAAGCACGACCAAGATGCCATCCTGCAGGAAAAGGCATAGCTTGATGCAGGGTATGCTCTCTAGAGAGAGGAGATTGTGATGCATTTTAATGGATGCATGCATTTATTGAAAATTAAGCCTTGAAACTACTTTACACCCTCATCGGTATTCCTTACCAGCAGCAAACAAAAGTTGATTTTCTTCAAAATCCTGTGGGGTGCACTGATCAACACATACATTAAACTATCTTGCTTGTAGTCAGCAATACCATTTTCTCCTAGCTGATTCAGCTCATATTTCAAGCAGGAAAATAAGCTTCATTTGACCCTGAAGCGAGTTCAAAGCTGGCTGCAGGCTGTATTTCTCTGCAGAGGAGTAGAAATGGATCTAAAGCAGCACACAAGCATATGTTCTCTAAACCTAGCATCATCAAACCCATGTGGCAAGGTGGCTCACGGACTGACTTTGAACAGAATTCTAATGAATCCTTTTAATTTGGAAAAGAAAAATACTGGACAGCGCAGCACCCGTCTTCTGTGTCATAGATACATTGTAGCTGTGCATTTCAGAGTCCCTCACGGATCCAAGCCTTTTGATACTTTCTTTACTTATTCCTGGGAACTGATAGTTATCTGAAGAAACCAGCTCCAACATAAACAAGAAAAGCAGGAAGCAACCTAATTAGTGAAGGAAAATTCTCGGATGACTCAAAGATGATGCCTGTCTGTTTTAATTTTATACAAAGGTCTGAAGGACTAGCTGTACTCCTGTAGTTTTTCAAGGTGTCTGCAAATGCAATCACTGGTGACAACAGCAAACCTTCGCTGGTCAAGATGGGATCATGTTTTCCTCTAACTCTTAAATTAGGATTCAGACTGCTAATCCACAAACAGGAATAGCCTTTATCTCAGCCCCTCCAACTAGACACGACACACGTGGCTTTGCCCTTCAGGAACTGTGACTAGCAAAACACGGAGACTCGAATTTTCAGAAGAGAGCACCATTTACGTTAACATGAGGAATGTCACATCGTGCAAGAGAATTTTAAGCGGTTTAGTTTAAAACAGTTTCAAGTCAGGCTGGTTTTAGGGCACTGGTTGCCCATCTGTGAGCAATGGGCTGCCCACACCACCTCCCAGCAATGCTCACGTGAGCAGTTCAAAAGCCAAGTCAGGTGCTGCCCACCACATGGTGGACAAGGCTGGGGAGCCACCACCACATCCCGGCACGCCCAACCCTAAGCAGAGACCTTCTGCTTTAACCATGCTTGACAAATGACTCCTTCCTCCTTACCTTCCTCTCCAGAAGGGCTTTCAAAGCTCTTCAATACCCACAGCTCAGTCGCCGTTCTCTTAATGACCCTTGAAGTGTTTATCTTAGAGATGTTGTATCTGCTTATTGCTTCCTTTCCTGCTTGCCCTTGCAAACAGCCCGTTTAACTCTGTTCCGCATGGTCAGAAGGCATCTCACAGAGCTCTCAAGAGAGTTGCACAGCGTTTACATTTAATTCATAAATTAATGCCGAGCAGCCCCGTCTCTGCACCAGGGCCACGAATGCTTCATTTATCAAATAAAACTTTGGCATTGCTAATGAGTTTGCAGACTCGTGCATTGCTCTGGAAAACTGTACATAAACTACATATGAAAGACAGCGGTGGCTGCTGCAGCTGTGGAAATTTACCATGGGGGAGAAAGAACAAAAGGAGGAGCAGAGCCGGGGGAAAGCTCTCCAGAGCAGATGTTTCTGAGCTTTTTTAAACCTCGGAGACAAGACATAAGACAACACTTGAAGGAGCAGCTGGGGACACTGAATAAATGCAGACATTTAAATGTGACTAATTACACACACATGCTGGAATTCACAGAGGAAGATCGGGGAGCCAGACTCCCAGCTCACGCTGACTTTCACCAGGAGCTCAGCGGCCCGCTCCTTTCAGCATTCTGGCAGTCAGATGTCATCGTGCTAAATACAGAACGCCGCTTCGAAATGTTTCCCCTGCTAGCATAACCCATGTGAAGCCTACAGATTTCTACAAAGTTATCTGCAGGAACCCCTCTCTTTATATTAAACAGTATATATGGATCCCTCCTTTTTATTAATTAGATAAAAATGTGTACATGTCCACTGGTCCTAGCGTTTGTTGCTCTGTGAGGTGACAGAACCGTGTCTCAATGAGCCCAGAGGTCTTAAAGCCTCTGGGGGACCACCCTTCTGTGTTAAACCCAAGTGTGCTGCACAGAATCTGCTCTGAAGACGGTGGGGAAAGCTTTCCAAAAGATGCAGGGCTTCCTTCTGAGCACTTGCTGTTGTGAAGCAGGAAGGCTATCTGTGTACACACTGTCCAAGACTTAGCTCAAGTTCTTCAGCCTGACATGGCTGCAGAAGGAGCACCTTTCCCTGATCCCTGCTGACCGCGCAGAGGGCCGGGAAGGCTGTAGCTGTAAATAGCATGGAGGAAGACAACTCGAGATCTTCTGAGAGTGAAGAACAGAGCATGGAGAACCAGACCCTATAGAGGGGGAAAACAGACCCTAAGGAATAAGACTTTTCCCTAGCACCCTGTGTACTCATGATGACTCACTTTATGGCACAGCCGTAGTGTAGTTACATGAAGGCACCAGGCTGCAAAGTCCACGTTTTCTTTTATCTGACAAGCACTTTGGCAAAGGGCTGTGCTTGCTAAGCTGTAGGCATCCTCTCTCTATACGACACGAACGTACATCATTTGGACAAGATGATCCCTGAAGGTCCCTTCCACAACTATTCTATCAAACCTCTGCACCCCGAGTCCTGTAACAGGGACACGAGAGACTCCCAGAGACCCAGCTGACACTGTCCCGCTCACTCACTCGAACCACCAGGTTTTGCAGCGATTCCACAGAGGGAAACCACACGTAGCAAAATGCTCCCAGATGAAGGATGCAAAAAGGAAGAGTTTTGGTTTTTACAGGGGATGACAGCAGGAGCCGCCTGGGGACACAAGTCGGAATGTGGAGCCTGCATCTGTATTGTCAGCCTAACTTTTAAATTCACTAATGCTTCTCATCATTAGCTCTTTTGCAGAGATTCGGTCTGGGAGATGGTGCTGTAGCAGCTGGCAGAGAACTAGGGCCTCTGAAGGGCTCTGATGAAGCACAGCAGCTTACTGGTTTAGGGCTAAATGGAAGTACTGAATGCCTCCTAGGGAGAAGCTATTAGGTAACAGTTGTTAAACTCTTTTTTTTTTTTTTGCTTCCTCTGCAGAGGCTAAGGAAGATCACATACCTTTAGCATTTTAAATAATCTACTACTTAACGTTCAAGAGCTCAGCGCTTTGCAATTTTAATTTGCCTTCCCATTCAGATGAATTTTCCCATCCAGCTGACTGTTCCCAGTGCTCCACAGGGCTGCAGACTGGCTGAGCAAGGCTTCAGCTGCTGCTGAGGCTTTCTGGAGTACAGAGGTGGCGGCAATGCATGCAGGCACAGAGGGCACAGTACTGAAGATATGAGCTGTGCATTGGCTGGTAAGAAACCCCGTCTTTATTTATTTTCTGGATAGGCAAAAAAAAAAAAAAAAAGCTTCCAATTAGTCCTAGTTTTCATTCAGCCCACATACGTGCTTTTAAAATGAAAGCTGCCCACTGGAAGTAGTTTCTGTTCTCCTTGCAGACCCAAATTGTTTAATTGGCTATATCTACGTGCCAATTTGCAGGAGAGCATTCATCTTTCTGCAGCGAAGAGTCTCCAAATTAATTTAAGGGGAAAAAAAAGGAAATCAAGGGAGTCCACAGGATGACAATTCACAAGTTCTTGCTCATGCTTTTACAGTTTTGTCTTACTTGCTCACTGCAGTAAACTCAGAAGCTGTCCACAAAAAAAAGAATCAGTTATTTTCACAAAGTCCAGTTGGTAGCTGTCCTCCTCTAATTCACCCAGCCTCTGCTTTTCATTCATGAACTACCTGAAACAAAGGTTCTGCCTCACCCACCTGTGCCATTCTTCTCACTGGCAACTTCTGGCTCCACAGACATTCAGTCAAGCATTGCTTAATTACTGCTGTCTTTTCTTACATGCCTACGCACTAGAGCCAAACTGCCTATGAACAAACCTGAATGAGATTTCAGATAGTGTAGAAAAATGTTACAGAGACGCAGTTTGCTGTGTACCTTCCTAAACAAAAGGTGCAGGATGAAGAAATTGCCAGACTACATTTAAATGTAGTGGTTTTTTTTGTTTTGTTTTGTGTTTTTTTTTCCTGTTATCATTCCCCATACCTTTTCTTTCTTCTTCCCTTCTGCTTTCTCACTTACAAGACACATTGCCATAAAAACTTGCACCAATGGAAGTACATATGCTAGAAATATTTCTACTTCTGATTTCCCTTATCTACAGCTTAGCTCTACTCCTATCTATCACCCAAACAACAAATAGCTGTGGAAACTGGCCAGAGCCAAATACAGTGCTCAGGTAGGCTGCAGAAAGCAGAAGACAGCGGAAAAGTTGACTTCAGCAGACAAAAGATTGCTTGGGCTCTGATTTTCAGGTTGTTTCTAAGAGCCAAGAGCTAGCTGTAAATCAAGAAAACCTCTGAGCATTAAAATTCAGTGCTTAAAACCTCAAAAATTGTCTACACATTTGAACTAATGCATTGTATTTACTGAACAATACCTTCCAAATCAAAGTTGCAAAATGCTTCACAAGCCAATCTAGGTATTTCCTCTGTATTGTGCAGAGTGAAAGGAATAATCTTCAAACCAAGGCCACAGCAGCAAGAATATGAATAAAGATTTAAAACCTGTCTGGTCAAATGAATAGAAAGATAGAAAAAAACGCTGCACACTGCCATAGTGTAAAGGTTGACATTACCTTATTGCTTTTCATGAAGCAAGAAGCTGTATGTGTAACATGTTAAGAAGGACCTTTTCTGACATCTATTTGTAGCATTTTAAGAATTTCACTGAAAAAAAAAGCATTGGGATTACAATGCCACCAGATCTTATTTGACTGAAGACAAAACCTTTAAAAGAAAGCTGGCTGTAGTATGGCATACTCCCTCAGAACAAAACGAAGCGAGGCAAACACTTCTGAAGGTCCTTCAGTGCATCACCTAACTATTCAAAACAGTCTGTGGGGAGAGTGGAAGGATGTTCCTGTTGAAGTGTTGGCAGAGAACCAGACATCACAGGCTTTTACCTCACAGTTGGAGTTCAGAAGATATAGGCAGAGGCCTTTGCTGCTGTATTATATCGCTAAGGAGAGCATTGCAGACCTTCAGAAAGGCTAGAGCCTAATGATAAGCCCAGTGTCCTGTATGTCCCATACACATATATTCTCTCACACAGCAGACACGGAGCAGGGTAGAAAGACAATAAACCATCTTTTTCCACTTCGTATTTTCCCCTCTTCTGCAAAGCCTGAGGACCTATGGCAACAGAAATGACACTCCAACAAAAGATGCCGGCCTAGGACTTGGTAGTTGCAGGTTTGAACCTGGTTTCTTAGAATGCGTTTGATCATCATCACTTGGTCATATGCAAATTGCACAATGGAAATTTGACAAAAAAATGACAAAAAGTGTCCTTGGGTAGCAGTGAAATGAAGGCTGGGCCCTTCAAGTGCTGCAGAGCCATTCTGACATAACTTCTGATCTGAAGGAGGTACAGCTCTGTTCAAGTGGCTCTGTGCCCTGGTTAATAAATTCACTGGAGATCAGAGCCTACACAGCAACTTTCACCAGACCATGCCTGCCATTCACTATGCCTCACCACAGTTTTTTAAAATCATCAGACTGCCGGGAGAAATATTTCAAAGACACCTACTCACAGAGCTCTGGCGGGACTGGATGGCTAGAGGATATATGCACAGGCATGCAAAGATTGCATACTCCAGCACCTCCTCACCAACCTAGTGAGCCTCTAGCGAGCCTAGAAGGACGGAGATCAACCACGTGGCTCTCGTGCACTTGTTAACAGGTCCCAGCTGTAAGGACTACCACGACAGCTTATTGACAAAGCTTTGGCAAAGGCAATAACAAAGCAATGTCACATACTGGTCCGAAAACAGGGCTGGTCAGAACTTCACTAGGAGAGCATTTTTCTATTGAAACAATTGCCAAATTGTTTCATCTAAAAGTATTAGGAAGAAAATTATGTAGATTATAGGGAGAAAAGGAGAATGAAAAAACATCTCATTCTATAAATTTTTAAGGATACCACTGATTAAGGACAATTAGTAAATAAGTTCAGAGCATAAGAACATTTGATTTCCAGTCAATGTTTTGATCCCTCCAACTATTTTTAAATGAGGCACTGCACACTATATTTAACTATTATGTTTCTCATCACTCTGCAGTTACATTTTAAATCCTACCGTGTTGCGAGTTTATGGCAGACGACACCAGTGTCTGTTATGACTTCACTCAGTCTCAGCTCAAGGTGGACCTTTCCCTGAAACAAACAAACAAACAAAAAAAAACACATGAAAAATCGGTGTTATGCAAAGCCAGCCACCCCATTCCAGCTTAAAACAAAGAAAGTCAGTTAATGCAAGCAATTTCAGAAGGAGTATAAAGACTAGTTAACAGTTGTACAGGTGAGCTATTTCACTTGCTAAGGAATCCAGATTAGTAGACATTTCACTCAGTTGCAGTGCATAATTACTCCCCCATTATCTTATCTCTCTCTGCGTGTTTTACTAGTTGACTGATATGGAGTTTCTGTGGTCTGGAACAAAAATATTTTCTTGTCGCTTTATTTATATTTAGCATTTGAAACACCAAGCTAAGATATCCAACGCAACCACTGAAAATGTATCACATTGGTGCGTTTTAAAGAAATACCTCTATGCTTTAAAGTCTGGAAAACTGAAGGGGCTAATAGCTATAAAGTTATGACAATAAACTTTGAGACCAGTATCAGTAAAACTACACTGGGCAACTAAAGAAAAATAAATGTCCAACATGTCACCAGCATTCATAGCATCTACTGTTACGCAGTCTTCAACTCCTCACCATCACATTGACTTTATTGTGACTTGGGTCAAAAATCTATGCTCAGATATGCCAGGAAAATAAAGCTGATCATGAATACAAACTGCATTACTCTCATTAACTCTATTCTGTTCCAAAACACAAGCACTGGCAAAAACTCTTACAACATCTATAGTAAAATACGTTTTGTTATTGACGTATTCTAACATTTCAATGCTGCCCAACAGTAATTTGTAAATCACGTTGGCCAAAATTGAGTCATTCACCTTCATAACTACCTCCTCTCCACCTTTTTTTTTTTACCAAAGGACCCTAAAACCCACCCCGCTAGTTAGTCAGAGCTCTAATGTGGGTGTCATTATTGACTCAGTTTGTCTCGACTCATGCAAAAGCCCTTTCATAATATCTTCCAGATTTGACCTTTCCTCTTTCTCCACATCACCAGAACTCTTGCCAAAGGATGTCCATCCCGCCTAACAGGAGGGAGTGAAGATCAAACCAAGTTGCTCTATGCCATTACGTTCAACTTCCTCCACACTTTTGTCTGGACAAAAGCTGGTGAAAGCAGTCCAAAGCAGAGTAGGGAGTGCAATAACAGCATGAATGCTCAGAAGTTGGGTTCAAGCTCATTCCCCGACACTCCTACACTTAGCAGTACAAACTCTGAAGCCAGTGCCGGAATGCTTGTCCTGAAGAAATCAATGAATGATAAAGTTTCTTACTGCGACAGCCATTCTCTCTCCCCTTCCTTGCAAACCCCTTCCCAGGGACCATTCTGACTGCACTTTCATCCTTCAAACCTCTGTCAGCCACTTGCACATTCAGTACTGAGGCCATAGCCTTTTTTTTTCCGTCCAGGGGCTGGAACACGGGCCCTTCCAGTCCACTTGGCAGATGGCACTGGTGTTCATCCAGAAAACAAGAAAAAAGATTCCTCTGAGTTATATAAAACGAAATCCCATATTGAATTTGGCTCTGACTGCTGACTCTTCGTGTCTGTTTCGCTGAGAAACGAATCCCCTCCTTTACCCCGTCAGTGTACCCAAATCTCAACATCTGTCATTTCCTCCCAACCCTAAGCCTATCCTTATGGGTGAGGGGAGCATTTCCCTGCACAAATGCATAAAGCCACTTCTAGACCCACCTCTTTCAAACTCAGTCTTGCTCCAGTGACCATTGTACAGGCCGTAAGAGAGGCTAAGCACACCATCAGCTGAGAAACCAAGTTACAAAGGGCAGTTTTATGGCTTTATTTTACAGCGTTCCCCTTTAATTTCCATGTTCTCTCTTCCACATATTTTAATGCAGGAGCTAAACCATGGAGCTCTGGAGAATAAATTTAGATCATCAACCTGTAAAACCACTGCTGCCATCCTTGTTGATATTCTACATATTTCCTTTATTAGAGAAATCAACACTGGTATGAGTTTTGAAGAACTTAAGAAACATGCGATGAGATTTAGGAACTTTACAGAAAATATACCCTTGTAGAAAAACACCAAGAAGGTAAAGATGTTTTTAGAGAAATGCTTCCACTGATCTTAAACAACGGCAAGACTGATCTCTATCAGGAAAGAAAGAATGCTTCAATACACTTAGGTGAGCCTGAATGTAAACTTAATTTACAGTGCCAGTTTGCTAGATCTCACTCAAACTGAGTAATTAAGATGAAAGCTCCCTACTTTATAAATTAAGCTCCAAAAATGCTCTCAAGTCAGCAGTATCTCGCACATTTTCCCAGCTACATTAAGAACAAAATATAGTGCAGCCTCCTTTGGGCTGAAAGCCAATTCTTCTTGTAGCTCTCATTTTTCTCTTCTGAAGACTTAGCGAGCGGCCAGCTGCTCAGAAAGTGACTCAAACCTTCAGACAGCAAAACAAAGGTCACGGGATCACTTGGACTGGCAGCCCCGCCGACTATTCCCAGAATACCTCATCACTTCCAGTTAAAAGCTCAGTTACACAAATACATTAAAATAAGGCTACAGCAGCATACTTGCAGGTTTAATTCACAGAAAATGTAACTCCTACATAAACTGAACGCTTTTTCCCAAGTCAACTATACCATTAGGCAGTACAAACGGATTCATCTGAATAAATTTTCTCCTTGGAATCATGGAAGAGTTGGAAGGGACCCACACGGATCATCGAGTCCAGCTCCTGGCTCCATACAGGACCACCCAAAAATCAAACCCTGTGTCTGAGAGCATTCCTTCACAATGTCATTCACTGGTTTATGATATACTGGGTAATGCACTTCTCAAAGAGAAGACAGAAAACTGTGCAATAAATTATAAAATCAATAAATAAATTATAAAATCAAGACCTCATCTAACCAACAGAAGGTCAACTGATCATCTATACCAGACTAAATGCACCAAAGAAGCAAGAAGCTGCTAAAATATTTACTTACAATTTAACAAAATTTAACAATTTAACAATTTACTTACAACACCAAAGACATTCATATAGAATCATTAAGGTTGGAAGAGCCCTCCAAGACCATCTGGTCCAACCATCCCCCTACCACCAATGTCACCCACTAAACCATGTCCCTAAGCACCAGGCCCAACCTCTCCTTGAACACCCCCAGGGACGGTGACTCCACCACCTCCCTGGGCAACCCGTCCCAGTGCCTGACTGCTCTTTCTGAGAAGAAATGTCTCCTCATTTCCAACCTGAACCTCCCCTGGCGCAACTTGAGGCCATTCCCTCTAGTCCTATCACTGGTTACCTGTGAGAAGAGGCCGACCCCCAGCTCCCCACACCTTCCTTTCAGGTAGCTGTAGGGAGCAATGAGGTCTCCCCTGAGCCTCCTCTTCCCCAGACTACACAACTAAACAACAACAATATTTTAATTATTAAAAGAACTAGTGTGATATTACCTAGAGCCTCCAATTGTATTAGGCACCCACATTTGATGACAGCATTTACAAGCAGGAAATACCAGATAACGGGGCAGTATAAAAAGCACGGTGTCCCTACTTTGCAGCTGAAACACTGTGGCTTGGTTCTGTTCAGAGAGAATCCCTGTTGTGGAGCCAGGGACTGAATCTGGGATGAGTCCCAGGCCTGTGTCCTAACCACAAAGTTTTACTTTCCCCTTTAGCACAGCAAGCAAACTCAGAGAAGCAGCTGGATGTTTGACGGTTTTGAAGCAGAAGGCATTAATGACTAAAGCATTTACATAAAAATAAATCAGAATATTCCTAGAAGCAGAGATGTTCATTAGCATACCCTTCACATTTGGAAGAGTAGGATTTTTTCAAGGAACAAGCTGCTGAAGGAGTGCCAACCCAATTGCTGAACAACACTTCCTTTTTCATACACACGGAGTAATATGGATGGGTGGGTTCATAGGTCAGATGTCCTTCCTAATTACATCCAAAACACCATCATGGGAACAGACAGGTTCTACTTTTCCATTCCTGATCAAAGAAGTCATCAGCAGATTCAATTTCATGTAGGCAATGAGCAAGTACTCAAAAGGAAATCAGTAACAAACAAAACTTTTAAAAGGCCTTATTAAGAAAAAAAAAAAATAACTGCTTGTTAAATATTGCCTTTACTAAAAAAAAAAAAAATAGAATCATGTTCCAGTCTTGCTAAGATACTCGTAATGCTAACAGGTATCAGGAAGAACTACTCCACACCGCTGTCTCAAAAATAAAAGGGACGCTAATTGTAAGCTTGCAAAGGAAAAAGAAAAAAAAAATCACAATCAAAGTTCTGTTTTGATAGGTACAGGAAAAGTTTGTCTACACAATTTCATTTTCCTTGGAAACTATAAGGTACTGCAGACTGAAACACCAGAAGGCAGTTGTACAGCAGGCATACACACACTACGTACTTGTCTCACGTTTCCAGCAGTTGCAAATTTGTGGTTTCATTTAAACACAGCATGTGGAAGTAGGAAAGAAAACACACGATAGCAGATTATCCTGAGGTTATTGCTTTGATAGAGTTCTGCCGTGCTGGCATGAGCCACTTTGAGCATTTTTAACGAGTGGTGGGCCTTACAGGCAGCGTTCCTCAAGTCACCAGGACACCCCTAGGAGACATTTCTTGGTGCGGTTGCGTGCACACGTTTTGGGCTGGAACCTAACACACGACTCGTGGCCCAGCAATTGAATGCCACTTCGGATGCGACATCTGATCTAACTCAAGGCAGATGTGATCCGATTTTTCAGGGAAAAAGTTTAAAAAAAAAAACACTAACAAACACTAGGAACCCCTGGGCTGTATCCCAAGCTCTAGTAAATGCACAAAGAACTCTGAAACAACGTGAATTTAGTATTCAGCAGTAGGTGCTCTTCATTTCACTCTATTATTTCAGGCTAGCTTTTTAGAAGCAACAAACCAAACTGGGATAGACTGTCTTACCCCTCTGAGCACTGAATACCCTTACATTCGTGTGGGGAGGAGGAAGTCTTGCCACAAAGCAGGATCTGGTCAATAAGCAGTCTTTTTGATTATCACAAACATTATTATGAAACATTCGCCAGTGTTGACACACGCGTCAGTTCTCCGAAATAATTTTATCAGTAGGCACGTAGCCTTGAGAATCTTCTCGCTCTATCAAAACAGAGATTTCATATCATTTCAAAACAACTGAAAGAGGGAAACCTAAAAGCCACTGTTCACAAAAAAAAGAGGGTAACACCCATTTATTTCCTGTATGTGGTGGAAAGCCGATACCAAACCTGGAAGCAGCTTCTTCTTTTTCACATTTGCATACAGCCGTGCTTACAGTGGGTTACACAAAATGTGTCAGTGACTCATCTTCATGTTAGAAGCATTTAAATACCTACAGGAACACAGCTAATGCAGTGTTGGACAGTGGGCATGCAGTGCTCTTCACTGTTTAACAGAGCAGATATTTCTGCCAGTCACTGGAGGGGTATCACCCTGTACGGTTGCTCCTGAAGACAATTTTTTCAACCTAGTTTATTTTTGAACCCGTATATTTCAGAAAATAACAATGAACATCAGAGCTGTTCAAGTTCAGTACAGTTTGCTCTACACATACACAAATCAATGCTTTTTATAGAACAGGAAGCAGGCAGATATGGGAAAGACCATGGCAACTTCCACAATATTATGAAGGGAGGGCAAAAGAAAATAACAGAGCAACACATTTCCAGCTTCCTCTGGAGATCTGGGATAAACTTCTCTAACTGTCAAACAGGACTGAATTTAGGAGAGCTAATTCAAAAGCTTGTGGTGAAATCCTGGCTCTGCTGAAGTCGTGGCAAACCTCCCGCCCTGGCAAGGGCAGGGTTTCATTCACGAAGCCTGATGCGGGGAATAGATCCTGCATTCAGTGGGAAGGTGCTGACAAAGGAGTAGAGTTTTTCTGAGCAGCACAGTACGCCTCGAATATATCCTTCTAGCTAAAATACAGAAAGCACTTCAGAGCCAGCAGTGACTTCCAGCAAGACAAAAGGATTGATTGTAGGGGCACTCTCTAAACATACCTGCAAGCAATGTTTTCCACTAGCGCTGTAAGGTCCACCAACGGATGTATCGCTTCACACCCAAGAACAGGCACACTTCAACAATAATCAAAGGCCTGTGTAAGCAAAATGCTAACGGAGTAGAAGAAGAAGGAAGGGATTCTGGTGTCTGCAGAAAGTATTTCTTAACACTGGTAACTTTTTCACAAAGAACTTTGAGTACAGAAGGTTAAAATTGAGACAATCTGCTTCCTCGGTGTTGGCTATCTGCCCTTTACATGCAAGTTTGTATTTTTTGTTTAAGTTGATAGCTAAATAGGTATGTTTCAGACATATCAAAGCTCTTACGAGGAGGAAGGGGAAATGAACAACTTTCAAGCTTTTATGTCAGGTTTTTTTTTTTTCCCTGCTCCCCCAACAATGAATTTTACCTAAGACTAGCTTTGGAAAAGCTCTCATGGTTCATACTGAGAACTCAGGTTAAATACTCTCAAAGTTAATACAGAGAACTCAGTTGCAAGAGAATGTGACCATTTTACATTTGTCATTGCTGTGGAGGAAGCAACTCAAAGGACACTTGAAAACAGGAACATTTGAAAGCAAGAGCCTGCACAGGAAAACACGTCAGAATATAACTGACTCTCCTTTTATTTCTCCCCCTGTTTGGCATACACAGACTACATGGTTTGGAATATGCTCGTGCGTTTTGATATTAATCAGAATGTTTCTGGATCTTTAACCACTCACTGATTACATGTACACAAAAGGTATTTGGCTTGCAAAGCTCAAGTTCCACCAAACAGAGTTAACTGTGGAGGGCTGAAGTTGCTGTGGAAAAAAAAATAAACAAACAAACCTGCTCAAAAGCAGAAAAGGCCTTTTGAAGGTTGGATGTGCACTTGGGCTTAGGCTCCACTGAGAACATATGGACATAGGGAGCACCTGTCATCTACTGCCCCAGGCAAACACCTGAATCAGTTATTGTCAAATAAAGCCCTGCACGTGAAGGAAAGGCAGTCATTCAAGAGAGATGTACACAAGTTTTGCTTCCAGTTCTCAAAAAGCAGGAGAATGAGAAAACAGCAAATCCTGAAAGACACATGACTAGTGGAAAAGAGACACGTCCCATGGAAAGCATGCAAGATCATGCTCTTACTGAGCTTAAACAGCTGAGCAAGTTCTGTCTTCTGTTGCAAATCCCTCTGCCCTTAATTTTTGCATTGAGATAAGACTATGAACATTTTCAGTAATGGTTCAATGGCTTTACTTTCCACAGAAACGCTTGAGCATTTGTGCTGTCAGAGACTGTGTATTTAGCCCTGGGCATGGTAGCATCCCATTGAGGAGCCGGCAGGCTCCAGCACAAGATGGGAACTTAAAACTCCTGTAACTAAATGCACACAAACCCACCTGGTTACAGCTTCATTCTTTCAGAACAAGTTTTCCAGTGTGGAAAAGTAAGCCACGAATTATGCATTTAACAGCTCCTGTCGAGTTTCATTCCGCACTCTGTATGATAAATCTTCCAGACAGCATTTAATATGTTCTAGTATATTTAAAAAATGAATGTTCAGAAATCATATAATTTCACATTCATATGCCAAACAAATGTCATTTTGCTGAACTTTAATAGTTCATGCTCCACAGAACAGCTTGAACTTAAACCACTTGGATTAAAACAGTCTGATCACCCAGGTTATACCTAAATTGCATGTGGAACATACAGGACCGTAGCAGAAGATGCAATACAGTTTTATAAAACTATCCAGAGCAAAAACAGCCAGTGAGCTGCAGGGGCACTGATTTACTAAGAGAATAAAAACCTCGTGACCCCAAGGGGTGACTACTGTCCACTGCTGAACTACACACCGCTGTGTTCTGGTGGCTGTTGTTACACCCCTACCCAAATGAAGGGAAATTCAGGTGCCTCCGATCACGCTGATCTCAACGAGCTAGTTTGCCAGAACAGATGGTGAACGTTGAACCAGAGGCTGAACCAAAGCCACAAAGGACGTGTGAGTAGGTAATGCCCAATCTGCACCTGTGGACTGGGGAGCTGGACAACATCTCTACCACTCGGTGCGGGACTGTGCACCACGTTGAACAGGGGCAGGGGTGAGATGCCAGGCTTCTTGGCCACTCTTTGCCTAGGACAATGCCCTCTTTTTCCTTCAAGATAAGAAGTCATGCAGGACGTGGTTATGTCTTGCTGTCAAGTAATAAATGGATGTGGCATTAAAGCATCCAACAACAAAACTGTGCAAGTTGTTGATTCACGTAGTCCTGCCGTCAGTAACATTTTCATCTACAATAAGGTTTATCCAGTCACAGCCTCAGCTCGCACTCCTGACAATACAAAACATCTTTACAAGTCAGTAAGAATTAGCAGTGTTGGAAAACCATAAGACTGAATGCAAAGCCTCGAGCTAAGCATCTCAGTAACTATGTCCAATGGTGTTTCACATTACCACATAATTTTGATTACAGCGTCAGAATAATTAGTTGTAGCTTCTGAATAAAATTTGAGAAAATAGCACAAAAATATAAATAAATGCACTCAACTTCTATTAACACTAATTTTTACTGTTCTGCATTTGCAAAAAAAAGAGTAATCTTCACATACTAGCCCCTCTCCATATATGAAAAAAGAAAACAGTATTTCCATTTGAAAAATTTGTACCATTTCTGGACCTCCTAAGTGAGGTCCAAACCATGTCAATAACGAAATTTTACTTACACACATTAAACTGCAGACAGCCAGCTAAAAATACCAGTTCTTACATCAGAAATGCGATTTTCCATAATTTCAAGTCAATCCTTCTGTTCTCAAAAATACAGCCAAATGTATCCCAGAACTGGGCATCTGGGAACCAAGGCACCCAGGATCATTAATGTTTCATTAATATTTCCATAATCCACTGATTGTAAGCTGGTTTGCAATTTCCGACTGGGCTGGTTGGTCTTGCTTAAAACCTGGACATTTTCAGGCTTTGCATATGGTAAAGAACGGTTCTCTGTGGGCTTAACACTGTCACTCAGTTTCTTTCATATCACGGCCTAATGATGAGAAAGAATCAGAAGCCAATCTGGTTTGTCTGTTCTTTGTTTGCTTGTTTTTGTTTGTTCGTTTATTTATTAATTACCCACTCTGACCTCAAGCAAGTCACATTCTTTTTGATACTTATTTCTCATTCTGTTCAAAGTATTGAATTGACAGTAGGGACAGTCTCTTGCCTCAATGCAGTGCTGTGATGCATAACTAAATAGCCACAAAGTGCTCTATGACATGGAAAACAGTATTTATGACATGGAAAATAGCATTAAGGCCACTGACTAGCAGAAACAGAAGTAAGATGCAGGCATTTCCTGGCACATGGCTCAATGCTTAATCCACTAGATATGTGGCCAATTAGGATAATTGCTAGAATGATAGACAGATAGTTGGCACAAGAAATTTGTTTTTTGGTTATTAGTATTTGCACGATTCATTGCAAATGTTAAACTCTTAAAATGTCTCAAATGATTTCCTTAAATTTGGAGAAAAACTGAGTAACAATCCATACTTACTACAAATATTCTTTTTGCTCTTACGAATGAAAAAGTAAATGTTTAGAAAAACAAGATACAACTGAGATACCACAAGTATAAAAGACACAAACAAAAATACACTTTCATTTGTCTATCTTCCCATGTATAAGAATTCCCACAAAATATTTACCAATCTGCTCGCACTATTACGGAAAACATAAAGCCCTTGTACAGACTACTTAACATAAAGACTGTGGAACATTTAAGTAAATGGATAAAATCAGAAGGCTATTCGTATTTATACTAGTTGTAATAAATGTTTATCATGTAGCCCAGAAGCAGCTTTTAACGTTGTGCTCTTGTAAAGATACAAACAGTGGAAGTGATGAACTGTGGAAGTGATGAACTGTGCAATTACAAACAGAGAATATGCTTTTCGAGCAAACATTGTGCTCATCATCTCTCCAAAAAGGTAGAACTGTTTGCAAACCTTTCAGTTCACAGCCTAAATTACCAATGCTGTCCTAGAAAGTACCCTGGGTCTAAAAAGCTTCCACAAGCTCACTCTGTGTAAATATTATACCAAAATAAACTATGCAGAAGCTTATCCAAATATTGACCTTCTTCAACTGATAAATTATAAAGGGAAAGTTTTCATATCCTGCAGGAAATAAACACTACATCTACTGTTTTAAAGTCACTGTCATAAGAGGCTTTGGGATAAGAAGAAAGGGAGACAAGGGTAAATGGAACAGACTTCAATGTTAAAAGGCTATTAAAAGCCTTTCCATCACCACTGGCATCAAAATGTGGCATTAAAGAGGATCAATATTTTACAAGAGAATGTTACAGACTGAACAGGCTGTCAGGAAGCCTTCTTTGGATCACATGCACAACAGTATGTTATTTTTCACTCCAAATAAATGAAAAAACTAGTCTTGAATATATTTTCACAAATATAGCTTCACTATACGTAACCGCACTACATATTGGAATGGATGTGCAATGCATGTGTCATTTTCTGACCTAGTATGGACAGACTTGCTTGCAGACTGAAAAGCCGGCACATTATTTCTAACCCTACCTCAGTTACCTAAGCAGCATTTCCCCCTGCGTTTATTGGAGATTGCTGAACAGGTCAGACAGTATCCAAGCTCCTAAGCAAATATTGTGTTTCAAAAGTGTTGTGGGTTTTTATGTGTGTGTTTTGTTGTTTTTTTTTAATAGAAAATAAAACAGTTAAGTATCTGATTTGTATTCACTTGATATCCAGCTACGTCATTTTAATTTCTTGTTTTGTTATAATGACTGTTTTCACAAGACCTGACACTGTAATAGAAATTAGAGCCTGCTTCAAAAGAGGCTAAGTAGGAAAAAAAAGGAGTCACACTGTGTACCAAAATCTGCAAAGTACCAAATCCTACACTGAGCTAAAGCGATACTATCATTAGCATTCCCATGGTTTGGAGCAGGGCCTAGAAATCTGGCAAGTTTTTTGTTGTTCTGTTGCGGTTTTTTTGTCTGAGATGTACTTGTTGCCATTCCTGTGACAACCTGCCTACATAATTAAAGACAGTACTGCACAGATACTATTTTCAAGGTGGTTCAGCTCCATGTGGAATCAACAGTTATTTATAGTTTTGAAGCTATTTGATACCTAGCAGACAACCACACCCCTCTTTGTATCAGTGACTCTGGTAGTTCACATAGTTTTAATTATTTCTGCAGGCAGAATCCCAGCCCTTGTTGACTTAAGCACACTCGTAATTCACCCTACACACAAATACCCCCAGAAACTGCAAATACCAATGAAACCTAAACCACACTAATGAGCAATACTTCCCTTCGGCAGGGACACAACACACCTCGAGCCATGGAACCCACAAAGCTACCATGGCACTGTTACAAATGCTCCTTTGCCAAGGTAATCTCACCTGTACTTCCGAATCAGCATCAACGTGCTGGAGTTGAAACCAGGTGTCTCTGTTATGATACTTCTGCAGATCTTCCTTCTGTATAGCTACCTTTCCTGGAAATAAAACAAATCAGAAGCACAGTTTAAGACATGCTATAGCTCCCCAAAAATACATTTCAATCAAAAACAGGTTTTAAAACAATGATTAAAGGACTATCCTATTCAAGAAAGGCTTCAGATAAAGCGAAGATTTCTTCAGGGCATACTTTTTTTTTTTTTTAAACACAATACATAATTCTTTCAGATGAACAGTTTTTTCCACTTCATATTGTGAAAGACTCTGAAATTCCTAACATCATACTCACTTAACAGACTGAAGCACTGAGCACTGCGTGGATGAGTTTACAAGTATGCTTATAGTAAAAATACCACTATTACTTTTTTTGATATAACATTACAGTTAAACTTGTGGTGGGAAAAGTTTGAAAACTGTTTGTTTCAGATGTTTGAGGCAGATGCCTGTAACAATCCCAGAAGAAACTTCCAAACGTGGGGTTATTGTAAACAACATTTCAGGATGAGACTCTTTATTATAATTTTGTAGAAGAAGCGCAGCAACTAGAGATGAAGTCACAGCTGATTCCCAGACCTGCATTTTGAGGTCCGGTCACTTTGCCACTCTAAGTGGTAGGACACCTACCGATTGTGCTCACTCAAAGCCTCGCAGAGCTCGTATCCCACAGCCCAGAACCATCCAAGTGATACCACTCACGTACCACCTCTATTCAGACAAAAAAACACAGTAGAGCTTTTCCCCTGACCTTTTTCAAACCCCATTACCTCTACCCAACTACCTTTTTTGGTAGTTATAGCAACAGCAGCCAGTTTTATGCCATGAACTAATGTATATGCATGCTAGGGGCTAACTTGTACGTAAAGCTAAAACTTTCATCTTGCCAGCCTCTCAGGCATTATGTAAAGCACTCTCCGAGGGGTAACGAAACTTTTTCCAAGCTTCTTTCTTTGTATATACAAAGCAGAGCATGGCATGCCTGAGGATCACGTGCTCTTCCAAAAGCAGCTTTGGGCTGGGTGGTTCCCCAGGCACCGAGGAAAGCAGCATGTTCAAAATGAAAGAATCCAGGACAGCCAGAGATGTTCGTGAGGCTCAAGAAAGCCACTTTTCAGCAGCATGGTTTGGTAGCAGACCTCTCTGCTTGAGAGAGTTGCTCACATACAGTTCACAACCACTGCATTGCTACAGAAACACGGACTTTCTTTAACCAAATCCTGCTGGACAAAATATGACTGACACAGTCTTAGTAGAACATGGGTTTTGAAGGCTCCCCAAATCCACGCAGTCTGGCCAGGGATCATAACACATCACCTCAGCAAATGTTACTAGAACACGTTTACATCATCCACATGATGAACTATGAAAATCACAAACACAAAGCATTCTCCCTTCTGAAATCGAGACTTTCTTGAAGTCCCAACTGTAAGTTTAGCATTACACAACTCTGTCCCCTGAAATTTTGGCCTTTGCCTTTAGCTGTGCTTGGAGGGCTCCCCCAGCCCTCCTGCCTGCTGGGCTGCTCCCATGCTCTCTGTGGCAGCTGCTGCTGCATTGCATTCTCCTCTCACCGTCAGGCTGCTTCTAGTAACACTTTCCAGACTTGCAGGCCCAGTTTCTGAACAGCTCTGCCATCCTTCCACAGCTGCCCTCTGCAGCATCTGCCAGGATTTCTGCTCTGGCTTCTGCAGAGCTTCTGAGCCACCGCTGCCACGTCTTGCTCCCTCTGCCCTCGGCGCTCTCCTCCCCCTTCTTGTCCTTTGGAGATTACCAGATCCATCTCCTTGCAAGCATTAAACTAGAGATTAACATGGAGCAGATTCATTGCCAGGCTCTTCACTGGATGTGCAGAGCTAGTGACTGAAACTTCTTAGAAAAAGCGTAATTAAATTACACAAACCTACAACATAATATGGCAGAAAGGGTAAATAAACCATAAGACATTTTAACTGTGCTGAACAGAAGATGTGAAGTTATTCTGCTAAGAACCTCCGTACTGATGGCTGGGTATTTTCACAGCTATTGCTTTTATTCTCCAACCACAGCAGTATGTGGGCAGTTTCTCTGTTGTTTTGTTGTTGTTGTTGTTTTCCTGTTGTAGGTTCTCTAAAACATTTTGTCAGAGGGCTATGCTTAAATCCATGACCTTCCAATAATTGCTGTGGACCTTATCTGAAATTGTTTACTTTCACTGCTTGCTGTACCCTTCAGTCTCTCGCGGAAATCCTCCACCCGACCGCAAGGTAACGCACACCACAGACTGTGCCACCTGCATCTTTCCGTCACTTTTATTCAGTCACCTCTCTCCCAGGCACATTCCTTGTGGAAAGCCGCAGGACGATTTCAGCGACATCAGCACCTTAACACGGCAGAAAAGGTGTTACCAGTGACCCCTCTTTCAGCAGGAGGTCCCACTGCTCCTAAACCCAGGACTGCAAAACCAACCCAGCCGGGTCTGACTTGTATGATCAGTAGGTAACCGCAGCTTTGGAGACAGCAACGCACGCCTCCAGCTCCAAGAGGGTTAACCTGGTGGCACAACTGTTTTGATTGGGAAACTGTTTGAACAGCACTGTTTGCTCTGCACACAAGCAATTCTTATTAATGAGTGAAACTTATTGACCGGGCTGGCTGGGATCCAGGGTTTTTCGCTGTAGACCAAGCGATCTGCAGAGAAGAAAAATCTAGGGGGATAAAGTGCGCGTGTGTGTGTTGGCGGGGGTAGAGTAAAGAAATGGCCGACACTTTGGCTAGTCTAAACACGTGCAAGAGTATATTACTGATAGGGCAGACTGTTTTAACTGTCCTGTTAAATGATTGTCTACATAAGGTAGCGGCCTGCAGGATTTGTAACTCTCGGCCTGCAGAGGCCACGTCCATACGCTCAGCCGCACCAGGCTCCGGCATCACTGAGTGCCACCGGGCCCTGCCCTCTTCACCACAGCCACTCAGCCTCAGACAACTTCAAGACTTAGAAAAGAATTAGGTTAACTCTAGGCCAACAAGCACAAGCTGTCGGCACCTGTCATTTGAACTGATACCGCCCGGTAAAGGCCCACAGCTCTCCTTGAAGATAAACCCGACGCCAGAGGTCGGCAGGGTTTACCGCCTCTCATCTAGAGGACTTTTCCTCTCAGAGGCTCTTCGGCTCGCTCCCCAGCTCGACCCCATAGCACAGTGCTCCTTCGCGAAACTTGGGCTGCTGCCAGGCGGCAGTGCTAGACTCCAGAGCTCGTCTCTGAGGCAAGCAGCCACTAATGCCGGTTTCCTCAGAGCCACCCAGGGCTGCGGAAAGCCCGGCTCTGTTACTTAAAGCTTTTAGACAGCGTCTGGGAGCAGGCAGGAAACAGAAGAGCATGCTGAGTGATATACGGTGTTATTTCAAAACGTAGTTAAGTTGCGTGATTTTTAAAGCAAGTAATCTGCTCAGCAATAATACCAGCAAAGATTAGGTAAAAGCATTCTTCTCATCTGAACTAATCCATTTTCCAGGTCTGACACTCATCAGGACCTCAGGCTGGGGCAATGTGAGGCAACCCACACACACACTTCCACACTTTTGTCACCCACATGGCAGTGTTTTCCCTATATCCCCCAAATTCACACTGAACAGGCCTGCAGTGGCATATTTAAATCCTAAACCCTGTGTTCAAAGCAAATATGTGAATGCCAAACCCAACCCCCTCCCTCCTTCAGAAGAAACCAAACCACCAGCAAGCTGTTCTGCCAAACACAGGGCCAGGGCACGGGTGAATGAAGTTACTACAAAAGGGCCCTTTATGGTCCCAAGGGTGCAAAGCCTCCTGCTTTCCCCACCTGTACACCTCTGTCCCTGTGTCCCGAAACTATTGAGGAAATGGAATCAACTTTAAGAACACCAAAAAATGTAAATAAACATTCTGGAGGAGGAGAAGGGAGGAGCAAGTAAGTTTCTGGGGTCATGCGTGGGTGTTGTTTTCATTTTTAACACACAGATCATTTCAACTGACCTGTCTGACAGCTTCCCCGCTCAGTCACGTTGACACAGCGGGAAGGCAGGGGATGGCAGGAGGTCAGTAATTTGGGCACAGAGGCAGAAATATGCAGCAGAGACAGGTGCCGATTTCTGGCCTCACCACTTGACAAGGTGTCGTGAGAATGCTGCATGCTTTATGCCTGTCCCTTCCCTCAATGGACTTTCAAATGCTTCTCCCAGGTGAACCAATGCAGGCCAGTAGCTTGTCCTGGGACACATATTAGCTTAATTCAGGGCTTAACATTTCCATACAAAGACTAGCATGGATTTTGTAACTTGCCTCTGGCACTCTCCATCCAGTTGCAGCTACCTCCTCTCTGGGCTACCTGCTGGCGATGAAAGGACTAGGCACCAACTTGAGGATTATACCTCACCTTTTGATACTTGTTTGCTGGTTTGCAGAGTGTTTGCTTCACAGCTGAGGGATCTGAAAATTTATGTCAGCTCCTAGACTAATAAAAGATACATTCCTTTGCAGAAAAAGAAGTCAGACAGTAATAGGACTGGAGTTTGTCATTTTAAAAGGGCACAAGGCTCTACTTGAAAAACCACCTGACATTTATTTCACAGAACCCTGTAAAGATAGCATTTCAGGAGCTCCAGAATCTTATCTTTTAATTTATCTTGGGACGCTTAAACATTGACAACCATGAAACTTTGGATACAACTGCCAAGTGAGCTGAAGCAATAAAATGCAATAGTTTTTAATACACCATCCTCCATTAACACTAGCTGCAGTATTGTTATCACATATACGATCTCTAGCAAAGGGTTAGGTCCGAGTCACATGTTACAAGGTCCCAAATGCCTCATTAATTCAGTCATGTCTCAGGTCCAAGCAGAGATTACTTTGCCTCCTATGTGCTGCAATATCAGGCAGTAAGAGGTCATGGAAGCCAGATCAGAAGTTGCATTGTGCTAGCATAGTAAGTGCACAGACCCAGTATATCACTGAATTCATTTAAAATAACTGGTATGAAGGTGCACAAGGAGAATCACTTTCAGTAGCTGGGAAGACTAAGGACAAATAAGAATTGATTTCAATCAACATTTTAGCCTGTGAAAGGCTTATAAGACTTCCATCACCTTGAAATCTCCAACCAAGTACTACTATTCCACTACGGACTGCGGAATTTTGTCACTGTGCATGTGAAAGATTATTTGTCACCAAATAAAACAACAGAAACTTTCTAAGACAAGAAGGGGCAGATGCCTGCCTTGTTCAAGAACAGCACAAATCTGCTTAGCCCTCCCACAACATGGAAAAAGACTGGAAAAAAAATAACTGCCTAGTTGAGGATCAGAAAGGTAACGATGGGTATTAGGGGCATGAGAAGGTCTCAGAGGCTCAAAAGCAGCAGAATGGCTCCTTCCTAGCTTGGGTGCAGTGCCCCACGAAGCACAAGCACTACCAGACCATCTGCTGCCATTTTAAGAATTAGTGGTGCCAATGGCAGAACACTTCCAACACAGCAGCGGTGCATCCTACATAGAGGACTGAGGTGTACTATATTCATAACCCGTTTCATCTGTTTTTTGAATAACTCATGCAAATAGAAGAATACATCACTTCCACCACCCGTTTTCCCCTCCTTGGGATTTATCTTGAATGGTAAGGCAAAGAAAAGTAGGCTTGTGATTAAAACATAGCTTCTAACCTTAAGCAACAAGGCAATGCATTGCATAGATTATGACTATCCTCTAACATTAGTTTTGCTGGCCGCAATCCTAAAGATGTCTCCTGGCTTATATCACAGTTTCTCCTCTCCCTCCCCATTAAAAACGAAGACCTACATAACCACAGCTCTGCTACCAGCTCTCTGCCAGCTGCTATCTGGCCCTTTAAATGTACCTACGTTTGAGAAAAGAGGTATAGCTAGCCCATGGCTCATCCCGGTGGGACAGCAGTCACTGTTGTCTGCCTTAGCACAGACACTCAAATCCCTGAGCACGCTGCCTGCACTGGACAACCATTTCCTCCATCATCAGACCCTTCCAGGTACTGCAACCGGCAGCCACTGCTATTGCATCATCTTCACAGGCCCAGTCTGCGCTTAGCTCAAGCAAGACATAAACCCAACAGACACCGCTTAATAGCTTCTGGTCTGGAGATGAGTCAAGTACTGAAGAAAACACAGCAAGCCCAGCTCAAACTATAGCAGCCAGAAGTAAGCTTGTGACGGGAGGATGAATCTGATTATATCCCAAATACAGACACTATTAACACTGTCATTTGATAAAGATGGAGGCTGTGTAAAAGAACAGTCAAGGTTCTAGCACATTATGCTCAGTAATTTTGTTTATAATATGAGTACTTGTAGCAGGAAAAAGGAAAAATATGTATTTTTTGAGAGCCCGACTTTGTTTTCCTGCTTTTGTCATCATCCATTATGTTAAAACATATTGTGAGTGCAGCCCGACAAATTATTCTGTGCAGAAAGTATTTATTTTAGGCTCTCTATGCAACTGTAGAGAATCTTCTCTGTATAATTCTAGTTTATAGCTTCTCGAGACTTGTCATTGTGGGACACGGTCATCTGTTTCCTTTATTTCATTAGTAGCTATATTTATACCATACTGAGTAGATATCTTTTCCATGTCATCCAACAGCATGGCATGGAAACAGTAAACCAAGTTTTGACTGCTGCCTAAGCCATAGTTAGAGGTGAAAGAATTAGAGGAACACAGTTTTTTATCACAGTATTGATCTCTGTTTTGTGTTGTATTTGAAGATCTTTCCTCTACTTACCTAGCAAGAAGCATAGTTCAGCAGAGAAATCTTTTTCACTTTTCTTTTAAATCCAATAAAACAATCAAATGGTGATGTTTCATCTATATTTGGCAACAATTACCTAATAACAATAGATGCTTTGTTTGGGCCTTGGGTAATAAACGATGGCAACTCCATGAATACACTTCCTCAGCTTTGGTAGCACTCATTAGCAAAGGCACAGTCACCTCAAACAATTTTCAATTCCAGGCTGTTCTCATTCTCTAAGAATGTCTGTGAGCTACGATTTGGTTTCATCTAATTTAGTCCAGAGCAGCCAAGTTTAATTACCTCTGCAGGCAAATTTGTTCTATTGCCTTATTTGCTTCAGCTCATCTAGCATTAAGCAGGAAAACAGTTATAACCTGACAGGACACAGTGGCCTCAGGAGTTTCAATTTGTTGTACAGCACACCTAATAACCCCTATAAAGATGACTTAGAGCAGTGAGTTACAGGAAATGTAATTAACAAAATGACTTATTAGTTTGCTCCTCACTGGCCGCCTGCCCCTTCACTGCAGAGCTCGGGCATGTGGCACCCGTGTCTTTTTCAGTGCCATTCCCCCACCACCAGGACCGCAAACCCCTCTGTCAGGAGTAACCCACGCTTACGAAGTGTGATCGGGACGTGATTTGGGATTTAAGTTGAGGATAAATAATTGTATACTTATCACCTGAAGGCCAGATGATATTAACTATGCTTTCAGTGCAGCGTTAAACAACTTGGTGTGGCACATTTCCTGTTTTTAACTGATCTACATACTCGAGGTCACGGTCTCGCGCCTCTGAAGTGTTCATTACACACCTAGGAGAACAGCAGCTGAGGGCATATCGTGGAGATGGTTTTCTTCGGTAAATCTAGCTCAATCATTAAAGGGTAAGAAAAGCCTTCTGTCCCAACGCATTGGAACAGCTTGCCACATTTTAGTCTCATTTAACACCTCTAAAAAGCCCCAAACTAAATATTAAAATATAATCGTTACAGAACACATTTTTACATTTGCTTTATTTAACAGCATTACTGTCCTAATATTCCTTCTGCTGCTTCCACACAGTGATATCTTGCCTTCCCGTCATTGGTGAAGACACCAATCGCCAGTTTTTCAAGTTAATGCCATCTCCTCAACATTTTTTTCCTTGTAACGACTTGATGGAAATAGCTATGCTATTAATTATACAGACACATGTTCAATTAACTTGGCCTACAATTCCTACTTGATAATTCGGAAGTAGAAAGAATATGTAAATTTAAATGGGATTTCCATTCCCTTCAGGAGTACATTTCCTACTCAAAGCATCTCCACACACTATATAAATCACTATATTAAACTCCAGGCAGTAACAGTCAAGGCACACATTATCAGTGGTAAACTTAAGACTGATTTCTTTCCACAGTGACTGTATACTTCACGTTTTACCTAAAAAAGATTAATTATATTTCAAATCCACTGAGATGTGCATTTCTTCATTAACTTTACACCTCGACTGGCACCCAAGATTCTTCCAAGACATGGTTGTTCCAGAGCTGTATGTTTAGCTAACCAAAATCCTACATGACTTAGCAAATTGTCACGAGGAAAATGCAAATGTAATAAACAAACATGCAAACCCAAAGATATCTTTATCTGAACAACCCTCCCATCCTGTATGCCACAACACTACAGTCTGTTCCAAAAACATATCTGCTACACGGGTTCCAGTTTCTGAATTTGTTTGGTTCTCCTCGGAAGTTTCTGTCAGAGGTTTCGGGGGTTCTTGTTTTTCATTTTCTCGCCCCCACTCTTTCCGTTTTTGGTGGCTTGAGCATTCTCATCTGTCACACATTTGAGTTGCGTTTCGGATGTTTTTACCATCACAAACTTGTACTTCACATTTGAATAAATAAGATCGTGCCTGCTCTGAGCTCCAGTCAACGTGGAAATCAATATTACAACACCAAGAGAAAGTTTTGGCAATACTAAATAGTGACTCAAAAGGAACTTTGCTGGCCAGCCATCTTCAAAAAAAATAGCTACTTGTCAAATTCTCACCATTTTATCACACATGCACACTGTGTTCTCTCTCTTTCTCTCTTGAAACCCCCTCAAAACCAGCCAAACAAACAATGCAAACAGATGTCTTAAATGTACCATATCACACAGGAAACACAGGCAAATTCACGAGCTCAGTAACATCTGAACTTAAAATTATTCTCCCTGGAAGGAAGACACGGCCCCCAATTCCCTTCTCTGAGAAAGTTCACTGCTGGATGAGCATGGGTAACCACATTTTCTTCAGCAGAAGTGTCTCATGATGACATAACATAACAAGAAATCTCTGTAATGCAAACAAAGGGCCCCTATTTGGAGAACTGAGCAGTTCAGTGGAAACGAGCTCATTCTAGCACTACGCTAACCAAACTGTTTCAGTAGGGACCTCTTCCTAACCTCCCCTGCTCAAGCCTCTTCGAGAAAAGGTCTCCTAAGACTAAGTTGAAACAATACATGTAGAGCAGCTATTCCTTTCAAACGTTATGCACTTTGTTCCTATGTAAGAGTTGCTGTCATCACAAAAACTCCACTGCTCAGCTTTGCTGCTGCTGATTCCTGCTCATTATGAATTACTGGAAATAACCACTTGCAGTTACTCCAGTGCACTGCTCTCTTTCCAGAGCATTTCCAGTTACAAGCAAAAGTTATAGAATTAATATCGCAAGGCGACAGTAATTCTAGAATTTGTTCTTCTCTCCATTGCCTTTTGGCTTTTGATAACACTTCCACATCTTTGAAATGCTCTTCAAAATACACTTATGATAAGGAGAGAGGAGAAAAGTGGGGGAAGAATAGGGAAGACTCGGACTACAATAGCTATATGCACTATAAAATGTCAATGTAGATTGGTAACACTGGAGTTTTGCCTTTTAGTGCTACATCAGTGGAGTAACAAATCAGTCTGCCTACATATGGATTCTGCAATGCATGCAAAAATAAATTTAAAAAACTTGGAA
Organism: Anser anser; assembly: GCF_964211835.1. Lineage (NCBI taxonomy): Eukaryota > Metazoa > Chordata > Aves > Anseriformes > Anatidae > Anser > Anser anser. The sequence goes on along the minus strand of NC_139720.1, from coordinate 147,570,944 downwards.
AAAAAAAATTACACGTTGCAAGAACACTACCTCTTTTTCCTGAAGAGGTAGTGGAAAAAAACACCTGATCAATCATTCAAGAATCCAAACAAAGGCCCCTCTGTATCTTCTGCAAGTCTTTCCTTCCATGAACTACTCCCAGAAGCTTTAGGATGAGATTACTCCAGCAGCTCCTGAAGAATTCCCCTCCAGTGTCTGAGCTTGATTATTAAAACAGGAACTTAAAGAACATGGTGAAAAGGAAACAATTTGCACTTCTCTACCGACAATTTCATGGGTCTGGCTTGTGTCAAGTGTTCAAAGACCCCTGTTCTGAGAGAGAGAGGAAAACCCTTAGCAAGAAAAATCCCAGTCCACAGCCTGCCAGTTTGTAGGACATTGCAGCTACAGAAAACTAGTCACACACGGGAGATAAGGCAAATTCAACTACAAAAAGCTGAGCAGCTGAAAGAAAGGAGGTATTGCTTTCATATGACAGGAAACTGGAGATCAGCGAGACCAAAAAGCTTTCCAAAAGCTCCCTCAAAAAATATCAGAACCTGACCCCCTTCCTCCCCAGCACGCATATGCCAGAGCTAAACATCAGTTCTCAATGGTCTCACCTCCACCCTCGTGCTTTACCTAACGCTTCTCCTGCAGAGTACACGTGTATCTGGACACAGCTGTGGATTCTGGCTGTGCAACAGCATTTTCTCAAGAATGGGTAGTTTAAGTTGCTGCCACATAGTTCTGCGGGGTAAAGCTGAATTATTTCATGATACCTGGAAGATGAAACTCTTGCTTCCTAAGGAAAGTGCTTTGGCCCCACAGCTTTGTCTGTTACTGCGCTGTATTCACCTGTAGTTCTGCCTTTAAGATCTTTCACTGTGTATCTTGTGCTCTTTTTCTCAGAAAGAAACACAAATTTTACAAGTGTCAAGAAACCCATTTAGGTAATTCCAGATTGGCTTAACACACTAAAAGAGTAAGTGTAACTCCCTGCCTCAAGAAAAAAAAAAAGAAGTTACAAGCTCCAAAGAAACTTACTAAGCATTCTTAATTTTCCAGTTTAAAGCGAAAAGTAATCTAATGCTTAAGTAATTCAACCTACCAACTGGGAAGTTTGGTTCAACTGTCAGTTTTACTTTGGAAATTCAGCAGAATCTAAATAGATCAGGAAACAAGGAAGTCCTTAAAAATCATGGTAATTACCATTTGTTAGTGACTGAAGGAAATATATATTTACTTGTTTTAAATAAATACACATTAAGATACACAACTAAGAGGAAACCTCAGCTTAAAGTAAGTTGATGTATCTGAAAAGAATGGAATACCTGACAGCAGACTAAGGCATTAAATAAAACAGAACAATTTCTTGTTTAAAAATTCGTTTAATTAAGGTTAATTCAAAACTCAGTAAAGTTGGTGGAAACTTTGAATCGGGCTATACAACACCTGACACAGGACAGTGAATAAAACCACAAGTCAAATTCTCGCTGTAACGTTAAATGCAAAATCCAAAAAAAAGAAAAATTCAAAGTTAAGGCTCTTACCAGGTTCTCAAAAACCATGTCCTTGACCAAGTTGGTCTTTTTATTTAAAAAAAAAAAAAAAAAAAGGTTTGCTAGATTCTGTACACAGATGTGCTCCTTTAGGGACACAGAATTTCCTAGCTCATGTGTAACAAAAATAAAACAAAAAATAAATACAAAACATAAAACAAAAATTAAAGAAAGGAAAAAAAATAGCAACTGTATGACATACTAGTGTAATGTAACGGTACATACGAAGAGATCAGCACCACCACTTCATGCCCATTAAGATAATGCATTTTACAGTATTACATAAAGTATCGCTCAACATTAGACAATTTCCTCAATACAAGTTCTGACAAAGCATAAACACATAATGATAGCTGTAGTCACATTATATTGGAATTTTTAAAAAAATGAGTCAAACACAACCTCAAAATTAAAAGATGAGAAACTGAAAAAAAAGCCCCACAACAAAACAAAAATCAAAACTAACAAAAAAAAACAGAAAAACCCCAAACCATTAAAGTGACTTAAAATGGAAACTGTTCCACTCAAAGACAATTATTAAACTTCCCAACTTTTGTTTTGTTTTGTTTTTAACAAGACTTTTATCCCTAAAGAGATGAACTGAGTGTTATGAAGTTTGCCACATGTGAAATGCAAGGCAAATAATATCTGGCAAAGGTCTGCCCAGAGTAAGCAACAGCTTGCTCTAATACTGTTTATAAAATTCATCTGTCATTCTGCTGTACCTATGAACAGTATCTATTACTCTGCATGTGATTACTGTAGTCATCATTTAACAGTATTTCATGCAGGTGAATATAGTGAGCCCTACAGTACAGCAAGACTGAAAGCCTCCCATTTTAAAAAATATACAGTAACAAATGATGTTGCCAACGTTTAAATGGAGCTTCTGTATTTGCTGTCATAACAGCATTTATCTGCCAGCCTTCTTTACAGTATTTAATACTGAAGGTACTTTTGTCGTTTGACAAAAAGGAAAATACAGAGCATTACTTACCATTGTCACTTTCAGCCATATCAAGACCCAAACTCTTATGACTATTTATGATCCAACAGTTACAAGTCCAAGAGAAGTAAGCTATAAGGAAAATAGTAATTTATGAACACATACCTATGATGGAATCCCTTCGAAAAACATCTCTGTCAAAAATATAAAATGACAGATGGCGAAAGGTCCGAGGAATTTCACAGTAAAAGTCTTCTCCATAGAAGGGGCTGGGTAAAAAAACACACACATAAACACACACATACACACACACACACAAAAAGAAAGAAATTAGTGTTGGTATCCCAGAGGAGCCAGCGTGCTTACATTTCACACCCAGAACGTCTCTCTGGACTGCGATGCTCACTCCCTCCCATGCAGGTGCACCTCCAAGCACAGCTCCTGCTCTTCCCATCTTAACTGCCCCCAGAACAAGATTTCCTACTGTACAAAAAGGAGCAGGTACTTATTTTTATTTGGAGAAACAGAAAGCCCTAAAGAAAGAGGGCAGAGACACCATTATTTGTTAATACACCGTGCCTCAAAAATGGAAGGAGGTCCCTGCTGCCACACAGTGCTTAATGTACAAGAGAGGTCATAAAAGCATACAGATGATCAGGATGGGCGAAATATAGCACAGATCAAGTAATATATACATATTTTAAAAGGATTTTGTTTATTTTAATACCTCCAGCCATTACCTCTTTTCTCACCCCCTCCAAAGTATTAAATTTAAAGCCAGATGCAGTCAAGTGATAGTAACTAAGCCTTGGAGTTGACATGACACTTGTGACCTGGGAGCCCTGCATATGTGTTTCTATTCTTGCTTCCTGGAATTCTATAGAATATGGGTTGTTTCTGCTGTTGTTTGCTTGTTTTTTTACAGTAAGACAAGGTTTAAAAAAAAAAAAAAACAAAAAACAAAAAAGACATTATCTCAGCATGAAAAGCTCTTTAGAGATTTATGGGGCTTTCTTTGGATCCTACCAATTTAACCAGAAATAAAGTCCCTGACTCCTAATAGCAACCCTTTCAGTTTCTCTCTGTCCAATTACACGGTTAAGGAATTATTTCTAAGAACTATAAGCATACATCAACACTATTTATTCATCGACAGGCCTACCATTTCACCACAGATCTCTAATTCCAAGTCACTCATGCTTAAGTAGATCTAAATTGGTGGATGCCATTTGAGTCATACAGACAAATACAGCAAGCATGGCAGAGGTAGACTTAAAAATAAATCTCTCATTTTAACAAGCTCAAAGCCAGCAGGTTTTTCTTCCCCCTTTAAATACAGACCTCCTTGTTGTCTCGGCTAAGCACAGCCATGGGAGATCATTACTGAAGGCTTTTGGTGTTAGAAAATTACATAGCCAGAAGTTTAAGTGTCCCTGCATTAACTTTTGATTTTTCAGCCTCTTGTCAGCAGAGGTCATTTCCTTGGTGTCTTTTGGGAAACCACAGCAAAAGGAATTTTACATCACCCGTACACTTTTGCTTGTATTTCTGCCTACAGTAAAAATACACTCCCCCCAAATTCCCTCACTGCCTCACGAGCTAGATGGCAAATCTCAAAGCACACAGGCACCACAAATCAGCTAACCACTGTGTTTGAAGAGATACTTGCCACATGAAGTCCAGAGACATCACTCAAGACATAGGACATTATGGTGGAGCCACTACTCCCCCAGCCACGTGGAGGAACACATGCTGGAGAAACACTGAAGCCCAAGGTGCACCCATGGGTCACGCTTCCCCACTGAAACAGTCCCCCATTCCTTGAAATAAATGCATCCAGGTGTAAGCCAAGGCACTGAGACCCACAAAGTTATCCCCGCTGTGAGGATGGGAGAAGAATCTATGTGAGGACGGGAGAAATATCTAACGGCTGGAAGTGGCAGCTGGTTTGACTGTTATATTCATCCCAGCTACCAGGTCAGCACTCTGTGTTAGGTCATATTCTCCTCCGAGAGATTTTATTTGGAATCAAGAACTCAGCAGCTTCTACTAAACCGAGGGCTGCCCGACTGTCCCAGCAGCCACGCTTCTGCTGGCAGCCCCAAATGCCTCGCTCTGTGCACATGGCACGCGTTCTCAAGCACAGGCTTAACCCAGTGGGGCTAGACAAATGCTTAAACACTGCCCATATATTCAGTGCTCTATACATGCAAAACACTTGCATTGTTCCGAGCCCTAATAGTCTGTTCAGCCATAACATTGCCCTTTCTGCTGGAAGAACACAACAGATGAATTTACTCGCTAATGACCTTTGTATGAGATGATACTTAATGAACTGTGGATTATATATACACATTTCTCTATCAAGCATATTAGTGAAGCTTCAGTATGCTGGAAAAACACACACGGAAATACTATAAAGCTTGCTTTAATTCAGTTCAGCTGATCCTGGAGGAAGGAGCAGGAAAGAGACATCAGCTGGGTCCTTTGGCAAGTCCCCCGCTAATCATTGTCACAAGTGCTGGCCAGGGGCAGAAGGTATCTAGGACCACACCCCAGCAAAACACCCATGACATTTGGAAAAGCAGACTGGACAACAGGAAGTGTCTGGTCCAATGCATGCTATCCGAAAGAGGCTAATTAACAAAAGAAATGTTATCAAGCCTGCCTTAGCCATGGCCAGACCACATCTTGTTACTACGGTTGGGCACAAGGCTTATTAGTCCGAGCAGCGCCCGCGGGCTGGTACTTCTCATGCAATGTGCTACTCACAGCTGCTGCCCACAGAAGAGCAGCTTTGTTCTGTGCTTGGTTTTACCCCTCCAAGACCTTGTAGCCCTTGTAGATTTGCAGCCTTCCATCACTCAGGTAACAACCCCGAGTCACGCTGCATTGCAGGAATGGCCTCAAGTTGCACCAGGGGAGGTTCAGGTCGGAAATGAGGAGACATTTCTTCTCAGAAAGAGCAGTCAGGCACTGGGACGGGTTGCCCAGGGAGGTGGTGGAGTCACCGTCCCTGGGGGTGTTCAAGGAGAGGTTGGACGTGGTGCTCAGGGACATGGTTTAGTGGGTGACATTGGTGGTAGGGGGATGGCTGGACCAGTTGATCTTGGAGAACTTTTCCAACCCTAATGATTCTGTGATTCTAATGAAAGCAAGCAGATCTCCAACCCAAATACACTCACTTTCCACTGGGTAACTCCACAGAGAAGTTAAAACTGGGAGATAAATCTGATCCTCTTCCGCCCCAACCTTGTGGAGCTATGCAGAAACAGAACCTTCTTCTTGAAGGAATCAAAAGTCACCACATGAACGCTTTGAGCTTCCAGTTAAACGTGTGCTCATCTCCCATGTATCTCTTCAGAACAGTACTGGCCTTGTCTCCCACCCAGACCTGACGAGCAAGAGGTCGCAGCAGTCAAACCCCATGATTTATTTCCCAAGCCAACTTACTGTAAGCACGAGCCCCAGGGCTCCTGAATGTTTTCTTCTGAAAGAACACGTAAATGCCTCCCTCCCTGACCCCTCTGCCCCAACAGCTCCAGTGAGTGCTTTTATTTTGACGTGGCAATTAATGAAAAGCAGCAGCCTCTGCCCGGACAAGATCCTCTTCTGACAAGATCCTCCAAAACAAATACTACAAAAAATACTACAAAAGCCCTGCTGAAAACTCAAGAACCTTTCTGAACCAAAGGAGTTCAGGTCTTTAAAAGACGTTTAGATGTAGAGCTTAGCGATATGGTTTAGTGGAGTACCTAGTGTTAGGTCAGAGGTTGGACTCGGTGATCGTGGAGGTCTCTTCCAACCTAGGTGATTCTGTGATTCTGTCCTGAGTTAAGCTTTCACTGGAGATTAACCCTATTCTCAGGAGAAACGTTATTCATTCAAGGAGGAGGATGAATAATGAGGGGGCCCTCCCTCAGCCTCACAGCGCAGGTTGCACATCAGCAGGCCGCACATCAACAGGTCGTGGCCAACACCAGCGTTGCCATTATTTCAGGTTCTTCTAAGACTTCAATTAAGTGGTGAAAGAGCTGCTGAGGTTAGGATTTTGCAAGGACAGAAGCAGCTGACGTCCACTGTAAGGGCAAATCAGCCCTCTTCCAAGCTGAATATAGAGGCATTTTCAAACCTAGCTTCTTCAGTGAAGAGCACTGAATTTAGAACAGTTTACATCTTTCATACAGCACCTTCCACAGACACACACACTACCTGATCCCTCCTCAGGGCACTTTCCCTAGGAGCTTTCCACACCTGCTGAGACAGAAGAGATGTAAAGCTTTCTTGTGGAAAAAAAATAAAAAAGAAAAGAAAACCATCAAGAATAGCCAAATGGATTTGGACCTTCAAGCATGTTCTCCGCTCGCCAAGCACTTACTTGTTCTGAATGCTCCAGGGAGCAGGAATACCAGGAAATCAAAAACAGAAAGTTCCCTCCAAGTCCTGTTTCCCTCATAAAACTATCCAACTTCAAGCCCTTCCCATTCTAAGGTATCTATTTCTGAATGTCCTCCGATGTGTATTTTGGCAATGGATATTTTCAAGGAGGAGACTGGGAAGGAGAAGAGAAATTACTGTGTAAACCAAGTAGAATGAAAGCAAATACGGAAGAGAATTCTAATTTCAAACACGATGAATGGGGACTTTTTCTGAAAAAAAAATAAAAAAATCTAATTTTGTTCACTTTTAGCTGTTTTACTAACCTCCAGAGGCGAAGTTGCAACTTTAATTCCATACCCTCACGTATCTACTGAAATCACTGCAAATGGTATTAACTGGGAGGTTAACTTCACAAAGTAAATCTCAAAGCAGAAGCATTTCTTTAGTTTTAGGCTGTGTTGCAAAACCTCGTGCTTCTTTCTCAATATTTGAGGATTCACTGAAGTAGTTTTGTTTTTGTTTGGCACTGGTACTTTAGTGGATGAAGTGAAAGGGTTGCATGATGAATAATAATGAAACCCTTCAAACCAAAATTCTTTGTGTATCAATTTTTTTTTTCTAAACTGCTTTTGTGCTTGTAAGTAAGGACTATTAACATGCCACAGACAACTCCACATCCTCTGACTGTTTTAAATGGTTTAGAAATACTGGATTCATTCTGTTGCGTGAACTGAAGACCAGAGTTCACATCTCAGTGTGAGCCGGAAGCAAAATCAGTCTGCACAAAGGAGTACGCTTGCTTATTTCTACTACTAAGGTTTTTCTGCTGCTTGGCTAATACATCTTATGCTATGCTTTGCAGCCTATGTAAAAGGATGGGGTGGGGGGAAGGAGAAGAGAAGGTTTATTCAGAGCAGATACAGCAAGCCAAATAAAATCTGAATGCACTTCAGTCTCCTACTAGACAGGGAGCTACAAGAAGCCAGGCAAGTAAGACAGGCTCTTTAAGAGCCAAAGTTGGCAGATGTCACAGTAGCTTCCTTACAGCACGAGGTATTTTTAAGAAGTTGTGTATTTGCAGCACAGATTTGGCAGGCTACTTGCAGCAGGAAGTATATGGCACACAAGGCAACACCTAAATCCAAACATATCCCCCATGGCCATTGTGAGAGTGCAGGCTGCAGTCTTCCAGACATCTGCTGAGCCCAAGCAAATCGCTCCTCGTGTCCTTGTGCAGAGATGGACAGTGCTGTGCTATAGCCACAAACAGCCCTGCTACACAGAGAAACAAGTAAAGCGGTATGCGCTTTCTCTGCCCTAATATCAGAGCAGAGACACAAACACACTAGCTATAGTTATCATCCTCACTTGACAGTTGCTGGTTTGGCTCAACGAGGCTTACAGGGATTATGATAACTTGAAGCAGCAGCCGCTTGGCCCCTAGTCACCTCCCAAAATATTCTGTAAGACGACACACACAAACAACAGAAGTCACATTACAGCTGCATTATCATTTTTTTTTTTAAATCACTCAAAGCAGCCTACAACACCAACAACTGTTACTCACATGGGTGGCTTTTCGTGTGAATAAACGCTCTCATTCACAAACCCTGCCTTGGGTCTCAAGGCTCGCTTCATTCTCCTCCGTCCATTAAGTCTTGCTTCCCTTCCTGGCGCTCTTCCCAGCTGTCTTACTTCCCTACACAGCCGTGCAGTCCTCGCCTTCAGTAATATCCCCAACTGGGCTGAAGTTGCATCCATACCCATCCTACCCCGTTCCCTTAAAGCCTTGGGATGCCTCAGAACTGAAATCCATTGATACTAGGAATTGAAGCCACGGTCAGATGCAATTGAGCACAGATGATGGCAGACCCCAGAGGCTGACAGCACACTGAGGAGCGAGCCAGGAGTGTGGGAGAGGAGCTACAGAGCATGCGGAGAGCAGAAGATGTGCTGCAGCACCCAGTGCATCACCTCTGGGCTGGGGGAAGCTGTTATTTCAAGGAGGTGAGCTGGCAACTTCAGGAGATGGAAGCAGCTAATGGAGCTAACTCAGACAGGACGGCTAATCTTGGCCACGCTCCAACTAAGGGAAACAGCTATGTGTTTAAAATTTGAGAACTGGCCTGCAGCCAAGATGTTATCAGAACACAAGCGAAGTTTAGCTATGCAGCCACGGACTCCAAAGATAGGAAAATACGGTGTTCGAGCAAGCCTGGAATTAAAAAACATTAAATATGGCAGCAGAATCACTTAGAGAAAGTTCTGAGAGTTACTGACTGAATTTGTTACCAGATCTGAGACTGAGACAAAGACACAACATCCTCCTGTTGAAGAGAACAGCCTTGGCTATGAATTTACAGCACTGTTCACTGTACGCTCACAAGCACACTTTCCTTCACTGGAGACTATAGGGAGGTAAAAAAAAAAAAAAGACTGCGGGTGGAGAAAGTGCTTCTGGCTTCATTTTCTGTTTCATTCAGGCTTTGATCACTATGTTTAGCAGGTGAAAAATTCCTCGGTGAAATAGCCGAGAACTAAATAATGACAGACTCAAGATGCTTGGCTCATCTCTCTAAAGCACACAGCGTCTGCCATCTGATTCTTAACGTGCGACGGTTTTTGCCTTTATTCATATCCTTGAAACAGATTTAGAGATGTCACATTCCTTCCATTCTTCACCTATGATTTGAGAAGCTGCCTTGATTTCCTGTTGCAGCTGACACTGCCCTTTAAGTGAATGGAAACATCTGATGCAAACAGCAAAGGCAAAGTCAGTCTTAATGCCAGCAGGCCAAGAAAATTTATCCTCAGGGACGACCTGCAGTTAGAACAAGCTCTGGATGGTGGAGCCTCAATTCTGGGGCTGCTCTCTGGGAAGGCTAAGTAGTTGTTTCAGCAAAGGAGATTAACAGGCAGAATTCCTGTCAGGCTGTTTACTTGCAGCTCAGACCTAAAGAAAAGTTGTAGATCTATGTATTTTTTAAAAAAGAAAAATCTCACACATTCCTTAGGACATAAAACATGTGATTGACTTCACATACATCTCTGCTAGGTTCAGTGGAATGGATCCAATTACATTCAGCGCCTTTATTTATGATAGCAACATAAATATTGACCATACAAAACAGAAAATTGCATTAAATCCCAGCTCTAACTGCCCTCTCCCTCGTATCTTATGACTTGCATGTGACCTTCTCAGAATTTCCTAAAAGCTCGTGCCAAGTAGTTTGTAAAAACAGTGCTGCTTGAAGAGTTCGAGATTCTCTTCCTGGGAACCTGGAGAGCTTGCTCTGACCGACCCACGTGCTAATCGTGCTTGTCCAAAGATCCCCAGGGAAGTCGGATGACTCTGAACATAAAGAGGACTTTCACATTGCTCTGTGATTTCATAGAAAGACCAGCCCATGTCATAACCCCGATTTCTTTCAGTCAGATGCTACCAAGTAATCCTCGCAGCAGCCCTCAAGGCACCAGTGCCACCACCAGCTTAACTGGAGCCAAGAGAGGCTAGATGGCAGGAATGACTTAAGTTCCTGATTGTAATTTACGAGTCCCACCTGACTGCTGAACAGAGAAGTTAAGGTTCACCGTGCTGGCTGCTGTCAGTTTTTAAGATACAAACTTAGATAAAGGGCACCAGGCTCACGGAAAGCGCTGGTAAGGGCACCGGACTGGGCAACAGGATGTGCTGGTTCAGTTCTTAAAGCTCTGCATGATTTATGTTTCGTTGATTTAAGAGGTTACTGCTCTCAGCTGTCTTCCCATGCCTCTGCCACAGCCCGATAAAATAAAAACATGTTGCAGAAGATTAGGACAGAGCTCAGGGAGGTAACTTCTTACACTGTCCCAGCGTAAAACGCAGGAGATCGTGAGTCAGAGGCTGAAGGCTCTGCCACGGGTATCCCATGCAAGCCAGAATTGGTCATTCATCCAAGTCCTTCTGTGAAGGAGAAGGACCTGTGTTCTCCCTCACATTTAAGAAACGTATTTAAACTTTACATCAGGTGAAGGGCTGCCTGGAGAAACATAGATTTCTGCAGTGCTTAACAGAAGCTTAATGAGAAGGGGAAAGGAAAAAAAAAAAAAAAAAGGCATGTACTCATCGAATCCCTAAGTACACAAGACAGTGTTTCAATATGACTTTAATTACAAGTCTTTTCATGCAGATAAAAACAAACTCATTTTATGCAGACATGCTGGAAAAGATAGGCTTCCCCAGGACAAATAAATCTGTATGAGATGATGCTGTTTCAGAAACACTAGAGCTGCACACGAAGCACCTTTCGATTCAGACATTCACACAAAAGGTTCTACTTTCCAGACTATATGAAAATCAATTTTTGACCTAAATAAAAGACAGGGGAGTTACCAGTATGAGTGAAAACGCAAACACTTAAAGCTTACTTTGGCGGCCTGTGACCAGAGCAAGCCAACCCCATGTCAGCCACGAAGTGACGGGAGCAGAAGATGGGCACGGACAGCATGGCCTTGTATGCCAGCCACACAGGTGGCCAGGCAGGACTCGGCTATTTTAGCCATGCTTTGGACCAGATTCATATCCCTGCTCCCAGCTAACCTCGTGTATCACAGCAGCGACACCGCAGGAAGAGGCACCCAGCACAGGCTTCACTTAATGGATGTGCGAGTGCCTCGCGAGCACCGTACATGACAGCAGCAGGTATTTCTCTGCTGCACACAAATTACACGGGCCTTCGGGCACATAAACTTTGCCTGGGCCAATAATTCATGGGTACTCAATGGGCTGAATCCATTTACAAACAAGTATTAAAGAATGTAACAGCATTACTGGCTTCTCAGCTATGTGCTCATCCGAGAGTCTTACAGAAAACAATAGGTTACCACAGCACGGTCTGAAATCGTTTGAAAAATGCCTTCCTCTGGAAGCTTAAATACATTTAAACATAATCATATAAACTATCATGCAGCTGTTTACGTGTGCCTCACTAAATGAGAGCAATCCCTATCAACAGATTGGGAATATATCTCAATTTAGTCACTGATGTATCTGGGATTTCTGTCTGTCGGTTTGCCATTTTTTGATGAAAAAAAATATTTGGATAAATGCAGAATTCAGGTGTGGATATTCAAGGACTGAAGGAGCACATATTTCAGAAACAGTACTTGCAAACAGAAGCTCACAGACAACCACTGAAGAGAGGAATTCACTGGGAGAAGAAATAGTGACCATGAAGATCATCGTTAGTCAACCCCTTAGTCAAGGAGAATAGGACTGTAAAGGATTTTGAGAAGTCATCTGGAGCACCACTGTTCCAAGGCAGGAAGATCCCAATATTTTGGTCAGGATCGGTTACATATGACCTGTTTAAAGACTTCAGCCATAAACACAGGAATCTACCCCAGTGCTTCAGAATCTTTAATAATAGGAAGCTTTTCTTCACAACAAAACTAACTGCAATCTACGTCCATTATTACTTGCAATATCCATACTGGACATACAGAGCAATTCCCCCTCTCTCATTTTTTTTTATTTACATGTTTATATCAACTCTCAGCCTTCTTCTCCAGATTAAACAGCTCCTATCTTTTAACCTTTCCTCATCAGTTATGTTCTCCTGACCTCTGACCATTGTGTTGCTCTGCACTGAATTCACCTCAAATGATGAAAAGAACTCGGCTCCACAGGAAGCCAGAAACCTTCCAGTTTTTGCACAGCCTCAGCACACCTCCTCAAGATTTTTAATGATATCTAAAGGCAGATGGAATTTTTCCCACTACAAGAATTACACTTGTTGCTTATGCCTACTACTGAAAGTTATTTTCTCAATCGAAAAATAATTGGGTTAGTTCAAGGAAATGACATCCACTATTATCGTACAGCCCTCTCCCCCCCACCTTCGTCCTCCCTGTGAAGGACTTTAATGATCAGCAAGCAAAAACACCCACTGTGCGGCTCCTGGTTGTGAGCAGTGGGGCTACAGTCACTTGAATCAGGACTGAATTTAAATGAGTTATGAAGTCAGTTCTGGAGAAACAACTGGTTCAGGGACATTGCATGTCAGTTATTGTAAAAAGCATAAAGAGTCAATGGCTTTTCACTTTTCTTTTTTTTTGTTAATTAGGTACACTACAAACAGGGAAGCGTTAGCATCATCATAGAAAAACACTTCCTATAATTATCTTTAGCCAATCTAAATACCTCAAGAATCAGAAGTCGCAATTATGGACACCAGTACACCACATCAGAAAATAAGCTAAGGAATAAAGACTTAAGGGGGAAAAATATATGCGAGAGAAAAATTAAAGTGACTTAAGGGAATAAATTCCACTTCAAGCTACTCAGACTAACATGCTTAAGTGTGTTAGGTACTTGGAGACTGGGGGGAATTATTTACTCTATTTCCCAGAGTAAATTCTTTGCAATAACAAGACAAATAATAGATTCCTAACTATACTACTCAACTCTCACTCTTTTCCCACTTTATCTCTTAAGATAAAAGTGACTTTTCCCTGCTGCTACTTTACCCGCAACAAAAAAGCTTTATCAAGAATTTCACTTGTCAGAGCATACACGTATTGTATATGCCCAGCCTTGTTCCCTTTAGGTTTTTAATCTAGGGGGATTTCCAGGAGAAAGTGTTCTAACTTTTGCTACACTTTTCTTGTTCTGTTTCTTTCTACATTTAGCTACCATAATCTCACAGGAAGCAGCCAAGATAAGGAGAGGCTGGAACAACAGATACCTGTTTGCACTAGTTGCAGCTGCACGACAAAAAAAAAATCCCTAACTTCAGCCATTAGGGTAGCTAGACCAATACAAAACTTTACGCACAGCTGCAAAACGGAGTTCAGAACTAAAGAGCTTAGGGAAGCTCAAAACAAATACTGCAGAAAGAAAGGAGCACCAGCTGTACATTCTTTGGAGAACAGTTTATATGGCTTGCCTCGGTGAAGACGTTTTCCCACATACACATATCAGAATCATGACACTAACACTTTTACTAACAGAGTGTTCTTAAAAGTGGAAAAATGATCATGCACCCCCTGAACTCCCCTAAAAAGTATCTATGGCACATTACACAAACATAGGAAGCAGAAAAATAGTCTAGAATACTAAGAAGAGTTAACAAAACACGTGTATGCATGTATTTATTACCATAATGACTTCTCCACTATTTTGGTCCTGAAAACCTCCTCCTGGTCCAGGTTTACAGTACAGTAGCAATCCCTCATCTTGTTTGGCCCCGGATACGTAGGAAGATTTTTGGCTTCGCCTAAAGACAAGAAAGAAAAAACAAAACAAGATTACATATTAAGAAGTTAAACATACACGCCAGCTATCAACTAATGCAGCATCAGCAACACGGCTAAAGCAAAATGCTATATTTTTCTTCCCAAGCGATCAGTCTCTATTAAACCAAGCAGTGCATTCTGTTTCCAAGGCAGCAGCTCCCGACAGCCACGGAGTTCAGAGCTCAGCAGGAACCAAGATCTGCAACAATTCAACAGTTTGTTGCCCCCACTCTATTTGCATGTGTTTGGGCGGGTATTGCTTCCTTCCGAATTTTTGCTTTTAACCAGTCCGCCAGTAAGATACCCAGAGCACAATAACGTGGTAATAAAGCTTCCAGATACAGCCCATTGATTTCATCCTAAAGACGTTATCAGAAGACAGCAAATGAGGGCTGATCCCTAGCTCCTTTGCTCGCCCAGATGTTGAGATGGAAAATAGTCACTTCAGTTGGCACAAGCAGCCATACACCGCACATTGGACAGCCGAGCACTTGGATGAGGCACCTAGCACTGATGAAGCAGCCTAAGGTCCTCACATAAAGGTACCATGAAAGTTGAATACCCTTCAAAATAAGTGCTTTAAAACTGGGTATGGCTCCCCATGGCTTTGCTGAAGCCCCTTAGCATTACCTGGATGAGTGTTTTTCATCCTAGGGATGAAACCTAGTACTCTGAGAGCATGCTAAGGCCACAATGCGTGTGGTCTTATTCACCTTCACTTTTTCCCTGGCCAGAGACTATTAGCAGAAGCCATGGGAACTACACTGTTCTCTCCTGGTAATAATACCTGGAGTAAAAATAAAAAAAAATAAAAAATAAAACGAAAGAAGCACACACCAAGAGAACAAAAGTTTGTTTGCCAATAGGGAAAGGAACTCCAAATGACAGTAACAAATATAACTTGACAGTAACAAATATAACTTTTTATCAGATGTCTGCGGTTCAGCCTAAGCGCATCTCACTAGACACATACCTTTCCCAGTCTCCAGCTCCCAAATAGCTTTACTATTAACAGAACCATCTCACATGTTACAAATCTGTCTTCAGTCAAAATGTACTTTTTCCCTTCTGCAGCTTTGTTTGACGGCGAATCTGATGCAATGTGCATGTCAACACTGAAGGGCTGCAGCAAAGAAATATCAAGCCCACCAGCATCCTCAGCTTTCAAGGACGAGCATGAAATGACACACGACTTCGCGTCTTCCGTACACGACCTCTTGCACACGCTTCTGTCATGGAGTGCCCTTAGAAAAGCCACGCATCCACACTTCTCACAGACTGCCCAGGTATGGGTGATCGCACACGCTTTCTAAAGCTAACCACAGAACGTACAAAGAGGCATTGATAAGTGCACGAAAACAATACTTCATGTATCAGTGCTCACTTCAGAGCACTTCTGCGTAAGTCCACTCCCAACTCAGCTGATGCAACTTGAAAGCTTTCTTCCCACTTCCTTCAGAGCTGCGAGACACTGTGTTTAAAAAGCTGGCTCCACGTAATTCAAAGGTGTGACTGGAACATCTCTTAGCGTGCCCAGCGTGGCTTTAAATTCAGTTGAAGTGTAATCAACAGTTCAACTGCAGCAGCTCTGGCCAAAAATATATCAAGTATTACTGATGGCTTTTGTACAACCTGCACCGGAGTCTAGTCTGCTGTGGTAAACCTCCAGCTTTTACTCGTTATCTGCATTTGAGCAAATTGCATATCAAACAGGCTGAGCTCTGAGCGTCTGTCTTTTCTCCCCAGGCCCTGAACATCCAAAATGCTGTGTTTTCACACTAAAATCACATGAAATCAGCCTCTTTTCTGGATGACTGGGTGAGGATCCCTGTCGACAGGAAGAGTTTCAATCGAGGAGTGGTCAGGAAGTCTTCACCTGGGGCTGCTGTGCTACTCTCCCAGCTCTTCCAAGACAGCTGGTCAAACCTTTTCAAGCTCAAAATTAAGGAAAAATAACACACTTTCCCTTTTTCTGCACTTTTCCCACTTCCTACTTCAACGCCAACGTGCACACAAAACAACTCCTGGATTCCATGTTCTTGATGCTCTCTGATGCCACACGATAGGCATTTCAGTGCTCAAAGCCAATACTTCATCGCCTCAAGAGTGCTCTGTAAGAACTCTATTTTAAAACTCAATCCTTCTCTGTGTTAGCAGACTTGCAGAAGAAAACCCCGCAATATTAAGACAAATGCAGTGCAAAGGAGGATACCAGTGTCACCAGCAAACGACTGCCTACGCAGTCTGTAAAGCAAATGAAAGATCACCACAACAATTAGAAAGTGGGACGCACAGGGAGAAAGACAGAGGGAGAAGACATTTTTTTCCAGTTGGAAGAAAGAAATGACTGTAAAAGGCCCTGAAATGCCACGGAGGCCAGAACAAGGGATTAATTGACCAACCCAATATATTAATCACGTTACTGACTTGAGAAGGAGCTTGCATAAAAATGTGGTTTCTTCCCAACACTGACAGCAACCAATGGCTGTTTAGATTCCTCCAGCACTGAGCAGTTGAGAAAGAAAAACTTGTCAAGCTTTCAAGCACAGCTAAAGACTAACTCTCTAGCCAGACATTTTATGTCAACAAACGCGCTCTGTTAAGAGCTTCAGTTGCTCCTCAGATTCCGCCAAGACAAAAATGTTCCCTCTATGGCACGGCTTTGCTATCCGCAACAAAGCTGAACAATTTGGTCAGTATTTCTTGGTTCTGCTGCTATTGAAATTAAGAAAGAAAAAAAAAAAAAAAAAGAAAGGCCAAAACACTTGATATAGTCATGCACCATTTCCATATTTTCAACTACGAAATCTAATGAGATCGATTAATTTGGGCAAGAATTCCCTCGTTTAACCTATCTGTGTAGAGTAGGCATCTTCACCAACTGTATTTTCAAGAGGCAGCTCCATTCTGTCTTCCTCTTTGTGAGGCACCAGCACGATAGAGACTGGAGGGCGGGTTTGCAGACAAAAGGTCAAAACACCCACCTTTAAGACCTCCTGTCTTCTGCTAACAAGAAACAAAATGTTTCTTAAGATGTCTAAGACCTTGACAACCTAAAATACATGCACTTTGTTTCGGGGCATAAGGCTTCCATTTGGAAGGCCTAGAAATAAAATAACCAATTTAAATTTGCAAGAGTTTTCCCTCTATCCCTGGTACTGTACACTTCTAATATAGACGGTCCTAACTGAACTGTGCTCAGCTTAGCACCAAGTATTTGAACTTTGCGTAGCTAAACTTAGCTTTGCTAATAGTTACCATGGGGTATTTTGGACCAGTCTTTAGAGGATAGACTGTTCCATTCTGAATACCTCACTGACGTGCTATTTTCTCCTCATGAATGGGTTACTACAGGCTCAAAATGGACTACTGTGGCACAGCAAGGCGCAGGGTACTTGAAAGGCTGGAACAAAAAGAAGGAAAAGACTTAGATCTGTATTCATCTTCCTTGTTTCTTCCAACGTTGTACGTTCCTGCCCTACTAAGACACCAGCAATAAAAGGAAGCAAGAAAAAGGGGCTCTCCAGCAAATACGATAGAGAAGGGCACTGCTTAGATGCTTGGGAGCATAACTGGTGAAAACAAGAAAAGGTTTGACGATGTTTCTACGAAGAAACAAACATATACGTACATGTATGAATACATTTCCTTACAATTTTGACATCTTAAACTCCCTGAAGCACCTGGTATTTTTCACTGAATTTAAATACTTGGCAATGTGTCACTTTTGCTTTGGAGTATTTCCCTAGGTGTAACTTTCTGAAGAGAAGAAAACGCATGACAGACAGACATTATTTCTCCCTTTTGAAACAAAATTTGCTGATCCTATGCTTCTAAGTATTGGCACTGGGTCACCTGCACACAGCTGCCAATCTGAGCATGTTAGTAAAAACCTTGTGTCAACAAATTTACCTTACTGTCTTCCAGCTGCAACATATTTAATTTTTTCAAAATGTCATAACAGAATTACTTCAAAAAAAAAAGTATTTAAAAAGTCAAACAAAAAACCCACATCCAAAAAATAAACTCGGTAAAAGCAGCTGAGCTTTCCATACTGCAGCATTTGACTTCAGGGAAAACACAAAGACTTCAGTACAGGAAAAATAAAAGAAAAATCTGAAAAGGGCAACATATCTAAACCGGCAACAACAATTCATTTTGTTCCTGCCATGTTCAGGAACCACTCTCCAAACAAGCTCTTGGGCAAGCATGTCAAGAACAAAAATGGAGCAACGATGTACGCCAAGAATGAAAAACTGCTCCCATTTTACCCTAAGCTCTCTATACCGATAAAGATGCTGGTTAATGGGGTGAGGAACAAAAACACACTATCTCAAGCACTCTTCAAGTTTTCTTTCTTCTGAAAAAAAAGCATCATTCCTTCAACATCCACTAATCAAGCAAAAACAGAAAAAGGAAAATGTGTACACACACACAAATCTCATTCTCTATCAGAATAATCCCAGAATATACGTAAAACATTAGGATGTCAGCAAATTTATAATTAATATTTACTGTAAGTTTAATTAAAAATATAATACTACTCAATGACAGCAAGCAGTTCATCGTTTTAGTACAAGGTGTGATTCTGGGGGGGGCGAGGTGGAAGTTAAAGGTAGAGGTGACTACAACACCACAACAGGGATACACTGAAAAAATAAGCCCTTTTAATATTAAAAGGGTCATGGTTGGAAAGCTTCTGTTTACATAGGAAACCATTCTTGCTACTGAACAGCCAATACGGTCATTACCTAAAGTTAACAATGTTTGAAAGCAGAGTATACAATTCTATTTGCACATAATTCTTACATGTAGATATACCATGTACACATCACAAAGGGAAAACGTTTATTTTTGCCTTTCCAGATAGGAAAAGGCAATGAAAATCACATGTGAAGTCCCACAGACAGATACGCACAGTGTACGACTACAGAGTTACCTAAGTGTACTTTTTTAATAAGCTAAAATCAATGTATGCTTTTTGGGCAACATATGCCAAGTGTCAAAAGATGTTCTCTCCCTTCACGTGTATCTATATAGGTCACTCAGCCTGAAAATAAAATAAAACCACCGAATTCATCAATTTGCCTCATCAGATACTCATATATTAATAAAATGAGATTTGTTTTAAAACAGATGTGATTAGAAATATTCTATCTGCCCAAGAATCTCTCTTTGCTTAAACCGTAGACATTTATGCGGGCGTACACGCATGCTTTGCTCTGACGAAGAGACAGATTGCATTAGATTTCTAAACCAGGTCAAAAATAGCCATCTGTGAACGGATTTTGGTGACCTGGAAAATAAGATTTTTAGATGACCTGTTCTTAATGTAAGCCCTTGCCTGCCAGCCTCTTTCCATGTGAAATGATGCTTATGTTAGAAAACTCAGGGCAAGCCCTTCCTCCACAAAACAATATCGATGAGCTGGGCCTGTGCAACAACCCCAGAACAAGGTGATACCACACCACTGCTTCAGCAAGGAAACAAAGCACGTTGTATTAATTACAATCTTAATAGATGAGGGCATCATGTGGAAACCCCAATCCCTTTGGCACTAAATCTTCAAAGACCTGTGCTGATACAAGATGATATCTCATTGCCAAAGACTACTTACACTTACTTAGACCTAGTACTTACAGTGGAGTTGTTGTGGATCACGAATCTTCGAGGCTAGAAAAGGCCTTCAAGATCACCAAGTCCAACCACCAACCTGTCCTAGCGAGTCCCACCACTAAACCTCACCCCTTGGTGCTATGTCTACGTGTCTCAAATACCTCCAGAGACGGCGACTCCACTCCACCACAGGATGGCCTATCCACCCTCTCTGTGAAGAAATTCTTCCTGACATCCCATCTAAACCTCCCCTGGAGCAACCTGAGGCCTTTGCCTCACATCCTATCACCTACCACTTAAGGAAAGAGACCAGCACCATCCCTGCTGCTGCAGCCTCCTTTCAGGTAGCTGCCAAGAGCAATGAGGTCTCCCCTCAGTCTCCTCTTCTCCAGACTGAACAGGCCCAGGTCCCTCAGCTCCTCCTCACGTGCCTTGCTTTCTGGTCCCTTCACCAGCTTCACCGCTCTTCTCTGCCCGTGCTTAAACATCTCAATGGCCTTCTTCTAGTGACAGGCCCAAAACTGAACACAATATTCAAGGTGTGGTGCCACCAGTGCCGTGTACTCGTTTCCCTAAACTTACTCTATACCGGTTAGAAGCCTTCACTGAGATCTTCCTCTGATCTGAAACCTGTTTCAAGGCAGAAAATTACAGGGATTTCTATAACCTGTAACAAGCCCCCACAGTGGATAGTTTCAGACCTATGGCTCAGAATGGCAGATATCCAAATTCCCTCTTTCCTGTTTATGTGTAAACATCTCAGTTCTACACCACCAATTTCCAGGCCTTCTGCAGCCCTGAAGGTCCAACAAACCCTCCGAATACCTTGCTTTTGCAGTCCTGGGCATAACAGAAGCAGCTGAGGGTATTCTCGTTGGAGAGCAATGAGAAGCTCCAGGCTGACATCCTGACCTTTCTTGTACAAGGCAGTGAACACTGAGGGGGCTCAAAAGATCCTGTAACGATACCAAACACTGAAGTGCCCGCAGCACAGGGGCTGTTAACCAAATCCCAGAGCCGGGGAGAAAAGTCCCACAAGAGCTGCTCTCAAAATGAGGAACTGCAAGCTGATTTGATTTTGTACAAGAGGAGAAGAAAAACTCCTCATCTCATTAATGTAACGGGTCGCATGCTACTTGCCAATATATGTTAAACATGGGGAATCGAGTTTCTCTGAAGATTCCCTTGGGATGGTAACTTAATCCCAGAAAACAAAAAAAATGTACGAGTCCAGCTGCTTTCTAACAAAATGGAAGCTATTTTGTGTAAAAGGACACTTGAAGAGATCATTTTAAAGTGGGATACTGCCAGGAAAGAGGTGATCAAGGAGTTTTCATCCACATTCACAGCTTTCCTGTTGCATGCTGAGGTAAGCACTCCAAGTTTCTTTGAGGAGCCTTTCTTGTATTTCTGCAGGAAAACAGATGCAGGAACCAATCGGCCCCTTTACCGCTGTTGATACAATCTTAGAGTCAGTTCTCCATCTACTGCTTTTCAACCCAGCTTGTATTTTGAAGATGATATTTTGGATCAAAACACATCTCATATGACTTCCCAGCTGCGTTCACTGGAGGCTCTTGAGGTTTTTTCCTACCAGTTTCAGTAACACAGGGGTTGGCTACAGGTTGTTCTGCGCCTCTGAATCACGACCTTCGCTTGGACTGGTGGCTCATGCTGTTATTTTTTGTTATTATTTCTTACCAAAAAAAAATCAGCTTCCTAAAGTTATTAAAGACCTTCTCCCAGCAAAGCTGAAGTCACTGAACATCTGTTGTGGGAGGCCATGGGGGAGAACGGAGGCTGCAGGAGGGGCAGGCTGCTCCATCCCGGAGCGGTGCTGGGCGAGCAGCTAGCACTCCCAGCTATTTTTAGAAGAACAGTATGAGACAGGAAATGTAAGCAAATGATTTACAACATCAAACAAAACGTGACCGAAATCCAACATCGGTTCAACCGCTCCCTTTTCAGAGATTCTGCATTCTGGTGTAACTATCTTGGGGGGGTTGCTTTTGAGTGAGGAGCCTGCTCATCACTAAGAAAAAAAAAGAAATGGTCTCAAATACATCAGCATGAGCAAAAGTTTGTCAAAGTAAGTGTCTGCCCTTACCCTTCTTCATATACTTGATTTGCACACAAAACCAAAATCCAGATGACCAAAAAAAGACAGTTTAATACATCTGTGTATTCCTTTTTTTTTTTTTTTTTCCTTTTCGTGTACATCAGAAAACCACAGCTGCGTGGGAAAAAAAAAAAAGCAAGCAATGAAAAAGGCATAATGCCCTCTCTTCCCGGCCATTAATCACTTCTATCACCAACAGCAAGCGGCTAAAAGCTTTTACAGTAACATGAAAAAGATGAATCTGTCAATGTCTTGCTTAGATTAAAAGCTAATAACAGAAAGGAGTAATTGCTGGGGAGTTGGAGCTTTAGCGGCGATGTTAAGAAACCCTAACTGTTTCCTCTAATGAATGGCTCTGTTGTCCACAATTGCTCTTGCTTTACAACTACTCGGTTAGAAATGCCTTCACTAACTGGAAGTTTCACAGCATCAACTTTAGATGGAGATCGTTTTGGCCATTTGACCTTACAGTGTTCAAAAACAAAAGAAAATCTCGCTATTGAGAAACGGAGTGACTCAGAGCGCAGCAGTTCAAGGCAATCTTGAAAAGTCCCAAAAATTCAGGAATTAACCGAGCAAAGAGCATCTTCCTTCATACACACAACACTTCCCATTACAATATTTACCATCAGGAGGGAAAGAGAAAGTTTTCGAAATCTCCTCCCCAGCTTGCTTAACTTCAGCCTTTCCTCAAAACCAGTGAAAACAGGTACTTTGCTATACAGAGGTCAAATTCATTTTTCCATGTAAAGACCCAAACCCAGAAACACCCTTCTGCAGTAATTAGCAGCTTCCTGTAAGCCCAGTAACAGGCAAGACTACACCTAATTACAGCTTGACATGGTCTTGATACTGTTAGTCCACCTACGCCCCAGGCATTCCTTCATGCACAAAGAGCATTGTGTGTAAGGAAAAAAATAATAAGAAGAAATCCTTTATTTTTTTAAAAAAAAAGCGAGGACATAAGCAGCTCTCAGATTATATGCTTATTTGGGGGGTTGAATGAAAATATTAATTCAAGAAGAGTCTAAAACTTCTAGTTGTCATCTTGGCTGAAAAATGCTGTATCGCAGAGACGCCTTGGTACTGAACGTGGTGCTCTGATTAAGGCATTACATAAATCATTCACAATATCTGTTTTGCTTTAGTTACTGCATCTTCATCTACAAAGCACTTCTTCCAGTAAATGAAAGATTTATTTCCACTGTCAAGTATCTGCATTGCACATAAGCATGCTGACAACGCACAAGATTTTAGGTAGATGCTAATTTCTTCTTGCTGGCTTGCAGTCTCACCTCTCCTTTCTACATTTCAAGATGGTTAGAAGTGCTTGAGCTTGACTAACAAATTGATCACTTGTCAGTTTGCGATGCTGTGCAATTAAACTCTGAGACTGCAAATTAGCAGGGACCCACAGCAACTGACCTGCAGACCCATTGATTTCACTGTGGGGAGAAAAAGGACAACGTGCCCCCACTCCGAAGCCCAGGCTGCCTTAACTACTGCCACCCTGCAGTTTGCCACACGAATTTCTAAAAACAACCAGCTCCAGAAGAGCCACACACTGGTAGAAGTGGACTGCTGCCATCCGAGATCCTAAACATTCAATTTGCCGTGTCAGCCGACTCGGCAGAGATTTATTTTTGAAACATCCCGTCAGCGTAAGATTCCCGACTTGTTGCTGAAATTGAATTTGGGGTTGGAAAATGCAGTTGAAGGGAGACGGACTGACCTATGCATGGGAAGGAAAGGATGTCTTCTGTGCTTGCTCTTTGCGGGTGTCCTCCAAATGCTCTGCTGTGCTGAGCTGTCCTATCGCTTTGCCACCCCACAAGCCCACCAGCACAATTCCCCCGAGAAGCCCAACAGGAGCTCCCCTGCCAGGGCTGCACGAGGATCAAGCACGCTGGGGTAACTTCAGGCAGGAGCTTAGCTCCAAAGTGCAAGCACTTCTGTGTGATTCTGTCTGCTCAAATCCTTAATTGTTTCTTCCTTGCAGAGGACAGAAATGCTTTGTCAGTTCACGTACGAAGCGTACTTGAAGAAAAATGGGGGTATTTCGGCATGACTTTATTGAAGTACCTTTTCTTCACAAATCAGAAGAAGCTAAAAGCCCTCTCTCAAAATGAGCTATGCCATCTCTCCTTACAAGAACACCACATACAATGTTCAGCTCACCTCTTAGTATTTTCAATTTCCAGTTTGACGTTATTATATATACATGACTATTTATTATTTTCACTTTTAAGAAAAAACAATCAGTGTTCTCCCTGGCTTCTTGTATGGAATATTATTCCCCCATTAGTGCTCATTCAACATCTTCCATCTGGTGCTCCTTTAACAGGGTAACAGCAGCCAGACTGTTTAACTAGCAAGCTGAGCTGTAGAGGGCAAGCCCTATTTCCACCCTGCCAAAGCACCTTTGAGACAAAAGGCAACTGCAGATCTCCTCAGCGGGAGAAAAACGAGACGACGATGTTAAAGGAACACACTGATGGCCAGAAGCGGTGTTTAGCAAGAGAAGTTTTAAGAACATCCTAAAATACTTTCAGACGTGGACACTGGAGTAACAAAGGAGCAGTTATCTACTGTATGTCACAAGGAAAGGGAAAAAGTACTGTAAACAACTTTAGATCCAAACAGGCTACTCCATTCTGGAAGGAGAACAAAATACATCAAAAATATTTAAATTCTTTCAGTTTTATACAAATTGGAAAGTATTATTAAGCCCTTTTGCTTGTGAGTTAGTGTAATGGAGCAGTTTGCTCCTCCTTTCCCAACAGCGTCCACTCTTCACAGTGCTAAAGCCCACGCAAGTCTAAAATATGTGCGCATGAACAGCCTTAAGCTTAAGTCTCTGAAAATGTCAGAGCTGTGAGCTTATCGTGTACCTGCTAACTTTTAATTACGAGCTATAAAGTTCCACCCACAAATCCTGCGCAGTGTATGGGACTGACTGGGCAAGCAAAACTGGGGAAAAACAAGCTAAAAAGCATGCTGCAAGCTCCCAGCCTGCTGCGTGGTGGCGGCTGGGGGGAGAATCTTCCCTGCAGATTAAGTTAAGGTGCACAACAGGGTGCCAAAGCGTTTGGTTTTCTTTTGCCTGGCCTGAAGTCGCAGGGCCAGAGCCCCATCTCACAGCACACAACCTGACTCACTTCAGCTGGAGCCTTGGCCCAGCACACTTGTCTCGGCACCAACAGAGCACCTGCCAAAACACACGGCCTGACCGTCTTCCAGAAGAAGCCAATGAAGTAAAGGCAAGTGAATTTCAAAGAAACACAGGCTTGTTCCGTTGCAGTGATTATTCCTGTAGAAACGGGAGCAGGACTCAAAGAGAAAGCCTGAAGAAGCAGTGTGTGTACGTACTCGCCCAGAGGCTGAGCATTTTTCAAAACTGCCGACGACTTTTGGAAGCCGGGCATTCCCTACGAGTCGCTCATCCACACCCACCAAGTTCATCCAAAGTTGAATTTTGTAATATCTCTGCTCAGACACTACACGCATCTGTTTCACAACGAATGAGAGGAAAGCTGGTAATCTGAATTAAAACTTGTAACGGTTGTGAGCGTCTGATATCTGCAAAAATCAACTGAGAACTGGAGGCACAACAAGGACTCACCAAAAGCTACAGAAAATAACCCCTGTTTGAACTCATAATCTCATTTTCTACCCCACCGGTCTGCACCTTTGCCTAATTCATGGATTTTTCTTATCAAGAAACTGTTAGCAACCTGAAAGATGGAAAATGATGCTGTTCAAGAGCCAGAATCCAAGCTTAATGTGGAACATTAACTCATCTTTCCTTCTTCCCAGGCTTTCATCTATGAACCGTGACAGTGTTTAACCATTATTAATAACCATTATTTCAGCAACTTCCAATCCTCCACCCTATCGCAGCCCTTAGTACTTCTACAGGCACAAAACTGATGTTGCTCCCGGCCACGTTCACACCATTCAACTGTTCACATCTTCCCATGAAAGGATTCGGAGCACGAACACAACTTTGTTTTTCTGAATTACTCTTCGGAGGAGTTCCTCTTGCTGCCCGTTGACTCGCCAGGGAGCCCAGCCAGCTGCCGTCAGAGCCCACGCTGAGTGTTTACAACCAACCCCACAGCACACGTTGTCCTCTCTCTTCCTATTCGCCATCTAGTCGCACCACGTTTTCTGCAGAGCTAGTTCTTTCAGGCTGCTACTTCCCACAAGGAACCACCAGCCCTAAAATCTTACAGTACCAAAACAAAGGACTTTGAGAGCCTTCATAACAACACGTCTTACACCAGGGACTGGAAACTCTGCCACTGCCCTACCATCGCCTGCATCCTCCACTGGATCTCAGCTCCGTCAAACATTTCCAGGCACCAGGATTTCTGCAGGGAGAGTTTTTATCCCAAATACTTCTCCTTGTTTGATTCAAGTATCACTGTAAGAATGTAAGGAGGATTAAACACTTATTACCACTTTTTTAAAATTTATATCACAAAGTTCATGCCACCGCTCCAACTGCAATGCATCTTTTGTTGTCCTTACCAGTAAAATGAAGGGAGTCCAACTGTAAGCTTGATTTATCTTAGCACACCAAGCTGCTACAAATTCACCTGCCTTAAAGTTGATTCCATCCTAGTACCAAAAGAGTCCTGAATTTAACATGCTCATTTCAGTGGGACTCCAATAATGTATCAATTACTGTGACTAAAAACCATTTCTCGATATAACGATGCTGCTGAACTCAAACAGCAAGAGGAGGCAAACGGGCCAGAAAAAGAAAAAAAAAAAACACAACATGTAACTGGTAAGCAAGGCATGGACCTCCGGCACAATTTATTTCTTAAACGAGGTTTCAAACAGTGACTAATCTGATCTCCCTGAGAGCGGGAACATCACA
This sequence comes from Anser anser, assembly GCF_964211835.1. NCBI lineage: Eukaryota > Metazoa > Chordata > Aves > Anseriformes > Anatidae > Anser > Anser anser. Next base: position 147,544,179 of record NC_139720.1, on the reverse strand, counting down.
TGAATCTTGGTCTGAGGAACAAACCCAACCAAGAGCAAGTGACTCATCGCGCAGGCAACGTGATGAGAACCAAATGCTGGATTATCCAACCTCAATAGCTGCGGGAAGAGGAAAAAAATGTTTACTTCTTCACTCCTCAGCACCGAGTGTAGATTACACAGGCACAATAGCGCAGAAAAACAAAGCTGAGCTGAGCCCAGTCATTTATTTTTAAAATAGTGACCAAAACCACGGGGTTCGGAAGTTGGTGTAGATGTGCACCCAAATCATGTTACTAGTATATGCAGTTGAGATTTCCACGAAACATCTAAACCATGAATACAATTTTCCCTTGTAATGTCTTAAAACCCTCGCATGATTATAAATTTCCCTGTATATACAGATTTTAACTTTCCACGAAATGTCTACAATCCAGCTGTTGGTTTTTTATGCAAAGTATAAAGCGGGGTATTAAAAAGGGAAAGTGACCTACTTTTTCTAAGCTATGTGAAGTGCTAATGTAATGAAACTCAATCAATGTCAGTTTTCTTTTATTCTTCCAGTTTCAGTTTACGAGTTAGTCACATCAGCTGCAGAAGAAGGGGTGAGCAAGACTTACTGTCTGTAAAGCACTCTGGAAACGTCAAGTATTTTGCATACTTACAACCAGTGACAAAGCACAATTCAATGACCTATACAGAAGTGAGGGAACTCAAAAACCATGTACAGGAGGGACAACTGGCAACTGTTCTGAAATACAGGCACGAACTTGTATTTTTAGGAGCGCAACCAGCCCCACAGATCTGTCCATGACAGCACAAACCTGCTCTGACATCTTCAATAGCAAAGGTCTGAATGCGGTGAGATCTGCGCAAGCGGAGATGATGTTCTCTTTCTTGAAATGCTTGAGTCTGCTCAAGGGTTTGTAACTGAAAAGGCAAGCTCCAGCTTCAAAAAGGGAAGGACCGGTGAAGGATATTTCATAGGATGGAGGTATAAATGCACAGCACACCCAAAGATAACGCAATACAAAGTATGCATGGAACTGTTGATGCTCATTTTAAGTCTTACCCTGAAAGCTTTTCCAGATCAAACCAAGGTCCAACTTCAGTCTTAAGGCTACACAGCTAGTTAGGAGCAATGGTTTGCTTTAGAGACACATAGGTGGAGTCACCACTGCAGTCAAGTTTATTCCTCAACCCAGTGAACGGCAAGGACAACACAATCCATTCTAAAAACTCAGAGCTTTAAGCCCACAGCTGCATGTCACCAAAAGCCCAAAAGATACAAAACCTAGATCAGCCCTGTCCTCAGCAGTTTACAGAACACATCAAGAGGGCAAACAGGGATAAAAGCTGTCCCCACGCATTAAGTCAACATTTTCCTTTCCAGAGCTCAACAGACGTGATATAATACACACCACGTTCTCCTTGCAGATATAGCACATACTAGTTTTAACACTCATTTTAAAGCACAAAGCAACAAGTCCATCACATTTATTTAGAGGGTCAAGTGAAGCTATGGTGTCACATGCAGTGTCAGTAAGACTCTACTGGCCAAATGCTACCTGTGCCACATCCACTTGTCGTTAAATAACGTCCCCAACCCCCCGTGTGAATTCGTGGCTTACAGAAGAACGGCAGACAGGAGTCGGGGAACGTTTCTGATACTCGTGCGTAAGCCGAGGTTGATTTCTGGGTTACATCACGCACTTCCACTGACAGCGGGAAAGTTTCTCCCCGACGTTTACAATAAGCAGCTGTAAAACTTGAAGGATGTAAATAGGCATGCATGTCTGAAGGCTATTTGCTGGGTAAAAAGGTGCCACTTTTACCTTGTAGGGTAGAAGAGAAGTTACAGGCCAGAGAGACTCAAGTCCGTGTGCGTGCTGTGGTCAGTGCTTTTAATGCTGGGGGACGGGGATGCCCACGCCAGACACTTGGCTAGCTGCAAAGCCCAAAGCTTCTTCAGGAAAATCACCAAGGGTGAAAAGCCCTTTAGCTTCAGTTACCCTTGACTCATGCCCATATAGTTTCCAAAACGGTCCCGCTTGTTTTCGCAAAGCAACAGAAAACTGCAGAGCTCTTCCGTGCAAGAAGTTTGTGTTGCCATGCACGAAGTTCGCTCCTTCAGCTAAAGATCTGGGCTCCATCCCAGCCCTGCTGCAGACTCCATCTGTGCTCGTGCGTAACAAGCCAGCCGGCTCACTCCTGCGCTCGCGCCACCTCCCTCCCATCGGCAGCACTTTGTATTCGAAACACTGCTTCGGCTCCTCAGCTGAGGGACTGCACTGGAGTTACGGCATTTCAGGATTTGCTAGTGCAGCCGCCTGACACGCTGCAGGAGCTGCATTTGGGGGCGAGCTACAGGGAGGCCAGGGAAGCTAACCCTTAACGCGCCTTACACCAACGGGCGCTCGTGCAGCGAGCAAAGGTCGACACTCGCCACATCTCAGAAGCCTCTCACCTACTTCTGTGACAGCACACGGGGAGAAAAACCAGGCACAAATCGGGGCATACCGACACAGAGCAGGAGAGGGAAAGCATCTGGCCCGTTTAACAAAAGGCAAGGCAGCCGAACAGCTCCCAGTAACCAAGAGAGGAAATATCTTCTTGCTGGCAGTATATGCTCCTAGCAGCACTGCCACATGCATAAAGAGAGGGGAAATAGCTCCCAAAGGCTTTACTGGACAAAAAACAATGATTCGGGCATGGAAAAGGTACCGGAGCAGTCAGAAAACAAATTGGCAAAGAAGGCTTCACGACAGAAATCACTCGGATGTGTCTTGCCCTGCACGGGAAGCTGCCCGAGGCCCGCTGTACCAAAATACTGGGGCAGAAAAACTCCAAGCGAAGAGGCAAAGGCGCACAGATCAGAAGCACGGGTTCCCAGCGAGGTGTAAGATCACCCCTACGTAACTCCTTCACATCCCGAACAGCCACGCTCTAACCACCACCAGCAAGAGATTCACCAGGTCTGAAGCAAGACGCCACCTTCCCAGAGGGCAAACTGAATATGAACATTAAAGCCTTCAGCACAGGAAAACATATATATATATTTTTTTTGGACTTTTGCACGTCACTTGATTAGTGGCTGCTTCTACAAGAGAAATCACTCGTTTCTTGGCTCCTGGTCTAACTTGCTCTGAAACTGAAGCACTCCCACTGCAAGCTCCGAAGCGAAGCAGAGGATACACCTGCAAGCAGGAGAACAAATCCAAGTTTGCTTTTCAACCAAAGAAATTGCCCACGAAGATAAGCCAAAAGAACGCTGTTTAAAAGACACATCCACTTGGGTGACAGCATTCTGGGTCACTGTTACTTGCACGTTTCCTTGAGGGTTTTTGCAGGCGTTAATCTGAACTTCTCTCCTTTGAAAGCCAAATAGAACAGGTTTGTGTAATAGTCTGTTCTTGGCACACATAGGATATTCCTCTGGAGGAAGACAGCAAACGCTAATCACATAAAACTGGCAAGGAAGCTCAAAGGCAAGCATTATACCTCATTTTTAACATTAACTGAATTGCAAGTCAGTGCCTCCGACTCGCTCGAACTCCAGCACACTCCTTCGGGCCCCAAAAAGGTTAGACGGGGGGTTCCAGCAGGCAGGAGACATTTCCTCACCCGTTTCCATAACCCCGTAGTTCCACAGCCACTCACTTGCAAGCCACCATAAGCCAGCTGGCTGCTCGCTGCCCAAATTCCCCTACACTGCCACCACGTAGGCTCACGTGTGCTCCACGAACCCGTTTTGCAGAGCAGATTCAGCCGGAGCAGAGCTCCGCACCCGGCAGCTCTAGCAAGGAAGAAGCTCCAAAGGAAAGCCCATGGCTTGCTTCAGCTCTACACCACCCCGGCACCACATTATGCTCTTTGCCAGTTACTCTCCTCCACTCGCTTTACTGTTGAGCCCTCTTAAATAACTCCAAATAACTATCTATCCACCGTGTATTTCCACACCTAATAAGATACTCAGCTAGGAATGACTGAAGGCCACCTGTCTGTGCAAAACAGTGCTAAGTCTTGTCCACGCTGCACTGTTTAAGCTCAAACAGAGCAATTAAAACATGTTTTCACGAGGTTTCTCTGACAGTCAACTCGTCTACTTTCATTTACCTTCCCTTTAATTCAGCTGAATCACAGCCACCACTCCGACTGCAGCATCTCTTTCATGAGGTCCCTCACTCCTCACCAACGTGAAATCTAGAATACAAGCAGGAAACCCACAAGGGAATCATCTGCCGGCCACATCAAGCGTGCCCATACCCTACTCACCTCTCCATGTGAGAATCGAGTGGTTTTCCCCCAGTTTCTTGGTGACCGTGTTGTGCCAGACGAGGAGGTCAGTGCATTCCCTAGGTCAGAGGCAGCTAGCGCTCACCTCTGCTTGACCAGAGCACTGAAGGCAAGAGCAGAGCCACCAGGCAGCTTTTGCTAGCCACAGACAAGCCCAGCCAGCTGCCCCCAGCCACCACATCGGGAGGACAGAGGCAGCAGGGAGCAGCCACCACCAGTTAGGGCGCCCTGGTAGGATGGAGAGCCCCTAGAAGCATCACTGTGCTGCCAAACCAAAACTCATCACGGTTCCTACCAGAAAACCACGTTTTCTTCCTAAATGGAAGCCTTTATTCACTCTGGTGCGCACATGCAAGCCGAAGGTAAGCAGACCTATTAGACTTTATTAAAAATACGGTCTTGAGATTATTCACAACAGCTGTTTCCTCTTCAGGCTAGGGGAAAACAGATGGCAACATAACAAGAGCTCGATAATTTTTAAAAATTAACTCCAAAACATGGCACCCGTACAGGATTTCTTCCACTTATGCATCTCCAAATGGGATAGTTAAAAAAAAAAAAAAAAAAAAATCGCTGCCAAATGTTATTTTGCTAGCAGAATATACAACAGCTTGATAGCATAATTAACACAGGGCGGAACAAAGAACGCATCAAACTGCACAGAGAAATTGCAGGTTGCACAGCACCCTAGATGACACGGCTGCTGCTCCAGATTCCCCACCAGGACACTCAGGACACGGTTTATCACCTCTCCCAACCACCTGTGAAGTCTGCCAGCCCTAAGACAGGGCAATTAGGGGTGTGCAAAAGATGGGCGTATTCTTTTCAGTATTCATGTTCAAGATTCATAAGGATGGAAAATAGCATGTAAAACATTTAAAGCCATACGAATTATCCTTGTGAACCTAACCAGGGGATCTTATTTGTCGGGCTGGCAGCCCAACAACTGCACTTCACACACATTCCTTATGAGCAGAACCGAAGAAACTATAAATACATCGCTATTACATTTTAAACACAGGCTGATGGAGACTACATTGTTGAGCTACCACATGTCGAAACAACTGTTTGAAAGTTTCTAAAAATTCCTACCAAAACAGCAGCATTTCTTGACAGGCAACAGCGAGTACTCAACTGGTTGCTCCTTCAACAGGACCTCTGATGAGTAGGATGAAAAATTTTGGGCAGGAATGCAAGCTATGCTTCTCACCACATGCTTTAAGGAAACAAAGATTAGGGTAGAGTGAGGGTTTCTTTTTTCTTTTCAGAAAAGCCCAAGCTGCAAGTCCTACCAACATATTGGACTCATGTTTTGAGGAGTACAGGAAAAAAAGCTACACTTCACCATTTTTGTGGGCAGACTGTGTCCTGGAAGTAACTACTTGGTTTGGTATGCACTAAAGAACTTCTAGATTGTGTCTTTTTTTTTTAAGCAATGCAGAGGAATTCACTTTTTGAACAAAGTAGTATCTGCCAGTCCTGGCAGCTCTCCAAACCCCACCGAAGATCTGCAGAGCTGCCCCCATTTCCGTTCTCCTACTCCACAAACACAGCAGGTGAGTTTCCGCTGCCCATCCTAACACCATTTCTAGACAACCGGGGTCTAAATAACCAGAACTGTCAGACAGCAAAATTCATCCAAAAGAAAACTTAGGCTTGGTGTTCACGTACCTGTTCATCCCTAAGAAGATAAAAGAGCCAAGGCATGCCAAACAGCTAGCACATTTAAAAACAAAGATGAAGATTGTCGTAAACTCTTCTCTGGATAAACTCAACCATATCATTGCTGCTGTAACTCAGGCTCTGGTCTTCCACATATACTGTTTAACTTTAGTAATCTGTAGCAAATATGCCTCAAAACTGCAGAGCTTGTGGTAAATACATATATATATAAATCTGCATATATACTTTATTATAAATAACATATAATATGTACTTATAATATGTACTACATATATAAGTTATCTGATTATACATTACTATGACGTAATTATAATATGATGCAGATATATAGTATGCCCATACATTATATAGAGATGTATAAAAACCCTTAAAAACACAACTTTCAAGCAACTTTAAAATCTGAAGCTTTGTTCAGCTAACGTTTTAACTTTGATTTCATTTCCGCCAATACTTATTCTGCTGCTTTTGCATACAGCTTTGTCTGAGTTACAGAACAGAGAGGGTTTTTTTTCCTTCTGTAAGCATTATGAAACATCACATGCTGCTAATTTTAATTTTTGTACTGGATCATAAGTAAATGTGAAGTGTCCAGAAGAGTGAAATTTTTTGAAGTACTAAAATCCAAGCAGTGAAGAGAAAAATTACAGAGACAAAGACACTTCCTCCTGCACCATTTTGTCCTTGTGACCTCCATTCTAGGGGTAGAAGATGATCAAATTCTGCAGCCTGATCAGCACTTGATATAGCGCATTTGTGATCTCAAGCAAGAGGACAGTGAAGCCTCAGACATGCTCATGTATTCTCTAACCATGACTGTATGAATCAACTCCCTCTATTTATGGAAAGCGGGTATTAAATTAACTCTTGCCTTGGCATTTATCATCCACAAGCTTCATTCTCAAATTCACGGGATATCCTCTGTCCAACAGTCTGCCATTCCAACTGAGTTGTGTAACTCCCGCTGGCATGGCTAACCCAACTTGACGCATGTCCACATTGCAGAGCTAAAACCCCACAAATCCTTATGCTCCTGCCAACTGTGGAACTCAAGTGGTGTTGAGACTTCCATTCCCCACTATCAGTCCCACTTCCAGACCAGATTACATGGTACCTCCTCCTCCTTCAGCTTGTTTCTTTTTGTAAAGGCATGGAAGATGTAAACAACTTTATCCAAAGCCTGTCTCGTAGATTAGAAGCTTTCTAATTTTAAGCACAGACCCTACCTACCTTCTTTTCTTCCAGAAGCAGAGGTATGCTGCCAGTCAAGCCTATATTCGAAAGGAAAGAGACAGGGCACACGTACAGCTGAGACCTGCAAAATAACCACCTCAAACCATCTGCCAAGGAATCCAGTTGCATAAAGGAGCTTTAACCAGTTACAGTGCTTACAGGAAAAAGGACACCCAGTTAACAAGCTTCTTTCTTCATTCCTTCCCTCCCCTGACAGATCCCCATTAGAAATGCTTGATGACAATTGCCTATATCATGTGGGCTATCTCAAATAAAGTTCTCTCGCTTGTTATCATTAAGAAGTGCAAATTACAAATAGCTCACACCCAACGGAAGACATCTAATGAAGAGATAGCACAGCTCTGCGGTCTTCCCAGCAGGGAGGAAAAAGCCACTTAACCAGATAAGCGTGTCCTTTTGGCTCTCTCCACTTCCACCTCCTGGCTGTGCCCTTCAGCTGGAAGGAGCACCTAAACTAACCCAGACAGTGCCAGAGACAGAATTGCGCTTCAGGGAAAGAGCTCACAAAAAGCCCCAGTACTGCTGGGAAGGCCACTCTGGGAAGGAACGGTCAATATCTGCTTGTACGCTTCTAATTCCCTCTCCCTGCTTCTTGGTTTAGGGAGATCCTCTGCCACATTCTTTACGTGACGATAGTGAAAAGCTTTTTCCCATCCAAGTGCTGCCTCCTTACTTCCTTGCTTGACTCTGTCATTGCCCTGCTCTTACACAAACAAGATAACCCTAAGTATACAGCAAGAAATTAAGGTCTGCAGCAAGATTACTGAACTCACACAGAGCAGGCTTACCGTGCACCTTAAGTGAGGATAAACATCAGAGCAATTTATCGATGCAGACCAAAGGTCAAATATATTTAATAGCATCTGATAATTTCTGAAGTGAATCTTCCACGCTACGCAATCAGACTACAGCATTTTGCATGCACTGCCTGTTGTGAGAACTCCCTCAGCACAGCTCCCACTGAAACACTGCAGAAAAGCCTAAAAAAAGCCTTGCTACTCTCTGTCTGGGGTCGGGGAGGAGAGAAGAGAGGAGAAACAAAAGGGCCATTACGCTAATAGTTCCCTTCTGCTAATCGCCAGCGTGGTGCTGACATGATGTAAGAGCAGACTTGCCACAGCCTGGAGAGAAGTAGGAACACGCACCAGAAACTTCACAAAATCGGACATGGCTTTCAAACCACAGAAAAAGGGAAGAAGAATAAATCACTAAAAATGTCACAGAGCGAGAGCTAGACGGGAGCCAAAATACATGGATGAATGTAGGGACAAAACGCAGCTGCAAAAGGTTAGCCAGTCTTCACGAGGATTTGTTTTCCTGCCATCCCAGCAGTGCACTTAGCAATCAGTTACATATTGTAGCAATAGCTACCTAATGCCTCCTGCCTCCCACACCCCCCCCTACCCACAGAGGGCCCTGGCAGGGCTCCCCTCACAAAGCCACTCACAGCGACCTCGAGAATCACAGTTGGAGGCTGCCTGCCCCGGCACACAGGATGCGTTTTATTGCCACAGTTAGCGTTACAAAACTGCGGCCCCGTTTTCTGTTATTGCAGCTGCACTTCCCCTTTCCACCCCTCGGGATTCCCACCACAGCTACCCCAGCACCAGGAGTGGCAAGATTTGATGGGTGAGGGGCTAAACAAAGAGCTGGCTGCCACCAGAGAGGGGCCAGGACCTGAGGGCCAGTTCTCCCTGACCCCTCAGGGGGCTGAGGGCCTCAGCTGGAGGCCAGCTGTGATGGGGAAGCTCCATCAGCACTGATCTGTTGGGACCGGAGCTGTGAGAGAAAGCCCCGGAGGACGAAGCTTCACTAGGCCCCTTTCTCCACCTGGGAGCTGCGTGTCAGCTCAGGCGCTCACCTTCGGGCCCCGCACAGAACCACTAGGGTTGGAAGAGCCCTCCAAGATCACCTGGTCCAGCCATCCCCCTACCACCAATGTCACCCACTAAACCATGTCCCTAAGCACCACGTCCATCCTCTCCTTGAACACCCCCAGGGACGGTGACTCCACCACCTCCCTGGGCAACCCGTCCCAGTGCCTGACTGCTCTTTCTGAGAAGAAATGTCTCCTCATTTCCAACTTGGACCTCCCCTGGCACAACTTGAGGCCATTCCCTCTAGTCCTATCGCTAGTTACCTGTGAGAAGAGGCCGACCCCCAGCTCCCCACTCCTTCCTCTCAAGTATCTGTAGAGTTGCAGCGTTTTACCTTGCTGGTCCTGACCTGCGACTTGACTTCAGCGGGGCACCGGGAGTGCTGGTACTAAGGTCACAAGAATCACTCCAGTATTTAATCACTGCTATCCAGGACGGGGCCACATTGTCGGGGCTAAGCAAAAGGTTGTATTCGAAACAGAAGTGACCAGCAGCTCCTCAGACGGGGAAGCAGCTTGAGTACAAAGAGAGATTTATTCTTAAGGCTACAGCAGACTCCTCTGCACTGTTCAGGCTCCAAGCAAGTCAAAGAGAAGCTGCAGTAGGTGTTCTGCACTCACACAAACCCATGCTCTACGCCTGCACGGGGACCTCTGTGTGGCAGCACGAAGCCATAAATCCCATCGCTGCCAGCCCACAGAAGGGCGATAGCGGGTGTTAAACCCCGCAGAAGAGCGGGAAGGGCCTGACTGAGCCCCGCCGGGGGAAGGAGGCACACTGGGGAAGAAAAGGGAAAACAACCAGTTTAGTACTGGTTTCTCAATAATAGCTTCCTCCTTAGTTTCTATTCTTCAGACCCAAACGGTCACTAAGATTGTTTTCTCCTAAACTCTTCCTACTCTCCTCAAGTGCTTCGGCTGAAGCAGCTCCATGGACCCAGGAGAAGTCTGCGGGTCCTGCAGGTGTCAAAGGTGTAAAGGAGGATTAGGCAGCCCTTAGAACAGGGATTTCATAAAAACAAAACAAAAGTCCAAAAAAAAAACAGAAATAGGGGGCCTTTCTGATCCTTGTGAGAGCTCCTTGCTCTGGCACTGCACCTCATTTCCCTGGTACTGAACATGCCTGGCAGGGCTTCCACTGCGAGAGCCCTCCCGTGAGGCATTTGACTCAAAGTGCAGATTGACAAGAACAGGATCTCGAAAGGAAGGAAGCAAGACTTGGCCAGGCAGAGAAACAGGATCCTCCTTGCCCTCTGCTGTCCCTCCCCATGGCAGCAGGGCTCTCTCACTACCCTGGGCTTCACCAAGGCAGGTCCATTCCTACAGCTGGGCAACCTGTCCGTGGGGCACCTGCCCCTCACCTCTCAGCAGGGGGAAGGCGCACAGCAGACGAGGTAGGCAGAAAGAAGGACTGCCACAGTGAAACAGGGGTGCCCAGTCCCGTGTGTTTGTAGAGGTCACGGTGGTAGCCCTCAGTTTCACGTGTTCGATTTTGGAAGCTCCTGGATGCTCAGCACAGGGGCAGGCGACGCAAACCCCTCGTGGCCCCAGAGCGGCTCGTAGACTTGAATGACGATGTGTGTCTGAGAGCACCACATCATCTCAGATGGCTGCCTGGGCAGCCTTACAGGCAGATCAGCACCTAAGTGCTTCAGTGACTTTCCTAAATCAGGCTGCCTTTCAAATAATTAGTATAAAAACTCATTAAGGTTAATTATGGAATTAATGAACTGAGGGAAAAAAAAAAAAAAGACACCTGAGAAGACTGTAAAATGAATTAAGTGGGCCAGGTCAAACTTACTGTCTCATGTCTTGAAGACTTGGGGCTGAATCATCCAGTTTGGATTATTCAGAGAGTGCAAGCCAACAGCAGCATGAGTACACTGAGCATGGCTAAGCCTATAAAATGCTGACGTGATCCTGAAGTCTGGGTGAACTGAAGGCCTTTCAGAGACACCAACAATACCACGGAAGACTTGCAGCAGCACCTTCTTGTCTTTTAGTTTAGAAAAGCCTCAACATCCTTCCCTCTCTCCCCCAGAAGCTCTCAGTCCACAGCCCTGCAACAAAATCCACATTCCCCTCCACCAACAGCCAAGTAAATGCTCCACTCCTCCAAGAAACACTTTAAGCATGTTCTTGATAAGATGCTGTTCTGTTCCAGGAACTTTAATATCTGTTAAAATAAATAAATAAATAAAATCCCGATTAAAACGAAGCCAACCCACTGGCTCAAAACGATGTTTCGCAGCTTTCTGCTGTCGTCACCCTCATCCCATGCTGGCCTATTTTAGCGTTAATCTCATGTTCTCCACAGAAAGCTATCATCCAACATCCGAAGCACCACAAAGCCAGCAATCTAGCACACGGTGGGTGGGCTGCGGCTCGTCCTTCCCACAGCCTGCTCCCCAGGCAGCTCTGAGTGCTCAGCACGCCGGCACAGGCAGTTTCAAGTGCACCAACTTAGGGCAGAGAAGCAGGAAACCTTATCGGGGCTGCTGACCAACACGAACAGGCTTCTTCTCTTCTCTTCAGAGGATGTCTGCAGCAGGTGAACAGCATGCTCCTCCCAGGATTTTCTAGATGCACAGCACGAGACACTCTGAGGCATGCTCTGCCTCATTCACTGTATAAATTTTAACTTTGGGGGGGGAATTGAGAGGGCAAGACAGACAAAAAGCCACCACCAGACACTTAGAAACGTGCATCCATGTCCAAAACAGTGACAAAAATACAAAATATTGAATCCAAATTTATGAGCAGAACGCTCCATCGTGCTCTCCTTCTGTCCGAGCCCCAGCTGCCCCACCGCAAATAGCCCAGCATGACACCCTACGGGACGCACACGCTGCAAAATACATCAGCGTTTTGGGCATGACACCCAAGACCATCAAATACTCGGCCTAGGGAACAACAAAGGCAGCAATAAATCACCACCACCGCCTCCTCCAGAAGCGTGAAGGGAACCAAATCCCACCTTCAAAGCACAGCTCCGGGGTCCCGCCGTAGCGCTCTCGGGGGCGGGTGGCAGCGCTCTCCCACTCGCACGCTGGAGCTCTGGAGAGCAGCAGGAGCTCAGGCTGAGCCCTGCGTTCAGTATTTCCTCCAGGCACGTCACCCCCACGGGTAGAGGTTTTTTTGGATCGTATTCTGAAGCACCTAGTTAAGCCCCTGCGCTACAAGAGGATTTTTGGCATCCCTGCAGCCTGGCACTAACTCACAGACATTTAAGCTCGTGTTCAGATCTAAGCCCTTTTTGGAGAAGATATTTCGTTTTGGCACTGTGCGTGGTCTGTTAAGCAGACCGTGTGCTTCCACGGCGCTCCCAATGCAGTCTGCAAGGTACTGCTGAATTAGGGAGCCCACCTTAAAGCAACTGGCACAAAGAGACACAAACAATAAAAATAAAATAAAATAAAAACGCAATTTTGACATGGTTCAATTACACCTAAGTAAGATGTCGCGGAACTAGGAGAAAAATACTCTCCCAATTCCAGAGATTTGCTTTGTACAAGAAAGAAAATGCCTCCATTCAAGAGAATGAAATACCAACTTCCTGTTACCTGAAGGACCACATTACCTACTCCCGTTACCAGAAGCAGGGCAACAGCATACCAAAAATTCGTTGGTGTTACCACAAAACTCTAATAGCAATAACATTTCCACCTGGACTATTACAGAGACTAGTTACATTCAGTCCTGAAGTTGACTTAAAACAGTCACTCAATTTTTTTTATTTTTTACTTTCAAACCCACATCTTTCTGGAACGCTGTCACAAGAGCAGGTGTCAAAGCAAACTGATTATCAGCCTGCTAGAGCTTCATTTGCACTGAACTTACTTTGCTCTACCCCAACATCCCAAATTCCCCCAGGCACTTTTTATTCCCTGTCAAAAGCTCCTGCCTCACTGCTCAAAGACAGACAGCAAGGAGTATGGGTCTGAATAAAAATTAGTTGTTTCTTGGCTTTCCTTCCCCCTTCTCTCAAGCAATTCTAGGGAAAGTGAAAGGGACAGGGAGGTCCAAACTTCACAACCGTGTTTATGGAGGCAAAACCCAACTCCTCCTGATCTCTGGAAGCAGGCAAGAGTAGAGTCAAGGTCTCAGTACAGCAGGGAAACGTGGCCTGAAGGAGGTCTCTACGACCAGGCTGGGTCTAGGCTACTGAGAATCTGCCCAGACCAAGAGAAGGACCTTAATGCTGGTCAGTGCAGGGCATAAATCTTATCGGAGCACTACTCCTCTATGACTTGAACAGGGCAGGTGCAAGCTTTCTGCCTCCCTAAAACAGAGCACAACACAGCCGGTAAGAAACGATAATCACCTACAGAGCAAAATAACTTCAGTTTTACCCAGTTCACAGCCACACTGAGCAGTACTGTCACTTTTATACAGCTGCAGAAGACCTGAGAACCTTAAAAAAGGAGATGTGCCACCTTACACCGTACCCACACGCTCTGCTGAAAGACATATTTCAGCCAACTGCTGGATTCACAGCTCTTCCACTGCTTTTGCAAACCTTGGGGAAGACAAGCAGCAATTCCTGGGGTTTACTTAGAAGAACATGGAATAAATATAATGTGAAACTACACGTATTTACAAGGCTTTTAAGGTAATCAATGATATACTTTCTGTTAGTGACATTAAAAAAAAAAAAAAGAAGATAAAAAAGAAACTGGCGTTGGCAAATCTGAAAATCCAATCTCTAGAGACCTGACAGGTCTCACAGTGGTACTTGTTTCTATCTGCTAAATTGCGTAAAAGAGGCAGCTCAAAATTAAAGTTCTCCGTGAGGGCAACTGCTGCCATCTCAGGGATCCTCTACCACTCAAAAATGGAAGGGAAAACAGCCGGTGCGTGTATAAAGAGGAGGAGCAAGGCTCGCAATGCGAGCTGCGTCCAGCAGCAGGTGTCTCACGAAGAAGGCTTTGAACGGGCATCGTACCACAGCAGATCCGACGTGGGTGCAGCTAGCAGGCAGCAGCTCGTCTCTGCCTCGGAGATGTCACAGCTGGCAGGTGGCAGCAACCACTGGATGACAGAGGGCTTCCTCTTGCTCTGGAGAACTTGGCCAGCTGCTCCGATAGCTTCAGGATGTGAGCATTCATAAAAACGCATTTTTTGTCAGATGCTTTGTTGGTTAGAAAAAAAAAACAAAACAACAAGCGGTCTTGCCAAAAATGAGTACAATTCTGTTAGGCGGCCGCGTTCCCTCTCGCTCGGCCGCTGCTAGGTGAATTGCAACCATGCAATTCACGCCAGTGAGTCTTTAATTTAAACACTGCCGGGCTGGGGAACGGCTTGTTTTTGTTTCAGGCACACATGGCTCTCACACTTTGTCACACTCCCCGAGCTCGATTTTCCAAGGCTGTGTCCCTGTGCTCTGCAGCAGCCACCAGCTCCTCCAGCCAGACTCTGAAAGCAACTGTAAAATGTCACACCCCGTGTCTCCTGCAAAATAGATCTCGTTTTGTATCACAAGCCGGTGATTGTTCCAGGGGGGAAGAGAGAGCGGCGAAGAAAGGGAGCTTTTATACCATCCAGCAGATTTTTCTGCTCTTCCTACCACCCTCCTTCCTACAATTCTCCGAGCTGAACGACTGCCAGAAAAACCAGTGAAACTATTTGTCGTCCAAACACTGAAACTGCCCGTCTTAGGAGTTTCAGGACACGGTTCAATTACGCTGTTAAGACACGAGGAACTTACAGCCACCTTCAGGAACTTGGGAAAGGCTTTAAAACACACAGCTCGGGAGAAGATCCTAAGAGCCATAGCTTTCAGAGAGCTGCAGTGTAGTCCTGAATGAGACAGGAAATGAGGAACAAAGAAAGGAATTTCATAGATTCCAGATGTACTCCAACACCAGCTGGGAAATACAAGCAACAGTCAGCTAAGGCCTTGTAAAAGGCTCCCGCTAACTGTTTTCTCCTGGAGTTCTCGAACAAAAGTAAGTAGCTGTAAACAATTTGTAAACAGAAATATTTTTAGAAGAAATTGGAAACAGTAGGAAAAATAAACTTCGTCGCCTCTCTCCTATTTTTTAAGGAGTTTAAAACCCCAGTGTCAGAGCATCTGGCTTGTTGGAGCTGCTTTTTTAAACACAAGAACTCCATAGAAGCAGCCGTAACAGAAGCACGACTGTAAACCGAGTGCTTCAAGTTCTCAGTCGTCCAATACTCGGACTGTTAGAGCCCTGTGAAACTTAAACGCAAGGCAAATCAGTTAGCAGTCACTCAAACTTCGTTCCTCCAGGTCCAAATTAGAAAATAAAGAGCGGTAAGACCCTGGGAAACGAAAATCCTTCACGAGTTCAAACGCTTCTGCTCTTTATGTAACCCAAGGTCTCCAAAGCCTGAAGTTCCTTTTTTGAAACACCAGCTCGGGCCTTGCAAGGCAGATTTCTTTTAAATGGATTTTGAAATGCCTTTGAGTAACAAGTACGATAACAAACATGCATTTCCTCCTAAAGTCATTGTGAAAAAAAAGAAAAACAAAAAGAAAGTTCAAGGTCACATCTTATGGGACACAGACCTACTTTATTAGCAGAGTCCCCCTCCTCCCGTTATTGCAAAAATACTTGGTCCTCCGAACTGAACTTCAAGGATTTTTAGAAATACGTTGCACGTGGCTAAAATGAGAAGTTTCATCTAATGTTTGTCCACTAACACTGGCACACAGGGAGCACTGCAGGGGGCGCTACCTGCTGAAATCCACCAGCCGTTCACACAGACACGAACCTTCCTCCCCTTTGGCACTGCCGCAATTCCCCATCACATCCTATGAATCCTTTCGGGATACTGGTGATGCAGCCACACGGTTACACACCCCAGCAAGCAGGGAACAACAAGGCACAGTCGTCGGGCTACCGAAGGGATCTGCATTTTGTCCCAGTGCTCCCCAGGGGAGAGGGAACAACCAGCAAATGCTGAGTCTCTAGCCAGAAAGAAAAAGGTTGAAGAAGGTATCTGAGGTCCAGAAGGTACATCTGGAGAGCGGCACTCGCGACCAAACTCAGAAGGAGAGCAAGTCAGACCAGCCTATAAAGTCTTCAATATTTTCGTTCTTTCCTTGGAAGACCTCAAAAATACAGATATGCTACACTTTTTTTCCCCTTTCAGACAGAAAAAAGGGGAAAAATAAAAGGAAAACTCAAAGCCCTCACACTTTCCACTAAATCCGTAAAGTATTTAACACTTGGCAATGATCCATGAAAAATTCGAGAAATGAAAATAGGGGGGAAAAAAAGTCCAGCTCTTCGTAATTTTAAAGATTCACATTTCGTTTTGCAAAACTTTCACCCAGAAAAGTTCTTCTATAGGAGGAAAACAACATCTGAAGTTTCAGGGAAGTTGCTTTCCCTTGGTAGAGGTTAGGAAGGGGGAGGAAGGAAGCTGGATTTGTTTTGGTTTTATTCTGAAACAAAGCTTTTAGTGGGATCCTAAATACGGTCACCAGTCCACTAGGCTGAAGAAGCCAAAGACACTTTGTAAATTTTAGTAAATGTTGTTAAAATGAGAAGCTAAGATAGCCATCCAGAACGTGCAACCAGCTTTTAGGTTTAATAAAACACAACCTGTTACTACCTCCACCACCTCTCAACCTTCTCCTTGATTCTACCCCAAGATAGATAAACCCCCGGTACTTGAAGGTTCAAAAACCCAACCTTAAGACATAAAGCAGTCTTAGTGCATGTTTTAATTAAAATTAATATATGCCTTGGCTGATTTGGCTGACTTGCTCCCCAGATGCGTTACCAGTCCACTGGCACACAAACACTCATTTTTCCTCGACATATATGGCTAAACATTTGCTGGGTTGAAATGATTACGAGTAACCTAACCGTGTGATATTTACATCTTTTCCCATATTCAGCAAAGGCTACAATCCTCCGTCTTTATTCCAGGCCTCTTCCTCTCACACACAGGAAAAGTGTAAGATTTATTCTCCAACCACCAGTTTGCAGAGGATTTACCCACAAGTGAATTGCCACAAAATTAAAGGTATTAAGTACCCTTTAACAACCCTAAGTGGATTTTGCCTCATCCTTCCGCTCCTCCCCAAGAGAGGAATTGCTACGTGAGCTACTCAGAGATTTAATTCGGCTCTCACTGAAGTGCAAGTGCTGCCTTCAACAGAAATTCAAACAGAATTCAAACAGAATTTGTACTTCTACAATGGACATCCGTAGGTCCCTCATCAGTCATGGATGGTGGAAGGACAGAGGGAATACCTGAAGGCCCATTTGCAGTCCACTGTGCCCATCTGCTTTAAGAATTTTAACCTGATGTACAAAACCAATGGTATTTCAGAAGTTTTTTGTTTTAAGATTGTATTTTCTAATCTTGCTGTAGGCTGAAAACCCCTTTCAGTGTTTGCATGGAAAGCCTTCCTTCACCAGGAGCCACAAACCAACCTGGGTGAAGGTGTCCAGGAGCTGAGCCTGGGGCACCCACCCGTGCCAAGACAGCCCCAGGGCCGTGCACGGGACCCAGGGAGGTCAGCATCAGGACGAACAGAGACCCACAAACACAGGACCCAGTGATTTAGCAAATTTAAGGAATAGAGAATGCATTTTCAGCCACTTTTTTTAATGAGAATGGAGAGTGTTTCAACGAAGTTAAAAGTTTTCAAGAGCGTTTGCTGGGAAACCGCAAAGCTAAGGCATCCAGCACTTACATAACGGCCTGATGTAAGAGCGTTTGGTACTTTGACCAGCAGATAATCACCTCCATGAGAAGGCAAGAAAACACTATTAGCTCTCGTGGCAGAGATTAGAGAACACTTTTTTTTTCTTTTTCAAATGTATTAATTCCAAAGGAGGGAGGAAAAAAAATTGCTTCCTGGTATCAGAGGCTCTGAGCATATGTTTAATGGTTTCACGCATGAGTATTTATCTCCACGCACTCTAAAAACCAAGTCACTGTCTTTAGGTTGGAAATGAGGAGACATTTCTTCTCAGAAAGAGCAGTCAGGCACTGGGACGGGTTGCCCAGGGAGGTGGTGGAGTCACCGTCCCTGGGGGTGTTCAAGGAGAGGTTGGACGTGGTGCTCAGGGACGTGGTTTAGTGGGTGACATTGGTGGTAGGGGGATGGCTGGACCAGGTCATCTTGGAGGGCTCTTCCAACCCTAATGATTCTGTGATTCCATATATAAACTTTCTTTTAAGTAAAAAATGATTAATTCATGGATAATGTCATGTCAGGCTGGCAACCCCAAATGCAAGCATCTTCCATTTCTTCAAAAACTGAGTTCACTGAAGTATTTTCCACTGCTACCTTGGTTTCTTTCTCTTACTTGGAGAAACTCTGCTTTGGTCTCCACACTCGCTCCAAGGACGGCTGTTCCTGACACATGAAGAGTGATGGCAGCACTCCCTTCCTAGGGACAGCACTGGTCCCAGGTCTCTTCCACTCAGCACACCCAACACAACAGCTACCAACCCTTGCTGAGTTGAAATATTAAAGTGGTGGTGAAAAATCTGCATAATCTATTCTGCACCCTCCACAGCCTGTCAGACTCGAGCCTTAAATAGACTTTAGCATTACAATTAGTAATAGTACAATTTGCCACTTTATTTTACCTACACAGCATCAGATTAAACTGTACTTGTTAACTTCTTAAGGTGCAGAAACAATCTTGAGAAGCCGCGAATACATTCAGGGTGAGATGCAAATAACTTTTCTTCCTTTCTTTACTTGTTGGTCCACTAACTTTGAAACACTAAAAGATCACTGACATCTTAATAAGAAAGATCCTCCAATTCCTAAATAAATGTTTACTACGATATTTGTCTATATATAGAAAGACGTAAGTGGGAAAACTCACTTATTCTAAAAATATCTGTGCAACAACCTTACGCCCCATTTAAATGGGGATAAATCCTTTTACAGCATTATGCGGCGAGCACGTTTAGTTGCACTTACTACTTCCATGAGTAACCACTGAAGACAAGGCACTAAATCCCAACAGACAACATGAAGAAGGACATCTTCTCAAGGCAAAATGGATTTCCCTGATCAGCCTTAGAATTATCGGACTGAGGGAGGCCTGAAGTTTTTCAGAGACAAGATAGCCCCTCCTCACCCTCACAGAAATGCAGAGAGGCAATCCTCCCAAACATTTATTCTGTACCAAGCTTAATGGTGGAAGGGCAATAACTACTTTCTCTCTCGGCAATCAATCTGCTTAAGGACTAGTACACTAGCACTTAAGCAAATACTCATTGCCTGATTTCACCTAAGACTCTCAGCTTCCCACGGAAAAGCTTAATTCCTTTCACAACGTCTTAAACCACACAGCTCTCTATGAATTAGCAAAGAAGGCACAGCAAAACCAAGAGCCAAAGAGGCAGCACAGTCTACAGACAACAATCCTCATCCAGTCACCAGGACCGGCACAACATAAATGAGGTTTTTGGTTTTATCCTTTGAAAAGGGATAAGTTGCAAATGCAGCACCTGCCTATACATGGTAGTAGCCAACCTTTATCACAAAAAATTTACAGCTTCACGTCTCTGATCACACGTAGCACTACGGAGAGACTAGGCTGCCAGAAGCCCCACATTTTAGACTGTGACCTCAACACCTGCAACCACCAAGGTCCATCCGTGGCCCTTTCCAAGGAGCTTTACAAGCTGGTGAACATCTTAAACTGCTGCGAGCACTTGTGCTGTATCAGGGGACCACTGTGACCTCCGAGATGAACCAAACGATGAGCAAACGGGTCACGCTCAGTAAACTGGGGGCTCCATCAGCCTTGTCAAGAGGAGCTTCCTCCTGTCCCCTAGATTCTTGCAAAGATATGGGAGAGTTAAACCTATATGACAAGCCTAGCCACAGCTAGAAACACAGTTTTAGAGCGGAGCCTCCTACCCCTAGAGACAAGAATTCAAGATTTCTGAGGACATAGAAAGCCCATTACTTTACTGCAAGAATTCACAAGTGAGCAGTTTCTTCAGATGTCCAAGTACAAATCAATGCACGAAGTACAACCTGCCAGAAAGTTCCCCACTAGCTTCCGAAGCAGAAACGCTGAACGTGAGCCTTAATTTTTTCAACTGAAAGCTTACTAGCTGATGCCATTTAAGGAGAAAAAAGGAGCAATTAAGTACAGTATGTTTACTAAATACTATTAACAGCACAACCCCAGTCATGTTGTCAAGCAGAAGCACTCTCTTTGTAGTTTTTCCAGCCAATCATCAGGCGTAGAGTCCTATGTTGTTTCCTTGCAGGTTTTGAAACACTGACTCATGGAAATATCAGCACTGCACACTTCCTCAAAGTGGCAATCTTATAGGAAGTGTTTGTTTAGTCTTACATGACACATTGTTTTGTTTACGCATAAGGAATTCCGGCAAAAATAATTTTCAATTAAGGAGAAAAAGACAAGAGGACAACGGTTTCAGCGAAGGGAAGCCAAAATAAATCAATTTCGAATAGACATCTGAAGAGCGCGGTCCTTAGCACAGGCGTTACTTTTTTCTTTTCACTGTATGTCACTTCCTCGCAACAGACGTGAGCAGAAGCAGCCAGGCACCGAGTTCTTTCAATTCAACAAACCACAAAAGAAACCAGAAATTGGACAGGAGGCAGCGCAGGAACAAACCCTCCTAACGCTGCCGCGGCAGAGCTCGTACTGCTGCTCCGCGACCTCAGTGTCTCAGCGGGGCATTTTTTTTGGAAACAGCCCACCGGCGGCAGCGGGAAACAGACGAGGGAAAGGTGGGCTCCTAAGCAGCTCAGGGTTCACGTTTTCAGCAGATGAAACAGATGGCTCGAGCCAAATCCAAGCACGCCTAAAACCAGCACTACTCAGAACGGGGAAGCATTGGGAAAATCTGGGGTATTATTCCCCATCTACCTAAAAATGCAGCCCATCAGTCCTAGAAGAGCAAGTAACACCGGTGGCACGAAACACCGGCATTCACCTGCAGCTTCTTGGGAGCGCAGGACCCAGCCACGGCAATGATGTGACACCAGGGCATCCAAGCGCTTCTGGGCTGCCAACCTGGCGGACAGCCTGAATCCTCCGGGCTGCCTCAGCCTCCCTGCGAGGAAAGGGTGCTCCGCCCTGACCCCGCGGCGCGCTGGCACTGATCCGTCAGGGCATCCATCGGTCCTGCGCTTCTTCGTGCTGGCTGACACCGAGCGTACTTAGGTGCCGGGGCCCCCGCTCACGGCCTGCAGCAGGGAGGCTGCAGGCAGGCAAGGCAGGGATCTCCCTGAAAGCCGCAGATCAGCCGGAGCCCGGCCGCAAATCGCTCCTCGCAAGGACCGAGCCGACCGGCGAGCCCGACCGCCCGGAGGGCACGCCAATAGCCAAGCAGACCGAGGAGGAAAACCACCACGGAAAGCGCCCGGCTGCGGGACCCCGCACGACTTCGGGGCACCCGCCCCGCTCCGCGCGGCCGGGGGGAGCCGAGGAGCCCCCCGTGCCCGCACCGCCTACCGCCCCCTGCCGCAGCCCAGCGGCACGGCCGGCCGCCGCCGGCATCCCGCCACCGCAGCCTCGCCTCGCTGCCCCCGAGCAGCCGGCGGCGGGGCTTCTCCTCCCCGCACCCCCGCTGAAAGCCGCCCTTACCCCCGCCCTCACTACCCCGCACCCGGGTTAACTCTCGGCAGCGCCTCCGCGAGCGCAGCCCCGAGCCGCTGCCCGCTGCTCGCCCCCCCCCCCCCCCCCCGACCCCCTCTCCCGCCCACAAACCCCATTAGCCATTTTTTTCCCGAAAAAAAAATCCCACTCCCAACTCCCCCCCCCCCCCCCCCCCCGGCCGCCTTTGGGACGCGCCCGTGCTGCCTGCCCCGAAACCGTGCCCCGCAGCGAGGCACCGCACTGCCCCCGCGGGCACCTCACCGATCTTAATCCTGACGCTCTGGAAGACCCGCAGCCCCTCTTCCTCCACCGCCATGGTGCCGCCGCAGCGCTCTTCCTCCTCCTCCTCCTCCTCCTCCTCCTGCTCCTGCTCCTGCTCCCCGGGGGGCAGCGGCGGGCAGCGCGGGGCCGGCAGCGGAGCCGAGCGGAGCCCAACCGAGCCGAGCGCAGCGCGGCGCGGCGCCCGCCGCCAGCGCCCGCCCCCCGCCCCGCCGCCGTCGCCTCATTGGCCAGCGGGCGGCCGGCGGCGCCGCTCATTGGGCCGCCGCCTGCCGCTCAGCCCGCCGCCGCCGCCAGGGGGCCGCGGGCTCCCCCTCAGCCCTGAGTCGCCTCAGCGCTGAGTCCCCTCAGCCCTGTCCCCCTCAGCCCTGTCCCCCTCAGCCCTGTCCCCCTCATCCATGTCCACCTCAGCCCTCTCCCCCTCACCGGCCCCCTCACCTTGCCCTGCAGCTCAGCGGAGAAGCACAGCCAAAGGCTGCTTCTCCAGCCCGCAGGGAAGAAAAAAAAATGGAAATAAAAGCCAAGCACAAGCAAACAAACCCACCGCTAAGCGCCTTCCCGCCCTAGCTGTGAATTTCAGGAGAGAAAGGCAAGCAGGCTAAGGACAACTTCACATATATTAAGAATACACACCTTGTATATTCAGAATATATACATATATACTAAGTGGAAGCAAACTGTCAAAGCACAGAAAGAAATCAGAAGGCAGATCCCGAGTAAATCCCACAAGGTATACAGTCTGTGGGGGAGATCCCAAGTAAATTCTTATGCAGTCTGTAGGGGAGAAGTTGTCCAGGCGAGCTAGAAGAGCAAATGACAACTCGAGAAGGAGCTACAGCGGCCGTGGAGGTCAGCTCATAGGAAAGCCTGAGGCGTGTGGGTTTTGCAGCTCACAGCTAGCAAGGGGAGCCGTGAGTTATCTCCAGGAGCTGCCTGCCTTACTGTGCGCTCGCTGGCTGCATAGCCAAGCAACATCGATCATTTGGCAAACATATTTTTATAGCACAAGGCTCTGAAGCGATGTAATAAAGCACAGGCTTGCCACTTGCCGACATCCCTGCCACAACTCCCTCCTCCCAGCTGCAATATGCCCAATGTCTGCTGTACCCTCCTTTACTTTATGCCAGTCGGACCTACCACGTATATTGTCTTCCCCCTAATGCTTCCAGCTCACTGCAATGCCTGAGCTCCTCTGCCTGCTGGTCCTTTGTATCCCCCTGTGATACCCTCATTTCTCTCTAGCATTTTCCCGTTTTAATCCCAATTTCACCTGTCACGATCCTTCTACCTCCCCTATTTTTGTCTCACCTTCCAGCCTGAACAGGAGCTGCAAGTACACTGATAAAATAGCTCACATTTTAACAAGGACACTCGCTGGCCATCCTGTTCTTGCCTCTCAGATGCTGGATGCAGCAAGCAAACAGTTTTAGAAAATGCATGTTCTACAGGCCTGCTTTAACACTCAGTACGTGCTCACAAATAAAAGGGGATACACAGCAGTTGCTGATTTTGCTCCTTCACCACACATGCACACACCTTGAACATGTTTGCACAAAATAAATGTGGGCCCAGAGTCACCTCACTGAAGAAGAACAAACAACTCTTATGCACAATGCTGTACACAGGCAGAAATAAACATGTTGGCTATAAGCAAGTGGATTTGCTTTCCCTATTGTCAGGATCTCTATAACCTGACTCCAATCAAGCTCACAAATGGAGCTCACAGACCTCTTAAAAAAAAAAAAAAAGAAAAAAGCTATCTTTGTACCTGTGATGATTCAGTAATCAAAAAAAAAAAACCTTCTTCTACATGCTGATACTGAGAACTGATAAATCTTCCCCAACAAGATCGGAGAGAAACCTGTTTCCTTGCTCTAAATATTATAGACATCCCAGATAGATAAAATATTTTACTTCTCTTTGATTGCTGTGCTTGCCTTTGCTACATAAAGACTTCAATTGACCTCATTTTCCAGTCAAAGCTTTTTTCATCTGCAGAAAGTTGACCCCAAAATAGTCATTACAAAAAATCAATTCTGTTCCCAGCATTTGCTGCTGTAAGAGTTACTCTCAGCGGATGGACTATCCTTCCCAATTTGCAGTTGTGCTCTTCTCAGATAGCCATGGCACTCCTACCTCCTTTATGTCCGGCAAAGAAATTATCTATCTACCTATAACCCATTTATTCTATCTTCACAAAACCAGACAATACATAAACTTCCCACCCCTTCTTGTGCACCCAAATTTGCGGTCAGAACTCGTAAATTTTGACCCAGGACAAATTCACACTGTTGCCTAGGGTAATTTTTGCCCCCCTCACACCCCGACCTTAGGTGTTGCTTGCAACTCTCTTTGCTAGCAGTGGTGCTTACGAGGGTGTGTGGTGTACCACAGTCATTGGTAAAAACGAGAAACAAAACCAGTCACGACTCCCGTTTGTTTATTATGAAAAGCAAGAGGCCCTTCAGCCATGACACTTTGAAATGCCTTGCTCATGATCATAAGCAGCCTGAAAGGAAAGCATCCCAATCCAAAGGTGCATCTGGGTCACAGGGGCACGTTGGGCAGCTTTAGGGCTGTGTGCTTACCCGAGGCTACGCTTCCAGGCTTGCTTTAGGGGTAGTGCAAAGGCTGTTTTTCAGGATGGCCTTGCTTTACCAAGAGCATGGATATGTCCAGGGAGGCTGTGGCAAAATTAAACAAGAGACAGCTTTTTCTCTAAAACAGTCAAGCGCCACCAACTTCTGCACTTCAGCATAAAAGAAACTATCAAAATGCCTACGGAAAATCCCACCCTGGTAATTAAAAAAAAATAGAGAAAGTATGTTAAAAAAAAAAAAAAGGCTGGCACCTTCTTACATTCTTCACTAGGGAATAATTCAGCTTCTCCACACGAGAACCTACAAATTGTTGCAACTTACAGCTCACTGCGCTGTCCAGCTCCTCTTCTGGTTTCCTACCAGCCCTTTTTTTTCCTGAAGCTCTTTGACAGTGCTTCTGTGTATCAGGGTGTTCGTTTATTTTCTGTTCTCTCTGTTTTCTTGACAGAAGGCTAAAAAGCTTTTTGCTTCCGCAGTAACAAACATCTGCCTCCAAACCTACACGCGGTGTAGTCCAACAACATAAATGAACTCGATGTTTCAAAACTGCATGAATATGTATTTTTAAAGACACTAAATGCATGAAAGAAGCAGCCAAAGAATGTGCATTCCTTTGTCAATATCTCCATTGTTGAAATAAAACCTCAACACCAGCATATCACATGTGTATCTGCGTATTACAGATAACATGTGCATGCAACATGAGGTTTGCAGCTGCTAGCAGTCTGATCAAAAAATCCAGGCAAAGTGAAATGCTGCTTTTTAAGATGTGGATGAGTCTGTTAATGACTATATCTCTTCCAACTTTTCTTCATCCAAGCCATATGGGTTTATATTATCAGCTCTTCAGAGGATTCTTGGGTCTAAATTAGACTACAAAGAAGGTCATTTTCTGTGACTCATTTGTGCCACGCAAGGAAATCATTTCCTCTCTTGATCTTCATGATAGCTTTCTCTCGGGAGGAAACAGAATATAAGAAGCTTTCTAATCTCCTTTTGCATTACGCAAGAAACTAACAAAATATGAACCTAATATCCCTCTGGGTACCACGAAGTTGCTACCTACATTTATGTGGTATTACAGCTTCTTAACATTTCTGTAGGTTCTTCTCATCATGAGCGCTCGAAAGCAAAAGGCTCATACCAGATCAGCCCATAGCACCTGCATTACCAAACTTTCATTCAAAACAAGACAAAACCAAAAAAAGGAATGGGGCATTAAAACAAACAAAAACCCAAAACCACATCAGGGATGTTTTCATTTAAAGGAAAAGATAAAGTGCTCTGGAGATAGAGAGAAAATAAAGCGCACGATTAATAGAGAGGCTAATGGAAACCTCATGAATCTACTCTCAATTATGCCCCTGAGTTGCTAAACAATTTTAGGGAAATTTATGTGCACTTCATTTTCCCATAAATGAAGTGGCAACAGTGGCAACTCCCTTGCTTATGTGAAGTGTTTTATGCTGTACATCTGCATTATGCTATAGAACTACAAATCATTTTAATCTGGGGAAAAAAAAAAAAAAAGAAAGTCTCAAAGACTAACACATTGTCAACACGGCGAGCACTTTTAGCTGGGGAAACCACGGCCCTTTTGAGCAGCACAGCCCACAGGGCTCCATTTTGTCAGGTGCTTCCCAATAGATGGCCAGCCTGCCACCTAGCTTTCAGTAACCTATAGATTAACCATTTCTTCATCTAAGGTTGTTTTTGCATGTTTACCTTAGCAGCTCGTGAGAGAGCTTTTCTTGTGAGTGTATGCGATCACTTTTTGAATTCATTTACAGTTTTTGCCTTCCCAGTACGAGCTCCCCAATTTAACTGTGATCTGTATGAAAAGATAATAATTCTCTGTGTCTTTACGTGTTTGTAGGCCAATAACCGAGTCATTTAATATTTGCCTGCTCCAGTCATGAACTTGTAGGCCATTTCTATACTTACTTTTCATCCCCAAACACATCTGCTCTGACCTGAAAGCCTCGTTATTTTTCTTGTACAGAAGCCTCTGATCATCTTCTATCTCTGTCACTACAGTTATCATTATTTAAGGTGCAGAGAACAAGAAACATAAGTAGCATTCAGATAGGGGGATGCCACCAGTGGATGGAATGGCATGATGATTCTTCATTTCTTTGGTCTTTTTTCCTTTTCTAGTAATTCCTAACACCCTACTGACCACATCAATGACACTGAACATCATACTGACTTTTTTCCAAAGAACATGCTTTTGTTGCCATACTATTATAGTGAAGTCCTACATCTCCAGAATGCTATCAGAAAAGAAAAACAAAAACAAACAAACAAACAGAAAATAGCAGGGGGGTAAACAATAAATAAATGGCAGTGCCAAAGAAGTTGTCTTCTAAGCAGATATTCACTGTTTATGGTTTTAAACTTGATTATGTTAAGCAGTGACAATATTAAATCAGAGTAATCTGATAATAATGCATTAAAATTGATTTTTTAGTCTTTTTGTCAAGATCTCTTAATAATAACATACTACCAAGATATTGGTCTTGAGAGAAGTGTGGATATATGGAACATAGGGGAATATCAGGTTTGACCTACAGCTGCCTGGCTCCAGAAGAAAAGTAAAAAAAAAATAATAATAAAAAATCTGCTCCAGAAGTCCTAGAACCGACTGGTCCGGAAAGTGCTGCCGTCCTTCCCCCAGGCTTCAGGCACAGAGAAGTACGGCAGAAATATAATGAACCCATGAAAGTAGGAAATTAAGGATCAGCCTGTGATTATGGGTGTTTCTACAGATTAGGAGTTTGCATCTGACTTAACGATGGAGGAATGAAGAAAGAGTAAAGAAATAGCCTGTATGATCAGTCTGGCAAAGAGAAATGCTTTGGCCATTACGCTAAATGAAAGAAGGAAAGGAAGAGGATGATGACAGGGTTTTAATTAGCAAGGGAGTCAGCAACACTGACACGAGAAAACACGGATTTCACAAAAGTACGGAAGTGACAAAGTTTAATTGAAGGAGAAAGATGGGAAATGGGGAAACTACAAAGTTTAATTGAAGGAGAAAGATGGGAAATGGGGAAACTACCGGCTGTTACCGAGCTCTGTGCGTGCCATACACACATATGGGATATATATGGGCATACATGGGATAAAAATAGACCTGTGCATCAGAAGCAGAAAAATTGGGCTTTGCACTGCAGTCACTACACATAAAGAAAGCAAAGATCTCCACGATGGTCCCTGAAAATGGGTGTTGAAGGAAAAGCAGGTCTACCTGTCCTTCCTACTACTTGCCTTTACAAAAAGTCTCACATTTTTGCTGGTTGTTGCTGGAACACTGGGCCAGGAAGAGGCCAGAAAGGGGAAAGAAAATGGCTTTAATTACAGGAAAAAGGGACCAGTGAGAACTGGTTGTTACAATAGCTGAGACAATACAACTCATTTTCATGATGTATGGTTTTTAATCACTTTTTTTTTTTAAAAAAAAAAAAAGAACACTTTGCTCTTCTAATTCTTGTTCATCACTTCTAAAAATCTGTCAGCCCGGTGTCCTTCTAAAAAATGTAACCTTGTAAAAATCCAAGTCATTGCATCCGGCCAGCACAGAACGTTCAGGATCCTGATGAGGTTTACCAACACGAAATACCTCCGAGTTCAACTGGTAGAGGCATTGTGCTCTGGCTCCTATCTGCTTTATTTGAGCCCATAAACTTTGCTTTCCTATTAAGGAACAAATCCCTTTCTTTTTCCATAAAAGATGATAATGTAATAAAATTGCTTTAAAACCTTACAGGAAAAAAAATAAAAAAAAATAAAATAAAAAAAAACAGTGATTCTGCACAAAAATAAAATGTGAATTTTACTGCAGTTGAGTAAGTAGGCATCCATTCTCATCTCTCCCACATTAGCTCCTTGTCAAACTGCTCTAAGTGAAATCAGCAAATAATCTTGAGAAAAAGAAAACTGAGCAGCAATGGGACTTCCTGCCTTTTTTTTTTTAATAGTGGGTGCTGCTGTTTACAATAAATATGTGGTTATGCAAACAGGGACATAAATGCTCATATTTCACAAGTCGCTGCATATCGGCAGCCGTACCCATCACTTCCATATCTCCTCTGTTTACTTGTCACCAACTCATCTGCAGTCTTCTCTGTTCTTTATGAGGATTAGTTTGACAACACAGGACTTTATCCTTATTCTCCAACTCCCAGGCAAAGCTTCAAGCTCCCTTAATTTAGCGGCACCGGTAGTATCTCTTCCAAGGGGGCTGTAAGGAGAGCTCTTAGCCCAGCTTCTCCCTACTATGGACCCCAGGGGGTTTTACAGCACCCAGAGGGAAGCCGCTGGGATTACACTGCCAGCATCTACCTGGAAACACCCATAAAACAAACACTCCTCTGCCCAGATATGCCCCAGTTTTGTGGTACAAGTAAGATACACGACGGATGCTGTGAAGCTTATATGGACTGGGAGAAGCCCTGCCTAATTTACGCGCAGCCAGCGCCGTGAGTAACGCAGCTACCCCACACGCAGCTCTGAGCTTTTAATAGCCGTTTCCATGTAGTCACACATCTACCGCGGGTCAGATCCTGTTGTCTTCCATTTGGTCAAAAATCCCATTGAAGTCAACGCTGGCGGGTCAGCGTGTGAACGCCGGGCTGGCTCTCCTCGGTGAATAGTTCCCATTCAGCTCCCTGGGATTACTCATGTGCGTGAGTAACTTCCAACAAGGGCAAGAGGAGCGAAATCCGGTCCTCGTTAGGGGCTGCTAAGCTGAAACATACCTCGCTCTGTCGGTAGGGCCGCCCGAGCAGGGAACGCTGCCGGTGAGGTGCTACCTAAGAAAGACAGCGCAGCACAATTTGGCACCTCGTTTCTAGCATGTGATTCTTCCGAGGTAATTATCCAGGCATGACTGCGCAGAGGAGCTCTCTCCCATCACAGTGCGTGAGCAAAGATAATCTTACACCACGGAACACAATTAGCCAGATGGTTATGTGGAGGTTTTTGGAATAGAAGCAATTTCTCTGATCCGGGAGATAAAAAAAAAATCAAAGCTGAATTTAAAAAAAAAAATAAAAATCATACCACGCTTGATTCCCAAGTATTTAATTACATATTATCACGGGTAACTACCAATCCACTCCAATTATGCAATCTTATTTTATTGATGTTGGAAACACATTTGTAGCCACTATGTAAAGTGTATATTTAAGTCAATATCTGAGTAAACAGTCTGGAAAACACATCATTTGTACCCAGATTCGGTTACTAGCACGATTATCATCTGCCACCTGCTGGAAATAGCTGTGATATCTCGGCTTAGGCCCACAGACGCAAGGTCTGGTCACTCATCAAGCACGCACAGATGTCAGAGAGCAAAATATCCTCCTTACACCCAGGAGCAGGTTCCTCTTGCACCCAGCGGGAAAGGTTCAGTTGTACGGGAGGCTTTGTGTGCATTCACGCAGAAGCCATAACTTGACACTGCTTAAACAAACAGATATTGAATCTGCAGACAATAATGTTATTTGCCTGCAAAGCAAGATATATAAACCGAAATCGAAGCAGCTGGCTACTAGGATCTCAAACTGCCGTAGGGCTCTTGCCACCGTGTTCTCGGTGGCACAGTGGTCGGCCCCCTTGCACCACGCTCCCAAAGGGTTTCCTCCCCTACCCAGGATGATCTAGCGCTGGCTTCGAGCTCCGTCTGAAGAGGCAGGGCCTTCTGGCTGTGTGGCTGGCCCACAGCACCCTTAAGGGGAACAAAACCTGCCTGTCCAAGACATCTGCTCTCACTCAAAAAAATAAATAAATTAAAAAAAAAAAAAGAGAGAGAGAGGGTTTGGATCCGGATGAGGTATTTCTCCAAGTGCCAGAACCTTGCAGCTCGCTGCCTCCGTGCCAGTAAAACCAGAGCAAGGAGTCCAAGTAAGCCAGAGGGCAAACCCAAAGGCAGCGCTGCAGGACTCGCCTGCCTCTCTGGCTCGCATGGAGCGGGCTGGCTGGGGCAGGACACGCAGGTAAGACCAGCAGTTCCCGTCGGTGAGCTGGGTTATGGCACCCGACCGGCCGAGGAGGGGGCTGAAGGCACTGGTGTGACTTGCACTTGGCAGCTCTCCCCATGCCAGCAGGGAGAGGGAGGCAGCTACAGCTGGGTTAGAGTTGCAGACGCTTTTTTTTTTTTTTTTTTCCCAAAAAAATCATACCCAGGCCCTTAAGCAGATGACTTCCTGGTGCCTAGCAGGCCTAGGAGAACAGCCAAGGGCTCGTGTTTAGATAATGCTTGCATTCAGGGAAACACGGTGCTTTTTCCTGGGTATCTTTCTGTTATTTCTAGGGCCAAAGAAGGAGAATCAAAAATGAAGACTGGGATACAAGTGATTTCTGAAGGCTATCCAGGTCTGTGGGGTGGAGTGGAGAATGAAAGAGAAGAAGAGAAGCACTCTCCCAAATAATACTCACGTCCAGGCACCTGACAAAATTATAATTAATTCCTAATTTTCTCCACTGACTTGTTTTAACCTCCATAAAGCAGTCAGATGTTCGGAGCAGGAAGGCGGAGTATAAGCAGTATCTAACAGTATTTAGCAAAATCTAAAATACGGAGCAACACATCAGCAAGGATTAACACTGACATCTGCCCCCGCCAGCCTCCCGCGGGACGGACGGACAGACGGACCTGCCTGAGGTCTTCTTGCAGCGGGTTGCTTCCCAGCAGCGAGCACAAACCACAGCCCACTCCCACAACGCGTGCCTTCTGCTGTGCCCCCACCTACAGATGCACAGAAAAGTGTGCTGGATCTTAGCAAACATTGCCCAAAAGATTTAACGTCGTGTACGTGTGTATCAACATCCTATCAATATATAAATAAAACTCACTTTAATTACAGCAATGTTTTTCCATTCCTCTTCCTCTCTTCCCACCCCCCTTTCCCTCCTCTCAATTTCTCAGACAATAAGTGGGAAACAAACCTTTTTTTTTCCCCAGCCCCAAATTAATTCCTGCTCAAAGCTTCCATAAAGGGTCAAACATGAAGGAAGCATCTGGCAAATTGGCTTTTGTATCGCAGCGGCCCTCCCGAGCCCTCCCTTCGCACAGCGAGCGCTGCTGCCGCCCCACAGGGGGCTCGCTCTGCTGCACACGCGTGCACGAGGACTCGAGATGGAGGCGCCCAGGTACGTGGCACCCGGGGACAGAGCGGGTCCCTCTCCCCCAGCAGCTTTTTGCAGTTGCTTTTTTTGTCCCCCTGACTACAGACGGACTCCTCAGCCGCTCGGTCGGGTGGTTTGCTTATGGGGTTATATGATAAGGGTGTGTGTTTGCAGGGTCAAAGTCACCGCTTCGGATCCTATCAGGTAACACACTGAACTGGCAGGAGAATGTTTTGCCTTCTCTCAGCATCTCCAAATGCCCGTCGAGGGAAAGGCAGTGAATGAATGGAGGCTGGGCCCTCAGCACACCCATGAGTGACTTCAAACACGTGGATCAGTCCGTGCATGTGGCCAAAGTTGGTCACATTAAGACATAAAGTAAAGTGAGGAATTGTCATGGCTTTAAAATAAACAGGAAAACTGTCAACAAAATATATATGTATATATTTTTCCTCTTTATATGTATAGAAAACCTTTAAATTTCAGATAATGCATACTCAGCCTCTTACATTTTCTTACTATACACACAAAGGTCAAAGCAAACAACAGAAAAGGCACTTCTGCTCACAGTTAACAATAGTATCTCCAAAGGCACGGTGCATACTGGGGGAGCAGTGGGAGATGAAGCATCATCTTTAGCTTTTTCTATATCTGGCCATAAGCGTAAGCAGCTGCTGCAGCTCCTGAGCCAGCCCACCGCTTCTTCTGCAAAGGCAGCGGGAGGGGCAGGGGCAGCACCTCACTAACCTTGCAACAGAATCCAAAGAGACCTAGGTCAATATTCAAAATCCTAGCATCGATATCACCCTGCAGAGATTACAGCCTTACATATTACATGAAGAGGTTTGCTCAAAAATCAGACAAAAACAAAAAAAGGAGATTAAAAAAGAAACCAGAAACCTATGAGAGCCGTAGGGTGCTGAGATCTCAGGAAAGGAGCTCAGCACACCCCAAGATGGCCATGTTCAAGAGGCAGACTGCTATTGACCACCTTGATTTTATGCTGCAGATACACAATTCTCTACGCTAGGTGTGAAAGCTGCACGTATACGTGTCTCGATGCACTGGAAAATGCATTTTTTGCAAAAACCTTATGTTCATTATCTATTTATTTCTCATCTGTTCTTCAGCAAGTACCTTTGCTATCAAGAAACCATACGCAAGTCTTGCAGAGAACATGGAAATTCCCATGGCCATTACTTGATACAATTGTAGAATTTACAGAGCAAATGTTTCATAAATATCTGCTTCGTCTTGTAGAGATCATAGGTCCAATCCTCTGGTTTGTTAAGGATACTTCATGAGCCTGCTTTCAGTAAGCAGTGAAATGCTGAGGAATCCCCTCAGGTTGGCTGAAGCTATGTTTAGACCATGACACTAGAAACTGAGGTACTGCACGGCTGATCCTGTCTTCCAGCATCATCCCCTGACAGAAAGGACCTCCTGGGCCTTGGGTAGCTGGACAGGAAGACAGCCAGTTTTGAAAATGCCTTATTTTGCTTTCCTTACCCCCAAACAAAACAAAACCCACCATCAACAAAAACAACCACCGACAAAACCCCACCCAAAACCAAGTTTGAATGAACACGTACACAGTCCGCAGCTCTTGAGGGCAGAGAGACAACAGGCAACCACCAAGGAAGTTTAAAGCCACTTCCCTGCTGTCACAAACTTTAATTCAGAAACAGCAGAGAAACTATTTCCAGTGATTTCAATTCCTCGGTGGGCCATGCTGCCATCAACATAAGGAACTAAGTTTTCCCTATCTTTTTAAGGGATTCACCTAAATCATTCAAAAGAATCCTTTGATGGCGCTACCCTTTGGATCTCTCCATAGCAGGTCATTAGACACGTACCATTTTTAAAAGACAGAGGCTGAGACCCTGACAAACAAACAAGGGCCTAAGTATTTCTACTTGTTCAAGGGTGAAATACAATGTTGTATTACTGTGTACGGTTATATTTTGCACATATTCGAGGAGATGCATTTCAACTCTCGACAGTCTATTATTTTACTGATATTCTTCACGTCTTCCTGCTGCTTCAACAGGAAAATAACAAAAACCCCAGCAGATGGAAGAAAACACTCTTCAACTCCTTCCATCGTTCATCTGAAAATTAAGTGTTGGCTTTACAGATCAAAATTAGTATGCGTCAAGGCTTTAACGTCATATCTGCTCCTGTTGTTTAAGCACCAATTCACAGCAACTTCAAGAAATGCACAGCCCCCCGTGTCCAACCTAGCTTTGTTACCAAAACACCACATTTAATCAAGATAAGGATTCGAGAGAGCACTGGCCCTGACTGCAGCGATAGTTACCTTGGATAGTGAGGAGATAGAAGGGTTGCTCTTCTCTTGCACCCACACGAACTGCTACGTGTAAGGGTGCCCGACACGAAGAGCCTTGTGCTAAAACGGGCTGCCCGTGGTCCGTCCTGGTGCAGACCAGCGTGAGTTTTGGTTCTGCCAGCCAAACCTCAAGTACATCATGTCAGCTCAGGCCCAGCTTTGGAGGAGGCCAAGCTGAGCCAGAAGGAGCAGAAGAAACTTTTCCAGGTTTGTGTGGGCCTGAGGAAACATCTTCGCCTCCTTGGCTCCCGGCCGAACACAACCAACGAAGAGGGAAATTCAAGACAGCCCCTCATGAGAGCCAGTGGTCACCTCTGTAAATAACTGGCCTTGGCAAGTCGGTTTGAGCCTTCCATAACTCGTTAGCAGTCAGACAGCACATGGATAAAGGAGAAAAGGCCATTAAAAACCAGAAACATTTTGCTATAAACACATTTGCTGTGGCTTTTGCACAGCTCATATTTATCGGTGAAAGAAAGAATGTTTTACACAAGTTATTGCAGCGCGAAGAATGACACCTCGTGCCGTGGGTGTGCTCAGCGCGTTACTGAGGCATGCCTTTCAATTAAAAGCTCGGGAAATAGAGCCTATTACAGAGCCCTTCGCACACGTACAGTGCTGTATGAAGCATTATGAACCGCTCGCACCGCCGTCTTTCCCTAAACAACGGGAGGCAGGGCTGGCGAGCGAAGTGTGCTCGGTCACCCATTCTGTGCACCAATAAAATACTCTTCGGAGTGCTCTGCTGTAATGTTCAGCTCCTGTTTGCTATTCGTTAAATGTATTGTTTGAAAAGCTACCACCAGCTATTCATTCTTTTTCTTAGCAGAAATGCCATGACAACCACCACGTGACCGGCTACAAACATACCACAAGTCTCCAGGGCTTTGCTTTAGGAAGGCTCGGCCTGATATTACTCGCGCTTTTTTATTTATTTTTTTTCCGCAAAGCCCAGATTCGGTGATACTTTATGTTTTACAAGATGCATCGAGCCTACCAGCCGATTTTACCATGTGGCAGCAAATATCTTCAGCTAAAATGGGACACAGCAAAGTACGAAGAGCACAAGAAAAGGGTAGGTACGACTGTTTGATACACAGAGGAGACTTTCCTGAAAGAATAAGTTTGTCCCAAAAAGCTCCAGCTCATCCCAATTCCTCCTTAGTACTGTTATGGAAGCTAGTGGTCAGCAGCAAGTTACAAGAGACACGTTCTGAGAATATCCTGCAAATATAGGTGTACCTCTTGTGTCCATCTAAAATTACCCGAAGGATGTTCACCACATTCAGAAGTGAAAAAGATTTGGGCAGTCCTCTGCCCCGTAACGCAGGACTGCTCCCTTTCGAAAATCCCTAAGTAGTGAGTGCCATCAGTGATGATTCAACTGAATTGCTACCTTAGGAAGATTGTATCGCAATGTAATTAGCTTTAATACGAAGAAATAGTACTTCATTATTTCCAGACCGTGTCTGTTTCATTAACTGGATAAAAATATCTTCCTTCCTTCCTTCCCTCCATTGTTCCCCTAATTTGACTTGCAGGTGGAAAATAGTTAAGAGATGAGGCAGGGAACTGAACTCGAGATATTTTTTCTAACTGAATTGACCATATTGAAATAAATAATTCCACTTCCTCCTGCGCGAGTTAGCCTCGAGAGGCTTGCTGG
Organism: Anser anser; assembly: GCF_964211835.1. Classification (NCBI taxonomy): domain Eukaryota; kingdom Metazoa; phylum Chordata; class Aves; order Anseriformes; family Anatidae; genus Anser; species Anser anser. Next base: position 147,508,476 of record NC_139720.1, on the reverse strand, counting down.
TCCACAAGCACAGCTACTCGATTTCCCAGGTTTTGGGAACCGTGCCCGGGTCGAGCAGCAGCCGAGGAGCGGGCTCCTCAGCACCCACACCCGCTGCCCGGCGCTTCACCGAGCCGACGGCTGGCACAAATTCAAGCTTGCCCTGGTGAATGCCAGCTGCTGGAGCACCGGTACCTTTGTGCCAGGGTATCTGAAGCCAGCAGGAAGCACCAGCGTGTATTTCATGTGCACAAGAGCAAATAATTTCAGCCGGAATCATTTTATTTTCTTAACGGAAGAAAAGGTTGGGGGAAAAACGAGAGCTTTGTCTCCTCTCTGCAACATCCTGCATAGAATTTAATATAAAATAGCCCCAAAACACCATGGAAGTGCCTCAACAGATTAGGGCGGGCTTAAAAAATACCTGCTTTTACTTTTACACTTGTGCCTATAAGGACAGGAGAGAAGTTAATCATATCTCCTCCCAGAAAATGAAATTACACTGATATGAACTCCACAGAGTGAATTTTGTTTCTAAAAAGCACCTTCCGAGTTTGAAACAAATTGCATATCTATATATGAAAATCACAGCTTGCATAGTTATCACGTGCTATTCTTCACACTGCTGATTTCCACTGACTGATACGTTAACAAATTGCATGTCCCCTTAAAATTACTTTTATTTTGATGTAATTTGATAGAGCAGTTACTCAGAGTGCCCGAAGAAGCAGAAGAGGTAGCAGCAGCAAAGCCACAGCATCCGTTCAGTCTGGCTCCCCGCAGGACCCCAGCCAGAGCCGTCTCTCCCGTAAACCTTGTCTCTCTCCACTCCCCACCACCATCGCTTCTTCCACGTGGTTTCTTCAGCCCAAGAGCACTCGCAGATTATTCCTCCTCCCCAGGTGCTGCGTGGCTGCTTGGGTCAGGCTGGAGATTAATATTATTATTGTGCCACTGAACTCCCAACTCCATTAAGTATCCACCAACACTTTCAACACAAGAAGTCCTTTTCCAATATTGCTCACTTCTTGCTGTCAGCATCCTGAATTTGCATCCCCTTGGAAGACCCTGCACAGCTCAGCATACCTGAGGCTTTTTACTATTAACTTTATTTATTTTTTTCTGCTGGATGCCTAACAAAAACTGCCTGCCTTCTCCTAGACAGTCTTTATCGTAACATCACCACCAGTGTAACCTGACTGCATGTATTTTTACGTTTCTCCAACACAAAGAGCATTCTGCATCCCCGCAGGCTTTCCAACAGCTGCCTTTACCATTTTAATTTCCCACTACTCTCCTTCTGGGCAAGTCTGGCTTTGCTGATATAATGAATCATATGTTTAGTAGTGTTACTGCTGGCTAGCAAAACAGAACAAGGCAATTAAAAGATTTCCTGTAATGATATGCGAGGGTATTTCCAACAAAAAAATGGATAAACATTCCTGTTCTGTTGCAGATCCAAGCGGCAAAACCCTTAGTGGATACGAGTGCCCCTGCAACATACAGCCACCTTCATCTGAAGTTAGGGAAGCTGAAGGTTTGTATCGGATATTTCCCTGAGCACCAGCAGGCTTACCTTCGTGTCTCCTCTCAATGCAAACAAAGAGACCACCAGATGGGCTAAATTTCAGAGCCATTTTTTTTCTCCTTGCAGTGACTGCTGCAACAGGACTATCAGGATCCATGGGTAGCATGCTGTATTAAATACACATTATTATATCTTTTTGATTATTGATTTCAGCAAACTGCTTCAGACTGACGAGTAGTAAAGCATTCGAGTATCCTTTTTAACGATAATTTTGCACAACCACGAAAAAAATCACAATTTTTTTTTCATGTAACAGGAATAACCCAATCATCACGATGCACGCAGAGCAATGAACTGATTAATAGGATGTTAACATATTCAAAGCACAAGAAATAACAATGGGTAGCCTTGACTGGCAGTTATCCTTCACCAGCTTACTGCTCCCAAGAGGCAAATTTTTATTAAAAGATGAGAGTGGAAAATAAATTTGTTACCTAATTAACTAAGGAAATAACAACAATTAAAAAATAATAATTAAAAAAAAAACAAGCACGGCAAAAAATACGTGCAGCTAAACCCTGTCACAGGCTTAATTTACGACATGGTGCCCCGCAGGCAGCGGGAGCAGAGCCCACGTAAGGACTTCAGAATTAGTTTCCTTAAAATAGTTTATCGTCTCACTGTGTGACATAATAATCCCCAGGCACCTTAAAATCATTTCACTATCAAAACAATTCACTTCTTCCCTGTGCATAAAATCATATGCTATATTAGGGTGTGGATTCAATTGCTGTCGTTATTTTTTTTCCTATAAGTGCAAAAATAGCACTGACAAAGTTCCTCTGAAAATGGAAAATTGCATGTGTACATAATCACCACCAACAACGGCAGTCCCCATGTTTATAATTTAAAAAAAAAAAAAAAGGCAAAACAGAAAAATAGGAACCCTCTACTCTTAGGCGTGTTCCTCTGAACTACAGGTCCTGCTACCTGGAAGTGAGACCTGATCTCTTTCTCATCCTGCTTCTTCCCAATGTGCTCTATAAAGAAAGAAAAAATCTTCTAGGGCTGCAACCTGCCAGTAACCAGTTGTCTTCCTTACAATCGTTCTCCCCAGGGTAACTCAGAGCCTGATGGGATTACTTTAATGCACCATTTTTAGGGACGTTTATACTACAGCACGGCAGTGTACTACAGTACCTGGCCTGCTTTGGGTACAAACCCTAGCGCGTGAGGCAGATGCACTACATCTCGTAGTAGTAACTTACAGTAACTTACAACTCTAACATCAGCCATTCGGAACTATCAGAGCAGGATGAGTCAGTTTATACAGGACACGCTACATCTTTGCAGTGCCCAGCATCCAATCTGATAAAAAAAGGGAGAACAGAAGAGTGAATTAGTATGCTCCAAAGGCCCACCGAAGGTAACAAAAAGACTCCCGTTGACTTCAGAGGAGTCTGATGAGTCCCATTATGTTCCTGTACAGTGTGCATCACGATCCTAGATCCTGGTGAGAGTCTGTGAACACCGCTGTAGACAAAAATGATAATGATGACCAGTATACACTGGCAAATAATTTTAGAAATTGTGCTTACGCTGATGAAATGCATTTGATGTGACTGGAGGGAAGTGTTTTAGGGTCAAATCCACAGTATTGCAATGGGTCCTCTCTCATTGGGTCACCAGTACAATGGTGAAAGAGAGGTTCTCTCAATGCTAGCACAAATTAGGCACACACAGTACATCCCTGCTGTTTGCTATGGCCTTGTACAAACAGAAGCATTTCTTCATTCCTTCTGTACACAAAGTTGGGGGAAGATCGGATTTCGGTCATCAGGAGAGACAACCGTTTGCTGCTGGAGAAGGTGTCCCGCGTCATGAGAACCAAAGGACAAATCGACAGCAAAAATGACTATAAGGCCAAAAGGTAACATCAGCAGCACTATCTCTGTTTAGCTATCAAGTTACCTTCCCAGGGACGAGCATAGCTAAGGATAAACTGCTCTGTGAGGACGTGTATTTTAAAAGGCAGCCTTAGGTATAATCAGCACTTCAGCATGACACTTGCTTGCCCTGTCGCACTAAATCCAATGCCAGGTCATTTTCCTCCTACCCTCTGTTGAGGAGAAGATGCCTTTAAACTAGTTTTTCAGTTTAACAACTGAGGGAATGCAAAGAAAAAAAAAAAAAGGAAGAGGGAGAGAACGTTGCCCTACTTTAAGGGAAATAAATGAAGCAAACCTATTATGTCTCAGCAAAGCTGTTGTTACTGCTAAGTGAGTCATTGCTGCTGACTTCGCCAGTTGTTCCTACAGACACCACTGGAAAGAGGGAGATCCAAAGCTCAGAGATGAAATAAAAACAGAGCAAAAAATAGAATTAAAAAAAAAAAAAAGTTGGAGCAGGAAGCAGAGAAATCAAGATACAATTTACCGTTCAGAGGAGACTAAGCAAAAGACACCTTGAAGACTTATCACTAGGGAGAACCAGCTTACATGTTTTGGATTCACAAGGCAATTCACACCCCTAAAAGGGTACAGTAAACTAGTCAACAGCAGGGACAGGCTCCTGAAGCGAAGGAAAAATCCGGATGGTACAACAGAGAATGGTTTATACGGCTTAGGTGGTGGTTGTTACCTCTTGTGATTCATTTACGGACTACTTCATGACATACTGGCTGCTCATCAGGTCCTAAAGTGCCTCCAGATGGCAAAATGCAGCTCGTGTGCCAGTGACCCAGGTCAAACTCGCTGCGCCTCATGGTCACGAATATCCTGATGTTTGCACAGTTCCTTGGAAAGGCAGAAATGATCTGAAATAGAGTTTGTCATGGCCATATCCTGCAAATCCACATCACGTCTTGCACATCACGCACTTGTCCCTAGTGACTAATACCCAGATCAGTGCAGGCATCGACAAGCATCAGTTAACTATACTGCCGGAGGTATGATCCCCTAAGATATGGAAGGGGAAGAGCATCCTCCCCCTTTTCAGTCCTTCTCTCCCTTCCTGATTCAAGTGGCAGACTCGCGTTGTTTTCTTTGGATCAACTCTGGTTTTCATCAGACCTCTCCACCACTAATTAAACTTGAGAAAGCAGCAGAAAACTAACCCAACAAAAGCAAACAAACCTGGATAGCTTTTCTGCCACTTTCTGCAGAGACAAATGATGAATTCCAGGGCTGCCGCAAGGGAGAGAGAAGACCACACAGCTGGCAGCAGCGGGGAGATGAGCAGGGAGAGAAGGGGAAAGAGCAAGCCGTTCCTTTTCTGGTGGCAGGAAGCTGCTATGAGATCAGCTTAGCTGCCTGGGAAATTACAGTCTAAGAAACCACAGAAGGCTTCCAAGGAGTTTTGAGACGGCATGCTTATCTTGGTTATCTTTGTATTTCCCAACTCGGTTCATCAGGTTTGTAAACAAATCAAAGGCATAAACCAAAGCAACTGAAACAGATCATTAAGCATCTCGGACACCAGCCATGCCCTCCCCTACACTACAGCAATTCCAAAACCGGAGGGCTGGCATTAATTCAAGGTACAAGATTAAAAGTAGCATTTTTCCTCCTGTAAAATGTACCAGAGCTCCATATAGGCAGGGCTCCATTTGGAAGACCAAAAACCTGTCCTCTTACGGAGGACAAAAGGATTGGGTTGTAAGGGTTGGTTAATGCAGATCACGGAGGAGAAAGTCCCTGTAGGAGAAGTCTAACAGCTTAGGCAAGCGTTCCTCTGACACAAGATGGACAGATGTTTCATATTCTGGCTTCCCAGGCGTGGGAACGTGAGCAACTGATGAGAAGTTTGATTCTGTTTATGTGTTTTTCCCCCGCTAGTTTAAACAGAGAAAAACGAAAGCAGGAGCAGTGGAGAGTGGCCCAAGAGAACCGTGCCATTCTGGGTAGGGTTACAAAGTCTGAGCCTCGCTATCGAGTTCGGAGGTGGCACGAGGACTGGCAACGAGCTGAAAAATACATGGCCAATGTGGCGAGACATCCCTGTGGGCAGTGTAAATCGCAGAGCCGAAAGGTAGCCCCCAGCTCCTCTTCTTTCCTTCCTGGTTATTTCTGGATGGGAAGCGTCCGTAGGGCGCATCTTGCTGTGCTTTTGCGCGAGAGTTACTGCTGCACCATCAGCAGCCTCTCATTTACACGGCCCCTTTTATCAGGCGAATCCCAGAGTGGTTTTCAGACTTTATTAGGAGATCTTAAGTGCTGCAGTTTCTACAGTCAGACCCTCCACCGCAGAAAGACAGCTCTCAGAAATAGAAATCAATGAATTAACTCATTCATTCATTAAAGCAGTGACTTAACAGCTCCCCGAGAGAAAAAGCCAAACACTGCAGCAACATTTATGGTAATAAATATTTTTTTTTAAAAAATAATAAAAATAAAAAATAAAAACAGTTTTACGTGGCATTAGCAGGCTTTCCCAGAAAAAGAAAATTGATCAAACCTATCGTCTTTTTAACTTTCCATGTCCAAACTCCCTGGCTTTGAGCCTCCCAACTCACAGACCCCCAACTTTCCTCAAAAACCAGAGGGAAGCTGCAGCACTGCCCAACAGGCAGGGAGATGGCATCAACTCTGTCTTTACCCATTCTCTGCATCACCTTGGGCTGCTGGGCCTCCAGGCGGTACGCGGTGATTTGGGAGGTATGGCCTCTGCCATACTGAGATTGACCCCACATGGGCTCAGCCCCCTCCTTCACTGCCCGGCCCTTTACCGCTAGCCTGGGGTCACTGAATTAAATCTTTTTGAGGCCTGTACTTTCTGAACAGATGTAAAAAGATTTTCAAAGGTGTACCTCACCCAAATCTCTCTGAGGCTTCCTGAGGACAGCATGTGGTATTTCTTCCATCCCAGGACTATCCTTTTGCCATAGGATTTGGTCCTAATTCTAATTCCAGAGGATTTATTTGCTCAGGAGAGGCAAGACAGTTGAAGGAAAACGCAAAAAAAATGTTTAGCATTGCAAACAAGAAACAGAACCTCTCACCATCTTCTGTCTTCAGACCATTCTTGAACGCAGCTACATCACTTATACTAAAGCTTCCCCAAACTATTCAGTCTGAGGCAGAAAGCAAGTATAGGAAGTGTCAGCCCAAACAGTTAAGTCTTGACAAAGAAATAAGCAACTAAAAGAGACTTCTATAATAGAAAATATTAGGCAGATATAATTACTATGGAGGTATCATTACAAACCAAAGAATTATATTGAAAATAGTAACGTTGTAATGCCAGGTGTTCCATAGTTAGAAAGTACAAGAATTATGGTTTTAAGATTTTTTTTCAGGGATTTCTATTTTGGCCAGATTTTGAGTTTGGCACATTTTCATAAATGCATAAACAAAATCTCATAGAGAAGTAAACACATCCTGCAACCTTCCCCACATCATTTGTTACGTCTGTGCTCCATAATTAATAGGTAATAGAAGCATCCGTAAGAAGCAGTCCCTAGAAAACCCTTTTTCCAAGTCCCCACTTCAGAAATGGTTGAGCCATTTTGAACGACATTTAAAAGATAAATAAGCAAGCCTGATGGAGATGCCTTCCACAGACTTCTTCAGCTGAACAGAGGAAATACAGTAAAGTTGTAGCCAAAATAGGATCACTGGAAGTATTTGGCAAGATCTGCAATAAATTGTGCTAATTTAAAATTGTGTTAATTTAAAATTGTGATCTCTCTACGCTTTTACAGTTCACCAGTCCAGGGTCAATCTTTAATAAATGACAATGACAAGTCATGCTTCTTCTCATCAACCATTCTTCTCTCCCTCTGTTGCAACTGAATTTTTTTTCCTGGTTGTAGATATGCTATAATAACAGGAGATAAAGAAAAAAAAAGTAATATAATGACATTCTTTACTGAATAAATATGTTAACAGAACCAGCTTGCCCACTGACCTGCCCAAAGGAAATTGCTTCGACTCTGGTGGCTCAGGCAGCTCTAAGGAGCTCGAGAAAGGAAGAATTCCCTTCCTTTGCTCTCAAAAAGGAGAAGAGCAACATCACCAACAAACGCTTGTCACCTGTAATTGCTAACTGAGCTCTGCTGCCAAGGGAATAATCCTGAAAACAAATTATGGAGGGTTATCATGTCAAAGCATTGTCAGGTTCCTTATTCCTGATTTTTCTCTTTTCTGGCAGAAAGGGCCATTTAAGAAGAAAACACCTGAACAAGACAGAAAAAGAGAAAAGCAGCTGAAAGAAGAAAGTGTGAAAAGTAAGATGAGGGAAAAAGAAAGACATCACGTCCACCACGGAAAGGGAAAAGATCAATGAGAACAGGACGCCGCTCCAGAAATAGCATTATTCCAGTAGTCTCCTGTGAAAGCAATTTAGGAAGTAGCAAAGGGCTCTTACTCATACTCCCTCTTGGCTTACTATGGCATTTGGAAATGTTACTGTCCTCAGCCTTCTGCTTTGCCCTTGTTCTGGAAGTCCTTCCTTTTCTGGCACGGTGGACCAGCACAACAGGAGACTGCGAGTCCTTTTGGGGACCGCAACCCTTCGCGTCTGCACACTTTGAGTTCTGTGGTTCAAGTAAAAATACTGCTCCTACGCGGGTGATAACTTTTAGCAACAGAGAAGACAGGACTTGTGAGATCGGTAACTTTTCAACAAAGCAGAAATTGTGAGCAGAAATCCAGCACCAGCTGGGGTGCCTGGGCAAAGCAGGTGGAGGAGCCATCCAGCTTAGGGTACTGCGGTTTTAAGTAAGAGTGTAGCTATTAAACACGCTGTGTTTTCAGTATAGTGGAAAAAAAGCATAAAGCAAATAGGGGTTAAAGCCATTTCCTCTTATAATTACCAAAAAACTACTTTGCATTTAGAAAAGCTGACAAGAGAGGAGCCTTACTGGGAAGAGGACCATCACCGAGGAACTGTAGCGTAACTAATAAATTAATCTGCGTAAGATTAGGGCTTTTGTTTCGCCACGTGACGACTTTCATCTTAGTACCCGAAGACTTCCCAGTGAAGACCCAGCTGGATGACAACAAATACTTCAGAGTGAGGGCTTTGAAATGTCTTCAGAGGCTCCCTGAAGCCCCTGAGCCTCTTCCTATGAGGGAGAAGACTGGGTGGAGCAGCACCCTCCCGGCACAGCCACAGACACCACTTCCTTCTTTCCTCATGATTTCATGCAATTTTTGTGTCAGTCACAGTAATTACATTCCCAGAGAGAAAATACTAAAAATACACGAGATTTGTTTCTAGCTTCCCTTTTAATGGGATTTAGCAGCTTGAAAGGAGGAGAAACAGCACCGCGTGACCCATCGGCTCTCTGCGTGCTACAAGCTACCCCTCTTAGACCATCAATGATTCACTGGTCAGGGGACAGAAACTTATGTTCTGGAACATAAATTCTGTATTATTATTGTTATTTCTTTAATTCTTCAAAAGAAAATATGTATTAAAATCACAAACTGAGCTCAGCATAGACGCGCAAGGTGGCACCAGTTCTCTCAGGAGATGTACCAAATGAAACCAAGCAGGAAGGAATAAATATCAGCTCTCGCTTTATTTGAAGTAGGATTTCGGCTGTAATCATCCTGGAGGCTGCCAACTTTCTAAACAGGCATCCCAGCGATAACTGTTTACCTCCTGGAACTTGGGAATGCTCTCTGTGATGTTTTCTCCTTTCTCATCTGCAATCCAGTTCAGCGAATAACGTCTGAAGCACTGGTGATGGCAACTTCTTTTGTGAAATTCTGAAATATAAAACTGTACCTTTATCGTACTGAACCGATGGAAGGAATTACAGCTACAGCAGCCAGTGAATGTGCCATAGAGCTGGGGTCTCCACACTTCAGAAAATGCACAGCTTCCCATGGCAGGACCCCAAACGCCATCACACTACAGAGAAAAGCTTCATTTCACCCGAGTACCTGTGCCAAAGGTGAGGGAGGATCCTTGTTTGCCCCACAGTAGCTGTGGCGATACGTGCCCCAGACATGTCAAGTACACCCAGATCTGGTGCAGACGGGGCGAGCACCCGCTGGCTGGAGCTCATCTCTTGCCACCAGCCACGACGGGAGAGTGCCAGGACAGGCCAGCTGGTCCTTCGTGCCTGTTGCAGCGGTCACACCAGGCAAGCACAAGTCAGCAGCTCCATCCCACGGAGGTTTGTTTGTAAAAGAAGGTAACGCACCCTTTAAACGTGAGCCAAAAAGACAGTAATTTAGTGAATCAAAGCTTCCTTCAATAGCAGAAGGAAGAGGCCAGCTCAGCTTTCATAACAATTCTATTTTTATTTTTTTTTTATGAAAATGTCCTGCGCCCTTATGGCTGAAATCAAACACTCACAAAAGTGTCCCGCTTTGCATGGTTCCAGGTTGGATTTCAGGGCATTCTGTAAGGGACAAGCTGTCCTTAACAAGTTATATGGATTGAAAGAGACCTGTGTCCTGAATTCCTGTGTCCTTTTCTTCTTTAAAAGCTTCATGTTGGATGATAATAACCTAAAACGTTTGACTGAATGCTACTGCCTTATAATTAAGCAGGCATGTTACTGTCTTCAAATCCCTGGCTCCAAAGTTGAAACACTTTGCTACTGAAACACTGGTATGATTGTAAGCCAAACACTTGAAACAAAACAGAATTGAAGTACTATTATGAAAAAAAAATATGTGTTGAGTTACCAGAAATGCTAATCTGAGGGCCAAATTCTGCTTCTGTTCTCAACTAGTGCAAATCCAGGCCAACAGCCTTGATTGCAATTGGTTTGGATACAAAAACCTTATATGAAGAAACCATGACAAAAGAAAAGATTGTGGGTTTTGTTTTGTTTTTAAAAAGGAGAGGGGAATAGTTTTCCACCGGGTTAATGAGCTGAAGCAGGTCACTGAAGATGAATTTACGTTTAAGGCCCCAGCTGATGCAAGGAAGAAGTAAAGCCACAAACTCCTTCGGTAAAGTGGGAAATGGTTACTCACCCCCTGGCAGTAGTTAACACCAAAACAGCTCTCCTAAGGGTCAGCAGAAACACATGGAGCACGGCAAGAACTGTCACCACTCAATAATCTGTGCTGGTTTCCATGGCAAAGTTACGACTATAGACACAAGCAGGGCTTGTCCAAGTGAGAAATGAGTAATCTGGTATTCACCACCCCGCCCCCCTTTTAACTGGACAAACACCAAATATGAGGGTATTCATCATTATTTCTTTAAATTTATCACTATACAGAAATGGAACATTACTTAAATATTCCCATATTATTATTTTCTGTCCGTTTGGGTTTTTTTGAAAAACAGAGTTTTTATGATTTCAGGAGAAAAGTATTCATCTGGATTTCCAGGCCCTGGATGTAAGCAGGAATAACAAGCTGCATCCATATTGCTGGTAGTTTAAAGCAATTAATCCGGCTTTCCAAAAGTGTTGTGATTGTAATATTGAATTAAAATCTGTTACACTGAAAACTGAATTGTTAACCTTTTTTTTTAGCTTTGTAGTTACAGAACATGTAGCGCTCACGTTTTCCAGTTTGCTCTTATGAAGCTAAGAAATCTTCTCTTGAAGGGTTTTCACTTGATGGCCCGGCAGGAACTTGAAGGAAAAGAAAGAAAGAAAGAAGGAAACACGACAAATGTTGTAATAAAGCCGTAACGATGAGGATCTTTGTTCCTCCCTAACACTCAGGTTTGACTCTTACTGCTAACCTCACTGAAGTCAGCTTAATTGCCCTACGTTTCAAACTCTCCACCACCGACCCAAGGAAATCCAGCTGAAGGGCTGCCGTCGCATTCGGCTGAGGGTCACCTCTGCACCCGACTCCACGCTCTCCATTCACACACGCTTCTTGAAGGTCCGTTTGCATTTCAGTACAAGCCTGCTAGTTTGCCAAGCAAGGAGCTCTGGTAGAAGAATTCAAACTCTGCTCTTAAATGTAAGAGAAATTCAGCTGGGCCCAGCCACTTCATTCTGCAAATTCAGGCACATTTACTGAAGTCTGCAGACAGACAGCCATGGAGTTCAAGGCCGAGGTTCTCAAGTCAGTGAGTTTGGTGCTCAAAATCCCATTTGTGGATGCCACATCCTTGCCAGCAGGAGGTCCAATTATTCTTTTGCTTTTCTACAGATGAAAAGCCCGTGTCTGAACAAACATATGAACCACACTGCGGGGAAGCACTCGGGTTTGCTGGGCTGCAGGAAGACACTACGTAATTTGTCATCCTGAAGTATTGTTACAGCTCTCCAATTTACAAGCTAACTTCTACGGGGACTTTGCAAACAGCACCTATAAAAACCACCCTGACTTTATTGCCACTGCAGCATCTTCTTTCCCACAGGCAGAGACGGCTGGGCCAGGTTAATGGGGTGGCACACATTTGTGCACACAGCTGTGTGACAGGCAGGACCAGGGGTGTCTCAGGAGCAGATGATGCAGCACGTGGTGCCAGTGCAAGACTTCCGCCTGCCCTGCCCTGCGGGGTTAAGAGGTAGGAAACTGGCTAATGGGGGAAGAGAGTGGGCATCAGGAGAAAGAATGTCCCCAGGATGGGAAGGAAGGAGCCTGCAGGAAGGAAGATGGAGGAATTGTAATCTCTCTGCTACTGTGTCAGAGGGGCTGGCAAGGAAAAACCTCCCTACCTACTGTTGTTCCAGCCCTCGTGCATCACTTCTAGCTAGAGCAGCCAAAGAAAAGTTAAATGAGGAAGGAAAGCTGGGATGGAATGTCCTGGTCACCTCCACATCCGGCGTCATTCTCTGTTTCCTCACCAGCCAAATATAACCCAGATTTGGTTCACTGCGGTATTTTCCTTTGAATCAGCAGATTCTTTATTTGTTAATTAAAGCAAAATCAGGCCAAATCTGTAGGAAAACATGGAAGCTCAGGAGCAAAGGTTACTGCCACTATATATGTATGTGGAGGTGACGTGTTATATTACCTACCTGAAAACATGGAGAATATTACTAAGAACCATAAGCAAGTAGCCATTTGATTACAAATATATATATATTTAAATGATGCTGACATTTTTTTCAACCTGAGAAGTCTGAGATTTATATATATTAATAAAGAAAAACCTCCTTCAGTAGAAAAACAGAGATGGGAGCTGTGAGGTAAATCACAGCTACCTTTCTGCAGTGTTTTCTTGTAACTTTTGAGCCCTTTAGGAATCTGATAAAAAGAACCCAAAAACAAAGGAGAAAGTTTTTTGCTCTTTCTTATCTCTTTCTTTGACGCCTACAAGCAGCATAAAATTAATCTTGCATTCTGCACCGACCAGCAGATTTTGAGTCGCATTTCAATTTTAAAAACTCGTTTTTCTTCATGAATTAAATATGGCACCTAGTAACACAATCACCGCAGCCAGGCTGGAATTTTAGTTCCAATAATACATTGATTAAACTGTGCCCCCAAGAGTTTCAGTTTTCCATACGACAAAGATTGCTTTGATTATCCCACGGCTGCATTATCTACGTATTAGGGTTTAAGCACAGCGGCGTGATTTGGCAGGCATTTGGAACCGTGCCTGTCATATACAATCCATACACATATGCACAAATTAAAGCCCATTGAGCTGGATTCCCTGGTGCCTTTCTGGAGCTCAGCTGGCATAGCTGCACTGAAAATTGGTCCCATTATCAGGAGACAGACAATCACTCCTGGCCTCCACCTCCCCCTCCCCTGGAGCTGGCTGTCCTTCGTGGCTCTGCTTGCTGCATCCTTTGTGCTCTGCCAGGGCTTTGTTGCGGGGGCTGTGGCCTTTGATTTGATCCCACCGCTCTGCTAACACCGTCAGAAACAGAAACTGGGATTTGCTGAACGGCGCGTTACTGGTAATTACTTTAATTTCGTCTCCCCGTCTCTGCCAGGCTTCTCGTGCCACGGAAGCAGGCAAAGCAGTGTTGGCTGAGCTCTTTTAACAGTCTGCACAGCACAAGTTTCCTATCACTTCTGGACTCTTTAACTTGAAGCTTATCAAAAAAACAGAATATATACGAGCTGGTTACGGTGCAAAAAAGCGGGGTGTCAACCAGGCATAGCTCCATTCCCACAAACGATGGAAACTGAGTTTGGGGGCAGCTGCTGGGGACATCTGCAGAGCACACTGCAAGCAGCTGTAGCTTGGACACCCTTACATAAACACCTATGAAAACCCACTATGAAAGGCAAGCAAAATGGGTATAACCCTCAGGAAATACTGGTTACCCACTAGTCAGAGTCCCTGCAGCTTTGCTAATTTACGGCTTTTGCAACAGTTCAAACTCCTTTTTGCTAAGCGTGTTCATACAGTCTTGAAAGCAAGCTTCCTGCATCAAGTTAAACTTCAAATTATTTCATCTTTGCTGCTGTTTTAACCTGAGTTAGTTAACTTTGGCTTACTGATTTAAGGTAAAGCTCAGATTTCTTATGGTGTTTTGCAGTGTTGTTACATCCTGTATTGCACTCCTGGAAGACACAAGCAGCCATTAGCTAGAGAATCTCATTATCCCAGCTACATCCTAAGCTAGACAAAGCATGGCTGACAGATTAATCTAACAAGGTGAGAAGATGCACAGGTTGGCAGGCAATAACCATCCAGACCATGTAACGTTCAAACTCATTGTTACTGCAGATACACGTGGGTTCAGCTCCCTGTCCATCTGATTATGCTGGAACATCAGCCAAAGCAAGCCTTACCTCAGCTGTGAAAAAAACAAAGCAGTATTTACAAGCCCTTGAAGATGTCAGCTAAAAAAAAAAAGTATAAAACATAGACTGCATTATAATGCTAATCATGAAAACCTGTGGAAGTTTGTAAATTTTCCGGTATGGGTTTAAAAAAATAAAAAGATTCATACCCACCTTTGCTAACTTCAGACAAACAAAATTCCAGCAAATGGGCGCAAGTGCATAGAGCCAGCCCAGACTTGAACCAAGATTGATTTCAAGTACGTTACAGATCCAAGTTGAATGCTTTGCACAACTCATTTCAGGCTCTGCTTTTGTGAGCTGAAGGCAAGAGCCCATTTCCTCTATGCCGAGTGCAACTAATAACAGCTGTAAAATGGTGCTGGCTGCCTGACAGGGCATAATACTTTTATCCTCTGACCTTTCTGAGGAAAGGAACAAGGTTGGCATGGATGCACACTTGCACATTTTTTCCATCATGTAACATATTATCCTGATGCAACTCATTATTACATTGTAAACACAATTTTAGTTTGATGCTCATCATCTCTCAGAATGACAAACACCTCCTACTGTGTTTAGAAATACACTTTTTTTTCTGTGTTTAGAAATACACTTTTTAAAAAATCCTGCTTGTAACCGGGTCTTCTTATAAGAAGTTTTAATCTGCATGCTGTTTCCTCCAATATTAGAAGCAGACGTTAGAGTTAGACACGTTTGGTCTGCATGTTCTGTGCAACGAACGCTCTCACTACAATATACTCAGCCTACGTGCCAAGCCCACGTGGAAGCTAAGGGAAAAAAAGAACCTGGAAATTTAAAAATCAGGTGCCCAAATAAAATATACTGTTCTCAAAGCATCCTGTGCTGTCAGGCTGAAAGCAAAACAAAACCAAACATTCCTTTGTTAGCTAGCTAAATAAATACGGTTCTGCATCTTCATTAGATAATCAAAGTCAAATTAAGATCTTTGCCTCCATTTTAAAAATGTCATTCACCTGACCACACTTGTAACAACAAGAAGCTCAAGTCACTAAAAGAGAGGAGACTGATTGCACTAGCTTAAAGCATGCAAGGGACTTGACTTTACATGCCCTTCCTACACAAAATGTACTCCCCCGGACTGCAGGATCAGGACCTTGAAGGGGAAGAGGCAGTCGCAGGGGGATCCGAGACCTTCACAGTTCTTTCACTTCTTTTCTTCATGCTCCAGGAGCTAGGTTGCCATCTGGCACGGACTCGCAGCAGCTGCACAAAATAAACTTGAGCAAACACATGGGGACAGGTGTGACTAACAATCAAATGCGGGGGAAGTACTGCATTTCAATTTATCTAACAAAAGTTCCTGGGGAGTCTGCACCTCTGAGTGCATGTTCTGTTCCACCTTTCAGCCCTAATATTTATTCTTCAACCTTAATGTCTGGAGAAGGCTTCATTCAAACCATTGCTCCAGAGAATATTTTGGGTTAAACTATTAAGATGAAGTTTTTTCCCTTATACCATGCATGGTCCTGTCAAAATAAATATATATCTAATATACCTCCAACTACAAAAGCTCGAAATTTCAATAACCAGTAAAACCCTTTGGGTCTCTCTAGTTTACTTCAATTTGAAAGCCAGCCCCCCCTCCTCTCAAATAAGCATTCTGTTTAACTTGAAATATAATTTGGCTCAATTATGCAACTGGAGAAATAAATTTATTTGTACAGAGGAAAGCCATAAACAGTTCACAAGTCAGAAAACATATTTTAGTGTCCCTGGAAAGACTGTGAAGTTACTAAGTATAGTCATCTGGTCTACAGAAGGACTGAGATCACTGTAGAACTTCGTGTATCTCTTGAAACACGTATTGAGCAAACCTCATAAATCAGAAATTTTCCCTTTATGCAACAGAAGCCTGTTCTTTCCAGGCTCCAGATGAGAAGCTTTTACCCTGTGGAAGTGAAAAGCATACCTCTTTTAAAGCCCTGCTACTTGTGACTCACTTGTATAGAATGACCCTGTTAATTTCATTGTGGCAGAAGTGTGAGGCTCTAGGAAGTGGTTTTCAAATCCTCAGCTTCTGCAAACAAAGCTAAACAATTCAATTTAGCTGAGTCCATGAGGACAGAAAGCTCGGATGCCACGCTGAGCTCATTCAGAAGGTGCTATGGGGCTGCTTCGATTCTAGAGACGAAGGAGCAGGTAAAGATGTCCCCTACACGTGGTTTTACATTTAGACAAGCCTACAAAATCTATTCCTTTTATCTACTACCCTGCTGTTGTTACAGTTAAACTACCGTAACTGCACACATGCAGCGACCGATATCTGTGGTTTTGCACAGAGCAACCCCCCTCTATGCACACAAAGAAACCACGACCCCAGGCACATCAGACTCTGCTCTCGTGTGGCAACTCCAACACATCTTGGATGCTTGGGATTGCCGTGCTTACTCTGAACAAATACACGTCCTTGAGCAGTAATCCCGGAGTGCCCTGAACACACAAGACCTCATTTAAGCCACCTGAGGGAAATGCTGCCAGAGGTGCTGTGGGTCAGGTTCTCCTTTAAACAATGAGCACAAGAAAATGAGGCACTTCTGAGCAGTAGGTCCTGCCTCCAAGATCTCTGGTCAGATTGTGATAACCCCAGTGCAGGAAAGAGGAATCTATAATTTGGTTCGATGACCCACGTAAAGTTCAGTGAGATCCCTTGTTTTCAGCCTCGGTCATTTCCTATCATCAGCTGCCAGGCAGGAGGAGTGGGAACGGAAGAAGAGCGTGCAGAAACTGGCTCTATGGAAACTGGAGCTTTCCTCCTCCAGGGGAATTCCTTACTGGCCATTTGCAAGCACAATCCAGTCTCCTGCACCAACTGAAAAATGAAATCTGATGAACGAGAGAAAGCTGGTGATAGAGACAGCACCTGGGACCTCTCTGCAAGCTGCTCCTCAGCTGCACAGGCCCGGCCTCCAGCCATACCCTGCCGGATCTGTAAGATCTCCACGCAGGTTTTGATCAAGGTCCAGATAGAAATGGAAATTTGCATGCGCCACGAGATAGCTGAACGAAGTCTGATCAAGAAGTCAACAGGTGCTGGCTTTGCCAGACCCAACGGGTGGCAGAACGCATACCGAAGGTGAGTCAGCTGGCAAGGATCACAAAGCATACAGCAGGAACGTGCAACAAAGTCTGCCGTGCTTCCACAGGAGCGCGTGAACCTAGAGGCTAGAACGACCAAGCCAGCAGTTAGAAAAAAAAGTACCTCTGGAGACTCGTGCCAAACCAACAGAAATGCCACTTACATTCTTACTGCTAGCATCCAAATAACCGATCACATTTCATCACGAAGAAACACGTTGCTATTGCCCGAGGCCAGTGCAGAATCTACTAAGGAACCAAATAGGAACAAATGAGATATTAAGTCTGAACTTGATGAGCAGCATTCCAGTTCCTGCCATATTTTTTGGTGAGGCGTGTTTTAGGAAGGCAGATTATTCTGTGAAATTTGTTACTTTTTTTGGTAAAACGTATCTAACTGTAGCACAGTGCAACCCAAAAGACAGGAGGGGAATTACACCTCTGGCCTTTAAAGGACAGGTAAAGGGGTCGAGATTAACACACTGAGAAACACATCTCAGAGTCTCTCTGACTGCCCTGAACTTATTTTGGTAGAAAGGAATGAGCAAGTACAAATGCTCACGTGCACACCTCCTTGCAAGCGCTGGGAGCCAGGATAAATTGAGAAATACCACAGGCAGAAATGAAATGAAGTAATTTCAAGTGCATATTAACACAAGGCTCGTGAGGCTTGCTTTGAAAGGCTGTATTGTATAAAACATGGTACTCACTCTTAGCCCAGGTAAAATGTCATTGTGGTACAAGCTGTTTTGCTATCAATATGAAGAGTGAAGTATGCTAGCATTCTCTTCACCAGCTCACATGCAGAATCAGATAAAACAACTTAAATCACTCCTACAGTAAAGGCAGTCAGTCATCATAGCTACAGTAATGTTACTTCTCTGTTTTCTAAACGCAGTGAAAAATTATCCTCAGGTTCTCAGGGCACCGTGAATTAAATTGCTAAGGGATAACAGACTACCAGCATTTCTAGGATTCATTACACATGGCCCCGTTCTCTCTAGAAGGTCCCTGGGCAGCTCTTCCATCTCCTTCCTGTCTATGTTGGGGGTTCAATATACTTCTCCCTCCTCGTCATATTTATTTCCTTCAACAGTATTGTTTCTTTCCTATCTGAAAATAAATTAGTCACAGGGTTACCACGTAAGATTTTGAGGGTGGATGAGTTAAGGATCCTACCAGCTGTCCATCAAAAACATTTTTTTTTTTGTAATATAGACATCTGCGGAAGTGCTTGAAGCAGTGATTGCCTCTCGTTTCCAGTCTCTAATGCCCAAACCATTACAGTTGTGCCCGCTGGCGCCTAAAACATTCCCTAAAATATTTGCATTGATTGGACATAGCTTTTAAAAACTAACATATCCAAGCTGGCAGACAGATAATATTAGCTGTGAGGCCTCACAACCTTGACCAGCAAACAAAATAGAGGCATCAGAGCAAAGCCTTGCTGTAAATGGCATGCCACAGGTTCAGCGCTCCTCACAGCAACGAAAACCACAGGTTGCAGACACTTTGGGGCCGGGCTCCATTTTTTTTCCTGCTCATGTCACTTTCGGTTCAAAAATCTCTAAAAATCAGAAAAGCTAGTCAGCTGTTCACCTGCTGACAGTTGCAAAACGCCAGGACCACCCGAAGCTTCCCACCCCAGCATTTACACCCAGTGCTATTCTTTCACCCTCCTTGGTGCTGAACAGGAACAGGAGAGACACGAGGAAAACATTAGTTAGGAGCCACTTGTCCGACGTGTAGCAAGCACGTGCTCTTGTGCTTTGCAAGCAGACCTTGTCAAGTCTCACGAGTGAAAAGCAGGCATCTGACCTCCATCTCAATTCATCTCTGCAGCTCTCCTCCTCCAGACCGGCGGTCCTGGAGCAGAAGAGAGGCGGTTACACCACGAAGCAGCCAAGGCCGTGCCTCCCACCAGGTCTCTCCCCTCTCTCCCTCCGACAAACAAGCAGAAAGGACCCACGACGGCAGAGATGCTTTCTAGGGTTGCAGCCCTCCCCTGCAGCACATCTTGATCATATAGCATGATATTACTGAGGAAAGACATACGACCCAAAGAGGCGTGCCCTCGCGGTGCAAGCCGGTGCCTGCAGCTTCCCACACTTGAACAAGATGAAAATAATAAAGGCTATAGAAAGCTTTCTAATTTCCCATGCAGCTCTGGAGAAGGACTTGAAGCTGATGCAACTCCCTTCTCTCGTTAGGCTAAAAACCAGAGGAGATTATTTCCAAACCTAAAATACTTGTGAAGAATTCATTAATCACTGATAGAAAATAAAATACCCAAGGAGCAGGGCTGTGCCTGCCAGGAGCTGACGGTACCAGTCCTGCAGGACACCCTCAGCCCCTGCTGACTGGTGTGGCTCGGTGACACTCCAGGTCCTGTGGAGCAGGGTGCTTGGTCCCATGGACACAGATGCGGCTGTTTCTCTCAGTCTGCTCGTCACAAAAAGACTGGAACTGTTTGTAAGATCATTGAACGCAGCGACAAACGAGCGCGGCAGGCCGCAAACACAAGTTATGCCTTTGTAAAGACGGCTCACAAATCAGAAGATAGATCTTTTCCCTTTCCCTAGCTGAATCTTGGTTTCTATTTGTTTATCTTCCTTCAGATGAAATAAAAAAGACAGAAATAAAATACGTCCAACTCTTGAAAGAGCCAATATACGGATGCGAGGCGCACAGGTTCTCTTTGCAAATCAACCGCCCCAAGGCTCGTTAAATTGGGTCTAACAGTGACCCCTAGTGTTGGTCGGCAGCACCATGGCTTCCTGTTGGAGGATTACTTCAGTTTATCAAAAATAAAAATAACGATAAAAAGATAACCCACCTGCAAAAACTTCTACTGGCATATATTATGGATATCTAGATGAGATGTAAATGGCAGATGTGTTGATGACACTTTATTTCAACAATGTCTCACCATACAATTCTCTTTTGTTGTTGTTTTGTTTTTCAGTCGGACCTATTGCTACAAACGTGATTAATATTTGATCTTATTATTCATATGTATACATTATTTACAATAGGCAAAATGTCACAGCATGATGATAAATAGCACAACATGTCATGGCACAATATCTATTTCGGCAATAGCTGGGGTGTGTATTTGGGGATTTCAAAGGATATTAAGCGCTGGCTAGCTATTTCTGCTGAGATCCATTTAGGGCTACCAGAAAGGAGAGCTTGAGCTGTTTCTAAAGAGTGGAGCAGCAGAGTAAAAGGCAAGGAGAGAGGAATCTGGAAATTAAGTAGAAAAGAAACTCCAGATTCTAGGCATGATGGCTGCATTAATAAACATACTTGCATAGCAAAATGAGGCTTGAGAAGACCATCAACTTTATGACATTTTTTCCTAAAGAGAAACATTAAAGACAACGGGTACAACTCTCCATTCACTACAATTATCTTTGCAAACCCAGATTAAACCATGTGTAGCCATAACCTCATGTAAAGTGTCTGGTTTGACGTGAACTTAACCAGGACTTCCATTAGCAAACCACAAATAAATAGAGAATGAGCAAATGAAAACACAGCAAAACAAGCAGCTAATTAAGAGCCTGAACTTGTAATGGGTGGAGCATCATCGTCAGTACTGACTCCGGGGCAAGTAGATGGGGCCATGCTTCACAGACACGAATGCTTGAATCTGCATTCATTGCTCAGCTCAAGCTCGCGGTGCTGAGCTTCAGTATCCATTTTGCTATTTCACGCATCAAAAGTATGCAGTTCCCAACCTTACTGATTGGTCGTTTGAAGAAAAGTACACGAGATCATCACTATGTTAAGAGCTAAGTCAGTTCTTGAAAACAGAGGGTAAAACTTCTAAAAATGCTGTTTAAAAAAGTGCAAAACAATGGACAAACCAACAAACCAAGCTGGAGCTAACTTGCCAGGGAAAGAGAAGTAATTTTATCCCTACAGCACTGACGTGCAATCTTGGCCCATTAGCTTCAACAGCAACAGAATTTCATTAGTGGTTCTTGCTTTCTCAGTAGATAGTCTCAGCTATAACAAGGATTTTTTTCTTTATTTTCATTTACTGTTCTTCCCTCAGAAGCGCTGTATAATTTTTCTCATTGCTGATGTTGCCATCAATCAGGTTCCCAAGTTTTCCTCTACGTTCCAATGCCAAGCTTAGTCAATATGGATAAATAACAGTTATTTTGGGACCAGAATACCAAAATACATTCTTTTTCTTTCATATAAAAGTTTTAAAATAGACCTAATCTGTATTTCATGTTTGACACTTACATAGAAATTTGGATCAATCGAAAAGTTGGATATGAATTATTTTTTTGAATCACTACCTAATACATATCTTCACACATGTATTAGACCTACTTCGTAAAATAAACTACAAATGAGAGAGAAAGAGAATGCAATAACAAAGTTACAACAAAGAACAGTGTTTTAACTCTGCAGCTACTGACAGCTCAAAACATCTCTTCATCTCCCAGTATCATTTTCCACTTATAGAAAGGATCAATTTGTAAGTTTTCCATTTTTCAAGAGACAGCAGAAATTCACACATGCAGACACAAAAATCAATCAGGTGATTCGAGACAAAAGCTGTACAGTAACCAGGAGTTACTTTAACACTAGAGGGCAGGAGAGCATCTTTTAAATCCAAGTCTTACAGTTCCAACTGTTAAATCTTCACTTGGCTACCACAAGAACTCCTCTTTGGTCAGGTGACAAAATGGAAACAAGATATTTCCATTCTTATGGACTACTTACATGTGGTAAAAGTATCACGATTTTTATTCCCATATACGAGCACAAGGAAAGCAGCACCAACTGGAGCTGAAGAAATTAACTTGCAATGAAGCCATTTAACTTACGCAATCTGTACTGGCAGACTTAGCTCATGTTTAGTTAGCCTTCTCCTCCCCCGAAAAGGAATTTTAAATATTGTCCAATGTATCATAGCCAACTGTAAAGGGTTCTTCAGATTCAGTGGGCTTCCTTCCATGCTCATACAGAGAACCACCAGGTTCTCCTCTCACAACTAATTTCTTTGATACGGATAGTCAAGACTAACAGCCTCTCTTGGCTCAAAAGCATCTCTGACTTGTACAACGAAGATGTGATATTACTCAGCCTCAGTGAGAATTTGCATCTTTGACAGAACAAAGTAGTATTTACTTATTTATAAGATGCAGAGACATGCATAACTGTTTGTTACATCAGAGCATTTTTTAAATCTGCAAATTGGCACTAAAACAAAGAAACAAAAAACAGTTTGGAACTGTAGATTAGCAACTGCAGTAGTCAGCACTATCTTAACACAGGAGTCCACGGGACCCCTGCTGGATGAATCACAGAGTCAACAGTCAGTCAAGAGAAAAAGCACGCTTGGTTCTCACCCTTACACAAGTGTCTAGGGATGCCAAAAGAAGAGGGGATTCACACTATGAGCACAAATCTGTCAAAATGCAAATATGATTATGCAAACTGCCCGATGCACCTGCAAGACCAGTTGTTGCGATGTATCTAATACTTAGATAACACGTGAGTTTTTAATCTCCTTTTCATGGGAACTTTTTTTTTTTGCTAAAAAAATTCTTCGAAACAGTGAAGCGCTACTCTGACATACTTGCTAATGGATACAAGGCTCAGACGAGGACCACAAAGTGATTAAAGCAGCTCTTTGGTTTGGAAAAAAAAAAAAAAGAAAAAATAATAGAAGTTCTTGCAAGAGATTCAAGAAATGAAGTTTAGCATCTCAGAAGAGTTGATGATTAGTGAAAAATACTGTTTTCATCTCCTGAAATGCAACTCTCATTCATTTCAGCAGAACAACAGAATTGTATAGGAAAATGCAAACTCTATATGCTATTATCATCATGTATTTGGAAACCTATAAGCTGCACAGTGACTGCAAGAAAATTAGTTAAAAGACAAAATTCAGAGGGTAATGATAAAAGACAGCAATAAATACGGAAAAAACCCCACTCTCATTCCAAAGATATTACAAAATTGCTTTTCAAGGAAGCTAAAAGTTGAGGTACATATACTTACATTCCTTGCAGATGTTTTCTGGTTTGCATGCATTGCACCTCGCTCAACCACTGATTCCATTTCTCTGCGGAACCAAAGGATGCATCCACCATGGTATAACGTCTTCGTGTAAGAAGGTTGAATCTGCCTGGGGCAGCGACCTGAGAAAAGTGAAAGTTGTTTTCTGCATGCAATTGTTTCAAACATTGCATCTTAGTAACAGAATAATCAAAATCCGTATTTGTTTGGAAATGCCAACAGACTGGATGTCATGGTAGTTAACCAACCAGAAAGTGTGCCCTGGATTTACTTGTCTGTGCTGGTGGTTAACTGCAGTGGTGAGCAGTCCTCGTCCACAGCTAAGGGAGATCAGCACCGAGCTGTGCACCTGCTCCAGCTATGGTCCCTGCAATACGTGCTAGGTCACATAGTCAAGAGAGAAAGTTTCCATATTACTCAGTATTTCACCATCCTAAAACCTAAACAGCAAATTTTCTAAATTAAAGAAGCAGACACAGTTCTGTAATACACAATTATATGCACACTCCAAAGTAAACATTTTTTTTGGACTTAAAATTAAAGGTTAGGCTGAAAACTACCACAGAAACATCTCCAATAAGAACTATGCCCCGAGCTCCAAAGCTCTTAAAATGTCAGAGCACGTGTATGTTACATTACTTGTAGTTCTCAAGCATGGTCTGCTTCCTCCCTTCTCTCTGCATCCAGTTATCTGACTTTTCCTGTACCTGTGCTGTATTGAATAGCAGGAGCTACCATTATGGCACGCAATTTTTGTTATTGTTGTTGTTCCAAATTGCTCTGCTGCAGCTCCGAGCATGAAAACATGCACACATAATCCGCCCCTCTATATCCTTCAGTTCTGGATAATGGAGGAGTAGAGGAGGAATGTATTTTTAAAAGGTCAGGCTGCCAAGTCCCACTACAGGGAGGACTCTGCAGACTCTTATGGGAAGCTACGTACCTAGGCCACGTGTAGATACACTTCAGGATTCAACTGCTTAACCACAGACAGCAAGGGTCAGTGTAGGTTTTGCTCTGATCCTCTGCAGCAACTCAGACACTACTCAAATATGATCACAATCCTACATTTACAGAACTGAATCAAGCCCCTAGAGTTAGATTCCATTCAATATTAAAACACATACATTTGGGTAACTATGAGGTAGGTGTTTAAGCTCTCGTTCTAGTCAGTAGAAATCTAATTAATACATTAATGGACTCCAGAGAGCAAGACAGTTTCCCCTAATGAAGACACCTACACGTGGTCAGCTGAATTATTGTCTGTGCTCCTCTGAAAAAGGAAACCTCCAGGGAAACGGCAAAATCCAGACTGGTGGTAAAGCAAGCCAGGAGTGTTTCATTGACTCCGTGTACATCCAGCTCAGCTCATCACCTTTACTATTTTTGGATGATGCCTCCCCTCTTGGGGCTTTATGTAGCCATATTACTTTGCATACTGGCCAACATAACCAGTTCAGGCACGTCTCAGAAGATATCTAAGGGATATAGGATTTAAAAGAAAATCTCAGTGAAGCAGAAACTAACTCTTAGGACTAAGTCTTACTTCCACATTACAATTTCTTTAAGCTTACGTACAGAGGAACCTATTGTAGCCAGTAGTATAGTTTTGTAATAAAAGTTGCTTTTTACAGTGCAAATATTTATTTTGCAGGTTAAAACTTACCCCAACGGTTTTACATTTTATTGTGAGCAGCAGGAAGAAGTAAAATAAAATTGTATTTTCTTTATAGCCTTAAAACAGATTTCTCTGTTTACTTTTGAGCAAGAAAGATTAAACATCCTTATGCTCATTGTTGGCACCTCTGGTAACCATACTGGACTAATACTGCACATGTGAAAGAGAGAAATCAGCTTGAAAGCCTCTTCTAAAATTAAACTCTTGGAAAAACTGAAGGCGAATGTGATTTTGGTTATTCTGACAAGAGCAATAGGACTCACTGGAATGAGTGCCCTCACCCTGCACTCACCACTACCACACCAAATCAAAACCTGCCGCAGAGGACAAATCTAAATACCAAGATTCCTTATTTTAGGAAAAAAAAAAATCAGCAATGGGTCTGCATCATCTGGATAACCACAGGCAGTGAAGTATCCTGTGAGCAGCAGACCCTACAAGGCCTAATTTCCTATGGACTAGGTCATGCATCCCCATGAGCTACTCGCCAAGCCCCAGCTTCCCTTCCTCCACAACACCATCAGTCCCCACCTCCCATCTCCTTCAAGACTGTTTTCACACCCTCTGGCTGTGATCCCGAGCTATGTGTATGCCCACTGGACTGCTGGCAGGCCAAACAGAGCAGATAACTACTTAGTTCAGGCTGCAGCCTCCCCCTGGGGGAAAGGGGCACTTGCCTAAGCTACCCACTGACTTTCACAAAACTTGCTGGAAGTATCTTTGCTATTGGAGACCTCTGTTTCTTCGTCAGACTTGCTGGACAAGGGTTAACATGAAGAAAGATGCTGTGGAAGAAGCAGAACTAATATACAGTGCGGTTGTGTAAGTAGAAGTTAAGAGAGTGAAAAATTAAAGACATTTGGTGTAATTATAGATTGCTTTCTTGACAGCTTGTGCAGTTCATGGTGGCCAACAAATAATACAACATCTACATACAGAAAGAAATGTCAAGCTATTGAGGCTAAAAGTAAAAGAGATGGTACTTTTTCTATATGGAAAGGCAAGAATTCTGGAAGCTAGTTGAAGAAAGCTGTTGGGATACATGACAAAGCCAATGGTTTCGCTTTCCAGTCCTTCTCCATCTCTGTGCATGCCACAGATGCTCCCAGTTTGATCAAGTTCATCCCACTTTTGAATTCCCTTTTTTTAGACTAATTCAAAATCAAAATAACACTGTTTTCCATCTCCCTGCCCCAAAGCTTAGCCACTCTCCATACAGCAGAGAGGAGCTGCACCAGGGGAACAGCTCAGATGCTCAGTTATGAAGTGGGGCCTGCAAAGGGTCGCACCCTGGTGGGCCTGTGGCAGTTACACGTGGGGTTGCAGACAGAAGCTCAGATGGGTTTGGGGTTGCAGCGATCATGAGAGGAAAAGCTTCAAAACTAGAGCAGTAAAAAGGTTGCTGTCACACACCACGGTCACGCAAAACTGTTGAGGCTGTCAGGGCCCTCTGGAGGCCACCAGGCCCAAGCCCTGCCCCAGCAGGGCCACCCAGCGCAGGCTGCCCAGGCCCATCTCCAGGCGGCTTTGGAAGGCCTCCAAGGAGGAGACCCCACAGCCTCTCTGGGCAGCCTGTGCCAGGGCTCCTCACCCCCACAGCACAGAAGTGCTCCTGGGGCTCAGAGGGAGCCTCTTATCTGGACAAAGTCAGGGGCTGTTTCTGAAACTGTCCCAGAAAACCGAACACCTGCCGCTGGGGAGTTTCAGGCAACCTCTCTCACCACAACACAGTCCTCTTTTCCAAAGCACCTAACGAACCACCTCACTTCAGTGCTCAAGCCAGAAAAAAAAAAAAAAAAAAAAAAAGAAAAAAAAAAGAAGAAACTTTTACAACATAAAAGAAAACATTTTCACATAAAAACACAAAGTGAACATACACACCAGTGTTATAAATGACTGAGTCCCAAATAGGATTACAATCAGAGTTTACAATTTATTAAACGAATAGAGGCAAGCAAACAGCGCTGGGTGCGCCGGGAGTCTCTGCTCCACCGGGACGCACACCCGTTACGTAAGGCATCTAATTTTTTATACTCCTAGGCTAATACATATTTATTACTACTTCTAAAAGAGGCAAGGTTATTATAATTGGTTTCCCGAATCCGACGTCCTTCCAGGTGCACCTGCTTATCAGTCTCTGTTACTTTCTCGGGGGCCGCTCGGACAGGGAGACAGGGAGGCTCATATTCTTCCTCCTTATCTAGTGGTCTCTTGGCCGGCTGTCAGAAGTTACTGCACATTCGTGCAAAGTCAGCAGTTTTTCTCCGAAGAAATCCCTTTGTTCTCTTCTCGCCTAAACCCAGGCCTCAATGTTAACCCTTCAAAACCCCTTAGTGGCACGAATTGCTGGACCATTTCTTACACCAGTTTACATGCACAAACATCAAGTTGATTCAGGAAAATAAATAAATAAAAGCAGCAGGAAGCTGCTTGCTAGTACAAGAATACCGTACCTATAGATATTTTTAGAGCAAAGGGAAAAAAAAAAAAAAGGTTCTCAACACAGCAAAATATAGAAAGCTTGACAATGTGAGAAAGTTTTAATATGACTGTGGAGCTCTCTCCTTCCTCTCAAGATTTAAGAGATTACAGTGCAAATTTGTAAAGCAGTTTTTAACGGACTCTCCATACTTCCACATCTACAACTACTATCAGCAAAGCAGTTGGTATATCAACAGCACTTAACCATTAGAAGAGTTTAGAACATCACTACTTTTGAACTTGAAAGAGAAACTTACATATTTCTGCAACTACTTAAAATTCAATTTCCCTCCAGTTTATACCTTGTATAATTTTTAAGCTTCAGCCACGGGTTCACGAAGACCTTGCTGTTCACAGCGCCGTGTGTCAGCCCTGTTTGCCCACACACCTCCACCACTCCCAGTGTACAGATACTCTTTGAACAACAAGCTACTTAATGATCTTCATGGTGAGAGCTCCCCTTCGCAGAAGTAGGTCTGGATCCCACCTGCCCAGAGCCCCCTGGAGCAGCACTGTGTGAGCCTCCCTGTGCAGCTCGGGCAGCGATTTCGCAGAGCTGCCACCCCAGAAGTACCTCGCTTGGAGAAGCCAAGCTTTCAGGAGGACACGAGAAAGCAGCACATAACACATGGGCATTGCAGAGCAACCTGAGATGCCGTACTGATTTGACAACATTGAGAGCTAGAGATATAAAGTAATAACATGTTCTGCATGCATTTCTGTGCCTCAGCTTCCTCACCTCCTTGAGCCTCCCCAGGATGCTGCAGGTGACAGATCCTCCGCATGCATCAGACCAGCTCCCCATGGCTGTGGCTGCTCTTCACCCTCACCACCCCAAGAGCAGTCTCTTCTCTTCCAACCCCCACACTTCCTGTGTATCTGTTTTTTCTTCCCCAACCAAAACTTTTTGTCTTAGAGGTTAGCACCAGCTCCTAACGTTTTTTGTCCTGTTGAGATATTTGAGTCCACCTTGCTTTTCTTGAGTTTCTGCAGCTGCTGCCTTGGTATCTGACTCTTGAAGGAAACCACTGAGCTCTGGGAAGTTACCCCTATACCTGGTCTTGGAGGGAAACGTGCCACCTATGAGCAAACTGTGAGCTCCACCACTCAGTAGCTTCTAAATGGTATCAAAATCTCAGTTAAACTTCTTTTATTGTACATAAAAAGATCCACAAACTTAACAAATGCACATGCTGTTGACCATACTAATTTCAAGGAGCTCTCAAGCCAACAAGTGCAATCATAAGAAGCCACAGGTTTCACAGAGCTGGACGTACAATGCTTGATTACATCGGGTCGTCTGCCGAAGTAGGGTAAGAAGGCCACAGAGCTTTTTGGGCAGCTAAAGAGGTCTTCTGGGAAGCCAAACACGATGGTAATGCTCATCAGATGGCAATGGTGGGTCTAAAGATACCGCTAATGAAATGATCAGTCTGCTTATTGCATAAGCTAATGGGAAGGTGAGCAAGAGTTTGCTTTCCTCAAAGTCTCAGCTACTGAAACGGGAAAAATAGCAGATGTAAAAAAAAAGCAGCTGAGTAAAACAAAGCACAGTAAGTTTTACTGCAGTTGTAAAATGTGTTTCTGCCATCTGCAGCAAACGCTGTCAGCAATGCTAAGGGAAAAATAGCCCTGAAGGAGCGACTTGTGAGGTGAAAATCTAACCTGGTTAACAACAGGAGGAGACCGCTGAAATCAAACAGTTTTACAGCAAAGGGGAACAAGTGTGAACGGATCAAGAGAGGGCACACAGATCGTACTTTTCACATTTTTGCCTGTGACCACCTTTGTGGCCACCTCGGAGACCTTCTGCATGCTGAACTTTGCTGAAAATGCCACACAAAATGCAACTGATTGTGTTTTAGCAACCCGTGCGCCTGCTTTTCAGTAGCCTGTGCGCCTCTGTGGCACTTGCAGCAAGCATTGAGTTTAAAAGCTAGATGAATGTATTCGTAGCAGGCAATCCCTCGATACCACCCACCCCCCCAAAAAAAAAAAAAAACAACAAAAAACCACGCGGCCCGCGGCGCTGCCGGAACGCCGCGCTCGGGGGCGCTGTTTCCAGGCGGGAGGCGGGGACTCGGCGGGCCGGAAGTGAGGGCCGGAAGGGGGGCGGCTTTGAGCGCTGCACCGCCAGGCCTGGCCGGGCAGGCGGAGGGGCGAGCGCTGTGGGCCCGGCTGCGGGCTGCCACCCCGCCGGGACCCCCCTAAATCCCCTCAAAATTCCCCCCTAAACCCCTCCGGGCCGCTGGGAGGATGAACCTGGAGCGGCTGCGGAAGCGGGTGCGGCAGTACATCGACCAGGTGGGGCGCGGGGCGGCGGCCGTTTGGGCTGCGGCCTCGGAGGGGGGGGCCGGGGGCGAGGTGTGACGGGGGCGTGAGGCGGTGGCGGGGCCCCCGGCGTGCCCTCGGGGGGCCCCTCTGGTGGGGAGTGCCTCTGGTGAAGGGCAGCCGGCTTACGGTGCTGTAGGGTGAGCCGCGGGCCTGGGTTGCGCGCCTTTTAGGGGCGCTACCCCGTAGGTAGTGCTGTGTGGTGGCTGGGAAACACGTACCGTCAGCGTCGGCTTCGCAAAAGCCTGCCAAACCTCTGCTCCAAAGGCATAAAGCAGCCCGTAAGGCGGTAAGCAAGCCCCGCAGCTGTAATCCTGCGGGGAGGTGAAGGAATGACCACGGCTTTTCAAGTGTTTCAAGTCCTGTCACTGCCCCAGGGCATCTGTTAAGTGTGCAGGAGGTCCTGGGAAGCATGTTGTCCCTCATAGCTTGGACAAGGATAAAAATAAAAAAAATTAGTAGTTCTTGCTAATATTTTCAGACAATAATTCCAACCAATTTTCTGAGTTTTTTTTTCCTAGTACCTCAAATCTGATGGTAAGCGTAGCTTAGTTACTGGGAAGTACCCGCAACCCCTGCTCCATTCTCTCCTTGCTAACATTCTTCCCTATTTCATCCCCCTTTCCTGAACTGTGGGCTTATAAGTCAAGCTATCCGTGCAAGCATGTGGGGAATTTCCTTCCTGCTTCCCACAGAGACTATGGTTTGTGTGAAATTAAGGCATCCTGAGTGGAGAAAGCATTTCTTAATCAAGCGTGCTGCTGCAAAATTTTCTTGAAGTGATGTATGTGCCGTTTCTTTTGTGTAGAACTCTTTCTTCCAAAATAAAACACTTATTTTAACTGGTAGCGTGGGTAGGTTTCATGCTACTTTTTCAGTGACAGCAAATTAACTCATCACTTTTTATTAATTAATTAATATTAACTTATTATTTAGTACGTGCCTTTTGGTCAAACATACCTGCATTTAATTGAAAATAAATGAACAAACCCATCTCAAATAACATTTGAGAGACATCAAAAAGTAGTAGGGCTGGCCCGTTCAAACTGATTTTTGAACTTAGAAAGAAGTCAAAAGCGAATCACCATTCATTAGAGAATACACACGTAATAAGACATTAAATGGAAATTATGCATAACATATTTCAAGATAAGCCCAGGACACTACTCTCCAATAAATAATTATTCCTGTTATTTTTTTACAGCAGCAATATCAAAGTGCCCTGTTTTGGGCAGACAAAGTAGCTTCACTGTCTCATGGTAAGTAAGTGCTTGTTACATTGTTCTTCAGTAACTTCTTTCTGGTACCCTTGCTCTGTCTTCTTTTGTTTGTTTTAAGCTTCTTGGCTAAACCTTGAAACTTGGTTTTAGTGCAAGTGGCTTTCTGTGATCTTTGCAGTGCCAATTTTCCAAACAGAACAGGGCAAACCTTGCTTCCCTTTTGAACTTTGTGTTAAAATTAATGTTTGGCCAAACCCACAAGGGAAGGGGTTGTGGGGGAGAAACCTACAGGAGAGAGTGGTAGTTCCCTGCAGGACATGCTGTTGCTGTGGGTGCTCAGGACAAGCAGAACCCAGGTTTGCAGAGCGTATTGATGCTCGCAGTCTCTTTCTTCGTACAACCATTGTCTGCTTGAATTTCTTAAAATTATTCTAGGGGCTGAAAAAAATAGGTTGCTGATAAGTTAAGACACTATTAAGGTGGCAGAAGGAGAGCTTAACTTCAAGGTGCAGAAGTCTAATAAGCTGTCAGTGTTAGTTAGGTTCCTATTGATCTTCGAAAGAGACGATTCTGGGTTGTTTTTCTCTGCCCTGACAGTGTCCAAGGGCAAGGTAACCTACAGCTCCTGCAGACAGCTTGTTTTAAATCTTTATCACTGTTGTCGCCTTCTCGTGATGTGCTTCTAGTACCAGGTTCATTGTGTTCACTGTCCAGAGCACTATATGATGTCTATAATCTTGAAACATATTGTTTTTCATTTTAACAGACAGATAAGTTGGTTTTTAATATATATATAACACTGGAACTTAATAGGATGCTAGAATAGTGGAACACCAATACTCTTCTAGGGAAGCAAAAGTGAATGTTCTGTATGCAAGTGTTTAAAGATATACTATAAATTAATGTCTTATAATTTCTTCTTTATTTTTAAGAGGAACCTCAAGATATCTACTGGTTGGCCCAGTGTCTTTACCTGACAGCTCAGTATCACAGGGCAGCACACGCCCTTCGATCACGTAAATTGGATAAGGTAAGTCGTTTTGGACAAAGGCGTATTACTGTCGTTCCACTTATAAACCTCCGCTAACCACAGTGGCTTCTTCACCATCAGAGTTTAAAGTCTGCAGGAAGGCTGATAATAAAACCTGAATATTGCACTTTATCTCAGCCAAATATAGCCATGTGTTTCAGACAATATCGTGGACTTTACTGTGAGGGTGGTCAAGCCCTGGAAGATGCTTCTAGAGGGGTGGTTGATGCCCCCCTGGTTGATGCCTGTCAGCGCTCATGGGGCGTTTGAGCAATGCCCTCGATAACAGGCTTTAACGTGTGGTTAGTCCTGAAGCGGTCCATCAGTTGGACTAAGTGACCTTCGTAGGTCCCTTCCAACTGAACTATTTTATGTGTTGGCCCAAGGTGGGGTGAGAGGGAAGAGGAGGAGTCCAAGGATGGAACAGCAGTAGGTATGGGAAGGTGGGGTGTCCCTTAAAGTGTAATTACTTCAATTGTCCTCCTGCTCTGCTAACAAGTGTGGCAAGAGTGAATATTGTGTCCTTTAACTATGGGAGTTTAATAGTAGAGAAAGTGTTACAGACTTAGTTAGTCATTTTGGTCAGCAAAGTTTTCCTTACGTGAACGGGTTGAAGAAACTACAACCAAAAACAGCAAAAGAGGGAGTCTAGCAGTGTAAGTAAATGTGCTCTCTTACTAACACAAATGAAATTTTTCTTCCAGTTATATGAAGCATGTCGCTACCTTGCAGCTAGATGTCATGTGAGTACACATTTTAATCAGTATTAGAAACATACCAAACTAAATAAAAGGTGCGTCTTGGAAAGATCAGGTACCTGAGACACAGCGTAGCTGCGTGAGGATTGACATTCATTGGAATAACAGGCTTAAATGTTGTGGCAGTTGATTTCTTCATCCTTTAACTTTCACTATGGTTGCTGGAGTATCCATCGTGGTGGAGTACCATTATGGTACTCTGCTCCATAGCAATCCAGCTGGCCTTTTGTCCAGGAAAGAAAATACTCCTTTAATATAAGAATGTGAGTGATTTTTCTCTTGTATCTGCGTGTTTGCTTTTAATTGGTAGTAGTCCATCCAGAGATGTTATGTTTGTGTAAATACAGTTAGCAGCTTTATCCTTCCATATAAAAAGCGATACATAAATGGTAAAATGCAGTGCTTTCACAGCAAAACAGAATCAACTCATAAATTAAAGACAAAAATTTGAAATAAAATATTGTGCTTGTTATTGAATAAGTCAACTGTATTTTATTAAATCCTGCATTCTCCATTTTTAGAGGAACATCTACTTCTATGATTGCATAATGCCAAATAATAAGATTTTCTGTAGGTGTTAATTCTATTAATATAAGTTGTATATTATAGGTGACTAGTAAAATAGTTGATTATGATTATAAAATGGCGTGTGTCCAAATAAGACTCTGCATGCCTTAAAAAAAAACCCTGCTGGTAAGTACCAGTTATAATCTGTGCCTTTGAAATGTGACGCTGTGTTTATTGGTGCTTTATGTACGGATGTTTCAAATCCCAACCTTGTTTTTTACATGCACGTGTTTGCGGCTAGTATGCTGCGAAAGAACATCAACAGGCCCTGGATATCCTTGATATGGAAGAGCCAATCAACAAAAGACTTTTTGAAAAGTACTTGAAGGATGAAAGTGGATTGAAAGACTCGACCACAGACTGGGAGATGTCGCAATCCTCAGTAAGTGACAATTTTTAAACAAGTATTCTTATAACTGAGGAAAAAAACATGTGAAGTCAAAACGTGATTTAGTAACTATATGAATTTGAAGCTCGAGGTGTTTAAGCTTTCCTTTCTGGATAACGTAACTTTCAGAAATGCTGAATCATTCTCTTTTCAGTCAGAAGTCAGGTGTCAGCTTGCTTGTATGAAAGTAACTTGGTTTGCAAAAATGAAAAGTGCTTTGCAACAACTTTCTGTAAGTTTTTGCAGGCACTTTGCAGGAAGGTCTTGATCTAGCATTGGTTTTTAGAGTTTTCTAGCTCTGTACTGCAATTTCAGTCTTTGTAATATAAACTAACGTTTATTTCAATTGGGCTTCATGTTCTGAGATAACAAAGCACATTTTCCTTTCCCTCAGGTATTTTTAATAAAAGATTTCCTTAATCATTCAGATGGTGTTCTCAGTGGGACATTGCTTGTTACACATGAGAATTGTATGGCGTTAAGGTGATGTTTTCTGAAGCTTGGGGAAAAAATTCTGTGTAGGTACCCAGAAGGGATTGTTTTTGTGTGCAGGCTGAAGAGGCTATGAAGAGTTTGCTTGCCCAGTTGCGAATTAAAGTTCATTAGCTGAAACTACAGTGAGGGTGACTGGCAAACAGGATTTTCCCTGTAAAATTGGAGTAGCAAAATGGGCAAATCATCAATGTGAACTGATTTTTCTATTGCTGCATTATGTGGATTTTATATGGAAGGATTTAAGAAAGAACAGGATTAGACTGAGTTACTGTGTTGCACCCTAATGGATACACTTAAGGTAGCTCTGCTAGCACAGGTGGTGTCCTCAGCTTTGGCTGTGTGTTCCTTCTCCTTCACCATTTTCTGTGTTTCGTGGTACTCTGACCCAGGTGTCCAGGTGGCCGATTGTTGAACAACTGTTTTGGCTGAGAAATGACCCAGTCAAAAAACTCAACTTCATCAGCCCTTACCTTTACAAATGCAGTTGATGTAGTTCAAGAATGCAAGGAGGGTAGATTTGGTCTGCCAAACGAGGGAGCTAGTGAAGTTGGTACTGCTACAAGTAACCTTAAACCAAACTCTTCTTCAGGAATGTCACTTTTTCAATCTTAATTTATTTGCTTGGTTTGCACAGACACTTGTTCTGGAGTAAGAGTCACTGGCCTGTGAACTGGCAACAGTATTTATTATCTCTTTGGCAGCCCCCTAGGGTGTATTGGCTGTTAAAACAGCTCTACTTTTTCTATTATATGGACTTCTGTCTAGTTAGTGTGACAATATAGATATATAATGTGTAAATTTTCTCCAAGTAACATGATGCCAATTCTGTGGCCTTCTGACTGAATAAAACACCCATCCTTGGGAGTTTCATCCGTGAAAGAAAGTGTTCGTTATTAGACATCCTAGCACAACTTTAATTTGGTAATAATTACCTTTCACTGCTTTTAGTTTCTGAAACAGTCTGGTTTGTGTTGAAAGGAAGAATTTATTTTTTTCTCAAAGCAGTTGAGTCCATGGATTTGGCCTTTTTCACCTCTACTGAAATTCTTGTCTTTTGTGAAATGTGTGGTTTAAAAGTAAAGAGAGATGAATTGCCTTGGAAGTGCCCGTTTGATTTTTAAGCTCATAGAAACAATATTATATTTAAAAACAGCACTAGAAAAACAGGTTCCATCATACATGAAATGCTTTTTACTTTTCAGGGAGCCCATTTGATTTGTGCTCAAAACCAAATTGCAAACATTGATTCAGTCTTTGACCTGCAGCCCTGCTTTTCCACCAGATCAAGAGCTCTATATGCCTTTTGCGAGGGAAGATCTATGATGCTTTGGATAATAGAACCCTAGCAACATACAGCTACAAAGAGGCCTTGAAGCTCGATGTTTACTGCTTCGAAGCGTTTGATCTTTTAACATCGCACCATATGCTGACAGCGCAAGAAGGTCTGGATAGCAGTATTTCTCTAATACAAGTGCCATTTAGTTGTTCTCTAATATGCTTTTTCCTGGATAATGAAGCAGTATTACAAGTAAGAGGGTATAAAATATAAAGTATATGTTGCCCCCAGGGGCTACGAAAATACTAGATGATGGTTATGTTAAAAAGTAAAAGAAAACTTTGAATTGCTGGAAAATTGAAACTGTTCAAATTTATGTTTGGACTTCAC
The DNA here is from genome assembly GCF_964211835.1 of Anser anser. Lineage (NCBI taxonomy): Eukaryota > Metazoa > Chordata > Aves > Anseriformes > Anatidae > Anser > Anser anser. The sequence goes on along the minus strand of NC_139720.1, from coordinate 147,472,564 downwards.
ATGGTAGTCTTGCTGTGTTAAGAATTAAAAGGAACAAAGTAACCCAGGAGTCTCTTGTGTTAGCTCCAGACGCTCCCATGCTCTTTGCCTAGCCCAAAACAGTGTTTTTCCTTGTGTTACCAACTTCACAGCCTTTGGATTCACAAAACCCTGTTGGTTTCTGCTACCCTATAGTAGGCACTGTATAGTAGAGCATTCTGAGTGGTAAACTTGGATGTGTAGCATAAATAAAAATAATGGTGCTGTGTCATTAAGTTTCATTTAAAAAGTCTACAAGGAAAAACTAAGTAAGAATTCAATCATTAATTTCCATAATTAGTATTACTATGTTTTAGTGCATCTGTGCTGTCATTTTGCATATCTATGTTCTAATGTTTGACCTTGCCATTTTTCTTTAACACAACCATTTCAAATTATTTTTTTTTAATTTACTTAGAAAAAGAACTTCTTGAATCTCTACCTCTTAGTAAACAATGCACGGAAGAAGAACAAGAATTGCTGCACTTTTTATTTGAGAATAAATTAAAGAAGGTAAAACCATAAACTGAATAAAAAGCTGATGCGTTGCATGAAATTCTTTACTTCAGATGTAAATTTTCTTTGATTCTCTTTATTCTGAACTTTGGAAAAGCAAGGGCTCTGTAGTCCTGGTTATTTTTTAAATTTATGATTAAGTATCATTTTATGAATGCTAGTGAAGTTTACACAAAACTCATCTGGTTTAGCTTTATTTCTTGAGAAAATACATTAATTATGTAGGCAAAATATCAATTTCCTGAAAATACTGCATTATAACAATATTCTTTCAAAATATTTTTTTTCTGAAGAGAATATGAGAGCACTGCAAGCCAACTATATATAACTCAATATTCATTTCTACAGCCTACACTTCATGCATTGGCAAGCATCTTTAATGGTCCAAATGAGCTTTTAAGTATACTGTAAAGAACCATTTAACAAAGTACAGGTCTTACGGACCTTAAGATACTTAAAATTCTTAAACTTAATGTAGTTATATTCTTTTAGAACTAAAAATATTAATATTTATAGCATCTGATTTTTAGATTGGATTTGCACGTTGTGTTTCTTTTGTCTTTCAGTATAATAAACCCAGTGAAACGTTGATTCCTGAGTCGGTAGACGGCCTTCAGGAAAACCTGGATGTAGTAGTGTCTTTAGCTGAAAGACATTATTATAACTGTGATTTCAAAATGTGTTACAAGCTTACTTCAGTGTAAGTATACAAAGCAACTTTGAGGTTTTTTTTCTGGTACAATGTCGAATAATAATTATGACTGGACTTATTGTGACTCTTATTGTACAAATGTATTACATGCCTAAGAATTTGATACAGGTTTTCAAGTAGTTTAAATATGTGGTATGTGCCCAGGAAGATACATTGAATCCCTTGGAACACAGAAGGGACAGGACTCTGGGGAAAGTTACAGAGAATGCTGATTGTGTGAATTTGAACAGCTGAGTAAAATCATGATCCTGTTGAAGTAAATGACTCCAATGAAGATATTAAAATTTTACACTTTTTTTTCCCTGAAACTAAATGTTTCCTTTGGCATATTGCTTAATGTTGTAGAGCCTGTTTCCTTAATACAGACCTTGCCGAAAAGTTGCTGTCCAACATATGCAACTTAGAGGTTGAATGAACCCTGTTGTCTGGTAGTTAAATTTGAAGTGGCCTGCAAACAAGTAGTATACTGTATCCTGTTTTTCTTCTAATTTTATATACAGCTTACCAAAATTTTGTGTTAGCCCTGTTAAGCTAAATCAGTGGTTATTTTTCTGGTCTTAAACCTTTATTGTGCCAGTAATTACATTACAGTATTACAGTAGTTATGTTCTAGTCACAAATGTCTGTCTAATGCCAGAAGTGGTAATTAACTGGAACATTACACAGTATAAAAGCAGCCTGTTTCAAACATACATTTTTGAAATGCGTATCACAGATTTTTTTTCTAATTTTTTTAGAGTGATGGAAAAGGATCCATTCCATGCAAACTGTTTACCTGTGCATATAGGGACACTTGTGGAGCTTAATAAAGCAAATGGTAAGAAACACAACATTTAATGAGTCAAAGGAGTACTGTCATGTTTCAATTTTAAAAAGGAATTAAAGATGCCAAGAACCCCCCTTATAGACCACTTTAAAAAAAATAATTAAAATTTGATGTGAAAAACTGCATTTATTTTTCCTCCAACTTGCAGTTTCAAGAATTTCAAGAAAACAATGGTAAGTGGTAGAGAGGGAAGTTTCAGAGCTGATGGTGAGGGGAGGGAAAGTAGTTGTGCAAAAAATCTTTGCTCGTGATCATGAGCGTCACTGTCTTTTAACCACTGGCCTATGTAGCCAGAAAGTTTGTGAGATACAGTGCTCCATTTCAGTTCTTTGATTTATGTGTTGCTGTGGTCTTCCTAGAGTATCTAGATGTACTTTTACCCCTTAACAAAATAAAATGTATTAGGATCAACTTTGCAAAGGTGTGTATGCTTAGGTGGTTATGCTTTTTCCATGTTAGAAGACTTTCTATGCTCTCTCTCCTTGCCTTTGCTATTGTGAAGGTGTCTTTTTAGTTCAAATAAGTTTATAATCAGACACCACCTTTGCTGGAATTACAAGAATAGCTTACTCGCAGCTGGGATGGCTTTTTCTCATTTCAGACTGCGTATAAACATCTAAATCAAGTGAAGAGCTTGAATGTCTTTAAAACCAATTGGAAGATAGAATAAGGAGCTCATATGATTTGCAGTCTCTCAAAGGATGGTGCATTGTATGTACACATAGAGGTCATTAGGTGCACTGCTACTTCTCAATGTTCAGCTAAAGTACTTTTCGGTTACTTTACAGTTGGCCACATCTGAAAATGTGGCCAGTACTCTGATTTTCGTTTTAAGTCTGCCTGGAAGCTTTTTGTAAATAAACTGGTATTTTGCAAGCAACTTTTTTCATATTTGTTTTTTCTGAAGCAAAGAATTGATGCCAAGCACTCCAGAACTGAACTCATTAATACAAGAGCACTATGCTCTGAAAAAATGGTTGTTTTATGTATTGTAAGGCAATTTCCTTTGAAATTGTGTAGGCATTAAAATTGTTATCCTGTATCTGATTACTTCCATTTTTATTAGAGAATCTGTAGTAAGTTTTCTAACAAAAATAATTCTAGTTCCTCTAAGAAGTAATCACATAAAATTACTCCAAATAATAGAAAAAATTATTTGCTTTTGTCCTATTTTCATGATATTAATGCATGGGAATTTAATTTTGAAATTGAGCTAGCCAGTATATTTTTTAGATATAGAAAGCTGAACTGTATTCAGCTTTACATTATATGTTTAAGTGTAATATACTACGGATGTTTACTTTAATGTAATTTAGTGACCCAAGTTGTTGCAGAACTCTTAAGGAGTAGAATGTATAGCTGCTTGTTTGTGTGCTGTGAAGACTTATGTTTGTTTTTTGACTAACTGCAAAAGTATATCTATTTTGAGGCAGTCTGAAGCATCACCACTAAAACATTTTTGTTCATTGTGTATTAATACCAGTAGACATGCTGCCTATTTGTATAGGAAGCTAAAGGAGGACTTGAAACATCTAAATGTTTTAATGTATTTTAATATTCTTGTCTTTTTTCTTCCTTTGTGCAGAACTTTTCTATCTGTCTCATAAACTGGTCGACTTGTACCCAAATAATCCTGTAAGTTGTTCTGAGCCTTCATTAACAAGTAGTTTTCTTTAGGTGAAAGCAAATAAAAGCTATAACATAATAGTCAGTTTGAGCAACAGAATATTAAAAATAAATAAATTAAAAAATCTTTTTCTGACTGGAGCTGGTGAAAATTGTTCATTCTTTTTTTCTGTATGTTATAATTATATTAAGGTGGATTTTGTTCTTAAAGTACCTGTAAAACATTCAACATGAAGAATTCACTTTGCATAATCATTTAGAAAGTGCTACAATAATAAATGGATATGCCTTTCTGGGCAACCTATTGCAATGTTTGATCACCTTCATTGTGAAAATTGAATCCTTTTATTCAATCAAATTTTCTGTGTTGCAACTTGTACCCACTGCCTCCCATCCTGTCACTGTGCGCCTCATGAGAAGAGTTGCTCGGTCTCCTGTATTCCCTGTGATTAGATAAAGTTGAAGACAGCAATAAGCTTTCCATATAGCCCTCTTTTTGGGGCTGAACAAACCCAGGTAGTGACATACAGCTGCCAGCAGTTCTAGCTTGTCTGTGGTGTAAAATAAATTGAAAAGCTGACTGTGATTTCTGTGAAAACATTCATATCTTTTATAATTGTCCCCTTGTTACTTATCACCTATGATGATGCTTTACTAAAATCAGTGTGATATATCTCATAATACTCCATTTTTATTTTTAACGTGTAGGTGTCATGGTTTGCAGTAGGATGCTACTATCTCATGGTTGGCCACAAAAATGAACATGCGAGAAGATACCTCAGGTAAAGCTTGTTTTTCTAGTTTTCTTTAGTGAATATGTTGTTCATTTGCTAAGTAAATATTTAACATCCACATTTGTTGATAAGCTCATACAGTAAGCAGACGCCTTGGTACGCTGGTTACTGCTAAAATATTCCTTTTGTTTATAACCTGTTTCTGGTATGGCAACTTAGACCTCAACCTTCCAGATACTTTAAAAATAATTTAGAGGCTTACCTGGAATTTCTTGCTGCTCACTTTCCTGTTATTGTCAGGTGTCATCCCTGCACTTACTTATGATGGCAAGCTAATTACAACTAGGTAATCAAGCCTTGTATTTTTAGTGTGAGGATACTCAAGCATTCTTCCCGGTTCGGGTTGCATATCTAAAAGGGAAGAGTTAGATAGAACTAGACAGCCAAATGGCAGGATTTTCTTTCTTTGCACAAACAGCCTTGTACTTCTCAGCTGGTCAGTCAGTCTGTGTTCTGTATGTGTATTGATCGTCAGCATCGGAGAGCAGAACCTCGCTGTGAAGTAACAGCATTTGTTTTGGTACTGTAAGCTTAACTGAAAAGCCTTAAACCAATCTGTACGGCTTCCATTTTTCTTCTGGAGCCCTTTAAAGACTGGCAATACATGTAAAGATGAGTCGCTAACTTAGACTATTTGAATGCCTGCTTATTCTGAGTAGTCTGTTTAAATTCCTGGCAATTATCAATGTGCTCCGTGAAATTCTTCAAGAAGTTGTCCTGAGTGCCTTAAGTAGTTTGAGGGGTGAAATAAAGAACATCATTATTAAATATGAAAACATCCCTAGCCAGGAAGGTCCTATGTATGTGTTGGGGGAAGAAAACCCCACAAAAGTCAGGGTAATCTTGGCAAAGAGGGGGAAAAAAGGTCTAGCGAGAGTAGAATGGTAATGAGATGCCTCAGTTTCCTGGGAAAGAATGATGGCGTACAGCTACAAGGTTAATGATAACTGGACTAGGCAGTAGTTTGTTAGGAAAGTATCTGGAGATACTGTGGATAAAAAAAACAGCTCCCATATCCCCGTTTGGGAGTCAGTAGGACATCATGCTGAACACGGTAGATGGTACGTCTGGGCAGTGCCCAGTAGCGTGTAAAGAAAGTATCATTCTGGTTGCTCCAGAAAGAGGCATCTGCGTGCTGATCTCTTCCTTCAGATCTTGCAAAAGGGCTTACCTCAGCTTAGCACCAATTAGGAAAACAAGTTTATTGACAGAACGTGATCCTTCTCTTATAAAGGCCTTTACAAAGCTGTCTCGTAATGTGTAACTGTTGACAAATCAACATGTGTAGAGAACTCAAGATGGATGTGAGGCGTTTGAATTGAATTCAAGAGAAGGCAGCAAATGAGCTGTTCAGACTTTTAAAATGAACTCCATTTACCAGTGGTCATTAGAGAAGATTATCATAATAGATATCTCTGTCACACAGTATTGTAACATAAGTAGTCATCTGAAGCAGATGGAATTTAATTTCAAACATTTGCTTGTGATCTGCTCTCATTTTTAGCAAAGCTACTACACTTGAGAGAACCTATGGACCAGCATGGATAGCATATGGACATTCATTTGCAGTTGAGAGTGAGCATGACCAAGCAATGGCTGCGTATTTCACAGCTGCACAGCTCATGAAAGGGTATGTCAAAAATATCATTCAGAAAAACTAAAGTTAATCCATAAATAGTATAGAAAAATTAACTGTATCACTTTAAACAGTGGGTATTTATATGCAACGACTCTCTGGTAGAGAATAAAAAGGGGTGGGGGGAATAACTTCATCTGTATTTGACTGCATTATTTGTACTTGGTTATTGTTGTAGTTTTGGAAGTCTAAAGTCCAAGTTTTCATTAAGGTAATCTCTATTCTAACTGAGAGTTCTCTAAAATGTGTGAACCGTGTGTTTGTCTTACCAGATCATAAAGTGCTGTATAATAGTATCTTGAACAGCTGTTTCAGGTTGCGGAGAAGGTTGTAAAATGAGTAACGGACTAACCACGTCATATTGCATATAAAACTATTGTATTTGGATGCACTTATTTGTAAGTGTAATCCCATTATTATTGCTTCTTCCATATTCCGCTTGTAAATGAAATGTAGGGAGGAAACTGGGGGGAAAAACCCTCAGAACTAAAGCACTGAGAAAACACATGCATGTAATTCCAGGTTAAGTTACAATTCATGTTCGAGTTCAAATTTTTGTCAATAGCTAACAGGTAGAAAGTCTCTTTAACTGCCCCTTAGGTTAGCAGTCTTTTCGCTTAGTTGTATGTATGAGAACACAGTTGGTGTTTCTTTTTAGTTTGTGACACCGTTCCTGATGAAGTTCATGGATTTTCTTTCCAGGTGTCATTTGCCGATGCTCTACATTGGACTGGAATATGGTTTGACCAACAACTCCAAGTTAGCTGAAAGGTTTTTCAGCCAAGCTCTAAGCATTGCACCTGAAGATCCTTTTGTTATGCATGAAGTCGGAGTGGTCGCGTTTCAAAACGGAGAGTAAGCTTGCAAAAATAGTCTTAATTATGGATTATTCTGAAATGCAGTGTGCCAATGTATTAATGTACTTCTATAGAGCTGTAGAATACCAAGTTTCATTTGGTTTTAGTTTAGGTAGTGTTTAACCTAAACCCTTGCTATCTATTCTGTTCTTCCGTGTTTAATGTTGAACAAGGGGAGAATTTACTGTTAGAGGAATGAGAGATTATCTTGTGTGTGCCTGTTTTTGGGTAGTTGCATGCCCTGAAAAGGTGTCTCTCTGCACCCAGAAATGTACAAATGCTGTAAAATTTTGTACAGCAATGCATCTAATCAAGTTAGAAGATTCCAAATATATTTCAAAAAAATATAATGGATATAAAAACTGTTTAGCGAACGTTCTTGGTTTGCTTCTGTTTTTTTTAACTTTGTCTCGTCAGCTGTTAAGATGACACGACAAAGTGAGCAAAATACAGCTGAATATAAATTACTTTTTTTTTTTTTACAGATAATTTCATTCATGCAACAAGTAATGTCAAAGAAGTGTTGGTTGTAATACAATTTCTTCATACTGCTGATGAGAACTCTTTGCTAACTTACTTTTCTTTTCTCCCCACCCCCAATATTTAGCTGGAAGACTGCAGAAAAATGGTTTCTTGATGCACTGGAAAAAATCAAAGCTATTGGAAATGAGGTATGTTTCCTAACAATACACATGATCATAAATTCATAAAACTCCAGGAAGTTCTATGTTTTGTGACAGAACGTTATGCTTGTTTTAAGATAGCTGCAATAAGTTCAGTGCCAGGTCCTGCATCTGGGCTGGGGCAATCCCAAGCACAGTTACAGGCTGGGTGGAGAATGGGTTGAAAGCAGCTCTGAGGAGAAGGACCTGGGGGTGTTGGTTGATGAGAAGCTCAGCATGAGCCGGCAATGTGCACTTGCAGCCCAGAAAGCCAACTGCATCCTGGGCTGCATCCAAAGAAGCGTGGGCAGCAGGTGGAGGGAGGGGATTCTCCCCCCCGTCTCTGCTTTCATGAGACCCTACCTGGAGCCCTGCATTCAGCTCTGGGGCCCCCAGCACAAGAAGGACTTGGACCTGTTAGAACAAGTCGAGAAGAGGACCACGAGAATGATCAAGGGGCTGGAGCAGCTCTCCTATGAAGAGAGGCTGAGGGAGTTGGGCTTCTTCAGGATGGAGAAGAGAAGGCTTCGGGGAGACCTTACAGTGGCCTTCCAGTACCTAAAGGGGGCCTACGGAAAAGCTGGGGAGGGACTCTTTGTCAGGGAGTGCAGTGACAGGACAAGGGGAAATGGCTTTAAACTAAAATCTAGTTTTGGATTAGATAATGGGAAGAAATACTTCCCTCAGAGGGTGGTGAGGCGCTGGCACAGGCTGCCCAGAGAAGCTGTGGCTGCCCCATCCCTGGAGGTGCTCAAGGCCAGGCTGGATGGGGCTTTGGGCAACCTGGTCTGGTGGGAGGTGTCCCTGCCCATGGCAGGGGGGTGGAACTGGGTGGGCTCTAAGATCCCTTCCAACTCAAACATTTTGTGATTCTACTTGAATTGTTGCATTATTTTTCAGGTAACAGTTGATAAGTGGGAGCCTTTATTGAACAACTTAGGACATGTCTGCAGAAAACTCAAGTAAGTGACAGCACAGGAGCTACCTTTATCTGGAATACTACACAAATGTGTTTTTGATAGTATTCCTTCTTATTTCCATCAAGATTATGTAACATGTGAGAGCAATGTAGAAGCACCTTTTACCTGTTGATTCTTATTTGATAGAAAATCGATCATAGGCTTTCAGATTCTCAGATGGGTCTGAATTTAAACTGGCTGCTGTCCCAGTCCTGACATACTTGATTATGTCCAGTGATTTTATTGGCTTACAGGTGGTTTTGTGCTGATTGCTTGGATCAGTGCTTAGGCGTTTTTTATTTAAGTGCAGTGTTCAGTGACCTTAACACAACAATAAAATGTTACTTTGTTTTTTAAGATAAGAACTAGTGCATATTTCTATTCTAGGATGAGAAAAAAGAAGTGCAAAGAGCATATGAAAGCTTTAACAGTTTTTTAATAGGGAGAAATGTTCTCTCCTTAATTACTTTAATCTGATTTTAACTGGTGTTGTCTTTTGTATTAACCACTACGGTATGTTTTTTTTGTCATGGTTTTAATTGTCTAATTGTTATATGCTCTAACTTTTGTTTCTGAGTTACTAATGAAAGTGATTGTGGTACATATAAGTCATGCTTCTGCTTTGACTTTGGTAGGAATTGCTCTGTGCTTGAATTGCTTGAATTCTTCATTTTCATTGGGAAATACCAGCTTATAATAGTTACCTATTCTTCCAAAACCAAACAAAAGGCACTGGTTTTGTAATTTATTTATGATTATCATTGCAGGGTGTGGAGCTTTTTTTTTTCCAAATGCATACTTCAGTTATAATTTCTTAAATCTTTTAATTTCTTGCAGTAATTTAGTAACTGCTTACATCACAGTTAGGACAACTTGCATTTTGTTATTCAGGTTCAGAAAGCCAACCTGACGCATTTCTACATCCTTATAAGCTATCTTTCAGGAAAATCAAGTTGAGAATTTTAGGCAGCCGTACATATTCTTTGACAAGATAAAATGTCCGTTATAACTGATTTTAGTAGTGTTCATAATGCACATTATTGCTTTTATTAAAAACTTACTGGCCATATGTCTGCTCACTAGCACTATGTAGTTGAAATTTGAAAGCAGTGCGTTAAAGTATGCTGGTAGTTAATTGGACAGCTAAATAGTACGAGTGAAAATAAAATTCAGACCGAAAGTTTTGTGCAGCAGGCAAACAGCCGCAAATTTTTATGCCTTGTTACCTAATGCCCTTTGCAAGCATCAACAAATGAAGTTGTTATAATGTCATTACAGTTAGAGACATTAACATTTCTTCTGAATAGACAATCGCTATCCTTATTTTTAATAGCTTGCACTAGGGTGTTAAATGTGGCAATTTAAGTTCCCAGAATAGCATCATATGGTACATTTAATCCTTGGTTTTTAAAATAACAGGTGCAATAAGCAGTCTAGCTAAGAGAATTTTCAAAAGAAAGTGTGGCTGGTATTTGAAAGAAATTCTGGATATGTGTAAATCTTTTTTCTGATAGGAGGCAGCAGCAAAATGGAAGTGTTGGAAGTACCAGTGTATGCAGCACTTAAGGGTTGTGTAGTTTCTGCCTGGGGAGCTTTCCTCATTTTGAACAATGAGTGATTTAGTCTTATATTGCTCCTTTGCTCCCCTGGGGAGAAAAATGAGAGCTACAGAAAGAAACCTAATATTTCAAGGAGCAACATTCAACATCTAAAGCAATTTACCGTATCAAATTGCTAAGATCCTCTCCAAATGGGGCCTAGCTGCAGACAGCTGTTGTGCTACATAAGGGGAACAATGATTTCTCAATTATGTTGAGGAAGAAAATTATCAATATCCGTGACTCCTGTGCATTCTTTTATGTTAAGAGTATGAAGCAATAATTTTAAGGTTCTTGACAGGATTGCCTGCCACTGAGTTAAGGAAATGATCAACATAGTGCAATAAAAACCTCTTTCACCCTGAAATAATAGATATTCTGATTTTAACCGTAACAGGAAATACGAAGAAGCACTGGAATACCATCGCCAGGCACTAGTATTAATTCCTCAAAACGCTTCTACTTATTCTGCCATTGGCTACATACATAGTCTGATGGGAAATTTTGAAAGTGCAATCGACTATTTTCATACGGTATGTAACAGGCTTAAGGCGCTGGTAACAGATTCTGTATTTACTGTTTCATTCTGTTCCTGTTTTGAAACAGAACCAACATTTATTCAACCCATTAATTTTTATTTATTCATTTATTCAACCAATTAATTTTTATTTTCTAATCTTAGTTTAAAAAAAAAGTAAAGTCTTCCTAAGTTTTCTACTGATTAGGTTTAAAAAGAAAGCTACTTTTTGGAACACTGTAGTTGGTTCCTTCTTTCTTGTAAACAATTAATTGAGTTGTATGTACATAAACTTTTCATTCTCACAAAGTGATTTGAAATACTTCCAACCTAAGCCTCAAAGTAAAAATTCTACAGTAAGTGCAGCTTTTAAAAATGTGCCGCTTTCTGTTGCCTTGGATTTGTCTTTATTATGTAGTAATTGTGTTTTACTATTTCCAGCACAGTTTTGGTGATTTCATGTTTTCATGGAGTAACAGTGAATTTTTCTGAGTCTAAATTTTCAACATTCGGGTCGATTGGCTTGAGGATTTAGCTGTAGTTCTATTTACCTAGAAGCTTGTATTACGTAAATTTAGTTGTAATTACTTAAGCATGTCTCAGTCTTTCATTATCGATTGTAGTTTAGCTATATGTATATAATTAATTTCCTCACAGGTTTTAGAATTGTTATTCTAGTATATTTTATTTCATGATTTGTGAATTATTCTGTCTGGACACACATCCATTTCTGGTTTTATTCTTGTGTTTTGCTTTCTTCAGCCATTTCATATGGCAATATTTTGTTTGCACAATGTTTTGCATTTACAGTAAAGACTACATTGATTGCATTGTCGAACATCAAAGCAACAAACAGAGTAGTGGACTTAAGATGTAAATGGTTTTATTTAAAACTGAATAATTTTTACTTGTGTGGTTTTTTTTAATAGGCCCTTGGTCTTAGGAGGGATGACACATTTTCAGTCACGATGCTTGGCCATTGCATAGAAATGTATATTGGTGATTCTGAAGCTTACATTGGTAAGTCTGTCACTTACACTGACTGCTAAAGTCATTGAATCCTTTGAGAGAAGTCTTACATCGAGAAAAGTCTGTCTGCCATTAAGGCTGTGGTGTAGTCTGTTTACATAAGTTAACTGAAAGTAGAATATGTATATTAAAAAAACAACGGAAAGCCTAAATGAGAACTGATCAGTGTTTGCAGATGACCATTGTTTTTTGTAAGCATCCTGGAAGTACGTAATTCTTACTGGAGTAGAGAAAGCAAGTACTTTGCCATTGGAGGCACCAATGATGATTTCTTTTATAGAAAGTATTGATTGCTTAGAAGGCTTAGAAACCAGTGAGAGTGGAGGGGGTGGGAATAAAATAGAAATACGGATTAAAAAATCAGATCTTGATCTCAGCTAATACTACTGTGGAGTGATATGGGCAAGGTATTTTCACAATATAGAAACTGTGGTCTGTGAAGACAGGAGGAATCCTTCTGCCTTCAAAAATAGGTCTTTACACATGGTTTAAAAAAAAAAGTTCTTCATAACAGTAATACATTATATTGCTGTAGCCTGAGATATTCTGTGGAAGTTTTCTGCCCCCCACCCCCCCCAAAAAAAAAACTTTATAGCAACATAATTCTGCTTCTTTAAACTTAATTTATCAATAATGAAGAAAGTTGATGTCCAATCTGCATGATAATAAGCTGAAGCCATTTATTCATGTGTTCTTTGTTTCTCCAGCATATTTTTCACGCAGTTGAAGCAGATGTTTCTTCTCAATACTGTCTTGCTCCATATATAGTCAGTTAACGCATACAGAACCACCGTGCAGCTGTGTGCTATACATTGGTGCAAACCATGATGCATGTAACTTTAAACAACAAGAAAACCCTCACAGGGAAGGGAATTGGCAATTACTTTTAATGAGACTTCAAATCTGAATCTTACTTAGTATGTTGTGCTTCTTTTTTAAATGAGGAGTCTAGATTTTGTCAGACCAACTCTATTACAGACTTCAGTCATTAAGCAGCAGCAACAGTTTGCTGTTCTGAATACGAAGAACTGTAACAGTTTTAGTAGTTGATGATAGCTTTTTAAGATGCATGTTGGGAGTGTTCACATGGAATAAACTAACGGTTTGACTCTTTTCCTAGGAACAGAAATCAAAGACAAATTAAGATGTTATGACTTTGATGTACACACAATGAAGACATTAAAGAATATAATTTCACCTCCCTGGGATTTCAGAGAATTCGACATAGAGAGACAGACTCTGGATGAGAGTGGTATAGTAACATTAGAAACATCACATCAGAGGAAAAGTACGGATACCAGTCGTCCATTGGAAGAAACATTTGAAATTGAAATGAACGAAAGCGATATGATGCTAGAAACATCCATGTCAGACCATAGTACATGACTGTAAATTCTGGTAGAGGGCTCATTTTGTCAGTGTTTGTTTTAGCATTTTTGTTATGGTGTTATACTTTCAGGAATTTGCTATTTTTATATGAATTCAAACTGCTACACTGTACCTAACACCGGAGAAATAATGCTTGCCTTAAGGATGATTAAAATATACATGATGGACTATTTCCGATTATATTATTTCTACAAAATTAATCATACGTGATGAAGTAAAAAAAAATAAATTCACATTGTGTTTTTAAAACTGTTTACTCATCCTTGTGTCTGCCATCAGTAGGACTGAAGGTTTAAAAATAATACTTAAAAATGGAACTGTTTACAATGTGCTGAATGGAATAGCCAGAGTCTAATATAGTAATTGTGGCTTCTGAGTTTTCATCCTGTCTGTGAAGAATGCTTTCGTAGTAAGTGACCAAAAAATTTGTGAGGTTTTATACTTAATAATTCATAAATGTGTATCCCTTTACAGAGCGATTTCAGTGGTTTTCCATCACTTGACTCTAATTGGGCATAGGTTAAATTGGTGACAAAGCATGTTACTTTGTTATACTTTCTCCTAACTATTGTTGACTTCAGTTCTTTGTCATTCTTCTGTATTGTGCTACTGAGAGATCATTTAAGAACTGTTTCTGGTAAGGTGACTAGACAACAACCATGAATGGCAAAAATGCTAAGATGAATCAGTGTTCCCTGCAGTTACTGACATCTGTGACACTTTTCAGTAGTGTAACAATGAAGTTGTAAGCCACGGTGTACTACTTGAAGGGACTGTAGTCATTCTTTTTACACACAGTTGTTCTGTCAAGGCAAAGGATTAATGGAATAATACACGTATACAGCTTTTACAAGTCTCTAAAGTGGTATTTTTAAATGTCATCAGTTCACTGAAAAATGATGAAGTAAAGCATATGTCTCTGAAGCAGAAGCAGTGACTTGTCCAGCCACGAAACAGAATAGGATGTTTGCCTTCTTAGCATGAACGTTGAACATATTTTGTGTAAATTTTTCCCTTCCCTTCTTGCCTGTTCCACATATGTCACTGTGAGGGGCTTAAAATTAAAAACTTAATGCTACAAGCTGTCATAATGTTTTCTTCTGTGACTTACAGCTAAGTTTTGACATTTAATGAATGAAGAGGTTTTCTGAGGTTTAGCGGTCCAGACTTCAGTTGGAAGTACTTCAGAGCTCAAGAACTAGCAATTTTCCTGTAGATATTTTTTTGACGAAATAAAAAAATGGCTAACCTGTGTTTTAGCAAACTACAATGGTCAGTCTAAAATGTTATTTCTGCACTGTATTTCAGTACACTTGTGTTAATATTTACACATTTATTTTCAATTATACTTTTAGCACAAAATGTGTATGTTTGGTTATCTTGATACAACTTTCATCTACTTTAGTGGGGGCAGGATGTTAAAAAAAAAAAACTGATATACTTGTGTAATTCAGGGAATATTTCCTATACTTTTTTGATGCTTTACATAAATATGAGGAGACAAGGGAGATAAGTTACAAAAGTAACTATATTGAAATCTTCCCATTATTTTTTGCTCTTTAGCAGTCTGTCTGTCTTCATTAATGATCCTATTAACTGAGACAGATAATAAGTTTAGTTCTAACTTTGCTGAAGAATGGATATCAAAGAATGGGCTGTTCCTGTAATAATAGCAGGCAGTTTGGGTTGTTTTATTGTGGGTGTGTGTATGAAGAATTTGCATAAACTGAGATAGAAACTAGTACTCATCCCATTACAGCTGCCTCAGAGCTCACTGAGTTTTCAGCGGCCAGGTTCTGAATCCAAAGGACTAGAGCTGTTGGAGACCATCACTTGGAGAAATTACCAGGGGGGAAGGCTGTCACTCCTTCATCTGAGATACCTGGCTAGTGAATTGGAATGACAATTTTCCTTTTTTTCCCCTATTCTTTGCTCACCTGCTTGCTGTGCTGCTCAGAAGGATGTGACTGAGTATCTCCGTTCTTCAGCTCTCTTCCTGGCAGCTCTCACAAATCTCCAGCTGGAACAGGGAGGCTTCATTATACAGGCTGCATACGTAGATTAAACCCAGGGCATTGGCTTTTTTTCCTCAATATCTAGGCCTTACTGAACCTGAATGCAAATTCTATACAGACCTGCACTTTAAAGTTCAAGGGTACTGAGTGAAGAACAGATAGGGGAAGAGCAATCTGTTAAAAGATGATGGGTCCAGGATCTTCCCTTGCTTTCCTGCTGTGCTGATCCAAAAGGGGTAGGCCTGTGGGTATACAGAGATTGAAACAAAAAATTCGTAGGATTCTGTGATACGCAAAGACGTGGAGTTTTTTTTAACTAAGATTTCTATCCATTACAAATCACCGCTAGCAACAGTGCTTGTGATTAATAAGGCAGATGTATGTGTGGATAAAAGCTATTAGATGTTCCTAGGAAATGAGTGTGCGTGTATATATGGAACAGATATTAAGGATATAGTGCCAATTAATAACAGAAGTTGATGGTAGTAGAAAGGTGATTTGAGTTGGGAGAAGTCAGTAATCTTGCAGTAGAAATGTTTTGAGGTTAATTATAGGTTCAGCAAACTTACTAATAAGTTCGCTGAGAATGCAGTGAGAATACAGATAACAAACTTACCAATATTATAAAAGCAAATAGATCTGATAGATTATACTTTTATACATAGTCTGTCATAAGTATAGTGCCGATATATACATATTCATAAAATTAAATGCCATCAAATGCATCAAACAGATCCCAGAAAGGGGAGGGCGGTGCTGCCTAAAAGCAATCTGTGCAGAGACCGGCCACCAAGGGTCAAAACACAGTCTCCAAAGAGACTGACCACAAAGGGTCAAAAATGATCTCAGACGAGACCAAACACGCCAAGGAACAGTCCAACAGGGGGAACGCAGCACAGGGCAGTGTCTCAATTCAGAGCAAAATGCCATGGTGTCATGGGGTGTGGCGCATCATAGGGCTGAGGAGTCGATGTTTCTGCTGAGGTAACCGATAGGTCTTTGCAATTTTGGTCTTTGCCAGACAGACAGAAATGTTTGTCTTCCTTCATTTTCTTTAAGTAATAATTTCATTTCCCGTGTCAATTCCCGCTTTCTCAGGTGTTCATCAGCCTCTTGTTTCATTTTTATTAATATTATCAGGATTTTATTAATATTATTCAGGATGCCTCCCGTGCTGGGTGCTCTGCCACTCCTCAAGGATTTCCTTGGTCCCCAGGCTACGCTCCCTGGCTGAAGGCCTGATTCTCAGGCCTGGTTCCCTGGCTGTTTTCAGTCCGGCAGGCATTTCTCCCATTCGTAATTAGTGTTTTATATCCCAGCTTTCCTAATTATCGCCAGGCTGCCTCTGTAACCACTCCCAGCACCTGTGGCTGCCAACACGGGATTGTAGAGAGGTCTGGCTGTGGCCCAGAGACAGCGTGAATTGTCCTAGGGCTCCACAGGGGGAACTGCTAGGGCCAAAGTTACTATCCCACGTGTTAAAACATGTGGACTGAAGTATGTGTCAACACCAATCCCATATTTTCTTGGACATTAGAAAGAAAAGTGTATTAAAAAGTTCATTTCCTAGCTCTGAAGCACCTCACCCAAAGTTTCAAGTTCTGGAAAGAAGAAAAAAAAAAAAAAAAGGACAGGCCATGAGTCTGGCTGAAAAAGGTCTTTATCCAAGTGGGATATAGGGAAAACAAATAACTCAGGAAGCATACACGTCTTGTGGCCATCATCTGATCTCCTTCCTTTAGTCTGTCTGGCTAAAAACTTCATAAAGAGAGTTTTCTTTTGTTTTGGTATCTGGCAGTTTGTGCATGTTCAGATGACTTCTAGTGTTCGAGGTACACTGGAGATCTTTCCTGGGCACACGAGAAGATTTCCTGGGCACACTACTGTTAAGATTCTCTGAGGAGCATGTCTCAACAGTTATTGCATTAAGTAAGTTTCATCCTTTAAAGGATTTTTCTTTCTTTTTTTTTTTTTTTACATCTGTTTTATGCATCCAGAATGATTGTAACCAAGGAGACCATCTCATTAACAAAAAGAAAGGCTCGTTGCAGTACCCAGAGCAGCCTGAAGGCTATTACAAATAAACAGACTCTCAGAGAGCTGTAACCCTTTCTCATCTATAACATATATACATATATACATAAACTAGAGCAGGTTAATCTAATTTTCTAGTAAGACATCATGGCAAACAAATTCTACATACACATTGGCCAAATATTATTCTAGCAGGTCAGGCCTTTTGTCTAATGTAAGCCATGGACATATGCCTCGGGTTGTTTCCATTTTCCTATGTTTTCACTGACAAAATAGTTTAAGATTGATAAAATTTGGTATGCTTTCCTGTCCTCTCCAGTTATGATCTGACGGCATGTTGGCTCTGATGGCCATGCTGCTTTGTAGTATTCCTGCCCTGCCCATGGGAATCTACTCGCCCCTGTGCCACTTCCGCAGCTGTGGTAATACCAATTTTTGTGTGCTCGCGTTGTGAATGAGATCAGGGAGCTGGGCTAGCATTTTAAAATCTTTTCTCTATCTGGTCATTTCTCAGGTTCAAAGACAGCAAACCACCGTGTTGGTGTCATCAGTGGGGCAGAGAGGTAGGAGCGGGAAGAAAAGGATGGGATGCAGAAAACTGGTGTTGCTATAAAGGCAACATACCATGACATTGTGCCTCTACAGATATCTGCTGAAGTTTTGTTTTGTTTTGTTTTGTTTTGGTTTGGTTTGGTTTTTTTGGCTGGCTGTGCTAGCCGTCATTTATTGGCATCAAATGTTACCTAGAAGGAAACATATGCAAAGTGTCCTAGACTGTGAATGATTTTTCCTGGACAATAACAGAGGAATTCTTGATACGGCTTGGCTGGGCTCCCAAGCCCTTTAGGCAGATACAATTAGGTTAGAGTTTGTAATCTGATGACGTGTGTCTCTCAGACAGGACTTCAGGAAAAGTTTCTTCATCTGTCTACTGTTGTTCAGTGTTTTGATCTGCTATTGTTCTGTCCAAATCCACATCTTTGTACCTGCAGCCCCTGCTGTGCCATCGTCTTCTGCACCTCCCAGCACCTGTCCTGCTCCAGTCCTGCTCTTGCCTGGGCTCTGCTTCCTCGACAGTGCTTGGTGCCTTTCTGGGCTATTCTGACATTCTGATTTTCAGTTTGGCTCCGGTTAAACTGAGCATTGTTCTTGTCCTCATGAGGTCTTTGGTTATTAACTTTGGCCTGACTTGACATCAGATTCTTGACCCTTGCTTCTGGTCATTGCCTCAGCTGGCTTTGGCCACAGGTACAAGGGACCAGGTCTTGATCAGGCTGAGTATCTTATTCACATGTCTGCAAAAGTGATATCTTACACACAGCCTGCTCTCTCGCTTACAAGGATCAACCTCGTCCCATTGTGGGGGGACCTGACTGTTGCCTCAAAGGTTTTCAGAATAGGTTTAAAAAGCCACAAGGTGTTTCTGCAGATAGTTCCAACTGCTTCCCATGCTCTTCTCAAGTACTGTTGCCTGAAAGATTTGGAGAGGAATAACACATTTTAGAGTTTCCTTGGTCAATGCCACCTTCTTTTACTATTCCACATCAAAACACCTATATCCTTTGTGCTGTGGATGGCTGTTTGAGGACTGGCAATGCAGCGGCATCTGAAGGTTGGCAATGACCCTGTGTATTCTGCTTGAATTGCAGGCATTTTTGCCCACTCTGCATCATTTCAGTAGCTCCAGAGGAGTCCATCAGCATGCCTGTGGCCTGGACACTTACTTCAGAGTTTGCTGTGCATCTGTCACTGTTCCTAAAAGCAGTCCCAGACACCCCAACAAACCTAGGAACTCCAACTGAGTTCTCTAAGACTCAGGCTGGAGTTTTAGAAAGCACAGGCATTCTTTAATTGCGGCACCTGACGCATCGCTCCACCTGGTGTATGTGCCAAATTGTTCAAGCTACAGGGGCTATATACAATCAAAACATACATGTTCATCAGATTTCCAAGAAACAGTTAACATATTCATACTACTGCCCATAGCTCATTAAAATATATAAATGTCCTTGACGCATGCACATTTGTTTCCACTGGTGGTCTTTTGGGGGTCTCTGGTAGTCGTCAGCATACTAACCTAAGTCATTTACGTATCCAAGGCCCTATGTATACCATGAGTTCTTCACCTATTCTTTTCAGGCACATCCTCCAGGCCTGGGTTATTCTGCCCCCTTCCCCTGTCCTGGGATACAATTCTGTATGGCCTTACAGATAAGGCTGACTAATTAGTGAGTAAGGTGACAGCAGAGATACAGAGTTTCTAGACTTCCTTCTAACTAAACATGGTTTGGCCTGCCTGCTCATAAAACATTTCAGATTTGGTTCTCATATTCTACCAGGGAGAGAACTGTGTGTGCTTCTGACCAGTTATCAGGGGCTGCGGAAACAGCAAGGACAAAGCTCTCCATCCTACAGGCTTGGGGCAGAGTGGCTGGAAACCTGTGCAGAGGAAAAGGATCTGGGGGTGCCGACTGATGCTCGCCTGAACGTGAGCCAGCAGTGTGCCCAGGTGGCCAAGAAGGCCAACAGCATCCTGGCTTGTGTCAGGAATAGTGCACCCAGCAGGAGCAGGGAGGTGATCGTCCCCCTGTACTCGGCTCTGGTGAGGCTGCACCTCGAGTACTGTGTTCAGCTTTGGGCCCCTCGCTACAAGAAGGGCATCAAGGCCCTGGAGTGTGTCCAGAGAAGGGCTACGAAGAAGGTGAAGGGCCTGGAGCACAAGTCCTGTGAGGAGCAGCTGAGGGAGCTGGGGTTGTTTGGTCTGTGGAAGAGGAGGCTCAGGGGAGACCTCATTGCTCTCTACAGGTACCTGAAAGGAAGTTGTGGGGAGCTGGGGGTCGGCCTCTTCTCAACAGGTAACCAGTAATAGGACTAGAGGGAACGGCCTCAAGTTGCACTGGGGAGGTTCAGGTAGGAAATGAGGAGACATTTCTTCTCAGAAAGAGCAGTCAGGCACTGGGACGGGTTGCCCAGGGAGGTGGTGGAGTCACCGTCCCTGGGGGTGTTCAAGGAGAGGTTGGGCCTGGTGCTCAGGGACATGGTTTAGTGGGTGACAGTGGTGGTAGGGGGGTGGTTGGACCAGGTGATCTTGGAGGGCTCTTCCAACCCTAATGGTTCTGTGATCCTCCCCATGGACACAGGGGATCCTAAAGCCGGCGGGGAGGATGGTGATGGCGATGGCTGAGGACTCGCACCCCCCTCCCGCCCACCTCAGCCACCGTGGGCGGCAGAGCCCCGCTCTCCCCTCAGCGACCTCTCGCGAGATCCCGCCTGTCCGGCGGCCAGCTCTCGCGAGGCTTGCTGCCCGCGGCGGCCCCGCGCGGTGCGAGGGGTGGCGGAGCGCTGCGCCATGGCGGCGCCGCCGCGCCGGGAGCCGGACGCGTCCCCGCAGCCGCCCTCCCCGCTGCCGCCGCCGCCGCTTCCCCCGGCGCCCGGTAAACAGCGAGAGGAGAAAAAAACGGCGCTGAGCAAAGTGAGGGGCGCGGCGGCGGCGGCGCGGCGGGGGGCGGCTCGGCTCCAAGCGGGCCCGGGCGGTGACGGGGCGCCCCGCGGGGACGGCGTGAGGTGGCCTCGGGGCCGCCCTGAGGCGGGGAGGGGATTGGGGGGGGGGGGTAAATAAATCTGTGGGTAACGGCCGGGAGGTCGCCCAGCCCCTGCTCCCCGCGGGGTCCCTCCCACGGGATGCCGTCCTTCTGAACTGAGCCTGCGGGGGCTGCCCACAGGCAGCAGCTCTTCAAGAACTGCTCCCACACGGCTCCGTACCACGGGGTCCATCCCCCAGCAGCAAACTGCTCCAGCACGGGTCCCCCACGGGCGGCAGCTCCCCCCAGACCCCCTGCTCCTGCGTGGGCTCCTCTCCACGGGCTGCAGCTCCGGCCCGGGGCCTGCTCCTGCGGGGGCTCTCCATGGGCCGCAGCCTCCTCCAGGCCACATCCACCTGCTCCACCGGGGGCTCCTCCACGGGCTGCAGCGTGGAGATCTGCTCCGTGTGGGACCCATGGGCTGCAGGGGGACAGCCTGCTCCACCAGGGGCCTCTCCACAGGCCTCAGGGGAACTGCTGCTGCCTGCCTGGAGCACCTCCTGCTGCACCCACCTTGGGGCTGCAGGGCTGCTTCTCACTCCGCTCTCCCAGCTGCTGTTGTGCAGCAGTTTTTTTTTCCCTTCCTTCAATCTGCTCTCACAGACATAGAAACAACATCGCTCCCTGGCTCAGCTCTGGCCAGCAGCAGGTCCCTTTTGGAGCCGGCTGGAGCTGGCTCTGATCTGACATGGGGCAGCTGCTGGGCTCTGCTCACAGAGGCCGCCCCTGCAGCCCCCTGCTACCAAAACCTTTACATCTAGATACAGTGCATGAAGATGACGTTATAATAAGAGACTTGAAAGTTAGTTTAAACCATTTAAAACAGAAATACTGTAAACATTTTATGTAGTCAGCATTCATTTTTGCTGATTTTTTTAATACCTTCTCGGCCAGATTGTGCTGGTTCTGAAGCTTTTCATTAGATTATTTCAGTTACCTGACAGTTTTGCAATGTTAGCAGAATCTGAGATAGGACAAATCTTTCCATCTGTCAGCAAATCCAAGTAGGTAACTCACTGTGAGGCTAACACTGCAACTCAAACTCCCAATTTAAGGAAGAGCTTTCAAAAGATAAGTAATATGATTTGTTTAGTCTTTTTCCAAGGTATTTATATCAAGGATAAATCTCCATTTTCTTTTATATATGCAGGTAGTTATTCGACGCCTTCCTCCTTGTCTAACTAAGGAGCAACTGGAGGAACAGTTACATCCTCTACCTGCCCATGATTATTTTGAGTTTTGCACTGCTGATCCCAGGTGAGGATGAGCTGTTCATAGAGGTTTTCAGGTGTTTAAAACCTAATTAAGGTATTTTGGATGTACCAAATTATGTATTTTGTCCATGGAGCCCTTTTTGTTAGTTCTGTCAGTTACTTAAAATGTTTCTGAAGAGCAGGATAAAGTGCATTCCTGCCCCTTCCTTTTAAACTGGTGATTTTAAAACAGAACGTTTTCATGTGCAAATAGGGCATCGCTTTGCTGGAAACCCTAATGTTTCTTTTAACCTTCATTGGTAAAATGCAACAGGCTGTTTATCAGCTGTGAGAAAGACAACCTAGGGTAAATATTCCAGGAAATTTTTCATGTGTGCCATTTAAGCTTAACTTAATCGTTTGCTTACGTGTCTCTGTATTTATTTCATACATTTTTTTTCAGGTAATCCACTTCTATTCATTTTTGTGTCATTCAAAACTAAGTGATGTAGATAACAATAAGTTAGAATTGCTGATATATTTATTTAATATACTCAGTATCACAGTGGCCAAATATCATCCCCTTTTGAACAAAACAATTTCTAGAAGAGAAGAAACTTGACCACTAAAATAAACCAAACCTCCTATATGCTGCATCTACACGTGTTCAGACAAACTGACGGACGTGATTCATTTTGCCCAGCTTGGCCTGCCTTAGTGTGCAGTGAATCATCCTCCACAGGCATCAGATTATTTTCATTGACTACAGACAGATCCTGGATCTTGGTTGCAGATCAACTTTTAAAGTTAGGGCTGGGTGACCCCCCCCCCGGCACAGATAGCCTTTCTTTAGGGAGTTGTCTGTAGCCAATTGCGCTTGGAACAATCTAGTTCCTGGGCTGATTTTAATTGAAAGGATACTGCCGCTGTGTTTTAGAAGGGTAAATCTGGTTATATAGGTTCTCTCAGAGTCGATTCCTCAAGCAGAAAGGAAGAAATGTCTCTACTAGCGAAGCCTCATGGCAGTTTGGTGCATCAAAACAGCAGGTGCTTCAGCTTGTGCGGTAGAACCACATTTAGTCTGATTGAAAGTTTTTATATCTACCTGCACTTTTCTTCCGAACCTAGTCATCCATATTTGTAAATGGTTTTCCTGAAGGCTTCAGTCCCCGCTGTTTATTGATAAGGGGAAAATATCAGAGGCAAACCAAAAATTCTCCTACGAGTATCTTTGTCCTCAGTGTGTCTAGCTGCACAAATGCTAGGAACCAGTTCAAAAATTACAATTTTAATTTTCCAGAACAGTCATTGACATAAGAATCTGAGGAGTCAGCAGTTGCAGAAAAGATAAGCAGCTGGCAACAGCTGTAAATATAAAGTTTAATTTTTCTCTCTATGTGATAAAATTTGGAGCACTCAGAAGTCTTCCTGTCCACTTACCCATTGCATCCAGGTCAGATAACTGATAAAAGATTTTGCAGCTTCTTTCCCATGCTGTGCTATTCCTCATGCACTTCCATATAGCTAGTGACTGTACCTACGCGTATGTGAAGAAGTTTGTTAAACGGCATACGTGACACAACAGCTTATTTTGTTAGGGGGTTGAGGGCGTGCTTAGAACACTAAACATTCGTTTGCCTTGAAGAATGGATCTTGGTGATTAAAAGTAACAAAAAAAATGAAGAAAATGAAGTCTTTATTTTTTATATATTGTTTTGCTACTAGACTTTAGGATGTAGCAAGCAACAAATGCAAATTTTTAACCTTTTTTTTTTTTGAACAATGAAATCTCTTGATAGTTGGATTGTCAGTTGCCTTAAATCATTTATATGAATCTTGTAATAAAATAATGATTTGGGAGGAAAAGTTCTCTCCCTCCTGACTTTCTGATTCCTATTCTCTTCTGCCCTTAGAAATCTGTACTCTCGCTACAGAGAAAAAAAAAAAAGTTTTCATTATAAATTTGGATTTTCCTTAGGGAAGCATTTCATATTCGCTTTTTCTTGCTATGTCGTGTTGCTTAAAAATTATGTTTTAATACAGAAGATGTATTTTTTTCAGAATGGGTTTATCTTTATAAGGTATATGGCTACAACCCCTTCCAGCAAACTATACTGTTTAAATGGTCTTTTAGCTGCAGTTCTGCAAAAAATTGAACTGATTATTTGCTCTTTTACTGGTCCAGCATAATCTTGCCCCTTTTGACCACTTTGTTCCAGTGCTGACACATACCCATGTAAATGTGTTTATGATTTAAATCATGATGTGTTCACACGCATTAGAACATAGAGTAAACTTTCAGAAATTGTTAAGGCTGGAAGTGAGGAGACATTTCTTCTCAGAAAGAGCAGTCAGGCACTGGGATGGGTTGCTCAGGGAGGTGGTGGAGTCACCGTCCCTGGGGGTGTTCAAGGAAAGGTTGGACGTGGTGCTTAGGGACATGGTTTAGTGGGTGACAGTGGTGGTAGGGTGTAGTAGGTAGTTTGTAGCTTCTCCTTTTTAAGAAACTTTCTCTAGACATCCTCTACCACTTGCTCTCAGAGAGAGAACTCGAGGGGTCAAACTGTAGCTGCTTCTACCTTTTCATTTCCAAGGTCATCCCTCCCCAGAGGACAAAACAAAATTTGCAGTCCTGCCTATATGCTTTTGCAAGATACGCATGCATTTATCCAGTTTTACTTTCTTGCACTCCAAAGGTTGTTTGTAAGTTTACAATGTCTTGTTTTTATACACAAACTGTAAAACTTTCATTTTTATTACAATGTCATTAATGTATAACAGTTGCATCCATTTCAGTAAAATCATTTCACAAAGTATGACTGTTGTGTTGTATTTCATTCATTTTTCCTGATTCATTTGATTCACTGCATTACATTTATTTTTCTCTCTTGTACACTGGGATCAAAATACAAGCAAAACATTGTTTTTGTGACTGACTCCGTGGCCTTGAGGGACGTTTGGTAGCCGTGCTACCTATAGCTAGCTACTAGTGAAGACTGCCTGCCTGATGGTCTCTCTTGTTCTCAAGCTCTAAATAACAACTGCTTCTTCCAGATAACTCTTTTAAATTTGCATGGAAACGTTTCTGAGGCTTCTAAAACTCTAGTCCGGTGGTTGAGCTCTAGCCTGCAAGATTTGGGTTGTCCCTCAGGACTGGCACTGAGTGCCAGAACTCCTTCATAGCGTTGTGAAGTTGCAAGAGTAAAGAAATCTGAGCTTTGCTTTTGTGAAAGCCAGTCAAGTAGTTGATGCCATGCCGTGTGTTCAAGGCAGCGGTTAAGCTTCTTGCACGCAGCAGGTCTCCTCTGCCCCTCGAAGCTGCGTCACAACATTTTGCTCGGGATGATTGTAGGCAAATGGCATTCGTGCTGGAGGATGGCAGTACGCACGTGGGAACTGCCGCTCTAAAGGGACAGCACCTTTAGAGCTTCGGAAGGATCACCAGTGCTGTGATGGTGGATGGGATGAGAACCAGTTGGTCACCACAACTGCAGAGTGTTTCTGCTCCCCTGCCAGGCAAACAGTGCCCATATAAAAAAGGAAAGGCTCCGTTCGTTTAGAAGGATGCCACTGCCATCGCCATTCATTGGATGAATGACAACAGCAGGTGAGAGACAAGAGGATGGAGACCAGTGGATTTTAGCTTGCCGTGACAATCTTGACAAAAGAGTTTATCAATTTGGTCAAATCACTCGCAAATTTAAGCGTTGAGATTTAAGTGTCTATGCATGTCAGTCTATATGTTTGTACATACCTATATACACATACACCACGACTCACTACCTTGGTAAGTATTTTCACTAAGATGCAATGGCTGTTTTTAGAGTTTACATGTTAGCGTTTATCTTTCAGATAACTATTTAAATCTGCTTTCCTCTATACCAATCTTCCTACACAATTGTGCTAACAATACTTTCTAGAAAAAGGAAGCTATTAGAATGCTTCTGTTACTAAACTTGCCATAAAAGTAAGGGTTTAAAGGGATGTTTAGTATTAGAGAAATGCAGATTACCTAGAAGACTGAGTACCCTTCAATGCACAACAGCAAACAAAGAAACTGTGTGTTGAACTGAAGAAATGTGTACAGTCAGACTCAGCTGGGTTATTTCTACAGAGGTCCTTCTAATTGATATCCCAGAGATGCCAGCATCACGTACGGTGCATCTGTCCAAAACATGATATGGATGGAAAATAGCATTGTAGGCAGCAAGCATATGGCAAAATAGAGGCAGCTGTCTGCTTCTAAACCTAGCCATGCAACCTCAAAACTGAATTTGAAATCCCAAGAGAAATCTCTGCCGGTGGATACTTGAAAAACGCTGGAGGCACGCAGGGTCCGATGGCCCTTTTGTAGTGCCCTGCCTGGGGACTCAGCTGGAAGGCAAAATCCTGAAGAGCAGAAGCTGTGTTTTCTCTGCTGAATATGAAGTGCAACAGCGGAGCTGGAGTGTTTCTTCCTAGGAGAGGTTGGTGGCCGCAGAGTCGTGGCCCTGCAAAACGCGCGTTCCCTGCTCCCCGGCAGCACTGGTGGGTTGGTAGAGGAGAGGTGACGAGGGGATCTGGAGCAGGCAGTTGCACTTGGAAGTTCAGATTCTGAAGCCCAGAGGAAGAGACAGTATTTCATACACAGACCAGTGCTAAGCACCTCCAGTTTGCTAGTTTTAGTTAGCTTCCTACTTAGAGAGTGGATTTTACGCATTTTTTTTAGGTACACTGCACACTTGATTGGATAAGAAGCCTGAAAGGGTCTGAAACACTTTGAGATCAGGCTCCTACACATGAAGCACTCTGACATCTAACTTGTGTGCGTACGAGATGTGACTGTGTAGGAGCGGCTGCATCACAGAAAGAGCCTGTAACTGCTAAGCATTGTCACAGCTGTACTTCTACAACCTTCTACCCTGATACCTAGCACCAGTAGCAGAGAGACAATCCTATTTTACTGTGCTACTGTGCACATCAGTATCTTACTGCAAACAAACATGCCTCTATAATTTTGTATTTTTCTGCAGAGGTGATGAAGTTCTTGAAGACCTAATAATGTATAGCAACAACGTTGGATCCCTTATTTGCAAGATAAATTGTGAATCTCTGCTTTCCAGAGTCCTGTTTACACTTTACAAACCCTCTGTTTTCTCTTACTAGTAAATGCTTAATAACCACATCAAATATTCCTCTGAAAGATACTCTGATAAATCTAAGTGAAAAAATGTTAGGAAAATATTATGTTACGTACCAGGAAAAGATTGTGTTGCCAGAGCAGACAGGAAACAGATGGTGTTGATGTGCAAGCTAAAGGAAACAAGGAAGGAACAACTTCGTATTTTCATTTCTTTTTCATGATGGTTATGTCCCCAACCACAGGGTCTAAGTTACTGCAGAAGAAAAAAATTCATCTACATCACCGAGCTGTTCTGTGCACTGAGAAGAAGTGGCATTTTTGTTGTATTTTACAAAAGCTGAAGATGGTAAAACACTGCAATACTTGTTAGATTAGAAAAAGAAACTCAGGGCTTCTTAATCTCAAATACCTTTATGTTTTCTAAAGTTTTTTTTTTTTTAAACTGTGTGTAATTATGAAAAATGTTGCATTTCATCTTTTTTTTTTTTTCTTGCTTTGAAATCACTGAGGTAGAAGCTGGATTGTTTCATCTGCCTTGCATCTTGCTGGTGACTCCGCAGCCCCCCTGGAGGTGCCTTGCGTTGCATGTGCAGACGAGGCTTGCGAATCTGCTCACAGAGAAGTCTGCAGGGGGCGAGGAACCCCGCGACAAAGCACATCCAGGTGCCACCATGCCCATTTGGTTGAGCTGTCCAGAGATTGCTTGCACGCCGTCTGCACAGTGCTACGCAGCATCTGCGTGGGCTGTGCTGGATGAGGGAGCATGCAGTGCCTGTAGTGTCTCTCAGCACTGCTTTGTGCCACCAGCATAGCCCTAGCTGTGGCCAAGCAGGCATTTTGGTGGTTACCTCCCTCCTTGGAGGTCTTCAAAAGCCATCTGGACGTGGTCCTGGGCAGCCTGCTCCAGACTGAGCAGGGGTTACACCGGAGGACCTCCAGAGGTCCCTTCCCCATTCTGTGAGTCTGTGATAGTTGCTGACACTTCTCTCAATGCTATTCCCTTCCTAAAACCAAAATAGTGAGTAAATATAGATGAAATAGCTATTCCTTAGAATGATAAGGTGCATCCTCTGCATGCTGTAGAGGCACCCTGTAAACAGGCGTTTGCAAAACATCTGAGCAAGAAAAGCCCTCTAGCTCTTTGTTAAACGTTTCTCTTGGTTACGATGTCAAACACAACTTTGTTCTACAAAAAGGCCAGTTATTGACAGCAGCGCTCATCATGGTCACCTTCCAACGCCCAAAATGGATGCATATATGAAAAAGAAAAAATGATCACTTGGTTTGTAGTGGCCGTGATTCTTCAGGATGCCGTGTGTGGAGCGTGTGATCCAACCCGTATCTTTGCTCTTTCTCACTGGCTGCGAAATCTGATTCTGAAATAGCTACAAAATCGAAATCTGGTTGCAACTGTGTGTGATGATTGTCTCCTACTGCTGCCGGTGAGTTTGTCTGAAGATGGGGCTTGCAGCAACAACATTACAACATAGGTATTCTAAAATTACGGGCTTATGTTCAAGTATTTTCCCAAAAAAATGGTTTAATACATAGCCATTGCTAAAGGCTGTTTAAGCCAAACTTTTATACATCCTAATTAGATGGGAGGGAGAGTTAAAGCATGTACCTGACACGTGGCTGATGGGTGGTAATGCGTTGAATTACCCCGATTCCATTGTGGTTGGTGATGTGCCAGCTCTGAGGTTTTCATCAAGCATGTTAACATTTACACACCTAGAGTGGGACCTATGCCAACAAATTCTAGGAGGATCAGAATTACTTTCGGTAAGTACCTGTTCTTTCTTCTGCTAAAAAGGTTTTGGACTTTCACAGTAACTGTTCTTCACAACAAGACGTTGCACGTATATTCATACACATGTACGTCAAATGGCATTCGTTTATCAGTAGGTGATTCAGCATATTATCCTGCCAATTACTAAGTTATTTAATCTTTCTAAAGGTGGGAATCTCTTTAAATACAGTGACAGCTTGGCAACTGCCACTTCGCTGGGAACTTTTACTTTACCTTCTACTATTTCAGCAACAGAAAACTTTTAACATGCCCAAGAATTTTCCCCAAACCACTGCTGTTATTCACCTCTCAAATCATAAACAATTATACATAAAGCTTTGATCCTGCAAAATGAAAATGTATGCTCTGCAATGTAGGGAGACAAAACAGAATAGAAATATTTGTCTCGGTTCAGAATAAATTTCACAGTTGCATACAGAAATTCAGTCATTTGCTTTTTGTCATATATACAATTTTTTATATATGCATATGAATACATAAGGACTTCAGTATGCATG
This sequence comes from Anser anser, assembly GCF_964211835.1. Classification (NCBI taxonomy): domain Eukaryota; kingdom Metazoa; phylum Chordata; class Aves; order Anseriformes; family Anatidae; genus Anser; species Anser anser. The sequence goes on along the minus strand of NC_139720.1, from coordinate 147,443,173 downwards.
CTTAAGTTAGCCATTTCCCAAAGAGGATGAGAACTGCAGTGTGATTTTACTAGTTTTAACTTTTTCCCGTCCTGAACAGACTAGTAAATAACAGAAAATAAAATTGTTTCTTGTTGCAGCCTTTATCCTCATCTTTACTCGAGAGCATACATTAACTTTAGAAATCCCGAGGACATCCTTCTTTTTAGAGATCGCTTTGATGGCTATGTCTTCATTGATAATAAAGGTTGGACTATTTGTAAGATATTACATGTGTCTATATACATATATATCATTGTAGAACATGAATTCATTTCATTTTTTCTAATGATGCTTTTTTCTGCTCAATACACAATTAATTACATAAAAATGCACTGAACCAGAATCTAGCTGCTAGAAGATAATGAAGTACAAAATGTTTTTGTCCATGCAGTCTTACTTGTCTGCGTGGTGTGCACGCTTGATCTGCATTCTTGTACTTTATGCAGTCCACTATCAGGATCCTATTAATTATCCTATGTGAGCTTCACAGTTCATCACAATGATAACCTGATACATTAAAACGTGAGTGGCTGGATCTTCAGTGTGTTTCTGTGAGATTAAGCGGTGCTATGTATTCCCATTTTGAGAAAGCAAAACCAAACCAGTTGTCTTCACCGTTTTAGTTGCCCGCTTTGAGATGTGTATGCCATGACTTTTCAGAGCATTTATGTTAGGTAGAACTTTAGATCTAGTCTGATGTCCACAGCTGCGAGGGCTTTCAGGCATTTGTTGATAGGAGCGCAGACATCTTGAGTTCCAAGAACAGGAGTTGTGAGGTTAGTTGCCGTCTTTAAAATGTTCTGTCTACAGAGGTTTGTCCAACAGTAAAGAAAACCACTGTAATGTAGGTGTGGGTAAATCCTGTTCTATAGTAGCATTAAATAGCTGTAGCCAAGAAACTGTGCTTTGTCTGTAGCTGTTCCTTGCCTCGCTCCCTCACTCCTTCTCTAAAAAGATTGCATGGGCAGTATAAAAGAGACTTGGATTGGTGGGTTTCTTCGACCATTGTCTATCCTGAACACTGAATGTTGCAGGGGTCCCGTGAAACAGTCTTGTCCAGTCTTACTGGAGAGTTACTCTCCAAAGAAGCTGTCTGCCAAGATAATGAATTTCTCTGTAGCATTTCCTATCTGAGATACTTCATATGCCCCGTCCCTAGAGGTGCTCAAGGCCAGGCTGGATGTGGCTTTGGGCAGCCTGGTCTGGTGGGAGGTGTCCCTGCCCATGGCAGGGGGTTGGAACTGGGTGGGCTTTAAGGTCCCTTCCAGTCCAAAGCATTCCGTGATTCTGTGATAGGTTTCAAACCTGGATTTGGATAGATTTCCCCAAAGATGGAGAACAGCACATTCCTCTCAGTGCGTGATTCCAAGATTTCAAATTCTGTTGTAAAGTAGGAAGCAGGGTAGCTCCTTCCCAGCAGATGCCAGAATTTTTCTAATGCGCATAATATTTCTTGCCTTCTTTTGTGAAAGAGTTGGGTGGTTTTGGCTGAAGAACTAGAAATAAAATATTTTATGATTCTGCCAAGACTTCAGTTTGGCTAAATTAGGCATGTTCTTCAGTATTACACTGGGTTGAAGCCAGAATATCATGTACATTACAGAACTGAGTTTGGAGATGGCAGGTTGGTTTGGCATGGTTGGTTGGGCAAATAACGAGCATAGGTTTTGGTCACACGAGCTCTCTGGTGAGGCTTATGGCAGCATTGCATTTATGAGGCAAAAACTAAAACAAGGATTACCATGTCCACAAAGTACATTTGTGGATTTAACCGAGTTTTCAGTGGACTTCAGCAAAGTATGGCCTTGAACCTGAGTTAAGCAGAAGCCAGGCAAAATTCAAAAGCTGTACGTGGTTCTGGCAGCAGTTTGAAGAAGGATCCAATATACAAGGCAGACCTTAAAGAACTGGTACCAGTAAACAGAAGCGAGTAGTTGTGTTGTCCACTATAAATAGAAAAAAAAAGGAGTTCCACACACTTCACAGAAGCAGCAGGATTATTTAAGATTCATTTCCCAGTAGTACTCATTCATTTGTCAGCATGAGATTTTATGTCAATTTTTCTACTCAATGACAATTTTTGAAGAATTAAAAGGGAATTATAAATGATAATGCAAGACTTTTATTGTGCAACAGTACTCTTCATTTTGACAGCCTTTGTTAGCATGTCAAAATAATATTTTAATAATAATGTTTAAGTATATAATTCAGATATAAGTGTATTTTGTTTTGAATCCAAAATACTGCTACATGCAATTTATCATTAGAAATTTAGGATGGGATTTTAGAGACACCTTTGATTTCACCTTTGTAAGGCTGCCCAACACAAGTTTGAAGAGTCTGGAAAATCTTACTTGGATATAAAGAATGCTTCCCAGAATAAAAATTAAGAATTGATCTCTTTTAAGGTTTGGAGTATCCTGCCGTGGTTGAATTTGCTCCATTCCAGAAGATTTCAAAAAAGAAGTTAAAAAAGAAAGATGCCAAAGCCGGGAGCATTGAAGATGGTAAGCATATTTTCTTGACATCACAATGGAAAACAGATTCCATTTCTGCCTTGGATTGCAGAGTATTAACATAATTCAAAAATTTATCTTCGCAGATCCAGAATATAGGAAATTTTTAGAGAGTTACTGTGCTGATGAAGAGAAAATCTGTGCCAATCCTGAGACTCTTTTGGGAGAGATTGAGGCCAAAACAAGGGAACTCATTGGTCTGTTTTCTTGACTTTTCTTATTATTGAGAATATGAAATATATTATTTTTATATCTTTATCATATTACCTGCAAGATATGGCCTGTTCAGTCTGACACAGACTGAGGTTATCACAGTTTAAATTTTTATCCCCCAGCCAAGTAGTGACAGGAAGCACATCACCTGTGCTTTTGAGTCTCTGTGCATGCAATCACTCAACTTAAAGAAGTTTTGCATGCACAGTGGCTTCAAAGTTAGGTCCTTAGTAGTTCTAAATACTTACAGATGTGTTATAAAGAGGTGGAAGATATATTTTTAAAAGATAGATGAATACTTAAGAATACTTAAAAGCTTTGAAAGTAAGGCAACACCTTGTTCTCTGTATGCATGTGGTGGGACTTTCACAGTCTTAGGGGGAATCTTTAATGAGATAACATTGAAATCTTCCAGAATAAATCACATCAAATTTCAATTGCAGGCTTCAGCAATGTGAACATTGCTAGTTAAGTTTATACAAATCATGAGTATCAACAAAAAGCCAGTTCTTTATGTGCTGTGATCCATATTGTGCTATATAACAGAACCATGTTTTTTCTTCTTTTCAATTCAGTCTTTGAAAGAGTACCATTATTGGACAGACTGTAGTGACTGTGCCACTCCACAGTAGTGCCACACATTAGATAATTATTTGACCATCAGCAAACGCGTAGGAGAAGACTGTTACTAGAAAATGCACAAGGCAGGCACTGAAAGATGTGGGAAAAACAGCTGGAATAAAATGCAGTGATCAGCACAGCAGTGCAGACTGCTGACGTATTTCTGAGGTCAGAATATCTTAATTGCTAGGACTGTTAGAAAACTGAATGTTAAAGAGAAAAATAAAGCTGTTTACAGAATGTAAAGGAGCAGCACAGGCATGAACGTTGAGGAGCAGCAAGCATTGCAGGGGATGGTCACAGGAGATGAGGCCTCTGGATTGACAGGCTGAGGGCAAGCAACCATGTCCAGTCCTGGACGGGAGGAGTCCTGTGCTCAGTACAGTGTCTGAGCTCTTTCCAGGACTCCTTCTGTACTGAGAAAATTTTCCTGGGATAGGAAAGATCTATTTTTCATTCAAAATGTGATGTGATATATATTTTCTCGAAACATCTAAATAATAGTGCCATGTTGCACTGAGAAACACAGGTAATTCCTTCCAAAATGCTGGGGCTTGGCAGCTGCCAGAATGCAGTTTTCAGGGCAACAAGGATTATTGATGTACTGGATCGCCAAGTGACAACATCCAGAGCACTTACTCTCTCCCCTGGTGTGACAATTGGCTAGAAAAAAAATAAATTCAACCTTTGATATTATTTCTTTACAGTGTACAAGTAGCCTGATTAATGCTGTTAACTTGTCCCTGCCTGTGACAAGAGTTTGTACAGAGTGGCATTAGTTCTTCATATACATAAAATAATAGTGGCTTGGGAAGGTTTGGAAAATAAAAAAAAATAGAGGAAATGGAAGTGACAGAATTATGGACATTTAGCTAATTCTGTTACCAATGAAATAGTTGCTCTTCTAGATACAAAGTTCCCCAACAATTTTTATTTACTCCAAATCATCCTAGTATTTGAAAGCAGAGTAGAAGCCGTCAAAAATTTCTAAGAAACTTTACAATTTCAGGAAAGATTTATTAAATTAAAAAATATTCTGACTCTTCAATGAAAATGGTTGGTCTTGAGAGTTGCGGATTTCAGAATAACAATGTTGCCTGAAGGCAGCTTTCCATTAGGAATTTTAATGTTTTGTTTCTGGTAAATCACAGAAAATCAAATTATTTAGTTGTCGTATCAGTACAAAACCAAAGATTACTTCAGTGGGAAGTATGTTTATAGCAAAAGTACGTCAGGGTTTTAGTGCATTCCAGTTCCAAAGGTGTTAACAGGTACTGAAGTCAATGAAAGACATACCCAGTGCTCTGTTAGCAGAACTGGGCCTCACATTCTCAGCGTTTCTCCAGGTAGTGTTACGGCAAACCAGCATGCTTTATGCATCACGTCAGATGCGTTAGCTCATCAGTTTCAGTGTGACAGAGACATATAGAACAGAATTTCTCTGTAGCAGGATGAAGGTAAGCTCATTCTTCTGGCTTGTTTCTAGAAAGCAAGATTAGACATAAAAGTTATTGCTGATGGAGTTCTTCACTTTGTAATTTATTTTCTTTCAACATTTCTTAAACATTTTCAGAAAAACCTCTTAGATTTTCATTTAGAGTAAGGCTCATAAACAAGGTGGGTGAGGTTCAGGTTTCATTGGTAAACATCCTTTTTTGGCCTCCTCTTTTGATAGCAGTCATCACACGGCCTCTCCCCCGTGCACTTCCATATTTACCATTTCTGATCCACCTCTTGCACCACAGCCTTAGTCAGGACTAGGGTAGCGTGGTGTATCCTTTCCCCAGCCCCTTGAGGTCACTTCCACGTGTCCCAATGGCAAGAGGTGAACGCTTCGCAGACAGGGGAACTTGTGGGAGCAGGTAGAGGGAGGCAGAGCTGCAGATCTGAGGGACTGGAAGGGAGGGCCTAACATTTGTCAAAAATTACAAGCAGGTGGGAGAGAAGGAGGGGGACAGCACTGAAGTCTAGGGACAGAGGGAGGAGCATCTCACGTTTGTTGTTGCTTTTGACCATTGATATTTGCTAAAAATAAATACTGAATCAAATCAAACCTTCCCATTGATAACTCCATGACAAGGTTTTTTTCGTTATTGAGTGGGTTGCTAGTAGGTTAGTTAAACATTCAAAACAGAAACATTGAAATCTTTTGGGGATACGAGTTGTGTCTAGGTTTTGGCTTTGCCATTTTAAATTTGATTAAGAATTTTTCTTCATTTTTTCTTTCCACCTTCTATTCTTTCTTCCACATGATACCATGCATTTGAATTTTTACTCTAGTTTCAGGAAGAGTCCTATAAATAGTTATAGAGCATTTTTTAGTACTAAATATTTTCTGTAATTCTATCTTGGGATATCTTAAGACTGACAAAATTCTTTGTAACGGCTTGCAGCTATAGGCACACGGTTCAAACTTGAATTCAGTGCTGTCAGTCGTAGATGCCATACATGATACAGGAACTGATGATGTCTCCAAGCTTTTGTAGAATTTGGGGGTGGTTCAGGCTAGATTTCTGAGCTCTTTAACATAAGAATGGCTGTGTGATCCAGTAGATGAACCCAGATACGTTATTTAGGAAAATTTTAGAATTTTATTGAATCTGTTGATACCTTGCTATGTACCCTGGGACAAACCACTTATCTTTTATTTATCCTGTTTTCCCATGGAATGGTGAATGCCAAATGGGAGTTAAACTTAAATGTTATATGAGAATGACAATGTTTCGTTCATAATGTAATTTGAAATTTGGGTTTGAAGAGTGACATGTGAGATTACAATAATGTGGGCTGTACATGAACAGCAATCTAGGTGGGTTTTGATGTCAAAAAAAAAAGATTAAAAGAGGAATAGATATATGCTAGGAATATAGTAGGAGTAGATACTGAACACATTTCTTTCCTTTTTGATGAGCAAGAGAAAAAATGCCATTCTCTGAACCAAAAATACATGATTTTTAATTAAATGTTAAAAAATTATGCAGTATATCTGTGGTGTTTCTAACCCTAACAGCAAAAATACAGCAGTGTTTCAAAAATGGAATGATGGGAATGCTGTCCAAAATATATAAAATAAATAGGTTTATGAATTATTTGGCTCCCTTGCAGATAAAGCTAGAAAAAAAAAAGGGGTTAGTACTGAAGTAAAGAAATGAGTACATATTTTAGGAGTTGAACACTATATCACAAATTTTTTGTGTTTTAGCTAGAAGAACAACACCCCTTTTGGAATATATTAAAAATAGAAAATTAGAAAAGCAGGTACGTTCAGACTTTTGCCTGAAGTTCAACATTTTATGTTTCATGTGGTTTTCCTTTGGACAATTTACAATTAAGCATTTTGAACTCTTCAGAGAATTCGAGAAGAGAAACGAGAGGAACGAAGGCGGAGAGAATTGGAGAAGAAACGTCTGCGGGAGGAAGAGAAAAGGAAGCGCAGGGAAGAGGAAAGACGTAAAAGGAAAGAAGCAGAGAAGCAAAAGAAAATTTCCGAAAAAGAAATAAGGATCAAGGTATCTTAATGAAAAAATATTCCTCTGTTGAAGTTATTTAGAAGTTACTTTGGTTTCACACTAATATTGTTTATACAGTGTGCTGCAGTACGTTGAGGCGATACAGTTTTTACTGGAAGGAGAATTAAAGTAAGGTTTAGACTAAATGCTGTTGCTGAAAAGTCTGACTAATTACCTTAGGTACCGTGATGTGCTAGTGCAGTTGCAATGACAGGTAACTCAGATGCCGTTTTATAACGCTGCCAAATTCTGTGCTGACGTAACCTGACAGAACCAAATTGTTCTGTGCTATCACCTGGGAAGATTATTACAAATATGGCTTCTAACACTTCATCATGTAAATCTTCGTCTAGCCACGTATGCTGAGGGTGTTTTGTGTTTATGCTCAGAACTAATTTATTTTAATAATATGCTTTAACCAAATTATTAAATGTTTTGTTATAGTTTATATATAATTATATATTTTAATAGTGTTATACAGTACACTTACATGATGTATAAATACTATAATATATAATTATATATACTAATTGCTTATATTAATATTGTTATATATAATTTTAGGCTGCGCTGCCTTGTAACAGAGCAGGTGTGGCAGGTGTGTTCTGTGCATTTAAATCTCAACATTTAAAACCTTATTTGAATAAGACAACATAGACAAAAACTATTCATCTCAACTAAATTATGTGTTATTGGAAAGGTGTTTAGGCTCTTTTGGTGTAAGAGTCTGTAGCGTAATGCAAGAGTACACAGACTCACTCCAGATCTTGTAATGGAGAGAAGCCACTGAGCTGTGTAGGTCTTTCCTCTTCCTTTTCTTCCCAGGTGACAGTTGCCTTCACCTGGATGTATAAAAATAGTAAGTTCTGAAGCAATTACACATTTTTTATATTTGGGCATAAAGAAAGCAATTCTAGAACTTCAGAAGAAAATTTACTTAATCTTTAAAATGGTTAAAGCCAAAATTGTTTGTCCCCAAAAACTCACCATGACATATCTCTGGCAACGTGACCTTGAAAGCTGGTTCTTTCCCTGAAAGAAAAAGAAAATACTACTTGAGAGAAACATTATAGAAGTTTTAAGTATCGGAGAAGAATAATACATGCTTATTTAAGAAAAACTGGTGGGAAAAAAAAAGAATGGTGAGATGTTCTACTTACTCCTGAAGCGTTAGAAGGATAGTTTGAGACAGTTGGTCCTTCTATAAAGATTACTCCTGTAATGCCAGACACTGCTCAAGCCCTGTGTGGGTTATTTCTTGTGAAAGTAACAGAATTCTTGGAAATCTTGATCTCCAAAATTAAAATGTAATATGATATTTCCTGCTAACATCTTAATTTTTTCCTCAGTCTCTATTTCTGTCAAGGTGTATTTATACGAAGCACTTATTTCTGTATGCCAGCCTGTCCCAAGTAGTTCACGTGTTGCATGTTTTATATGTAATACTTCAAGGAGTGAACTATTAATCCTGCTCTTTTTGTGGTATTGTAGAGATTCTGCTTTTTATTTTATTGGCAATAACACTGAGCTCTGTTGTTACTTGATTTCTAAGAAATCACAGACTATATATAAAGCTAAAGAAAGAAGAGCAGGTAAGTGCTTTCTCCAGTACTCTTGGCATATTTAAAAGCGTGCTGCTGAGTGCCTGTTAATGACTGCCGTCCCTTAGCAAAAGTAAACTGCCCTCTTAAAATGACGTTTTAAGTTTTATACTTTGCAAAATATATTCATAACATTATTAAATAAGATTTAAATATCTTCAGTCTTAATAGGTCCTTGATATATTTAATACATTGTTAAAAATTCCATTACAACAGAGGAGTTTACATCGTAATATAAACTAATATTTCTTAGCTTCTTAAGAAGCCTGAAAAAGGAGATGAGCAGGCCAGTGAAAAGCACAAAGAAAAAGATGAAGAAGCTGACATTGAAGAAAACAAATGGGAAAAGTCCCCTGGGTCTGGGAGTATAAAATCTAAATCATCAGAGGGCTCGCTAAAAGAACCTAAGGAAAAGTAAGTATTATTTGCATTTTGGTGTCCAAGTTATATCCTAAATGCTTTGATATGAAGGCTTAAACATGATGCAAGTGTTTGGCTGGCTGTTTGTCAGCAAGGAGCTGATTTCATTTTACATGTGAACTGTCCTTTTTGTAAGGGGTGTTTCGTAACAACTTACTGACCTGATGGCAGTATTAGTGGATGCAATTTATTGTTTGTGAAGTGCATTGAAATCCCAGGTTGGAAAGATTTCTGCGTGAAAAATTGTTGAGAGTTTCATTGTTATTTCATCTGTTTCCCCACCAAGAGCTCAGGTAAGGCCCGATTTCCATTACTGATGTCGACGACTAAATCGCCTACGGTGCCTTACCATTCATCACACTGGCTTCGTTTCTGCTGCAATAAGCAGACAGATGTGTTTGGTAAATGGGACAATGGCAGCATAGTTAAGGTGTGAATGACAGCCTTATGACAGATATGTGTACAAGGCTGTCTGTCTCTCACTGCCTTTTGTGTTACACGTGCAGTAGTAAGAATGAGAGGCATAGCGTAGTTCTTTCACTGCTGTAGCCTCGTTCCCATAGCCCACCACTCCCACTCTTGCCTGCCTGTTCCCCATGGCCGAACTCTAGAAAGCTCCTTCAACCCCTCTGGAGCTGGGGTTTGTTTCCCTCTCACCTATCAACCACCGGGCACGTGTGTTCCTCATCACCCCCAGTCACGGAGGAGATAGACGGGTACCAGGCAGTGCTACAGCGGTGAGGCTGGATGTGTCTTCATGCCTTTTGGGAAGGTCGTTCTCCAGAGCCTTGCTAGGCCTTGAAGGTAGCATCTAGAGTAGCATTTAACTGAGAAACAAATAACTTACAGACACATACATACCCCTTGAGAGGTAGTAGTATTTTCTGTGCATGTACCTATGCCACAGATACAGCGTCTCTGTAATGGGGAGTGATTCAGGTGTCTGAGAGCTGGAAATTGGCTTCCACTTGGGCTGTGCGCTGTGCTCATGCAGGCCCAGTCTTTCAAAATGAAGATCAAATTCCCTGTCATTGAGGTTTTGTTGCAGATCTCCAGCTCTTCCTGAGATGGGGCCCCTGTCTTGTCAGCCCCACCAGACCCCAAGCTCATGACAATTTTCACAGATACATTATCTGAAAGAAAAAAGTGGTGTAAAAAGATAAATGTTTATTCATATTAAACCAATCTGAATGAGAAACACGTCTCACTGCTTGATCACTACATCATTGGAAAATCTCCAGCCTCTCTAATTCTCTCTGGTAATTCACAGAATGTGAGCAGACTATCAAAATCAACTTTCCCCTTTCAATTTTAAGTATCATAAGTATGTAATACATAAAAAGAAACTACCTGTATTTGCTGCTTTTAAAATTTAATCTATTCTGTAATCTTTCTTCATTATTTGTAGTTTTGCTTTATGAGAGAAGCACAAGCTTGCTGAACAGGAACAATGAAGTAAAAAAGAGAGCTGTGGATTGTATCAGGCAGCAAAATGTTGCAAACTAACAGTCTTCATAATATAAACCCATAGCATAAATTAAATATTATGTTGTGATAAGGTAGTGGTTTTTGACCTAATTAAAATATTGAAAGATAGAGTAAATTATTTGGAGACACAGTAAACAAAAGCCTAGAACACAAGTGTTCACAATGTGAGTCTTCTCAAGAGCAGCCCACAAGTCCTGAGCACGCAGCATGTGATTATGTGCGAACCATTGGGGAGCTACTCAGGGGACTGCAAAGAGGGATAAAGGTTGAAGAAGAATCCTCCCACAACAGTTACACAAGAGCCAGATTTTGCTTGGAAAGCTTTATCTTTAACATTTTGAACTGAATGCATAGTCAAGAGCTGGACATACATGAATGAGACATTCAGCATAATTGCACATAACCCCTTTTTATTAAAAAAAAAAAAAACAGCCTTACCATACAGCTCACCTGAAGAAGGTTGAAATCAAAGGAAAACTTTGTATTATGTCCTTCAACAGCTGTTTGTTACTGTTAATTGCTTGGGTTTTCTTTCTTTTCATACATATTCGTAGGTCACAAAATGATAGTGACAAAGAGCAAAGAGATTTGGAGAGAAGATTTCGAGAAAAAGAACCTGAAAGACAAAGGTATCGATTGGATGATGGCAGAAAGCATAGAGCTCACTATGAGTTTGACAAGTTTGTGAGAAGGAATGAAGAAGAGCTGAAATGGGGGAAAGGATACAGCCAAGACAGAGGAAAGAAAGGGAACCACAACTACAGCTTCACTGTGGAGGCAGTAGACAAACTGGGTAAAGAGGACAAGTGTGATGACATGGCATCCAAAAAGGAGCGCATAAGAAATAAGGTTCTTTTATTCATTTAGGATAATCTTTCATTAGTTAAATATGGTTCAAGATCACAGGTTTTACTTTGGCAAACTCAGCACAAAGATGCTTTTCTTGAGAAAAAGCAGTTCTTTATTTAATTTTCAGTAAAACCCTGACTTCTTTTTATTACTGTCAGAGGACAACAGCAGCTAAAATAAGTTAAGGTCACTGGTCTCTGCTCATTTGTATGTACAATATATAGCATAATCTGTCTTCCTTTCAACCCTGGCATTTTTAGAACACTATTCTCGGAAGCCTCGTATTTTATGAGCATATTAAAAAATGCGATACATCTGGTCTGCAATGAAATTCAAAAACTGTGACATGCTAGCCTTTTAAAAATATGTTTCCATTACCCAGATCATAAAGTAATTAAATCATGGGTTGGCCAGGACACGCCTAATACAGGAACTGTACAGACTTTAATAAATGGCTAATTCAGAAGCCCCTGTATTTAGAAGGTGTGAATGTGTGAACCCTTCAGTACTTTGTATACCTGCCAGTTAGAAAAGGCTGTTGTTTGCTTACCACAAATGATACTCATGGTCAATGCCAGGGAAAGAACAGGTGCAAAAACGGTGCCCGTAGCAGGGTGTACATTAGATCTCTCCCTTCTTGCCTCCCAGAAACATGGACACCATTTTTCTCAGACTCTGATTTCATGGGTGCACCAAAGTCTTTTCAGGAGGTGGCTTTCCCTGTCAGCCTCATTCTTTCTCTGTTCTGATCCTAGATTTCCTCCAAAAGATGACTGAAACACTATTTTGTGTAGAAATTTATTCCGAGTATGAAACCTTTCAAACCAAATTCCTGATCGGTGGCGGAGGCTAGAGCTGGCAGAGGGTAAATTGGTCACGTGTGGAGTGAGTCCATAGGGAGGGTACCCGGAGCCAGGCCAGGTGGCCTCGCTGTGCGTGCCACGTAGGTCACTTGGTGCAAACCCAAGAAGCCCGCTGAGCCCAGATCTTTGCTTATGTAGAGCTCAGCTGGGCAGCCTGTATGCGGTTTATCTCCATGTGCACAATAGCCACTTCCCCCGTACACCGATAGCTCAAGCTTAGAGCAGTCAGAAAACTGGCTGGTTCAGAAACAGGAATATGGGAAAAGCGGTTTTCCTCGTGTTTGCTGTGCTAAACTTGGAGTCTGGTGAAATATCTGCAGCCTTGGAAGTAGATGGTGGGTCCTGGGGGCCTTTTGTCAAGCCTTAAGAAGCCTCCTCATTTTTAATTCCTCTCATCACACTTCTGGCAACTTGCTGAGTCTCTGGATTACCCCACACTTCAAGTTCTAGGCTTATTCCCTATCCAAAATAAGCAATAATGGTAAAGTTTTTTGCAGTTTTGTTACTTTTTTTCCTTAGAGTATTTCTCACAACAGAAGCTGAGTTTTCCAGCTTACCTGCAGAATTAGTATAGTCAGCACAAGTTTTACACAAACCAAGGATCTTTCTGGAGTTTGTAAGAATGAGAAAATGGGAAATTGAAGAGCTGTTTGTGATGTAGAAGGATGCATGTTACGCGTTTCCTATGACACGACAAAGCACTAGCTCGGATAATTTAGTTGTATGGCCTGATTGTGAATCTTGATATCTGGTCTAAAGAGATGGAGAATAAAGTGGAGTGAAAAAGACATGCAAAGGTAAAGCAAAAAGGGAAAATACATATTGGTAATAAGAAAAAAAAAAAAAAACAGAATGGAAGAATAAAAGATCTGAATGGCTTCAAGTTACAAAGAGAGATGGAAATTGATCCAGTTTGATGTAGAACAATTTCAGCACTCTGCAACTGTCTTAAAATAGGCTGTTTAATTTTGTTTGCTAAACTTGAGAATTTGATCAAAAAGCTCTGGTTTTGGTGAATGAGTTGCCCTGTAACGTTAACAACTGGTATTTGTGAGAGTAAAACACTGTTCCTAGGAAAAGACTTCTTAAGCTGAGTTTCAATAATACATTTTATTATTAAAATTTCCCAAACAAAAAGTGCTCCCAAGAGCTGTGGAACATTTGCAAGTTCAAGGTGTCTTTTCCTTGTTAACTGTCTCCTTCCATTTTACAATGATCAAATCAGCCTTTGTATGATCGAGTCACTCAGAAAGTCTGCATGTTTTAAGATCATACTTTATTATTATCAGTGGGTGAATTCCCCTGCTCTCGTACTCAGTATGGGAGGCATGATGAAGCAGAGCAATAACAGTGCAAATGTATAACGCTGTGTCTGATAATTGTCTGCAGTATTTCTCCGTGTTTACATCAGTCGTACCACAAGATCTTTAATTTTTAGAGCTTTTTTCTTTTATTCAAAATGCCTGGCTTCCAAGAATAGCGTTATAAGCAAGACAGATATTAAATACTTAGTTCATTTTTATTACACTTCATTTTTTTCCCAGGTCTTATGATATGTAAAGTAATTTAACACAAAATCTACTTTCTTCGCAAATATTAATCACTTAAAAATCCCACTTATGTATCCCACATAGTTTTTCCGAGAGTTAACCATATCTGCTTCCTTCTAGGATCGTCCAGCCATGCAGCTCTACCAGCCAGGAGCTCGCATTCGAACACATACGGGATCTACAAGTAAGACCTATGACTGCAGTGGGAAATCTTTTGAAGATGCTCTTGACAAAAAGTATGAGGCAGATAATTCAGCTGGAGGTGGTTCTGAGAAGAGCGAGGAAGCAGAATAAAACAAACCAGAGGGAAGACGTGTGAAAAAGGATGAACTTAAAGATTTAATGTCACCACAAAAATCCATAGGGCTGTTCCAGATCTCCAACACCAATAAAATTATCATAGCTCTTGTACTTCCTGATAAATAAAGGAAAGAGTGACTGGAGGTGTATAAAGAATCTTACAGCAAAGGAATATGGTTGCTTTTTTACGAAAAGCAGAGCAAGCACCATTTGCCTCGTTTAAAAGCAGTTTGATGTTATATTCGATTTACCTTGAAATGTAAAACCTCTGAGAGTTTTAAAGGAGCATTTATACGAAACTTTTCAGAAGCTATCTCACCGTTTACAGTCTGAAGAAATGAAACGTGGATTTGTGTCAGTTTGAAATCCGAGGCACTTCCAACGTGTTCGGTGCATGGCACGGCGGGCACTGGGCCCCCTCCTGCAGACGGCAGCGGCGGCTGCAGGGAACCGAAGCTCTGGAGCCGGTGGTGTTTGCAGGATGAGGCCCACGGTTTGCACAGTTGTGAGGAATGTCCCGTGGTATCTGTACCTCATTGTGTTTACGTTGTTTTTCAATTAACCGTAGCGTCAGATAAGTGTTGTTAAAGCTGCAAGTACGTTGTTGGAGCGTTTGTCATTTTCTGAGCCACTTCTGCCTTTTGTGTTTTAACAGTGCTTAAAGCAGAAAAAAAGCTAACACAGACCTCAGCACTTAAACAAATGCCTGGTTTTATTAAATTAGATGTTTTTCATGTTTTTGACACTGACTTTTGAAAAAAAAGTGGTTGTACAATGATGACTTTTTATATGCTAACGTTTCATATAAGTTGCGGTTGCAGGATTTGGAAAATGCAGGATATGTGAAAGCTCTGAAGTCCTATTTATTAATAAACACCCGAGTGGCGACTGCAAACTGCCATTTTGTAAGAATGGTCAAATTCTGCCCTCAATGCAGGCATATATATATATATATTTGTGTGTGCATATGTATATATATACATACATATATATGCACACACATAGTGCTTCCATTGGTTTCAATGATAGCCGCATGTTTAGGGAAGGGCAAAACAAGTTCATTTGTCTTTTAAGGCTGAAAATTTCTCAGTTGCCTTAAACTGAGACGTGCTTTGTCAATTAAGTTAAATAGGAAGATATTAATTTGTTTTTACATCCTCTTTGAACATTTTGTTATTAAGCATACCATCTAGTTGTTCTAAACTGAAGAATTATTTATTGTGTTTTCCCAGATATTAAGCATTAAATAGAATAAAAACAACAAGATTTTGACTGTGATTTTGAGAACTGACCTTCCGCAATTTTTTTATCTGGTATTCTAAAAAAAAATTAAGTAGGATGCTATGCTGCTTGGTTTTCTTCAGAAGTAGGTAAAAATACAGTTGAGAAGAATTTAAATATCAAACTACATAAGTGAGGTGCCAGCTAAAATTACTGCAAAGCTGAAGTAAAATATCTGTTGGAGAATCATCTGGTTTATCTCCATCTAAAGTTTATCTTGTTTACCAAGTTTATCCTGGCTGCAGAGAATTTGGATTTTGGTTTGGCTTCCTGGCTGAGAAGAAAGAGCCTTAACCAGGACAGTTCTCCTGCCGTGGAGTCAGACTGGGCTGAAATCTACACCAGATGAGGGTGTGCATAAAAGCAACCATTTCCAGCCCAACAGGACACCCAGGGGAAGAGGGCAGAGCCCTACAGGCTCGAGGAGGGATCTCACTTCTGAGAGGAACATGTAAGACAAAGAAAAGAAGAGATTTTTTACATCCTCAGAAACTTGAACTTGCTATTCTTGGCCAACAGTGGCTTTCAGGCTACTCTCTCACCTTTCCATGAGTGCCTTGAGTAAGTATCTCTTGGTAGCATTATAGGCATTTAACTAAATACAGTTTATTTAGCAGTAATTTTCCACTTGGGACTTCTTATTTGCCATCTCTTTTAGTTACCAAAGATTGGATTTCAAGCCCTGACTCAGTAAAACTGTCAGGGTTTAAATATCCACGTCTTTCAAGCAGAGCTGTGGATCCCTCACTAACCAGGATACCTGCATCCTGATTTATTGAATTATTTGTGCTTTCTGGTCAGTATAGCACCTTGAAAAGGCAGGTGCAGGGAGACCGGCCTTTGGTTTACGTCTCCACGTGGAGAGAGCATCCAGAACATCCCTATTCCCTGGGGAGGCTAGGCGGGAGGAGCTGCCACCTGCTCGGTGCTTGCTCATTTTCCTACGCCCCCCCTGATGACACAAAATAAATGCAGGCTTGCAGCCTGGCTTTGTGCAGAGTCAGCGTGGCGTGAGAGCTTTATTTCCACAATAGCGACTTTGTTTTCCAAATTCAGCTTTCGCTGAAAGTGGATCCAGCTTCCCTGAGAAATGGGAATTGCGTCTGGGTACATCACGGCTGACTTTGGTGCCATCTGCTTTCTTGCTTTTAAAGTATAATGTGCTCTGTTTAATAAAAATCTCCACCAGCTTGACGGTCTCGCTGAGTCGCTGTCCTGTTTCTTATCGGGTTCCCAGGTCATCGACATTTTGTGGTATGGAAATCACCTTGCCTGTCAAACCGGAGTTAGGCTCCGTTCTGCCACGAACTCTTGTGTTAAGGGAAGCTGATGCGGGATGTAAATATTCAGTAAAAAATCTGCATTCGCGCCTGAAGCAGTTTTAAAGAGAAGCTGATTCGATTCCAAAACATCATTCTGACAACTTCACGTTCAATTTTTTAAACACATTCTGCTGCTTATTTGTATTTAAAAACAAATGGCTGTGAGTTGTTTCCAGTCTTTGGAGGTCTGTGGCTTACCACACTAGGTGCTCTAAGCCAACATTCCTCTTCGAACCACGCGCAGTTTCTCTGCTGGCTTTTTAATGAATTGCCCAAGCAAAGGTGTGTGTTGTACACATGACAAAAACCACTCACCGTGTGCAAATTTATGGTGAACACCAAAAAAAAACCCACAACTCACCACCACCACCAAATAAAAACAAACCACCACCCCAAAAATAACACTTTAAAAGGGAAAAACAAACAAACAAACAAAAAGACAACTCATTGAGCAACCCCTCTGCCCCAACCTCATGCAACACAGAATGCTAAAAATCAGCTGGGAATCTGCCTTGCAGGTTGGTGGTTTGAGTCTTAAACGATGAGAGGAGAAACTTAAAATTCTTGAGTGACCATTATTTACTTGTAACTCTGTTTCCTTTGTAAGAGAGAATATGTGAAACAAACGGGAAACCTTTTGAGCCTTACCTGATAATTTCCAAGTGACTTAAAAGAATGCACTCTATCTTCTCTGCAACCACTTGGGGTTTGCCAAGTTCATTAGCTTCTTGAAGACTGCAAATACCAGCTTCTTACCGAGAGCTTGTTCATCTTTTAACAGTTTAACTCACTCCCAAACCTCTTTACTGCTGCATAACTAAATATAGATATATTTTTTTCCGGCTATATTTCATGACTTACACCTCATTAGGCCACACCCTGATCTCACTGAACGTGTGCCACTTGCATATCTCATTTACAACGATGTCAATAAATACAATCGGAAGGTCGCTGCTGCTGCATATATAAACATCGCGGTCTTTTGATCTGAACTGACACACTCACAGAAGACAACACAATCAGCAAGGCAGGGATCTCTGCCTAATTCCAGCAGGCTTCCAGGGAGCAGCTTTGATGAGAAAAAAGAAATGCCCTCTGAAAGGGCGAGGACTACTCCGAGAGGGGTTTTAAATGCTGCTATGAAAATGGCGTACTGACTTAAGGTCCAGGCAGGAGCTGTATCTGCCTCCAGTGTGTGTGCGGGGAGGAGATAAAAAAGATGCAGAAATGAGAAGCTCTTTTTTGTTGTTGTTGTTTCCTCTTCATAAATATTTATATATTCTGAAGCCAAACATGAATGTTTGAATAAAATCTGTAGGATTTTTTTTTTAACCAGGATCTCAGTCGCCAGCTCTTGTGAAGATGGAGAGAAAAGTAATGCTAGAAAGATTCAGCTGGTGAAACAGAGGGTTCTGATTATCCACAGCATGAGGCACCTGGTCTGTTACTGCTGACCTGCATCCAGGCCTCTGTTCTGTACCGCTTTCTCTCTCTGTTTACCACAGCAAAAGGGGCAGTTCTACTAAATGTACCTGATTTGAAATTCCACCTCACATCATTTTTTAACAGTGAACTGGAGTACAAGCACTGAAATCTGAGCAGTACTTATGACATTACCTGCTGGAGCTTTTTGCGTGTTTTTGACAGCTGTCGAAAACCACCAGTATCTAGAAATATGTGAACAACCATGTTCTAGGGCATTTGGACGAGGAAATCATAATGCCTCTGACATGAATTAACTGCGTACTCCAGAGTGCCGTTGCCAAAGACATTCCTCATTGGCTTTGCTGCAAAGAAAAGAACAAGACAGAGAAGAACAAATAGAAAATGGTCTTCACATAACCTGATTATTTGTAAACATGATCATGAATGTAATAAGGCTGGGTTAGGAATATGTGAATACACCAGTGTTAGGAGGAAAGAGGTTGGGAGAGGGACTGCAGAGGAGGCAATCACAGAATCACAGAATCACAGAAGTGTAGGGGTTGGAAGGGACCTCAAGAGATCATCAGGTCCAACCCCCCTGCCAAAGCAGGTTCCTTAGAGCAGGCTGCCCAGGTAGGCGTCCAGACGGGTTTTGAATATCTCCAGAGAAGGAGACTCCACAACCTCCCTGGGCAGCCTGTTCCCGTGCTCCGTCACCCTCACTGTGAAGAAGTTCTTTCCCATGTTGGTGTGGAACTTCCTGTGCTCAAATTTGTGGCCATTGCCCCTTGTCCTGTCCCCACAAACCACTGAGACGAGGTTGGCCAAATCTCTCTGTCTCCCACACCTCAGGTATTTATACACATTGATGAGATCCCCTCTCATTCTTCTTTTCTCCAGGCTGAACAGACCCAGGTCTCTCAGCCTTTCCTCGTAGGGAAGATGCTCCAGGCCCTGTATCATCTTTGTGGCCCTCCGCTGGGCTCTTTCCAGGAGATCCCTGTCTTTTTTGTACTGGGGAGCCCAGAACTAGACACAGTGTTCCAGGTGAGGCCTGACCAGGGCAGAGTAGAGGGGGAGGATCACCTCCCTTGACCTGCTGGCCACGCTCCTTTTAATGCACGCCAGGATCCCGTTGGCCCTCTTGGCCATGAGGGCACACTGCTGGCTCATGGTCAACCTGTTGTCCACCAGGACCCCCAGGTCCTTCTCCTCAGAGCTCCTCTCCAGCAGGTCGTCCCCCAGCCTGTACTGATACGTACGGTTGTTCCTTCCCAGGTGCAGGACACAATAAACTGGGCCATTTCCTTATATGTTGATGAGATATGGTCATTCACAGAGCCTCAAATGTAGCTTCATTGTCCTTTCAGTGTTCTACTGAACACGGTAAATGCCTTATGAAACTGGAAGCAGTTTCACAGATGTTTCCATAATTTACAACGCTACCCTACAATACAAACATTAAAGATGATTCTGTATTGAAAACTTTTAAGTCCTTCATTTAAAGATTGAATACCTAAGAAAAACATACTTTGAAATGCATTATGTAGGGCACAAACATATTTAATGGGTATTTAAGACAGACATTCTATCACTTACGATTTCTCTATAGCTACAGTGTTAGGTAACAGGTTTACTGCTCTATTCATTACCGTTGTTGCCATGTAATGAGAACAAAAAGGCAATTCCAGAAATCTGGAGGCCTAACAGAAAGTAATTTAGAGGCCTAAAAGAATGAAAAAAAATGGCTGTCTTGCATGGATGTACTCCATGCCTTCAAATTGCTAATGTTTTCATCAAGAGAGAAAATTCACAGGCGGATATGAAAACTTTTTACATTTTTGATTATGCAAAAATATATTCTGGAATTGCAAAGTATATGCAAAATATGTGCAATAATATTAACTGAAAGGAGGGATACTCATGAGGATTTAACATGATTTCTTAAACCAAATGAAGTCCACAGATGTAGAGAAAAAAAATCTTAACAAGTTAGGAAAAAGAAGTGTAACCATAGAATACAAATTAGGATTTACTCACTAGGGCTATGACCTCTAACACATTATTTATTCTGTGTTTGCTAGTGCTATCCTTGCTCTATAACTGCAAAAAATCTTTACGGAGTTTCTTCATCTCTTTTGGCAAAACCTTCTCTTGCTCATGTTGCAAGGAAATCTTCCAGGTAGTCCAGATCACCTGCAGAAATCAGAAGCAAGAATAAAGAACGTAAAGAGAAACGGTTTGGCCAAGAACAAATGTAATAAATGGGGTCCTACCTGATTTATTTGGAATTTAATTATTTGATTCTATGCTAAATGGAAATTACTAGATGAACTATAGAAGCTGGAAATTGACAGAAGAATTGTGAAGTAGGTGAAACAACCGACAAAGCAGAGAAAACCTCAAGATGAAATGGGAACCTCAGTGGAGCCAGGTTATTAGCTGGCTTTGGGTTGACTGTACACGATATTTTCATGAATGAGGCAGGAGTCAGCTAGCGTTTTTTTTGAGAAATAAAAACTGTACAAAATGTGATAGTGCAAAATGCAACTACCTGCAAAAGTACTCTTAAATGAAGACTCGGATGGAAATGGCTGGCTGTTTTTTAAGTCAGTCATGAAAAACAAACAAACAAGCAAAAATACACCACAATCCACACTAGGACATGGTTCTGTAAACCTGCAGCTTCACAGCACTTTCTCCTGAGACCTCCCCTGGGCCACCCAAAAAGCTGCTTATCCAAGTTCAAGAAAGATGCTTTCAAGCTGGAAGAAGGTAGCAGCTCAGGATAAAGAAGGAGGGAAGACTAAACAAGATCTGATGACAAGTGGCCACTCCTACGTTCACATCCTGTATTCGAAAGGAAATGAATCTGAGACATCACAACACCAACAAAGACGTAGGAACCCCTCCATGGTCTACAGTGCTGGTTTCCCCTCCTCTAGAGAGACACCATGTTACAGATACTTAGCCACAACTGCTGAAAAAAAAATGCTGCTTCTATAAAGGTGGCCTGCGAGGTGTGACAGATCACTGCTAAATGCCACCTGACGTTACAGCTGGCCAGGGAGACAGATGCCAGCTTTTCTGAAAGCACTAGAGGCTTTGGCTAAGGTTTCGGTGTTGCTGAGGTTTATAAGCAGTTTCTGGTTGAAAGTGAAAGCAAAAGCTCTTTGGAGGGACTTCTGGTTTTCCACGCACTGTAAGCCTGGGATCCTCGTGTGGCAAATGCTGACAACTACTGTATCAAACACTTTTAAACATGGAGTGATATTTTAAGGCGGATAGATTCCTCCTCAAATTGATTTAGCTCCTTTTAAGGACAGGAATTAAACTCTTATGTCTGAGTTGCTTTTAAAAATATCCTTGTGCCAAAAGACCCAAAAAAGAAAGCAAATTACTGCTGTCAGCAAACTCTCCGCTACTTCAATTCTTGATTATAGATGTTTCACTTGATGCTACTGAGGCTTTTCTGCATGTGCATTGTTCTATGAGGTACTGTTGTTCAAACAAAGCCACAAAGGACTTTCAAGCACCAGAAGAATGGAAGCATCATCGAACTTCATGCTTGTAAAAGAAATGTAAATTTGTGCTTTCTCTGGAGAAACATTTACCGTCAGAATCTTGCTCAGCAGGCAGGAAAGAGCGTTCAATTTAAATTATAGGATTAAAATTATGTCACTTTTCAAAATATCTTTTGCCATTACTATAAAGTCAGAGCTGTTTGACAGCATCCCAGGGTGCTGAGCAGTTTTAGCACCAACAGAGACTTTCATTTCCAGAAGTGTAACAGCGCAATAAACTTTTTTTTTTTCACTTGTTGGCATCAGCATCAGCGAATACTCGAGTGCGCGCCTGCATCCCGACTTATCCTGCCTCCTCACCTCGGCACTGATGGTTTATGACTGGGTGGTTTACTGCCAAAAACAGGCATTCACTGCTTGGGTGTGAAACCTTGATGCTGGAGGATGACTGAGCTCCCGACCATGGCACCGCTTCCCTGCAGACCTTCCAGTCCTGGTGTGCTTTCTGTGACGCAGTCAAAAGGAGTGCTTCCTGTAATGTAGTCAAAACTGTGGAAAAAAAAAAAAAAAAAACAACACAATTATTCAAATTATGTTTGGTAATTATGGAAAGTTAGCCTGAGACAAATGTTCATGGGAATGGCTGAAAGTATTTTCACATCATTTTCTTGACTGAAGGCACAGTAAGAAGCTCCATGTGACAAATGACTTCTCTGAGTTTTACCATTAGAAAAGTTATTTAAATACGTTTTTAAGAGATTAATATGAAACGATGAGTTCCACAGTGCTCATTTCCATGGCACCGTGGAGATCTCGGCTCCGCCAGGCATTCATTAGCCCACCAATCTCTTCCTACGACAGAAAAGACACCATCTGAACATGAGGAGCAGTGGCCAGCCAGCACCTGGGTTTGGTGGTTTCAGTCCAGCAGGCACAGAGCTGAGGAGGAAACTGAAGATCTTCAAAACAGAAGTCAGCCTGCAGGTTGAAATCAGGTCATTTTGTGGACCACCTAGCAAAGGATTTAAGAAGTTGAACAGAAATTTGATTTTTTTTCAGCCTTTTTCTGCATCTGTGCACCTGTGCAGCTGCTCTCGCTGGCCAGCCCCAGGCCCATGGAGACAGGCGTGTGTCACCTTGTTCTTTTAGACCTCCACTGCATTATACGCTTGCACATGTGCATGGATGCATACACACACAGAGGTACAGATACCATTTTCTAAAATAAAATGCTACAGATTTTCTCTGGGGATCCCCACCTGCTGAAAAACATCGGTGCCTCCACCATACAGAGGTATAGAAAGACTCCGCAATTCCTACCCCACTTGCTCCTTGCTGGAGAACATAACGTGGGCAAGCGAAGGCTTAAGTTCCCCTTTCCTCGCTCCCTCCCAAGTCAAATTCTTGCATGAATTGGCATAATCACTTCTGGTATCCAAAGGAATTTCAGCAACTGAAATATCCAGTGGCAAAAGGTCCTGTAGTGTTGTAACACAGTGCATAAAGAGCCACCCTTTACACAAAACTTGCCTCTTGCCAGTTTTGTTTCACAACCCCTTGTTCTTTCAGTGGACGTAGCTACCATGACCTCCCACACCAGTTGCTCCGTGTTGCAGTCAACTCCTTTCCCAGCAGAGGAGGTCAAGCCCACTGAATTATTCCTGAATTACATTTTATTAGGTAGACACTGAATTAATGTTAATTCCAACTGACGTTGTCACCTCATTACTCAGGAATAAGTGCAGATACCCCTCCGTCTCAGAGAACTGGGCATTTACTACTCATTAATGCATTTTTGGTACCTTTGTGAGCCTTTCTGCTTTATCTCATACTGATTTAGTTTCTTTACAAGCCTTTGGTGGGACACCTCATTGACTCTCAGTCGTAAATCTAAGAGGACAAACTGAATCCCTCTTGTCCGCTTGCTTTCTGTATCCCTAAAAGATGTCTACAGATCTTCCTCTTACAAAAGGCACATTGCCCCCTTCCTGACATCACACACGTCAGTATTTTTATTCTGTTACAGTGGCGTTTGGTTTTTGTTTGTTTGTTTTTAATACAAATCTTCCTGGTAGATGTCCACATCAGATCTACTGCTCTGAAAACTTACAAAACCCCAGAGAAATTATTTTAAAGAATTGGTGTCAGACTATCGCCCTGGCATTTTCTTGATTGCAGATTCAATTTTAAGTGAAAGATCAGTTTATGTTTCAGCCATCTCAGTCTTTCAAAAGAGGTCCTTCAAAGAGGCTTCCTTAAGCTCCTAGTAAGAATACAGATAAAATTATTATTAATAATAATATAAAAATAAACATAAAATAAAAAAATCCCGGGCCTTACTTCCTCTGCTTCCTTCTAAATGATTTATTGACCATACTCTCTGTCAGGCTTTCTGCTACTGATGATTTTGTAAAATGATTTTCTATTAGTTTTTATATCTTATATATATTTTTTGTTGTTGAATCTTTACATCAAAAATAAATTTGTGTCATTTAATGTAAGTAAACATAGTTGATATATTATTATTATAGAAATAGTTGATATATTGAATGCTGCTTAAATTATCCATATACGTTACTCATGAACAGATGTTAGTATCATCCAAATATTACAACTGCACGTACAAGAGCCAAGGCAAAATCTGCTCAGCTTAACTGGATTTATTGTAAGAACTGGAAAACACCACTGAAATTTCTTGCAAAGACAGTATTTTTGACTCTGTGCCACAAATTAACAGAGGGCAGGGGAGCATTTTGTATCATGATACTCTTACTCTGTTAAATTGCTTTCCTATAACCATTCACTGTTTGCTACTGTTGCACTTAGGTTTCTACAGGAAGAAAACCTTAGAATAATGGGGGAAAGGAGTCAACAAAAAATTATTAAAGGGAAAATGGTTGTGACAGTAACCACTACTGTTCTGTGGAGAGTCTTTTGAAATGTTAATGTTTTTGTAGTATGCAAGAGTGTTGCATGAATCAATGAAAGGCAGCACTATCCTGCCCTAGGTTTTGTAAACTTTCCGAAGGACCGAATCCTGGAATCCTTTAATCCTGGAGAGCTGAGCTTTGCTGATGAAATCTGCATCCAAGACAGGATGGCCAAAAATATTTAGCAAAAGACCAGCTATTTATTCAGAAGCGCTAAACAAACGTCCAATAGTCAGGAGATAAAAAAAATAACAAACAGAGGCACGAGAATGGATATGGCCTTAAAGAATCCTACTGAGAATGGGAGATAAGTTTGATTTTCTGGACAGGACCTCTCACCCAAACTGGTATCTGCACCTCCGGTATGGTCACTTGCGTAGGCTGGAGAAGTGCAATTTTTAAGAATACGTAAATCTAACAACGGCAGCATCTGCCACGGGTTGAATCCTCAGCAGCAATGTACTAAACATGCTGCTGGGAGTCACTGGAGCACTGTAAGACCATCCAACAAGAGTTTTATTTGTGGCTGCCCGAACTAAATATTGATATTAAAATGTCAGCCAAAATAAATAACGCAAAGGTCTTGGAACAGGCAGAACTAAACACAACCACACAAATAATGTAAAGGGGAAGATCATCTCGTCTTGGCCAAATAGTGAGCTTCATCCCACGCCGATTTAAGTAATGCCATGATAAATGGAAGTCTGATATGGAAGGACCCTTCCTAGCACCACATTGGGGCCAACAAAAATAGAAAGGTTGAACAAGTGCAGCGAATCCAGCCAGCATAGTTCTGCATGGCGCAGCTCTGGTGATGAGCGGCATTTACACGACGGTTTGAAAAAGTGTGTTGTATTGTATGTATCGTATCGTATTGTCAAAGTGCATTGTATTGTATTGTAAAAGTGTACTGTATTGGATTGACAAAGGGTTCCTGACTTTCGTGAATTAAACACAATCTTTTCAGGTGTTGCTGAAAATGTCTAACGGGGACTGATGAAAAATTCATTTAGAATCTAGGAACAGATTCCGAATTTGACATAATTTAGATTTATAACTGAGTATCAGCCAGGAAGGGAGCTGTGGGAAGATGTTGGAGCGGAGAAAGCCCATGAGGGATGCTAGCGTTTTAAGGGAAACTCATGTAGGCGATTTAATTCTGGGAAAAGAGATAGAAAAAGGAAACCGAGCCGTTTCGCGCTGTGTAGACCAGTTCGCCCGTGAGGCTGTGTGAGGGAGGACCCCAGCCTGAGGCAGCCCCCCGCCATGAGGGCGCCGCCTCCGCCCGCCGCCCCCCCAACGGCCGCCAACCGCCCCAACGGCCGCCGCGCGAGCCGCCTCCCCCGCCCCTCCGCGGCGGCGCCACGTGACCCAGCCGGGCCCGGGGAGCAGGGGGCGGGGAGCGGCGGCGAGTGGGCGGGGCCTCGCCCTCCGTCGGCGCCTTCCCATTGGCCGGCGGGCGGGCTCCTCCTCCCCCCCTCCCGGCGCCCCCGTGAGCCCCGCCCCTCCCCGGCCCGGCGGCCCGGCGGCGCCTCGGCGGTGAGCGGGGGGGGGGGGGGGGGAGCGGGTAACGGCCGTTGGGGGGGGGCGGGAAAATGGCCGGCGGCCGTTGGGGGGGGGAGCGGGGGGCGGCGGGGCCCGGCCGCTGTGAGGGGGGGAACCGGCGGGCCTCGGGGCTGGGGCACGGCGGGGACTCGCAGGCCGTGGCCGGGCTGTGTCCGGCGGCGGGCAGCGGGGTGGCTCCGTGCTGGAGGCGCGGGGCTGCGGGGCCGGCTGCCGGAGGCTGGCCGTGCCCTGTGGTGAGCCTGGCGGCAGCCCCGTCAGGGGTTCGAGCCGCCCGCCCCGGGGCTTGCGGCTGCTACTTTGTATGTGAGGCTGCTCCCGGCGCCCGTGTTAGCGCCGGTGTGGCTCCGTGGGCTTGTTCTTCTCCCAGCGCAGGCTGAGGTCCCGCAGGGCAGCGGGAGCGCTGCCTCCTTCACGCCTCCGAAGCCATCCGCACGTGCCTCAGGTCTCGATGTCCCTGCGAAGCGGTCTCGGACTCGAACCCACGGCACCGCATCACGCAGCAGCCTCCTGCCTGGGTCTGGTGGCTGACGCTCTCCCGGTGGCGCTGCCCGGTTAGGTCACGGTGTGTGCACCTCTCTTTCGTGTCCAGTGATGTCCAGCCAGGTCCAGCGATGGTTGCTGGTGGGACGTTGCACGTGTGGGTTGTCTGGTGGCCGGCAGGTGGGTTGTGAGCACACAGGTGGACCCCGCGGGTTAGCAAGAGCATAGCGCTGCCTCTCTTGCTCCCAGGGCATTGGGGCTGACCCTCTCACCTCCTGCTGACCCTCTCACCTCCCGCTCCGCCACACCACAGGGACGGTTATGTGCCGCTCCCTTTGGGAGCTAAACTTGTGTTCTGTCAGCCACAACACAGGGATGCAGCTTCAGGAGAAGCGTCACGTTGCCACCAGGCTGCCGACTACTTCTTGGCACCGCAGCAGTGTGTCACTTTCCCTTTTGCTTAAGCACAACAGTAGTCTGGATCCGCTCCTGCTCATAGCGACAACGATGCAGCTGTGTCCAGACGCCTTGTGCTGGGAACAAGATTTACAGTCTTCACTGACAGGAGATGTGGCTGAACTGTTTGCCCATGGAAAAACTTCCAAGGTTTGCAGACAAAAACAAATATCCATCTTCCCTGTGCGGTGACGATGCCCCTCAGGGTAGAATTGCGAAGGTGTCCCTCTGTAAAGGGAGGAGAATTCCTAGGAGAATCCCTAGGGAGGAGAATTCCTAGGAGAATTCACAGGAGAATTCTTCCTAGGAGAATTCACAGGAGGAGCATTCCTAGGAGTATGGCCTTACTTCATCCTTCGTGTCATGAACCTAATAACCGCTGGAATGGCGTTGTGCGCATCAGTGGGAGGTTGCTGGAAACCTCCACTTCTTGCTGGTGTGTTACCTGTCGTTTTGAGGTTGTGTGGATGGCAGCACCATTTTTAAGTCACACTGGGTGTGGAGAATCCACTGTGGGCATAGGGAATCATATAAAATATAGGACCTTCTGTGGGCTTTCCTGGCTGCACTGGCATCGCCGATGTGTGTTGCACGTCCTCATTCTCCGCTTGTGGCTCACTAGGGTTGAGTCTTTATCAAGAGGAAAAGAGGAACAGCTCCTTCTGTCAGTGAGAGCCAGGATGGCCTGATCTCAAAGAATGATGCGGCAGGCAGACTACTTGTTGCAGCGTTCTGAAATTCTGCGTGTCATGTTAAGAACAACCTGTAATTTTCTGTACTCGCAGGCAGCGTAGATCTTTAGCTTCGAGGCCTTCGTTGCTTCCCTCTGGCACTGCCTCATGACGATCACAGCTTATCCTCTGTACAGGAGAGATGCGAGGATATGTTAAATGTTGCAGTACCGAGTGTAAAATGTTTATTAAAATAACAATAATCTGAAACGATTAGTGGAGGTGTAGCTATGGAACTGGAATGAGGTTGAGCGGCGGAGACATTTTGTTAGCTGCCAGAGTCATTGTGTTGTGCCACCCGCTGGCTGGATGCTCGCTGGTGCACGGTGTCTCCTGCAGATTTCTTTTGTACCGCTGGGAGGTTTTCGAGAGGTGTTGGGAAGCGCAGCTAGTTCCATGGCAGGGCCCTCTTGGGTGGTGGGGTGCTGAGTCCAGGAACTGACCGGAGTGGCCGTAAGCACTGCCTGGGAAGAAACAAGGAGGTCTGTCTGCCCTGTGCATTACCTTGGGCCGTCGCTCAGTCTAACGTGCGCACAGCAGAGGTTGCTGCTGCTCTTTGGCCGCCCTCCGTGGTTGCCCTGTAATGGACACAGTCCGAATTCGCGGTTCTCTCGTTGCCCCTGACTTCTCGGGTACTGATTCTTTCTACCAGGTCGTGGCCTCAGTCTCTCATGTTGAGAACCATGCAAGAAAAGTAGTGATCATTGTTCTTTTCTCAGGAAGATTTGGACCCTCGTTACCAGTCCTTTTCCCATGCTGAGGAGTTGTTGTTCTTTTGTGGCAGAGGAGGTTGGGGCCAGAGCTGCGGTGCGGGGACAGGAATTAGTAAGGATCTTTGACCTCTCTGTGGAGAGAGGGGAGAGCTTGTGGCTGGTGGTAGGAACCTCTGAGTGTAGGCTCTAGGCATGAGTGGAAGAAGGGGATGAGGAGAAATGTCCGGTGGAGCAGCAGCGGAGACTCTTCATGGCTCAGGGAAAGTCTGAAGAAGTCTTGGTGTCCTTTAGCTAAAACCTGGTGTTACAAGCTCCCGAATCTCCGCGCTGGTTCCCTCTGTCATCAGCACCTTGTCTGGAAGTGAAGGCAGGGTGAGGACACAGCACAAGCATAAATGCTGGGCTTCAGGCTTCTGCTTCAGCTCCAGTGTATCCTTAGACCAGATAACTAGTTCTGTTCGGCTCTGTGTGTGTGTTCCTTTCCTTGGTGCTGCAGCCGAGTGAGGGAAGTAGGAGGGGGTGTGGAAATAGCGCTTAAGGGAGGTCCAGTGCGCTGTGCGGTCCTGTGGGTATGAGCTGGAGCAGCGCGGAGCTAGGTCCCTTCGATGGCCGCGGTAAAACGTTTGGGCAGAAGGAGCATGGTCCGTATTGTTCAGTGTTGCCCCAAAGATGCTGCCGAGCACGTGCTACATCGCATTTCGTGCAGGTCCTCGGCCGTGGATCCTGGTTGCGGAGCGTATGGCTTCTGGCTGGCTCGCGACTGCTTAGGAAACAGTGACGTGCTCTTCCTCAGGCGTGTGCCCAGCGAGGCGAGGCAGCTTCTGAGGCACGATCCAGCGCAAAACAAGTGCCGGTGCAGGAGCTGAAGGCAAAAATCTCTAAAACTAGGTGGACTAGTCCATAGAGTTGTGGACTAAGACGCTGCAGTACCAAAGATGTCATGCTCAGTATTACGTAGGGACGTCAGCTGGAGAGGCACTTTCTACAGCGACTGCCAGCTGCAGCGTGCTGGAGTTACAAAGCCAAACGTGGTGCGTGGTGGCGGTGTAGGAGAAAGCACTTTAACATTGCTTTGTACGCCAGGGGCTTGAACGTCAACATTTGAACATCTGGAGGAGCAACCGAGGAAGTGCCTGAAACTTCTCCAGTGCCAGAATTACCTCCTGGTCACAACAGTTTAGCAGCAATTTGGGCAGCTTGGGGAAAGGAGCCAGGGACCTTTTCTCACTGGTACACTTGGAAAGAAAATGGAAGCATCCATTGTAAAGTAAGGTAGGGCTAAATAAAAGGGTAGGGTGGGAGGCTGGGGAGGGACTCTTTGTCAGGGAGTGTAGCAGCAGGACAAGGAGTAATGACATTAAACTAAAATCTACATTTAGATTAGATATTGGGAAGAAATTATTCCCTCAGAGATTGGTAAGGCCCTGGCACAGGCTGCCCAGAGAAGCTGTGGCTGCCCCATCCCTGGAGGTGCTCAAGGCCAGGCTGGATGGGGCTTTGGGCAGCCTGGTCTGGTGGGAGGTGTCCCTGCCCATGGCAGGGGGGTGGAACTGGGTGGGCTTTGAGGTCCCTTCCAACCCAAACCTTTCTGTGATTCTATGAAAAGAGTGGAAGAGACTGCCTGGTAAACTTTGTTATATGTTGTGATAAACACAGTTCGGAGAGACATTTTTTATTTTGCTCTCTAGAGGAAAGAAAACAGAGAATTCAGGATTACCACCGATTTCAAATTCTCTTCCAGTTCTGAAGATGTGATTAGTGCGGTATGTTGTTATTGTCCTAATTACGTTCTGCTGAGATTTGGTTAAAGCATTCTTGTTCTATAGCTCATATGATCAGTGGTTTTGGCTTTCGAATTGAAATCTCCCGTCATTGCTCCAAATCCCCCAACTGAAAAAACAAAACAAAACAACAAAAAAACAACAACACACACACACTAATTCCTGAGGACTTTTAGGACTTTTGGAGTGTTAGGACATGGCTTGTGGTGGGTTTTTCCAACAAGTTGTTTGCTGTTGCAGAGAAACAGGCCATTGAGCACTGTTGGCTTCCTGTTTTGTTTTGGTCTTTTACTGTGATACAAAATTAGTCATAAGATGTTGTGAAGTGTCTTGTGGTTAACAATGACATTTTGGTGGGTCTTGCAACTAAAAGTCTTCTGTATGGCTGCTGATAGTGCTGGAAATCAGCAGTTTATACCCAAAGGGCCCTTCCAGTTCAGACGCTAGAGCAGCGCAGTGACTTCTCATCGTGCGTAGATGGCACCCAGTCAGGTGCTGTTCATTTCTCTCATATACATAAAGCAAGATTCCTCTTCAGGCTCTACCCATGGACCCACCACGATTCCTGACTGGAATACAGTCTCATTTCTTTGAAAAGCTGCCTATTCCTGTGATTTAGTGTAAACTGCTTTTATATAGCGCATGCTAAGAAGTCGTTCCTTGAGCAACCGAACTGGTGAACCTTTATTTCTTGTGGATTCGTGCCCCCTGCTCCTCAGCCAGTTCCCCTTTCCTATTTTTTGCTGTGTCCGTGTCCTGCTTTAGCAGTACCGCTGCTCTGCTTTCATTCTGTCCCTGCTCCAAACCAGCTCACCTCTGCAGTATTTTTAATTCCCTCCCTTTTTCCCTAATTATAACCCAAGCCAGCCGCTGCTTGTTCTGCAGGCTTGCCGACTATTTGCGTACTGACCATTCGTGTACTGATTACAGGCTGAACAGAGCCGGTAACTGTTAAGTGAAGTCTTCATCCTTTACCACCTCAGTGGAGACATTTCTTTAGCTTTTCTGCTCTTTTACTGAGTCTCACGAAAGCTGTACAGCCTGAGACTGTATTGCTTTGTCCAGTTTGGTTGGCATCCACTGAAGGGCAGCGTGTTTGCGTATGTCTCATTTCGTAAGAAACCAGGGTTAAAAACACTTCAGGAATAATTTACGAAAACCTGCATTAGATGCACATTTTTAGATTTGTTATTAGTCTCATATATGTGTTTAGGCAGGAAAAATAATGTTAAATTGACACACAAACTTCGTGTTTTGAAACAGCATGTCTTATAAAAACCCCAAATTAGGTTGGCATGTTAGCGTGTAATACCTGTTTAATTTGAACCTATGAGAAAAAAACAAAAACAAAAATAAGTTCAATTCACATGCATACTGAGAAATGTCCAAATATGCTTTTTTAGCATAGCGATAACTCTCATGTTTTAGGTGAAAATGACTTACACAACATGGTTAGTCTTTGTTTTCTGTTTATTGCTGTAGCTAATCTGGGTAACTTTTTGTTGTAGGTAATGGAATCTAGCCAAATCATTAAAATTTGCATTTCAGATGCTGCATTTCTTTCCTTTTTTTTTTTTTGAGGTCTAATAAAAACAGTAATTTTGAGAATTTTCCATCCCATCCCCAAACAAACATGTTTTGCATACGGAGGGCTGTCAACTGCACAAATGGGAGAAAAGTCACTGCTTTTTTTTCTTTTTCCTTTTTTTTTTTTTTGAAACAGTATTTTTTTGGTGGTGTTAGGGCAGCAAGATGGAAAAATGGAGTGGAAAAAAATTGTTCTCATAATGGATAAAGTTTTTATGAGCAGCAACTTTTATTTTTCGTGTATAGTGAAATGCAAATAGTGCTTAACAGGAAAGAAGAGCCTATGCTTTATGCTACTGTTTTCTCCTTGAAATTCTTTTTTTCTGGCTTTGTCAAAACCAGCTGAGTTGTTTTGAAATTTTATGGTGAAGATGCAGTTTTGAAATGGCTTTCTTTCAATGACACTGTCTCAAAGTACTTTCTGAGTTCAGTTTACACGCATAATGCAAACAAAAACGCTTCCAGTCTGGGAAGAAAGAACAACTGAGAAAGCGAGTCACGTTTATCAAGCGGAGTCTAAACTTAGCTCTTCATTACCTGGGCTCTTATGGTTTACTTGCGGAGTTTTTACATCGATGGGAAGGCCTGCTGTTAAACACAGGCTTTGTTTTCCGCTGATGTATGATGACTTGGAAAAGGTGGAGAAGCCTGTATTTGGATTTCCTTATGGAGCAGTTAGCGCTCCTGCAAGAGCAATGCTTTCTAAAACGGGGGGAGGGAAGCACGTTCAGGTATTTAAGAATGACAAATAGCTGAAACTGACATTGAGAGCTAACTATACAGATTTTTTCCCTTTATTGCAGGAACTCTGAAGCTTGCGCTTTAAAAGGGGAAGTGCTGTGAACACTATTACTGGCTGTAGAAAAATGGACATGTTGCAGATACTGCGTAAAACCACAGAGCGCTTAGAGTGCGATCACTGCAGCTTCAGAGGAACGGACTATGAAAACATACAAATTCACATGGGCACCATACACCCAGAGTACTGTGATGAGATGGATGCTGCTGGCTTGGGTAAACTTATATTTTATCAAAAAAGCGCAAAACTGTTTCACTGCCACAAGTGTTTCTTTACCAGCAAGATGTATTGCAATGTGTATTACCACATCACAGCACAACACGCAGCGCCTGCGAAATGGAATGAGGAGAGGAAAGAACAGGTAGAAGGAGATTCCGATTCCTCCAAAAAGAGTGGCACGTCGGAGCCACAGAAACCTACCCTTTCCCCCGAGTCCCGCAAAGCTGCCCTTTCTCCCGAACACCCCAAGTCTGAACCTGGTGTTTCCCCCAAGCTTCAGAAATCGTCAGGGTCTCCGGAGTCCCAGAAGTCAGCTCAGGGTACTTCCTCAGACCTGGAGAAGTCAGCCCAGGGCCCGTCCCCAGATCCAGAAAAGTCATCCCAGGCTGCATCTCCAGATCCAGAGAAGTTAGCCTCAGCCGTGTCCCCTGACTCAGAGAAGCCGTCCCCTGCTGTGTCCCCAGACCCGCAGAAGCCAGCCACTGGTGTTTCCCCAGACCCGCAGAAGCCAGCCTCTGCTGTTTCCCCAGACCCCCAGAAACCAGCCCCGGCAGTGTCACCCGAGCCCCGCCGCCACTCCCCAGCGGTGTCACCTGAGCCCCGCCGCCACTCCCCAGCAATGTCACCCGAGCCCCGCCGCCATTCCCCTGCTGTGTCACCCGAGCCCCGCCGCCATTCTCCCGCCGTGTCTCCGGAGCCCCGCAGGTACTCCCCAGGCGTGTCCCCAGAGCCAAAGAAACCTCCTCCAGCCGTGTCCCCCGAACCACGAAGGTATGCCCCGGCCGTGTCTCCAGAGCCCCGGCGGCACCCTGCTCAAACGCGCAGGCCTGCTTCGGCTTCCTCTCCTGAAAGCCGGAGGCCTGCTCCCGCGGTTTCACCGGAGTCATGGAGACCTGGTCCCACTGCTTCCCCCGAACACTGGAGATCTACGCCTCATGAGATGCAGAAGTCTTCTACTGTTTCTCCCTGGGCTTCAAAGCCCTCCATGTCCGTAGAGTCCCGGAGGTCTGCCCCTGAGTCCCGAAGGTCTGGCCCTGTTGCGTCGCCAGAGCCTAGGAGGCTTGTTTCTGACTCGTGGAAGTCTACGTCCTTTTCTGAATCCCAGAAGTCTACTCTTGTTTCTTCTGAGCCATGGAAACCCATCTCATCTGTTTACCCTGAAGGCTGGAAACCTGTTCTGTCCCCAGACACGTGGAAGCATTCTCCCTCTGTTTCTCCTGAGCTTCGGAAGTCTAGTCACGCTGTTTCGTCTGACTCTTGGAAGCCTTCTTTCTTTCCTGAGGTTCGTAAGCCTTCTGCTTCGGTGTCTCCTGAATCTTGGAAACTCTCTGAGTCACGGAAATCTATGTTTTTTTCTGAATCTCAGAAGTCCACCTCTGCTGCTTCCTCTGAGGTTCAGAAACGGGGCCATTTCTCTGAACATCGGAAAAGAGCTCTGTTCCCAGAGTCACGTAAATCGAATCCTGCTGTTTCTGCCGATGTCCAGAAACGTGCTGTCTTTTCTGAACCTCAGAATCAGGTGTCTACATCTGTTGCTTCTGCTGAAGGCCATAAACATGCCTCATGTTCTGAAGCCCAGAAGTCAGCTCTTGTTTCTCCTGAGGTCCAGAAGCATGCCCTATTTTCTGAAGCCCAGAAACTTGCTCCCATTTCCCCTGAAATTCAGGAGCATGCTTCTTTTCCAGAGTCTCAGAAATCAACTTCTCCTGAAATTCACAAACATGGCCTCTTCTCTGAGGCCCAGAAACAGTCTCTTTGTGTTTCTTCCGAAACCCCCAAACAAGGTATTTTTACTGACTCCCATAAATCTGCTGTATCCCCTGATATTCAAAAGCAAGCTGTATTTTCTGAGATGCAGAAACCTGCTGCTTCTTTGTCTTCTGATGTCCAGAGACACACTGAAACTACTGTACCTTCTGAAATCCAGAAAAACATGCTGTTTTCCGAGTCTCATAAGTCTGTTGCAGGTTTTTCCTCTGAGCCCCAGACACCTAGTGAGTCTGGTGAGAGTGACTTTCTTTCTCAAAGTTTAGATGATCAGAAACCACTGGATGACTTGTTTTCACAGGACGAACAATCCATATTAGCCAAAGAATCACCAGAAGACATGTTATACTCGTGCCCGAAAAAGAAGCCCAGGAAGGAAAACCAGGAGAACTCGGATTCGGAACTAAACAGCAGCGAGTGTGGAAAAACAGAGATGGACTCGATGGAGATGAAGGAGCAAGAATCCAACAGTGACCAAGAGCAGTATGACATGGAATCGTCTGATTACAGCAAAGAGGGCAAAATGGATGCGTCTACTCCCCTTCAGCCGCAGTGCGTGCTGCAGTTTACCGAGGAGAAAGAGGCTTTCATTTCTGAGGAAGAAATAGCAAAATACATGAAGCGTGGCAAGGGAAAGTATTACTGCAAAATTTGTTGCTGTCGTGCAATGAAAAAAGGTGCTGTCTTGCATCACTTAGTCAACAAGCATAACGTTCAAAGCCCATACAAATGCAAAATATGTGGCAAGGCTTTTCTCTTGGAGTCTCTTCTTAAAAACCACGTTGCTGCTCATGGTCAAAGTTTGTTGAAGTGTCCACGGTGTAATTTTGAATCAAATTTTCCCCGAGGCTTTAAGAAACATTTAACCCATTGCCAAAGCCGTCATAGTGATGATGCACCTAAAAAACATTTGGACAGCCTTGAACCACTTGAAGAACAAATTTAAGGTGTTTTTTCCCCTGTGCTAGAAAAGCGGAATTTACAAAAGTGTTTGAAAAGTGTTGCTGTATGTTAACCGAGTAGTTTAGCTGATCTGACAAGTCAGAAGATGCATGGTTTATTGTACTATGTTTAACTTGTCTTATAGCTGTTTTACTGAAATGATTTACAAATGACAAAAGTCATTTTAAATACATGTTCATGTCTTTTTATTACCCATCAGTAGAGTCATTTTATTTTTTTGGATGTACTATGTTTTTGAAACCAAAATGGATACAATTAGTTTTGTAAAGATTTGTAAAACATACAGGCAATTCAGGACTGGAGTGGCAAGCAACCCTTATATTCCCATGAAGAATGAACATGTTTTTTCACATTTGTTAAATGTCTTATTTTTTAAAATGTTTTTATCAAATTCTTAAAATGAAAGTTCTTACCAAATTAAATGTGAATGAGCCAGGCATGAGTAACTACCAACTGTTCTGGAATGATTCTGCTCTGAGGTTGTAATTGAGTGTATAGTCATTTGTGGGAAATTTCTTGCACTCAATTCTTTGTCTTTTCTCAGATTTAAAAGCATCATGGTACTGATTGTGATTCTGTATTTTGACCATGTTTTAAGCATGTACTAATATACATTAAATTGATGAATTAACGTCAGACTGTATAGCTCAACATTTTCTCTTGATAATTCAGATGTTTGTAACGTCAGAAGAAATAAAATTCTTGTATCTGGTGAAATGTAATGCTTTAATCTTTTCATAATAAAAAAACAAAACACGAACCTGGCACTGGCCATTTCTTTTACTCCAGATCACAAGCAAAATGTTTCATGTCCAATGTATTTTAAGCTCCTTTGGCAACAGAAGATGCAAAATTACCCCGGAGTTCTGCTCTGAATACTTCAACCTTCCAGTGTTCAGCCTAGGAAAGCAGGGTTTGCCTAAATTCCTGGTCTGCTTCAGATTTTTTTTTTTTTTGTTTTAGATTTAAATGAGGGAAAACTGGGATGTGTACGCTGTTACTTTGCATGCTTGCTTTTGTGCTATTTGCATATTAACTCTTCAAAAAAATAAGTATAATTGCATGGAGCATGGATTATAAGCGGAGGTAGTTCAAGGAAAGTTTCGTTTTCCTCAGGCTAAGTTTTGCCTAGACTTGAGCAGTTGTAAATATTGGCTGACAACACGATGGTGGTAGGTTGTTTTTTTGTTGTTAGTTAAAAAAAAATCAAGGAAGGTCTTGTTTGACTTGAAAGTGGTGTGTGACCTTTACAGTTTGATGCATCGCTGCTGACAGCTGCTTGTTTCTCTACCATGATCACGTACTCTGATCTCAGGGAATCCATCATCAAGGCTCAATGCTTTTCCTTCCACTTTTTTTTTTTTTTCCATTTTTTTTTGAACCAGCTGACTGCATTGATTTTTTTCTACCTTGATTTACAGGGTGCTGAATCTCTTTGAATCTGTATATGATAGCCACTCTCCAGTTTCTCCAGTAGAAAATTTTGTTTCACCATTCCTTTACACGATACTAAGTTTGAGGTCCTTAAGATGTGTAGTAAGATCTGTTGGAATCTGAACTGACTTACCTAATTACTCTAACGGGCTATAGGACACCAATAAAAAGATCAGGCTGGGGACGTGCTGTTTCTCCCTCAGATGACCTGTTGTAGATGCTGAGGAGATGGGTGAATATTCAGTATAAACACTGATACTTTTTTTTTTTTTTGAGTTAAGAATGAAATACAAGTGAAGCACTTCCAAGAATTACCAATGAAATAGTTTGTTTCAATTATGCCCATTGCTATACATGAGATGTTGGATACTCTCTGAAATAAAGTTGAAATTGTTGCTAATTTTGTTTCATATGTTAGAGTACAAAGCATAGAATTAACTCTCATTAGCCCACCAGTGTAATTTAAGCTCATAGAATCATAGGATATCCCAAGTTGGAAGGGACCCACAAGGATCATCGAATCCAACTCCTGGCTCCACACAGGACCACCCAAAAATCAGACCCTGTGTCTGAGAGCATTGTCCGAACACTTCAACTCCGTCAGGCTCGGTGCTGTGACCCCTGCCCTGGGCAGCCTGTCCCAGTGCCCGACCACCCTCTGGGTGCAGAACCTTTCCCTAACCCCCAGCCTGACCCTCCCCTGTCCCAGCTCCATGCCGTTCCCTCGGGTCCTGTCGCTGTCCCCAGAGAGCAGAGCTCAGCGCCTGCCCCTCCGCTCCCCTCGTGAGGGAGCTGCAGGCCGCCATGAGGCCTCCCCTCGGCCTGCTCTGCTCGGGGCTGAACAAACCAAGGGACCTCAGCCGCTCCTCATACATCTTCCCATCTAGACTCTTCACTATCTTCATAGCCCTCCTTTGGACACTCTCTAATAGCTTTATGCCCTTTTTAGACTGTGGTACCCCAAACTGCACACAGCACATGACGTGAGGCCACACCAGCACAGAGCAGACCAGGACCATCCCTTCCCTTGACTGGGCTAACAGTGCTGTGCCTGATACACTCAGGGTGCAGTTGGCTCTCCTGGCTGCCAAGGCACGCTGCTGGCTCATGTTTAGCTTGCTTTTGACCAAAATCCCCAGATCCCTTTCTGCAGGGCTGCTCTCCAGCATCTCGTCCCCCAGTCTGTACATGTAGCCAGGGGTGCCCCTTCCCAGGTGCAGAATCTGGCACTTGCTCTTGTTAAAATCCATATTGTTGGTGATCGCCCAGCTCTCTAATTTGTCCAGATCTCTCTGCAAGGCCTTACCACCCTCGACGGAGTCAACATCACCACCCAATTTGGTATTGTCCATGAATTTGTCAAAAAACCTTCAACTCTACATTCAAATTGTTTATGAACACTGAAGAGGACTGATCCTAAAATGGATCCCTGGGGAACCCCGCTAAGTGACAGGTTGCCATCCTGATGTAACCCCATTTACAAGAAACCTTTGGGCCTGGCCTGTCAGCCAATTGTTCACCCACCTTATTATGCTTTTATCTAACTGTATTCTGGTCATTTGTCCAGGATACTGTGAGAGACAGTATTGAAAGATTTACTGACATCCAGAAAGGTTACATTGACTGGCTTCCTTTGGTCAACTAGCTGGGTGATCTTGTCATAGAAGGAAATTACGTTTGTTAGACATGACCTTCCCCTAGTGAACCCATGTTGGCTCTGACCAGTGGCTGCATTGTCCTTTAGGAGTTTTTCAGTAACTCCCAGAATAATCTTCTCCATAATTTTAACAGGCACAGAAGCGAGACTGACAGGCCTGTAATTGCCAGGATCTTCTTTCTTGCCCTCCTCGGAAACTGGGACCACATTTGGCAGCCTCCAGTTAACTCTCCAGATTCCCAGGACAGTTGAATAATAACTGAGAGATATCCCACAGTGACATCAGCCAGCTCTCTGAGCACCCTGCGATGAATCCCATCAGGCCCCATGGACTTATATCCATCCAGGTGGAGCAGCAGATCCCGCACAAATTTGGGGGTTGACTGGAAGTTTATAATTTCTGCAGTCACAACCCTCCAACTCAGGGCAGCTGGGGTCCCAGAGCCCATCTGTTGAAAACAGAGGCAAAAAATGCATTAAACATCTCTGCTTGGTCTATACTCCTGTTTGTGAGGTGGCTGTCCTCATCAAGTATCGGACCAGCGTTTGCTCCGGTCTTCCTTTTCCTGTTAACATACTTTAAAAACCCTTTTTTATTGTCCTCCACACTGCTGGCTAGCTTCAGTTCTAACTGAGCCTTTGCCATGTGAATTCTCTTTCTACAAAGGCGAGTAGCATCCCTGTAGTCCTCCCATGTCACCCAACCTTGCTTCCAGCGACCATACACTTTTTTTTTCCCCACCTAACCTCTTGAAGAAGAGCTCGGTATTGTGCACCACTGTCTTATTCATTCCTGTTCTTTAGCAGAGGGACCCTTTGGGCTCAGTATTGTGTAGTTTTAACTTCAGTTTTCCTTTGGAGGTGGAGTTTGGTGTAGAAACATGATCAGGTCAGGAGATAGTAACTGGGGCAACCCCCCAAAAGTTTATTTACAGTACAATTATTACAGACACTGCAATTCCTTCCCTCTCTGAATCCTGTGGGCTGCTGCTGCCTGACAAAAATGTAATTACATACCTTAAATGTATGAAGACATCTCTCTGGTGTTCCCCCATCACCAAAAGGCTATTTATAGCCTATGCTGAGAAATGCAGTAGGCAACAGTATTTCCAGATACAGTATCACAGTGGCTCCATAGGTGATACATACAGATATGAAGTGATTACCTTAGTAGGAAAAAAGAGAAAGAAAGAAAGAAAGAAAGAAAGAAAGAAAGAAAGAAAGAAAGAAAGAAAGAAAGAAAGAAAGAAAGAAAGAAAGAAAGAAAGGAAGAAAGAAAGAGAAAGAAAGAAAGAAAGAAAGTGGGGCTGGAAAGGGGTCTCATTTAAGCAACAGAGACAAAAAAAAAAGCTTGGATTTTCCTTTTTTTTTTTTTTTCATGCATAATAATAATTTTGGGATTGAATATAGCCGGTTGTATGTATTTAATTTTTTCCCCTCTATTTGTATATTAATATAATTCTTGTTTAATCTCATGACATTTTAGATGTAAGAAATCTTGTAGAAAATATAATTACTGAAGGTTTGCTGCCTCTGTACTTACAGTTTTGTACTTTGGAGGTTTTTTTTTCATCACAGCCTGACTGTGTTGTGATGTAGAGCATATGTTACTGACATGAGTGCACTGAGGTCACCACAGCCATTGCTGAGCTCCTATTTATGTATTTTTAAAAGGAGAAGAGAGGGGAAGAAGTTGAACTGTTTGCTGCCATGCTGCTGTTACGACCTGTTTCGAAGAAACTTCCATGTAAGTAAATTGCGGTCAAATAACTGTGTTTCAGAAGTACAGGCATGCAAGAAAGTTTTTTTGGCTTAGTTTGCATGTTGGGAATGAGAAAGGTCAATTAAGAAAATATCAGAGCTGGATAAATCAATTTAAATTTTTGAGAATGCAAGATTTATGAGAAACTAAGAGGCACAATAATGAATGTGTAGGGTTGCAGCTTAATTCTAACCTTTCTGTTTATGATTTGTAAGTCTTCAAAACTATGATTATATACATACTTTAAAAGTATGTAATACATGTCAGCATTTCACATTACATTTATAACACCTTGTGTTTTCTTTCCTGTAGGCTGGCATGACTTAGTTTAACGTGTACTAAACAAACAATCAAACAAACCAGTTTATAAGTGATTTCTTGGTCAAATGAGAAGTCAAATATTTGCTTTTTAACTAATAGCACCAGCCACCTGGGTTGCCACATGGGCATTGATCAGTTATCTCTAAACATCACAAACATAGGCAACCTATGCATACTTAACACTGAAAAATTGTATATAAAATATCTGTGAGTTTTCAGTGTTATTTTGTAAAACTTCTAAGAGTGGCCTAACTGCATACTATTTGTACGTAAGTGATTTGAATGCATTCTGTGGCTTACGGCTTTATATGTCCTGTGGAGTGCATTTCAGAGTAGAAAGAATCGAGTTAACTGAATGTCAACAAACAAAACAAAGTAATTTATTCATGACAGCACAGAAGTCTGTGAAGATTTGTTTTTCCTGTTTCCCAAGTATTAGTTTTTCCTTGCGATAATAAATAATGCATGTTAATGTAAGTACGCACAGCACAATCCTTTCCTGACTTTGGAATGTATGCTCAATATATACTTGGATATTACACTGATAGCAACCAACTTTAAGATTCTCTGAACTTTTAAAGATTTTTTTTTATAGGTTATATATATTATTGAGAAAATGCTTTTATATGTACTTTTAGGCAAGATTAATGAGAACAGAGATTCCTTTTATACAACCCCAGTCCTAAAAGGGGAATCTCTCTTGTGTATGCTTGTAAGAACACAGCTTTGAGTCCTTTTTGTGCAGAACACTTGATGGAAAGTACAAAATGGAAAATAAGAATAAAGGAACTTCAGAGGATTTTTTTTTTTTTCAAGCTAAATTAGCTGTGGCCATGTGTGCAATAAAAACTCATCTTCATTCTTATCAGAAAAAAAATGGGTTAATAATTGCACTGAATGTCCAGTCATGTTTTAAAAGTGCATTTTCACAAGCCTTCAATCAGTCAAATTGAAAGTAGCCTTCTGTAGAAAACTCAGGCATTTTTCAGCAAAGGCCATTTCTGTTACAGATCACAGCTTCCTTTCCTTTGATGTTTGTGACGAGATCCTTGCAAGAATTTTTATTTTTAGCAATAAACATTTTAATGTCCTTCAGCATACCCACGAGTATCCACATATCTGTCTTGGTATATCAGGATGTTGTTTAAGATTTAGATCAAAAGTATGATCTGGAATGCAACCACTGGAACACGAACATTTATATAATATTAATGGTACTGGTTATTCTTGTATTAATGAGCAAATTTATTGTGGAAAAAAAATGTTTTTCAGAAACTGGAAAACATTTATGATTCAAAATTAATGTTTTAAAATAAATATGTGTACTTCTTAATTCCCTGTTCTGCAAAGGGGCCTCTAGAAGGAGCATTTATTTTTAGTCCCTTTAGTAGAAGCCAAATCAAAGTAATTTTTGCTTATTTTTATTGCCTCACATACTTGACAGAGTACTTTCTTTCTTCTGAACTGTACAATCACCATATTAGGTCTATCTTTTTTTCCTCTGTCTCTTGTGTTTTGTTGTTGTTGTTTGTTGTTGTTGTTTTTTTTGTTTGTTTTGTTTTTTAATCGCCGGAGAAGTGTTGCCATCTCCACCTCATAAAAAGCTGGCCTTGTCATTTCATGACCAGCCCAGGTCAATATAACTGCAGGATTTCTCTGGAAAGGGCAGTCCTGGTCTCTCCCTTGCCCTTGCAGTACATACCGCCTTTCCTCTTACTGCTTTGCAATCATATATCCTTGTGGTGAGCCAGACCTGTTCTACTGAAGCTGAGGAGTGGCTCAATTGCACCTAGAAAATCCTTGACTGCAACTGAGGCTTGTATCAGTATCAGAAGCTGTTTGATTACCTGTCTCAGGTGCTTATGCTAGTACTGACTTTTCAAGGTGCACAACCCTCTGATACCCCAAACCTCAAATTCTAGAGTTTAAATGAAACTCAGTGGAAAAAACAGGCATTGATTCCCGATGGCTTCCTTCAGTGGTACAAAAGAAAACT
Source organism: Anser anser (assembly GCF_964211835.1). Lineage (NCBI taxonomy): Eukaryota > Metazoa > Chordata > Aves > Anseriformes > Anatidae > Anser > Anser anser. Next base: position 147,400,508 of record NC_139720.1, on the reverse strand, counting down.
TTGCACCGAAAGAAAACTTTGTCAAATAAAGTTTTCCTCTTGTTCCCAGACTCTGCTCTGCAATGTACTGTAGTGTGCTGTCCACTGTTCTTCTTCCTCCACTTCTAGAACAGCATCTTGGTTTTAAAGTCAGGACTAGAAATAATGGACAATATGGAATATTACCTTCATCTAAATAAATAAATAAAATCATGGCTACCTTCAGGTTGGGGTTGACACAAACAATCCCTTAAGCAGACTAAAAGCTCCTGGTATCCATGAGCATCCGAGGTAGAAATGTGTTGGATATAAATACCCATGTGCACACAAACGAAACGTGGCTTTTACTAGTGTCACTTGTTCAGACGGGAGAGATTGTTCTGTTAAAGCTTTCTCTCACATCTGACTTCCTGCAGATCTCAGAGACAAAATAATTTTCAGAACTGGACACTGAACAGACTTTAGCCCCTTTGGACTGTGCTAACCTCCTTGGTGGTCGCTGCAACTGCAGGAGTGCAACGTGCTAGGAGAGGTTAGGGCTGCTCTGCCCCCTTGTCCCCTGCAGCACCCCTGGGTGCCATCCGGCCTTCGACAGCTGCCCCGGCGTTCCCACCTCTCCCACCCTACTGCCGGGGCCCATCGCCTCCTCGTTCAGCTGTGCCTGCTCCGTCAAACCCTTTTGAGCAGAGCTGCAACAGCAGCTGAGGTAAAAGTAAAGCAACAGCTGGATGGGGAACGATAACAGCGTTGCGTTTTGGTGCACCAGGCAATGATCCTGCCACAAAGATCTCGATGCAAGTGCTGTTTTACCTTGCCTCTTGCTGCTACCCTCAACCCGCTTCTGGTCAAATTATCCATTAGAGGGAGCCACAGAGCAATTTATCAGCAGATCAGCTCCAGGACATAGTTTTTAGACCTATTAAGTACACATATGGAATAATAATACATCAACAATAGGTTCAGAAAGGGACTCTGGGCTTTTCTCCATATTGTGGTGAATTAGTTTTGGCCCTGCTGAGGCTGATTTCCCCACCGCCGTATCCAGAGTCCTCAGGTTTAAAGCCCTTGTTTATTTTCTTTGACACCCCTCCCTGCCGTGCAGTTATCCCGTTCCCACAGCATGCGTGTTTTTAACAACAGTATTTAAAAGATTGATGCAATCTCCAAAAAGTAACCCACAACAGCACCGAGTGCAGTGGAAGCTACCAGATGTCAGCCTGCTGGGCAGGGGACCCTTGAAATCCTCATGGATTACCCCAGGACGAGGCTGAGCACCGTTCAACTTCCTGAGACAAAAGCTGTTTACAGCTATAAAATGCTAACAAACCCCAAAACTTCGTTATTTTACATTGACTAGCTGGGGTCTGGGCCTGCTCCAGCATTTTTTCTTGTTGCACTCATTGCTGCAGACAGTGATGAAACTGGACAAGTCAAATGATCGTCTTGGCCTTGACACAGCTGTAATGTAGTTGAAAGTAGGGGGAAACCCAAATATACTGCCTTGGCCATGGGAATCTGAAACCTTCCTGCTTATTTACAGGGAAACAAAATAAAAAATCTGTAATTCCCTTGCTTTCAGACTTCTCTAGATATTATTCTGCGATAAGGTATTGCACAAAGCATCAGGAAGGAGAGTTAGAAGACTTAAATAATTCCATCTTCCAAAGCTGCCAATAAGAAATCCCTTCAAACTTCCCCAGGTGAAGCTGTACGGCCGTTTCAGCGCACAGGGTGGCTGAGGCTGTCAGGGCCCTCTGGAGGCCACCAGGCCCAAGCCCTGCCCCAGCAGGGCCACCCAGCGCAGGCTGCCCAGGCCCATCTCCAGGCGGCTTTGGAAGGCCTCCAAAGAAGGAGACTTGTTTTTACATTAAAAAAAGTATATACTTTTTAACATTCAAACCAAGAAGATGTAATAAAAGGTCACATAACTTGGAAGCAAATGCTAATTTTTAGTAATAATCTCCTGCAGCAAGACAAGCTGACAAAACGTCCATGACAAATGACCTTAGGCGGGACCGCTGGAGTAGCCCTCGCTGCAGCCTCGAAGCAGCAAGGAAGGGCTTGCGTACCTCTGGGTTTGCAGCAGAACTGGAATGATTTATCTACTCTGCATTATGTCAGTAGGTTTGTGTCCAAACAGCTGAAGTGAAGACTCCAGTTTTGCTGATAAATAACACAGAAAATTAAATCGCTGGCTCACCCATAGCGGTGGCATCACCGTCCCTGGGGGTGTTCAAGGAGAGGTTGGACATGGTGCTCAGGGACATGGTTTAGTGGGTGACATTGGTGGTAGGGGGATGGTTGGACCAGGTGATCATGGAAGGCTTTTCCAACAGGCAGACGCAGCGCAGGCACTGAGCGTGGCTCTGCTGGGGGGCCCAGCCGCCCCAGCACCGTTCCTTGGGCTCCTCAAGGTTGTCATCTCCCCTTCGGAGCGTGACAGGGGACACCTCCCTGTGCCTGTGTTGCCCTAGGATGCTGCAGGCATCACCCAGATCTGGGCACCTCCTCCACAACAGGGCTCAAGGACCGAGCAGGCTGCAAAGACAACGTGCACTGTCACACTCGAGGCAAAATTTCTGTCCTCCTTGCTCCTGTGGAGGAAAGGGAGCTCCGGCGCCTGCCCCAGGGATTTGGTCGCTGGTAAGCAGGCAGTGGGTGCCCGAGCTGCTGGTGGCTTCTGGCCTGGGCAGCATCCCCTCCCAGGGCTGGCTGTGGAGCTGTCTGGATATGAACTGGCTGCTGATTAGGTGCAAATGGGGTTATTCAATTAAAAAAGAAAAAAAAAAAAGCCAGCTAATTGAGTTTGAACTATGTGGTTTATGGGAGAAAATGCTGAAGTTAATTACAGTTGCCATCTGTCTCATCAAAAAACTCTTTCTCTTTAAATACCTCTGTTGTCAGTGCTGTTTTTAATATCCTTCCGAAATTTGTTTCAGTGGGGAGGGTTGAAATGAAAGGACTTTCTTCCCCATAATCTCTAGCAGACAACAGAGTGGCGTGGTGACCTTCTGTTGCTATTTATTTTAAGGGGAATATCACGGGGGCTTTGATCAGGGCGAGCTTAGCTCCATGCAAGAAGCTCGCATGATCTTTTCCAGGGTCTCATTCAAGGAGGTCTTTGTGTGCGCGTTGCTGTAAGGAGCAAATTGCAAACAGGAACAACATTCATTTTCCCAGCCTTTCCTTTCCACTACCTGGCCACGAGTTTATTCCTGTGATAATAATAATTCTCATAACACCACGGTGCTTACACACCCACACACATGCATGCACACACCTTGTTCTTAAGAGCTGTGTCACCATATATGAGATAGGAGGCACCTTGAGAGCCTCCCAGTGCACTTGTGGACCCATCCTAGAGGACACAGCACGACCTCTTACCCCATGAATTTATTTGAACCGCGGGGCCATTTATCTCAGGCTCCTTCTGTGCTGCAGTCACCAGGGGATGCTAGCACGAATCGCCTCGTTTCCAGGAGGGTGGCGAAGTATTTGGAATTAACGTTGTGTATTGTTATTGGAAAAATAAATGAGGTCAGACTGGTGATAGATGCAAGGTGGCTGTGAAGCTGGCAACAGGAAAATAAAACCCAGCAAACTCTTTCAAAAGCCCATCTGTCTTCTTGCATGCACATCCCCTGAAACATTCATTTAGCTGGCAAATGAGGAGGTCTCTCTGAAAATGTTCGCAATTTCCAGGCTCGGAGGAACAAATGAATTCATGTGTACTGAATCCTATGAATTCAAGGAAAACTCAAGGGAGATTTCATCTACTATGGGAAGGAAAAATTCCTCGCCCTGATTCAAAGAGAAACAACATCCTTTATTCCTCTTAGCTAGAGGGCTGTGCTGCCACCAGTCAGCACAGCGCGATGACAGCTTGGAAACCTCGCCGCTCTTACGGCTTGGATAAAAAACTGACCTAATGGGAGTGATAAAGAATTAGGCAATAAGATTAGAGATTGTTCCCAAATCAGTCCACTAGGATTAGCCGGGCTTTGTTCCATGGCAACTTAGCTAAGGATAATCATGAATACAAACGGTGCCGTTCCCATTTCTTGGGTGGAGCATGGAGTCAAATCGCTGGTGTCCAAAGGCATATTTATTATTGCTGCGCTTGGCGGGTCTGAAATGTCACTGTTGCTGCACTTCAGCAGTTCAGTTAGGCTGCATTAGGTGATGCATGAAGAGTCCGAAACCCAGCAGGCATGCTGAGTTCATCAGTCCTTTTTTTTTTTTTCCAGATGGTATTTCTGGCTCTAGCCCTTCAGGTTGACTCTCTTGTCCCTGCCCTGAGTCACCGGTGGCACACGTGGCATGGACGGACGGCGTGAGCAATGTGGGCTTGGGCAGCATCTGGCACATTGGTGGGTCCTCATGGTTAACCAGTCAAGAAACAACCTTGAGACTTTCTTAAGAATAATGAATCTTGCACTTCTTTATATATATGTATTTATATTTTAATTCCACTCTATGCTCTCCCCACCGCACATTGCACTATACTTTTATTTGAAATGCATCTGCCTCTCTAACCTGTGTTTGGAAACTGTTGTGCTTTCCTAATAAACCAATCTGAGCATGAATCATTTTACACATTTAATTGTGGTGGCATAGCCACTTAAACAATGATGACGAGTGTGTATTTAACAACTTCACTGCAGGCAACACCAAAGTTACACAGGGCTCAGGTAGCACTTATCTGTTTGTGCAAAACCACGGAAAAATACTCTAGAAGGGGAAAAAACACTGTATTTATGGTGTTTTTTATGGTATAAACATTTACATTTTTTATGGTATAATGTTTATCTCCAAACTGTCATTTATTTGTCTTAAAACCAGCCGAGGTTTTAAGCCTCTAGCCAAGACCCGACCCAAATGTGTAAGTGGCTGAAGGGAAGAGGAGCGAATCCCAGCTGCAGTGATCCAAACACAGACGCATCCAAACGGAGTGCTGTTTATTCAGGGCACATGGAGTGCAGAATTGGAGCTGGATGGAGTGAAGCCCATGCATAAAATTCCCCTTTAAAATTAGTCTCCCCTGTTAAGCTTTGGCAAGGCACTTCTGGTTCAGTTGCCCTCCTTCTTGACCTCGGAGAGGTCCCCTTATTATGGGTGTTGCTTCTTTGGCAGGCCAGCACCTTTCAGGTAGGGTGTTAGCTGAGCTCCACCTTGCCTTGCCATCATTACCCTTCCCGTTTTCATTCCCTTCTATAACTCTGATTTAGCTCCTAAAGCTCCTAAAGCTAAATCATAGTAGCCAGGCCAGCTAATGGCAACCCCCTAAAAAGCACAGGATCTTCGCTAAACAAAATCTGTGCCATCTGCATTAACCACATGGTGCTCTAACTCCTCAAACACATAGTTTCATTGAAAGCAATTCTGGAGAGTCTGTTTAGTTTTAAAAGAGCTTAAAAAATTAACATACAATTTGTGCTTATGGTTGTATCCACACCGCTGTGTACCTTCAGGAATGCAGGGACTCCAGGTTTGAAGACTATGGTTGTGTGGAGAACACCTTGCAGAGATATGGCAGGTGTTTTTTCTGGGGTGTGGTGTTTGGAAAGTCATACTCAGGTTTGCTGAAAGCCTGCGTGTGACTGCAGCCTTCGGGCTGCAGGGGTTACCCACGTACATCAGAGCTGCCGTGAGCCGATGCAATGCGTTGGGCACCGGTTGTGGCGAAGGGCCCGTCCAATCTGAGAACCTCCCCAGGCAGCACCGAGAGTTTGCTGCTCTTCAGATTCAACTTTCAAATTTATTTTATTTTTATTTTTAATTTTTAAACACAAATAACACACAGATTCCCCTTTCCTAAATTACGAGAGTTTATTCAGTGCTTCGTGCTCTTCTGCCAAGCTCATAAAGAACGCCTCCCCTTTAATGCTTTGCAGGAGAGCACTGATACTTTTTCCAGAGCTGATTTAATCTGTATATATTGAAGCCTGATATCCTGCAGATGTTTGGCTAAATGTTGATAAAAGAGCCGTAGCGAGCCACCACGGGAATTTTACCATAATCCTCCCGAGGGAAAAAAAAAAAAAGTCGATCCCAAGGGATGTGCCAGAGGTCAAACAAAAACTGACATTCCTCCTCCTGGCTTGGAAAACAGCCATCATCTTTACTTTTATTTACGATGAATATATGAAGGCTTTTTGTCAGCAGCTTGTCCTTTTATTTACGTGCTGGTAGGGTAACTGATCATTACAAGTCCCGTACGCCGCTAATCTTGCCGTAATGGTATTTCTAGTATGACAACTTTCGTCTGCTGACTGAACAAGCGCCGTCTTGCCTTTTCTCGGCATGGCCCCGAGTCAAAAAACGATTCCCTGGGATTTGAGGCTGCTGAGGCTCGTCTGTAGTTTTCGCACCGGTGCAATCAGACAAGTTGAAGTGGAAGCAGCGCAGCCCCCGAGCGTGGGTACTGAATGCTTACACCAGCACGGCTCATCTGGCTGAATCCAGCATAGCAGGCAGCCCACGCTGGCACTGCTGCACTGGGGTGCACGGACCAGCTGTCCTGGTCCAATACAGCCCCGCAATTTCCACCTCTGTGCTCCCAGGACAGCTTTTTCAGCAGTCTTTGATCCAGATTTTAGAAAGAGTGCGTGGGACAAGAAATTGAGCCTCATGTCTTTCAGCAAGGTCGTGAGTTTTTCCCTCTGTCTCTTTTCAGTTCTGGGAATTAGGGGCCTGGATTCTGATCCTACATTTGGTTACAGGGAACAGCGCAACACAGGGAACTTCCCCTTTTCTGGTAACCTCACACCAAATAACTCAGTGCAGGAAGCACGCTCTCGGTCACACATCCCAGGGCAGCAGATATACTGCTGTCACAGGAGCTCATGTAAAGGCTTATCGTGCAGAATCCTCATCACAGGACCAGGCTCAGGGCAGCTGTCCTCCTATCCCACATGCTCGAGGGCATATGACATGGCTGCTGTACGATGGGGGTTTTGTTTGTTTGTTCCCTTTTTTTGTTATTCTTTTTTATTTTTTTTTATTTTTTTTTTTTTAGAGCCTGGTGACCATGTGAGGATGGTGTAGGTACACAATGTGTTAGGTTTGGCAACGAAAACAGCTGAAGAATTTCCCACTTCATCCCCCAGCCCAGCTGCTCACCCTTTCCCTTTGCTGAAGCAGCTTGTTTGCACAGTGGCAGCATCAGCCAGGTCAGAGAAATAACCTGTATTAAAAAGCAACTTTCGACAGAAAGTCATGAGGGGGACACTGGCTTCGGATTGGGATAGGGATGACTTGTAGAGAGCTAGCAATTTTTTAATATATCGTCACAAAAATAGTTTTTAGAGAACTCTGGGAAAGAAGCATGAAGCAGCTCGTGTTAGGGATGGGCAGGGGGGTAAAGCCACAAAAACAAACAAACAAACAAACAAAAAACCATGAAAAACAAATGTTGAAATAAATACAGCAAACAACTAAAATGACATTTGGAATTGCAAAAGCGTGTTGTCATTCACTGCGAGCATCAAGTGTAGCTCTTCAATCTGTCTAATCTAATAGAAACAGCATGTACGTCTAAAAAAACACCTCTACCAAAACATTTCAGATACACATCTTGCCCTGGGGAGATGATAAGGGAAGAGAGCAAACCAGGTATGACAGCTGCTAGAGGCACCATTTAATGCATGGTTAGGAGGCATTCGCATTCCTCTCTGATGAGCAGGGTAAAAACATACCTGGGATAGGGTAGGACAGGACGGGATGGGGTAGGATAGGTCACTGTTAACAATTAAAGCGTGTTAACATTGAAAGTTGATTTCTCAAAGTATTTTCTTCACATTTGTCGTTCAAAATATGCAAGTTCAACATGAACAACAACAACAAAATAGAGGTAGCATTAAAGCTTCATTTTGGATGCTAAATTTACTGGAACAAATGTGAATGTTTTTATTGCCACTAACATATTTGAAACCAAGTCTGCCTTCAACCTGTTTTGCTGTTTTTTCTTTTTTATCTCATAGCAAGCTGTTATGGTTAAAACCCCCACCTCTTTCCAAACATACTCAGCATTAAGCCAACAAACTCTGCATAAATTCTTGTTTGAAGGAGCAACTGTGGCTCAAATCAAAAACTCTTGCAGGGAATGCTAGAGGCTGTGCTGTGAGGAGCTTACACTGATCACAAACACTTCCCTGGCTGATAATCGATGAACCCACATGGTTTTTGTCCTACCACCCTAGCGTGTTATGGGCAAGAGAAGTGAGGCATCAAAGTGTGATCTGCCTCCCAGTGACCCAGCGGTGACTCGCCGGTCCTGGCTTGCCCACAGATAATCTTGCTCAAGAAAAGAGCAGCAAGAGCTTCGGGTTCCTGCAGATGAGAAAACTTCTTCCTGTGACTAGAAGCAACGCTGGCTGCTCTGTGATGCTCGAACGTCTTTTCACTTCGGTGGTAAATGAAGCTAACAGATATGTAACAAAGCTTCTGCCATGCTTCAAATGCTGTTTGGAGGTAGTCTACCCAATGACTGCTTCTAAAATGACTTTCTTCTAAACAGGAGAGGATTTAACATGCATTTTTATCTCATAGTAGGAAACAATTTTTTGAGTAGGATTAGCTAAGGAGACGGTGCTTGCATTTGAATTACTTTTCTGCCTCCGACTTTACAAAAAAACTTTTTGGTGTCATTTTCCCTGTCACTGCCAGGAATCCCATGCAATCAGCAGCGATCGTGATATTTCATAGGTTTGAGGATGAGATCTGGAAGGAACAGATGTTCCAGAGGGATTTTGCCTATGAATCTGAAGAAGTTGGGAAACTGGCCCTTCTTTCTTTATTTGGCTTTGATACGGAATGGCTCCTGCCTCAGTTGCACAACCTGGCCCAGTGTCCCCGTCCCTTCCTGCTGTCCCCTGGCTGCCACACCACGGGGAGCTGGGCATCTAGCACCTTAACACGCAGCCTGCCCTCTTCTTAAAAAGTGCTTCCATCTATCTTGGCAGCTTTGGTCCGTGGCCTGGAGGAAAATATTTAAAAACCCATCAAACAACAGATTCCAGCAGTTGACCTCAGCAGTTCTTCGGAACTACATCATTTCCCTGTCGTTTATAAGCTGGTTGCTGGAGAGGACGCAGGCTGGCTGGCCGGCAGCCAGGGAGCTGGTTCCTCTGCTCATCACTGCAATCACTCCAGTCTGCTGCCACAAGCACCACTGGCAGATTAAAAAAAAAAAAAAAAAAAAAAAAAGTCAAGACATGTTCAATATGCTTCGGTTTTCATAATAGTTTACAAAAGGAAAGCAAACAGCCTATCGTTACTCCAGAGATGTAAGAAGCTGTAGCTCATTTTCTGGCATTTCTTTTTTTTTTTCTGCACAGGCACTGCTGGAAGCAGTGGTATAGTGTTGCTGATTTTCCTGAGCTTCAGATCCAGCCCTCTCTCTTACAATGCAGCCGCCTGGCAGATTTCAGACTGCTCTTTACGTTGCATCCCAGCCATCGCTTTTTGTGCACGTGATGCGGTTATCACTGAACAGCTAGTGCTGTTGCTTCGAGTGTTGTGTCTCTTCGCTCCCAAATTCAGGCTCCTTACCTGCTGCACTGGCAGCAGCTGGAATCAGCGGGGAGCCACCACTGCTGTTAGAAAGGGATATGCCAGAGGATGAGTTTCCTCCATGCAAGGTGCCTGGCTCCCTTTTCACCAGCACTCCCAAGGGTCACAAAGGGGATAGTTGTGTCTGCTCTGGCTGCAGAGAAGGCTTGGGACAGAAACAGTCTCAAGATCACACCAGAGTGCCTTTGCAAATGGAGTCAACACTCCCTAAGGCAATAACCCCAAACTACCAAAGCCAATGGTACTTTGGCCCTTTGAAAGTTGTCCCAGTCAAACATCATGGATACTGGGCCAAAACCCGTCTGAGTTCCCCTGGATTTTTTATTTTTTTTTCTTTCTGAGTGGGAAACCTACCGGTCTGTCCGTGCAGGGTAACATGCTGGGGTTCAAACTTCTGACCACGGTAGTTTGGTGGAGGAGGAAAATATAACCAGAGCTGGATGTCAAATGTCTTACACATAGCTTTTTTTTTTTCCTTTTTTACAGGACTCTTTTTCGTTTCACTGCAAATGGACAGCAGACAGTCCCTGCATGGATAGCACTCACTGTCAGGTGGGCATTTTTTTTTTCCCTTGCAGGTTCTCAAGCCCTATTTGTTGAACATCCCACGTGTCTTGTTTTAAGGAGACAATTATTTTCTCAGAAGACTTTCTACGTGACTTATATGCAAACCATGAGGGTGGCATCATCTCCAGATTACACACAGGAACTGAGACCCGTGTCAGAAGTGTCCATGTTGTGTGCGTTAACCATTTTGGATGGACAGCTTGAGATGCTGAGGACCCAGCTTTTGGAGCAGCTGACATTATTTGGCACTTTCTCTAATCAAAGCCAGGTAACCCAAGGTAAGCCTTGTGGGAAAGGCTTTTTCTCAGCTTCTTTCTGGGACTCAAAACATAGCAGAGAAAGACTTCCAGGTCTCAGTTCCTCACCTGTACCCAGGATGGCCAAGAGACTGAGGGAACTGAAGTTATAGAGAAGGGCCTACTCAGCTCTAAGCTGGACTTTGCTTCCAGAAAATAAAGATAAAAGTCCCCAGCAGGTCTTTACATATGCAACACATATTTTTTTCAGACAGTTGTAACCTGGAAACAGGCAAAAGTACATTTCCTGCCAAGCTGTCATTCCTTCCTCCTGAGGATGGTGACATTGCAACCTTTACATATTTTTTAACGCGAAAAAACAACACTGTGTCCCTTAGTGCTATTTTGTAGTGCCTGACCCACAGCTGACATGAAAAGATACAAGCTCACCCCCCTCTGAAGCCTCTGATTAAATCAAACTGAAGTCAGAGAATGGAAAATTTCAGACCATCTGTTTAAAGTTATAAACAATTGAAACCAAGGTATTTTTCTGGCCAGACCTATCAACCATGTCTATAATAATTGGGCTTAGTTATGTTTCCTTAAATTGTGTTCCTTTCTTTCCCCATACAAAATATATTTGTGATTGGAAAAAGAAAAGCAAAGGAACAAAAAAACTCCCTTCCTGTAAAGACGAACATCAAGAAAGTACTGTTGCAGAGTCAAAAACAAGGATACTGTTCACAGCTAAGACTCAAGCCTGTGTGGCTGCGTATGTTTACAAAAATGGCTTGCACTCAGATGGCATGTGGGTTTGCTGCCACTCTTGGCAGCAGATTGCTTTCATCCCCCATCCACAGCTCTTTGACATGAGTATCTGCGGCCTCATCACGGTCTCAGAGGAGTTAACAGCACAGTCTCCAAACCTTCACAAAGGGAAAAGAGAAAAAAAAAAAGAGTGGGATTCTTTTTTAATCTTTTGCATTTTTTACATTTTTCACATATTTGTGGCTATTGCTGCATAACAGGTAACCTGCAGGGGAGTGCGTACGTTTCTGGCTGTCAGGTCATCAGCTTCACCCTACCGGTTAGCAAACCAGCTGAGAAAGTCTGCGAGGGAGAGGGTGACTCTCTAATCAACCACATCCTCAGTGCATCACCATTAGATAACACGAGGAACCGTGTTCACTGTTTGCTGATTCATCATGCTGCTGTGGTGATTCATTTCCCACTGACTGGCACTGGGGCAGCAGCAAAGCCTGGGCTGAGAGCAGGGATGAGAAGATGAGCACCATCCCAACACAAGTGGGTTTGCTACGGTGTCTCTCCCATCTTTTTTATTTTTCTTTTTCACAGCTGAAAGTTTGCCTGTTGCTGCCCCAAGCAGTCTGCCCTCCATCTAACTCCCAGAATTGGAGGTGTTGGCACTTGGGCGGGCTGCTCAAAGCACTGGGGGCACCGCACACCCCACAGCGATCAGCTGCCCCCCGTGGGATCCCCCTTCCCACCACGGCCACCTGTGTGCTGGCTGCATCATCCCACAGCAGGGCCTGGGCTCCCCCCGCAGCCAGGGAACAGCAGCCGTATGTGGGCATCTCCAGAAGATGTGTCATCCCTCTTGTTTCAGACATCCACCTCCTTACAGGAAGCCTAAGCAACTGTTTTTGGATCGGTTCATTGAGCTCCTATGAAACTGTGCTTGAGCAAGACGCATCCATCCACCCCTCTACATTCAGAAATAAATCTGGAAAGTATACAGCTTTGCTGCTTCCAAGAGGAAGTTTGTTCAGCATTGATTATGACTGGAGAGGCATTATCCTTATTATATCATCTCCATTGACATAAAGAAATAGAAGGGAGACAGAAGTTAGCTGTATCTTTTAAAGTGGCTCAGGAAAGCCGGTGTTTCTTGTATTCCTCTGGTGGCATAAGAAGAGATTCATGTTGTGAACTCTCTCTGCATTTTTGTTTGATTTTTTTCCCAGCCCCAGCATCACTCTCTGTCACCCATATGTAACTTGTCCACGCTTATCACACCATGATTGATGCAAGACTATGTGTGTAGCTTTATGGCCTGTCATCTGCCTGTTAACAAATGCGATGGGTACATGAGTTATCAGCAGTAGAGCTAGGTGCTTTGAGTTATTCCAGGGACTCAGAGTTGCTTTTGTAGGATGCACCATATTTTATATCACGTCTGCAGCACTGTTCCTTGCCGCTGTAATACATCATCAGCTTTTCCTCCAGAGAGTAACCTCTTCTATGTGGTTTCACTGAGGTTGTCTTTCTCTGCTAGCACATTCCCTGACGAGGTGAAGTACTTCTTAAATGCGCCACATATTTGACAACTACCGTCCCAGGAGTTAGGCAGACCTTAAGGATTAGACCTGGGAGTTTCCCTCAAGAACCAAAAAGTATGTTTTTTTTCAGCCAGTGAGGGTTAACATTCCCTCCAGCAAGAAATACAGTTTTTATGGTTTAGCCCTGGTAGCGGCATGTCAGTTAAATCCGTATGAAAACATGACCCAGCCATTTGTCAGTATTTCAGGGCCAGATGGCAAGGCCTCGTGGCAAGGCCTCGTGGCAAGGCCTCATGCTGACCTGCATCGCGGGGAACACTACACTTTGATCTTCACTTCTGGTTAGCCCAGGCTCCTGCCAAGCTCCTTGCCCCCCCAGCCTCTTTATGTACCACTGAGCAGGCTGATTAGCTGTGCGTGTGAATTTTCAGTCCTCCTTTGTCTTTATTCATTTTGTTGAAAGGCTCTCTTTCCCTCCAAAGCCTTTTCTCATGCATCGGCGTTGCGGCCCCACCTGCTCCAGAAACATGCCTGAAGATGACATGTTATACCCAAGCGAACAAAATGTTTAGTATGTTATTCGAAGTCCTTTGATATTTACCATTTATATAACGTAGGGTTTGGTTAAAATTCTCGTCTCACCAAAAAATTCCCGAGTTCTTCTTCCACCAGTAACGACCATGCGACATGTCCTGTTTTCCCACAGCATTTATTACATCCATTTAGACTCTGCTGGGGACACAGACGAGGATGAGAAAGAAACTGAGAGGTGCTGAGCTGACAGGATACAAGCAAGAGGGACTCTAAGGCACCGCATGGACTGTGCAGGGTGGGACAGGCAGACAAAAGAGGCACTCAGCCTAATTGCTGTTTGCAGGATGGTGTCATACTAAAACAAACACAGTTATTTAAAAGGAATTAAAAGCCAGAGATTAAAATGTCCTTGATAATGGCATCATAACTGTACATGCCCTTAGATAACCGTCACCTGTGCTCTCCAGTAAAGGGGAAGAGACCTCTTACTTCTCTTCAGAAGTCTTCACCTTCACTGAAAATGGTGGATTTTGTCTGTGCCGGAATCTCTAAAAGGTACAAGTCTCTTTAAAAGGGAGAAATAATATTTTCTCATTGTGTCTGTTTAGTAACACTAATGAACCAGTGGTATTTGATATGTTGTGGGGGTTCCTGACAATAGATCCACTTCACAAGCCTTTGCCTTGTGCCTAAGCAAACCAGTATGTCAGTCTGACCTTCAAGAAGCTGGAATCCTTTGTGCTGGTTGCAGCTCTCCTGGATGTCCTCTTTGTCTTTTCTTATGAATAAGCAAAGCCTGTTAAACAATGTTTGCTCATTATCAAGCTTTCCATTCTTAAGAAAGGAGGGATATTCTTTCCCTTTAAGGTTGTTTGTTCTACTTCTCGGTGGTACTAATTTCCAGTATACTGGCAGGTTATATAGACAACAGGCTTCAGCGACAGATTTTCTGTGTCTGAGTCACAGGATGCATTATGGAAAGAATACAATGTTCTTTAGAAGGAATTAGTGTGTACAATTTAGGACATATGCAATGTAAAAATTCTCAAAATGAAGAGGTGGCAATAACTCACCATATTTGTCTCACAGAAAATATGGCCAAAAATGCTTCAGTCTTCTAAGAAAACACATGAAGTCTCTGACATGTTTCATTACATTTCCTTTTGCATTGGTTGTGACTGAGTTTGAACGTAGTACCTCTCGACTTTTGTAACCTGAATCCCATTCTTCCTAATAAAAAGCAGCAAATAACCTCATATGTCGTTCCCTGCTGCACAATTGCATGGAACAGAAAACTACCGTGAGAGGGAAACTGTTTGAACGATCAGTGCACAAACACTTTCATGTGTGAAAGGCCTGTCTCTTCTGCAAATGCTTCCATCCTGGTCTGTTGCCATGCTGCTTGCTTCTGGAGGTGGTTAGCCATCAGCTGTGGTTCGGCTGAGCAGAGCTCGCCTGAGCTCATCGTCGTCCCACTCCTTGCCATCTTCTCGCTCTGTCACTGTAGGTGGGAGCAGGCCCTCAGATGGGTAACCTCTCAAACTATTTTAAGGACAGATGATCCCATTTCCAGGCATGGGGATAGGTAACATCAGTGCTCCCCAGCCTGTGATCTGCTCCATGAAGCATGAGAAAGTGATCCAGGGAATGACTGCAGAGAAATATCCTTAAAAACTGGACAATGCAGCTACTTGCACATATGAACTAACAACAACACTAACAAAAAAGTAACAATAAGAGACAGTCCTTCAGGTTTTGGCCCTTTCTTTATCATTATAAATGCAAATCTTTGTGGAATTGCTATACAAACAAGCTTCCTTTGACAAAAAAAAGGTTGAGGAGCAGTGGAAACAAAAGGCTTTTCAAGATACCTCTCAGTTTGTATGATTTCGTTCTGTGTGAAGGGCAACTAAAAAGCATTTCACAAGCCGTGTCTCTTCTGCACTGCAAATGTGACCTGTAGCCCTTGCCTGAGTGGTCCTGGGCTGTGCCATGAAGCACCTTGAAGAGAAGGACTGAGACTTTTCCCCATTCTCTTAGAAAGCCGTTCCCCACAGGAAAAGCACCATCAAAGCACCCTCCTGATCCTCCTCACAGCTCTTCTTCCTTAAAATCCCTCTTTGCCATGCCATCAGCAGCAGTCACAGTAGGCTAATGACACTGCTGCCAATTGCACTGCCCAGCTTTGTCTCAGCCCTTTAATCACTCTCTCTTGTCTTTTATGCTGCCATCAAACTGTAAAGAACTGGGGCAATGCCCATCTCCTCTTTTTCTGTGTATCGCTTAGTCTAATAGGGTCTAGCTCATGATGAGGCAGTCAAGGAGCTAAAGCAAACGAAATAAAAATATATATACTGCAAAAAAAATTAAGTAATACAGAGTTAAACAAAGGAAGCAATAAGGCCTCATACTTAGCATATTATACATATTTTTAAACAGCTGGTAATGGAAAAGATCACCAAAGGAATAATAATTGTTACTATTTTTGCCTTGTGTAGATCTTTTCAACTATAAATCTCTGAGCACTCTAATTAAAGACTTAGCACATATCCAAGTACAAATAATTCCCATCTGGAAGGGATGGGATGCTGAGAAAGAAACAACCTAATGCCAACAATCCCCTCGTCTGATGTTATCACCACAGATCTGGGGGTAAGTTTCCATTTTTAATTAGCTAGCACTCTCAGTATGACACAACTGGATCAAGTCCTCCTCTACCGTTGGATACGTGGGCTGGCAGTCACCATCTGACCTTGGATGTTTGCTATGGGCATGTACCAGCAAAAGTGTGACTCCTGAAGTGACTCAGTCACTGGCTAGAAACGCCTGCATGCCGCTCTGCTTAGTTTTAGCAATAAAACTGGGATTCAGCATCAGTGCTGAAGTTGGTAATTTCCTTCCCGTTTTACCACTCGACTTGTGTGGTAAAACAATTCCTTCCTCTAATTTCTTATTGACAGCATTAAGATTTCAGCTTTCCCTTTGTGGGATGGCAACCACCTCTTCTCTGCCGTAAACAGCTGAGCAATCAGTGTCAGCAGTAACCACACACCTTTTCCTTGGAGTCAGGCAGCCAGAGTCCCAGCAGAATCTTTTCTGCAGAAAGCAGCAAGCTTTTACATATCTTTTTACTAAAACTTCTCCAGCTGCTTGGGTGGTTTTTCACTTTACTGTGTGGCAAAGGGGAAGGATGAAGGTAAGCATTTTCTCCCTCCTGTTTGATAGCAAGGTGAGTGGTTCCCATACCTGTTTTTGAGGCCAGCAACCTATCTGCAAACCTCCCAGCTTCCAGCCTCTCTCGTCTTTTCACCAACCAACAAACTCCTCGGAGCAGCTCTGAGTCAGTTCTGGGTTTGTGCCACGGACCCGTCACTAGGAGCCAGGCAGCCAAATAGGTGAAAGGTGCCCTGTCACACGTTGAGCACCATCCTTTGGTAGCTGTTTCAGCTGAAATTCCCTTTTTTTTCTCCCTAGGGCAGATCTCAGACCCTCTTTGGGGAGAGGAAAGGCTTCACTCAGCTTCTTGCATGGAGCCGCACCGTGTCCTTCCCCCTGCCCAGCTCTGCTGGCCCAGATGCAGCCTGCTCAGATGGCTTGAAATAGAGAAGGGTCGAGGAGGAAAAGTGGCAGCTGAAGCCAGACCAAATCAAATTATTTAACCAAACTATTTAAAAAGTGCCTCCATGCAGCAGACTTTGAGCTTCTTGCTTTAAAAAGCCTGCAACTTTCTGTCATGTTTTCCTCATCTCACCCCAGCTGTAGGAGTAAAGGGCTGGCCCCAGACCTAAGGTAAAGTATTTGTGAATGTGAAGCTCAGGTGGCCAGGCCCCTTGACGCTGCTTGTGTACTGGCCGTAATGCTTCAGCAAGGGGAATTGTTTCAAGGGGTGATCAATCTTCCCTGTCATGTTTGCTGTGTGAACTTGCCTGTGCAAGGTATGTAGTAAAAGCCTTTTCTGCGGCCTTCCTGTGTTGACACAAAGCTGGCAAATCTGGTGGTAGCCCTTCCCAGGTGCCCTTCTTGTGATGAAGCCAGCATGTTTTGCAAACACGGAGTTGGCCAAGACAGCCGCTTTCGTGAGCACCAGGATTTGCCTACATAAAGCGCTGGGAGTGGATGAGTAAAAGAGTGGCAAGCAGGCCTGTGGGGACTGGTTTATGCCCGTGCAGTGATGTTCTTTATGCAGCTCAGAATACAGTAATCCTCTTGTGCAAATCTGAGGAGATTTAGCAGAGGTGTTTGGTACCTGTTGGCAGCTGTTACTTCTCCCCTTCCCCCCCCCCCCTTTTTTTTTTTCATTTCTGTTTTGACAAAAAAAAAAAGAGATTGATTTGGCTAGATGGCTGATATCAAGTCCTTAGATAGGGCAACTAAATATCTGACTTCTATCATTGAATTTTGCAGTCAGTATAGGATGGGGGAAAAGCTAAAGCATCACCAACGCTTGCTAGCAGGACAAGGAAATGTGGCAGTGGCATCAAGCCTACCTCTAAGACTTAGGTCTTCACTGCTCAAACTGGTTGGATAGCACAGTTAAGCTATCCACATCTTAGCACAGTTAAGATCCATAAACCTACGGCTGCTACTCTAACAGAAGTGCTGGTGCCAGTAGTTGTGTTCTTGGCACAGGATTCAAATGTCCCAGCCAACCTGCAATGAGATCCCCGAAGAAAAGGAAATCTAGCTTCGAAGTCTGCCAGACTGGGAGATAACCCAAGCTGATCAGAGTCAAACTTCTCCTTAATTATGTTAATAGTAGACAGGGGACAATCTGTTTTTTCCTGGCTTTCGTCCCGATGACTAGGACCACTACAAACATTTCCTATCTTTTCAATCTATTTTTATCTGGAGGAGGTTTCAGAGAGTGTGCAGTATCTTGGGGAGGACAATACTCAAGTAAATCGAACCATGTGCCATGTTCCATGTAGGAAGCGGTTTTGATAATCTTTCCAAATGCTGTTTTGATAGCTTCAAAAAACAATTTGACAATTTAACAATTTGATAGCTCCTGCTGTCTACCAGGGGCTCCATCTCATCATCTGAGAGGTGGAAGTTGCTACGAGGAGCCCAAAGTCCTGTCTGGTTGCAAGGGTCTATTTTGGTCTGTTTTGGTGGAGGTTACTCTGTACTGGGGCAGGCACCCTCTAACATCAGCTCGAGGAGCAGTACTTGTCTTTTTAACATCTGTGCTCATTGCTTTTGTCATTTCATGGCTGTGAGGTATTATGTTCACCTGGCACCAGACACTTTAGGGGACTGGCACTGCTGTAACCAAAGAGGAAAACACCTGAAACTCTCAGGGCAGTTTTATAGGGGAGAAGACAGGGATCTGCGAAAATATCACTAAAACGGGAGCAAAATATTAACTAACCCTCAATGGAAAACTGGGGAAAGTTGCTGCCAGATCCTACAGCTCATTTGTGGAGAATTTGTGGAAACGGGCCACAAATAATCTCTCAAGATGCTGTCTCGTAGCATGTGGTTGTAGATCTACAGCAGGGGCCCTTGTCTTGCCGTGGAAATGAAGAAATCCCCGCCAGCTTAAATGTCACCCAGAAGGAAATGAAATAGTGAAGTGTCAAAACACAGCAGGACAAAATCTTTCCCTTTGAGACAGACTGCTTCTGACCTGAGTTAACCACAGCAGCAGGGGTGGTGCTGGGCTCGTGTCTGAGGGACACGCTGGCAGGGGGAAGCGGTATCCTCAGCAGCTACACTGCATTGAAGTTTTGTGTCCTGCCCCATGGGAAAACACGCTAGTTACACATTAACGTGGTTTCTTCACTAGTGGCATGGGTCCCAGCTGAGGGACGAGCGCAGACAAATGATCACCAACTTGTGTTTCACCTTTCACAGGACCAGCGTTAAATGCTGCCTTAAGGTTTCTCAGAGCCTCATAGTATTGGGAAAGCCTCTGCTATTTCTTACATAGTGATCTTAGAAGCTAACGTGGGTGGTGGAGGCATAGCAAAAGGTGTGGTTAGACAGCACAGGTGCAATCTGTTTAGGGGTGTTGTCAAAAGCACCTGCTCTGTTCTTTCCCTTTGCTGTTGCCAACGTGCTTGACCTGACGCTGTTTTTCTCTGATCCACCTTCGTTAAGATTACAGAGCACCAGCATGGGGTCTGCTAAGCCTCTGGCTTGGGTGAAGTTAGGCAGTCACCTAGGACAGCAGGGAGAAATGAAAATGAGAAAAAGGAGAGGGGAAATGCAGGGGGAGGCTTTTATGTCCTGCCTCAGGTACTACATTCCCTCCTCCGTGCTGCTGGGATTAGTTTGTGTGCTCCAAAACCTTCTGGGGAAGCCGAATGACAAACAAGAACAGCACGTCTGTTACTCAAAGGCACTCAGCCTTAACATATACACGTGCAGGGGAAAACGTGGTGCCATAATCCGGCTTTGCGCACGCCAGATCCCAGGCCAGAGGTCATGGGGATCAGCCCGGGGCACACGATCCCGGTCCCACTGGAAAATAAAACTATAAAAAGAAACCTGTCGATACAACAAATTAGCCGTGAGAACTGGACTGGGTGTCAAAGCCTAAGTCAGCACTTCGCATTGTGTAGCTGCGAGATGTTTGATCGGTGAGCCCTGACGCTGTGTTTACTGCACCGTGAAACCGCGGGCGCAGGAGGGGAGTGTCAGCAGCCACGCGGGGCCGGAGCACTCAGCTCCTCAGAAAACGTCTCTGAGGGACTTGGCCTGTGGAAAACCGCAATTGCTGCTGGGCCTGGCAGCAGCCAGAGCTCCCAGCTCTACTGTAAGCGCTCACAGGAGAGGGTGACAGCTTGCCAAGTCCAGTATCTATGTGAGAAGCTGGGGAGAGGGAATGTGAGAAATTATCTTTCCATATTCTGATTGCATCTAATTTGGTGACTGACCATCTGTCTACTTTGTTTAGCTTCTTTTTAAATCCGTGGCATATGTGCTGGCTTCCAAAATCACTTCCAGATGTAAAATTCTTTCAGATAACAATCCCTTTTACTTTTTCACGTTAGATATTTAGGTGTACAGGGTATTGGAAAAGCGATTTTTTTTTACCATTACATTTCCCATAAACTTTTTTTTTAATTATTTTTAACTGTGCTAGGCCAGTCCTCACGTGTACGGAGCCACAGTGCCTACAGCACACACACTGATGTCCCATGTGCACAAATAATGGCCCCTTAAAACAGCAGAGGACAGAACCAGCTCCTGGGGTAGTGTCCTGGAGTCTATGGGGATGAACGTGAAAAGAGAAGGGACCCACATGAGGAAGATATCGGTGCTGTCCCCAGTGACCAGATTTTTTTTTGAACAGCTGCAGGGATTTGCCCTAGAGAGTCAGACTTTAACGGTGACAACAACTGAGTTCATGGAAAAATGTAAAGAAGCAAAACACTAAATCCACATGGAATGCCACGGCTCCGAATGTCTGAAGTTTGGCTCCTGTGGATTTCTGGACAACAAATTCTCAGCACTCCTTAACTGACAGTGAAAACGCTTTGAAGACAGCTCTGAAATGAATGCATTTCTAAAGAGGCTTCATCTCCACTCATGTCCTTTTATTTTCTGGCTCAGCTTTATAGAACATGCTGGAACCATCCTTTCTTTACAACTCATCATAAGCGGTATCTTCTGCCTGCTGGCATTCAGCTCATGATTGAGATGAAGGATCACAAATATTTCCATTTCTTTAATCAGAAAGTTAAGAATCTCTGTGTTAAATTACCAGTAATGAAAAGTCTTCTCTGAAACCAGGCATTGGTTGTTCAAGTTACCTGGAAGTAGGATAGCAAAGATAATAGATATCTTGAATTGTAGATAGTTCAGAAAAAGATGAAAGAAAAAAAAAAAGATTTTGATTTGCATTGAAACAGAAACCATTGAAATCTGTGAAATCAAAAGGTTTGAGAAAAATAATTTGAGGATAAATTAAATACTTGGTTTGATCTTAAATGCATCATTTTTCTACTTTGAGCACTTTTATTGACATTTAAGTTACTAGAAAGTAAACTTCGAGGAAACATTGAAACAGAAAGCTGAAAAGAAATGCATTTCATTTTCAAAAAAGTGGAACTGACACAAGTAATTTCTTTCAAAAAGATTTTTTTTTTTTGACCAGACAATTAAAACCCAATCTCAAGTCACAAAACGTTATGGCATTACTGAAGCTTCTTGCGCTAGTAAAAGAAGTATCTCTGAGAAATAATTCCCTCATCTGCACATGTAAGTTGCTTTCCAGGCAGGAACAAGAAGAGAAAGGACAGGGGGAGGATGCAAATAGCCATAAGGAGACAGTGCTTGCAGGTCCTTCTGGCCATCTCCTCCAGTGAAGGTCCCGAGGGGCCCCAGCCCTGGTTTGCTGGCAGGACTCTCAGAGCAAATGAATCTGCCTGGGGCTCCCAGCCTACACCGTGCACAGATGGAGGCATCCTGAGCCGGTGGAAAAATACCAAAACCTTTTGTTCTGAAACAACTTCAATCTGCTGAGGAAGTGACCTCCATATGGCTGTTAAAGTGAGGAGAAATCCTTAATGACAGTATAACCCATTTAGCGTTCCCATATCTACGGATTTAAGGAGCAGCCATTAGAGCACGCTTTTTGGAGGATCCTCTTTCTGTCTGTCAGTGGCTCCTGACACAGCCTTGATTCAGGGCAAACTCCAGAGAGCAGGAGCCCCATCCTGTGCACCGCATCCCTCTGGGCCAGCACGTGGAGCACCAGCAGCAGAGGGGCTGGGGGTCTCGAGCCAGTGCTCTGGATGCTTCTGGTAGGATTCCACATCTCCATGATGGTATTGCAGCCTGGGTGCAGCTCTGATGCTCACCCTTCAGCCTCATCCCAAATTTCAGGACCACTTTGTGTTTGATTTTCAATCCATCCTTCAGCTTGCTTCTGCTTTGTAGGTAACTGATCTTCCTGAAAGTTGAATTTGCTGGCTTTGCAAGGCTGCTGTCAAACAGCTCTTTGCTTCTGCTAATATAGAGGAGGGACAAGAAATTTCTGCCAAAAATATGAGTGAGATTCCTACTCTTAAGGGCAGGATATCTCAGCTCTAAAACCTTATCTGCACATGAACTCTACTGCCTTGTAGTGGGATAGTACAATCAAGGAAGGTGTGACCATGAAGGTGTGTGTGGAATAAATGAACCAGTAAGAATAAAGCCTCAGCCCCGTACGTAATTCAGTAGAAACTTTCCAACCTGAGTGTTTTGGCAGTGCGTCATTACTTGGAAGGGCATATGACTGCAGTGTGGTGTTTACTTGCTCGCCAGATATACTATGTCCTCTGTGGATGAAAAAAAAAAAAAGTATTTTGGCATCAGACAAAGCAAATAAACGATAACTTTAGAGCAAGGCTATTAAGCACAGCGATCTTTCTGGTGGCAATCACACCAAGCAGTAGGAGGCTAGTATTCAGCAAAACTGCTCTGCTGGCACAGCAGGTTCGGGCTAGCAAGGCTCCATTGTCATTTAAAAGCAGGCATATTTAAGGGGTTAGGATGTCTTCCTTCCACTTTGTTCTGATTTGGCGGACCTCCTTGTTCTTATTGCTCTTTGAGCACACTTAAGGGACCAACCCGTTCGTTTCCACGTTCAGAAACACAATCGTATTTTCATCAGGTCACTCTTCCGTGAGCTGCAGTTCGCTGAGTGCTGCACTGGAAGCACTTGGTGGCCTCAGGAGAGGCAATGTGTGAGTTGGGCAGCAGGAGAGAGGAGTCCTGACGAGCAGAAAAGGCTGGGCTAGATGGAAACTGCATCGGCATAAGTCAGATGCAAATATTAGGCACAGAAATTGTACTTGCAAAATATGCCTGTGTGAATTCTGGCATTGAGGAAACTCTGGAAGCCACAAAGGAGATAACTGCCTTTAGCCGGGCAGAGCAGTAAAAGAGGTTTAAAATAACTATACCACCTGGTGCTTTGGATGTACCAAGAACAATTGCAAACATAAGAGTTTGCACAGCTACACGGTACATCTGAAGAGCATCAGTGGTTTGTTGCTCCCAGAAGAGGCGGTCCAGATGTTCTCTGTCAATCCAAACCTTACAGTGCCAGCCCTGCTTGCAGCCACGTGGCTTTGTCCCTGCCCTTGAACCATCTCCAGCTCTCGGACTAGAACTGATGAGCCAGTTCTCACGTGGAAGAAGCCGCTTACATTTTTTTTTATTTTTTTGGCAGGGTTACATTTCGGCCAGCACGGCAATTTCAGCTGGCTCTTCTTTCCACCTGATGAGCACCGGAGCCAGTGCTCGGAAGAGCTGGAGGGCTCCCACCGGGCGTGAGGGCTGGTGGAGGCTGGCACCTCCTCACATAGTGGCCAGGAGCATGTAGGTTGTCATATGGCTGCAGGTGGGACCTGCAGGATCCTGTTTAATCCTGTAACTCAAAGGGGTCCATTCCCTGCTTATAATAAGGGTCCATAATTTTTCTGCAGGATTCCCAATCCTTCATCGTCTTTTTCTCCACGTAGAGCTTCTGAGTTTCGAGAGAAAAACGGCTCATTGGGGGGCACAGAGTATGTACCCCTTTAACTTAGAAGTGTAGGTGTTGAGCAGTGGGCAGGCATACTGTAAACAGCATTAGAAAAATTACACCTACACCTTTGGACCGAGGATTACTCACAAATGGTTTGCCTTTTTCTCCCCTCCCAGTTCCTGTGAATCTATACTGTCATTGTTTCTCATGATGTCACCAAACCAGCCTCAAATACAAACTTGGTCTCTTCCACAGAAGCTCAAAAAGATAAATAACATGAAAACAGTTGAAAATCTCATTCAGAGGCCACCATGTCAGTACAGGTTGCTGCTGGCACACCGCATTTTTTTCTGAAAAAAAAAAAGTGTTGTTTTTTTTTTTTCGAGTAACACAGCTTGTATCCTGGAACACTACAAATGCCTGTTGCATTTCCTGCCTTTTGTGCTGCTGTGCCAGCTGAATGCTTGCTGCTGCTCAGCCGTGGTGTAACTGAGGCTCTGAGGTCTTTGCATGGGAAGGGACTTTCTGGAGTCTAAGCAAAACTTGCACAGAGAACAGCCTAAAACTGCAAATGTGTATAGGAAATCTAGATTCTGTAGAAATGACAAATTTGGGACTTCTAGAACAGTAAAGGAGATTTAGCTGCATACATTTCATGAAATAGTATGAGGAAATCCCCATGTTTTCCTTGGAAAATTTTAATATAAACTATTTAATTGTAGACAACAGTCTTGTTGAGCAGCACTGTAGCTCTGATCCTTTTTAAATACCAAATTAATTAGAAAAGAATGAAGGAAAAGAACTACAGATAAACTGTTACACATATAAAATTGCTCAAGAATTGAATGCTTTCCATGGTGATTAAAAAAAAAAAATCAAATTCTTAAATTCAAACCAGCATTTAGGGGATATGACAATCTAGAAACCTTGGCAGGATAAGGAGCTCTGACTGATTACTGTTGTTATTCATATTCTGGTAAAGCAGGAGCCAGTTGTGCAAGAGTCTTTCCAAACAATTTAAAAGGGAGCTTTTTGAATACCTGTACTTAGTTCTTTTATTGCCCTCTTACACTTCAGACCACTTCTGGTTTCATATTTTTTTTCCTGTCGAAACCACAAACATTTGCTAAGGAAGACGTGGTTCGCTCAACTCACATTTTCACTGTTTTCTTTCTGCCCATTGTTTCTTTTAAATCTCACGTGTGGAGGTTAGCTCCACGGATTCAGAGCCTCAGGTTCCCATTCTTTGACAATCCCTCTTGGGAGAACTGGAGCTTGACGTAACACTTGGACTAAAAACTGTGGAGGAGTCTGATTTCTGCTCAGTCATCTTTTCTGTTTTTCGGTCAGTGTTCCTTTCTCGCTATCGTTTCCCACTGACCAAATTACACCCCAAAATGAGGTGAATGAACAAATCTGTAGAGTTCCTAGGAGAAGAGGAAAGATGAGCAGATTTGAAAAGAGATCTGATGAGAATGACTGCACAAATAGAAACAGAGAGTGACTTCTGTCTAGCCATATAGAACCCACTGCCCTGTTCCCCCCAAAATAAAAGACTCCATATCTTCACACATGGTCTTCACAATACATTTTGGAGAGAACAAGTAAGAAACCTGTGCCCTTTGTGTCTTTTGGTATCTATTCATTTCCCACCATCCAAGTCAAAAGGTACTTTGATAACATCCCTGCCTGGCTGCTCTAGGCCCTGAGGTGGAGCTAAACTGCCCAAGCACCGAAGTCCTCGTTCTGACCCGGATTTATTTCAAATTATTTTTTATTTGCAGTGGAGGCTTGGCTTCCAGTGGGGTTGGCAGGCTAAAGGGCCTCACCCTGCACAAGCAGATGATCCTGTATCAGAGGCTGTGTGAGCATGCATTTGGGAGTAGGGTGGGTATGGGACAAGTGCAATCGGTGTCTTTCCTGTGTAGGCCCAGGTGGGCCTGCACAGGTGCATCGAACCACAGCATCAGCCAAAAATTTCATATAAAACCACCCACAGGTGCTGTTTTCTCCTTTAGAGCTTTTTGGATGGCTGGGGTCCCAAAACATCAAACTTCCTTCGTGAGTATTTTCATGTTTCCACATCAGCTAGGGTACTTTCAATTCTTTGATAGCGGCTCTTAAGCCTGGAGGCATGGGGTGCTCTGCAGCAGTCTGCGGGGAAGCAGCTGGTTACTCACACAGGGGTACGGTGCTCATAAGTTCATATGGCTCTTCTGAAGTTACGTCTGGCTCAATTTGCAGCTATCAGAACATAATGCAAGAAATGGATTGATTACTGAGTGCTTTCTTGAAGCTATTCTTTAATTTGTGGACTAGGAACTGATCTGCTACGTCATAATTTGAAGCAACGTAGTTTGTGGTGTGTAAATGATGCAAATGATGGAGAACTCTGGTGCTCTATTGAGTAATTACCTTAAAAATTAATGTTGGGTTAAAATAACTTATTCTCAAAAGTCTCTATTTCCTCCTTTCACTATAAAATGATTAAAAAGAGTATCCGATAGAGGCATTTACCTTCTTGATAACTGTATTAGTTGCATAGATCCTGCCCAATCAGGTTGGTAATGCTGCTGCTAATAAAATATGAGTTAGCAAACGCGTGCCAACAGCAAATGTATTCCTGCACTTGACACAAAGAAAATGTGGCTAAGGTTAATCATAAGGAAGTTCTAATTAATCATAGCTCTGGATGTGAACTAGAAGCAAAATATATAAATTAGAGTAATACAGGGCAATTCTCAGCCAGAAAAACCCCAAAATTTACTATTATCTCCCTGTGAAGCTGCAATTTGTAATTTGCACTGTAATTCCATCAGCTGTCTTTTCTGCTTCTGTGCACAATCAGATATATCATCACTGTGTCATTAAAGAAACAATTATTCTAACAACAGAACTAATAAATCCCTTCTGTTAGAGGCAGGATTTAGCCAGCAAACACAAATAGACCTTTTACATCAATACTGGCTAGGATGAACAGCGACATTTAATGTCACCCACTCATTCATGAATTGCCACATTGTCATCGTAAGCCACAGGGTGGAGGGGGGGAAGGCAGGAGACGACTGTAGCAAATGCGAAGTGATTCACGGGAGTGAAGAAACCGAGACTATTTAAAGATGTTACTCAAAAACGCTAAAATTAGCAAACATTTGAATCCCATGTGAACTCCGTATATAAGATTCTAGGATTGAATATCTAATGAGAATTTGATTCAACAGCTTACTTCTTTTCTAAGTACAGTACAAGTTACATTTCCTAGTTGTTCACACCCTTCCTGTGTTAACTGAGACAACCTGCACGCTTGTGTGCCTCTCATTTCCTCAGGCTTATAACATTCAGTGGGATATATTTTACTGCAGTATTTCACATCCTTAAGTGTGAAGTGAAAGCAATTCAGTAGTGCCTGTGGAGAATCTGGAGATGCTGGGTATCGGTAGGGTAACACTGATGTTATGATGAAACATAGGAACCCAAGGATACCAGAGCAGTTGGCACTTTCCTTCTCACATTACCCAAATCAAAAAGCAGCAAGGCTAGTGAGATCCTTGGGTGATATGTGGTTGAAATTATGCTACAAAATTGGACTAAATTTCAATAGTGAGTGAGTGTAAGTAAAGCAAAAGTCAAAACATCCAACATCCCTACCCTGTGGCCATGACTACTGTTCTATAACACATAGAAAACAGATGAGGAAAAACATAATGAGCTATCACCAGACTAGGCCAAAAGCTTCTTCTGTCCTGCATCACTTGCAGTGGCAGTGTTGGTGGCAGAACACAGGTGCCTGAGCCTTTCTTGCTGCAGTGCTGCTCCATCTCAGCATCTCTTCCTTTTCCCTTGTGGCTTGTCAAGGGATCCTTGCGATGATCCCACAGCAACTACGGGATCTTCATGAAATCAAAAATACTAGGAGGGTGTGAAACAATGAGCTGATCTCAGTGTCTTCATTTCTGTTTGTACAGGTAGACCACTGGGTGGAAACTTTTGTGTGCCTCCTGAGACCTCCTAACTAGCCTGAAACACAGGTATTCATTCCCCCCTTTCTCAAAATTGCCAGTACCCCTTTCTTCACTGTAATTTTGAAGCACTTTTAATGCCATCCTAGTTCCATGCTGGCGATGAGGTACAGCGCCAACAGAAAAACTGAATGAAAATGAAAATGATAGGTAAATGTATCCAAGCATAAGCAAAACTGACAGGTGACCCAAACAATTATGGTGAGTTGTTATAAAAGCCCCATCAGATGTGAACATACACGCTATTAACGATAACAACAAAGTTAATGAGGAACTTTCAGGGTGTGCTTTCTAGAAGCTCATTGTAGAAGGGAAAAATGGGGACTGACAGATCATTTACCGTTCCTACTTCTCCTATTTTGGAAACAGGAGCAAATTCAAACAGCATCTCCTTTATTTTCCTCATCCTTTCTAGAAGAAACATGATGTCAAGTTTTCAACACCTGTATTTTTTTTCCCTGAATTGTTTTGTAAATGCTAGTGTAGGTACACACAAAATAGACTTTTCCATAGCACTCATTACTGGGGCAGTTAAGTGTCAAGCCTGGGATCTAAGTGCAAGCTGTCAGTGAAGGACTTGTCACCAGTCTTGCAGTCATACTCTGAAAATGCACTGTTGATTTTCACGTATATTCTTTGACCAAACTGGGCTTAAGTTCCTTCCTTCAAATATTAAACCAGTTTAGGCTGAATTCAGCTGTGTTGTTTAAATTAGGTTTTAAGAATGTTCGTTTGGAGATTTAGGCTAATGACATCCCCTTCATGCTATCTGAAATTTCATTAATTCCAAATGTGCTAGAAGATTTGTTAAAGGGTTGACTGACTGGCTCCCAGGAGAGTCATAGTAAGGCGTGAGGGGAAAAGCAGCAAAACATCTAGCCAAAAGTGGTATGGCTTTTCTTTTTTTGTATGTATATATAGATATTTGATCTATTTTGCATATTTGATCCTTGTTTGAGTAGGCTACCGAGATTCTAGGGTCAGGAGCCCTATCTTCTCTTGTGTTTGGACAGTACCTGTTATTGTGAGATACCAGTTGTGATTTGGCAATACTACTCTAGAACCAGTAGTAGCAATGTTATCAACAGAAGTTTTGACAGCCTAATACGCTTCCTCTGCTCCCAGTCAATCAGATTCCACTCCCTTAGCATCACTTCCTTGTCTTTTCACTCCACCTCAAATCAAGAGAGTAGGTGAGATGTTCACAAGGCCATAAAGGACCATAAAAAGTCATGGTGACATTAACAACTCCATGCCTTATGGTATCAATTCCTTTTTAAAAAGATCACTGGGGAAAAAAAGAAATCCCATCTCCAAAGTCTTCCTGCCACTTGTTTCAGCCAAGGGAAGGCGATATACTTTAAAAATATAACAGCCCTATTTTCTGAGTAGGTAATTCATCATTACTGACCCATGAAAGCCAGGGGTGCTTCCTATAGAGGTCAGTGGCATCTAAACCTGGCACAGGAAAAGGACCCCTGAAGAATGCTATTGTGGAATGGGGAACACTAAAATCATTCAGGGATTAAAAACGAAGCTGTTGCCCTGTACTGCTTAGTCACTGTGTGTGCTGGCATGCTTGAAACGCGTTACTTTTTTTTTCCCCTTCTTTACCTCAGGCGTTCGGTTTGAAGGGTGTGTAGGGAAGTGAACTTTCAGAATGATGAGTCATCTTTAAAGTCACAGTCTTCTATTTTTAACAGGAGTTGAGGCAAAGCTTTCCAAAATTTGAATTCATCTAGACAGCTATCAAAAGGTATCCTGTCTGCACAGGAGGATGGGGTGGGCACTCAGGCTAAGCAGAACTCCCACTTTAGGACCCATCATAAAATATACTAGTTTTAACACGGCTAATTGTATTGTCAGTGGATATCCTGTGAGATGGCTGCGGGAACTTGGAGCAGCCTTTAGGAGGTGAGAAAATCCCAGGTTAAAAAAGAAAAGCCTAATACATCCATTTCCAGCCATTTGTTCACATGCAAGTGTAATACCTGTGTAAATGTCAGAGGCAGATGACGTGATGTAGCATCTCTGCTTCCATCCCTGTCAAGGGAAGTACTTCTAGCAGCTTCAGAAGCCTTGAAATTCGCCACTGCCACAACCCACGTCGTGCAGCTGCGATGCCTGCAGTCTGTTCCACCCAGCCCATCTGCGACGGAAAGGGAAACTTCAAGAGGCAGAAGTGTGAGAATGGTAGCTAACGGTCCTGCTATAGGAGGCAGCTGAACCAGCAGGACTTTGCTGCAACCCTTTAATTATAAGCTCCCAAGTTAACACAGTTACTTCTGTAAGATGTACCTGTGGTAACATGGTATGTGATAGGTAAAAAGGCAAATAAATAGAAAATATAAATGCTGTTATTTATTCAAGTGTTACAAACATATTTTCTGGAATTTTGAGGTTTTATTATTTCAAACAAGTTTATGTTCAGCGAACAGAAGACATCTTTTTAACCTACATCATTCGTTTTGTTGTTCTGCAATCAAAGTAACAACATGGACAGCACGTCCTTAATATGAACTGTCTCACGGGATCTCTGTGCCCCAACAAATACTGCTGATATCCTTTATCTCTTTCCTAAAAGAAAACAAATAAAAGCCACAAACCAAAACAAAACCCACATCCCAAAAAACCTCCACCCAAGAACAACCATCCCTCCAGCTTCAAGAAGAGGAATCCACTGCTCCTGCCCACTCTACCACCAATTTCTCAGGTGCTCTGGGGAATTACAGAGTGAAGTAACCGGTAGAGCTCAAGAGACACCTAGCAAAAGTGAAAGGCCTCTAGCTCCAGGGGAAAACTACCGAGGAAATTCCCAGTCTTTCATCTACATGTAAGACCAGGTCTAGAAACAACCCAGCCAACTGAATTATTACGGTAAGTTTCCAAACTTACTTTTCATGGACAAGACTTTGTAAGTGTGCATACTATAGGCTGTCTGCTTTGGACTGACAGCAACAGCCTCAATGATTTACCGCCATTGACGCAGATACATGCAGAGACCCAGGTTTGTTGACTAGCGCTGCTGCTTGACATTGTTACTATAGGTTCATAAAATGCCTTTTAATGAAACAAAGTTTTGTTAAAATAGACAAAAGTTGTATTAAAAACAAACAAAACCTGGTAGCTTGGCTCAGTTTTTCCAGTAATGTGCATAATTAGGACACATCAGCACTGATTTTGGCTAAACTGAAGAGTGATACAAGATAAATTCTGGAACAGCTGCAAAAGGAGAAGATAAGATGTTTCACTGTAACAACTCCGAAAATGCAAAGTCATGTTCCAGTTTCCTCCCCAAACTGTTAATAATTTAACCCAAATTGAACAGCTAGCAGCTCTCCCAAACCCTAATATTAATCTATGACTTCTTCCTCCCCCACTTAACACTCAGGGACATAAAAAAAATAGCAATATATACTTTTTCCCCCCCTCAACTTGAGGGAAAAAACAACCAACCAACCAAGCACCAAAATGCATAACCAAACTTCTTTTTTTTCTGGATGAAGTCTCCAAAGTTTGTTCTAATGTCTTCAGGCTCATGCATTCCATATAGCTTGGGCCACTCGAGGCACAGTAAGCCAGGACTGCAGGCCCCTTACTCTTCCTTTCTACTCAATGGAAAAGGAAGATAACAATGCAGTACTGAAGGGCTTCTCCCCCAGTGAGAAATCTAAAGTGGGACCAATCTGATGTACAGAGACTCAACAGCTGTAGCTACGCTTGACAGAAGAGTTGTTTGTACTTCTTGCAAACAGTACTAGCTACGCTAGGAAATAACAGTAAGAGGACCAACAAAAATACTTAACATGAGACATTAATTTACATTTGAGCTCTCAGCAAGTCGTCTCTCCCAAGCATTACTCTGTAACAGAAGGGATATATGTTTATTAGAGAGCTTTCTGACCAACTAGTCAAGCCATTGCATGACCAGCAAAGCTCACGTCCTCGCTCTGTCCCCACAACCTCGGCTGCTTCCCGCATGCCCCCATTCTCCCCTGAGCTCCCGAGAACACTTCCCCTCCGTCCTCCTCTCACTCTTGTCTCCATACCACTGATCTGGGGTTGCCCGGCTTGGAGCTGCTCGCATCCTCATCAACCTATAATCCTCAGCAACAGCGGAGCCTTTTTTCAGTCTGACCATACATTTGGACGGCTCTCAAAGGATTTACTGGCAGCATGAGGTCCACCAGTCTTAAAATACGTTTTAATAAGGCAGCAAGTTCAAAGGATATTTAGGTATACCAAAATCCGTACAGCACTGCAGTGATACTTCCCTACAGAGAAGCTGCTGGTTGTAGTTCAGACATTACAAAAAGCCTTAATCCTAAACCTTTTTTAATCAGGTATTGACCTTTACATAGTGGCAAAAACTAGTATTAAGTCTTCTCAGAGTCAGAGATTTTTAATTGCACAGAAATAAGGTCAGGGCGCTATTTTAAGTCAAGCAACGCCACTCTCCCAGGCCCTTATTTAGACATACTTCTCTACAGAAACCCTGTTGTGTCTTCATTTACTTTGACAGGAATTATAGGAGAGCAACTGCTAAGGAGAAACATTACTGCCTTTCAGGCAACTCCACTATCTTTTTCCTGTCTTCTTCTTTCTGTAGTGTTAGCCAATATCAGACATCTTTATGATAGAAGAAAATCCAAAACAATGCATATCTTTACCAGCCAACATGCAAGCAGCCCCTAAGTACGTAGCATACAAAAGCAGATCCAAGCATGAACAATTCATGGGCTCTTTTTATTTCAGTAAAACTAAAATTTACAGATTCTTAACTCATAACCATTGAGAAAGACACCCATAAAAAGCTGTATTAATAAAAACTGACGGGCTTCCAGGCCTCTAAAATATTTCAAGCGTAAGATACAATAAAAGATATCAACTGTTTACATTACAGTCTTGCTGCCTTACACACTATCACAGAAAGTAAACAAACACATTCAGGAACTTCAAGTGTACTATTAAAAAGACACCAGTAAGTGCTCCAGTTTTCTGTACCATACAACTTTATTTCAAATTCACATCTTTCTAGGCAGTGTATCCAAAAATATTTGACTAAAGAGTACCTTTAGACCTATACCTATATTCTTAAACGGGGCATCAAGTCTTTCCTATCTCCAAACGAAAACTTCAGTTTTAGCTCATGTTATAAAAAGTAACTGTGTGGAATGTGACAAGTCATAATGTGAAATCAAAGTGCTTTAGTCCCATAGCGCAAATATACACTAGTGGTTATACAGCCATTTGTCAAAAATATCTCTAACACCAACAGTACCATTTTTTTTAGGGTTTGGACTTGGTGTCATCGCACCCCACCTTGCGAAGACCTTTGGACCATTAAAGTGAAGTCTCACTAACTGATGAGACCATATGAGTGGACCAACAGTTTCACTTTGACAGTTCAAACAATGAGTTACAATGATGTGTCTTTTTACCATTTGCCAAATTCTCTTAGTAATTACCAAGTTCTACTGTATTACGCAAGATAAAACTACGTTCCAGGTAGTCTTTTAAAATCCAAAGGGTTTTATATTCCAAATCCCAAGGCGTGGAAGTCCTCGACTCATTTCCCCAAACCCCAACAGCTATCTAAGTCTCAGTAATTCTGTGCAATTCTTTGCTATTTGCATATGAAGAGATAAACACTTGAACCAACAGTTCACATGAAAGGATTATAAACTCTAAAAGCAGAAAGTTACCTTAATAAGATTTGGAAGTAGTTGAATGGAATGTGCTCAATTCAGAGACGCCACGTTGAAGAGGACTCATGTCCAATTGAAAACCTTTTTGCAGAAGCCTAAAAAGCTATTTATCTTCTGTAGTGAAAGAAGTTTAAAATTTAAGTGTTTAATTCTCCTCTCTGTTACAGAAGAATTAGCTCTGAAGAATAATACCTATGACTTTTTTTTCCCCTTTCAGACACCCAATTGTTCTATGAGTTGACAGCTTAAACAGGAAGGGCTGCGGAAAAATTTTTGGTCCTGTCCCACAGATATAAAGACCAAGTGCTTTGCAAAACTGACTATATCCATCATATTTGTAGCAACCAACCTAAAATGAAGGCACATGAAATCTATATTATAGCTATAATTTATAAACTAAAGCTGAACCTCTGTATAATTTTTAGTCTTTTTGCATGAAAGTAATGACCAGCACCTCTCCAGATTCAGTTTTTGTTCCATGTAACTTTTCCCAGAAACAGTTAAGTGTTGCTTGCATGCCTATCAAATACTGTCATGTATTAGGTTTTGACACAAAGTGCAGATACTGGTAATCCATGTACATGGGAAGCCTGAAACTGATGAATTGCTACCACTCCCTTCCTCTGTCTCTAAAATAAAGTAAACCACCAGCAACAGCTACAGACAGCTGTTACCTTCAAAGTGCACAACTCCCAGCAGCAGTTTCCCTGTGAAGTGTTCTAGAGGTTGTGGCACGCACTTAATCAGTGTCTCAGATTTGGACTGTAACAAGTCAAAGTCTACCTACTTTCCATTCCTTACCTGACAGACACGCACAAACATTCTGAGGAAGCCAACCTGAAACATGCTCTGACAAGCGTTGCCTTGAAATTGGCAGTACCTTAACATCTAAGCACAGGTGACTTCTACCTTGAGCAGCATTCAGGATTCAGGGTCAGCTCAATACCTCATTCTTAAGGAGCGCCTCCTAGATTTCACTGGAATTGCTACCTTTAAAGCAGAGAAACAAAATTCAAGGTTTCGGAAAGCTTTAGCAGACAGACACGATGTTCAAAGCCTTAGTTATTACTTCTCTAGAAATGCAAGTTTAAAAGAACTCAAACACCATTGCTGCCACTTAACTAAAATATGTCATTATTTGGCTTTTAATGAGCATTATAAGTGGGGATAAAGCTTCAGAGTTCTGGTTATTCACCTTATACCCCTTCTCCCCCTTTTTCTCCCTACCTTCTATTTTTCCACAAAGTAAGTTGAAGGGATTGGCACCTAAGTTTCTAGCAAACACAGACCTGTACCTATTACATTACGGGACCACATCAGCTTCAGGAAGATTGCATGCAATGGTGTCTGTGCTCTTTTCTAACAGAAAATGAGTTTCACATGTAACACATACAACACAACTTTCTGATTTTAAATGCAGTCAGTTACACAAACATTAACAAGACTTGACCAGACTGAATAAACGGAACTGCGCTAGGTCTGGCACTTGAGAATTCACAGTGATTAAAACAAAACTGCTTTGCCTAAGACAAAACATGAGATACCAACTATATAAAAAACTCTTCACTCATGTTATTTTCTATCAGTATTACAACAGTGATGAGCAAGTTCAGTAGTACCTCAGGCAGCAGAGACCTCAGCACATGGTTAACTTTGTTCATTGCTTGCAGTGTAATTTTTTTTTTTTCCTTTGATATTCACAATGTTAAATCAGGCAATTCTCAGCGCACAAAGTTAACACAGGCTCAGGTCTTTGCTGGACTGAAACTTGGATTCTGACAGGAAACGTATCTACGGTCTCACTTCAGGTATCCAAGTCTGTGCTGTGCCAGGTGGTATTGCTGTTAAAAAGAAACTTAAAATATACTTGCGTATTACTGAGGTGGTGTTCTTACACAGCAAGTTGTAGAGAGTTTATAGTACCAGCTGATAATATAAGAGTAGAGCATTTGCATTTTTCTTTCCCCCGGTCAACTCGCTAATCTTAGATTTACAGACACAGGTTTCTGATCCAGAAGTCTGCCTTTAGAGAGAAACGAGCACAGCTTTCAGACACCCCAGCGTTTCTCAACGCACCCGACTGCCCCTCGTTTCAGCACCGAGGGCCCAGTCGAGGCAGCTGCCTCCTTGGCAGCCACCCGAGCCCTGCCGGCCCGCCGCACTGAGGGTTAAAGCAAGATGCTCGGGACCCATCTCCGCAGAGCACACGAGTCCAGAGGAGCCCTCGCCTGCAGCTGCCTCCCCTTCCACGCTACACCCCAGGGCGCGCTGGTCCGTGCGCCCACCTCCCCGACCTCCTGCTCCCCGGCCCTATCCAAAGACGTTGGACTTCGGCCTGAGCTTGAACGACGCTTTCAGGGATTTCTCCTCGTGCTCTTCCTCCTCGGTGTCACCGCGGAAGGAGGGCGTGTTGTGGATGATCTGAGTCCTGAAGCGGATCTTATTAAGCCGGGGCTTCATCCGCCCGCTGCCGGAGGCTTTCCTGGTCATCTCCTTGCCCTTGCCTGGCACCGCTGCCCCGTCGGTGCCCTCGGCTTCCTCCCCGGCGCTGTGGTGATGGTGGTGGTGGGAGAGCCGGTAGCTCATGAGGTTGGAGGGCAACACCTTGGAGAGCCTCCAGCGCCCGCTCCCGTTGCCGGCAGCCCCTTCCTCCTCCTCCTCTTCCTCCTCGTCCAGTGCCCCCACGAGGCTCCGCATGTCCCCGGAGGTGCCCTGCTGCAGGTACTGCGCGGCCTTGCGCCCGCTGTAGTCGCGGATGTCCACGTCGGCGTCGTAGGCACCCACCAGGAGCTTCACCACCTCGGTGTGGCCGTGCATGGCGGCGATGTGCAGCGCCGTGTGCCCGCCGCTGGTGCGGGCGTTGATGTCCACGGGCAGCCGGTGCCTCTGGGCGAAGTTGACCAGGGTGGCCAGCAGCTCCTGCCGCCCGTGCTTGGCCGCCCAGTGCAGCGCCGTGAAGCCGGTGATGAAGTCCCTCTTGCAGCACAGCGCCGGCTCGCAGCTCAGCAGCCCCTCCAGGCTCTCCCACCGCCCGTCCGAGGCCGACAGCATCCACGCGTGCTCCAGCGGGTCCAGCGCCACGGACCCCGCCGCGCTCCCCTCCTCCTCGGCCGACGACGAGGCCACCGAGCCGCTGTCCGAGTCGCGGCCGCGGGCTGCGGCGGGCAGGGCGCCGCGCTTCAGCTGGGGCGAGCCGCCCCGCGGCGCCTCCCGCAGGCTCCTGCGGCCCCCCGGGGAGCCCCCCGCCGCCCCGGGGGAGCCCCCCGCCGCCTCCTCCTCCTCCCCCTCATCCCCCCTCGCCGGTGCAGGAGCAGCGGCAGGAGGAGGAGGAGGCGGCGGCGGCTGCCCGGCGCCTGCCCGCGGGGAGGGCGGCGGGCTCTGCCGCCCGGCGCCGCCCTCGGGGGGCTGCGGCTCGCAGAAGCGGCGGCGGAGGTGCACGTACTTGACGCCGGTGCCGGGCTCCGGTCGGACGGTGGCCACGGCGTTGACCAGCTCCTTGAAGCGCTGCCGGGCGGCGGCGCGGCGGCCGGGCTCGGCGGGGCTGAGCCAGCCGCCGAAATGCTCCAGCAGCTCCGCGTTGCGCGCCCGCCCGCCCCGCTCCCGCAGGAACCGCACCACCGCCTCCTGGCGCAGCTCGCCGGGCTCCGCCATCTCACCGCCGCCCCACCGCCATCCTTCTCCTCTTTCTCCTTCTCCTCCCGCTGCTGCTGCTGAGGGCGCGGCGGAGCCCCGGCGGCCCGAGCCCCTCCTCCGGCCGGGAGGGACCGGGGCGGGCTCCCCCACGGAGCCGCCCGCTCTCCCCCTCCGCCCCCCGGCCGCCGCTCCGCCCGTTGGGCGCCGCCCGCCCTCGGCCCCGGCCCCGGCCCCGGCAGGGGGTTACCCTCCTTCTCTGCCTCCCTCCTTCCCTCCCTCTCGCCTCGCCGCCCTTCCCTCCGTCCCCCCCCGGCGGCCATGGCCGCCCCCCGTGCCGGCCGGCAGCCGGTAAGTCCCCGCCGCGGTGCCCGGGGGGGAGCAGCCCTGACACGCCGCTTCGCGGCCGGAATTTGCCGGGGGGAGAGGGCTGGAAGCGGGCTGAAGGACCTCGGTGGTGGCACAGCTGGCGGCCCCGGGGCTTCCAGGGGCTGCAGCATCGGTCCCCGTTTTGGGCGAGACACACGGGCTTATTTATGCATGGAGCCTGCTGCCGTGCTGCACGCCTGGTGACAGCGCAGAACGGTTCTAGGTATCGCTAAGGGCAGGGGCACTTGGGTTGTTCAGGGGAGGAAGAGTGGTTTCCAGCGGGTCTTGCGTTTTCTGGTGGTGGGCAGGTGAAGTACCTGTCTCGGGTGGTTCTTGGCTTCGTCCCGGT
This sequence comes from Anser anser, assembly GCF_964211835.1. Classification (NCBI taxonomy): domain Eukaryota; kingdom Metazoa; phylum Chordata; class Aves; order Anseriformes; family Anatidae; genus Anser; species Anser anser. Next base: position 147,362,779 of record NC_139720.1, on the reverse strand, counting down.
GCTGTGCTGCTGCGCCTCGGGTACGCGGCACAGCCTGTGTGGGAGCTGGAGAAATGGAGAACGGCCCCCGCTCCTTGGAAGTTTTCATTCCTTGGAGCAGCTCTCATCCCGGCTGGTTTCTCGCCCTGGCTCTCCGCGACACAACGTGTGGGGCGACGTGGGAGCGGGGGCTGGACGAGGACCAGGTCTACCCTTGTGCCTGGTGCTGAAAGAATTATTAGTCCTGCTATTGTCAGAGCCATCCACCGAGCTCCAGCTAACCTTCAGCAGGGGAATGAAAGGGCTTCTTCGTTCATGTTCCCCCGCTTGGCCAGGACTTGGCTGTTGAGTATAGATTGTTTTACATCCGAGCTCCTGCTTGGAGAGGTGCATTTCACAGATATTGTCTTTAAGGCATGGATAAATCCTCTGGAGTGGCGGTACGATGTAGTGCGATGCGTTAATTTTATGGTAGCTTTCTCCTTCCATGCATACATATATATAGCGACATTGAGAGTCACTGCTTCATGGGCTGGCTCTTGCAGGAGACTGGAAAGAAGAAAAGCCTAAGAGCTGAAGTTTAAGAAACATTACAAAATGTTTTTGTTGATTAATGTTTGCATGAAGAGTGCGGAGAGAGGCGGTAAACCAGCCAAAGTGAGTGAGAGTGGGGCTTGAGGGTCCACTAGATCTGCTGAGGGACGCATGGAGATGGAAGGCTTCACAGAAGAGAAAACTAAAACCAGAAGTGTAAGATAGGTCTGTAATGGAGGCGAGTGATTTAGTCCTAGATTTATAAGTAACGGAGAGTGACATCAAATAAGATTTTCTAGTTTAACACACACTGTGTAATTGTTAAAGCATTTCTTACTGTATTGTGGGAAGGATTTTGTTTTCAGTCCTTTCACAAAAGAAATGCAAAGTCACTCGCAGAATGCAGCATGACCTTACCCTGTAAATCTATTTACAATCAGGCTACACAAAGTCTGAGATGCAAGCATTCAGTACTTCCAATTCTTGAAATTTTGACTTCTGGGAAAGTTCTGGCAGCTATTGCTGCCGTACAACAGCACACAATGCTTGCCATTGACTAATTAAAAAGGAGGCGAAAAAAAAGGCCTCGCTGCAGTCAGATGCCTGCAGATAGCAGCTGCCATTCTCACATCCAGGACCAGCATTTCTTTCTCATGCGGACAAGGAAGGTCTGCATCAGGGTGGCTGCAGTCGAGGGCTGTGGCTCTTGTGCAGAGACTGAATTGCTGCTCTCCGGGAGAGAAACCCAGTGCTACAGCTGCAGCACGCCCAGTTGAGCCAGCACAGCCAGACCAGCATAAATCTTCAGAAGTGACAGCAGTCACGGTGTCAGTGCTAAGTATTTTGCCTTATTGCGGTCATCTCAGAGGGCATCGGCAGATTTCGGTCGCTTTCTTTGTTTTTCTCCTTACCTCCAGCAAAGGAGGAACAGGTACGGCATGTGCTGGATTTTCAGGTTACTCGATCATGTGCTGGTGAAGAGAGGCCTTTGTGGTGTTTGCAAATGCATACGTTGCTGTCTGTGAAATCACCTCCTCATAACTGAAAAATGAGCAAGGTATTTCTGCGTTTTTGCTTGTTTGTTCCTAAATACCTTAAAATACAGTCCAGCAGTTCTCTCCAGTAACAGCCTGCACGCTGTGCCTCCTGTTCTCTGCTGAGGGGGCTACAACTTTTTCCTCTACCTGGCCTGGGGGATTTCAGGGCATTCGTGGAGATTCAGTACTGCCTCAAGTCTTTTCAGACAGAAGCTTAGGGCAAAAATGTCACTTTTTTTTTTCTTTAAGGTTCCTTCTAAGATATTTCCATATATACATACATATATATAGAATCAGACATATTATATATGTGTGCATCAAGGAAATACTGTGGCAACCTATGATTTAAGGCAACATAAGCTGTCTTGTGTGTTGAAGTGGGTTAGAAAAAGAAAATTGTAGGTACACCAGAATACCATGTAAAAAGTCATTTGCAAGAGCTGCTGGAAGAATTCTGAGCTCGTGGTGTTTTGGACCAATCCCTAAAAACTGGCTACAGTTTCTGTCATATTGAATAAATTACTTGATAACTTTGAGTTAAATTTGTCAAATGAGTTTTCATTGAAGCGTCTTTTGGCCATTACTTCTTTATTTCCTATGGAATGTTTTTGGAATGTGTTGTTTCATACTTGATTCCTGTGTGTCGCTTTTTGTTTTATAGAATAGGCCAATGTGTTAATTCTACATGATTTTAATGTATTTCCTTTCTTATTCTGCATCTTCATAGACTTTTCCTTCTGTATTTTTCTGCCTCCCATATGTTTTTGGTTCCCTTCCTTCTGTGTTATTTTGCCAAGGTTTCCTTTCAGTTCCCTCTACTCATCCCATCAGTTCTCTTCTTCATGCATGTATCTGAATAGCGAGATATCATCGGTATGCATGCGTGCACCATGCATCTACATTTTAGGTTTTGACCACCCAAAAATGGAAAATAATTTTGAGTAGGAAAAAAAACCCTCCATTTCGAGGCAGTAGTGACATTAATATTTATTGGGTTAAACATAACGATATTAGGGAAATAGTTGATTATACTGGAGTAGTGCGATTCCCTAGTTTAATGAATGCCCACAGCTGTTTGTTGTAGTGGGGAACACGGGGCACTGAAAGAGCTGTGTCTGGGGTGCCCGTGGGCACGCTGATGTTGTCTTCTGCCTCCACGTGCCATCCGCCCGTGTGGTGTTATGGGCCCGGCTGGCCAGCATCTACTTCCATTTTCCCTCAAGCTTCAGAGGATGCTTCTCAGTGGTCTTTGCTGATGATTGTTTGCTTGGGTTGCGAGTCTGGTTCTGCAGGAGGCTTATTTAGGAGACTTATATATAGTCCGAGACCCAGTTTTTTATTTATTTATTTATTTTTTTAATAAGAGCTCGGGGGGAGGCAGGTCTGCAAATCAGGACCGTAGGCCTTAATGCTGTCGTGTTTGCCACGTGGAGAAGGGACGTATAACCGTGCAAGGATACAGTCTTCTATATCGGTGTGGCTGAGGCTTTGGCTTAATGGAACTACACAGTATTTCTTGGAAGTTTAACAGTCTAAATTAAAAGCTTTTACTGGGACATTTTTGGTGAAACTGGTTACTGGAAAATCAGTTGTCTTAGGACAGGTATGTGAACACTTTAGGAGCAGTTAAAATCCCTAAAAAAGTAAACATTTTGAAATAGAAATAGAATCTGAATCTTTGTTTCTAGCTTTTCTTCAAATTTTACTATTAATATAGTGATTTTTTTGTGTGTGTGCATCCTGCCAGAAATATCCTCATTGTAGGCATTATAATCAAGTCAACTCTGCCCACTTTTTTGGAACGACTTAAATAGGCTATACTTCTTACCGCCTGTCTGCAGAAGTGATTTTCATAGACCGTGACTTTTCCTTTTCTGATCCTCCTTCAGCTTGTCAATCTTCTCATTAAAATGTGAACACTAGAGCAAGACGTTTAAGCACGTTCTCATGACGGATATAAGTAATACTCTCCCCTGCTTGAAATTCCTGCAGTTACGTAGCTGGTTATGTACCTTCTCCTGCTGACGTTCTCGTTGTCAGGCCATACAGAGCTGGGGATGCGCGAGGTTTGGGGTGGAGGTGTTGGCGGTGGTTTGTTGGTTTACCAAGTCATTACCTCTGGCTGAAAGAAGTGGGAAGAGTGATCTCGTCATTAAGGTGCTGCAAGTGGGGTGAATGAGCTTCGTGTTCTTGCGGCCTTACTTTATCATCCCAGCTAACAGCTTTGCCCCGTGTACGGAGTGAAGATGACATGGCTGACTTGCCTCCCTCCCCTAGGCCAGGGCTGGAGACAGTCTAAAACTCTGCTGTTGTGTCGGGGAAGTTCTTCTAAGCTCCGGGTGCTGTAATCCGCTTTTACAGCTTACCAGGGCTTTTCTGTCTGGTGTCAAGGTTTCGTCTGAAACGACACAGTACTTGCAATATATTTCTGTATGTTTACGTTTCCAGAAAAACGGTTTTCATTGTCACTCCTGTGTGGTGTCATTAAATTAACTTACGTGTAGTGAAGAAAGATGAAAAAATGGTATTTTTAAAATACTGAATTTGAGATGGCTCAGAAGATGTCGACAAATGCATCACTACCTATTGCAAAAATTGTTACTCACTTTCCTGACTGAAATACATATCCATAAGAATTATCTTAGGGAGGAACTCGGAAATACAAATAAATTAACCATCTTAGACTTCTGATATGATTTTTTAAATAGTGATACAGCCATATTGTTGTTATAAACACAGCCATAGTTTTTTAAGCTCAGCACAGAGAAGGCACCTTGTTTTGCATCTTTATTATTTCCCTTTGTCCTCTGTTTCACAGAAATGTTTGTCAAATTTTGTGATAAACAACCAATATAATAGTGGAATAACTAATTATTTTTTAGTTTCATTCCCGGAAAACGATACATTTGTGCAGAATTGCTAGATTGCAATTAATCTCTTTCTTCCTTTTGAAAATGAAATTTATGGAGGCAATGGCTATGAGGACTCCTGCCATCTGTTTTCCCACCTAGCCAGTACAGCAGGCACAGCTGTAATACTGGTTTTCTCAGTCTACACAATTTTTAATCCTGTCCTCGTGTATTGTGGGTGATGCAGTATTTCTAATGACCTTCAGAAATGGTCAGTAAGGTTGTGGGTTTTGTTGGTTTGCCCATGGAAATTCAAATGGACTTGAATGAAAGTCAAATTTTCCTGCTTTTTTTTTTTTTTTTTTTTTTGAGAGTAACAAATGATTAGGCAGTGATTTTGAGGGTAGCCTGGCAGAATTTGGATTTGGGCTAGTGACCGCAGATGAAAGGCCTCCCTTCTACAGTTATGCTGAGCCTCTTGTGCTTTCTTTGGGTGTGGAGACCTAATGGTTTGCTTTAGGAGAGCTTATTTTGGTGGTGACAGAGGTTATTTGAGTGTTAGACTGTGTAAGTGTAGTTGCTCCCTGTCTGTCACTCTGTATGTTCTTGGCTTGTCTTGGACACTTGTCTTTAAATGATTAAGATGCTGCAGTCATCAACATTTCTCAGCCCCTTTTAATAGTAATTTCATTATAGTAGAGTACGTTGTGGAATTTCATGTTCAGACATGCTTTGAATGAATGTTTATTTTTTTTCTCTTTAAATCTCACACTTTGCTTACCCATATTTTTCATCATTGTATTAGTCTAAATGGAGTTATCTGACCATATCGGTCTGAAATCAGAGCTAGTGCACTTAGTTGTCCCAGACAAGAAGCCCTGTGCAAAACAAGAGGGTAACTATTTACTGCGATGTCCACATCCTTTAGGAACAAGAAGTTTGAAACTTTTGATGCATACCTATTATAAAAGGTGGCACTTCTGGGGGGCTTGTAAGTATTAAATGAAAATGTTTCTGCTGTTGGCTATGTACATGTTCCCAGGAACCGCTAACGGCATGTGGATTGGAAACAGAAGAGACAGAATGGCATGGACCTGTCGCTTTTTACATATTTGATACGGAATGTTTCTTTAAAAACACAGTTCGTGTGTATGAACCAAGATACTTCCTTTTAATCTTACATGCTTTTTGTATGGGCAATGCCTTGGTGTTGTGATGCAGGATTTCTAACATTTTAAACTGACTGTGCTCCTCTAGACATTTCTAATAATATATATTAGGGTTCTGGTGTGTAGGTAAGGTATTATTTTATATAAATAATAATTGCCGTTCCAGCTACGCAGAATGTAGTTAACATATGCCTTCCTGTGATTATGGTCCCTTTTTTGAAATCTGCCTACTAAGTCGTTTTAAAATGCTTTTTTCTTCATTTCTAAGAGCAAATCACCTATGACCTACTACTCTGTTTATGGCTTTCAATTTACATTTTTAGCTGGGCTTATCTGCCTTATTTCATTCATGTTTGTTTGTTTGTTTGTTTGTTTCTATAACATTGTCTTCATTTTTACAGTGCAAATAGCCACCATGTGAAGTAGGTCTGAGTATTTTCTCAAGTCACAGGATAAAGCTGATTTTACTTTTTTTTTTTTTTTCCTGGACTTTTGCTTTTGTTGGTTCCTTGTAAATTATAAGGAATGAGTTCTAGCTTACTATCAGAGTTCTTTTGTTGCCCTTACTAATTGCTTTGCAGCTCACTTTGCTAATACATTTTTCAATATTTTATTTTATTTAATAGCAAAATGATGGCTGTCGATCCTTATCCTTGTCTGGTCATGTTGGTTTTGATAGTTTACCTGATCAGCTGGTTAACAAATCCATCAAGCAGGGCTTCTGCTTCAACATTCTTTGTATTGGTAAGTAATATATGGAGTTTTTAGGGTTTTGGTTGTAAACTATCTCTCTCCTAAGGAAGCGACTGAAATTTAAATTCATTTGCAATATTCGGCTTTTTCTTTAATATTAAACGTGAGCTATAATTCCACCCTTGCCCCAACTTTGCTCATTTGTATCAATCCTTTGTTTTTATAGTTAGTATTTTCATAAACAATGTGAAGACCCAGAATGTTAAAAATAGAAACCATCCACTTACTGATTTATGGGCAGCGTCTTGGATTCTTTTGAGTAAACTGGGCTACACTCAGTTTTTACCATAACAGAGTTTTAGATCAGGAAGTCCTAAAATCCGAGGTGGTGATACTGACATATTTCTGTACTTAACCAAGTGCTTGTTCTGGTATTTCACCTGTCTTCATAAAAACTGGGTGTTCAACCCTGTGGTTTCACAACTGCTTAGCGTTTTGAATTCAGATGGATATTTGTTTGCACTTTTAAAAAAACTAAAGTGTCGGGGTCATTCTGCTTATTCCTCGTCAGTAGGTAAGTAGTACCTATCCTCTGCCTGTCGGATAAAAATTTAACAAAAGATACTTAGTGCTCATTGTAAAAGAGGGAATGCAGGCAACTGTTCTGTTCAAAGAAATTAGTTGTCAATTTTTTGATAAATTTGTCAAGCTGTTGCAATAACACTTTATATACTTAGCAGGCATTTGATGTGCAAAATTTCTACCTCACCCCTTCTGTTTAACTTTAGGAGAAACTGGAACTGGGAAGTCGACCTTAATAGACAGTCTGTTTAACACCAGTTTTGATGACCCTGTGTCAACTCATTTTCAGCCAAACGTAAGACTTAGAGCCCAGACATACGAACTCCAGGAAAGCAATGTTCGTTTGAAACTAACCGTTGTAAATACCGTGGGCTTTGGTGACCAGATAAACAAAGAAGATAGGTAAGTGTTGTCTTGTTTCCATGGTGAGCAGAAGTCTTGGTCTTCAATTCCAGTGTGAGTTTTCTCCTTCCTTTGTAGTAAATATTTTTCTTAAGTACATTCAAATACTTGGTTAACTGTTTTCTCTGTGCACCAAAGCAGGCATGTTTTTCTTCTTGTCTAGGAAACAGTTTGAGAAATCAGCTGAACTCTGCCCCCTCTTTATGATATATTTTATAAATATGTGTAAATAAAACGTGCAATAATGACTAGAATTTCTTTTGGGGTGGAAGGGAGAAGGCCTACAGGGCTACTATTTAAACAACCAAATAGGCTATGAGGTACAGCACATTATGCAGATTATAGTGTTTTATAAAAATTATTGGAGCATATTAAAGACGTCAGACTGTAAGGAACGTTACATGGAATCCTGAAGGTGTTTTTATGTTGAACAGCTTAACTAAAAAATATGGAAGTACAATGCTATTTTTTTTCAGAACTTGTTTTTGAGTCTCTGCTTTTATGAATTGAAGATTTTAAAATATTGAACTGCACCTCAGTAAATTTTGTTTCTTTCACCTTATTTGTAATGAATTCTAGCAGTCCTTTGTGCTATATGAGTGCCTAAACAGTGGTTATTATAGGTGAAAGTTAGAGAGCCATGTTATGATTGTCATGAGATCTCTATCCTATGATATGGTAAGGAAAATAGCTACTGCTAGAGACTTGGATGAATGTGATGTAAGTAGATACTAGCATAGATACTGGTGTTGATGTGTGTTATATTGCAGGAAGCTGCCTTTTAACCCTTCTTTATTAATTTTGGATACCACAACTACTTTTGAATTTTGATCACATTTGTTCTGGTTTACAAACTTTTTGTAGCAGCAGAAGTGAGGGCATGCTGCTTGTATGTCCAGCAACGCTTTCTTTTTGAAAGCAGATTACAATCATGTTTTAAATAGGATAAAGTTTACTTAAACTGTACTTATATTGCAAATCAGATTTTCATTCTTCTCTCACATTCCTCCTTTTCAATTTTTGTTTATTAAGAGCTCTCTCATGTACAGTACTTCATCTTCAGAAGATACTGGAAGTCCTATTTCTTGGTACTGGTAATTGCATGTTCTTTCTTTTCTTGTATTGTGTCTAAAGTTTCTTGTACCTTTCCTGTACCTAAGAGTTCTGCAGTTGCACAGCTTGATTGATGAAGTTTATAATACATCACTTGGTAAGATTGATAATAAGCAAAAGTAACTTTACATAGCTTTTTTTTCACTAGTAGTAGCTAGAGAATATAGGTAATATATTAGGCACACAATTAATTTTTGAGTAGTCTCTCAGAAATTAGGATCACTCGGTACATTTAATTTTCTGATATATTATGTAGATATATAGGCATGCTGTTGAATTGTAAAGTGAAAATCCACAAAAGAATACAAGATGAATTCCTTTCTTAGCCTTGCTCAGTTTAGGAGTAAGTAATATCTGATTGCTAAATTTTATTTTATTTCTTGCAGCTACCAGCCAATAGTGGATTATATAGATGCCCAATTTGAAGCCTATCTCCAGGAGGAACTGAAAATTAAACGTTCTTTATTTAGCTACCATGATACTCGCATCCATGCCTGCCTCTATTTCATCTCACCTACAGGCCATTCCTTAAAAACTCTAGATTTGTTAACCATGAAAAGTCTAGACAGCAAGGTAAGACTTCTGAAGCAGTTGTAAGGATTTGTCATATTTTTTGAATCATCTTGCAGCTTGTAGATGTGTTACCACATCTTAGTTCTATATCTGCGTGTTTGGTTTTAGGGTGTTTTTTTGGTACTGGTGTACCTTAAGTTCCAAACCAATTATTTCAGCAGACAGTTTGAGGTTCATCACCTAGTTATTTACAAATCAAAAAGACAGAGAGAGACATCCTCTTCAGGACAAGTTTGAAAAAAAGAAACAGCATGGTTTAAAAAAGAAAATAAATTTGTTAATTGTTCTTTTACCAAACTGTTAACATCTTACAGTGATTGGACAGGGTATCATCCATGACTGCTGTAATCTTTCTAATAAAGTTTGGTTTTAGTACACTGTCGAATTTTGGGGCTGCTGAAAATTTGGCATATAAAAAGCTTTACAGCACTGTGAAGAGCTTTATTAAATATAACTGAATAGGCAAGTGCCGTGAGCAGAGCACCTTGCCACCCTCATTTTTTTCTACAATACACTGCATTAATGTTTTAAACTTACATCTTGATTTATTTGGAAAACTTTAAAATAGTATTTTCTAGTGTGTTTACTTGTGCTTTCAAAATTCTTATAATTCTTCCCGCTTGTATGAATTGGATGAAACTAAATATTTAAGCCATCTTAAGAAGTATTATATCATTTGGTAGAAGAAGACAGAAATTATCTATTAACTGTTGAAATGTTATGAAATTGGAAAACTTAAGAGTTTTTTCTGTTCCTATTGCCTTTTCGTTTGTGCTGTAATTTTACTCCGTTTTTACTGTTTGTATATGTGAGCCTTAAGTGTACCTCTTAACCTGAAGACACCTACCAATATACTTAAATGAATCTGCAAGGTACCAACCAATACTAATTTCAAGTATAAGTATTTTATTCATTCTCTGTAGCATAAAGGGACAATAGATGCCTTAACATTCATGTAAGGTGTTATGTGAAATCCTAATTTAGAATAATAGCATATTTTCTTGATACGGGGAAAAAAAGTGATAATTTATATTTCAGACAGTATGGTGGTCAAAAAAGGCTAAATTTGGTTCTAGCAAACAGGGAAGTTAAGTGCATGGGTAAAATTTAACCTTTATCCTGGTGACTTTGTATGGTCATTTTAGTTAAACAGGGGTCTGCATTGCTATTGAATGAAGTAGCATCAGTTACTTCTTCACGGTGTGCATGCTTAAGTGCTTTCAGCAGCCAGTTCCCTGGATGAAGGAACTGATTTAAACTGAAAGCTAAAGATTTTTGCTTGGTTAGGGAACTGATCAAGCTGAAAAGTATCTGGCTCCTTGGACAGCTGCACTAATTTTAGTTCTGCCTGGAAGGGAGCAGCTGCAGGCATGGGGAAGATCAGGACTGCTGCTTTAGTTGCAGATGTAGACTTTTTTTTTTTAATGTAGGGTTAAAGTGATTTTTATATTAATGGCTTATAGCTTTCTAGCAAAATTCAGTTTTGTTAGCAGTGGGAGTTGTAACGGTGGAGAAAGCTGGAAGGAGTCAGTTGGTGTCCAAGTGAGCAGCAGGCGTAGAAGGGAGCACTGGCACTTGGGACACATCTGGATGTGGTCCAAATCAAAACCCTTTAAGCCTCCTGTTAGTACAGGTGTGTGCTTTCAATTAATGTTGTTCTTGGATGAAAGTACTGAGATACTAGTAATCAAGAAAACCTTAAGTGCTACAAGCAGAAATAAATCTTTCTTAACAGATTAAGAAAAAATAACCATTTCTGTTGCTTATCTAAAGTCAGAGCAGTACTGCTTTTAAATTTTAATGACAGGTGTGATTTAACATCAATATTGATAGCTGGAATCAGTTTGCGGTGATCCTTCTTTCTTTTGTTACTTGCCTCCACAGCAGTCTTCCTCTGCTTTACTTTGTCCAGCCAGTCTCTCCTAGTTGTGAGTGGTTTGTGCTGAGAAGACAGAGTCAAGGTTAATTTCAGTTCAAGGATTCTCTCCCATCCATTTTTAAAGCTACACAGTGGAAAACCTAAATCGATATACCTCGACTAATTTAGTTGGAGCTCTAAGTTTCTCTTAGGTGTATTAGGTCGTTTATACAACCTTAAGTTAATTCAGTCATCAAAAATTAAAAATAAAGCATTTTGATTTTGGATGTTTTACAGCATATGTGCTTGGGCTGCATATGCTGTGCAATTAAGGGCTATCATCAGGTAGTCTTAGAAGTCATACTTTGTTGGTATGCTTTCTTCTTTCTGACATTTTGCTTAAGACATTGAGATGACTTATTTCAAAAACATTGAATCTCAGAATTGGCTCACCTGGATTGAGCTTTTTAATTGTAAATAAGGTATTTGCACTAGAAGAAACTGGGAAGGGAAGAGCCCTAGGGGCATGAAGATAAAATGGGTGAGGATGAGAAACTTCTAGTTTAAGAAAAACAATGTTAGTTTTATTGATACTGATTTTGAGAGATTTTTTTCTGAAATTGAAATACCATTTGTTTTGTGCAGAGTTGGGGGGAGAGCAGAAGATTTGTTTTCCTGAAATATTCCTGAAATATTGACGTGCTAGGCCTTACACATATCTGCTCTGCAAGCACTTCTGAGCATAATCGGCTATGTTTCTAGGAGGGTTGTTTGATTTAGTGTTTGTTACTTTTTCCCTCTCCTCTCGACACAGTTCAGTCTTTTTTTGAAGTCTTTCTGTCTTACAGTCTCAGAAAAAAATATTGAATTGGGACTTGAAATTCCATGCTTAGGAATTTCCATTCAGACAGAATAGTCAGAACAATGAAAAGAATGTGTTCGTGTATACTGGGGGGAGTTTCTTCTTTTTTTTTTCTTTTTAAATCTATAATCAAGGGACTATGCACAGCTCTCAAATCTTCTGAAATCTGGAAGGATTGTTTGTATTGTTCCATCAGAATTTTGGACGTTGACTTCAATTCTTTGTATCTTGTTAGGAAAAGTGCGTGTTTTGGAAGTGATGATAGGAAGATAATAGATGCCAAATTATTCTTAAAAATACTGAGTTACTGTCATAACTATTTTAGCAAATAGGGCAATTTACAGCAGTAGGATTGCATGCTGAATTCTGAATAATTACTGTAAAAACTCGTAGGCAAGACTCAGTCATTCCATCTCAGTCATTCCTGCCCTCAGCAGATGCTTGTGAAACTCACTGCTGTATTAGAGACTAAGGTAAGAGCTATGGGTGACAGGGGCGAGATGAACAGGGTGTTGTACCTGAAATGAATGAGCCCAGGGAAGAGGCTGAAGGGTTGGCAGAGCCTGGCGCTCAGCTTCCTTTTCTGTGTGCATTTAAACTGTCAGCTTTCATATTACACCCAAACTACGTCCCCCAGTACTATGAACTAAAAAAAATATATATTTTTAACAGAGATATAATATCATTTAATATCATTTAATCACTTAATATCATTTCGGTAGTAGGTAGACATTGCTGATCTTCTCTTTGAGTACTCCACTGTATGAGTTCTCCTTCCTTCTTCTTTTCTCAGAGTCACTTATGAGGAAATACATTAAATAATATGTTATTATTTTGTTAAGATGATGCCAATGAATACTTTTTTTTAATGGTTTGTGAAGCTTTCCTTGTTATTGTTGAAACTCATCAGATATTGATGGGAAAGTTTAGACTGAGAGGAAAGTTTTGAAGAGCTTATCACTGAACAATTACATTCATAAAAGTTGTCATCTCAAAATTGAAGTCTTACACATTCCATATAATTTGTGTCATTAACAGGTGAACATTATACCAATTATAAGCAAAGCAGACAGCATTTCGAAAACAGAACTGCAGAAGTTCAAAAACAAACTCATGAGTGAATTAGTTAGCAACGATGTCCAGATATACCAGTTTCCAACTGATGATGAAACCGTTTCTCAAGTTAATACCGTTATGAATGTAAGTAAATGGCAATGACGTTAATATTTCAGTATTAAAGCATCACTCTCTGGTGCTGATTCATGCCCATTCTTCCACGATTATTCTGAGGCTTATGGGTTTGTATTTGCAGCAAGTTGGATTTTTATCTTCTCTCTCCTTAAAAACCTCCTGTGTTTTTGGGCTTCCTTTGCCCTCCCTCATCCCAGTCTTCTTGTCCCTCTGCTGTTGATGCTGCATGTTTAGGAGGCTTTTTCTTTCCTGGCTCAGCAACAGAAAAGAGGATCTCCCTCAGAAATACTTTTCCTAGTTTCTGGATAATTAAAACATAATTACTAACATAAGTGGACAGATTGGATTTGCTCTTTTCCATAGCGAACGTTCTTACATCTGTTACGGAAGATATTAAAGTGCCTCACTTCTCCAGTTTTCTCTGGTCTTTATGATTGCAAATCTTTTTTTTTTTTTTTTTTTCCTCATTTGCTTTTTACTTTTATCTGTTGCTGTCCTTCCAAATAAGGACAAATTTTCTTTGGGAATTACTAAGTCAGATATCCTTCTGTCTTTTTTACTGCTGTGCTTTCAGATTGTCCCAGTGGTACCTGCCAGGTTAAACTAAGCTTGTAAAGCTAGACTTGAGTATTTTAAGCACTCTTATCTGTATCTGCTGTTCATCTGCATATGTTTGTATCTTATCCCAGCGTGTACTTGATTTTGAAATCATGGAGGAGGAACCGGTATGTGGAAGTATTTGGCTCTGCAGCCCCAGCCTCCATGCTTTGTGCCAGGGACTCTGAACATCATTCAGAAACAGAGCCTTCTGTGGGCAGAGGTTGTTTTCTGTTACTTAGGCAATGTCATGCTTTTCTAAAGATTTGTTCCCAGTTAGTGATAAATCTTTATTTGGTCAGTTGCAGTGGGTCAGCACCCAGACAGGCAGCACCCAGTCCTGTATTTCTGGTCACTTGGCAGAGCCCATAGCAGTAACAGCATCTCAGGTCCAGACCTGTGATTGTCTCCAAGCTGATACCGCTGATTCAAGCTCTGGTTGTGTACAAATAAGAGTGGCAGAGACATTTATGTACTGGTGATGCTCTTCCTGATTCAGCCCAGGATGATGTTGGCCTACTTTGCTGTGAGGGCAAACATGCCGGATCAGGTTCCACCTGTTGTCCACCAGGATCCCCATGTCTGTTTCTGTCGAGAGGCTTTCCAGTCAGTCAGCTCTCAACATCTGCTGGAGCATGGGGTTGTTCCTCCTGAGGAGCAGGGCTTGGCATTTTCTTTGGTTAAACTTCACCAGGTTCCTGTCAGCCCATTTCTCCAGCCTGACGGGTTCCTCTCAGTGGCAGCACAACCGTCTGGTCTGTCAGTGGCTTCTCCTGGCTTTGTCATTGTAAATTGACTTTTGAATGAGTGGTTTGCCTAGCAAAGAAGATCTCTTCAAAGTAGGGTTTGGCTCAAAACTGCCTTCCTGCCTTTTTCTGAAACGGTGTTGTGTGTTGTTCCCCCCCCCACCACCACCCCCCCCCAGTTTATTTTTGAAGTGTTTGCTTTTCAGTTCTTACATAAGAACGTGGAGAGACAAGGCCATGTTGGTGTGACTTTTACAGGGTCACTTGCCATTTGCTGTAGTAGGAAGTACGGAAGAGGTGAAAATTGGAAACAAAATGGTGAAAGCTCGTCAATACCCTTGGGGCATCGTACAAGGTAACTGAATTCTCAAAGGTATTTTTATGTTTTTATTTTTTTATTTTTAAATTATAGAATTCACTAATTTTAAAAGTGGCTATTATTAGCCACTCATGTCATATAGATTGTATTTTGGGTAAACAGTTCAGGGAATTTAGTAATTAATATTTGAGGTTTGCAGTAACTGGTAGTTTCAACACTGATGCATCCCTGGAATCAAGCTGTGAGGTGGTATATGTAAGATTTATGTAGGTTAGTATTGTGGCAGTGCCTCCAGCGCTACCAAATTTTAAAGTTTCATGATTGTCAGAACAGAAGAGCAAAAAAAGAAAGAAATTGATTTTTGTTCAATTCAAATGGGAAATCAGGACATGTTAGAACATGTTTACTGGTACTTACAGTTAGTGCTTCAATGTCTATATTAGAAATTAGGGGGAAGTCTAAGAGGTACAACAAATACAGATACCTTTTCCTGGAAGTATAGCTAGTAAACAAAAGGATCTCAATGCTATTTAAAATATATATTGATCATTTATATACTTGTGTATAATAATTAAATTTCCCTCTTGTAACTGATTAGTGGAAAATGAGAACCACTGTGACTTTGTGAAGCTTCGTGAGATGCTTATTTGCACAAATATGGAAGACTTAAGAGAGCAGACTCATGCACGCCATTATGAGCTGTACAGGCGCTGCAGACTGGAAGAGATGGGCTTCAGAGACATTGGCCCTGAGAACAAACCAGTAAGGTAAAGGATTTTCGTGTACAGCACTGGCTTTCAGCTTTCATTCACTTCACATTTGACTGTATCAATGCAATACAGAACAAGGTTCATACTTGTTCTTCTAAGAGGTTCATACACACAAGGTTCATACAGTTCTTCTAAGAAAGAGAATTTTTATGTATTTATTTTTTAATCGGAGTGAGTACATACATGTTCATTCAGTTATCTTCATGGAGCAGGATATGGGATTATATAAGCATTGCTTTTACAGACGTATGAGCTAGTTGTACTTCTGAAATATGTCTGTTATAAAAAACGTGAGGATTTAATTTTCAGCATGGAGGATGTTCATTTTCCTCAGGTACGTACACCTTATGCCTTTTAAAATATTTTCATTATACATTAGAATGCTGTTTTACTTTTTCTCTTAACAATGTCTGATTCTGAACAATGGTTTGGTTGGACTCAAAAGGAAGTGAACCAAAAACGTTTGCAAAATCATTGGTTACACCGTTGACTTCCCACATTATCTGCTGTAATAACAAGTGTCTAGCCTTTTCAGGTCAAGAAATTTCTTGCTAGCCTATAGGACGTTATTAAGAGGATTAGGGGTTAGAGACACTTGTTTTTTTTCATGTAGTAAAGCTTTTTTTCTGTAGGAAGTATTTACAATTTCTATATCCAGTTTGTTTAATCATTATTTCAATTTGTCATCTCCCTTTTCCTTTTCCAACTTCCTTTGGTGATTTTATATGTAGGACTGTATTTTGCAAGTATGCCAGTTGTTAACATTCTGATAGGGAAAAACTGATGCTTCAGAAGTCTTCAAAGTGTTCATGATTTAGCAAAGTGGTATTACTGCATAGTTATTTTGGAAAATACCCACTTAAACAAGACATGAAAACAAAATATGGATTTGCATTAAAAACAGTTTCTAGTGCTTTGAACCAACAGGTTTTTTTACTTGTTTTACTTAGTGATCCAGACTGTCTTTACCCATTCTGTTCTGGTAAAAATAGATAGCTTCCCTCCAAATCACTGTTTTTAGTGGCTTAAATTCTTTGCTTTCACCTGTACTTCATGCAGAAGTTGTAAAGCAGTTGCAATTACTATAACTGTGTGTTGCAGCATTTCTTCTGCTTTGACTAGATCTAATTTATACATTGTTCAAAGAATAATAAATAAGAGTAATGTGGTCAAGGAAGACATTGGACTTAAGGGAACAAATCCTTTTCGTGAATAGAGGACCGAAGGTGACTGAGATTTAAAGCCCACTGAAATTGACCATAGACATTTTTTTGGGTTTAGGAACGTACACTAACAGCTGCTTCTTACTTGCTTTATCCAGGGAAAGCCTTTATATAGATGTGTTTATAGCGGTATTGACTGTGGTACCTTTTGCTTTTCTGAATTTGAATTTCACAGTGCACAGCCATTTCAAGATAAGCATTCTTAAATTATAAAAATTAACATGTACATTAAAGTATATTTTATGCCACAAATTCAAAAATTGTCTTTGCGACACCCGTAAACAGTTGCCACTTTGCTTACAGTATAAAGTGGCAGGTTTGTATCAGAATGTCATAGTATTTTACACATCAGAAGTTGATTTAGAAATAAATTCCTTCATGGAGTTAGAGAAAAGCTGTGTTCCCTCTCTTGTGTTGTTTTTTACATAGGGCTCGCTATACATCAGTTTATTGAGAATGATGGGGCAAAACAGTGCTCTTAAGAAATTAGTTTTGGTATATCATGCCTGTTGAAAATTTCATTGTTTTGGAAGGATGAGAATAAATATTGCATAAGAATCTAGAAAAAATAACTTTTTCCCAGACTTACTGAGACAGGAAGAAACAAGTGGGACTGGATCTGGGATGTATGGCATTGAAGTCTGAAAGAGAAGGCACTTGGTCTTCTGGGAGAGAAGCTCTATGATACCAAGAAAAGGAAGAGAATGCAGAGGATCTGTATGTGGTGTAATTAGCAGACTAACCTAGCCTTATCGATAAGGTGCTTTATGGAGCTACCAATTAAACCTTCAGGTGTGGTATCCTCAGTGCTGTGATAGAAAATGTCTCTTTCCATAGAGGAAGTTCAGTGGTTCCCATTTTGCTGACCTGTGAATTTAAATATCTTTCTGAATAGAGACTATCATGTTCTTGTAAGCAAATATGTACTGTTGAATTCTATTCATCTTATTTGTCCTCAAATATATTTACAATGTACATGCATGGATTCTAAGAGCTTTAGTTTTAAAGTCTAGTTAATACACCTAGCAGTACATAACTGATTTTTAGAATTCCACGTCTCTTGTATAAATAATGGTCTAAATGCATGTTGAAAAGTTGTATTTTATGCCTGCGGTGTAGCTGCTTACATGTTAAATTTGGTCATCTGATTGGGTTGTTTTATGTAAATTCAGAAAACTTCTGCTAGACTTGAGTATTTGGCTGTTTTGGCAGCACTGGTGTTTGTAGCATTTGAGTAGCTAACATGCCCTACCTTTTTGCATATTGTGAAAAAACTACTTGTGGAGTTTCTGTACAACTCTTTTGGATTTAAAAGTAAAATAGTAATTTATTCATCCAAAACTGTATGCCAGTGCAAAGCAAAACCAGTAATTCTCGGATTTTCAGGTACCTTATGAGATAAGTTACAGACAGACATCTGTAAAGGTTTTAGCTCTTACATGTGGAAAAAAAAAAGTTGCCAAGCTTTACGTTTTATGGGATGCTTGAAGTCTTTTATGTCCAGATGTATATCATATTTTCATGGAAGATGTGGAAAAAGATGTTTTCAGGATGCAACTGAAAATATATTTACACCTTTATTTTTAGGTGGGAGGAGGGAAAATAAAGTCAGGAGCAGTCTGAAATGACTGTCTTGTGTACACTCTTAAAAATAACAATTCCATAATTCTATTTTTTTTTTGTAAATTTGTGTCATACTAACTTTTTGTTTATTTGCACCTGCATTCTAAAAATTAACTTATTTGTTAACCAGATTCCAGGGAAATTAAAGTTTGCCCTATGAATTTGTCAGTCTCTCCCTAATAACTTCTGAACCCGCTGTCCGTTTTCCAACTTCAGTTGGATGCTAGTGTTGGATGCTTCCAGGGGATTATCCAATTGATACTCTCACTGCAGGAAAAACAGAAGACCTCGGCTCTTACCAGATGTTGGCCAGCCAGTGTGCATTAGTTACCAGTGAATTCTTACATCTGAATGAACCAAGTACTGTCTTCTGTAATTCTTGGGAACTTGGCCGTATTGTAATTCTATGAGAGGGTTATGGGTGATTTGGAAGTACCTAAGGATACTGCACGTAAAAGATCCGTGAGGGTACTCACAATAAGTAAACGATACTTAGGAAGTCTGAAGGGATTCTAACTGTATAGTTAAAAAGGTGTAAAGATGTAGGTAGGACTTCAGTCTTTAGAATAATTGAGGGAATAGTAGAATGTAAAATATCATCCACCAGAATGTAAGCTATTAATTTTGCGGTTTTCAGAACACCTTGCTTATACTGGGATTTTTTCAAACCATTATATATTCAAATTGGATAACAATAACTAGTGTAGCTGAAACTAACGGGTACTTGGGAGCTTAATGAATCTTAATTCATACACCTTGCAAAAACAATATGCAAAACTTTTTTTTTAATGAAGAGTTTAGTCATTTAGTGGGTATTATTCCAAAAGGTCATAAGAATTACAGTCACGTATTTACCATATCAGATTAAATTACAATATATGGAAAACCATTTTAAAAATTAACAATCCATCATATGGTGCATCCCATCTAAGACTAAACATAGTCATGTAGATATAATTTGGTTTCTGATCCATGAAAAGCAGACAGTCAGCAAGGAGCTTGGAAAGCATGTTACTGCTAAATTTGTGTAATGAAGTTAATGGATAGCTGAATATTTGGGGGATGATTTAAGTATTTTGTGCATTACTTGATGGATGTAAAATCTAGGAATTTCTTCTATTATCATCTTTTAATATTTAAGAAGATTTGTGTTTCTGTGATCATGTTGGAATATAAAGAAAGGTGTGTGTGTGAATATACATGCCTAGTAAGCTTAGATGTTTGCAAGGGAGGAGAGGCTTATTACTGTTTTGAATTTGGACATTTTGTAAATCCAGTTTTTAATCTAAACTGTGTTGTCGCCTAAGGGACGTGCTGGTTTTTAAAGAAGAAAAATGATACGCATGGGTCTATTGAAAAAAGCCCATGATTGATATTCAGACTGTATGCTTGTGTGTTTGGATTCTCTGATATTAATTATTTTCTGTTTTAGTTGTTTTTCTGTGTTCAAAAGTACAATCTGTCCATTTTAAATGTCTCAATTTCTCAGTATGTGAGCAACCATCTCTTCTGTGCTTTACTCCTCCCTAAAACTGGAATATTTGGACCTTCCAGTTCCCCAGCAAAAACATGTTGATTGTCAGTCTATTTTGAGGATGATGAGAGAAAAACAGGAAGGATTCAATAACATGAGCGAGTTCATGTGCAGAGGAGGGTTGATACGATTCTAGCTGTATTTTCTAGGTGGTACTTAGGGACGTGGTTTAGTGGGTGATACTGGTGGTAGGGGGATGCTTGGACCAGATGATCTTGGAGGGCTTTTCCAACCTTAATGATTCTGTGATTCTAAAAATTGAAACCACTATATCTGAAAGGCCATTAGACTTCTTCCTCAAGAATTTTGGGAATGGAGTTCATCTGACCAACTGTTGATGTTTGCATTTGAGCTAAATATTTTATCTTCCTTATGGCAAGACTGAACCCCATCTAAAATACATGCTTTTCAAGCCCCTATTGGGAAAACAGTAATATTTAGATCTACCACGTCCTAAGTGTTGCTTTGTATCAACATAAGTCATCTACTGAGTCAAGGGACTGCTAACAGTACCTGCCACTAGTTAAACTTAATTTTTTTTTTCTGGTATACTTTAACTGATACTGGAACACTACACAAAAAGTTCCAAGTGTATTTTTCAAAACTGACAATTATTTTAAATTTAAATGAACAAACTGTAAAATATTACTTGAGTATCGCTCTTATCCAAAGTTCACAAAGCACACAACAGCTGTGTTCCACCAAGAGCTGAATTCACTTCAGTTAGAGTCTTTATTTATGAACAGAACATGTCTGATTTGCATCTTTATTTTTAGGCTTTCATGTTCTAAGTCTTACACAGATAGGAAAACTGTATGTCACAGCTTTGCTTCTGTAGAAAGGTAGGTGATAGTGCTGTTACGAGCTATGTAATGGATTAGTAAGGCGTATGCTTTCTTCGCAAACAGGGAATGGGGTATAAAATTACAGGGGTCCAACCAAGAAGAGTGAGAGAATACATGAATTTGTTTGCTGTAATGTGCTATATGAGAAGCAGTGAGAACAATCTTCAGGTAAACTGAAAAGTGTTTTACTGCAGGTAGTGTATGCGGTAACGTTGAAAAGATCCTGTTGGCTTACAGTCTGGTGAACTATTTCCACCTCCCATCCCTTCTGCTAAAACCAAGGACTCTTTAGATCTTTATGTTGCTGACATGCCAAACACAGAAAGTGCTTTTATTTTCTTTGTGATTTCCAAAACAAGTCAGTTGAGGGGGAGGGGGATTTAAAAGTACGTTTTTGTTTCTCATATTCTTTAAATGTATAATTTGATTATTTAGTAAATCCAGAGTCTGCAATGTTAGTATGTTACTAATATCGTGGCAGCTCCTTTGCTGATTTTACCTGATAAGCTAGCTTAGACTGAGTCTAAAAATGTGCACATACTGAAATAAAGGTGCAATTGCAGCATATTACTTTAGTCTAGCTTTTGCTTTAGTTTTTTTCCTTTTTATTTTTTTCTTTATTGCACCTGAAGGCAGTCTGTTTGCTAGCAGAGCTGGCACATAGTGAGACTTAGCATTCGAATATCCACTGTTCAGTGGCTTTATTGTTAGTGCATATGGTGTCTGAACTCAAAGATAGTGTGAATTAATATACCTGTGTGAAAACCATGCCCTTGTTTCAAGCGGTAGATACAATTTCAGGATGACCTAAATTAGTTCACAGCTGATTTAAAAAACAAAACAGAAAGTTGTTCTTCTGAACTTGTTTAGTTGCAACGTGTGGCTCAGATAATGTAGGATAGGAAAAGTGCTTTGACTTTGTAATCGTAGAAAACGTTAAGTCTGCATGTGCTATTTCAAGATGATTTCTCTCTTTGTTTATATTTTTAATAAAACTATGTAACTTCGGGATTGGGAAATTGCCCGGTCATCATAAGTTTAAATAAATAAGAGATATTTCATCTTACTGTTGCTCCAGATTATTAAGTTTTTAGATGTCCTGTTTCATAAGTCCTTCCATTTAAGAACCCTTTCAATAAAAATAGTAAAAAATTAAGAGTGAGACTTAAAAATGGGTTCAAAAGTGTGTGTATAATGCATTTAAATTCAAATTAATATATTAATAATATAAAGCTGTTTTAAGTATTTTATATTTGTATATATAAAATATATAAGTATATACTATGTATATATATATATATATATATTATATTTACATCAGAATGAAAGACATGAGATTCCTGGCAAAGGAATAGCAACTCATGATAACTGAGAAAGGCTGACCAGTCAGTTTTCAGGAAGTGTTGAATGGTGTACAAGAATAGCCCCAGAATAAAGAGAGAATATTATCAAAGTTTTGATGCTTTTATAAGCCCTACAGGACACTGGGGAGATCCTTTTGGTTTTGTGATAACAACAATCACAACTCTGATCCACCAGTTCTGCTTTTGTGGAATCGTGATTTAAAGAAGTGGTGTGGTAAATGTTTTGTTGGAAGACTTGCATCACTAAATAGGTATGCTTTTCAAATGTAGCCCGCTCTTTGGGGTATGAATTACATCTGTACACAGGCTGTATTGTTTTTTCCCTGAGAAGAACAACTTTCCTTTCTCCACAGTGCTGATAGAAAGTTGTGGTGTGCACCTCAAAAATACCAAATCTGTGGTAGTGTTTGTATAAATTATCAGCACCTTTTAATGTGCTATGATATGCTTTGATACAAAATAAGTTTCTTAATTTCAAGTGCCTGTTTTTCAAAGGAAGGAAAATTGTCTTGCATGTTGGAACGTCTAGTAGAGTAAGTTTAGAAAAAAATGGGAAGGCATAAGATACTGAAAATACCCACTGATGTCTTTGTGAGACCTCTCAATTATTTTTCAATGGTCTTGGGAATCTGGAGAGGCCCCAGTTGACTAGAAGCTGGCAGATGTTGTCCCAGTTTTCAAGACAAGCAGGAAAGAAGATCCTGGTAATCACAAGCCTGTCAGTCTCGCTTCAGTGCCTGTTAAAATTATGGAGAACATTATTCCGGGAGCTATTGAAAAACACTTGAAAGACAACGTAGTAATTGGTCACAGCCAGCACAGCTTCATGAGGGGAAAGTCCTGTTTAACGAACCTATTTTCCTTTTAGGACGAGGTTACCCATCTAGTTGACCAAGGGAAGCCAGTTGATGTAATCTTTTTGGAATTCAGCAGAGTTTTTGGTACAGTTTCTGACAGCATCCTTCTGGACAAAATGCCCAGCATACGGCTAGACAAGTGCATAATATGATGGGTGAATAACCAGTTTGTTGTGTTAATGCTCCAGATGCGTTGTTTTTGTAACATCCTATGTTAAGACTGAGGTTTTAATTTTGCAGAAGTTTGGGGGGATTTTTCTGGCAATTTTAGTGCCTTTATTAATAAGTAACTTCAAGAAAAAGGTTATTCAGGTTGGAGGCAGAAAGTTATAACACTCCAGTCTTTTAGAACACGAGTTTCCTAACTCGCTTTATTTACTTTGTAATATAAAGTGCCCTGGATCTGTTAGCTTAAATAATTTTATGTAGGGATGTTTACTTAAATCAAAATTTAGAAGGTTTCTACTGAAAGAAACTTTCTACTGAAGTTTGTTTATGAATTTTTATGTGGAAAACTGTGATAGTTATTATTTCGTATGGATATAAATTGTTTAAATAATGTTCCCAGTTGTTAGTTTTCCAGATCGAATAAAGAAGCATGCCAGAGACTTGCTAACATTTTTGGACTTCAGTCTGCAGGAAGCCTATGAGGCAAAGAGACATGAGTTCTACCTTGAGCTGCAAAGAAAGGAGGAGGAGATGAGACAACACTTTGTGCAGAGAGTGAAGGAGAAAGAAACAATATTGAAAGAAGCAGAGCAACAAGTAAGCATGCCTGTCTGCCTCAAGTTTGTTTGCTGTGATTTGTTCTTAGCAAAATCACTAGTTGATCTTTATGATTTTCTAATATTTAGGTGGCAGTAATACTTAAAATCAAAAGTAGGTTGGTTACACAGATTAGATCAGCAGATTGCCACTTATTTGCTAGTCTAATCAGTCTTTTTTGGGGTGAGAGAACTTATGATCTGTAAGTTTTGGTGGATAGCTCGGACCAAGTCAGTAGAGTAGGAAGAAATATGGTGACGTAAAAGAGTGATGAATATAATGGTTATGTGTATCAGTACAGTAGGTGCTTTGCAGGCATAGGTGCTGGAAGAATAGGCTGCATACTGGGGCCTCTAAAAATCACATTTTGGCAATTCACAGTGGTTAACCGTGGCCTAGTCACTATTGTACCATGCAATTGCAATTTTTTTGTACATTGTGGTAGAAATGAGTTTCATGGTGAGGTTTTAAGCAGAAAAGAGTATCATAACAGCTGTCGTCTGAGTGTTAAAATACAATAGTAAATTGATAAATTGTGGTAAATTTTGGAATGTTTTGAAAATAGGGGCAAGTGTCTTATTTAGTGCTTTGGAAGATACTAATCAATTTACGTACCTTCCTTTGGGTGTAAGGTCAGTGTGTTGGTAATCTAAATGTATGCTTAATAGAATCATTTCACTGTAAAACCAAGATCTCAGGAAAAAAATCACATGGGTTGTTTTTCATCTCAAGTAGTAGGGCATGTATGCTTGCATGACCTCCAGGTTCGGTTACTTAATATATTCTCGACCTGCATGTTGAGAGGTTTGAAAGCGTTTGTTTGTTTGTTTGTTTTGTTTTTAAATCTGCTTCTAATTACCTTAAGAGTTTTAGCAGGGAATGAAAAAAATCTATATTACAACTTCTAGATCCCTGTCTAATGTCAAATACCTGGGATTTGTGAATGTGGAACATTTCTTGAATATGTTATTGAAGATGTAGTTCTGTCAAACTGCACCAGCAAAACAGGATCTTCTGATCTACTTTCTGCCAGACTCTGTCGTGGTCATATGTATTTATATTCAAACAGTGGTTTAATTGAAATTGGAAATCTGTTTGTTTATTAATGTTCTTTTCCGTACCTCAGTCTCCCAGCAAAGATGCAGCACTTCTTTGCAAGATGTTCAGATGCACATTTTAAATACGAGGAGCATTTTGTTTTCTAAACCTGCTAAATCCCCTGTGCTCTGGGTGGAGGAAAAGAATCAGGCTCAATCCTTCTGAGTACGAGGCTATCCAGTTGGAATAATATTTGGCTGTGTTCCAAATAGGCACAGGGAGGTCTTGCACATTGTCTGTGATAGCCTTTCGTATTTTCCCTTCTATGCTTTCTACCACGCAGTTTCTGTGAGCTCTGCGTGCTGCCATTGAATTATGGATATTAGTTTTCCCAGTTCCTGATGCGAGAAAGTGATAATGCAGTCACTTCTAAAGAATGTTTGTCGTATACTCTCGCTGCTTGCTCTCCCAGAAGCACGTATGTGTGTATGGAAGTGAAAGAAAAACAGGAGTTTCTGTTGTACCTGAGATTGCTTTCATGTCCTTCATTTAGAAGAAACTTGTAGCGACAACGTGCAGCATCACTGCTCCTGAGTGCTAGAACTAAGCTTAGGACTGCTTAGGACCTTATGTTTGCTGTGGGGAAAGCTAACTCCATCCCAGCCAGACCCGGTACAGCAATGCATCTGATTAACTGTTGTAATTAAATAAATAACGAAAGGATACATACACACACACGTTTATAAAATCTGACAGCTCTGCTATATAGGATAGGCAAACTGATACATTTATAGTATTAGTTAGTTATTTCTTAGTTCCTTCTTTGCTCAAGATGGAAATAAATCCCACTGCTTTTTGTACCAGAATATCTTAGCTCAGGCTGAGTTACACCACTTCTATATTTACGTAATTTAGGGGCACAAACGTTGTACTTCAGCAGGCACTATAGTTCACTTGAGTCTGCAGCTGTGCATGTAGATTGTAAATGTTCAATCTATTCAGCTGGATCGGAGATATGACACAATTGAAATCCAGGGGTATTTTGGTAGGGTTACAGTTTTCAGCCAGATCAGCATCTTGATCCAGCTGGTCACAAGGATACCAAAGCAGGATTTTAGGTGAGTGTGGGGGGTAGATGGGGGGTGAGGAAGTGAGGCATGCAGCACCCTTTGGTTATCATGCACAGCTACACAGTATATTTAAGCTGATCCAGTACATCCCAAGTGTAGGATCCATTAACACATCAAAAGAACAAAGAGCTATTGCTGCAGAAAAGCAGTTAACTGCTGACAGCTCACAAGTAACTCTCCCAGCTAGACTTATCGTGTGTGTACATATTAATATATACATGCAATTAATACACATTTTAAAATACGTACCTGCGTAACTAAAGCATGTATGGTTTCTTGTCCATCTGGTTATAGGGAAGCAGATTTTGCCTGACCCATCCTCATTTAATAATTTTGTTGATGATTGTTTCCTATCTAAAGAACTCCTTATTTTTGATCTAATAAAGGTATATCCCATAGTAAATCTAACACTTAGTGCATTTCGTGGTTTTCACCCCTTACTTTGTATGCAGTCACTTGGAATCCAGGAGAACAATCTGATATAAATATTATTCTTCTGGATTGTTGATTTTTAGTCTTCTCAGTTTTGGGAAAGAACTGCAATTTTGTGTGACTTTCAGTGCAAGCTGAGGTAGCTTTTATTGTTTAATTGCTGTGCATTTGTTTTGTGATAGCCCCACCTTGTGCTATGAATTCGAAATGCATTTTTTGTGCTTTCTTTAAATAGATACAGACTAAATTTGATCATCTTATGCTAATGCATCAAGAAGAGAAACTGAAGTTAGAGAAGAAGAAAAAAGCTCTAGAAGATGACATGGCTATGTTTAATAAGAAGAAAGCTAATGCTGAATTACTCCAAACACAAGCATTTGTCTCTACTCCTGTTGTTAGTCTGAAGAGAGACAAGGACCGCAAAAAGTAAGTGCTGATGCTAGTCATCAGAAATGGCAATAAAAAATGCTTTACGTTTCACTTTTATAACACGACTTTTAGTAATCTTTTAGAAAAGATACAAGTGTTATGCGCTAAGAAGATAGAAGTGTGTAAAATACTATCATGCTTGGATCTCTGGCTCTAAGATTAACATTTAGAGTAATTGCTGTATATTCTATGAGTTTTCTTTTTTTTTTCTTTCCCCCCATTAAGGGAACAAGGTTTTCGACTTGAACTCCTGTGCTTTGATATCAGAAATGAAGAAACTGTGAATGTTCACGAACAGAGCGAGAGGGAGAAGTTAGGGAGAGAAATTTCACCCAGGGAATTCCAGAAATAGTATTTGATCGCAGCGCTCAGGTTTTGAATATAGCATATGTTAGTTTTATGAAGCTGTCCAACTGCTGTTGTCCCATAACGCTAGATGTGTCTTCCTATTGCAGACTTCTGAGAGGAGAGCTTGATAAAATTGGCTGTAAAATTACACCAAGTGCGGAGTATGACCTGATGCACATCTCACTTTCAGAGCATATTGATGTTTCTTCCCTCTCCACCAAAAAATAAAAGCTTGAACAAATTGAAATTTTAGAAAGACATTTGAAGGTAGTCTCCAGAACAACATGCTCATCTTCATAAATAGACATTAAATAAAGTAACAAAAACAAGAGATGTTGTCAGTTAATTTATTATTTTTTGATCCTGATAGGTTACAACTTTACTGCAGATAAAATTGGGTTGGTTAATGTCTTGTTGCAGTTGAAAGCAGATTTTATTGTACACAAGTCATGCATAACTGTTAGATTATGAAAAACTTCAGAAGCTACATAGAAGCACCTACTGCCACAAATATCAACAGGACAGCTTTGGCATTTTTGGGATGTCTGCTAGCAGCCTGTTTTTGGTTTTGCCCCCCCACCCCCACTTTTTTCTAATTTTGAGTAATATTACTAAGTTGTTACTAAGTTCCTTTTCCTAGACTCCTTTTTCGTAGAATCATAGAAGGGCTTGGGTGGGTTGGAAAGGATCTTAAAGATAACCTTGTTCCAACCCCCTGCCATGGGCAGGGACACCTCCCACCAGACCAGGCTGCCCAAAGCCCCATCCAGCCTGGCCTTGAGCACCTCCAGGGATGGGGCATCCACAGCTTCTCTGGGCAACCTGTGCCAGCGCCTCAACACCCTGAGTGAGGAATTTCCTCCTAACATCTAATCTAAATCTCCCCTCTTTTAGTTTAAAACCATTCCCCCTTGTCCTGTCATTATGTGCCTGAGCGAAAAGATGCTCTTCATCTTTTTTATAAGCCCCATTGAAGTAATGAAAAGGTGCAATGAGGTCTCCCCGGAGCCTTCTCATCTTCAGGCTGAACACCGCCAGCTCTCTCAGCATGTCTTCATAGGAGAAAATGGAGTTATATATGAAAGTGGAATGATTGGTAACATAAGTCAGTATGTGTACTGTTGCGATTAACTCTCAAGTTGAGAAGATTTCCAGATTTGTTTTCTCTGTTTTAGCTTTATTTCTTCAGAGGATGGTAGAGTTCATATGCTTGGTTTTGTTTTTCAGTTCTGGCTTTATGTAATGCTGCTGATAGAAGAAGCAATACTGATAATTTCTCTTGAGGAAGCTATGATTCACAGCGTGCTTTTGGAGGTGGAGGAGTTGCAGTTTCTTACTAAAGGAATTGGAGAATCTCGTTGCCACAGGTTACAAGAGAATTTTTAAACATGATCCACACGCATACAGTGTGGCAATTACTGTCAGTGTCACTGTGGACTTTATAGGATGTGTCTGCCTCGATGTGCACTTACTTTACGTACGTGGCCAACCTGCATTCATTTTAAGTGCGTTGTACCAAAGAAAATGCGCATGCCATGAAGAGTTCCATTCATAATATGAATGCTGTATTACAAAAGTATTCAGTGAATATATCTACTATAACCTTTCTAAAGAATTATTTTCTAAAGAATTATTATTTCATAAGGTTTGGTAGATCAGTCTACTAAATATTATTTAATACAACTGCTGACATAGCGCAACCATTTACTGATTTTGCTGACTGGTTTATTTATAGGCTTTTATGTACAAGCACTGCCCTATTTTTCCAATATAACCTTTGTAATCAAAACTTACTGAGATATTTTTGCAATGCTGCACTGTTGCATGATATTTTATCTGACATTACTAACAATTTGGAAAGTACCTACAACTTCTTGTTGCTTGTGACTGGTGCTCAGTTACAGCAGAGATGAAACTTTACAAAAACAACTTCAAGAGCTTCAGGTTAAAACAAGTTTCAAATGTTTTTGTATTTTCAGTAGTTGCAACTCATCGGAAACATTCTCTAAGAGGTGACATTCTCTGAAGGTGTTTTGTATGACTTCTAAAAAATGAAGTGCTAAGTTGATAGAAATAAAATACTTTGCTTAAGCGCTTGTGTTGTTTATCTTCCTCTCCCTCCCTTGTTATTAAAACCGAGGAGTCGGATTCCACATTCATCTGGAAAAGCATAAATGTATTGCATCTGTTTAAAATATCTTAAGTCATTTATCGATTGGAAAAACTAGGTGAGTGTGAATGCTGTGTTGCAAAGGCAGTATGACTTACCATATACCACTGTACTTTAGACCAGGATTTGTCTATTTTTTTCACAGAGTGTTGCCCATAAGATGTTTTTTCTTCAGTTCCATAGCAATGGGAAGGAATATATGGTATGTAAACCCTTAATTGGCCAGGAAAGGCTCAAACAGCTAATTCAGTCAGTTCCACAGCCAAAGCAGCCTGTAACATAGGAGGGAAAGGTTAAGAGGAACTAAGCCAGCATCTGACACTTCTTTCGTGAGAAGAAAACTGGCCCTGCGTTTGTTGCCTGATCGCTCCTTCCTGAGCAAATTTAGCATGATGACAGATCGTACTTTTTGTTTGGTTTTGTGCCACTGACTTGGCCGCTTGCGTCTGTCTGATTAGAAGCGCGTCTCTTCATGAGCATTGCAAAACTGCATCGAAAGGTGGACTTAGCTGGCTGTAATGGGGCCCCTTAGCTGGGGACGAAGTTGGAGATGGTTAAGCAGTTTGCCCTCACTAGCTCTGCGCCTGGCCAGTACTGGAGGACGTGCTGTGCTGTGACGGCTGGGAACTCTGAGTGATGCTGTATGATACCACACCGTGGTCAGGATTGGTTTATACTGGCGTGCACGTGTTAGCTTGGGGGGTCCACGTGGGCCCTGCAGGACTCGGCAGCAAAACAGAACTGGTGCAGGCACCTGCATGGGGCTCTGCAACAGGAGAGAGATGGAGTTTGTTAGTTCAGTTGTAGCACAGGATGATCTGAGAGCTAATGGAGTTTTTTTTTTTCCTGAGATCCATTGAAGCTGTGGAGAGTCATCTGTAGGTGCAGGAAAGTCCATAATCATTTTATGTAAGTTACCCTGAAGATTAGATACCAGATAAACACACAAGTGCACATCACAACCTGATGGTCAAATGGAGTTCAAGGAATTACAAAGGAACAGCTAGCAGTATCTCCTGAAAAAGGAGAAGTAATAGTGGTAGTAAATAATAAAAATAAAAAAATGTTTCACTATAGCTTGTGTTAGCTATGTGCTTTTTAATTGAACACTTCTGAGATGTTCATCTTGCAGATGAAATGCTTTCAAGACCTTAATAAAAGGTCTCTATTGTTACGGATTCTGTAGTGGCTACTCTGACATCTGTTCCCTTGCAAAACCTTTTCCTTTTTTGATCCTTTCCACATATCTATGGTGTATTTGTTCTTAACTATATCTTTAAATAACTACTATGAAAAGACAGGCAGGACGCATTAATGTTTTTATCTTAATCTTCTGCTAACAGGGTAGCATTGCCAACATATTTGATGACAGAAACGTTTCGAGTCGTGCTGTGGAAATAGAAATATACAGCTCTTCCAAAATAAAGCATGCCGTGGACTTTACTGGATCATTCTAAATTATGGAAACAAGAACCTTTTCCATAATAGTAGCAACATCATTTCTGTATAGAAGGGACAATAAAAGAAAAATGACTGCTTTTCAAGACCATTGTGGAAGACTTACACAGTTCACATTCAGTCAATCACTGCAGAAAATAATTTAGTGTAATTCAGCCAGGCAAATTACCCATTAGGATTTGTATAAGGTACTGAGGCATCTGTCTCTGCTTATTTTCCTGTATATGTTTTTTTAATCCAGACCCTTCTATCAAAGTAGCAAAGTGCTGCAAGGTAGAGATCCTTTCAGGATTTTAAACCAGAAAAAGGGATTCAGCACTATTTTCACTAGGGTGCGCTCGAAGGACGCGGCTTCCATTTTTGTCAGCTATGACTAGCAAATTAAGCATGTACTTAACCAGAGAGGATTAAAGTGCTGAAAATAAGCATTTTCTAGTGTGTTTTATAATCTTGTAACTTCGTTTTGATACATTTACTATGACCTCTATTTTGTGTAGCTAGAGACAAAGCAAGCATTGAACTAAGGTCCGGGAATGCTGAGTTCTGCTCCTGGATCTTCGGGATTTCCCTCAAGTGTCAAAGGTATTTTAATTCACCTCAGTCACATCTTAGCCTTCAGTCGTGTGTGTGTTTATATATATAAATATATTTTTTTTTCTGTGTGTGTGTGTGGGGGGGGGGGGCTTATTTTCTACATGTTCCTGATTTGAAAGCTTTCTGTTGTACCAAAGCATTTACAAATTGCTGAAGATCCCGGTTGTTTTAATTGCTCAGACTGTCATCCCCTATGTCATCTGCACAGCTAGAAAAGCCCAAGCTGTGTCCCATCGCTGTCACACAAGATATTTAAGGGTGATTGGGACTAGGACTAGTCAGCATGGATTCACAAAGGGGAAATCATGCTTGACTGGCCTGACAGCCTTCTACAACAAAATCAGTGGGCGAAGTAAGAGCTGTGAGTGTTATTTATTTCAGCTTCAGCAAGCCTTTCAGTGCTGTCTCCCATAACATCCTTGTAGGTAACCTGATGAAGTACGTATTAAAGTGGATTGAAAAGAGTGGTCCCCAGGATTTGAGATCCCTGATCAATATGAAGAGACCACTGTAGTATGTAATGCTTGGTCTCGATGCCTGCTGGCAACTTCTGTGTTACCTTGTGTTGGCAATAGGAAAGCCTTATCCCCCCGTCAGTCTGCATGCTTTCAGAGGGGCTGATGCTTTCCATCTAGAAGAGACTGAGCGGGTTCCTGGTCACATAGTGTTTCTCGTGATTTTTTAGAACTTGAAGTCCTGCACTTCTGCGGCTCCGAGAGTTTCGGCTTCTGGTGGTGTTGTGAGAGGGAATCATAAATCTCCTGTTTATCAGCTAAAACTTTGGCAGGCTGGCAGAAGGCTATCCCCATAGCTCAGGAACAGGTAGGTATGCATTCTGAAGCAGTCACAGAACCACAGAAAGGTTTGGGTTGGGAGGGACCTCAAAGATCACCCAGTTGCAACCCCCTGCCGTGGGCAGGGATGCCTTCCCCACAGAATCAGTGTAATTACGGCAGTTCTGTGCTCCTGAGGAATTGGATCTGCAGTCTTCGGGACTTGGCAGCGCAGAGGTTCTTGCTTTTCTGGGGAAACGTGACGGTCCCGGTGCAGGTTGGGAGAACCAGCTGAGCTGTCCTGATGAGGTGTGCGAGCAGCTGGAGAGGTGAGAAATGCCGAACTATGTCACGACCTCCTCTCCAGTGCGTGTTAGCTCCCCGTCATTCTGTTAAACACTCGTCTGGCTTACAAACCCCAGCGAGGGATTCTTACTAGCTGCCATCTAGAAACGCAGCAGGCGAGACTGATGGACTGTACTGAGGAATACGAAACACAGATGCTGTTTTATGGCCGTGTTCACAGGCGATGAATGACATCCAAGCTTTGCCCCACGGTCAAATCATTCTATACCCCTAATAATTTAAAATGTACAAATGCACAATGCAAATGTATATATGTGAGAAATAACTTCACTGCCTGTCTGGATGGAGTTCGAGATTGGCGTGTTTGTTTTGCTTCTGAAGTTACAGAAGCTTTTTTGCTAATATTAGCTTCTCAGGGGAAAAAAAAAATCATGGGCAAGTCAGAGTATTTCTGAGTGCTTCTCAATCTCTGATACATTTATTTGCACAAAATATATTCAAAAGTGGGAAGGTACTACTTACATTTACAGATAGAAGATGAAACCCACAGTGGATAGGGCTTCGATTTTTAAGCATAATTAGTTTTTTTTTTTAATTATTATTATTACGTTTGCACACCCTCAATGTAAATAAGCCACAGAAATAAATCCATCATAGCTTTTATGCTGGTTTTATGCTGTTGCTTCTAGATTTCCCAGTCACTTAGGTTTGGGAGGTGCTAAAGTACAAGTTTAATGTCTCCAAAACTGTACTGGAACTCCTGGAGCATCGTGGTCTATGGTGTGGGCCTGAAGCATCTGTGTCTGTCCTCACTGGAGAAGACTGCCACTGACTTGTATGTAATTTATCCTGAATTGTTGGTCCATCTTGCTGCCATTTTCCAGCTTTATTTAGGTGATTAAGTATGCATTGATCCTGAAAGAAAAAAATGACCAAGTTTAAGTTAATGTCACGTTTTGCTCATGCTACAATACGGATGCAATTGTTCATACTAAATGCAACTATTTCAGCAGGAGATGAGAAAGACATACCTCAGTGTTTCCTGGCCTGGTGGACAAGTTCCTTATCTGAAAGGTGAGGAATTTTAAATCCTTGCTCCAAGTTAGGCAGTGCAAAGAGCTGACTTTAAAATTCTTCACACTGATTTTTTTTGTGAATGTGTTTCCTCTAGTTCCTCACAAAGCAGGGTTTTCTTAGGTTGCTGATTGAAGGTGCTGTTTGGGAGGACGTGTTCTTGTGACTGCTGTGAGGCTTGAGAGTCACCAGGACAAAAATAAGTCCTGTGAACAAACTGCACCCCGAATTCCCCCTGCTGGGAAGGCTGCACATCACAGAATTGTAGAATCACCGAGGTTGGAAAAGACCTTCAAGATCACCAAGTCCAATAATCAACATGACCTACCAAGTCCCACCGCTTAACCATGTCCCTTAGTGCCATGTCCCCACGTCTCTTAAATACCTCCAGGAATGGGGACTCCACCACCTCCCCAGGCAGCCTGTTCTAACGCTTGACCACTCTCTCCATGAAGAAATTCTTCCCGGTATCCAATCTAAACCTCCGATGGCATCCTGTGACCCAGGGGCACCGCTGGCAGAGGAGGAGGAGCGGTTCCAAAGGCGTGCAGCTCCCTCGTAAGTCTGGCTCTGGCCTGGGTTCATTACCTGAAAACAACCTTAGGGAAAATGTGAGACGTACCAAGACTCTTTGGGATGCTACAATTCAGGAAGCCAAATTTTAAAGATTATCAGCAAAATCAGTGCTCTGTTATTAATCCTGGCATACAAGGAAATATTATCCTAATACTCTGGTGGGGCTGGAAACAGCTCAGTTTATGAATCCAGTTGCTGGAAATATTATCACAGAAACTACAAAGCATAATAACCTGTGGGCACTGCCGCTAATGTTCCTGTAAGCGAGATGTAACTGTGGTAGATGAAACAGTAGATTTCCCCAATAAGGCCTTTCATGCCAGTAATATGTTTTGAATACGTGGCACTTTGCCTTTGAGGTCAGGAGCGATCCTCAAGAGTTTTAGTGGATGATATAATGGAGCGTGCGTGTTGACAGAGCTTATTGTATCAATAAATAAAGGTACTGCATTGCAAGCTGTGAATGAACAGTGGCTGCAAACAGTTGGCTCAGGTTGCTGTCAGTATAAGCATGCCAGTAAAAGAATTACAGCCCAGTATGCCCATTGATAAAAGCCACGTTTTAAAATTTGCCTTGACTGGGTGTTTAAAAAAAACAACATAGAATCCTGTGTTCTTCTTTAAAAAAGATTTGCAGCTTTAAAAAATTATAAAATGCACTAAAATAGAAGTCGTTTCTGAGGACATCACACCTGAAGCAGTACATTCACTGCTCCCTGACAGAGAGGACCTCCATGCAGAAGTGTTAGTTTCAGTTTTTAGAAACTGCCTTGTGCAGCTTGGGAGACTGTGGATGGACGGGTGAGTTTGACTTGGTAGTGCCCTAAAACATTACTAAAGCATTTTTCAAATAAAACATTTTGAGGTAGCTGCTCAGAAAAAAAAAAAAAGGGGGGGGGGGGGGGGGAGAGAGAGAGACCAGAGATGGTGTTTTTGGAAACACCACAACTCTTTGCATGAAAGACCATTTAGACCAAATACTACAATTTTCTGGGAAATTAAAAGGAAAGATACATTGTGGTTGTTCTCAATCGTGTATTTAATACATTTTTAAATTTATTTCTTCTCTCTGTATTTTAAAGCCCATTTTAGTCGATTTTATACAAGTTGCCAGAGAGGGGTGCTAAATAACCATGCTTTAAAGACTGCCAGCTTCTGGAGCTCTGTCCTGCTGTAAGCCAAAAATGATGTTTAAGTGTAAAAACCGAACCCACAGGCAAAGAAAAGCTGTGTGAATCTCACTTTATAGAGAGAGGAAAAAAGAAAAGAAAAAAAAGGACTGTCAGGATTTTATTTCCCAGAAGCAAGTGGGATGGAAAATCCCTGTGCAATCCGAAGTCCATGTAAGATCATAATTGCACAAAGAATTCAGCAACACATAATGTGAAAGGCCACATCATGAGGTCTTTGGTTTGAGAAACCCAAAGGGCACAGAGCAGCCAGAAAAGGTGAAGATGAGAGCCTTTGGGGAAGGCATGGCACGGCAGGATCTCGACCTTCCAAATGTGACGAGTTTCTTGCAGTGTGTTTTAAAACCTAGATCTTCAAGAGGGAAGACTTTTGAGATTTTTCTGTCTTAGCTGTCAAATATGAGAGGTTTGTTGCTGTTGTTGTTTTTATTTAGACCAGTGTATTTTCAGATCGTGCACGTTTTAATACCAGACATAACAGCACATCCTTCCTCTTCCAAGTTAACTACTTGCTCAGTAAATCTCCTTGTGATGATTCTCAGCCTCAAAATCTAAAAATGTGCCTTACCTAAGTGTGAAGGAATGTTCTTTAGTAATATATTCAGTGGTTTACATCATAAAACATTCTTTGAAGTAAAAACTCCACAGCTGATGGCTCTGTCCTCTTGCACTTACTGTCAACACCAGAGCAGGAGGATGCGCTGGCTCTGCCAGGCACTGTGCAGATGCTCACTGCTTCCTCCTGCGATATTCTGTAATGTTTTCTCAGGCCAGGTGTGAAAGGTAGAGGTTAGAGGTGCAGATGTAACCAAGTAAGACAACACATACATCAGAAGACTCCCTCCTTAGGAGAAAGAAGTCCCTGGGATTTCCGATGTGACGACTTCTTGTAGGGCCGGAGGAGTGATGTCTGGTCCTCTTTAGGGTGGGCATAGGATGGGAGCAGTCCCTCTAAAGCAAATGGTAGGGACAGTGGAAGAAATAACTCCTCGCCAGCTGTTGCAGGAGGAGAGACTTCCCCGCTGACATCTAATTTACCTGGAGAGGAACAAACTACCTGCTGGCAATTTCCTACAGTTTCCTGATGGGAAAGAGCGTGGTATTTCAGTCAAATAAAGCACAAAACGATTCTTAGCAATGTGAAGGTGTTTTCTTCTCCTTTCTGAACAAACCCCAGTGAAATAAAACAGTGAATTCCATTTCATTCTGCACAGTTGTTCCTCTGGGTGTGACGAAATGCTTTGTGCTGGGGCTCGAGTAGGTCGGCACGTTCTTGCTCTGACACCGGCGGCCTCCTGACGCTCTGGGACCAGCGATGTCCAAATAACAGCAGTCCCAGGGGCAGCAGGGGACTGTGGCAGGAGGATGGCTGGGGCACCGTCCCAAGGGACAGGCAGAGGGGACAGGTCCTGTCTGAGTACCTCCTTCATGGCATGCCTGTGATTATTTTCCCCAGGTACGTTGGATTGCTCCTTCCCCAGCTTGAACTTCATGGCTTTTCTTTGCCCACGCAGGCTTTGCACACTTTCCAGGTCCTGCTGTAATATTTCCCTGTCCTCACTTTTGATTCCGACACCTCCCAGTTCCATATTGGCCCCAAATGCAGCTTGCTATTTTCTGTAAAGAATAATAAGACATCAGCTTGACAACTACTCAGCTGTCTGCCAGGACATGTGCTCCTGACGAGGCTGTTCTCTCGTTACCCGCCCTAACGAAACGAAGCAGTGACAAATCGGTGGGGTGTCTTGCCTCGCATCCAAGGCCGTGAGGTCATGTCTTGTGCTCGTGTTGATGAGCGACCAGCTCAGCTGCACACAGCTCTGGGTCATTTAGGCTGGGTCCTGCAAGAGAGCCAGGCACCGTGGTGGGCCCGTCGTTAAAACAGCGCCCTTTGCTCCCTGGTGTGTCACCACCGGTGTCGAAAGCCAGCACTTCTTCACATGATTAGCCTCTATGGACCCAGGAGGAGCACGTGCATCTCAGACCCCACCTCAACAAGCCTGAGAAGGGGTTGCAATGGTCTCGGAAATGACTTGTGTTGACAATAGACATTTAATAGTTTTGTGTCTTTTTGGCTAATCTCAGTGATTCCAGTGGGTGAGAAAGCGAGGACAGATTTTTACTCTACTAGCTGCTCAAATCCAAGAGAGTATTTACCTTATCATTTAGAGAATTAAAAATCAAAGGTTTGCCTTACATTTTTCTTTTAGGGAAAACCCTGACCTGTATGTACAAGCTTCTCCCATGGAGGTGCTGCAATAACTCCACAGTTGGTGTGTAAAGCTGAGAGCATCCTTAAATCTCTGTAGGACTGTGATATCATATCCTTTTGTCTGTTTCCCCACCAGGATGGGAACTCCACCGACTTCTCTTTGGAAAATTGCACTTTTGCTAAATGCCAGCCAGGACGAGGCCTCCCTTAAGGCTTGAGCAAGCGTGGGGTGGGCGCCAAGAGCCCGGGCGGCCTGCTTCGCTTCAGGCCTGCTCCGCCTGGAAACCTGAGGTAAAAAAACAAGTTAAACTTATTAGGATACGATGGAGATTTAAGTGAGACATTAAAGAGATGTGTTTGGAGTAATATATTGGATTTGGTGTAATTTTATTAAGTCAGAGTTGGATTTGGCAGTGTGCCTGCCTGCCCCTCGCAAGTGCATCACAGGCGTGGTTGATGGCTCCAGTAGTGGGAAAGGGGCAGGCCCCACGGGTGGATCTTTAAATTCATCCTATCCCAGCTTGCACCAAGGAAAGCTGATGCCTTAGAGGGGCTAAAATCAAGCCTGAAACCCTTCTAAACAGAAAACGGGCTGGGTTCACATCCAGAAATGATTACCGGCCTTGCTATTCAACACCCTAAAAACACGTTTATGTCTAAATTACAGCTTCTGCTCAGTGAGGATGGTAATTTTTGACTTTCTACAAAGGTCATTTCGTGCTGCATGCCTCCTAAAAGCGTTATTTTCGGGTATCCTCTCTTCAGTCACAACTGCACCCGGGCCATTAGCAGAGCCGACACCACCAAGCCCCCTCCTGCACAGCGGAGGGACACGGTGCGAAGACAAAGGCGAACTAATCTGCATCGAGCCATAATGAAACTAAATTTCACCTTAACCGTGTTCGGCTCTTCTGCCATCTTCATCGCATGCCAGAGGCCTTTTTCCTAATTGAAAATGATAGCTCCCTGGGTGCTGGGGAGTCACATGGCAGCCTTTTATTGCTGGATGTATTATGTGCCCACTATATTTCACATATTGCCTGGAGAAATGCGGCAGATTTTATTGATATGAGGGACAGTTCCTCATTGGGTTTCTCTGTCTCATGCGTACATTCTCAGTGCAGCTCATTTCCAATTTTATTAACGTCTGGGATGTGGCAGGAAGGCTTCCATACAAAAATTAGCAGAGAGAGCAGGGAGAAAAATTCCCCGATGATTGGGTTACGGGGATGAACACCCACCAACTTATACTTGCAAACATAAATGTGCTTTAGTAAAAGAAAATGTGCGCAAAAGAAGCCCCTCAACTTGCTTGATCATGAAAAAAAAAAAAAAGAAAGAAAGGAGATTCTTTTGTCCTCAGAAAGGTTAATCTAGTCTCTCAAACTGGGGAGATTAATGAAAGTGCAAAACCTAATGTAGTTTAGAAACTAAGTCAGTTTTAGAAAGCGAGATAAGGCTAATGACAAAATAAATCACTCTATGACCATTTAGCAAGTGCTTTATGACTGACGAGCTCCTGGGTGGGTGCACTGTCCCCGCAGTGGTCGCGGCAGGGCCAGCTGCTCACTGCCTGCCTGGACAGGGCTGGGGTGCAGCCGTGCCTGCTCTGAAACTGCGCACAGCTCTTTGAGCCCTTAGCTTGGGCAGCATTGGAGGAGCGAGGGGAGATGTTGCTCCAACAGCTTCTGGAGCATCTGGCAGTGCCCAAGGATGCACAGCATTAGGCACGACCAATAAGGAGGTGATGCTGAGGCTCTCCACATCCTTGGCACACCCTCCCTAACTGCTCACCCATCCCGTCCCGTCCCGTCCCGTCCCACAGGGTGTGGGGGCTGATATGTGCCTTGGACACTCGCGGTCTCCCTCCACTTCTTGTCTATGAATAATTTAATGCCCATCAGAGCAGGCACTGGCAACCTGATCCTCCCTGCACCAGTCGTGCTCTCTTGCCTTCTCTCCCTCTCTCTCTCTCTCTCTCTCCTAATGAATATTTATTCAGACAAAGTGTAGCAGTGCTTTTTACAAATTGTCTTGGGCAAAATTTACCCTTAATTGGGTGTGTGTTTCCAGAGCACTTTACTGTCCTGTACTCATGGTAAATGGACGGAGGTGCAATATTGCAGCAGCAGCTTTTTGTATAAAGCCATGGAAAATGCTCAAGAATACATTTCTCTGCCTTCAAATCTGAATAAATGATGCTCTATTTAATGAAAAACTCTTCTGTGAGGACTGGAGGGTCAAAGGAAGGATGACTTCACTTCTTCCTTTTTGCTTTGTTTTCCCTTTAAAGTGCCTTTTCAGAGCCCCCTGACATCAATAGAAAGCTTAGGCGTGGGATCATTTCTTAAATGCGTATTTATGTATTTGGATTTGCCAAGCTGTCCTTCGTCTTTCTTCTCTCATGGTGTGAAGCATCCCTTGTAAAGGGTCGCTGAAGGTCTCGCTCACAGCAGCAGAGCCAGGGGATGAAACCAAAACCCTGGCATCCCCCAAACACAGGGCACAGCCCTCCCAGGTGGGCTGCAGTCCCCACTCCTTGATTGCCCTTCTAAAAGCACAGACTACCGCAGCCCCCCCCAGCACATTCACTTGCTTTCAAACGGCCCTTTCAATGTGGATTTTGGTGAGTTGTTTGGCTGCCTTGTATGGAACGGTCTGTGAGCCCAACCATTTATATACACACAACTTGCGTTGCTTTTGCAGATCTATTGCTTTTTTCCTGCCTCGTAGAGAGCCGTGTGCATTTTTCTGCATGAGACATATTTAAAACTGAAAATAAAAATAACACATTAATCTTTTCCTTCCTCTGCCTCCCAGACGAGCAAAACTGTTGGAGTAAACTCAAAACTGTTCCTTAATTTATGGAGAAATGCAGAAGCCTAAATCAAGCTCAGAGACGATTATATCACAAATTTTCCGTGGAAAAAATTCAGGGAGAGCAATTCTGCGAGACGCTGAAAGCGTCAAGTTCTTGACCCCCTCTGAACTGCCGCAGACACCTCTTCGCTCCAGGATAAGGGTAAAGAGGATTATCGTTTTCCCTTTGGAAAATGCCACACCACCTAAATGCCATCACAGCTCTCATGGCTAGCCTCAGGCAGGCTGCCTGCGTGGAGTGCTGCCCCAGTACCCGCAGCACAAGAGGCAGCCGATAGCAGTCACCCCAAAACTGGGTACTGGAGCAGGATGCAGGAGCAAGAAGTAGGAATGCTATGTCAGGCGGGTTTGAAGTCTGAATTTTGCACTAACTTTTTTTTTTTTTTTTTTTTTTTTTTTCATTCAACACACCAGAACAGAAGCTGCTGCACATCCAGCCTTGGGCAACCAGGTGGGGAGACACCGCCGAGCACGTGGTGGTGGCCTCTTGGGAAGCCGTCAGTCTTTATCGTATTGCATTTTTCAGATGTGTTCTGTAATTATTCCTGCGCTGGGAAGGACATAAATATCCCACCAGAGCAGAGCCTGGGAGCTGCTGGAGCGGCGGTGCAGGGAAGGGGATGTGGACGTGTTACGTGTCCCAGCGCACGGGGCTCCTGGTGCACCGTGTGCTCGCCAGACACCTTGGCAGCGCTGCCATATACAAACCCTCTCATCTAACAGGAGAAACAGGCCAGAAGCATGGCAAATGGTTTTCTGTCTGCGCTCCGGCCTCTCCGTGTGTTTCGTCAGGGAGGACAAGACAGGAGCCCTGGACGTGGCAGGGTTGCGATGGTGGCTGCTCTGTCATGCTCCACGCCAGCTCGGGGGCACGCGAGCTGCTGGAATACGGCTGGAACACTGCTGTGCTACATCTTGTTTCAAAACTCCCCAGTTTGTTAAAAAAAACCCACACACCGAATGACTGATTCTGGTCCATTAAAATATGTAAACAGTGGCCCCGCCGTTTAGCTGCCACGTACGTTGATGGCCTCTGTGAGCTGAAAGGCAATTCTCTCCCCTGGCTGCGCTATCGCGTAACCTCATCAGAAGACGAACAGCCTCCTTACCCCCAAACATTTTGCAATTTGCATTTAGATTGTTCGGTGCCGATGTTCAGAGTAAGACACTTCCCGGCTCCGTCAGACAAAACCCGGTTGTCATTTAGCACAGCAGCAGCCAATTTACGTTCCCATTAATGCGGATCCCAGGCAATTATATGGGGAGGGGAGGGGGGGGGGTGATCCTAACAAATTGCCTCCCACCCCCGTGCCTGCTCGGTTTATTGCCAAGCGGGCAGCTGCAGGGCAAATTGGATGCACCCGTGAAGAGGAGCAAGTTAATGCTCTTCTGCTACTGCTACTGGGGAAGGAAGGTGTGGGGGGCAGCTTGTGGATGCTTTGAGTCCCTCTGCAGTATCACCAGCTGGGAGAGACTCGAAAAAGTGTTGAAAATGCCCTTCTGTGACTTCCTTGCTGAGCCCATGGGCTGCTGCTTTCTTTTTATGGGCAGCGGAGGTCTCAGCAGGGTGGAGATAAAGAAGAGAGCTGAGTGATAAGCATATGTGGGGATGGGCTCACCTGCAGCTGAGCTGCCCCTATAACTATGGGGGGAAGAGGAGCCCAGTGCCAGCCCCTGCCTGGTGGCCTGGCTTGTGTGGCTGAGAAAAAACAAGTGGTTTTCTGTGGGTGGGGGAGACACCCACACTCCAGTAATTGGAAATCCATCTGTGGCCGCTTGGAAAGTTATTTTTGCTACATGAAAGGCTGGGATGTGAGGACAGGGCCTTCTCCAGACTGTATCACCTCTTGGCTCTCTTGCTAGGACAGCTCATTTATTTGGCTTGGCAGCGGCGCGCCGAGCTGCGGGTCTGCCAGGTTCACCATGTTGTAAGGAGCTGCTGATGTCAGGAAGAGCTTTTGGACGCAGGAAAGCCCCGCAGATGTTGTCCAGGTGGTTCTGCTCTCCCCAAGCAGTTTAGGACCAGCCAAGCCGCGTTACAATTTTACGATGATTATTTTTCTTTTGAAACCTGACTGGAATCACATCGCGCGCTGGAGCAACGTGCGAGGTGCGGGGCTGGAGCTCGGCGAGGTACGTGGCCTGAGAAAGTAGCTGGTGTGCTCCTCCCGATGGCATTTTGTACCGTCCTGTTGGTCAAACCGGGCAGCTGGTGAGGCTAAACAGGAGGGAAAGCTGCTGCCTCTCCATGTTTTAATTCCTGCGTTTCCCACGTTTTAAAATTTTTGACTCAGGAGCCAGGTCTGCAGGTTCCCCGGCTGTATGCAGCCCAGGGGACACATGGGGCACGCTGACAGCACCTTGCCTGTGCCCATGCAGGGGTCTTCTTCTGCCCACCAGCCTGCTCAGCCGGAGGGATGTCAGAGCATGCCTGCAGCCTGCTCACAGGGTTGAAGGCTGCTGAGGTCCTTGAAAACGCTTATGCTGCCACATCTCCTTACAGCCCTCCCTGCTACCGTGGTCCCTCTTCCAGCCAGTCATTGAATCATAGCATCACAGAAAGGTTTGGGTTGGAAGGGTCCTTAAAGCCCACCCAGTTCCAGCCCCCTGCCATGGGCAGGGACACCTCCCACCACACCAGGCTGCCCAAAGCCCCATCCAGCCTGGCCTTGAGCACCTCCAGGGATGGGGCAGCCACAGCTTCTCTGGGCAGCCTGTGCCAGCGTTTCACCGCACTCTGAGTGAAGAACTTCTTCCTAATGTCTAATCTAAACCTCTTCTTTTAGTTTAAAAACATTCTCCCTTGTCCTGTCATTATCTGCCTGAGCAAAAAGTTGCTCTCCATCTTTTTTATAAGCCCCCTTTAAGTACTGAAAAGTTGCAATAAGGTCACC
The DNA here is from genome assembly GCF_964211835.1 of Anser anser. NCBI lineage: Eukaryota > Metazoa > Chordata > Aves > Anseriformes > Anatidae > Anser > Anser anser. Next base: position 147,319,790 of record NC_139720.1, on the reverse strand, counting down.
CCAGAGCCTTATTTTCTTTACGTCCCTGCTCTCTTCCTCTGGACCTGCCCCGCTTTTCTCCATGTGTCACCCCACTGTTAATTTCTCAAGATTTTGAAAAAGCACAGATCTGCCAAAAGAAGAACCAGAAGGACATTCTGTCTTCTGGTTGGGCAGATCTTACCTTTACTTGGCCTTTACTTATGTTGGGATTACTACTTTTTCCTTGCAAGCCTCAGAGCTGCTAACGTTGTTTGTTCACTTTGCTGTCTAATGAAGAGAGAAACCTCAATCGAGTTGCCTTAATGTTTATTTTATTTAAAGAATCAGAAACACAGTCATTGTAGTTCATTTGTACTCATATCCGCCAACATGTCCTAAACCACATTAACATTCATGTATAACAAAGCATTTTCTGAGCTGTGCAAAGTCCAAACAATTTGTTCAATTACTTGAACCCACTTCTAGAACAGCAAACCTGGCATTTTACAAACTGAGGCCACCATAAGGATTCTTCTCCTTTCCCTCCCTGTTGTAGGAGATGCAAATCTCCTTCCCCTTTCCCTTGTAAGACAGGTAGAAATTAGACCACAGTACAAGTCAAACCTCTCTCAGCCCAGGACTTTCCAAATGGCACTGGGTCACGTTTCCGTATCACTGATCTGTATTTTGTTCTGCACTTGTGCTCCCTGCATGGAAGTGATTTGTCCAAGAAGATTACTCAATAACCCGAAGTGTGATGCTAAGCAGTAAACAGGGGCCAGAAAACAGCTGTGATCAAAACAGATCCCCCCTCCCCAACTATTTTTCCTTGCAGGAGGTATGACTGGAAGGGTTGTTGTCCATTAAGAGAAACACCATCCTCCCTGCAGAATATATATTAAAGCACTGGTTTCACGACACAACATCTGCGTGTTTCCCTTTATCTTCTCACATACCAACTTTCGTCCTGTTAGAGTTAAGCGTTAAAAGGTGGAAATCTGGAACCATTTTAGATCTGGCTAAACACAATAGGCAGCAACCAAGCCGTCATCCTGTTCTGTTTTTCTGCGTGTAGTAAATACACCCACGGAACAGAATTTTAAAAGAACTTTAACCACTGTAAGTTGTCAGAAAAATCTCCTCGTCTCTGACAGAGCTAACCCAGAATTTTTATTGGAATCGATAACACGCATTTTGGCATTTCCAACTTGCTAACTGTGCAGTTTCCTGTTTGAGGCGCAGCGATACCAATTCTGATTTGGACCAAATAAATGGACTGATATGGCTCTATTCTCAAACAAGTCTTTCCAGAAGACATTTCTTCAATCTCTTATTGGTTATGAAAAGGCAATTTCCTCTCAACAGTAACTAAACTTTTAGTGGCTGACTCATTACAATCTGGAATACGAACAAATGCGGCAACGTTGAATATAAAAAGAAACATCCTGAAAATAATGCCTCCCTGTTCGAAGGTGCTATACTTGGCCATGGACTGTGTTTCTGGAATCTGTTTGTTAACGTGTGACAGCAAGAAGAAACTTATTTTACAGAGAACAAAGTCACAGAGCTGAACTTAAATAGGAACGTTCACTTACACGTTTTTGATATGTACTAGTATACACGGCTTGAATGAAAACAAAACTTAGACCTTCACATATGAAATACTGGCAACGTAGTAATGATGATCACCCACTGGGCCTCTTCCTTTTAATAAGATCATCTCCAGGTTACAGTGCCTCCAACATGCTTTTAAATGACCACCACATGTTGGCTTTGGCGAAGAGCCAGCCGCCGGGAAAGGCAAGGTACAGATACAGCTAAGAAAATTCTTTCATCACATTTCATTCACCAAGAGCTGATTTCTTTTTAAATACTCTCACAATTACATTATTGAATTTTTCCCATTCTGCTTCATAGGAATAACTGACTAAACTCGCTTTACATTTATTGCACCTTTAAGTCCCTGGTAGATGGAAGCTCATATTGCCTGATACGTTTTGTATTGTAGCTTGACTGTGTTAAGAAATTGAACAGTCTCCAAAAACTGTACATTTCTACAGTAAGAAATCGTGTTTCGGTAATGCTAATTACAGCCGTCGCAGATCAGCTCTCATCTCCGTGATGCAACAACAGAGGAAAACTCCAAGGTCCCTGCGCGTGCTAGAACCTGCAGTGTTCTTCTTATTGCCATGAAAAAGTCAATTAAAATGACTCCTCCGGGAATTGCTTCCAATTCTGGAGTAATTATCACTCTCCAGACAGGATGCTGTGCTTCAGCGTGGGTCTTCAGACACTATAAATATGCAAGAGAGAGTGAGCGTGTGCATATTGCACAGGCACGCTCCTCAGGTATATTTATCAGTGACCAAGCAGCTTTTTCTCTTTTCCTCTATGAAGCATGAACAAATAGTCTGATCTCAATCTTCAGGTACGCTTCTGATTTTGTATGTTGAATGCAAACTTTGTTGCAGCCTCTTTGTTTAACCAAACCGAATCTTTAACAATTAAAAAAAATAGCACCAGATGTATGAAAAAGAGGAAATGTCTGATCTAGTAGGAATATATATAAAGTATAACAATTCTTACAGTAAAAAGGTACGTCATACAAAAAAGCAATGGAAAGTGATACGGAAGGACAAAACTCCATGCTGCATATAATAAGGGCAGAAGACAGGCAAAAGGGATTCTGCTTGAATAACCACAGTTTAATGGTGGAGCCGAACTTCCTCCAGGATCTCCCCGGCACGAAGGCCGGGACACATCGGATGATACGGGACTCTGAGCACTGACACACTTACTGACAAACTCACGCAGCATATCTTTGAGGTATATAGAAAGCATGACGTTAACGTTTTGGACTCCTCCTTCTTTCTTGCATGACGACGCACAAATCTTTAGTCGTGTTTTTTTTTTTTTTTTTTCTCCACCCTCCCCTCCCTCTTCTTCCGTCAGGAAAAACAAAATCCCAGTTTAAGAGCTTCCTAGCACACCTCCATGAACTCTCAAATCCATCTTGCATAGGCCAGTAATAAGAACACTGCAGCTCTGACAAATAAGTTACAGCAATATAACAACTTTCCTCTTAACTTCTTTTTTTTTTTTTTTTTTTTTAAAGATATTTTCTCTATAATTTACACAAAGGGATAACAGCCGGAGTTCAGGTTACGTACAGTCCGAATGGGCGTCCTTTCAGTCTGTGATTCCAGGTGGAAGGCACTACTTCAACATACCACTGTATGCACCGCGCGCGGGTTCAGAAGCACAGCGGGGCGCTGCGTCTCCAGAGCTGTAGACTGAAGGGCCTGGGGGAGTCTTTGGAAATAAAAATGGCAGTGGTTATCAGTCCAGTTTCCCTTTGCTGTCTCTTCTTGTGCTATGCAGTTTCCCCTGAAAGCTCCTCCAGTCCAGAGAGCGGTGCTCCGTCCTCAGAAGCTCTCTACAAAGCTCCCGGGGAAGAGGCCCGTCCTGCCGTTCCTCTGTAGCGTCCCTTTGTACCAGCCGTCCTCCCGCTTCTTGTGCACAAACACAATGTCTCCTTCCTTCAGTTCGATCTCCGCCTCGCTCTGCGGCGGGTAGGGAACCACAACGCGGTACCTTCGGAAACAAAAAGGCAAAGACGGCGTCAGACACATCCACCTGCCTCTGATATGTGACATGGAGCAGCCACACCACAAGACATGGGTGGACGTGGCCAGGCCTGCACTCGTCCCCCCCTCACCTTGTTTTGCACCGTCCTGAGCCCCCACCTCCTGTTCTGGACGCGAGGGGCTGTGTGAGCAGACAGGGTGGCTGTTGGAAAGGGAGACACCCCCCCAGGCCCCACTGAGGGCCCAGGGAGATGCCTGGGAGGGATGCATCCCCAGGGAGATGGGTGCGTGCCAGCCACCGCTTGGCTGCTGGGAACCTTTTGCCTCTTTCTGGTGCTGACCTCTAAAGCGAGACCGAAAAGGCAGCCTGGCTTTCATGCTCCTTTTGCTGCTAATGAAGTGTCAGCGCCAGCAGCTGCCTGAAACCCCATGTCAGGCCGGCCTGCTCCGGGACAGAGAAAGGAGGCTGGCTTCCTCCTCCCCTCCTGCACCCAGCGCCTCTGCTCGGCCCCATTCCTCAGCCCGGCGGCCCCAGGGGCTGCTGCTAGCTCGGCCAGGAAGAGCTTCGGGACATGGGAAGATTTGTAATTGGGAAAAAAACTGGCTGAGTTTTGAGGCAGAAACATCACCTCGCCTCTCCCTCCCCCGCTTCCTGTGAACCAGAAACCTTGAGGAAAAATACGTTTGGAAACATCAGTAAGTCAGTTTTTCTCCAAACAGTTGTGTCTAAGGCAGCTACGTTTCCTACTAAAACTCGATATCAGGGGAAGATTGCTGGCCAGCTCGGCCAGAGGCTTCGCTGGGACGTGCTCTGAAGCCGGATGGTGACAGCAGGACGGTGCTGCCACATGCCCGGAGTGACAGCCTTGCTCACTGCCACATCCCTCCATCCAGAACTGGAATTGGCAGGGCTCTGGCAGACTGCCTTCGGTATCAGCAGAGCAGCCAAAGCACTTCACGTTTGTCTTCTTGCTATGCGTCTTGTGAATGTGCTTTGGGTCCCTCAGACCTGGGAGGGAAACTAAACTGGAAAGATGTGAAATCGCTTTCGAAGCCTCTCCAAACCAAGAGGGAGCCCTACCCTGAACCGTTCACAGGGCTCCCTGGGAACGGGGCTTTCAAGAGTCACTTAATTTTAACGAAGCAGTGACAGCTCTGATCCTGACAGGGCTATTCTGCGTCAGGCTCATCAGCAGACATCCTCCTGAGAACATAGCCCAGGACCTTTTATACCAGCGCACTTGTGAGTGGAGCTGGGAACACATTTCTGCCTCACTCTTCTTCCTCCTCAGCACGTGTACTTTTACGGTCCTCTGGCATTTGGTTAACAATCAATACCTGTCTTGCTAATTGCAACGTAATGAATATGGTACGATAGTTGCCAATTGATTATCTAAAGCCCATCTCCCGAGGATTAATATTTCCACAACCACTGAACGGCCGCTGATGCCCCAGTCATGCTTTCACCAGGAAAGCATTTATTTAAAATAATATTATGTCTTTTAGGACCGAGTTCGACAGGCACTGAAGGATCTGGAGCAGTACTCCCTGCAGCCATTCCCTGTGAGGTGGTACCAAGGCAAGGGGTTGCTGAGTGGCAGCTGCTGGTTTTCTTTGCAGGCATTTCTGAAGTACCTAGTGACCGCCGTTCTGAAGCTAGGGACCCCATTTTGACACGACAGTGAAATTACCAGATCTGGCTACACGTTTGGACAACTCCCCGGCCAAACATCCTGTTAGGTGGAAACACATTCAACTCCGTTTGGAGTGGAGGTTCTGCTCTAAAACCTGATTACAGCCTCGTTAACTTGACATGGCAACACTGTCATGTGGAAAATAGGTGTGTTCGAGTGCCATCAAAAATCTGTCGGTCATCTCCGTCCCTTGGTCAGTAAATCTCACTGTTACTTCCTCTCTCTGTGGAAAAGCAAATAACAGAGGTTGAAAAGTGTGCTGCTGGCTGGCTGCAGGAAAATGGTCCATCACGCTATCATCTGCGGAACCGCTACACTTACATTATGAGGCTTTGCCAATTACAGCCATTATGCAAATGAATGCACACATTATTTCAAACACTCCGCTGCAGTGTTGATTAATTAAATTATCAGAGTGGAACAATTTTTGCTAAGATGACGCCAAGTTTCAGATCTCACAACTCCACGTACAACCACAGCACACCGGAGGAGAGTTCTGGGATCTCGAAAGCCTTTGAGGAAGAGGAGGGTTGGAACAGCAAAAGGTTGTGTCTGGTGCAGGGTCCCCCAAGAGCTCTGGGACTGCCAACACCTCAGGTCATACCTTAACTGCACAGCCAACCTTTTAAAGGCAGACTGGGCCTTAAGAGTGGTGATTTGGCAGTCCCTAAATGGTTCACATTTGAAGGGAGGTGACCACGCTCAATAAGAATGTGCCCATCTTCATAAAAGGGATTCTCAGAGCATTTCCTTGGAGAGTTAAAAAAAATAAATCCCAGTCACTGCATTACAAAACGAAGCACTCCTTCCCATTTAAGGAAACCCCAAACGCTACGGTTTAAATTTAATTAACTACGGTACCTCCTAGGATAACACCAAAGTGTTTTTGATAGAATAAGGAAATCTTAGATACAAAAGCCCTTGCAAATCGGGTAAGAAGTCCTCCGTGGGAGACAAAAAAAAAAAAAAGAAAAAAAAAAGATGCTTGCATTTTTTTTCCCTTGAGAGGCTTTTGAAGCAGTGCCGGGGATAGCCAGAGCAATCAAGGTTGCAGTGTGCAGAAAAAAATGATCGCACGGCAGGGCTGCCAGCAAGGGGCTCGCAGGCACCATAAATCGCTCCTGTCAGAGCATGTGCTGCCACTCTGAAACCTCCAGGTGGCATTTCAGCCTAGTTTTTTTTTTTCTCTAGAACTTAACACATGTATTAGCCATACATAAATGCAAATACATAGATTAGCCGTATTTTCTGGCAGAAAAGACCTTTTCTCTTCTCCCCCAAGATGTTCTCCCTCGCTCCCAAAAAGGCAGTCCTCTGTGCTTCTATTTATATCTCCACTTTTCATTTCCCTTTTTGTCCCCTTGACTTTGAGAAGCTACAATAAAATTGCAGGTTTTCTCACATACTGCCTCCTGGCATTTCAGATGGATCTCAGAAACAACTCATTTTTGTTGAGGTCACATTATACCTCTAAACCACCAACTTTTAAAAACGCTAAACAGCTGGGCAACAACCATGTTTACAAGCGTGGCAAGCATCTCTGCCTATTATTAACCATGTTTGGTATTTTCTGTTGCAAATGGTACCTTCAGACAGTCATAATTCTGCCAAATGCTGACCATTTTGTCCCAAACTCTCCACAGCACCTGACTATGTCAGGCTGAGGGTCCCACATGCAGCCTGGATGGTCCCATCGCTTTGAGGGAGAACGTCGGGGAGTTTTTGCAGTGCCCTCAGGACCCAGGTGAGGGCTTTCCCAAACTGCTGTCACCTCCCTGTACTTGAGGAGCTGAGGGAGGAAGAAACGGGACCGTGATGAAAACTGGAAGCCCTGGCACGAGGTGTGGACATGCGTGCTGAGAGGGAAGCTGTGCTGAGCTGAGGCTGGCAGGGCAGAGAGCCTCAGTGGAGGGAGCCTGGGGCTTGGACGTGACACCCCGCAGGGCAGGAGGGTGCACGGGCTGAGGCCGGCACCGGGGCTGAGGATGGGACAGGAACTCTGGCAGCATTCGCCCACGGAGAGCCAGGAATGGGTCTGTCATCACCGCTCCTCTGCTGTCAAAAGAGAGCTGTGAAGCCCATGTCCTGTGTCCTTTCAGTGCTCGTCCCCGCAGGCAGAAGAAACGCCTCTCCCATCCAGCTCTCCTTTCACTCTTACCGCTGACATCTGCAAGGTGCAGCTAAGATTGCTGACCTCAGATAGGTGTTACGTAATGGAAGTTCCGGTTTTGTTTTAAAAAAAAAACACAAAAAGGGCTAAAGGTGCCAGGTATGTAGACACACAAGAGAAGAGACGTGTGGCTGCTGAAGCCACCTCGTCCTCTGCGGAGGCTGGAAGATGCCAAGCGAGTGACCCCAGAGAAATTCACTGAGTAGTGCAGGTGCGAGGCGAGTGGATTCTCCGACTCCCCCAGCTGCAGAGCCTCGTGCCACACTTTCCACAGAGTGAGACTCATCTCATGCATTTTAGCAGCGTGGGAGGCAGTTGTCTGGTCTGAATTACTCACGCAGGCTCTTCTGCCATTGCGCGCAGACAGGCATTGAACAGCATTGATCAGAACTGATCAGTAATTAAGGGCCGAGCTCAGGCCTGAACACTGAGGGGAAAAAAACAAAGTACCGAGTATCTGCTCACTGAGTAAATACGTGCATCCAGTACAATGATGGAGGTTCGGGGGCTCACAGAATAGGGGCACAATGAGGCAAATTAGGACTGCAGGGCTAACCTCCAATCTGGAAATATTGCAGGATTCAATTCCCGAGGTGGCTAATTCCAGTTTCCCAGTCCTGAGGCAGGTGCCCCTAGTCAGAGAAGCATTTAACCATGTGCACACGTCCCCGTTCGGTTAGAACACACTCCCGGGGTCACTTCTCTGGTATTGCTTTCCAGGAAAGAAGCACGCCCTTCCTTTGCTTTCCCTTCTGGCAAAGAAGACATACGTGCACGACGAAATTGAAGTCAATGGGCGTTGAGCACATGCTTGAATGCTTCCTTGAATTGAGAGCTCGATTTCTAACATGGCAGTGATTTGTAGGGAGGATACGTGGAAACACAGGGGGGACTATTTTAAAGGTCAAACTCACTGCTCCTATTTCATTCCGCAGTGCTGCTGTGGTTACAGCGTGCTCGAAGGCTCCCCGAAAGCCACGCGAACACCGCACGGATACGCCGGTCGTGACAGCACGGCCGGCTATAACCGCTTCATCAGAACTCAGCCCGGCAGAATTAGTGCCAGTTACTAGAAAAGAGCCAACAACGCGCGACATGTTTTACTCAGGTTTGCATCTGGGAACGGTGCCAGCCAGCCGGGGGAACATGACTCACGCACGCGCCCGCTCGCCTCTCCCATTCCTCTCCGCGCGCAGTCACATCTTCTTGAAGGGGGTGGCAAGGAAAGAGTTTTCCTTCGGTGCTGCTGGGCAGATGGCGTGCCCCTCTTCCACGTGAACCGATAGCCTGCATGGGGTGCGGGCACCTCTGCGGCTGCCTGATCTCAGAGCATCCCTGTATGGGACCGGCCGTGCTGGTCTTGTTTCTTGCACCAGCAGCAACTGGACGTAGAAGTAGCTGGAGAGGAGTGTGTGGGGCACATGGAGCCTGATGGGGAATTCGCTTTACTGTCAATCGCTGCGACACGAAGTGACAAGGCCACCACCTGGGAAATGTCTCCGCTCCGCTGCTCAGGCTGCAGAGAGCAGCAGGAGGAAGGTGGTTTTATAAAAGGATAGTGGGAACCTACACCCAGAAGGCAGGGCTGGGCACAAAGCATCCCAGTTAAACATCACGGCTAAATGACCAACTTCCTTTCCAACCCAGCCAGCCAGGGCCAGGTTTTGGAAATGTCAAGTGGGGTAAGATAAAATACTTGTTTTCCTTGCACAAAAAAATGACAGAAATTAGCAGCAGCTCGGCACACCTTCCTTTCTGACAGGCTGCAGCTCCCACCAAGGGCCGTGCTGCCAGGCAGCAGGGCAGGCACCTCAAAGTGTGAGGGCCAAGCTGCAATGAGGGCCACATAATGCACCTCCGACATGGCTAGTGGCACGGCTGCTTGGCCTTGACCAGTAGCCTGGCTGTGGCGAGTGCCGGAGACGCAGGGCAGCCTCCACAGGAGAAGTAGCGGTGCTCTGCTGCCTGTGTGAGCCCCGTTCGAATGCCGTAAATATTAAGGAATGTGCTACTCCTTCCAACCTTCCAGTGCTCTGTTTCTGTGCGCACAGATGGGCGTTGGGAGACGGAAAGCCAAGTACAGCTAAGTGCACTGAAATGCTCTGCAGCTTTTTAAAATTTCATCCAGCATCTGAATCTGTTTATCTAACCTTTTTTTTTTTTTTTTTGCTTTTCCTCCCCTCCCTTTTCTTTCTCAGAGAATTGCTCCTACTGTGCAGATGAAATGCACCAAAATGCAAACAAGCAAAATATGGAGCTGAGTGATGTTGAATGCAAGCTCCTCCGCTGCCAGATGTGAAGAGAACAAGTGGTTTGAAAACTGTAATTTGTTTTAAAAAAAATATAATTTGGTACTTCTGAGCAATTTGATGATTTAATGAGCACAGATGGATGTGGGATGAATTTCTAAGAGGCAAGTGTTTAATGTATCTGCTCAGATTATTCCAGGACTAAGCATTATCCTTCCTAGTGCATGAAGGTAATTAATATTTCCCATTATGGGCATGAAAAAACCCATACGATCAGTTAAGGAATGCAGATAACACCAATGATATGGAAGTTAATTCATAAATCAATTAAAGCATCTTGCCTGCTGTGTATAATTAGGGTTACTTCAATTATAGCTTATTTTCAGATTTAAGACTCAGGAATCAAAACGCTTAAAATCAGAGGAAGTTCCTTCCCACCGTATACTGCAATTGGAAGTCTTTGCACAGTTGTAGCAGTCTAAATCTATTTGCTCCTCATTCCAGCAAGGCTGAGCAGACGCAGCTAACTCGTGTCCCTCTGGCTCCATTCTGTTTCACTCCAGCTGCTTGTAATTGTCATTAGTTGAACATTTCACTGTCAGGACCCTCCAGAGGTGAAATGAGAAATTTGTAGGATACGGGACTGGCCCTGGCCTATTGAACAAGGTGTCCAGACTTCTCTACATCAAAGCCTTGAAAGCAGCACCTCAACAGCCAGCTCCAGAGGCGCCAGGGAATGCTCCTCCCGGTTTCTTTTCATGACTACGTTTAACTAAAGGTGCAGCATTCCTCTGATGTAGTTACGCTGGTGCTAAATCTGGTTTATATTGATTTAGCTTTTCTTATAGCATTAATCTAAACTGATGTAGACCAAATTAAGTGTGCCTAAATAGGGATTGGTTTTTCACTCTTTTCACTAAATTGGTTTTTCATGGATTTTAAGGACAAGAGACTACTCCGATAGTGTGCTCTCGCTGCCTTCATTACAGCACTGAAGGACTTGCCTGTATTTATTTCTGCTTCAAGCCTAATAGCTGTGCTTGAACCACAGCATCTCTTTCAGACAAAATGTCTGTTCCCTTATTCAGTCTCCTACAGCCTGGTACCAAGCTGTTCCTAAGCCTGCTATTTAACAGATGTAACAAAGATCTGTGTATCACTTCCTAACAGCATATTGTTTTAAATCATCTATTGTTCTTATGATATTTCTCTGAGTCCACTCCATTTTGCCTCAGATTTGGCTCTTCTGAAATATGCTGTTACTCGGTGTTCTCCTCACCAAAGAGTTGAATTATCTCTGTACCATCGTGTCTACCCTCTTCATCACCTTCCTCCCACTTCAGTCATACATCCTGCAGCAGCAAAGACTTTATGTTGGACAGTGTGGGTCCAAGACCCAACTCCTTTTTTACGGATTCCTGATCTAGAGGGACATCCAATGCCGAAGAGTCTGCCATCTACTTAATACCCGCCGGCCAGTTGTGTACAGCTTGCTCAGCAGGACACTTTGTGGTAACAGGCCAGATGCCTTAGAGAAGTTTAAATATGTTACAGGGTCATTGTTATCATCCCAGCCAGACTGCAACCTGCCTTCAGTAAACACCGTGTAAGGTGTGGACTGTCCTGTAGCATCCCTTTTTATGCCCTGCATCAGCTGCTCTAAAACCCTGACTAGATTCAGGGTCAGACTGACCTGTCCAACGCATTTCATTCATACTCTAAGGCAAAAAATGATTTCTTTCAAATCTTTGCAGCTTTGCTATTGTTCCAAAATTGCTACATGAGAGCCTCATGAGTTTATTAAAATATTGGGATCCCCTTTATAAAGTGGTATTTGCCACGGAACCTACACCCTTTGGGCTGAGAAAGCACTGCTGTCCTCTCCATTTAGCCGCCTACAGTCAATCTCCAGAGCTGAAAAACCCAACAACCCCTGAGAAAGTTAAACTTGCAGTCCCCCTCCAAACCCTCCCTGAGGATGGATGCATGCTCCAGGTGACCTCTGGAGACACCCTGCTTACCTTTCCCGAGGCAAAGGCTTGGGCTCTGGCCGAATAGCTGCCATGGAAGAGAGGGGCTGCCTGGCAGGAGAAGGGATGGAAAAATTCAAATCCAAGGAGCCTGTTTTTCTGTGCAGAGGCTCCAGCCCCATGGCTCCCTGCATTTCGCTCTCGATAGGGCACGAGCCGGCCCTGCCGTGGCTGGAGAGGGAGGAGAGCTCGGGTCCCACTGCTCCTTGTAGGACCCCTTCGATGGCCGCCTGGGGGTCGTGCGTGGGGGACACGGATGGTGGGGAGCGCGACTTCTTTTTCGTTGATGCTCCTGCTAGCAGCTTCAGCAGCCCGCTCTTCTTCTCCTTCTGCAAAGGAACCAAAGGAAATCAGGGCAGTGAGCAGACATCCCTAATCCCTCTGTTTTTCTTTTGGAAAATCTCAGTGTGTGGCAGGAAACTTCCCTTCACTGCCTTGACTAGGAGTGGATCCAGGCAGAACCTGAGCCTTTGCTAATAAAGATCTTTTAAAAATCCCTCCCCACCCAACAGTGATGCACTTGTTCAGCAGAAGGACGTAGCATATTGCAAAGATGATCTCTACTTTCAAGTCCACCCAGACAGTGATCATATATGCCTCTTGAAAGAAACAGTGCAGTTAGTGGGACAGCAAAGTTACAAACCTCCTGTGCAGAGAAGGTGGCAACCGAACTGCTGCCCTCTCCCTTCCAGAGGAATCCTGTCCCCCAGTAGAGAAACTCCCAAAAGGTGACACAGCAGGCCCTACGTTGAAAAACCCCCGCTGGGAAAGCACGAGCGTCTGCAGAAAGATTTTAGATCTCGGACCATTGCCAGAGAACCGCTCATCACTGCTGCCTGAGTCACTGCTCACCATTTACTACTGGATGTAGATTTACGGTAGGGAGAAGGGAGGCACGAGACAGACTTTAATCCTTCTTTGCAGAGTGTGCTCCCCTCCACATCCTGCATTACACCGCTGTACCTACCCGCATCTCCCTGCCAGAGGTGGGCCACTTCTCCTCCAGTGTTAATGTAAAGGCGTTTACGTTTGGAGATAGACCACAACATTCACGCTTGGCAATTACACTGTCAGTGCATGTGAATTTTGACATTTCTACAGGGGTTTCTGGTACAGAGTAATGACAACAAGATAACAGCACTCTTTCAATTAACATGGAAAAAAAAAAGTTCAGCCTTTGTTACCGAAGAGATGCATCAGACCTTGCATGCTTTATAACAATGAGAAATCCTGCTACATGTCCACCTCAAGCACATGCAAATAGAGAATATTCTTTCCTTCAGCTAGAAAGTTTTTTTGGGTGCACTGTAGCGCTAGGCTAGAGTTGCAACCAGCAATGCTTTGCAGTAATTTTTCCATTTTTTTTTAACCACACAAGAAGTTTTGTAAAAGGTCTGTTAGATTTCTTTCTCCTCCATCAGACGTGCAAGGCATTATCCAAGACTATCTTCAGAGACTCAGGGCTGAGAAGTTTGGCTATATTTGATAATTTGTTCTATAATAGGTTCCTGGGGGGGGAAAAAAATGAACCCAGCAACCACAGTACTTATGGAAAAGGATCTCTCCTTTTGAGCCGGAACACTGTTTGGAAATACAAGCCAGCAATTTATTTATTCTCTGTAGACAAAATGTCTCATGCGAGGTTTAAAATGATGCTCATTTATGTGCTGACTGCTGAAGTAATTTTTCAAAGCAGCTTTAAAGAATAGGAGGGCTACACTAAAATAAATATAAGCTTTTAGAAGATGCTCAGAGTAGTAAATCTACTTGTAAATGTACTTGGAGTATCTGATGTCTCGGCTCCCAAAGTTCTCGTTTGCACTTTTCAGCTGTCACAGACTGATCAGAAAGAAGAAATACCGTAAATGTTAAAATATGGAAGAACAAAAGCAAAGTACAGTTGTTATTTCAGAGACAATGTCCAGTGATTTTTGAAGAACAGTCTGAACTACGCTTCCAGTTGGCGGTATGGTGGTCTCCTGCATACCACCAGCTCCCACTATTAAGGGCATTTGTCACTTACAGGTTACTCTATGGATTAAAGGATCCCTCCTGCCAAGATGTTCATCCAGGCAGAACCTGTGGAAGCTAAGGGAGGCTGGCCATATGGCACCGTCAGGTCTAAACCACTACCTTAATTCCCCTGGATGCACCAGAAAAGCAAGCCAAAGGCCCCTGAGAAGCATCTCCCCTCCCTGACCAGAAGGCAGCCTTGCAGGAGCTGTGGTAGCTGTGCACGCTGGAACTCACCTGAAGTAAAAATACTAATACCAAAAAATACTTCACGTGTGTTAGAGAGTGTTTCTCTCACTCTCTAATTAAGAAATACCGCTGCTGTCATCATTACATCAAATTTTAAAGCTCTTCAAAACTTGCAAACCTCTCCTTTCCCTGTAGCTCACTGAAACCATAGCTCTAACGATCCCAGCATACTGTGTCAATATGCGTTTGAAGGTGTCTAAAGGTCAGTGACAGAATGCAATAGCCATTGTGGGGCTCTGGAGAAATGGTTATTGTGCGGCAGTGAGCACTTTGAGCCTCTTTAATTGGCAGCTTTGCACATGCAAAGTAACTACACGAACTGAAGCCCCGTATAATGAACAATTAATATTCCTACGTGGTAGCAGCTTTTCTCATTTCTGCTTCTAATTTAAATACCTTGGCAAATTTTCATTAGAAATACCTTGTATGTCTAAGACCATGTAAGGCATAGCAGCCAAAATCTTTGGAAAGAAGGAAATGCATACATTCACACCCGTCTGTACGTTAAAAAGCATTCGGTTTTGTTTACAAGAACAGTTTCCACCCTACAAGGTTAGCTCTGGCATCAATTTCTACACTGAAGCTCCCATCCCTCAGACAGCAGAGAGCTATAATGAACTCACTGATGTACCCGTCGTTCTGCTTTAACAAAAGGCAAAATAAAGAATTGATTTTTTAGCCTTGTCGTATTCAACTGAGCATTTTACTAAACTTTTGAGGCTAAGATCTGTGGTCTTTAAAGAGCTAAGACGAAGCACTTCATTTACTAAACACGGACCTGCTAGTCAAAACCAGAAGAGTCCCATCCTTCCCTCTGTGCCCGTGGGCAAGACATTTGGAGGTGAACACATACAAAACACCTTGAGTGCCTGGAGTGTAGACATTACATCCCTCTCTCTGGCTCTGCCAAGTGCTCTCTCAGCCTCTTCTGGTCTCACACTGCCAGATCCTCCGCTCAGAGCACTTCAAGCAAAACGAGGACTGTCAGGAGCTGATAATTTATCGTGATGTCTCTCATGAGAAACAGATTGGGTTTGAACCTGCTGTGATCAGCAGTTCAACTTAAACCCCTTCATGCCTCCTCCTCCCATCTGTAAAACGGGAGTAAGTTTAAACCCCTTCTGCCGTGGGAATTCATTAATGTTACGAAGCCACACGTTTCTTTAAGAGCAACTGGTCCTTTTCCATGGCTTCAATACCAAAAAAAAAAAAAAAAAAGAAAGGATTTTGGAATGGAATGTTAGAACGCAATCCCAGAAACGATTTATTGCGAGTGTCCAAGTATTATGAATTCATTTAATATTTAGTGTAATAGCAACCATCCTTCATAAGAAATTAATTTAATATTTATATGGCTGTCCAAGACAGACCTTTCTGCAGCAGTTTTCACTGTAAATCATCTAAACATTAGCGGGCATAAGTGCTGTACAGAAATCTTCAGCAGACTCTGTGGGTTTTGAAAAGAGAGAAGTTTACAGAGGACATATCTGATGACTTTCAGGAATTACGTTTTTGAAGGAAAAAAAAAAGAAAGATGGTTTCCTTTTTCCATTCACAGACTGCTGTTATATCGCTTTCTAGGAAATCTGTAATCTACTGAAACAGCTGTGTAATTATTGAGTTTTCTTTGTCTGGTAGCTGCATTTCCAATTGACTGCAAACTGTGTTTGACGTCCCTGCCTCCTGAACCCACCAAGGTCAGACCTTTGCATCTGTGTTGATGGATGGATTCGCAGTCCTGACAGCCCTTCTCCCATCTCCTGGCTACTGCCCACACGTCTAACTGAATTTAAATCATCACCTTTGTGTTGCTCAGGTTTTATTCGAGGAGGTTCACAGTCAAAAATTTCCAAACCATTAATTTCATAAGGATCAATACCTTCTTTAAAAAAAAAAAGAAAAAAGAGAGAGAGAGAGAAAGAGTGAAAAGAGCTTTCAGATAAATCCCAGTTAAGAAAAAATGGACTGTGAACACAGACAGTATCTCCAGGCCAGAATTTCTTACTTCCTTCCTTCTCAGTGGAAGTCAGTTGCTGGCAACACATGGATGGGATGAGCAACGTTTCTGAGACCCTGAAGCCTTGGGAAGCCAACACTTGGATAGGTACAGCTTCCCCTCGATATGTCACTGTGGGAGCATTTTGAAAAGTGAGTACGGTCTGAGCTTAAGAACTCATGAAAGACTAGATCAAAATTAAAGTCTCAGATATGTAAATGTTGAAATATTTTGCTTCGCAGTAATTGGGGATGATTTTTCCCCTCATTAATAACCCCACTTGAAGATAATAACCAGCTCTTCTTTCAGCTTCAGAGATGAGACGAGCTCAGAACGCGGCTCCTTTGCTGATGACTGAGTGATAATGGAGTCCCGTGTCTGCAAAGTAATAATCATGCCATAATCCAAATACCAATTATATATCCTGGCTTTATTAATATAACTCTTCATTTTCTTTCTTTCTTTCCTTTTTTTTTTTTTTCTTCCAAACCACCCTAATAAACAGAAAATTCGGCTTTAATTTCTTCATCTGCAGCTCCTAATACTTCATTTCCTACCTATCCAGGCTCATTAAATGAATGAGGAGACCTTGCTGCAGCTGATAGAGGAACTGGCTCCAGCCATTGAAATGAGGTAATTTCTCATGCAACACCAGTTACATCAATAGATAAGAGAGCCAGAGGGAGAAAAAAAAAATCATTTAAAAATGAAGAAAAGAGAAACAAAACTGCTTAAATGCTGCCCTGAGCCCTAAAGAACAAACGAGGAACTCATCTATCAGTCAGTACCCCCAAAACACCACTTTTATTGCTTGTTTAACTTGGTCAGTACTTTTTCCAGTAAATTTAAGTTAGTGTCTGGAGAGTAATGCATTTTTATTCTGATTCCAACTTGGTTGTCGGTGACCGATGCTTGCATTGAAAGAGTAGGTGGTCTTTTGGGTTGTCTTTTAGGCAAAAAGCTATTCAGGTTTTCAAATTCTGTAAAATTATTGGACTTGAGATTTTGATAATTATTTAAAAAGTGCAAAACACAAACCAGCATCACCTCAAAGGAAAACTTCTCATCCGAGAATTTTTTGGATATGCGTTTATCACTTGCAGTTTGTCAGTTTTCTGATGAGGCATAGGTGACAGATACGCTTCAGAAGACAACAGCAATTACTTTCCCATAATTGCTACACAAGTTTTTCTGATTTTAGGAAAAAAATAGTTGTATATCTCATGTTACGTGGAAATATTTGCCAAAGATTTAGTTTTTAATGGAGACAACTGCTTCTGGCCAGACGTCTATTATTATAATCTCAGTATACAAGTATGCTAAGGAACAAACAGGATTTTAGGTTCATAACATCATTAGCTCTTGAATTCCAGCGGTAGTAACGTGCGTATATACATACATGCACAAACATATTAGACTTATGGCCACTGACTTTTACAATAACTAGTATTAAAGCCATAAATGTCTTGCAGTTAGATCTCACCAGGCCTTTCAAATGTTTGAAAACAAAACTGAGAAAAGAAATTAGAGTTCAGGCCCCAGAACCGCAAAGCACACAGGCACTTAATCATGTGCTTTTGGTGAACTGGGGGGAATGCAAGGCTCTAGAGACTACTAAAAGAGATGCAGAAGGAACCTAAAAATATATTTGAATATTCAATTTAGATGGAATATTAGATCTTTCAAATACTGGAACAAAGTTAAAGACTAATTTGCAGGGAAAAAAAAAAAAAAGCTGAAGTGGAAGCAGAGTCTCAGCCACCACTGGGCTTCCTGGAGTCTGCTGCATTCGTAACAGCCAGAAGGTAGAGAGAAAAATTACTGGTACTCTAAAACTATTTACAGTGAATGAGAGACAGATGATGTGCTACCCTGATATTGTCTTTTTTCTGAGTTTGATGGAGGCAGAAACTGACGGATAGTTTTGTATTTCATTGCTTTTCCTGGTCTGGTATGCAGGGAATAGGTGATGGTTATGAAAAGTATGGAAAGTTTTAAGATATGCAACTTACTCCGTGCCCTGATATAACAGTTTTCAGTGATATTTTTTAGAGGGAAAAGCTGAAACAGAGCACCAGGGAACTGAAAACTACTCAATACCTCGATGAAGTTATTCAAAATTGTGTGCTGAAAAAGTGAAGTACAATAACACCAAAGGAGGTGATGAAACCATGGTCTTAGCCAAGTCCATGGCAGCATTTCCACTTATTTACAAGCAGCCAGTATCTCTGGAAGTAACCTCAAGCTCAGACGGATGTGTTTTAATCCTGAGTTTAGTCCATCTCTTCCTTTGAAGTGTGAGCAACCTCTCTGGGAGCTCAAAACAAGGGAGTAGACATGATATCCTTGCACACATTTGGCATTCAGCTCCCTTCCTCACTCAGCAATCCTCAAAGCACAAAGCACTGAGTTCTCTGCTCCATTCTCCTGTCCCTGCACCCCTCAGCCTACAAGCAGAGGCACAAAACATACATATTTCACATGGTAAGTGTGGTCTCCCATCTCACTTCAGGAGAAAACTGAACAGAGGAGTTTCAGGCAAGTGCTACAAGTGTGAGATGCCCAAACATGACCAGTCAGACAAGGAATCCTCATCCTGTGTTTCTAGAAGGAAAACCTGGCACTCTGCAGAGCTGGGGACATGCTGTGAATCCCAAGTGGAAACAAGGAGCTTCCTCAGGTTGAAAAGAAGATCGAAGTTACCCTTCCCCTACCAGTATCTCCTGGCAGCTAACTTAAATACCTGCTCTGCCTGGCAGATTTTGTGAACCCCATTTCCTAGGCACTTCGTTCTACCCCCAGGTTAACTGGGAATTGTGAATTCCACTACGAAGCAAGAGCCTTAGGGTAATAAACTTCAGCACTCAGCAGAAGTTAATGCTTATTGTGAAACTGGCTGACAAGTCAATGCAGTGTGCACTCTGGAAATAGAAATCAATAACCCCAAGCATACACGTGCTGCTATTGACTCTAAATTGGCTATTCTCATACAGAAAGGGAGTCTTTCCTAAAACCTGATGCTCAGCAGTATCAAAAGGCAAAAGATCATATTGGGAATTGCTAGGAAAGCGCTGGAGAGCTTGGCAAAGATCTCCTATAGGAAACAACATTGTGGAAAGCCCCGCCATGCCTTCTTGAACACCATGTCCTGTTCTGGCCACCGCAGCTGGAAAAGGCTGTGGACTAAAATTAGAGAACTACAAACAGTGCAGAGAATGGCAACGAGGATAATGAGAGGTGTGGAACAACTCCTGCACAGTGGAGATGCCAGCTTGGAAAGCAGACAACTGACGGGAAATAGGATAGTGGCCTACAAAATCCATTACTGCATAGAGAAGGTAACCTGGGAACAGATCGCTTATTTCTCACAATGCAGGAATTAGGGGAAGCATAATGAGATTATCAGGCAAATGGTTGAAACTGAAAAGTAGGAAGCACTTCTTTACACAACACATAATTAAATACAGACTCCCTGCGCACGGGATTGTGGAAGCCAAAAGTACAAAGAGGTTCAAAAGGGATTAGATAAATTAATGGAGAACCCATCTAGCAAAGGCTGTTAAAATGATGGTATGGATCCAACCGCTGCTTCAGGAAGCCCCAAGAGGTAAATGAAACAGCACTTGGAGCATACACAGGGTGCCTCCACCTTGCTGCAAAGAGGTAGCAAGTAGAGGCAGTCGTAAAATCAGTGACAATGATTGTTATGAAAAAATATATAAATATAGCTATTTGGCCAAGAACATAGGACAAAGCCAGGGCTGAACCTTGCCCCGTGTCATACCAGCTTTGGGAAATCAGCTGTTCAGAGACTTCCTCAGTTGCAGGGGTCTGAGAGAGGGCAAAAAGCAGCCATCAGGATGCACCGTCAGCCGAGGAAGAGACACAGAAGGTTGGGAACTGCAACCCCAGAGCACTTTCACAGCTCTGCAACTGCTATTTGGATTCCTTGGCTCCATCTCTGCTGTGCAAAACAGCACAGACCAAGGGCTGCAGAGTTTGCCCCGCAGCAAGGAGCCACAAAAGTACTGGTGATGGGGCTGATGGGGCCCTACTGCTTCCAGCTTGCTTCCTAACCTGGCACTGCACTGCCTTTGCACAGGCCAAGGGCTTCCTTGGAGATAGCATGGGGGTCTCCTACGTGATGCTATCAAGTCTTGAGGACCCACCCTAAACTGAAGGCCAGAAATTTTAAACCTTTAAAAATATATATATATAAATCAAGTATGAATAAATGACTTAGGCAATTTTGGTAGACTAACTGTAGTTTCCAATGAATTTAAGCAAAACAGATGGACGGATTACAAGCATCTTTCTGAAAAGTTAGGTTCATTTACTGAAGCTAGAGAAAATCTATCACAGCTTCACTGACAGCACAGGATTCTGAAACGAGAAAAAGATGTAGAAACACATTAAATTTTAGACAAACTGCTTAGAATTAGTGTTTTTTAAATATGATGATTTAGACTGACTGGTTAGCTTGCTGCTCCTTGTCTTTTGTAGGGAAATGAGAAAGATTTATCGGTCTTGGGGAGCACCGGGAGCAACACTCGCTTTTTGCAGAAAGCCAGAACAAGCTCACTCGTTGAGCATTTGAATGAAAGAAAACCCATGACAGAATTCAGGATGTGCTTTGACATACTCTGATCTTACACATAGTTAGCTCTGGCTCTCCCCATTCACAAGGGATGGATTTCATTTCAGAAGCAAACAGTTAGAATTGCATGGTCTTGCCTTGTAATCTTATTAAATGACAGACAAGTGAGATTTGTACTTTTATGGAAAGCAGAAACATGTGGGTAAAAGGTTTGGATTAGTGGAGGTCATCTCGTCCCTTGTCACTGACGATTCTATTCCCACTTGTTTGATACTACTGCAGCAGCCATGCCACCTCGGGCTGTAATTTCAGCACTTCCCGTAAGCTAAATAGCATTGGGGTGGCTGGCATTCAGAGGCAAGATTGCTTGCGGAGAATTCAGGCATCACAGCAGGTATATTATTCTCTCAAAATCAATTCCCCACAGAAGGGAAAAAGGGCTGCCTGTGGACAATGAAAAATTGGCAGGATTTGTGTGCGCCAGACACTGAAACACATTACAGTGAAATAATTCCTACAAACAATTCACCAGTTCATAAAAATGCATTTAACTAGAGACCGAGGAACCAGCCGAGACTGACAGAGCTTATCACACCCGCATGGACTGTGGGCCAGAGGCTATGAAAGCAGAAGCTCCTATTGAGCAGGCAACGTATTTCTGACTATTTGCTGGGCTTCACACCGCTGCTGGGACAGCCTGGCTCAGGCGAGGGGCAGGAACAAGAGGGGCCTGGTGGTTCCCAGGCGATCTGGTGTTGTAGAAGCAGTTCTGGGCTTGATCAAAGTCACGAGCACAAACAGTTCACTTTCTGTGAAGGTTGCCCTCCAGTTTCAGCAGCTCCCAAAGCATCATATTTGAGCATCCAAAAACCCCATTCCTAGTGCCTTTCATATGTAAAACAAAAGCAGGCCCTGCCCCTGCCCCTCCAGCCCTCCTGAGTTCTCCGCCAAGACAAGAGCCAAGACACGAGGTGCATCGATAGCATCGAGAAGAGGCACAGAAGAGACACACTGACTCAAACTGCCAGCATCTTTTCGGTGAGCTCAGCCCCTCAGGGGCTGTGGGATGAGCAGGAATCCCGTGAGGCCTACATCCACGGACATTGCTGCCCTTGCGGCACTCGGCAGCGCGGCGTGGGGATAGAGCTGGTCGCCGTCACACTTGAGGTGCCAATTACTACAATTATTACGAGTGCCTAAGCTTTGCGCTCAGTTTGGGTCCTGCTCTGCGTTTTCAAGCAATGCCCTGTGAACCGCTCCTGGGACACACCGAGGTGGCCGAAGCCCTTTTCCCCTACAGAGACCAATTTACCACGTACACTCTTTACAAAAGGAACAAGGAATCCCAGAATCATTTTAAAGGATTGCAAAGTAACCGGCTGTCAATGTCAGAGGAGTGCCCAGGCGTGTAAATGACAATTTCTTTGATGTAGTAACCAAGGCTCTGCGGCTTTCCAAATGCCACAACACTTGGGTTGTAGTTACTAATAAAGCTCTGCGGTGGCTAAAGGCTTGCTAGAAGCTGCTGAAGCTCTGGCAGAATTTATTATAGGAGCACCCTCTCTTCTGCAAAAATTGGGTTTCACCTTTTTTTCCTTGTTTCGTCCTTTTTGTTACTTAAAAAAATAAAAATGGAACCAGCAAAGACAATTTGCTAATAAAAGCAACACCCTAATGCCAAAGTCAGGTCTTTAGAGGAATAATATTCTCTTTTCTTAAATTAAAGAGCTGAGCAAGAAGGATCATCAGTGAAAAGCCCCATAATGCTGCTAAGCCAAACAGAACAACTATGTGAGGGAAGGGGAGTCCATAGCGTTGTGGCTTTGTTTCCTTTTGCCCTAAGCCTGGTTCATTATACAGTGAAATCTTATCCTCCCACCCTATCTTCCTTTCTTTTGTCTGTTCTAGCCACTTTTTCTTCCTTGACACATGACCTACAGGTATGATCATATAATTAAATGCAATTGAGGTACGCTGATTTAACTAATTGCTACCTGTCACGTTTCCCACCTAAACCAACCAACGTTCTCCATTTCCTCAGCCCACTCCAACTGTGAGACAAAACACGTCAGCTCAAATGTCAGGCGTCAGCTGATTTGGGTAAAACAAAAGGTCTGAGGAAACGTTTTATGTCAAAGCTGGCAGTAGGAAAACTTCACTGGTGCAGCCAGCGAGTGCCACCTCACACGGGTTGCAGGCATACTCACGTTGGTAGCCTCATGAACTCTCTGGACACAAATGGCTCATTTGCTGCTCCTCTGGAGTGTGCTACACAATGAGGCTGTGACACTCGGTCATGTTCTCACAGGTGGCTACTGCACAAATATCCAGCAACAACGGCAGATACGCAGCATATTCCTCTTTGCTCTATCAGCTAGTTGACTGGTACAGAAGACGCCAGCGTGACCTGGAATCAAAGGTGGATCCTGCCAGCTAATAGCACAAAATGGTTGATTACAACACAGAAGCTCAAAAAGCCTCTGTGGAAACATTGCTTGCATAGATCTCATATCTGAAAATGATAGAAACTATATAAAGATAAAATCACTACTGCACTGGAGCAGAAATGACAGCTTTGTCATAACAGCCTGTCTCCAAGCCTGCCTACCACAGATGAAGTTGAAAACCTCTTTACACGAGTCGGATAAAAGTGCACGAAGTTTTCCCCTTGACCTCAGTGGTTGATCAAATGGCGCTGTGTACCAAAAGACTGACAGCCTTTCTTATTTTCATTTTAGCAAACCAATATGGGCAAACACTGGCTTTGAATCATCTCATCTTCAGTTTGACCATGGCTAATTGGAATGTCTCTGCCTAGGAAGATAACAGAATTGGTAGCCCAGTAGTTAAGCACTCATGACTTCTAATCAAGTTCTTGTACTATGATTACTATTGCTGCGTCTGACAGTCCTCCCACAGTAGAGCAGACAATATGATGAGTATCTTGTACTAGCTTGTCCTTTCAAGTTCTTCCTGCTAGGACAGCAATGTGTGTGTTTGAGGGGTCCGTTCCAGACTTGCTCTCTCTCTGTTTTAACTCAGCAGCATACATCCAAGAAGTCAGACTGAAGACAGATAACCAGATGTTACCAGTTGCTTTGCAATGTGTTCCAGGTAATGATTTTCTGTCAAATGGAAGAGCATTTCAAGTAGGTACCAACAGGGCTTGTCTTAGGCTTAGTGCTATTCAATCTTTTCATTAATTACTTGGTAGTTGAGCGAGAGCTCTAAAACCTGCAGTGGGCACTGTGCTGAGTGTGTCTGCCAACAGCTGAGAGAACAAACAGGGTAACAATTCAAAACAATTTTCCTAAAATGGAGAAATGGTCCCAAATCAACACGGTGAAATTGAGAAAGACAAGCATGACGTGCAACTGCTTGGAAGGATAAATCAAATGCACGGATGTAAAATGAGGAGTGATTGGCAAGCCAGCAGCTCTGCAGAAAGGGACACGGAAGTTACAGTAGATAACAAATGGAGTGAGTCGAGATGCTGCTGCGGAAAAGGCAAAATTCACCTGGAAACATATTAACAAGCATCTTTTATGTAAGCCATGGAAAGTACTTACTTGACCCTAACAAGGTCTCAGCTGAATTCCATTCTGGGGCACTACTCCTTAAGACCCCAGCAAGCTGGAGACTGTCCAAAGGAGAGCTGAAAGTATTACCAGAGACCAGAAAACTGTACCTGTGAAGAAAGGCTAGGAACTGGGCTCAGTTAGGCTGGAAGCAGAGAAATTGTGAGAGCAGAACATGCTATTAGTTCTCTAATACTGGAACTATGGGAAGAGAAAGCTTATCAGCTGCTTCTCCAGAACAGGACATAAAGAAGCATCTGTAGCCACAGAAGATTTAGGAGGGATAATAAGAATTTTTCTATCAATAGAGATATGGAAGGACTGGAACAGATTGCTCAAGGAAGTTGTAGAGTGATCTTAATTGAACAATTTTAAGAGAAGTTAGGCATCCATGGTTTGACTTTCTCATGGCTGGTGAACAGATGCCCATCCCATGCCTGCGGGGCCATGATCTTTCCTGCCTTCCCCGTGCCACTTTCCCTGCTGGTCAGCAGTATCTCTCGGCCAGGTTGTGTCTAAACCTGCCAACCAAAAGTATCTGGCTTAGATATAAAACCTATCCAGAAAAACATTTAAAAGTTGGAAAACCAGTTTTCTCTTTCATGTCCTGATCAAAGCCTAGGTTATGCGTTTCCCTTGCCACAGCAGGCACCACTGTGTTGATAGGCTCTGCCTGCCCAACCTCCCCCCTCTCCTGTCTCAAAACTGAAGACACGAAGAGTAACATGATGTGGTACAGGAGGGAATTGAGATCTCTGAAGTCATCAAAACAGCCAGCTAGTTCCATTTTTAAATATGCCAGTTCTGAACTGTTCATGAATGGGGACTAAAAAACACAGAACAGCAAATTTACTTTACTGTAAATTAAGTTGGCCATGGCCTCACATTAAATTACTTCTCTCCCTGGGGCATCTGGTGATGAAGCCCAACGCCAGTCTGCTGCTAGACTGCTGAATACAGTCTGATGTGAACGAATATTTTACCTTCTATAGTCTTAGCTTAAAGAAACGTATCAGTCAATGTGAACCAAACAAAATATATGCAAAAAAGCAAAGCAATGTGTTGAGTTCTGCCTTTATAATTAATTGTTTTTATAAAAGGATGACGGATTGACACCCCAAATTAATTCATTCCAAACATCCCACAGTCATAGTGTCTGAAAAACAACTTCTGTATGGTGTATCTCCTGAATTCCTCGGGATGATCTTTTCTCCAGAGGGCATAATAAGAGCATTTTTCTTTAGACCAACAGGGACAACCACTGGCTCCATGTCCTGACTTGGTCTGAAGGGAATTACTTGATGCTTGAGACATTCAGACGGAAAAAAAAATAATACCACCACCAACAAAACTCCCCAGCAGATTGACTTTAAAGTGGCTTTACCATTTGGCACAATAAAAGCTGAGGGCTCGTGAATCTTTCTGCTGCTACTGCGAAATGAAAAATAAACAAAAATGTACAAAATAAGATAAATATCCCTCTGCTATAACTTGGTTATGCCCTCAAGTTACATGATGAAAACAGAAGCATGCTGCAGATATTTGTTGTCTGTCACGAAGTACTGTTTCTACAGTACTGATGTTTGACAGAAACTGCAATTTCATTTAGTTTATGTAATTCTTCAGAGCTTATTGAAGTATTTCTGTGTTGACCCCAGATATTTTAACCCACCTATTACGAGTAACCACAGAGCAAGGCAAGGAAAAATACCAGTACCTCTGCGACTGAAAAAGAGAAATGTGGACACTGAGAAATTGATTACCATCGATTTTCACATCAAAGTTCAAACTTTGTCTCCATAAAACAACTGTATTAGCACTTGAGATATTTGTATCCCGGTGAATAATCTCTGTTGCCTCTTGGCTGTTTAAGATTTGCTGGCTTGTAAGCACATGGTTGGATAGCCACTGAGGAAAGCAAATGAGTCCTGGACACGTGGGAGGCCAAGATGCCACCGACTCTGATGCCCTGCAAACTGTTTGCAGAGTTGCACTGCTTTCAAGGCAGACGGTTTTTTTCTGTTATTTATTTATTTATTTATTTATTTTTCTGCTGGAATGATTTCACCCTGCGTGTCCCTTCAGGGAATGATGGGGCAGTGACAGTCACGTTACTCTCACTCTTGTTTTTCAACCTGCGCATGGGAACTGGGAGCTCACCATTACGAGGGACCAAAGCACGTTCCTCAGGAACGGGGCAGGGAGAAGGCATGACCTGCAGCGGGCTGCTCAGCTGAAGCGTCGTGTGGCCTGGGGTAGGGACGAGGAAACTGGAGTTTATCAGAGGGCAAACAGGAGGCGAGGAAGCAGGACTTTCTAGCTGAGTGCAAGACGCAGTAGTGCCACAGCTTCTGAGTAAGAGGTGTCTTTTCAGTTGGGACAGGAAGGTTATTTCATTTCACACTACTGCCTCTACCCTCGCATCAGACGGCCCCTACAACGCCTTAACAGCCAGGATGTGTCAACATCCCCCATCGATACCACAAGAGTGCCCACATTTCACCTGACTAAGCCAAGGAGGCGCCTGCCACCCACTCCCACGCCTGGCCATCGGAGCCTGCACGGTTCCCTGCCACGGGGATGCCGGTGCCGCGATGCTCGCACGCAGACGCGCACGCAGACGCCTCCAGCCTTCTGTCTCCGGTGCTCCCTTGCGTGCTCTTTCCATTGCCTGTGTTGCTTCTTTTCCCCAAACAGTGCTGAGTATTTAGCAAAAACCCACAGGTCCTATGCGTTATAAAATTAGGTCCCTGCAGGTGCCAGCACAATGCTGCATCTTGGCACCCAAGCAGCTTCGCGTCCAGCAAGTAGATGAAGCAAATTTCCTCTTGAAGCTAAAGCACTCTCCATCCTGGCCTCCCCTGGATCTGCTTCCCCTGACGGCCACAGAACACAGCACAGAACCACTCGAAACGGCGCTAGAGAAATCCACCGCGGCCACTTCAGAAATCCTGTGACAGTGCTACGAGGCAGATAAGCAGAGGAAGGGGGAGAGGAGAGGGAAGAGGAAGAGCTCTCAGAGGCTGCTTGGCAGCAAAGTCAACGCTGGAAATATCTGTGGGGAGTTTGAAAGCATTTCCTAACATCAAAAATGCTAAGAAGAAAAAGAAATTTTGATCAATGGCTTATTGCCCTTGATCTAAGCAAAAGAATCCTAGCCAGTCAGAAATAACAGAAATCTGTTTTATAGTAAGGCTGAAGTTTTCTATGTTTTGACAGCTGGGGCTGATGCTTTTGGCTGGGTTATTTGCCAGCCCTGAAATATTCATCAGCGAGTTGCCAGGCTTTTGTCCTTTCAAATTGAACTCTAATGATGAAGGAGAAGGTGCTGGAGAGATTTGAAGCATGAGCTCTCTGCCCTAAAGCAGAACTTTGTGGCCCAAATTCACATGACCAGAAAAAGAGGTTTCCACTCCCTGGCCAAGTTTCTGGTGAATCACTTGCTGGTCACAGAGCCAAGATCTGTTCTTCTGGAGCATGGGAAGCAGTGGTGCGTTTGTGATGAATGCAGCCCCCCCTCCTTTGCTGAAAGGAAATGGATTAACAGTGTGTATTCTGTGCACAAGTCTTTAGAGAACTGAACTAAAATATTCCAGATTAAAGAATTCTTCCTGAAGAGCAAACGGGAACACGTGCAACAGAAAAATCGCACTCTGAAAATGATCGGTGAAATGTCGCTGGTGGTGGCTCTGGGATCAACTCAGACATCTTACAGATTACCCAAACAAATTAGCTCCACAGAACTTATTATCATTTTCACGCAAATTTTTACATTATTATTTTAAGGTTGCTTCTTCCTGATGCTTCCTACATTTCAGTATACTTATTCGAAGAATTTGAACCAGACTCCTCTGCTCTTGAGCGATTTGTTCATTTCTGTGTCTCACTCTGCTTTCACGTTGTCACTTGGCTGTTATCATTCTGTTTCATACCTGTACAACTCAGGGGGCTCTCCTAGGTGAACTGGCTACAAAGTGAAAAATATTAAATCATTTCATATCTACTAGGAAGACTGAATTCCTCTTCCAAAACTTCAGGGCCGGTCATACTGACTTTGTATCTGAAAAATCTACTTTCATCAACTCTATCCTAAGCTGCTTTTATTCATCCCAGGGTGACCACTATTTTTGTTATGTCATTTTATATCTACACAGTCCCTGCAAGTGCTCAGCACTTCACTTTTGAGACTGATCTTCCATTTTCTGGATAAGGAATTCAATTTCTTTAGTAGATATGAAGTGATAACAAACCCTTTCCACTCAGGGACAAGTTAATATGAGAAGTCGCAACACAGAGGCTCACAATAAATGAAAACTGAAGGTGAACTACCATGTAAAATCACATCTTTTAGGCAGTTTTAGTTTTTCCAGACGACAGCTTAAACACACGGCTTTGACATGAAATAAGGCCAAAGAGCATCTCAGAGTTTACAAAGCCAAATTTTTTCAAAGGGCCTTTGATCTAGTCCCCAGCTCTACGCAGAGCCAGAGCGGGCATTGCCTGGTGGGACGGGGCAGTGGGTTGCAACTTTGGTGCAGGCAGAGGATGGCACTGGCAGAAAGGAGGAGCGTTGGAGAGGGAATTCTCTCTGGTCACATCTACACTGCACGTAAAACAAGGCCAGGAATGAGGATCAAACCCCAGTCTGCAACCATTAATCACTGTGGGTTTGGCTCTCTCCCAGGGCAGCGTATGGGCCACACCACGTACCAGGACTGTTCTCGATAAGCAGCCTGGATGCAGTCACCCTGTTTTGGGTGGAGAAGAAAGCTTAGAAATGTGGATGCAAGTCATGCTGGGACACTTGCGCGGCCAGAAAACAGGCCTTGGCTTGTTCTACCTTGTAATTGAGTCCTTACACCAGGATCAAGCCAAACAGACTGTATCATTTGAGGAATGCAGCTATTTTGAGCACAGCTGATATTTGAGAAAGTGAGTGACACCAGTGAGAAAAAATAACAGACAGACGTTTACTGATTCAGTCTTCACATGCAAAACCGTTGGTGCATGTTCAAAGTCATTTTCTGAAGATGTGCCTCTTGCTATCTTAACATCAGCAAACAGAAACCCACTATACTTTCCCATTCTCTGTGACTTGCTAATCCAGCTCCTCTCTATATTCCAGGAATACAGTTACTAATTTTAAAACTGCAAATGGATTTTTTTTTCTCTCAATACAGTTATAAGAAACATTTAATTTTACATTGCCGATTTTCAAACATTTCTATACACTCTGGCTAGGTAAAACAGTAAGGAGTTGGTGTAACTCCACGATGAATTAATGGGTTGTTCACTAGAGCAATCTCTTATTTTCCTCTTTAGCAGATACTGCGCTAGACATTTTGGAAGAGTTTAATCAAAATCCTCATCAAAAGCCAAATGAGTGGATTTTAAAGAAAGTTTAATTACAGTGGTCAAACCACCCAGCATGATTTGCTTGATTTGATTAACGTAATGAGGAGCACATTTAATGAGAAATGCATTAATTCATTCAAACAAGTGGTTTTATCTGAGGTATTAAGCATCAGCCCAGATTATGTACAGCAGAAACTATTATAGCAAAAATTGACCGAGGTCAAGGCAGTAGTCATACTGTAATTACAAGCTCTCGGCTGTAATCTACCAGTTGAACTTGGACAGTGCTTGTCATGACTGAAAAAGCAGGGTTCCCAATTTGAAAAAGCCCCCAAAACGCAGGGTTACACTTCCATTTCGCAGCTGAGATCTCCATCCCTTGCTTTTGAACATTCAGAAGATTTGGGAACTGGGATTGTATTCTCCAGGTTTCAGATGGCTGCACATGTCGGTATCATTAGCAAATGATGAAACTAGAGCTCAAAGGACCTCCGACACCCCTGCACACCTCTAAAGGAAATAGGGTGTTCCCCATTCGCTGTCTGCTCTACCTCCTTCTTGCCCTTGTAATGTTCTGGGGACACTCCTGTACCTAACCTTGAAGAGTCAAGAGAGTGACTTTGAGGGGAATTATTTCCCTTCTGGGGAAGGAAAACTCCTTCTTGGAAAAGAATAAGAACTGGCTTCAAGCAGGAAACATTTAAGAAACAGAAGGAAAATTCTTCTTTATATCTTCATCCACCTTATTTAGCTAAACACCAGCCCCTATGCTCCAGCTTTCCTATTGCAGGTTCCCTCTCCTTGGCTTCACACAGCACCCTCACCCTTGCCCTCCCCACTGGTATCCCTTCTCCTTTGCCCCTGCTACACCTCCCTGCAGCTGCTAAAGCCCTTCTCTCTCCTGCGCTGCCCTGAGCATGTTCCCTCTTTGACTTCTGCCATGCTCCCGTGTCTGTATTCAGTGCCCAGCTTGTTATTCCTGCGGCGTCTGCTCTACCTCTGCGTGAGCTGCCTTTCCTGCTGCTCCGTGCCGAGTCCATGCAGCACTGCAACAGCTTTGATTTTCAAGCGCTCTACTTCTAAGCTTGCTCAGCTGCCTGAGCACTTTCCACGCACAGTTGCACAGTGGACTTAAGCACTACCTATTGCTCTGTCTTACCTCAGCTGGCACCAGCAGTCAGCAAAGGATGGCAGCTTTGAAACTGTTCCCTAACTGGGCAGGAGGCTGGTCCCGGGATCCTTCTGGGATAAGTGCACACTGACAAGTGCAAATTGGCATGGAGCAAAAATTACTTACAAGAATTATTTACAAAAGTAAAAATCGGAATCAGACTCCATTGATTTTAGAGAAATCCTGAAACGTGCCTGTATCTGACTGCTGCACACCAAGAGAAACGTCTGAAATGTCATTGGCATATTAAATATTTGTGCAGGGAAAAGCGTTAGCAGTGACTGCCTCACCAGTGCACTCAACAAGGATGTTCCCAATGTAAAAACAATCCTGTCTTGGAAAAAGCTACCCAAGTAGCATATACAGACTCATCACGACAGCTGCCCCTTGATGCCACATTTGGTACCCTTGAGTGGAATCTAGGCAGGAACTCATAAAGCACAAATTGGTAGAGGATCATATCCTAAAATACATTTTCCCACTATCTCTCAGCCTGGCCTTCAAGGAACCAACCAACCTTTCTAAATTTACCGTCTGGAGAAAATTTCCAAGGACCAATATATCTGACTATGCCAAAGTGACAAATGCAAAAAAAAATAGCAGTTTGTCTCCATAGCCTTTCACAGGAAATATTCTCTACAACAGAACCATGAAACCCAGTGGATCCTCAGCATGGCCATCCCAGAATGTAAACCACTTCTTCCTATGTGCCATGTGAACTCCCTCTGTACCACAGTGAACTCACACTAACAATCAGCATGTGAAAGAAACACTGTTAACAAGAGAATGTTTCTCAAAACAGCTGTTCTGAGTCTGATTGCTCAGCCCTCATCCACAAAGGAATCCTACAAAAGAAACTGGAAAGACAAAGATGGGATTAAAATTCATAATATGACCAAAACCCATTGAATCCAACAACAATGTTAATTTTATGGCATGTTACAATTTACCTCTGATACTGCTTGCTAATCTCATTTTCTCAGGAGATAATTATCTGTGCATTTCTTCCACCCTGTGTTCTGTAGAGCTGAAGACCTTATTACCACTCCTCTTACTAACATCCTCTCTATTCCTTTAATCTCAAAGTACATGACTGATAATAATAATGAAACTGAACTTAGACAAACTGCTTCCAATCTTTGCTCATCTGGCAGTTTGCTAGTTATGTCCATGCTTCTGCTTTTTGCCCCTCAAACCTGTCTGTATTTTTCTAACAATATTTAGCAATAACAGACATTGCTTCTCTCCACAGATATTCCTTCTGAGTGTTATGGCTGTTCCCTGTTCATCCAAAAACCTTCCCAACCAGACTTCACTTTGGAAATACCAAGTTTGGTTCTAGATAGGGCTCCAGTTCTGACTCACATTTCCTTTATGATTAGTGACACAGATTTTAGTCTGGCACTATTCAACCTCTCAACAGCTTCAAAGAGATATTTGGGTTTGATTTGAATTATGCAGAGAGCAGGAGCAAAACTTAATTGGCCAAACATCAGTCACTATTTCTAAAAGGAAAGGAAGCATCATTCACTCAGATCTTCCTAAAATGAAAGTGAAATATGACATGGAGGAGATTCAGGAACATATTGCTCAACACAGCTGAGCATAGTTTTATACCACTCTGCAGTCAGAGATGACAATATTTAGCATCACTTCTGTCTGGTACTTCCCAGGTATTGTACTAATCTGTGGCAATGCTCATTGCATTAATGTAGTACAATACTTGTGTCTCCCCTTTATCCATGTAGCTCAAAAAATCATGAATTTACTTCCATGCATCCAAATTCAGTAACTTAAAGCTGCAACAGTTTGGGAAGGGTTAACCAATATCTTAGGTAGGAATTTGACATAAGTTTGCCTAGGAAATTTTGGTGTGTAGTCCCACATGAATTAAAATATATGGACCTACAGAATAGCATGCTAGTTTTAGGAAGTATTAAATGTGCCACTACACAAAGCTCTGAGGTAATATGCAGATCTACCACCATGGCTGAACGCTATACACTTCCTTTGACTTGCAGAAGTAGCAGAAGCACTCGATGAACATTTGGAAGTCATTCTTCATAAGCAAGAACCTAAATTTCACATCTGTGGCAACAGTTTACGCCTTTCCTCTTTCACTAAAGGACAACCAGAAAATTCAAGACAGGATTACATAAGGGCTTTAAAAACTCATATTCATCATCTTGTGAAACTAGAGGCTGCCTGTGACCCTGATCATTTGTGAGATCTGTAACCTCAGTGTTACCACGTCCAGAGTAAATGTTTACCCTACATGTGCCTGTCACCATGGAAAAGCCTGGTGAACACACGGGAAGGAATATTTGCACATCCAAAGGAAAAGCAAGCCCCCACATCTCTTCTTCATACTCATATACAAACCAGGAGTTTGCTTCCAGCAAGCCATTTAATCAGTGGGCTCTGCTAGGCAGCACGGAGATAACCCTCAGCGCTGATAAATGGAAGCTGTTAACCCAATGTAAACATTTGGTAAAAGCAAAACCTAAAAGGCGAGGCGTGGAGAGCAGCTCTCCACGCTGGCTTTCCTCAGCCAGGTGCACGAGGGATGGAAATGTGGCTGCCAGGGCTGGCTCCTGAAGGGCTGACCCTGCCGTGAGCTACTTTTGAGGCCCTTTTCCCTGCTCCACTGTCCCATGGCAACGTATTTTGCAAGAAACCCAGATATTTGCAGAGTGGTAAAACTGCTCTGACCGCTCATGCATTGCAAGGTTAGTGTGTCTGTGTCACCTGCCCTGCCGTAACTTTTGCCACGTTATTTGGCAGACTGCTTTTGACTTGGCCATCTGGCTTTGAGGTCCAAGACCCTGCTATAATGTCTTTCTCCAAATCTGTGAGATCTGGACCCCAGTCATTGGAAGAAACAGCGAAATTCAAGAGGAGAGCAGCTCCCCATGCTTTGCATCCCAGTGGGCAACACGAGAACAGAGTGGTGGGGAAAGGACGAAGCGTGCAAAAAACCTGAGGCATGGCAGGTGATGAAAACCCTCTTTTGCCCTCCATGGTGGCCCTTACCTTCTCGTTCTTCCTCTCTTCAGCCTTGCCGGCAGGGCTGGGGCTGGCAGGGCCACCCAAGGGCCCGCCACCCACCTCGCCATTGAGGTGGGCTGCGCTGACGTTGGGCGGCGTGATGGCGGCGGCGGCGGAGGTGAGGGGGATGAGGGGCCGGGCCCCCGGGGCAGGCGGCTGGTGACCGTGCTGCGGGGAGACGGTGGGGTGAGGCCGGATGGTGGCGGCCGGCAGGCGGGAGGGCGAGCTGGGTGTTCGTAGTGGCGAGACCGTGGCGGTGGGACGCTCCGGGGCTGGTGCCGGGGGGTGAGCTGCGGAGGGAAGGCAAAGTGAGACCTGGTTCCCCGCCATGCTGCCAGACCCAGCCCTTCGCTTGCAGTCACTGCCATGAGGCTGCCGGAGAGCTGCAGCGCTTACCTTTCACTGAGGATATCTCAGCCCCAAAGTGCCTTGGGCGAAATCCTAGAAATCCCCCTCCTGGCTGTGACAGGCCTGTCTGCGGACACCAAAATGGCTGTTCCTCCCTGATGGTGCCATAGGGGTACAGTCTTGCTACCTACCTCCACGCTCAGAAATAAATAAAAACCCTACCCCATTTTTTAAATACCTAATCTTATTCCAGCTGGGCTGTTTTCCAAACCGCCAAGACCCCCTTCTAATGTTGTTGTTAATTCCCTGAAATTTTCTGGGGCAATGTAGCATGGGACCTAAAGGGTTAGCCCAGATGACCTCGCAGAAGGCAATTACAAAGGGAGGTCTCTTGTTTCAGCCTTAACAAAATGATCAACAGCACATCACTGTGCTGTGCAAGATAAATTAAGCTGGAACCCACTGGAGAATTTCTGAGATCAGCCTCATCTCTGCTAGCGAGGTCCCTGGGGGACTGTGAAGTGCCTTTTAGCCTTGCTTGCCCTGATGAGCACGCCCTGCTTATAACCACTAGGAACCAGGAACTGGTGCTCAGCTGTTTAATGGTGGCCACGACTCACTGCCGAGGTCACCTCCCCAGGGATTTGGGGGCCTGTTGCATGCTTCATGTTTCAAAAAGTGTGACAAAGCCCTAGGTCCATTCCCACAATGACGTTTCTTTCGACTTCCAGGTTGGTCGATTGCTTAGGTTGCTACATACAGCTCCATTTCATGTACAGAGCAGAAACTGAGTCCACACTCATTCCCTGACTTAAATGATCAAATAGTACGACTGGCTGGAAAATACCAATTTCACAAATAATTTCAAAGTTTCATAATCAGGTTCAGCTCAGCACCAGTGCAACATTTGAACTTTAGAACATTTTTCTGAGCACAAGCTATTCACCCACTCTTCAATGACCTCCTCTGCTGGTCAGGGCATCTACCTGGAACATGAAAGCACAGCATCCAGTCTTAGTGCACTGCCTGTTCTACGCAGAGAACAGATCTAGGCAGCTGACTATCCTCTTTCTTTCTCCCTCTCCTTCTCATTGCAGCCTGAGCCAGGACAGCTTTGTGGATGAAGTCTGGTTGAACTACATCCATTCCTGACAAAAAGCTTTAATTCCGACAAGTCAGCTTTTCTTTGACCAAGAAGCATTTTTCTGGAAAATTTCTGACCCACTCTGATCTGTGGTTTTCTTCAAATTCATCTGAAGGATACATTTTTACACAGGACCAAAAGCAATTGCTGGAGTTCACTCAATATATAACTAAACAATAATGCCAGAACAACTCAAACCACTTTTTTTTTTTCTTCGTTTGTTTCTATGGTTAGTAATGGCACCCATTACCAGGGATTAAAATGACAAGGCGTGCCATTTGTCACACTTACTACACCAGCTGTGCACTCCTACAGTCAGGAGGGAATTTAATCCCCCAGCCTTATGCCATATGATACTGAACTTGATGGGCAAGAGATCATCAGATTAGCACCTCCAAAGTTTACATGATTCTCTCTCACAGTAACTCTCTTACTACACATCTCTTTTTGTTTTTACTTTTTCTCATAGAAAAGAAACCAAACTATCATTAATTGGTCTTGCAGTGATTTTACCGGGTAGCATGAAAGAAAGGCCTAAAAGTTGTTATTATAGACCCCTTTAAGACTATTCTTACTATTAGTTACCTTTTCTCCTCTTCCCTGGATTACCAAGAACATATATTGGGAAGTGTAATTCATTTCCAGAGAGCTAGAGAGGGCACCACTTGTTATCTTGAAGCAATTTTCTACTAATTTTTCTGTTTGGAGCCTGTGTAATGCACAACCTCTGCTGCCAGAAATCTAATTTTTCTGGGATAGTTAAGCTTGCAGGGTCAAGGTTTTGTACCTCTGGTTGGAGGGAGGAATGTCTTTCCTAATTCTGGAGGAACAGCACTGTAATGGAATTTCACTACATGTACCTGGATGCTGAAGACTGATTTGATAATTATATTGTGTATATTACATTCATATAGTCCTCCATGTTTCCAGACACAAAGGAAACAAAAAGCAGGGAAAACAGCAAAATAAATGTCCTGAGAAAAATCAACTGTGAGCAGGACTCTCACATTTTATTCTGTAATTTCATCTGCTTACTGTTATAATGTATGCCTTTGCTCTGGGATCTCTGGATCTGGACTGTGCTGCATCAAACATGCTATTAATTAGCAATGTTCACTGAAGGCTATTTTTGTTCTACACCACTCATATTTCATTTTGGGTGTATTCCTACATTAGTGGCCTTGTGCAAAATTGATTTGTTACTCATGCACATTGCAAGCCAACAGAAAACGTGATTTGAATACCGTGCCAGCTTCCTTCTCTCGGAAGGCTTTTCAGAAAGTGAATGTGCATTGCCCTGTCCTGCAGGACTGTGGAGCCCTTCTGGAAGGGCTGGAGAAGTCCCACATAGGAGGCTTCAGAGCTGCCACGTGGCCTGTGGATTACGCTGCCTGCTGGCTCCTTGGCATTCTGAGACGTCAGAGTGACCTGGAAGAGCAGCCTTAAATCTGGGAAGCTGCTGGAGGTATGGCACAGCAGCACCGTGGATGGAAGGCGTGGGGTGAAACAATCCATCACCTTGGTTTCGGGGCAGCCCATCTGCCTGCTGGCATGGGCACAGGACACACCAGGAGCTCCTAAATACTGGGCTGACGGAGGTTTGCATGCTGACATAGCACAGAGGCACATCCTACACCACTTTCCAGCAAGCACTCTCCATTAGCACCCTGCACATCTTGCCCAAGGGGGGACATTTCTGCCTTTGCACCGCAGGAGCAGCAGGGCTTTTGACTGTGTGGCTTTAGGGGAAAACAGGAGCCCTCTAAAGCAGACAAAAAGAGGATAAACAGATTATTCCCCAGCGTGGCATGGACGGCATGTAAAGTCCTGCCAGTGTTTGCTGAGCAGAGGAGTTTGCCCTGTTTGAGACTCAGATTCACATGTGTTTGATTACATTTTTTGCCTTTGGCCTGGACTGTGTAGGAGGTGAGATTAGACGGTCATAATGGTCCCTTCTGGCTTCAAAAGGTACGAATCCGTGACTTACAACTCTGTATATTTCTCATCTGGGCCTGCTCTGTTTTGTGTCTGAGACCTCAGTTTTCAGCAGTCACAGTCCTTACTGATCTGCCTTTGTAAACACCATGGCTCAAGTCCCTATAAAATATCAGAAACAAAATGTTTTAAATTTTACTATGAAGTTCCACCGCAGGATTTGCTTTTACTTTATTCAACATCAGAGCTGTTTAACATCAGGGAAAGGGGGAATAAATTGTGCTCCAGAAAATTGTGCCGTACATCAAAAAGGAAACCCAGAAAGAACAGAGCCCCCCTGGTGTGAGAAGCTCTTATTCCCGTTTCAAAAAAGGTGGCAGTATTTTTCAGATCTCTTGCTTTATCACTAACACCGGGTCCCGTTCTGCCTAATAAATACCTTTCATCCCTGAAGCCCAATGAAATGCTTCTTAATTTTAAGTCGCACATTACTTG
The DNA here is from genome assembly GCF_964211835.1 of Anser anser. NCBI lineage: Eukaryota > Metazoa > Chordata > Aves > Anseriformes > Anatidae > Anser > Anser anser. The sequence goes on along the minus strand of NC_139720.1, from coordinate 147,282,170 downwards.
CTCTGTGATAAGGGCAGTATTTTTTTCCTTCAGCATGCCAACCGGCCTCAGAACTGTTAATCTCCTTAGTATGCAGGGTGCTTGCTTTCGCTCAGATAAATTGTATAAATATTTGTAAACACTATAATCTATTCCAGCTGTAGCAACAGAACAATCTGAGAAACACAACGTGGTTCCCAGAGATCAATAGAAGCCCATAAATATTACGAGCAAATAAAACGTACCCTATTCCACATTGACCGAGCTGTGACTGAACCGAGAGCCCGGCGAAGGCAAGTTACGGGGCCGGGCGGCTCGGGGAGGCTGCCGTACGTACCCATCTGCATGGTGTTGCGGGCCTGGCCGGCCGGCTGCTGAGCCGAGTACCTCAAGCAGTTGTTCAGCTGCGGAGAGGCCGCCTGGAGCTGGGGATGCGTCTGAGGAGCCGTGATGGGAACGACCGGCCTGACAGCCGTGGCGGCGGCGGCAGTGTGAGCGGCCCCACCGGGGTGCATGGCTCCGGGAGCTCCTTTTGCTGCCTGAGCTCCCCCGGCTCCGCCGGCCCTGGACTGCCCAGCTCCCACCGGCACCCTGTGTGGAGATGGAGTGGTGTCAGCACACTGTGGAGACCCCAACACCCAGCCACCAGGGTGATGCGCGCCCCCAGTTACTCAACACGACACCCCTCGGGTATTAAACAGAGCTACACGCAGTATTTGCACCCTTACAGGACACAGTAAGCATGCTGGTGGACATTTTCACCCCTTCATCCTATGGGAAGAAGTGCAGGCTGAAAACAGAAAATTTTTCCCATATATATATATATATTTCCTTAAGCTCCTCTTCCATCTGAATAGCTTCTAGTGAAACCACTGATCTAAATTCAGAAGAAATGGGTATCACCCAAATGTCATGTTGTGTGCCAGAGGCTATTTTACAGGCAGTAATGGACTAACAATTAAAACAGACATGGGGATCTTTTCTTAGGACCGAATCTGCATACCGCCCCACAGGGGGAAAAAAGATGGATGGCAGCAAATTTGTGTGTGGCTTTTGAAGGGGACCGAAAAGCAGCAGACTTGGCAGGGGTTGGCTTGACTGAGCTCTTACCCTACCTGTGCAACCATCCCTAGCGTAGCCTTGCTGGGGAAATACAGAAGGGAAGGGAATGCAGCTGACCTTGCTGAAAAGTAAATCCAAACAATAATCGACCCCTCTTCTGCTGCTCACTTTAACTGCATGTGTAGTTTTTGTCTCATCTGAGTGACTGGGGAGAGACCTCAGCGGGGAGGAATGCGGCCATGCAATGAGTTCAGCCTAAAGCATGTCTCATTCCTCTTACCACTGAGCTGAAGACTCTCTGACCAGGGCAGGAGGACAGCAATGGACAAAACTGCCTGCTGCTCAGCAGCTCTTGCTGAGTTTCTTACTCAGGTTTCTGAGTAATTTCCCAGTAGGAGATGCTATGAAACAGAGGGATCATTTTGTGCTGTCCTCCTCTTCTTGGCTGCTCCGTGTGCCAAGGTCCTCTTTGAGGAGAGGGCAGCAAAGGGGACAAGATGCAGAACAAAATCTGTAGGAAATGGAAATGAGGCAGTGTAGGCGGTGAGCAAGGGAAGAGGGGATAACAGAAAAGGGGCAAGACCAACATATGAGAGTGGGATTGGGAGAACTACTGTGGCCCCAAACTGTTGTGTGAGAACAGAGAGAAGAGAAGAGCAGAAAGAGGGAGTATGCTGAACAATCTGGTGCAATTCAGAGAGCAAGAAAGACTGGGGGAGCAATTCCAAGAAAAGAATGGAAAGGGGAAGAAACAAATGAGTGAAATTCTGACAGGAAGAGGCCAAAAGACAGGCTGGAAGATATGCACAGAAAAGTGAAAGAAATAACAAGTGCAGAAGATAGCAGTCCCCTCTGCCCCCTCTCCCCAAAAAGAAAATTATAGGAGGAAAACCAACACTGTAGTGTCATCAAATCCAGACAGAGTTTGCCTAGATTATTATTTTTTAACGGTCTGATTATTTTTTTTTCTTCAAACTTTTTTCATCAGCCTTCAAGTGGAGAAAGGCTAGGAGTCCCACCAGATGGAAATCTCAACTGTCTGTCATCTGCCATGAAGAGCTGGCAGGGTGGGAGCAAGGTTCGGCTGGGGCTGTCTTGGCCATCTGTGCTAGACTGGGTTTGCCAGAAAAGCACGCCTAGCAGTCCGCTGAGGGCTGCCTTCAGGCAAGCATGCACACCGACAGGTACAGAAACTGTATCTGTGTCTCCGGTAGAGCTGGATAGATGTTGGACGTGGCACATGTTCTTTGCTGCCCTGTGCCTGTCTGTCCATCTAGATGGTCTTGCCCTTCTCCCACCGTGTTTTCATTATGCAGCTTATACATCTAGTTCACTGGTCAACTTCTGTATCTTGGGTTCTGTAGGGAGTGCCAAAAAAACATGTATGAATCTAATCCTCTGCTTTGCTGTCAAAATGAAGGGGAACAAAGTAAGTTGAAAGTGCAGCAAATAGGAGATTTTGTTGCTATCAGATTTTTCTTGCTGTTCTCACTGAGGGTGATTTAAGCAGGAACTTAATTAGCTCACAGGATCATAAATATAACCATAAAGCTGCTTTTGGGTTTTGTGGAAAGGACTTTTGCCCTTTAGCACGTCTCTGTGTCTTGTTCTAGCTGTGACATGCTGCATTTAATAAAGTCTTGCTGATTCAGATCAACAACACTTCAGCACGAACCTCTTTACTAATTAAGAGCTGAAGAGGCACAGAGTGAAGGCAGCCAAGGGGCTCTATAAAATCAGGTAAATACATTTAGGTTGATGAACAGTGAAGACCCCATGAAGTAATGCCTTTTTTTTTTTTTTTTTTTTTTTTTTAGGACTGTCAGCAGGCTTAGTCATCATCTTCTCATCTGCTCTTAATTTTAGATCTTGCCCAGTCCACATCTTACAAACTTCTTACAAACTGAAGATGGAACAAACCTGGATCGATTTTTCAAGATCAACACTCTGAGTGGTGGGGTGCCTTTCTCTGGAAAGGAGCAAGAGATGGTGGGGACTGTGCATGTGGGAGGAGGCACTGACAGCTGGTGAGAAGGGGTGAGCTCCGTTTGCAAACCCAGAGTGGCTCTAAAGGAGAGATGGGCATACACATGGCAACGTTTGCCTGCAAGGAGCAGTGGGGTAAAATAGTTGGGGACACACTCATGAACTTTCTCCTCAGCTTGCAGATTATTTCAGAATGGTCTACTTGGATTTCAGAAAAACAAAATTTAGACGAGGAGCTACTGCAAAGCAATCCACAAGCATTGGTTGCTTTGTTTAATACTGGTATATGACCAGTGGTTTCATAACAACACAAAATCATTAGCAAACAGATCCTGTGCGATAATGAAAGCTGGGCACATCAGACTTTGTAAAGCTGGGGGATGTGAATGCCATCTTCTAACAAAACTAGCCAAGTCTGAGAGTGTGGATGACTCTGATGCTGCAACCCACAAATCGCATTTCCCAAGTCTGCAATGAACAACGCTGCCACTGGAAAACTTCCATATGGGAAATGTGATTTAAAAGCGTAGCCACTTTGTTTTCAGCATCCTCCAGCCACAGGATGCCTCCCACCCCATCTCAGGCACCTCCACCCTGGCCGGCAGTCCTCACCTGGAAACAGGTGTCACGTAGTTCCCTGGGAAGACCCCGGACATGCCACTCCTCAGGGACGTGCCCTTGAACCAGCCATCCTGGCACTTCTCAATGACCCGGTACATCTCGCCTTTGCGGAGCTCCAGCTCGTCGTTCTTCTGAGGCTTGTAGGCGTACAGGGCCAGGTAGCTGCGGGGAGAGGTCGCACACGGAGAAAGCACACAGCTGACGTCAGCCACCGCCTGTCCCACCTCGACTCCAGCCCCACGGAGCAGAAAGTGAGCAGAAACACTGCTCAGAAAGAGCGGTGGAAAAGGGACATCATTACAGCACGAGGAACAAGGAATGGCAGAGACAGATCAACTGGGTACCGAGACAATGTGGGAATAGCTAATGAGATTAAAGGGAAGGGGTAATTTAGAGATTAGCAAGACACACTTCTCACCCAGGGTGCAACTGAAGCCAAACACTGCCACAAAGCATCACTCGAGAACTTAGCAATTTCAGAAGGAGAAGGCAGTTGCAGTCAGAGTAACCAGGACCCCAACAGGAAGGTTTGTTGGAGCCTAACATCTGGACAAAGCATACGTTCACATCCTTCATGGCGTGAGCCACCTCCACTGTGGATTTTCAGAAGAAACTTTTCTAATGGTTAGGCTATTTACAAACGTTTTAGGCAGCTTTTCTTGCAACTTCCTCTATGCTATTTGTGCTGGCTAGTTTTAGAAGCAACACACTGAACTGTTCTAATCCCTTATGGTAACACTTGTATTATGTGGGCAAAACAACAAGTGACGGAGGATGAATTTTACAGCAGGATTTTTGCTTACATAAGCTAAGTGGTAGGATTTGGCTTTGGGTGTTTTATATGCAAGCACACTCATAAATATGTAATGCAGTTCCCAAAACGTAGAACTTTTTATTTATTTAATTATAGCTTTTATTCATTCCCTTTGTTTAGAATCTTTCTTTTTATCTTTCTTTTATTCTTCTGCTGCTACTTCAGGGATGTGTCTGTTGTTGTGAAAATGACTACAACTTAAAGTCCCTAAAGGTATTCTTTCTGTTTAGAGAGAGCCCTGCTGGAAATTAAGAATGATTGCTTACACTTTGTGGAATAATGGAAAGTCTGGATAGGATAGCAAGAATCGCATGCGGAACAACATTTCCTTTGTAAATACCATTCTTTTTTTGGTACTGTCACCTTTCCACAAATGCAAAAGGGATTTCTGGTAATTCTTGATCAGGGTTGTGCCTTGAGTTCTTGTTTGTTTGTTGCCTTTTTTTTTTTTTTTTTTGGCTCTGCATCTGACAGGCAGTGCAGAGAGTTTAGGACAAATGGGGAAACAGTTGTGGAAGGTGCCTTTACACTACAAAGTGCATCAGAATGCATTTAGGCTCAGGGGTGGTTGAGTGGAGTCTTGCTGCCCACCTTATAGTTGCAACTTCATAGTTACAAAACCGAGAAATAATGAAAACTATAACCATTGTGATTTTAGACTTGCAGCCAATAAAAATGATACATGGCTTTTTACTTCTACCTCCTAGGAAATATGATTGAGGAATAAATCCTGTTAGTTTTCCTAATTCTACTTCTTTATGGTGCCAGTAGATGTCCTTATTTTTATTCTGAAGGCAGTAAATAAACAGCAGTAATGAGCAGAATATGAAATATTTGGTAACAGCTCCTCGGGGCATCCTTAGGCTGATGTGCCTGACCATATTTACCATGTGCATGGGGTACAAAGACCCGATCAGAAATTGTATTTCATTAGTCAACAGATGGGAGAAACCATCCCACACATCTTTTGTTTAGCCTATATTATCTATATCATCAGGTGGTCCTGAGCAGGTCTGTTGTTCACCTGATGGAAAACACGAGGCCACATACGAACTGCAGAACATTAAAATGCATCTCCCTGACATGAAATAAGGTTACATGCTTCAGTGCTAATCCTTCAGCACAGTGCTCTGCTAGGACATAACAGAAAGTGCTAGGAACTGGGAGCAAAAAAGAGTGGTTTTGGCTATGCGTTTTTAAATTGATGCTTAAATATGGCTCATATTCAGGAGCTATGGGTAAAGCAGAAGTCAAGGAGAGAGCATTATAGACTGTTACACTCACTTGGGCCTTTTCCCAAGGGGCTATATGTAATAATGCAATTTACAGGTTGAGATGCTGGAAGAAGGTGTAAGGAAAATTACCCTAAGACAGGTGGATCGTAAGCTGCTTTGCCTTGCAGCTGTCTCCAGCTCTCCTATGAGTTTCTTTCTGCTCCTCCATGCAAATTCCCCCAACTCAGCCTCCAGTCTGAATAACCAATAAGCACATACTCAGGACAGAGTACCAAAATCCTTGCTGAGACTGAAGGAAGATGTACAACAGCCCAGCCTGGACTCCATGCCAGAGCCAGCCCGTCTCCATATGGCTAAACTGACGAAAGCTGTGTGTGATAACCCACAGCGGGACCCTGGGACAACAATGGAGGTGATCAGTGCTTTTTCAATGGACCGTGTGAAAAATGTCACCAGCCAACTCTCCACAGCCAAGATGAAAGTGATGGAACAACAATCTGAAATCCTGGAAGATGAAATTATTCTGGGCGATGTGAAACAGTGAGGCTAACAGGGAGCATGAGCTACAGGAAGCCAAATCTGCATAAAGTTCCCTAAAAAACGCCTATGCAAGAAAGTATCTCCCACTCTTGGCTTTGGGGAGCTGCCCGTGACTCCAGTTATAATGCAAAACCCCCATGGCTCTGTCTAGGACTGTGCTTCTCTGGGTCTGGTACAGCCTTCAGAGAACGCTTCCTCTTTGGCTGGAGTTTGGCTTGCAAATGCAAAATGTCAGACTGGATTACAAGGATGCTTCTCAGGGGAGAGGACAGGAGAGGCGTGGGAGGGAGCAGGGAGGCTTGCTGAGGCACAGAGGCAGGGGTATTGCCAGCCAGCTGGCAATTGGCCTGATTCAGCATCTAAATACCAGAAATACTGCTGATTATAGCACCATTTGCAATGATTTTTTGCCCCACTCCATGTCACACAGGCCCCACAGGGTGGCTACAGGGTGATGATATGAGCTCTCCATGGGGCAGCCGGCGATGTCGGGTGCTCTCAGGTGTGCAGACCTCACTTTGGTACCGCGAAAATTTTTTACCTTGGCTCTGTTCCAACTCCCCTATTCTCCTTACAGCAGTTTTCCTGTTACTTTAGGATTTTGTTTCTGAATTCAGGTATCATTTTACCCATATCATAACACTGGTACTCACGCGTATGTGTGTTTATATAGTTCTGCTGCTTATATAAAGCATATGTGATCAAAGGAAAGGGTTGAGTAGCTTTACTAGACAGGTACCAAATAAGCCAACTGGACTCAGAGAGATTTATTATAATGAAGTCTATCATTTTTGTTCTGTACCTAGTCAACCTTCTGTTCTTCCACATACAGTTTAACAAGCTCCTATCCCCACGATACTCTTGCACTTTAAATGTTCACTTGATGCCTGTGTTTATGGTACTGAAAAAAAAAATGTAATTGGGTCATTTTTTCTAGTTAATGATGAACGTATCAGGTGTTTGATTGCCTGGGACTACACCTTTATAAGAGCTTTAGCTGAAGGAAGAAGATTTTCCCTAGCTGAGAGGCATTCTGTTTGCTTCACAGTGATTCATGCAGCTGTAATAAATATACCAGGAATCTAAAAGGGCTCGTAGAGAAAGGGGAGTCTTGCTTTTCAAAATTGTTTTTTCAAACTCAATGGAGTAATGTAAGAAATTGTGGTGTCTCTCGTCTCAGAGTGCTCCTGAGCTGAGATTCAGGCTTCCAGATTTCACACACATGCACACGCGCACACGATTGGAAGCAAAGAGTAAGCAGTGAGTGAAATGAGCTGTCTGCTTACATATTGAGGGGGAGCTGGACCTTCGGTGATATTCCCTGATCTCCAATTATTGCACTTGTCCTGGGACCAGCCACTGTTCCAATCGAAGAGGAATCCTGAAAATTTCAAGAAAGAACATACAAGGATTAAGGTGAGGCCCACTGTTTCCTGAAGTGGTATAGGGTGAAGGCACAGAGGAAAAAAAAACCCACCTCCTTTATCAGTTCCCAGACTTTCTACCTTCATAGTATTGCATTAAAAAAGATATCTTTTAGCCTTGGACATTCCAGAAATACATTTCTGACACAAGGGATATTAGCTTATTAACTGCATTTCCATGTACCTGTCAGAGAAATTCAGTTATCCCTTGCATGCAAATCCTAAAAGTTCTAGAAAGCAAAACTACTTGAACTGCTTTGTAAAACCAGCTCAACATGTACATCTCTGCAGTAGTACCTTCTTTGATAAAGGTAACCTTTTCCCTCAGTAGCTTGTTTTTTCAATTTTTTCTCCTTTCATTAATGACTTGTGGATCTATGGAGAAGAAGATACTATTCAACTTCCAAAATGCAGACCCATCTCTGTATATGGTTTTTGACCTTAGAAATACTCTCCTTGAGAAAAAGAGACAAACTCTCCTTAAGAAAAAGAGACAGGTGACAGCACAAGTCAAAAGTAGTATCAGGAGTATCTCTGAATGGAGAAACTAGGAGTCTGCTACTCTTTTACCACATCAAATACATCACCTCTCTTATATAGGGAACCAGGCGGATATGTTTTCCAGCTAGTAATGTTGAAAGACAAATCTAAATGTAATCATTCCTTTTTCAAAGTTAATGCTGAGCCAAAGTATGCAGGGCAAACTCTTTTGAGTTGTCTCATCAAAGTTCCCACTCGTCTACGTAAAAGATGAATTTTGTCTGGAAACCTCCTCTGAAGTAACGGCAAGAGCAGTAGCAACAGGTCTTTGCTGCAAATACAGGACAGAGTTGGGCTGATGGGACTTGCAATGGTTTACTTGAGCAACAGGTTTTTATAGGAAGTCCAGCCAAATGCTGGATGGACGTCCATACATAGAATGGACCCACAAAGAAGTATCCGAAGTTTATGCAGCAACTGCAGGTTCAGACAGAGCCTCTTCCATACAGCAAATATTCTGAGCGGTTCACAGACCTCCAGTGCAGCTTTTCTGTTTCCAAACGCTATCTAACAAACAGTAAATATTGATCTACTTTGGGAACAGAAACATAGGGACATTTTTTGCACTTACAAATGACACCGAATTAAGCCAAGACACACATTGCTACTTAATTAATGGATTTCAAGGTCACCTCATTCCAGAGAAGCCCACATAATTATTACAGTGTCATGTCTCGATATTGCACTGTTAATTTATATTGCTCTGCTGAATATTAACACAGTATCATTAAGGAATCAGGCAGCAAACTATGAAGACTGCTCTGTGATTCCACAGCTTTTGGTAACAAGCAGCAAGCTGTCTCCTCTCTCAGCAATATCTATGACCCATCATGAAGTTGTAGTGACAAGTACATCTCTTTTTTCTCATTATTTCCCCTCACTTTCTGGCTGCTTGCTCGAACAAGGAAGGTTCCAGGCAGCTCTTAGTCCTATGTGTAAAAGTAAGCATTCTTTCCAGTCCCATGACTAAGGCTCTATTAATCCTGCCTGTCATGTCAGTGAGATAATATTAACCCACCCAAAAATGTTAGGGATAGCTGGAACATGATTCCTCACTCATTATTTTGAGCTTGTTAATGGGGTTAGGGATTGAGGAAGATGCTGAGCAGAGAGGCATGGCAAATGCCTCACCCAAGAGGCAAGTGAGAAACCAGCTGGTGCAAACTTCTTTGTGTTGTGCCAACCACACATCCGCTCGAAGCTGGAGAAACTGCCTCCAAAACAGCAGAAAACAGACCGGAACCCGACCTTTTCTGCTACAACAAAACACTTTGTTTTTACCTCACATGAAAAACTGGAGCTGAGGGAACAACCTCAGGGCGAACTGTATATGCAGACAATATCTCAGCAGCGTAGGACACATGCTATCCTTTCCTGAGCTCATACGGTCCTCTCAAGCCCAGAGAGCAGCATTGCTGTGTTAGCATCAGCCATTCACTTGTTTGCACTGACACTGGTGGCCTGTGCATCATCTATATTGCTAGAAGCACGAGCACAAATGCTTTTTATTTGCTGTTATGCTTGTACTAACATACAGGCCTAGGGATTAAGACATCATATAATTGTCAGTTAGCGTTGCTTGATGACAGTGTTACTTTCTTCCCTTGACTAATCCCGAAGAAATCTCTGTAGTCCTCTATGTTCTCTACCCACTTGACAGTCAGTGTCTTGCCTGCAGTCTGTTGCTGTAATATTGCTGCATCTGGCGCTACCCTGGACCCTACAAACTGTTCATTTTTGCCACTTTGCTCAGCCTAGTAGCATATGCATACAAACTCTAAATCAGTGCCTGCTTCCTGACCGTGCTTCAGTTTTTCTTTAGCTGCTCCCCCCTGCAGCCTTTGGCACGATGGGTTACTTGCCAGTCTGCCTCCAGCCCCCGATTTTCATCATCAGGTTTCACTCCACGGGACCCACTGGCCTTCCAGGGCACTGAATCCACAGACTGACTTCTGTGAGAGACGTGGCTGTTATTTTTTCATACTTCTGATTACTTTTGTGGAAGCTTACCTTGCCTCTTCCCCTTTGCACAGTTTACGTGGGTCCCTGCAGCTGCTGGTAACACTAACAGCCCTCCTGGAGCACACAGCAGGCCTTCCTCCATCACTGCAAGCAGCAGGTCTTAGTTTGTTTTCCTCCTTTATTTAGCCCTGGAGCCAGGTTGTAGTTTTGCTATTGTGATCTAAGGAACAATGTACTAAACATGCCCTTCTTTCTGCTTCATCTGCTATGGGGAATGGGAATCGGAGGCAGTGCTCTGATACTTTGTTCTCTGTTGGATACCTTTTGGGAGGTTCGTGTGCCACATCCATCCTTTCACCTCCTGATTAGGAGGACATTTACCCTAACGTTGGTGTGCAGCTTTCTGAACTAGACACTGCCAAATCTCATCCCAGGTACTTAGGTCGCTAAACAGCCCAATCTGATTTCTTTGCATGCTCCCACTTCTGCCTGGCATCCTCCGAGTACCACTCAACAAAGCCTGATGCTCTCAGCTCAACAACAGCTCTCCTCTTCCCCAGGACAGCCTGCCCCAGTGCCTGCCCAAAGGCACGCTGAGGACACCTCTGGGTACCTCTGCACCAAGTCCTGTTTCTTCACACCCAGTGAAGGGACTGGAAAACAAGACTTAACAAGAACGGCTGAGGGAACTGGGACTGTTTAGTCTGGAGAAGAAGAGGATGAGGGGAGATCTCGTCGCTCTCTACAGCTACCTGAAAGGAGGCTGCAGAGAGGACAGTGTCAGACTTTTCTCGGGTGGCAAGTGACAGGACACAAGAAAACAGTCTCAAGTTGTTCCAGGGGAGGTTTAGATCAGATATAGGGAAGAATTTCTTCATGGAGAGGGTGGTCAAGCATTGGAGCGGGCTGCCCAAGAAGTGGTGGAGTTGCCATCCCTTGAGGTATTTGAGAGATGTGGGGACATGGCGCTAAGGGACATGGCTTAGTGGTGGCATTTGCTTAGTCAGGGTGATGGTTGGACTTGGTGATCTTGAAGGTCTTTTCCAGCCTTGGTGATTCTGTGAGGCGCAGCAGAGTTATGTCTCTGTACTGTGGAAGGCTAAATCCTGAGTAAAACCCCCAGATGACTCCAATAAAACTTTTGGATACTTAAATAAGTAATGGCATCAGCCATTGTTCGGGTTGCATCTGAAAGGAAGAGACCCACAGCTAGCTGACAAGACTGAACTTTCCAGGCGACTGTGCAGCCTGAGGGTCGACATTTCCTGGTGAGAATGAATAGCGCGACTTCCTCAGGAGTCACCGAGATGTGTCTAAGCTCAGACGGGTCTCATTCCTCCTCCAGCTGGTAAGTATTATTTACAAGAGAACTACAGGAGCATCAAAACAAATCACACTTTAATGTACATGTAATGATATATTTCTATTACAGTTTATAGCATATACTCCTGAGTAAATAATACGCTGCTGAGAAGTTGCTGCCTCTTGTGTCAGCCCTGACATCTATTTAAAAAAAACCAGCCTGGCAAAACATTACTGACAAGCCCACAGAGACCAGGAAATTAAAGGTAATAACCACTCATCTGGGCTGAAAGTTCATTTCAAATTCATTGCCTTTCTCTCTTCCCATCCATACTTCTACGAAAGCACGAAGATCAGTGCTCTGGACTTCCAGCATAAACTATCTTCTTCTCTACCTTATAGATTCGCTTTAGATTGTCGCTGGTACTTTAAGGCCATATTTGTGGTTTAATTTGAAAAGACATGGTGCCTACGGGGATTAGGGAAGTGTCTTGTGAAAGCACGGGACTCAGACTTGGAGGGGAATAGAAGTCATGAAGACAGTGATAAAAGTAGGAACAGGGTACGGTGATATTGCAGGTTGCAGCAGCCTTCACAGAAAAATAATTGCTGCTGCTATCAGACGAATGTTCTTATCATTGAGAAAATCACCAAGCAGAAATCTCTATTTTGACTTCAAAGCGAATCCAGCACTGTCTCACCACAGGGCACTTATCGCATTCATTAATTCACAGGAAAAATTCTTTTAATGTCATGAATGCATATTTACAGCTTACTTTAAATTTCTCTTTAGTATTACTTTATAATAAGAGAAAAACACTCAAACATTCCACTCACATAGGCAGATATACCGTCCTCTGAAAATACCACAAAAAATAGCCTAATGGTCTTTAAGATTCCTGTGACTTGTTTCTCTAATTCACTGACTCCATAAAACAATGACTCTGGCAATCACTCCAGGCCTTAATGTTCCCAGAAATAATGTATAAGCACTTAATGCATGGTGGTGCCACCAAGTATTGATGAAAAGTGTTACACGCAAGATCAAATAGCCTCATCAAATGCTAATTACCAAAGCGGGAGCAGAAATGGACTTTCCAATTCTAAAGTAAGACTTTTTCTGCCTTAATGGTATGTGTGTAAAAACAAACAAATGTGCACGATGGCAGCTGCAGCTGCGTAAATTCCTTCCTGCAAAAACTGGAGCTAAATTTCTCTAATTTAGTATTTTCTGAGAGGTTCTTACAGCCTGTAAGTGACTGTGGCTGGGGATGGCGGTGAGGCAGGATATTATGCCAGCCTGTTCTAGCACCACATTGGCCCCGATTATTTTTTGGTTCATAATAGGTCAAAAATTCTAGACCATGTCTTCTGTGAATAGATCATGGAATTACAGAGAGCCACTATCCTGCAGTCTAAGGATGGTTGTAAATTGGAGAGAGAAGCCCAAATATTTTTTGTCGTCTTCTTCCAAATGTTCATCTGACATTACCATCCATAAGAGCGCTGATTATTCTGGTTTGCAGCTTCCCAGTTTCCCCAAATGAGGCTTAATTAAGCATTATGTGGATGAGCATCATGAGAATTATATTTTATTCAGCGTTGTTTCTCAATCAGAATAACCCTTTCAGCACTAAGCACTGGTGTCTAGCTCTCCCCTATGGGCGTTTAAATGGTTTTATAGTAAATAGATTCTTGCAATTTGGGGATCAAACAACATAAAAAATCAAAGGCAGAGAAACTGGAAAGCTTAAAGTGGAGGCTTGACCTCTAAAACATGTTAATTTAATCCTGAGTTCATAATTACCCTCTTGATAATTGAACAACAAACTCATCAGGATCCTGTGCAATGGCTCCTGTAGGAGGTCCCCCTCCAGGGAGATGGTAGCAGTAAACAAATAAACAAAAACCCCACACAGAAAAAAAGGGAAAATACACACTGCGGTCACTTCTGCTAAAATGTCATGCATGTACACACGGAGTGTGTCAGATGGACAGCATTTTGTGGTGCAGTGTAAATACCAAGAGGCTGCCTTGCTTGCTCTTGAGTCTTCCAAATCAGTAGCTGACTGGCAGGTAGCGTGAAGCCTCGGGATTCGCCCTGTGCAAAAATTATTTCAGTGGTAAAATGTTTTTGGGTTACTACCCTGAGGAGCATCTGGAAAAAAAAATGCGTTGTTTTTGTTTTACAGGCAAGAGGATTTCATGCACAGTTGAATAAACACCCTTCTAAAGCATAGCCTTCTCTGCCTCAGTCCAATCAAAAATTAGATTTTGTGGTTCTTGAAAAATCTTTCAAAATGTATTTGCGATGAGACAAATTATAGGATAAAGAGAACCCATTGTCTCTATGCTGGTAGTTTCTGAAAGGCGATTCTGCTTTGACCTGGATTCTCAGAAGCTCATGTAATCGGTCAATAGATTTAGTCAGCTCGTGTTTCATTTGCGGCAGTTTTGACAAATAATGACAAATATCCTAATACACACAGAGCATATTTAAAGACCTACTGGTAGCTATAAAAATTTGAAGCTTGCATGCCTGCACAAAATGCTCTCCTTAAAAAACCTCAATTCCTTCCCATCTCCTAACTCCAACAAGAGTTCTCTGTAAAGTTATTTAAAATTGATGTGCGACAAATAGGCAATGTTTAGCTCCGGGTCTAAATAATTTAGAGTGGAGCTGGGACCAGAGACCAGGGAGCAGATTTGGTTAGACTTCAGCAAAGCTTTTACGACATATTTGGATCTAAATGACAGAAACACAGGTGGGATCGACTAATATTACTTCTCTTGCCATTTTTGACCGGTTCAGCCCCCTGAGATAGCTGCCATTTGTTTCAGCTGACCAAATCTCATTACTGGATGTACAGCCCATTGTCATTTGCAGCCGACAGCGGAGCAGGCTGGATACGATTTGGAATCCAGACCAGAGCTGAAAAACACCTGAATTTCTCTTCTTTTCTCAGAGCCTGTTGTGCGCTTGAAAATTCCAGGTTGATAGTTAGTCTTTGGATTTTAAATGCAATCTGTATGCTTCTCATGGTCAGCACATTTAGGCTATCAGCCAGGGCTGAACCAGAGTTCTGCTATTACATTTTCTCAGCTAAAATCCAGCGCTCCTAAATAACTGATAAGGAGTCACACTTCCGAATGATTTATACGGGGAGGCACTTCAAGGAAGGTTTTTCATTTCACATGCTGTCACTGCTCGGGACTGGGAGCGCGCAAGACATTGTTCTCAGCTTTTCCTGAACATGTGGCCTCCGGTTAGGAGCCTGTACCGACACCCGCAGATACAAGCGGATTTCCTGTGCATGGTGACGAGTTGTTCAAAATACTCACACCACAAGTTCCTCCTGTCAGGAGGATCCTTTCTTCCTCTCTCAGCTGTTGTCCTGGTGTGCACAAAGCCGCACTTCATTATTCATGAGACGCATTTTCTCCCCAAAACCAGGGGATTTGGAGCACTACCGACCTCTGACCTTTCCAAATAGCAGGAACAAATAATTCATAAGGGGTGAAAATGGAAGCAGGACCAGCCACCTGAGGCCTAGGCACGATTACCGTCCAGGGGGGAATTTCCCTCCTCTCCTGGGGATCTCAGTTACAAGTGGCTCCTCTGCACTCGCAGCCTAATTCAGCTTCTGCTCCATCACAGGCCCGCAGCACTACTTACATCTTCAAGAAAAATCTGTTTTGCCAGCATGATGGGGCATTCTGCATGACGGGCAGACACTATCACCTTTTAGATGGAGGTCTTACATTCACTGAGTGATACTCGGCATGCAACAAAAAGCATACAACCAGCAAATTTGGCTGCAAGCAGAATGAAGACCCCAGCATTGCTCTTTTGTCAATAAGTGCTTTGTATCCTGACTATTGTGGTCCTCCAGTCGCTATTTTATCCAGCTGAGGTGGTTTGAAGTTGATCCTTCTACCCTTGAGCATCCCTAGGTTGGCAGTCAATTAAGGTATTTTTTTAGACTCTCAAAATAGCATCTTGGCTTTTTGGAACCAGCTGGGTTGGTTCTGCTTACAGAACAATGAACATGTTATCAAAGGCAAGCAGTCCACAATTATTGAATTAATGATATGCAGAAGTACTTTCAAAGCATGGGAGTTTGCACTCTGGTCTGCATGTCACTGCTCGAGATGCATAAATCTGTGCCCTCCTGGAGAAGCGGGAGGCTTATTATAGTTTAACAACTCATAAAAACAAAAAACATGTCAGCTCTGCATGAAAGTCTGGTTTCAATTCACAAATGCTGACAAAAGCCACAGGAATATAGTACTACGCATGAACTCGCTTTTAAGGGGTGGAATATATTCCACATTTACCGAAACATCTAAAATTTACACCTAGATTTTAAGTTCCTACAGCCTTCAAAGTCTCTGTTTCCTCTCAAGACAGCAGGGAGAAAGCAGGTGCTCCAGGTGGAGGTCTGCAGGGGAAATGGATGCTGGTATTAGGAACGCGGTTTCACCAGGCACTGGTCAGTTGCCTGAGGTAGGGCAGTGGATTCTGTTGAGGAACTTCTGTTATTGAATTCTCCTTGTTTAAAGAATAGGCTATAGGAAAAAAAAAAAAGTGTGTTGAACTTTAAAAAAAGGTAGAAACCTCCTGGGTTTCAGCTCAGCACTGATCCTGGCTTGAACCAAAGATGCTCACAGCTACTAAACTGAACAAAATTCCTTCATTTCTTTTTAAGAGGAGATCCTTTCGAATAAGCAGTGATAAAGTGCCTGGAAATTTCAAGGATATGATATAAAGACACACTAACACAAATTTAGATTCTAATGGTGAAAGGAAAGGCATAAATTTGCTAGACAGTCAGCGCTGAAACTGTAAATTTGTTGTTTCCCCCTATAAAAATACACTTTGGCTGAATTTGCTGCTGCAAACTAGCAGGGGCCTGAGATGGTTACAGAGAGGACCACTCAAGGGCTGCGAGGACGATTTGCTGGGCAGACAAGGGAGGAAAGAGAAGGTGAGACATCTTCTTGTGGCCGAGCTCACGGGTCAGTTTGGCAGCTAAAACACATTTGCCAAACGCATTTGAGAACAAAAACAACCCGAAGACAAGACTCTCGCTGCCCTGAACACCTCAGTGTAACACCTCAGGGGTCCCCTGGTTGTGCTATTTTGGCTGGCATTCAGCCACACTTAAATAAAACAAAAATGCTGAGTTGATCTTCTGTCTGAGGCTGTAGCAGCATTAATTGTTTCAGAGCCCTGTCAGGTCTCAGCAGATGGCAGAGAAGGAGCTGAATTTCTGACATTTTGATTTAAAATGTATAGATAATCACAGGTTTAATAGACACATAAATATATATAAGCACAATTTCAGTGCTCATTTTGTGAGAGGCAAAGTCTGGACTCTCTGCAGACCTATCGAAGAGGGCTGAAAGCAGGTGAATTCATGTCGGTAGCTCGTGTGATTTTACTGCAAGTCTTACAGCAGCGAGGCATTTTTCTGAAGGCTGCTCCTACGGTCAGGAGAATATAATGAGAATGTCAGCTCCATCTTTTTTTCCTTTTTTTCCTCCAATAGATCTGCATTCATAGCAAAGTTTGAAAATGTAAATTTTTAAATCCCTCAGACCAGATGGAAAATAGTAAGACCCCTAAAAGCAGACATACGTATTCATACATGCAAATGCCACGCTTGCAGTGGCTGGTTTCTCTGGGCTGCGATAATGCATTTTGACAGAGGGAAACCTCTTTTCGCTGAGGCTGATCCCTCTCACCAAGGCTCTTCTTCCCCTGCCTGGATTCTAGCTGTGATTGTTTTGGCCAGCAGTGATCGAGGCACCTCCCCAGCTGCCTTGCCTGCAAGCCTGGGGCAGAAGATCCCCAAACCGGTGCTGCAGCACTGTCCCTGTGTCTGTCTGTCACCACTGGAGGGGCTTCGTTGTCCCCCAGCCCCAGCTGTGCAACACAGACGGCATGCCCTCCCATCTGCGGTGAAGGACACAACCAACCTTCCTTTGGGTTGGGTTTCAAAACTTCTAATGAGGAACACGGGCCCCTTCCTGTCCCCTACCACTTGTGCCCAAACATTACAGTGACCTGTGAAATGAATGTGTTTTTTTTTCCACAACAGTTGTTCTGCCAAAGCAGGGGAGAGTAATTAAGGCACTTTCTGCTTTCCCGTCTAATTTTTGCGGTATTCTAGCTTAGACCGAGTCTTCACATGACTCTGGCAAAGGGTGTGCACGCTTCTCTCCTCGGCTAGTACAAGAACAGAAAAGCCACAGGCTGTCACATCTCTGCAAAGTCCAAATGTGTCACTTCGAGTGCCAAAAACGTGGGTGTCATTTACTTGACGAGCCTGGGACTCTCGCTCACATCTAGAGCTCGTGCTGTGTCGCAGATGTCCCGGTACATCTTGGCATGCGTGCTGCTTTGTGCGGGGCCATATCCTCACCTTCACACTCCTGCTGGGGGCTGAGAGGAGACGAAGACCTCCAGAGCGGCCCCTTGGCACATCGTTTTGGCTGCCCTGTGGGCAGACCCTGTTATATTTGGGTTGTCTGTGCATTAGCAAGCAGTGCAGAACAAGAGGGGCTGTTCTGTAGAGGGAAACTGAGGGAACTGAGGACCTCATGCCCCCAGGAAATGAATTTCAGGGCTTTTCATTTCAGGTCTGCTCTCAGTGCACCGCAAAGCACAGCTGGGTGCTTCGCTTCAGACGTGCACGCCTGGTCCTGATAGCGCAACTGAACCCTGTGTTTTTTCAGGTATTCGTGTTTTAAGAGGAGCTAATCCGCACACACCATGCATAGAAGACTCTGCAGGAAGGCCAAGGCAGAAGAGGTTTGGGATTGGTATTATTCTTCTCTTCCTTCTACGCCTTCTAACTGCAAATTACCACTTGCATTTTGTTGTCTGCAGAAACAGCAGGTGTTTGCATGGGATTTCAGCATGTCCCTGGTGGGTTTGTCTCCTGCTTTTGCTCGTCCCTTGGCGGTGGTGGTCCAGAAGTCCCTTGTCAGATCTGCTGGTATTCTTGAGGGGGGAAGGAGGGAATAGCCTGCACAATTAGCACACGTGCTTGTTTGAAACCTTGATGAGTGTTTCTGAACAGCAGCTACTAGCCAGGTACCAGCTACTTGCCAAACTACAACACATTTGTTTGTCTTCCAGTGATCTATAGGGAAATAATTACTCTACAATTGTTTTTTGTCCCTGAGGTGTAACAAGTGTGTGAAGTTCATACCGGTGGCATTACCCCAAGGGGGAGGAAATACAGCCTGGAGTAAGGATAATGGGATCACTCCAGATTATCTCTTTCTATAACAGAAAGTGAGGAATATAAGCTGCAACACTTTACAGTTCAAACAAACTGTATGATCACTTAAAAAAAATGTATTGCATTATTGTAAGTCAGTGATTGGGTTCCAGAGGAGAGGAACAAAGCTGGTAAAGGGGCTGGAGGGCACGTCCTGTGAGGAGGGGCTGAGGACACCTTGGCTGTTCAGTCTGGAGAAGAGGAGGTTGAGAGGTGACCCCATTGCTCTCTGCAAGTCCTGAGGTGGGGAAGCACGGAGTGAGGTGTTGGTCTTTGCTCCTTGGTCACCGATGTCAGGGCTTGTGGAAATGGCTCAAAGCTGTGCCAGGGCAGGTTCAGACTGGGCATTAGGAAAAAATTCTTTACTATGAGGGTGGTCAAACACTGAAATAGGCTTCCTGGAGAGGAGGTTGATGCCCTGTGCCTGTCAGTGTTCAACAGGCATTTGGACAATGTCTTCATTAATATGCTTTAACTTTTGGTTAGCCCTGAAATGGCTGGACTCGACAATCTTTGAAGGTCCCTTCCAACTGAACTGTTCTGTTCTGTTCTAAATCAAACCTAAAATTATTTGGCTTTGTTCTCCAGCTCATCACACCTGCCCACTCATTAACACGTGGTTGGGAAAGACCGATGCAAAGCCCTGCCAAGTGAAAATGACAACAGCTTTGCTCAAGCTCAGGTTCCCTTGGAAGAGGCCATGCCCCCAGCCTTACCTGGGCGGGCGCGCTGGAGGAGAGGTGGGCCAGGTCCCCGATCCTGGCGGCCGCCCGTGGGTCGCTGGAGCTGATGAGGACGGGGGCGCTGATCTCCATGGAGTGCCGGTTGCTGGCGGCCTGGGAGGACTTGTGGGTCATGCTGAGGGCGGTGAAGGAGTGCCGCTTCTTGGCGTTCTTCTTGCCCTCCACCTGCCGCGGGGCTGCCACCACCGCCCCCGCGCCGCTCGGGGCGGGACACGGCCCCAGACCCACTGCTGCGGCTGGATCTGGCGGCGCCTCGCAGCCGGCAGCAGCTGCTGAGCACGTCTTGTCCATCTCGATGAGCTGCTTGGCGGAGTCGTTGAGCTGAGTGCAGGGGAAAAGGGACAGAGGAGGAGGAGGAAGAAGAGGAAGAGAGGAGAGAAAGGAAAAGGAGAAGGAGAAGGGGAAGGGGAAGGGGAAGGGGAAGGGGAAAAGAGAAGGACAAAAAGGGACAGAGAAAGAAATATAAGGAAACGAAAAAAGGGGGAGAAAAATTAAAAAGGAAGAGAAAAGAAAGGGGAGGAAAAGAAAGGAAAAGGAAAAAGAAGGGGCAGAAAAGGACAGAAGAAAGAAAGAAAAAGAAGAGAGTAGAAAAAAGGAAAAGGAGAAAGAAGGGGCAGAAAAGACAGAGAAAGGAAAAAAAAGGAAAAAAGAAGGGTTAGGAAAAGAAAAAAAAAAGAAAAGAATGGAAAAAAAAACAAGAGGAAAAAAAGGGGGATGTTAATGACCCATCATAGCTTGCTGATGGCACCTGCTGGACTCACCTGGGCCACCCTTGTCAAAGCACTTATCCTGCATCATGGAGGCAGCAAGGATGCTCAGCCTACACCCACCCTGGTTCCAGCAAGGGGATGATGCTGAGCACCAATATGCCAACCCTGGGCAGAGGTGGGTCTCAGGTGCTGAGGCCTGAGCAACATTTACTCTGCTGTGGACACATCCAGGAGCAGGCAAACAACACCAGAGGTACATGTAACAGGCCATTTTTGTCTGAAAACAGGCTATGTTGGTTTCCATAACCACTGTATGAAATATGACAGCATCCAAGAACTTCAGTCAAGGACAAGTCCCCCTTGGGCTTCCTCCCCTGACTCCCCCCCCCAAAAAAAAAAAGAAAAAAGAAAAAAAAAAAGAATAGTTGCTGCTTGATGATAAGCTAATTTGGAAACCTATTACAACTGAATATAAGAAGGAAAAATAGAGGTACGGGAAAAATAACAGTAGAAGTGTGCAGTTAAGCAAATGTGTAACTGAGTAGCTTTTATGGCTCCAAATCCCCATCACCATACTGCAAATACAAACGAGAAATAGATATCATCACCAGCCTTATGCCAGCCCTCCCAAGTCTGAAAGCACTTCTGCTTCCACGAGGACTCACTTGCACGGAAGAGGCACTACACGCTCCAGCACCTAGAAAAGCATCAACCGGCAGGATCCTTGATTCAGCGACAGCCGCCACCACGTCAACCAAGAGCCCCCAATTAATGATGCTCCACCACTGTCAGAGCTGCCGGGAGTCCTGCTACCATTCAATTAGCAGGCCATTTTCCCAGCTGCACTCTCCGACACGAGACCGTGCTTACGGCTGGCACAGTGCGCTGCACCTGCCAATTTTTGCCAGTAACAGCTGATCCCATCTCAGATTCTCCAAGAACGTCCATTATTTCCCACTTCATCATGCTGTAAATTGGTACAACCTAATATTTGCCAGCAGGCTGCAAGTTGCAAGGAAACCAGATGGTTCCCCTCCCTTAAGTAGGTGTTACAGCTCTGCTTACCCAACTCATAGAGACAGTCTAGCTGAATTATTTGAAATAACAAGGAGGAAAGGAGAAAGACATGAAATATGCACAGTACTTTTCTACATCAGAGGGTCAGGAAGTTCTTTGCTAGTAAACGAAGCAGGATAGGAATATATTTCAATTCTTTGACATAAGAAAATATAGAGTTAAAAATCATAACAAAAAAAACCTTTAGAACTTCCTGATTTTCCAGCAAGTCAGTCAAGCAGGATAAGAATATATTTTAATTCTCTGACATAAGAAAATATAAAGAATTAGAAATAAAAACTTTTGAACTTCCTGACTTTACAGCAGTGCTCCATACGATCAACGCAGTGCTCCAGCTCTCAATATCAAAACTCTGATTCGTCTTGTAGGAATCAGATTATAAATCCCCCTGGCTGGAATCCAATTTAACACTGAAACTGTTCTTTTTAAAACAATAAAACCCATTACTTTTTTTTGTTCAAAGCAAAATCTGGTTTAAAAGGTCAGTAATAGAGCTAGCATCTAAATGTAGAGTGATAAAAAATAGACTCTTATAGATACAAACAAAGTCATTCTCATTACTGGTAGAAGATTAAAGGCAAAAAGAGCCCCCCTTCCCAAAACAGTCAAGCTAATGAACTTCTGGGTATGTGAAAGTCTTCCTGAAATACTGTGAAAAAATCATTTTGGCCTGCCAATATAACAAATGCTTTATGGCTTTACCACTTTATTTTCATAGAGAACTTTGTTTTTAAACAGCTTTGCCCGTGGATGCTGGAAAGTACTTCCCAAATAGGCTCGGAGCACCAGAGGAAAGGTTCTGCTTACTGCTTTGTAGGACCAAGTGATGCTGTCTCTTCGCAAAGAACTTTCAGAAACCCTTTTTTAAACATAAACATGACTGCAAATTTCTTATTTTAAACTTGGGGTATGTAAACAAGCATGGCTTTCTGGTGTCTGTCATCAGATCTTCAGGCAGATCTGCTTCCAGAGGAGAAGCCTAATGGAAAGTTCTGACCCACAGTCAGTCTCAGGAATTTGACATTTCTGGAAGACTGTAACTCTTACAACAACCCCTAATACCAGAACACAGCTTTCTTGCTTGTTTCTGATCCCTCCTCTACAAAGAGTGCACAATTGAAATTCTGGCCCTGCTAATCCCAAATTGTAAAATGCCCCTAAGACTGCCGCGGGACTGGTTTTACCCCAAATCTATTCTGTAGTAACGGGATGTCCTAGAAAACTCAGTATATGCTATAGAGGGATAAGGCTTGGGTTTGAACGCCGAGCCAGCCAAACATTCCCAGCAGCCCTGCATTCCCTGGGAATGCAAATCCTTGTGCAGCCACACTGTGCGACAGCCGAGGGACACTGCTGGGTAAGAGAAGCAGTGAAACGCTGCCGTGAAACTGTTTGCAGGGTCTCAGTGACTGCTGCCTGTGGTGCTGCATGCTGAGATAAGGATGCACTAGCCTCAGCTCACAGAGGAATTCCTGCCTGTTTCTCGGGAAGGAATTCCCTGCTGCGAGGATCCATGCTGGAGAAAGCCCCATCTCCTCACTCCATCCCCAGGGTGAAGGAAAGGAGCTGCGCTCACCTCCAAACAACCTTTTCCCACAAAGGGAGCAGTAATCGAGTGCGTTCATTAAAAATCTGCTGACCTTGATGAGGGAGCCACGCTGCTCTCCCAGCCACAATAATAGGAGCTGTCAGAGCTTTGGCCTCAAGCCAGCCAGTCCCTGCAATATGAACTGAGGGAGAGTGTTTTTTCTTTTTCTTCTTCCTCTTCTTCTTCTTCTTCCTCTTCTTCTTCTTCTTCTTCTTCTTTTCTTCTTCTCCTTCCTCTTCTTCTTCTTCTTCTTTCTTCTTCTCCTTCCTCCTCTTCCTCTTCTGCTCCTCCTTCTTCTCCTTCTCCTTCTTCTGGCTTTTAGATAGGACTATTTTAGATATTCTACTTGTGACTTTACCATATGGGCAGCAAAGGTACCAACATTAAGCTACCTCAGGAGTTCTCCCTGCCAAAATTGCCAAAAGTACTGTTTCATTAGTCTCTAGATAAACCTAATTTTTCTGCAGAATGTATTATGGTGACTTTCTCTCTCTCTCTTTCTGTTGCACACACTTACACACGCTCACACGTGCACACACAATTGTCACCCGCACTGGCTATCCCCAGGTGGGACTAAATCTGCTCTGTATACCCTAATGTGAGGCAATGCACTGAAGTTTCAGCAGGTAGCACTATGCATCTACATATATGCTGAAGCTGGGAAGAAGAGTGAGGAAAAAGCTTCTTTTTGGCCAGTGTGCACTCAGTAGGGCCATAATTAGTCCTAGCTTTAGTTGGAAAAACAAACTATTACCGTGGAACTTATTATTATTATGGAACAAGGTAGAAGCACAGGGGATTAGGTCAAATTTAAACAATTAACCTTTGCTGCTCTAGTCTGCAACAGCAGCATTTCAGTCTTTTGTTGTTGTCACAACACTACTGCACCAGCAAAAAAAAAAAGGACAATGCCACCATAATTTCTTTGGGTGATCAATAAACAAGCGTAAGGCCAAAACCACTGCTCGACTAATAGAAACCACATCTCCCCTGACAAATACACCATCATGTTTGCTAATCCATGGGACTGGCAAAACTCCTGCAGCATAGTTCAGACCTCCAAGGGACACCGTGACACACAGCGGCCACCACAGCAGCTCTGTCTTCTCCAAGAGAGGGGACAGGCAGAAGGTCTCCCTCTGCTACTGAATGCTCTTAGCTTTCAAGGCACTGAGGTGTGGGTACAGGATTTGCTTGGGACTGATACCAGACCTGTCAAGGAGCTGGCCTCGCTCTGTGTCTGGTTTATCAACATACTTCGGTGCGCACCTAATGTTGGGCACAGACCAAAGTGCCACAGACTGGACTAAAACGCTGCTCTTCTCTGAATAAGGAAGGATTGCTTACATCCTCAGTGTTACGCACATGCTCAAGTATTTTGTAAGATTGGAGCCAGTTTGAACCAGAAAGTGCAGTTTATTAAGGCTTTCAGGAAAACAACAGTTCATTTATTTTGTAAGCCTTTTCTGTCTGTATAGAAAGAATTAGCTGAAGGGTGGTGCTCTTCAAATACAGTTATAAGACCAGAAATATTTTACTTCAGACCATTTTTAAATAGAAAAGGTTTCAAAACCCCTCAAATAAATCCATACTTGATGAAAAGAATAAACTGGTCAGAAAAAAATGTCATGTTCAAGGTTTTAGAGAGGAAGCACTTAGCAGAGCAGAAAGGAAAATTAAGACTGTTAATAAAAGTTCTTCACAATGTCCCTCCGAAAGACCGAAAATATTTCCACCTAGGGACTGCTAATTTTTATACTTCGCAGTTCATAAATATTGAGCAGATCACGCACATCCCTATTTTATGCCTTGCAGAAACTTTGGCAACTTGGAGTTCTATAGCTGATTCTGTGATTAAAATAAACAGTCTGAATTTATTACTGTGCTTTCAGTTTGGAGTAGTTACTTTCAGGAAATATTAAGTTCTTATGCCCTCATTAAATTAGTTTTCGCTAGTATTATGATTTATGCTCTGAAGCACAGTGAGGTTATTAAATAAGTAAGGACAAAGCTATGGAAGAATCTCTGTCCCTGCGAGTTTCCTCAGAGGACTGCATCTATGGAAGCGTTTTCATCTCCAGAAGGCAGCATTTCAGAAAGTTCAAGCAGCTTTTCCACATTGTTATCCCTACTGGCAAATGCAGGGTACAGCTTTTCTTCTACTGTAGCCAAGCAGCAAAACCACCCTGTGACTCAAATGGGTGTTAGGAGAAGGTATACAACACTTCACCTAATACTTTAAATGTTCATTGGGTATGTTAGCACAGACATTGCGCAGCACTTCCAAAGGCTTACTAATGGGATATTAGCAGCCAAAGCTGTGCCAAAGGCTCTTCAAACAAGTCATATTGAATGCATCTATACTTTTAATCTTTTATATGATTCATATATTCAGATTTAAAAATGTTTAGGGAAAGCCTCCCAAGTTCTCCATGGACAATTTAAATTCATAGGGCAGAAGCCACAAAACCGTATCTCAATTATTCATTTATGCACCATCTTCTAATGAGGAATCATTAGCGTGGCATGGTTTAAGAGAAAATATTATAGCTAAAACAAAGCATTATTTCATGGTTTTATGTTAATCTCTGCAACAATCCAGTATTGCCTTTTCTAATTTACTGTCAGGGAAGGACAAGCAAATGCGAAACAGATTTGCTGCAAGTGGTTTATCCATCATGTAGGACAGATTTCTGAAACCCCACAATGTGACTGGGAGCACAGTCACTCCACGCACCCAGAACATACAGGAAGAGCAATACAGGCATTTGCTTGAACATCTTCACATGGAACGAGAGCTGCAGAAATACTTTGCTAGGACGCATCTCAAACTGCAAGCGTCCCATTCCTCTGCTCACAGGCTGAGGTGCAAGCCTTGTTCCCTTTTCCAAAAGCCTGCTAAATGTGTCAGCAAGTTCTCAGGGAAAGAAGTCCCAAAACACATGACCACCTAGCAGATAGCCTTCCTAGTCAGGGTCATCCATGTACATGTTTTTGCGCAGTCTGGAAAAACACAAGCCAATCATTTTTGTCCTCAACATGGTTCCTTGAGAGGCAGTGGAGTGGTACTTAGCAGTCTATTTCCCTGTCTGACAAGACCTTTCTCATTTAGCAGCAATGTCACTTCTAACACACTGAAAGGCCGAAGGAATGTAGCATATTAGAACAGCATGTGCTTGGACGAGCGTGTCATCATGATCTTGCAGAATGAAAATAAATGATGCGTGCAGCAGAAGTAAACACTAAGCCTTGGGTGGTGAACTGGGATTCTTTTTTTTTCTTTCCCTTTTTTCCAAACAGTTTTAAGATGGAAAATGGTTTGCAGTGATAGAGAGCAAACACATGGCTTGGTGAATCCCAGAAAAATGTTCAGTCTGCTGTAAAGTCTGCTCAGGAGCAAAGCACAACTAATAACCTTATGGAAGCTAATGTCCAAACAGCTGAGAAGAGAGAAAATAAAACTAACTGCAATGGCATTAAAAATAGATGAAATCACCAGAAAGAAGTGTGCTTTCTTCATCCCTCCCCATTCCCTGAAACAATGCTAGCTATCTAGCCTTCAGCTCCAAGTATAAGGACTATCTTACTCTGATCTGTCATCTCTGAATCTCAGATCTGCTGTGCGTCTTCAATGTGCCTGAGGATTTCCTTCTCTTTTCTTCCTGTCTGTCCTCTGTGGGCACCCTTTTTCATAATGAGATGCTCGGGATGGCACCAAAGCTCCTTTGAAACCAAGAAAAATAACCAAATACAGCTTTACTCAACATCAGAAAGAGTGGGAGAATCCAGCCTATTTTTACTTATAAATTATTCAGAAAGCTAAATAAAAAGTGCAGTCGTGAATTCATGGGCTTGATCCTAATTCCTTTGAAGTCAGTGGCAAAACTCCAGCTGTCTTCAACGGTGGAAGGACTGGTGCCCATCTGGCACCAATTTCAGCACCAGAAGAGTCCCTGTTGGAGATTGCCAGGAGTTTACTGACAAACTGGTTTATCATCAAAAAAAATGAAATTCATCAGGACTGAAGTACTTCCCTGGATCATCCCAGTTTTGACAAGATGCCCATCAAGAGATTGTTTGCTAGATGATATTTCTCAGCTAAAAATCATGGAAATAACCAAGTCTACAGTGGTTTGTGAGTTCACCAAGGTGCCTGGGCTTGAGGCTCAAGGTCCCTGAGCTGAGGAACAGCCACTGGAGATCTGACAGGACACTTACATTTTCCTGGGAGGAAGCCACTGGGTTTTTGGCCACGCTGAGTCTCCCTTGCTCTTGCTCTTGCTAATTGGAAAACCTTTGCGCCTCTGTGAGTACAGCTGCCCGTGTGCACAGAGACAGAAGATACTGGTGCTGGCAGGAGAAGTGTGAGCAGCCTCGTGCTGGGTAGCAGCCAGGGCAAGAGGCTAAGACGGACTCAGGAGCACTCCCAGAAGCTTCTCAGATGTAATCCTCACACCTCACTGATGCCTGGCAGCTGTACGAGCCCTTTACAGTTGCTGCCAGTTACTGCGAGGAAGGGAAGCCCTCTGAAGCAGCTTTGTGCTGAAATCTAGAAACCTCTTCACTTGCAGAAACATTGAGCCAGCTGGATGTCAAAACCTCGGCATGGGCTAGGAAAAATACTGCAGTACCTGGAGAAGAGCTGTGTGGATTGCAAGTGTTCTCTGAGCAATACCTGCAGAGCCTACCTGCTTTAGAGAGAGAGACAAGCCTCACGTTTCCAACATTTTCTGGCAACTTTCTACCTCATTTCTACCTCTGGCAACATTTCTACCTCATACCTTTCTACCTCTACCTCTTTTCCCTCATGTCCCACAAGGCTCCTGGTACTACTGTTTTCTTGGATGCACAACAATACCTAAAAAATTTTGAATTAGCTGAAAACTGATGGGTCAAATACCAGCAGTTAAGGCTGAGGATCACTTCAGAGTAAATGCACACATCAAGGCTGTGAGTCTCAAGGTAAATGACTTCCCAACAATGGTGTGTGACCCCAAGTAATTATAAATGGGACTGTGAACCAGGCAACACTGTGCTCACGTTGCTGCTTGGACCTTCGTTGCATGCATTGTGGCATGGACCCACATCTTCCAGACACTACATCGTGCCCTTTGGCTCATTCTCTGAGATTCACTCTTGGAAATACTGTGCTTGAAAGTACTGTATTTGTAATGTTCAGAGTTGTTGTGAAGGAAGCACCAATATTATAATGTCTTATTTAAGGAAGGAACTTCCTTCCAACTTAATGTGATAAAGGAAAAGGATGAAAGAAACATTAAAATAGATATAGATGCTGAAGTTCCTTCTGAATTTGATTACAAAAGTGTTCTGGTGGATGCTGAGAAAAAGGCCTAAATGCACCCCATATCACGCTTTGTTATCCGCACGAAGCATGAAGTTGGATAAATCTAAGAAGCCCTTGGAATAACAGTACAAGGAGCATGTGGGAAAACAGAAGTCATTTTTCAAGCACTGCAAGGCTTTGCCTGCACTGAGCAGGCAAGGAGTCTTTGTTGAGGTGATTTACAACTTTGTGTAGAATAAGAAATCTCATGCAATTGGGGAAAATTAAGTTTTATGTGCTGCAACTGAAGATTACCTGTGGGGAATTGCACACAAATAAATGTACTGCTGTCTCTATCTCTGATAAAGCAGTGAAATGAAGAATGAAAGCAAATGCCAAGAAAATGTTTTGGTTCAATTGCTTGCAAAAGGAACCAAGGTGTACTCACTTCAGGCAGACATCAGCACTAACGGGTTGTGATAAACAGCCTTTGCCCCGCGTGTACCATACATAGGAAAGAGACATTTTTGACTATGTACTCTTCCAGATTCTACTTCCCACATACAAGGCAGAGAAGGACTGCTGGATGTGGTACAGGCTATTTGCAACAGAGTGATGTCCCATGGGACCGTATAGTTAGATATTGTGTGTGTGGAGCTCCTGCCAGAGCTGGCTGGCCTGGTAAAACACCACAGCTCTCCGTCCCGTCAGTGGGAGCATGACTTCACACCCTCCTTCATTCTGTACAGTGACCAGTCATTTTAAAACAACTTCACACAAGGGTGTCTTACCTTGGAGACCTTTCTACTTCTGTCATATTTGGTAAAAGGTGGATAACAAACGGGTTGGGAGGGCATTTGGAAGCAGTAGCTGTTGCACGGGGCATAATCACATGCATCTCCCTGCGTAGGGAGACTGAGCATTAGCTGAAGGCTCTGAAAGCCATCCTGCAAGACACGAAAGCGTGTTTTCTGTGCTATATGATGATGTAATTGGGTTCACAACCCTCTCCCCTCATCTGCTGGAAGAGAAATCTGTCAGGGCTGAACTGCGACGAATTCCCTCGACTCCGCAAATTCTTGACTGAAAATGGCAGCATTCAGCCTCGCACTCGTGGTGTGGCTGACTGTCCCTCGAGCTGTCTGCAGCCTTCTTTGGAGAATCGCAGACGTTAAAATATGATTGGGTACATGGCCGAGGTCAGGGGCTGATGTCTGTCAACAGACTTGCCAATGGCTGCAGTCAAGGAGTTCACTGAACTTTCCGGCTACCAAACGAGAAAATGCTATTTGTTCAACTCCCTGCATTTGATTTCTGGCTCGGGGCAGAGGACACGTGCGCGGTGCTGTTGAGTCAGGCAGCGAAACAGCTCCCACGAGCACACGGGAAGCTGGATTCACGCTCTGCTGTCTGTCCAAGCCCGCTCTGCTGCGGGTGTCACCGCTAGATAAGAGGTGTGCCACTGCCCCGGCGCCAGGGAGCTCGGAGCAGATCCCCGAGGACGCTTGGGCACATGTGTCACGTTACTGCAGCGAAGTACGATGATTGCCGGCATTAGTCATTTTTATGACATCCATATGCAAATGCTGTTTATGTTAGTGTGCTGCAACTGGAACGAATTTGGGAAACCACTGCCCTGGGCCACGTTGTTTGAGTTCTGAGATGGCAAAATTAATGGGCTAACAAAAAGTCTGCACAGTAGGAAATCTCTCTGAAAGGGCAGAACACTGTCCCCCCCACACACCCCCAACATTACTCAAGTCCAAATATTTTCCTAACCCATTGCTTCCTGAAAATGGAATGCCCTGGGTTGCACCTAAAATCTTTAGGCAGGGAGACAAGTTGTCCTGAGGGAACTCAATTTTTGCAGTCTGCGACCACACTATGTGATGAAGACACACAGACACGTTTGTTAATAATGCTTATTATATTTGCCATTAAAAGCTGAAGAATTCCCACTACAGATCACAGTTCCATTGTGAGAAATATTACATAAAGACAGAACAAAAAGACAGCTCTTGGCCCAAAGAAAACATAAATTAAGATGAGGACCATATATAGACAAAGTATACAAAGAGACAGCCTTATCAGCAAGAGGGACAAAAGACTTCGCACATCGGAAATCTTCTGTAGGCATCACAGCCAAGAACAATTTCAGAGAGGGGTCTGGAGGACCAGTGCTGATGCAGCTGTCTAGATGTTTTCGAAGCATTCTTCTCAACAGTGAAGAACAGAGCACTACAGAAGTAAATGAAAATTTGGAAAAAAAAAGACAAAGCGATTGGCATCACTGGCTGATCAAAGGCAGGAGTTGATCTTTCAGAAGTAAATAAAAAACAATAGGTCGTGAGAGAAATGAATAATCAAAGGTTTGCAAGTATGGGCAAGTTGTATGTACTCAACAGGAAAGCAAAGGCCATGAGAGGGAAAGAAGTGGCAGCAGATGTGCACTTTCACGAGGTCACGAATGAGGCAGGTCGGCATTTGTTATGGATGCAGAAAGGTTGTAGCCATAATCAGGATACAAGATGATTGGAGTTTGATTTTTGTGAATGCTCAGCAGTCAGGTTGTCCTATGACTATGCAGCATTGCCAGATACACGGATGAATGGAGCCAGGTGTGAGGAGGTGATTCCCATTGGCAATGTCTTTATCGTTTGCCATGAAAGCACATTGATCCCTCTTTAACCAAGGACCAAATAGGAAAAATAACACATTTAACTCTGACAGTGTACTGTATTGAAACCTCAGGTGTGTGTTGAGAGAACGTTGCTCAGTGCAAAAGCAGACAGATGTGTCCTTTGCTATGGGCTTAAACTCAGCTCTCAGGAGCACTCTTGTGCCATCAGGGACCCTCATATGCCAAAATCTAGAGGTAGTGCTTGAAGCAGAGCATGGCCCTGAGCAGCTGCTGAAAAGCAGCTACCCAGCTTCTGTGGGGCAGAGAAGCCCAATGGGTGCACCAAGAGCTCCCAGACCACGTCATGGCTCAGGGAACTGCTTTACTTGCCTCACCAACATCAAAGCAGGCAGGGCTTGAACCAGGAGTGCTCTCCTTGTTACTGAACGTTGCTTTCTTCTCAAGAAACAGTAAAACAAAGCGGAGTTGCCTCTTCCCTCAGTGCCCTCCCCTGAGAACCTGGGCAAGGGAGTACCTCCAGCATGAGTCCACCACTGCCTGAATGCTCTGGTGCCTCTCCTGCTTTGTCCCAAAGCTTCCAGAAAAAATCTGTTATAGAAAAATTCTATTATGGAAACCTCTCTCATGAAATTTCCTGTCAATTTGATTTAATTGTGTCTAAGCAGATCGGAAGACTTCAAAGTCAGATTTAGAGCAGGACACTCCCTCCAGCCTTACTTAAACCAAGGGTAATATTATTAGCGTTGTTTACGGAGTATCCAGTGCTCCTTTGTCATAAAATTACAACTTAATAAAATAATCGGATAAATTGAGGGATGACCAGGAGGAAGAGGCGCTTGCTTGCACAAAGACCCATGTTCCTCATCTCAATATTTTGATTTGGTGGGTTAGAGCACAATTCAACAGCAGCATCACCTGCAGAAAATCTGTGGGTGAGGGTTAGTGCCCTGGCCATGATTTCCTGAGGTAAGTGCGAGATGCCACGTGCCTTCCTTTCCCATCTGCATACTTTCTGCCCTGTATCCACGTGGATGCTCATGTGGCTACACAGTAAAAGGAATGAGGGAACAGATATGACTGGAAACTAAAAAACTGATGACAGCTTAAGTGAGTAGCTTTCAATAGGGGCGAGTTCCCTGATCCATCTCAGTGCACAGCCAGAGGTCTGTTAGGCCTGGAAGAAGGGAAGTGACATGAAAGTTTTGCCATGGCTGTGGCAAAAGCAGGACAATCCTTTTGGCAGCAGCCCTTGCTTTTGTCAGATTAAAATAATGACGGGATCAACCAACCCCAAAATGGTGCAGCAGAACATAAAATAAACAATGGCAGATTTATTTTGTAAAGGAAAGAAATAACCAAGATGAAGGACTTGCGCGCAAATTCTTCTACGGTATACACTAAATACCAAGGAATGAGCCCTCGAGAATCCTGTGCTCTAGAGAAAATGTTGAAAAGGTGGAGATCCCCAAATTTATTCCAACTCTCTTCCCCTGTTTCTGATTTTTGGTTTCAATTTGCCTGTACTGATTCCTTCTCTAGTCTTGTGAACTTGGTATTCTCAATATTCAGCACTAACACCTAACAAAATGTTAGGGGATTTAAGACTTAACATCTGGTTTTGGTATAGCTAATGACATTTTTTTTCAGAATAAAAATCAACTTCACATGGTATTTTTGTTGTTTGAAGTAAGCATTCAGCACACATATGCACTCCCATGTCTCTTATGTGTGTAGTATGAAGGGAGTTTGACCATTGCCACAATAAGAAACAAGGAAAGAGGTAAAACCACTTCACAACTTCATCATATATATTCTTGAAATGACTCGTCTTTGAAAGCTTAAAGGGTCAAGCTTAACCAAATTTTGTGACTCTTCAGCGTGGGAGAACATTATTTATAAAAGATGCTATCTTCTGAAAGTGGAGATGAGGGGGCTCTAGCAGGCACCTCCCAGCATATCATTTATGGTGTCACCAGCACCAGCTGTCCATCCTGTCCTTCTGATGGAGGTCATCACACCCATCACAGGCATAGCAAAGGACAACATGGACCTCCAAATCCTCCAGGCCCTTTCAAAGGCTGGTATTTTAATACTGGACCCACTTTCCTTTGACCAGTGCCACAGCTGATGGGTGGACACGTTTTGTCCTCTGCTCATCAGGTTGTTGCTACCAGCAAAGTGGCAGAGGAGACAGGCAGTTGGCCACGGTTGTCCTCAAATCCTCTGTTCTCACTCTGTGGCTACATCTGGATCGCTGATCTCCACTGGAAGAGCTCTGCAGCACCAGGAAAGCTCCCCAGGAAGGAAGCTAATTAAGACGTGCAACGCACAGTAATAGCAAAGTAGGAAATGAAGTGAAGAATGTGTGAGACATAATGAAGTCCTTGAGGATTTTATTTTTCATTAACTGCTAGACAAATCGTGTATCTGTTGACATATAGCTTCTTAATATACATTCATGCATTACCTCTAGGTAAGCGAGACTGAAAGACATTTTCTTTTTCAAAAGGAAAAAAGATGCCAAGAATTCAGCACCGCTGAAGTGATCTTTAGAAGCTGTCAGAGGTGATCAATGGCTGGAAAAGACAAAAGCCCGTTCCCGTGCCTCCCCTAGAGAGAGCAGGTTGCTGATGTGCTCTAGAGCCACCTCAGGGCCTGGGACAGAGGGTATGCTCCATGGGGGATGGTGCAGAGGCCCATGGAAACCTCTGCCGTTGCTAAAACGTTTCACTCCAATGGTTGGGTGCTATGAGGAGGCTGAGCACCACAGGGAAGTTCAGAATGGCTAATGGCAAATGCACAGGCAAAAGCCAACCCTAATATGCTACCCACTTAACCGGTCCTTCTGAGCAGGGACCAGGCCAAAGGGATGGATGGATCCTTTGCCTGAGGTATTTTTCCATTAGAAACATCTACTTCCAAGTGAACATCTACTTCTTATTTTTAATTAATTAATTATTTATTATTTTATGTGTGTGTTTAAGAGATTCAGCTACCCAAGGAGCAGAATAAGGAAGTCGTGGGTAGTAAAGGGTACGCCTGGGCTTCCCCAAGGTTTGCTGTACATATGTCTAAGCATTGTCAGAAGCTCATTCATTCAGTTATCAGAGATAGTTACAAGCAAACAACCAACAATAACAGCAACGAAAACCCTGTAAGAGATGTGAAAGGACATCTTGTTTCATTCTGAAAGACACAGCAGCTTTAACGTTTCTTAACAATATCAGAACAAACATCGATAGCTACTTGACAGATAGGTACTTTGGGAAATTGACAAATACTGTCTGTAACACAAAGGAACTGACCTGAACGTAGATACTCTTTGCTGATGAAATGTGCAGGCAGTGCGTGCAACACCTGTGGTGAGCCTTTCCCTTGCACAGCAGGCAGAGCACAGACTCACAGCCTGAGCCACCGCAGAGTGGGGTCCAGGAATATGTCCCCATCATTGCCTTAGGCCATAGCTGTCACCCTTACCTTCTCCTCCTAGTCAATGCAGAGTAACAGGCTCTTCTACAAGGAAGCTGACATATTTCAGATGTCTCCATTAAGTGGCAATTTCTGTTTCTTTGACTATGAGAACCTGCTTGTCTCACTCAGTGGTAAGGGGCTATCTGGACAATTAGCTCACCTGTAGAGGACTATCTGCCTTGGACAGATGAACTGTACCTAGAGACCTACAAGGTCTCCCACATGATCTGGAGCAGTATTTCCCAGTCCACAAGTGGTACCAGAGGCAGAACTGCTGTCCTGTTCCTGCTGCTGCTGTGTGGTATGACTGGGCTTCAGCAGATGTCTCTTCACTTGTAACTGAAAATTTAGAAGTTTAAAACAGGAAGGAAAAAAGGACAAAAGGACTGTAAGAGAAAGGAAACACTAAAATGGATGAAAATATTAGGAAGACAAAACAGTTTATGATATCATTCTCTGTCCAGCGAACATGGGGGTCCATCTACAGTGCTGCTTTCGTAACACAAGCAACTCTGGCAGCATAATAACATCAACTTTGAAGCAGAAACCAAAGCTCAGCATAAAAATAGCAGAAACAGAACAGCATCCAGGACTGGAAAACACATATTCAAGCACAAGTACAGTTCAGGAGAGTTAGAGGTAAAGGGAAGGGCAAGTGAGTAGGGCTGCCTGCTGAAAGCATGTGCAAAACACAGCAAGTCCACAGTCTTTTTACATTGGGGAAGGATGACAAACAGGATTTTGCAGGGGAAATTCTGGAAGTTAGAAATGAGGAGACATTTCTTCTCAGAAAGAGCAGTCAGGCATTGGGACGGGTTGCCCAGGGAACTGGTGGAGTCACCGTCCTTGGGGGTATTTAAGGAAAGGTTGGACCTGGTGCTTAGGGACATGGTTTAGTGGGTGACATTGGTGGTAGGGGGACGATTGGACAAGATGATCTTGAAGTTTTTTTCCAACCTTAATGATTCTACGATTCTATGATTCTAAGTCCATGAACGGATGATGGCTAGAAGTCTTGCTATCAGATCATGAGCAAAAGTCAGTCCATCTTACTTAGCTACATAATTAGCACTTCAATTTTCAGTTCCTACTAGACAGCACTTAAAACATGCCCCATACAGATATCAAAATGACATATATGCTTTTAAAAAGAGTCAGGAAATTATCTTATTTGCCAAGGTTGTGTGTTTACATTGGCTGGACTGGAAGCTGCCTATAAATAACCCTGAAGAGTTATTTTTGCAAAATAAAATTTAGGAAATTCAGATGTTACTAATAATGGGGGGTGGGTGGGGAAGATATTCCTGAATGCGACAGCTGGCCAGTTTCTGATTCAACAGTCCCTGAAACAATAAGAGTTGATAATAGTTTAGATATGGTTTTGATTAACAGAAAGATTGGTCATAGCATGTTAATCTGAATAACTTAATTATGAGTTCATTTGTGTGAAAGTAGGCAGGAGGAGAAGCAACAGAAGACCCGTAACTAAAACTGTCACTTTCCAAATGGCATTTTTTCATAACCTACAGCTATGTCTAAATTTAGGTGCCGTCTCTTCCCACAGCTCCCCGCAGGTCTCGTGACTGTCTGGGCTGGAGGATGACTCAAAGGTGACAGCGCTCCCACCCACCTCTGTACGCAGGCTTCCTCTTTGTGGCACCCACTCAAGATGAACTGTTGATGTAGGAGAAACGTGTTCCCCGATGTGAAACCAGAAAGCAATCCTGCATCGACTTGTCCAGACATAGCCTAAGGGGAATGAGTGATTAAAACAGGTCTATGAAGCTGAGGAGCTCAGCTAATCCAGTGTAGGGGAAACCGGGCATTTAAGTTTAGGTGATAATGCTAGCTCAATTTTGTATTCTGAAGACAGAGGAAAATCTGATAGAATATGCATGAATAATCACCTCATGAAGGATGCTAGAAACTAACGGAGAACTTCAGAAAAATGACTTAAAGGTTAAGAAAAATGGGAAAAAAATGCCCAGAGTCCTGCTAATTTACATTACATTAAAACAAAGAGCAAAAGGTTCTTTATTTATGTAAACAAAAGGGAGAAGAAGATGTTGTTATGCAGAAAAGGTGGGACAGAGATTAAAAATAATATATATATGACTCCCAAACTAGTGAAATTCATAGTCCAGGAGAAAGTTTCAAGTAGATGCAAATACACTGGCTATTGTGAAGATAATTCTTGACTGGTTTCTGAAAGGGATGGTATATTACCTGGTTGTTCACAATAGCTGGAACCCGATTAGGAAGAATGACTGTCCTATGTCCTTACTAGTAGAGAGAAGTACGTGTTTAAGAGCAACAACCTGCACTGAGAACTGATTACACAGAAATCCCAGACCTGCCACTGTAGCTTTCATTTGGGCTATACCAGTCTCATCTGGAAAGCATAAAAGTCGCTTGTCAGCAACACTTCCAGGACAGAATGGGAAGGATGGTACATGTTCTTTATATTTATATAAGCTAGAGACATTACAAGTGGCAAAAGCAGTGAAAACAGTGCACTGAGAAGATGGATGTGTTCCAGAAATGTGCAACAGACACTTACCAAAAGCTTCCCCTAATGAACAGCAGCACATTTGAATGTTTAATCTTATTCTCCCTTCTGACTGCTAATACTCTTAGCTTTGCTGACTGGCATCATAGTTATTTGAAGTTATTTAAATTATTTTACTTTGTATGTATGTGACAACACTTTAAATCAATAAGTTTTATCCATGGATTGACGTGAAAGTAGTAGTAAGTGTACAGGTTCTTACTGAGGTCCCTCTTGCAGCCTACAACACAACTTCTGCATGTTTCAGTTTGAATGTGAAACAGGGGAACTGTGTTTTATACTCCATCCACGCAGAAATCTGATACCAGAAAGTATCCTGGAATATTCTACCATCTTCTATGCAAGAGGAAATCAGGTTGCACCAACCTTTTAGAAACTATGAAGATGCAGGAATGAGAGTCTTACAACAACATAATTAGAAAATTTGAAAATGCGTATCAACAAAGCTTTTCAACAGAAATTAGCTGAACACCTCTTACAGCTTACATTATTGCCAGATTTACAAGGTTCTTATACCATTTTTATCTGACACACAAAAGGAAAGAGAACAGAAAAAATCGATTGTGATGTTAATGGGTATAATCCTCTACTCATTAGCGTTACACCTACTTACTACAGGGATGAATTTGCTCCTCTGAGATTTAGTAAGTCACCTTTTCTAAAATCATCTACAGTTTCATTCTATCCACCTCTCAAAATCCCCCAATTTTATTAGCATTAAATGATACTAGCAAGGCTAAAATGAACCATTTTGGAAGCATTTTGACGGTCCCTAAAAGCAGAGATTTTTTTATTTTTTTTGATAGGGCACCAAACAAACCTTACTATTTAATGACTGTCTAATGCTCCCTTCTTTAAAAGGATGTCATAAGTGAGCCTCTGAAAGGTGTAGAGTATGCTCCCACAGAGGCCACACATCTCTAAGTGATGGGTCAGGCTTTGAGGCTGAATTCGTTATGGGAGTCCCATAGCGATCCATCTGTCCTGCAGCTGCAGGGAGGAACCAAAAAAGGTTGAGAACAAAGAAAATGTAGACATGAAGTACGCAGTTTTCACGAATACAATGATATTTGGATATTTGGAACTAAGCTGTGAATCTGCAGACAGACAAAAAAAATCCCAAATCTGCCATGGAGACTGAATGTCAGACTGTGAGCCACAGCACCAGGAAAACGCTGAACACTTCAAAGTGAAGCAGGGCTGTAGGCTGGGCTGTGGGAAAGGCTTCACTGCCTTCAGACTGGCTCTCTGTATCTCCTCCTGGAACACTTGTTCTTCAGATTAACTTGACACATACACGCTAAACTCTTAACTGTTTGCATTCATCTGTTGGCTGACTAGAGGTTACCTTCAGCAAAAGATATACTTACACAATTAAGGACAAATTCTGCCGGGAAGATGGGTCTCTGTGACACTATGCAATGACCACAGCTGGGACCCTGGCAAATGTGCTTGGGTACCCTTGTACGGGGTAAGCTGTTTGAAGGTGATCGGTAGAGCCAGTGGTACAGTACAAAGCTGTTAAGAGTGGTGCTTTGCACTTGCAAAGCTGATTTTGGAATGAAAAAATCATTGTTTTCTTTAAGAAATGCATTTAGTTTTGGATTATTTTTTTCCTTTTGGCTGCACTCCTTCTAAACACTGACTGACAAGATTTTTTTTTTTTCCCCCTGGGTCTCACGGGAGTCTTCTGTATCCACGCTGCAGGGCACTGAGACCATCGGGCTTGTCTGTTCACCTCCTCCCACTGTCTCCTAGACCTCCTTTCCACCTTTTCCTCTTTCTGACTGTGAAGAACAGGAGAAGATCTCCACTACGCTGTTTCACTGCTCAGTAAAAAGCCTTTAAAAACTCCTAATATTACTTAATCACAGCTTCCAGTGCCCCTGCTGTCATAAAACATTATAACAATGGGCTGGCACTTCATCAATTGTAATATGCTGACATTACAGTCACAGCCATGCTCCACGTAATTGCCCTGCTCTACCACGGACTCTTAAGGTTTCTCGATCTTGAGCAATGCCTCTCTGCACTGGGGGCTGCAGGCAGAGTTTCGGGTCTAACAGCTCTGCTTTCTGAAGTTACGGTTATCGACCATCCATCCGAGCAGGATTTGGCCTTTCAGATACTAGGCGTGCCCTCGAATTTCATTCCCACACACTTAAATCTATTAGGACACTCTGTATTCTTCATTATTCCCAATTTTAGACATAACAGCACTAAACTTAAAACTTCCAAACAGAGATAATAGCAGTTATTCAGAATAAAGGAGCTAGCTTGAAGACAGTACAATAAACGAGATCTTGTTAGGACTTTGAACTCTTTACAGGTCCTACACACTTCCCAGCAAGAATATGACTTCAGACTATGGAAATTATTAATAAGATGCTTATTTCCAGGCAGAAGGCACCTTGAGAATCATTTTGATTATGCCGTGGTTTTTTTCTGTAGCCAAATTAAAACATAAATTATCTGCCCAAATGACTTCTACTGGAGAAGAAGGATGGCGATGAAATAAGAAAAAAAGACGGTGTAAACTCTCCCTGACCACATCTTGTGTGTGACTCACTCTGTAAAAGTCGCCATAGTGAGCTGCAAATATTTATTGCTCATGCTGTTGTAGCTTCTCTGGCTGTGGGACAGAGATGCCACTACAGAGACAGGAAAAAGCCTCTCTGCAGGGAGCTCTCAGGCACAGCAGGCATGCAAGAACCCTTGCTGGACACTTCCGAGGAGCAAAGCATAAAGAATATGCCACGTTACACTGTACGTTACCTGGCTGCTTGGACAACCACACGTAACGCTGAGATATGGATTTTCTAAAACACTGCTGGGAGCAGATATATTCTGGTATCTAGTGTTTTGTGCTACTGCTCTGTGACACCACAGTCTTGCTCTGGAAATTGTCCTCCCAGGCACAGAAATGCAGCATCCGTGAGCAACCAGACTGGTTTTGGTGCTCTGGCTGTTGTGGCAAGGGCAAGTGCCCTTGGTTGGGATTCCTCCAGGGTGCACAACTTTGGATGCCAGGCAAAATCCCACACGCTTTGGCTGATAAACTTGCACAAGTAAAAGGCTACTGTGCGAGTTAAGCTTTGCTTATTCTGCACATTTTGCCAAGATTTTGAAAACCACTTAATGGACTTGGACAGACTTGGGGAGTGTTTTTAGACGGAAGTACTACTTGTTTAATGGATTTATTTCATAAACATTGGCACTGAGATTTTCAAAACTTCTTTGGGATTTGGCCTGCTGATACCCCTTAATTTTTAATGTAAAGTAACATCTGAACCTGGCAACAGTGAAATAACGGTAAAACTCCAATAGCTACACAAGCCCATTTCATACTCAGAACAAGGCCTCCATCCAACAGGATGTGGATGGAATAGGTGGCTGATAGTTACATCTGGAAGATCACTTCCCTTTGGCTTTACAAACCACGGCACAAGTATTATGTCCATGTCGTCCAAGTGTCTCATTTGAAAACTTCAATCTTCCCAATTTCAAATTTATGCAGATGAAATATGTGTGTGCATATTACGCAAATATATGCATAAAGGTACATAGTTGTACTTATTTTATATACATGTGTGTCTGTATATGAATGTATATGCATACATATATTCCTAAGTGCATTCTTCTCCCATGGTGCTGGGTGCCTTGCTGTCGGTATCTCTTTAGAAACATCCAGTATTGATCTTCTGACTCTATACAGCCTTTCCTCTTATTCCTCTGTGGCCGCCTGGGACGAGCTAGTGAATTGAGAACTTCAGTGAGACAACACTGCACTTGTTCCCAGCGTGCTGCTCCTCTGAGTCTCCCAGACCTTCACCCTACAGGAGCAGTAATTAAAGAGAACAGATACCTAAGGGTGGGAGAGGGATCAGGATGCTGTATGGTGTGTAGGCAGTGCAAGCACTTGCAGCCTGCATGTGAGACTAAAGCCGGGGAAAGGTGGTGGTGTGCAACGGTGGCTGGCTGGCAGAGGTCCCCTATTCGCTCTTCCTGTAGCAAAGTTCAGGACAGTCACATTGTCACCCCAGGTACTTGAAAGAAAAGGGAAAAAGGATGGAATCTGGGAGAAATCCTGGTTCTCTGATTTAATCACAACAAACCGAAAAGGTCTTTACATGCTCAGAGTAGAAGAAAACTAGTCATTAACTTATGGGCGGCAGCTGGTTTCCCAATAACGGCTCCTACACATTCTGGTTTTAATATCATTGTTCTTGTCAACTGTGGGAACGCAATGTGTATTAATGATGGTTTATTCCAAATTGGTCATTGTCAGAGTTAATAATTAGGTAGTCAGGCACCAATTATCTCTGTTTTGTCTCAAGTCATTAACTAAGAAATCTGGAGAAGCAATTTTGGAGGCAGGCATCAGAGCAGCATGTAGTAGGGCTGGGGTGGGCTCTGCTGTGCCCACACAAGAGATGCCTCACCCCAGAGAGCAGCACCAGCCTACGTTGATGCTGCTGGGTGGCTCTGGGATTGCCAAGCCTCCAGTGCAGAGTTCCTCAAAAAAATAGGAATACATGTGGTGCCAAACAGCTCTTTGCACACCTGGTTTATCTGTGAAGGAGGAAAGTTCTCTGAAAGTGCTCAAAGAGCAGAGCAGCTCCAACAGGGCCACTGTGATGGCACCCTGAGCTCTTCCTCTGACCCTCTGGCTGGATGGGAACCATCAGGAGGACACATAGCAGTGGGAAGAAGTGTCAGGACAAGTCTGCTCAGAGGACACGAGGTCCAAGTGTTAACGCTGCAAGAAGTCTCACGTGGAAATGACTTATGGAAAGTGCTCAGGACAAAGAATTCTCTCTCTCAGAGACTTTGAACACAACTGAACCATGAAAGACAGGCTGGTGACCAGTCACTAGTGGGATTCCCCTGGGTTCCATGTTAGGGCCAGTTCTCTTCAATGATTTCATAAATGATCTGGACACAGGACTTGAATGCATACTAAGTAAGTTTGCAGATGATACTAAATTTGGAGGAACTGTTCACTCCCTTGTGGGTAGAGAAGCATTACAGAGAGATCTTGACAAATTAGAAGGCTGGGCAATCACCAACCACATGAAACGTAACAAGAGCAAGTGCCGGATTCTGCACCTGGGATGGAGCAACCCTGAATATACATATAGACTGTGGGACAAAAAGCTGGAGAGCAGCCTCTTGTCTGTTCTGGTCGATGGCAAGTTGAACATGAGACAGCAGTGTGCCCTGGCACTCCAAAGGGCCAACCATACCCTGGGGTGCATCAGGCACGGCACTGCTAGCTGGTCAAGGGAAAGGATTGTCCCGCTCTGCTCTGTGCTGGAGCAGCCTCACCTTGAGCGCAGTGTGCAGTTTTGGGTGCCACAATGTAAGGACATAAAACTATTAGAGAGTGTCCACAGGAGGGCTATGAAGATAGTGTAGGGTCTGGAGGGAAAGATGTATGAGTAGCGGATGAGGTTAATTTGGTTTGCTCAGCCCCGAGCAGAGCAGGCCGAGGGGAGGCCTCATGGCGACCTGCAGCTCCCTCACGAGGGGAGCGGAGGGGCAGGCGCTGAGCTCTGCTCTCTGGGGACAGCGACAGGACCCGAGGGAACGGCACGGAGCTGGGACAGGGGAGGGTCAGGCTGGGTGTTAGGGAAAGGTTCTGCACCCAGAGGGTGGTCGGGCACTGGGACAGGCTCCCCAGGGCAGTGGTCACAGCACCAAGCCTGGTGTAGTTCAAAGAGCATTTAGACACCACTCTCAGACATATGGCCTGATTTTTGGGTAGTCCTGTGTGGAGCCAGGAGTTGGACTTGATGGTCCTTCGGGATCCTTTTCAAATCAGGATATTCTATGATTCTAAGACATCCCACTAAAATAACCCTACAAAACAAACAAACAAACAAAATAAAACCACTCATGTGGCACTCCCAGGCTCTCCAAAGTACTCGTCTTCTGGGGCACAGTTGAGCCCATGGAGGTGCTTCCGAGCCACTGGCAGCCCCTGCCTCTCTTTGGGTGTGTGCAAGATGCCTGGCTGTGGTCATCCTCTCCCATTTTCCATACACATTGAGGAGATTACACCAGAAATGCTGGGTGGAAAGCCTTCAGCCGTTCCTGCTGTACATTTTTCTGGCTGCTTCAGATTGAATTGACTGAAGCAAACATATTCTCAGTGCCTTAGGACAGAGCACCAAAAAATTCCCTTTTCAGTTATTCTGGTGTATTTTGTCCTTCTCATTCAAGGATTTCCAAGGTTATCCTTCCCTTGTGGGTGCAAATATAAACGGAGGGTGTTCACAGAAGCCCACACCTCCACCTGTCATGAGCTTACCTCAACATAGAGGATAGGGAAAATGCCAATCTTGTCGCCCAGCATTCCTTCTGCCCAGTTGTCATCTACCCTCCTGATGACTGTCAAGATTTCATCCTAAAATCAAAAACATACAAAATATATCATTAGATTTTTTCCACTGGATAAATTCCACGTTTTATAGTTACCTACATGACAACCTAGGGAAAGAGCATATGAAAAAAGGCTGTAAGCCACATAGAAATGTTCCTTGAGTCCTGGACCCAGCATCCTACCCCATGCATCCCAATCACAGAGCACTAAAGTGCCCGGCAGCTCATGCCAGCTGCCAACAGCTCCAAGTGCATATGCACAGCAGTAGGAACAGGTAACTCCTGTCTTCACTGCAGGGACTGGGAGAATATTTGATTCATGAAGTTGTTTCTAATCCAAAGGAGAAAATACTCCAGCATAAAGCCGTGCATCCCAGTGCCTACCATGACACTTGGCTGCTGCAGAAGGAAATTCAATGGGAAATCCCAGCAGAGCACAGGTAGACCTGGAAAACTTTTCAGCAAGAAACACGTAGTATAGTGCAAGGTGCCCAGCAACTACCCTTCACTGCTGGAGCACTGAATGTCAGTTTTCATTAAAAAAAAAATAAAAATCAGAAGGTGAAAATGCAGAGCAGGTAAAAAGGCAAGTATAACAGTATAAAAAATGAGTTGCATTCAACTGCTGGATCAGCTTCAGTTTAGATTCAAGTTAGTTTTGTAAAGCCAATGGCATTATAATACGATATATAATAAGATATATTGCAAAAAATCATAGCGGAAGATAAACCTTGATTATAAAGCAGATTAAGAAAAGTGTTGGTAAAGAAGACTCATACTGTACAAAGTTTCTTTTGATAGACTAAAACCCAAAACATACCAGTCATTACAAAAGCCCACATGACTAGAAACAAACCCTGAGTGTTTCCAGTTTGGGTGGTTTAACTCATCGATAGACCTGTGCTGTCACATCTGTGTGCTCAGTTTGCCACACCAAGCAAGGCCTTGACCTAGCACCACTTTTTACAGCTGCTGCTGAAGGCAACTCTCTCTGTGGGGCATCACCTGCATGCCCAGGTCCCATTGAGACTTTCCTGTAACCGCAGGAAAGGAGTGGGCTGAGAGAAGCTGTGAAGTCAAGTTTGCTGATATGCCACTCATTCTCTCACGGCATCCAAGCCTCCTCCGTTTCTGTGCAGAAATTTGTAAGATAGAAAAAATCATTTTCCTCCAGAAAGCTGAGACAGAGTTCCCCGCCTTTCTCACTTTATTTTCACCACTCAACCTAGGAAAATAAAAGCACACACTTACATATGGCATACAGTCCTCTGTATAACAAGTTATCCATGTTAACTGCTCAGGTGAGGGGAGATTTAGTTTTTTGCAGATAACTCTTAAACAGGAAAAAAAAAAAAACAACACTAACTTCTGATCCAAGCTGTTCAGACCATGGACTTAAATTGATAGAAAATGCTCAGAACAGTGAGGTGACGCACTTTGCTGTTTTGAGAACGTGTGCATTTTGAACATGTACGCTTTCAAATAGTTTAAATGTTTCCTTTGAATTATTCATCTGAATGATCCATTTGGGGAAAGCTAAGAGAAACAGCCACAGACTGAACCTTCAGCTATTTATTACAGCTGGAAGGATGCAAAAAGAATTTGTGCATTTAATTTCCTGAAGAAAAGAATAGCATTCCCCTCCAAAGCTGTGTCTGCACGGACCATTTTTGATCTGTGTAAAGAACTGACAGTTATACGTCTCTGCAAAGTTTCCACATGCTCTTACAAAAGACCGATTATCATAAATTTAG
Organism: Anser anser; assembly: GCF_964211835.1. Lineage (NCBI taxonomy): Eukaryota > Metazoa > Chordata > Aves > Anseriformes > Anatidae > Anser > Anser anser. The sequence continues at coordinate 147,237,192 of NC_139720.1, read as the reverse complement.
AATCTAGGTAAAGAGGGTAAATAAAGAAAATAAAAGACTTCACTGCTTCAAGAACCTGCTACGAGAGTTCCCACTTCCTATATTTGTTCAGCTATTTTTTTAACATACTTTTTATAAAACCAAAAGCATGATGAGCCTACGCTTTCACTATATGTGTATATAAACATATATATATCTTATGTGTACGGGTGTATGGGTATATATGTAAGATATGAAATTGATGTAAGATAAGAAGTTGAGAAAAAAAATGAGAAAAAAAAATTGAGAAAAAACTTTTTAACTGTAAAAACCCTCAAGCCCTCAACTAGCCTTCATGTTAAAGGACCTGTGCAATCTTTGTCCATGGGGCACACTGGATAGGCACATGGCAGAAGAGGTGGATCCTGCTGATCCTGCACAAGGATGGGGCAGGGAAGAGGTGACCTTTGAAGGTCCCTTCCAGCTTTACTTTCTACAGACTTATAAAATCTGGAAGCATTTCCATACGCTGATTTTAGTTTGGCTCTGCCAAGTCTGGCTGTTGAATGTGGCCATATATGAGAAAATCAGATCGTCGCACATAACGAGATATACCGACATTCAAAATGTGCATCTTTGTGGGAGAGCAAAGTGCAAATCCTTGAGAATGCTTTCCATTACAGAATTCATTTTCAGAAGGGTGTTGAAAATCTGTAAGAATTACAGCAAAGCCTGAAACATCTCTTGACATTCTTTATTAATAGAAAGTTTCTTTGAATTCACAGCCCACGACATCATTCCACACGCTGGGCTGGAAAAAGCTCCAGCATGAACTGTTTTAATGCCTTAAATTAGTTGGATAACTGTGCTACCTATAAATTCCTAGAAAGGTTCCCTAAAGGATCATGAACAGTAAAGAGCCACAGATCTCTTGGCATACCACTTAAACTTTCTGAACTTCACTATTTCACATCTACTAAATTGATTCACAGGCAGCGTAAGTGAATCCAAGCCTAAAGTCTCGTTTCAAAAGCCAATGGTATCCACTGCAGGTTGACAAAGATAACTCATGCTCTTTTTATGCCTGTTCCTAAAGTCTCTAATTATTTGCTCCCTTTTACCTGCTGAAGTCTCTCCCTATTCACCAGCGTGGGGCAGCCCTGCTCCAGGCGCGTAGGACCTGCGCTTCCAGCTTATAACATTATCCGAAAGGGAGGCAAAGATAAATCACTCAGAAAGCAATCTGACTGACAGCGAAATGAACCCTTTTGCTGAGAAGACGGCACAAAATTGCGTCCAACAACAGCCATGACTCGCAGCCTGATTTTTACTCTCGTCGTTAACAGCCATTAACGAAGCGATACCAAGCAGATGCGTCTGCTGCTCTGCACAACAACCCCATCTCGAGCGGCAGGGAGATCCCGGTGCTGGCAGGGTGGCACCGTGCAGTGCTCTGTGCTCCTGCCGACCACTCTTGCCAGCTGGCGTGAGCGTCCCCATTGCCATCTACCAGCATGACGGTCCCTCTGAAAAGCGAAGGCTGCTGGCGCTGCGTGCCAAGGGGCGGGGATGCTGCTCTGCAGCCAGGCACCAGTACAGGACAAGAGTCACGTCACTTGTTAACCAGCACTATGGGCTGGGAGCAAAAATGATGGGAAGTGAATGAAGTGGCTGATGGATTAGAAACGTGATGAGCAATAAGGCACGGGAAACAGTTCGTGCTACCTTGACAGGTCTGAAACTCGCCTGCCACTGGGACTCAGCCTCCAAAGTGCCACCTGAACTCCTCCACACAAATGTGGTCAAACACCAAAACAAAATCGGGCTGAATCTGGACCCTGTCTAAGGCTGGAGTAACTACATAGACAGACAGCAATGGGATTACTCCAGATTTGCATTGCTATAGCTGAAATCCTTTTTGTACCAGAAATCCCAGCCCAAGGAAGGATGGGTCATGTTTTAAAACAGAGACAGCAGGAGCCCAGGTTCGTACAGCGGTGTTACCTCAGGAGACATTAGAAAGCTGTGTTCAATGAGCATATCCCGAAGGTGTACAGAGAGATGCCCCGTGGTGACAGCAAACACTAGTGAGAATAAGGAGCTGCCAGATTTAAATGGACCCAGGGCTGGAGGCAGTCATTACAGAGAGCAACATAGCTGCTCAGTGCTTGGTTTGGCTGATCCCTGCTAATCACTGAGGAAAAACGCATTAAGCTACAGATCTGGGGTGTTTCATTTTCTTGTAGACACTGAAGAGGAGGAAACAGAGGCAGGACCCTCCGCTTTCACCTACAGCTAATCTGGGAGAGGGAACTAAGGGAGTAGTCCACATGGTGTAAGAAAACAGCAAGTCTGAGTTTTGTTTGTTGCCCTGGATGCTCAGGGTGCAGGTTGCTCTTTCTCTCCCGTTTTTAAACCTACAACCACACATACAAAAGTATTGTCACTGATTTATCTTTGGCCTTTTCTCCGTAGAGTGCTCTGCCTACAGGAGACGAGAATGGGTAAATGGTAGAGGCCCTCTGCAGAGGATCAGCGTGCAGCAGATTTCATTTCCTTGTAGTCCACCTCTGGGACAACAGGACATCTAAATATTGAAAAAAGTACTAAGAGGAAAACCCAAATATCCTTCCTTTGTTTTCTTTTACTGCACTGACAGATATTCTGTCTGCACAGTAACAAAGAGGATGAGAAAAAGCATAGTCTAGCAAACGAGTAACAAAACATAATGATACAGATGCCTATGTTTGATTTCTCCTTGCAGTTTCTCTTCAGAATAAAATTCTTCTTTACTGTATGTTTATATATAAAATCCAATTTCTTCTTTATTGTATGTTTATGTATAAAATCCACTTATAAATGTCTGGCAGCATTAAATGAGATTTGGGACACAAATAGTTTATGATAGTTTATATGAATGGTGTCCTGATGCAACTTCTCCTACCTGAGAAAAGAGAAAATAGAGTAAATAGAATTGAGATCGGGTCCGGCGTCTTCAGACGCAAACTGAGACATTCAAATGTCTATTACTCTGAGTGACAAATCGCATCTCCCGCAAGGCAGTGCTCGTGACTCTGTGCAGAGGAACTGACTGCATCAGCAGATGATCTGAAATCTGGGCTAAACAGGAACCTTCACCAGCACAGGTGACAGCTAAAATTAGCATTGAGAAAACCAATGAAAACATGACGGTAAAGTCCTGAGATGAAAAATAGATTATTCACTGTCAGAGAGAACAATAGGCAAGACATAAAAACAGTTACAAGGTGACAGTGCACGTAGTGGAAGGAAGAAAGCAGCAGCAGAACTGAAACCAACCCCCCTTGGGGAAAACACAGACACCGGGGATAAAAGGATGCAGAGAGTAACAAGAGGGGCGAAAAAAAGGAAAATTGAGGGATTGAGACTAAAGCTACACAGCAGAAAGAAACGCTGCCTATAGGAATGGCGTTGGACAGCCAAGAAAATGAGAGCTATCAGTACAAAAAGGCAGGTGCTGTAAAGGGAGGACACTTATATATGGCATCAAACATACCAGATACCAAAGCGGCTAAGAAAGGACCTGCTCGAACAAAAGAGACTGCAACTCTCTGCCATCCCGACTGAGTTGCTTGGATCAAGCAAGCGATGAATACCTCGGGCAGACAAGGAAGAGTGCTTCTCAGATAAACCACCTCTGTACCTCTGGGCAAGGGGAACAACACGCCAGCAAATATACTTACTAGTAGTATCTCAGAGGTAACTCCTGGCTTTCTGTTAGTGCAGAGCTACTACTTCCCACAAAGCAGCCCATTTTCTCAGAGTTTCACAGCTGAAATGAGTCTGGGTAGTGGCAGGGTCTGCAGTGTTTACAAGCAAACACTTTGCTCGCTATAGAGCAAAAGTGCTTACAAATCTTCTGTTAAATAAATACGAGAAAGTATACATTCTAGGAAATCGCATTCTGCTGAGAAATGTTGCATGAGTGAAAAAGATGTTCCATTTGGTGAGAAAATTATACGCTGCAAATAATTCATTCAGCTATAATAAGTAGCCTCAAAAGAGGAGGTCAGTAAAACCCCGGTGAAGGATATTTTTATCATCTATTTCATATTCATTTCCAGCATAACTGTTATTACTTTATGTGATACTATAACAACCAGAGACAGCTGAAATAAAACAGAAAATGACAATAAGCAGGTTCTCCATGGCATTCAGTGCCATAAATTAACATTAGGGGATATGCTTTATTTTACTATGGGTTTTTTGGTATCCATGAAGCCCCTCTGAAGTCATCACAAATTGCTAGGGAGGGAGGGGGAGGCAGGAAGGGAGGTGGGGGAGAAAGGGGAAACATGACATTTTAAATCCAAAGGAAATGACAATATCTCAGTCTTCCCTCATTCCAAATGGAATTTATTAAACATTTCAGCTTTTTTAAAAAAACAAAGACTATTTCTTGAATGTCTGCTTTTTAATATGTTTGTGTTCTTGAAATAGGAAATGCTGTGATATATGATGATAGTGCATTTCAATTGCTAATTGCTATATGGTATGATGCAACGTACATTTTGAAGCTGAATGCCATTTTAAAACAAAATACTGAAGCATCTGCTTCAATAAGGAACACTAAAGGACACATTTCCATTTGATTTTTTTCTGAAATTGGGTAGTTCCTGCGTAACACTTTAATGCAGGTGAAATATATGCCTTTTAGACAGAAAAAATGTTCTCAGAAAGTGGGTATTATGTTCTACCTGTTGTGTTTTGTGTTAACTGTGCGGTACGTTGCCCAAGCTATCTCAGTGGCGCATCCTTCAGACAAAACGGGAGCAATTTCACAAGGATGCTACCACAGGGCTTGCTGGGGGCACTGCAGGGGCTAGAGAGTGGGTTCTGCCCCTGTGGGGAGGAGGATTTGCAGGTCTGGAGATGTCGATGTCCTTCTGCACGTGGCATGAGGGGGCATCCTGCTTGGCAAAGGAAATCCACCCCGCCAGCTCCCAGCATCACCTTGCTTCGGGCACAGCTGCTAGCACCACAAGTGCTCCTTCATTCCCTGCAGTAACAGGCTTTGTTAAAAAAATAACCCCGTTTCCCTACCTTGGTGAAGGTCAGGCAATCCTTGTCTTGGTCTTTATCCTTTATTTCAAAGTCGTAAAGTGCTTTGCCCTGAGGTGGAGCTTGCGGGAGGGGCTTGATGCACTGGATGTAGCTGGCGGGGAAGAAGCCGTGGTTGCCATTGAGCTCCCCGTGGTACCAGTTCTCATCCACCTTCCGCCGCAGGATGATGATGTCCCCTTTGTTAAACTTGAGGTCGCCGGGCTCTTTTCCCTCATACGTATAGAGAGCTTTGCCGTAGGGAAGCTGAGAAGCACTCTGGAAAAAAACAAAATATATGACAGCTTTAAGAAAACTCCAGCCAGAGACGGTTTCCTTTTAGAAGTGTCACTTGGAGCCAGACACAACCCAATTGTCACCAAACTACCCTGATGGCTGCAGCTGACTGCTACGCAGCACCAGACCCCAGATACTACAGAAAAACTAGGATTGTGTGTGGTAGCAGGACGGAGAAGGTGAGACACCAGAGCCAGCAATGCGGTGCCGGAGAGGCTCTGCAGTTCTCCTCGAGCTCAGCTCAAACCCACAGCACCTCTCACACGATCGAGCACCTCCTGTCCGCTTGCACAGCGTGCTCTGGCAGTGGGATTTCGTGATTGAACAAGCAGAGCTTGGCATGCCTAGAGGTAACACATCAGACGTTTCGACCTTCAGGGTTGCTTTGGTTTCTGTGGCACAGCAAGATAAACTAAACCAAACCAGCTTGAAGACTCGCACGGGTTTGAAAGTTGGCAAGTCGAAAATTGTTCGCGGTGTTTGTTTGAGTGATTCCAAACACTTTGGAGTTTGAAGCATTTAGTTTAGCTTCTGATTCTGTAACCAAATACCCTCACTTCTTGCAAAATCCCCAAGTCTCCTGCTGTTCGCTGAGGGCTACTGTAAACAGTTATAATAGTCATTGTTGCTTATGAATTAATGTCCCCGGGGAGAAGTGGAATAGGCAGAATGCATCAAATCTTTCTTTTAGAGCTAAAAACAGCTCTGAGGCTTTCGCTCTCATTAAAAGAATGAAAGAAACTTTAAAAAAATGACAGCACAAGCCTAAAAATTAAATACTTTGGTGTGACAGAAAACAGAAACCTATTCCGACAGAAACTACCCCATTGGGAAGAGTTCATGCCGGGGTTCGCTTTGGCCTGGTGCAAGATTGTCTCACCCTGGCTGCGACCGCACGGACGCTGTTTTGGGGGGACTGCCAGCTTACACAGCCCTTGCCTTGCCCTCCCTGGGGATTTGCTGCCCTTCCCGCTGAAGGGCACGGTGCGGGGAGGAGCTGTGGGGACAGGTAGCTCTGCAGTTGGCAGAGTGACCCACGCTGGCGGGGGAAAAGTGCATAGCTGCATTACCCTGTGACATCTCTTATTTTATTTAGCTTGATCTGAGAGTCAGCTTGCCAGACTCAGCACAAATGTGTAGCAGCATGTACGGCAGGGAACGTCAAAGGGGTTTTGTAAAGTCAGCCTTTCTCAAGTGTCTTTCATTCTGAGATGTGATTCCGTAAATGACATGCTTTTCTGCTCTAGAGTACTCTCCTCCCTGCTCTGGTCACTGGCTGTGAATAGGGTGCCCTACAGGGACAACGAAAAACTAAAAGGTATGTTCAGTAAAATACGCTGGTATTTCCCAGGGTGTTTCTTAGGCCTGTGCTTCTGGATGATACTCATATGCATAGGAAGAGCAATATGATGCTTTCATGAGGGAGAAGGTGCAATGGCCTGGCAGAAACACTCCATTTCTCCATCCCAAACAGAAAATACGATGCTAGGAATTTTTTAGAGCTCTGTTAAAGCAGCAAGCAGAGGGATTATTGGGCCCCGGTGGGAGAATTAAACAGACCTGGGGCAGTTTTTGTGCTCCACATCCTCACTGTCCCACCAGAGGAGCAGAAGCAGCAGCCCACCGTCCGCAGTGCCAGGTGGTCGCTGCAGGGCAGACACCACACTGACCAAAAAGGAAGTTATCTTCACCCACAGGCATTAAATCACTCTTTTTATTAGGAAGGGATCGAGTAGTTGTACAGGTTTCGGAACGGGTGTGCAACAGGTCTTCTTGCCTGCGTCCGCCATGTAGCGACCGAGCCAGTCAGGCGGGCGCAGCCATACGGAGCGCTACCTGTGCTGCCTGCATGAGGATTTGATTTCATTCAGATGGGTCCCCAGCTGTCTCTGGTTTATTGTTCCTCTTGTTTCCCTCTGTATTCTTTTTGCTTTTGCTGTGTACGAATGAAGGCACCCACTTAAAGACCAATACTTTGGAAGCACGTTCAAACATAACAAAAAGAAAAAAGTAAAAAAAAAAAAACACAGAAAAAATCAACAGCCAGCTAACAAAACATGCACCAGGCGGCCTCTGCCAAATCAGTGGCAGCATCCTACTGATATTTCTTCTCTCTGCCAGGATGGTTATTTCCCTTGACACCAAAGCTTTGCTTCTCTTCCCAGCATTTTAAAATTACGCATACGATACCACCAAGCTGCTTAGGCCAAGGCATGGACTGCATTACCAATTTGAAACTAGAAAAAAAATATTAAGCTGAAAGAAAGGCTATGGAGCTTTGTAGTAATTTAGAAATAAAAGATTCATTACCTTAACTCATGCTGGGAGAAGACAATTTATCAAGCACGGAGCAAGACTTCTGCCAGGTGTGCACTGAACCACTGCTGATCCAGGCGCGAGCCTGGCAAGCACGCTCCGGATCACCTGCCCAAGACGGGGCCTTCCTCTATGGAGATCTCCGTAGCAAAGCAAGGTCAAATCGCTTTCTTTACTTTTTAACCCCTTTCTCTTCCCAAGCCTCATTTCTGCTGCGTTAAAAATGCACAGCCCCCAGGGGCATGGAAAAAGAAACCAGATTTTATTTGGTCTCGCATGTCACCAATGAAATCCTCACGCAACGCGTGCTGGGCTTTTTATCTAATTAATTGAGCTGGCTGGAAAATTATTCAGGTGCTTTTTATTCCTTAATCTGATGGGGAAAAAAAAAAAAAAAGAAGGCTTTTAAGGAAAGCAAACTAACTGCAGCACAACAATTTTGATCTGAAATCTGGCATTTTTTATTTTATTTTATTTTTTGAAAACCTAACAGGGCATCCCCAGGAATTTGCAGTTTAGGTGCTCGTGTTCCTGGTTTTTTTTCTATGGCTTTAGTTATGGACCACATCTTCTGGCTGCGGACTGTCCTGCACAGACAAGGGCTGAACATAAGATACTGAAACTACAACTACCAGTGAGAAGGTGCTTGTGAAATGAAATGTTTCCATTATCAGCTAGAGCTTTTCTAATTCTGAGCCACAGTTTTTAAAAAATAAAAAAATAATAATCTGTAAAGTTGGTTTTTTTTTTTTAAATAAAAATGTTGGTTAGTGAAAAAGATACCCTCCCATTGAAAAATAGCTATAATTGAGACCTTTCCCAGTCTTTCTGTAAGGCCAGAAGTACTCATTTTGATTTACACACCCCGGGTAAAGCTTGTGTTTACCTCTGCCCAGGCAGAGGTGAAAATAACAGTCCTCTAAATGTTTTCAAATAAAGCTGCTTTTCCCTTTCTAAAGCTCTAAGTGCATGCACCAATCAATCTTGGAAAGGAATTCAACATCGCAGTTACTGAAGAAAAACAAAATAAACCCTTGAAGCTTTCTCAGTGATATTTTTCTGGCCAAAAGGTCCAGATTTCAGCGGACTTTCAGTCAATGAATATTTTATTTTGTTTCAATGAATTCTGATCCCTTAGCAGCAATTTTGAGGTGTTTCGCTATTATCATTCCTGCTTTTGGTTAATCCATATGTGCCTGGCAGACTGGATTCAGAAAGTGCCTCCTCACCTGAAAGGAGGGATCATTAAGCACATTTCAGAAACAGAAGAAAAATGACTGATGCTGCTCTTCAGTAGTTGTAACATCGCTCCCCGTCAAGTGCTGGGTCATTCCTAGAAATCTTTGCGTGATCCTATGATTGTTTGGAAGCCGGTGGCTCCCAAATTAAATGGCCCCCATCTCTGACCGCATGCTAAGAAATCGATTTGCCCCCTTGGTTTATGGTTAGGTTCACTGGAATTCAGCTAGGATGCCCATTAAATTTCAATACTCTTTGTGGGCGTGTATGGAAATGAAGAACGCAAGAAAGAAAGGAAGGAAGGAAGGAAGGGATGAAGTCACAGTCAATGGCAAGGGCCAGTTTCTATTTCCCTGCCAGAAAATGCTCGTTGGCACAGTGCTGAATTCTGCCAAAGGTTTCTTTTCTCTTTCAGCAATCAATACTGACGTAAAAGCCTGAAGCGTTAATATGCTGAAAACCCCGCTTGCAGAAGACTTAATGATATGTTGGCAACTCAATCATTCTGCATTTGTGTTTCAGCAATGTCAAATGGCAGCAGTTAAGCAGAAACCTGCTGGCAAATTGACAAACAACAGCCATGAAGCAATTAAGTGGCAACGCTGGAGAATTTTTCATTACATATCCCGAAGAACAAAGGGAAGCGAGAAAAAAACCCACAAACGCGCTTGTTTCCAATAAATTCTCCCAGTAGAAAGCTTTGTAGAGTGTGAGCTGCACAGGTAGAGAAGGTCTTGAGTTTTCAGAAGTTACAGAAAAGAGAGGTTTTCTCAACATGCTTGAAAACGACATGAGCTCCAAGCCTGCCAGCTTCTGCACCTGATACCTGATAAAGGTGGCCACTATTCAGAATAAGGGACACTTGCCCAAGATTAGTGCAGGTGCCTAGAAAATGTGCTTTTCCTACTTCACACTCTTTGAGAAATAAACCAACCCTCGGCACCAGTACATTGCATTATGTAAGCATTCAAAAACAAAATACAAAGGGGCAAGGCCTCGGGCTACCAAGCCTGGACAGAAATGCTACGACCCAGCATGTGGAAATGAGAGTGCCTTGCAGCTCTCAGTCTCTGCTCAGACCAAGTCGGTGTTCAGGTTCCTGAAACCCATAAAAGTTGAGCAGAAGAATGTTTTTCTGCCATGTGAAAGCCACGCTGATGTTGCAGGGTAGCTTCCCTTGTGTGTCTCGAGCAGTGCAAAGAAGGGAAAGCTCAGCCCTTCTGCTGCCTCTCTGTGGGTCTCATTCATAGCCAAAGCTAGTGGTAAAGCACCAGTGGGTGAAACCAAAGAGCCCCAGAGCACGCTACTGTAACAGCCTGGTAGCAGCACTACCAGGGGCAGAACATTTTTTTTGACTAAACTTCATAGCCATTTTAGCAAAATACACTGGTATGTTACTTGGTGGAGTTCTTCAAATTTCTCCAACATCTCCATATCCCCTGCCCTCCAAATACATTTATGAAGTCTGTTCCTCCAAGTGAATGAATGCGCATTTATCACTTTCAGGAATTATCACCAAGTGTAAACTTCAAAACAAATCAAAGGCCCATGCAGAAGAAAAGAGACAGAAAGGAAAAAAGTCATGAAATGCATGCGCATCTGAGTGGTAATCTATAATTAAACACAAACCACTAGTATAAGACATAAATGATAATTAAAATACATATTGTTAATTTTTTGCCTCATTTAGTCTGAAGCATCACACAAATCTGAGTCGACACAGAGGTTCGGTGGCGACACATGGGACTGTTTCTGCCTTCCGATGAGTTGGAAGCTCCCCATGAGCAGGTTGGGTGGACACATAAGCACGTGGTCTCCTGCCATGCAGAGAAAATCACCTCAGCTCTGGTGGAGAGGATTGGGACTGTGGTGGAGAGTCCAGAGCAGCCAGCACTAAGTACAACAAACAGATCAGTCACAATGGTGGCGGCAGCTTTCCCTGCCAGGCTGGGCATGGGACAAGGCAGTGGGGCAGCAGGGACCAGGCACTGTCCCCTTGCTCCTTGCCATCAACCCCACCGACCCATCCTCTCTGTGCCACCTACAGTCACTGTTGGTTTAGCATCTTTCAAGAGTGACACATCTCACTTAGTAGCCTACAGACACATGGGGACTTTGTGGCTGAGTTCAGAATTGAACTAAATCTCCTAAATCCCAGACCATTGCCCTTAACCACAGAAACCACGCACCATTCAGGGAAAGATCTTGCTCATAGGCTGGACAGGGCACTAATCCCTTCTGCTGCTTCTGCAAATGGGGAGCACCAGAACATGACAAGAACTTCTATCTCCTTTTTGGATACAGAAAATGAGGCAGGGAAGGCATGGGAGGAGAAGCAGGGGGAGTGAAAGGCATGGGAAGTATTAACCGGCTTGTCCAAGCTCACTTGCAATCTCTGCAGCTGTTCCATGGACAACATGACAATTTGTAGCACATGCACCTCTGCCCCTGCTTCACAGATTTTAGATATCAATGTCTATAAATACTTGAGGGGAGGCTGCGGAGAGGACAGAGCCACGCTCTTGTCAGTGGTGCCCAGGGCCAGGACCAGAGGCCCTGGGCACAAACTGGCCCCCAGGAGGCTCCCTCTGAGCCCCAGGAGCACTTCTGTGCTGTGCGGGTGAGGAGCCCTGGCACAGGCTGCCCAGAGAGGCTGTGGGGTCTCCTCCTTGGAGGCCTTCCAAAGCCGCCTGGAGATGGGCCTGGGCAGCCTGCGCTGGGTGGCCCTGCTGGGGCAGGGCTTGGGCCTGGTGGCCTCCAGAGGGCCCTGACAGCCTCAGCCACCCTGTGATTCTGTAAACAGGGCAGAAAGCAATGAGAATGCAATGAACTGAAAAAACCAAGGGGGCTAGAGCAGACTTCAGCTAGTGCAGGTATAACCAATGTTACCACCATAACATCTGTGACCCACAGAGTTTTAAGTGGCTTCTGGAGGAGCTTTCAGGATGACTGATCACAAACCATCACTATGTCTCACAGCAAAGACTCTTAAAATGTTTTGAATAAGATGGTTTGTCTTACATATGACTATTGCCCCCGGGTCACCTGACTTGACAGATCGTGCCCGTGACACTGCCTCACTTACTTTCACACAACGTTAGTAATAGGAAAATTAATCAAAGAGAATCTAATCTTTTCCTCTTTGCACAAAGTAGCAAAGAGGAAAACCAGCAATGTCAGCTCAGTGTGAACCATTGGTAAGAGCCTGAAAACCACAATTTGAAGGTACAACCCTTAAAAAATCATCTTTGTGAAGAAAAGTAGTTAAGCTGACGATAAAAGCAGCACCATGAAGAATGAAAGCTGAGTGTAATCCTTTATATACCCTGTGCAGCATCATGCATATTTACTGTGATTATTATTAATAAATCACGATACAAATAAAACTTCTTAATTAAAGCCCTGCTGTTTCCTTTAACCAAGGACTTAGTCATAAACCTTTAGGCCCTGATCCTGGCTGATGATGCTGCAGAGCACTGCAGTCCCTGTGACATCTGAGGACACATGCAGACAACACGCACGTGGGCACTAGGCACAGCTCCTACCTACAGCAGGAGGTGAAATGCTTCTCTGAAACTATTCAAAGGTGCTGGGAGGTCTTGGGAACGCTTCGAGGGTTGTCTTCATACTCAGAGAAGTGCTCAGACAGTGTAGGAACCTCTCTCTCATTTCGAGGAGTGTTTTTTGCAGTTAGCATGAAGATACCATGGTAAACGCTCAGCAGTTTGAGATAAAATGAAACCACCCTAGCCCATCAGCTAAACCAAAGAACGGGAAAGCAATGATCACTGCACCAGAAGAGCAAAGGACGGTTTTAGTCTTCTTTAGCAATGTGTTAACAGAACAAACTCTGCTTTTTAAAGAGAACAGCATCTTCATGGTTGTTTTGTAGTTTATACAGCAAGCCGGCCCAACTTGCATTTTACCTTATAAGGCCCACCTTGGTATACACCAAGAGTCAACAATCTTTCAGACTTTTCCTTGGCAAACACAGTCAATGCCTGCAGCACAACTGAGAAAGGAACAGCAGGCTTTCCGTTGCACAGCTTGTCGAATAGGTACGTTTAGGATCCTCTGCTTTACCAAAATAAGAGCTCAGTTTTTATGATGCAGCACCATCTCTCTTAGGAAGTTTAAAAACTTGCCTGCAAGAGTGTCCTGTGCTGAGCTCATCTAATTTCACAAGCACAGCTAGAATAACTTCACACGTCCTGCACATCTCACGCTATTTCGGCCAATCACTCAGTATCTATCAATATTTACACATCCAAAGATCTCTTTTGCCTAGTAACGCATTGTTTAAAGTGAAGTCTTTTCAAACTACGTGCACTTCTGTTAAACACCATGTGATTACGAGGGTCAGGTTAGATTTCTAGCAGTGCACTCGCAGCTATTGCTGCTCAGAGGATCTGTGGGTAACATCAGCCAGCTGTTTAACCGTGTCAGAACAAAGTCTCTCATGCTCTGCAAAACCTGAAACTTTCCAGATTCTGTGTTCCTTAAGAAGTTGTACTGTCAACACAGTGCTGGCATTGTAGGTCCGATTCTGTTTTCAGTTAAATCACTTTAATCCACTTAATCTTGATGAAGCAGCATGGATGTATAGAAAATTCCAATGCAGTATAGAGCTTTATCTTACGTGTAATCTCCTCTGAAACAAAGCTGAATGGCTGGCAGCTTCTACCAAGGAAAATATTTTGTGATTTTTCACATGCTGGTGATAGCCTTTGCAAAGCCTAGGTACAGTCTGTGGACTGCTTTTACCTTTCAGGCAGAAAACTGTCACCAAATCCTATATCTTACCCTATCAACCTGCACCCAAGTCCTGGTGTAAGGAAGGAGTGCTACATGCCGGCAGTTCAGAGCAGAAGCTGGTCTGAGCAAGCCTGGATGACAGCTGGGAGGACACTCAGAACAAGCACAAAGCGTGACCACGAGACCGGCAGCGCTGGGGCTGACTGCCTCCCCCGGGCACTGGCCACCACGCGTCCTTGGGGAGGAACGCAGCAACTGGCGGTGGGTTAATGCAGGAGGAAGCAAACACCAGAAAGAAACCTGCTGCTGTGACTTAACAGGCAACCTCACTGCAGTGTGGTGCTTGGGCAGGTCGAAGAGAAAAGACACCAAAGTTGGATATGTATAGCCTGCCGGAGAGCAGAGATGCTATAAAACAAAGCGAAGCTCCCCTGAGGCTACAGCAAAACACAAACCAAAACCGTCTATTCAAGGCACTACGGCAGCTCCATATTTAAGGCTGCTTGTGTTCTCCGCTCAAGGTGTGCCTTAAATCCTTTAAACAAACACGAAATCTCACGCTGATCGCTCCCCAGATGACACTGCTTCAGGCAGGACCACAAGCTGGTTTTCCCAGCTGCCTGCCAGAGCCTGGCCCTGGCCGGTTTCTTTTGGTAAATGAAAGGAGTTAAAAGTCAGGCTGCCGTGCAGCTTCGAGAGTCGTATGTTTTTTCAGGCTCCTTCACCTCCACAACGGCAGCATTTACTGCCTTGGAATTTTACACAATTCTTTATGCCGTAGGTCACTGCAAGGAAAAAAAACCAACATTGTGGAGAAAATTCTAAAAGTGTTGCCTGAAAGCCCATAGCACGCAACTCTGCTGCAACTGCTTTATTTGATCTTTCCTGGTGGAAGCTGACAAAGCACGGGACAGCTTACATTTTCCAGTGGTGCCTTTGTAACTTTGCCACCCAGCCCGATACCTTCGGTTTGCTTTCCAGCCTTTCCACGTCGTTCTTCTTGGCTCCCTGCCTTGTGACTCAACCGTTTCCTCGGCAGCAACCCTCTCCCACCTCCGCCCCACAGAGGACTTCATGGTCCAGCTCTGCTGCAGCCCCTCGGAGCTGGGTTCCCTCCTGACAGACACCGGGCTGGGACACACCGCTCACACGCCCCGCTTTGCCAGGACCACTGGAAGGGGAGAGGGGTACGGAAAGGCCTGGAGATGGAGCTGCCCCAGACAGGAGCAGGCAGCTGTGGTGCAGAGGAAGGCATTTTCCATCTGGCGAAGCTCCCAGAGCTCAACAGAGGGAGCCCCACTCCGGCGAAATCTCACCGGGCCTGCTGCGGGTCGGGAACGGGCCTCAGGTTTTTTAACATAAATACATGCACACCAGGAAAATCTTTCTCTTCTCTACCTCACCCGCTTCGCGTTAACTTGAGGGTTGCGCAAAAGCTCCTGCTATCATTTCAATCACCAAAAATCAAGAAAATCAGCGGCTGAAATGACGCAAGCCACTTCATCAGCCTCGGCTCACAGGCTCCAGCACCCAAACAGCCTGTGTGACAGCTAAGGGGAGTCTGCTGGCAGCAGAATGCAAAACAAACCCTAAAAACGTAAAAACAAATGATTTTTAAAAATCCTTCTGAGGTAAAACAGGGTTGATCAGGAGCCACGGTAGGGTCTGAGAAGTTTCCGAGGGTGTCAGTATTACAAGGTCTGAAGGGTGGACCTGGGATGGGTTTATAGGGCAGCAAGTAGGGCCACTGCAGGGCTACCAGGGCATACATAAGGGAAAGGCTGGGGAAGACAAATGGCCACAAAAACCCTCTAATATGACAATATGGCAATGAGATGAAAAAATGGGAAAGCAGCTTTAACTCTTACTTCAGATGAAGGGAAGGAACAGAAATTCCTATTGAAAGCCCGATGCTGCTTTATGATAAACAGGTGTGGTGCCCAGGATCTGACTCTTTCTGCTGTATTTTCTTCACAGAGAGGAGTCCTGCACTACAAAGCCAAAAATACATCCTCTACTTTCCTCTTACCCCAAGTTTTTGTAAGGCAGCTTTAAAATACATGCTCTGTGAGGACTTTCTGAAGTGGTATTAACAGTTTCATAAATACTGTATTACCTGAACAGGGCCTTCACTGGCTTGACAGGGCATTTGATGAATGCGCCACTGGCTGCATACACAGTGGAGCTAAAGAACATGTTTCCTTGGTAGCTCGGTTGTACACTTCAATAGGTGGATAAATTCCCATGTCACCAGAGAATATTTACAACTGAATCTTATTTATCAATAGCGTACCCTTACCAACAGCCCACACAAATCCTGTTACACAAAACCCGCTACGGCTCTTTTTTTCACGGTTACATTAAAATCGCGGAGGTTTCTTTTGCACCAAGGCAGGCTTTGTGAGAAGAAATTGCATCAGGAGATGCTAACGCTGAAACATTCTTGGCTCGGTGTCAGCGGGAGAGGAGTTAGCTCATCCACATCTGTGTGAGCAGCCTCCTCGTCCCTCCGCTGTCAGGGACCTTCTCAAGCAAGAGCACATCGGGTCCCACCATGCTCAGGTCGTCCCAAGGAACGAACGCGCCAACCCCCTTGCCAGGAATTTAAGGGAGATTATTTCCCCCCTGTTTGCTGCGGTTAGTAATATTAAAATATCTGGTATCCATTAAGTATGAAAACCCCATGCTTTTTAAATCACGGAGTTGCAGCTTTGTTTATTGAAAGGGACACTGTGGTTATTATTATTTCCCTTGAAAAAGACCTTTTCTGGGGAGATACCTGCCCGCTCCCTGCCCCCCTGCACCTTGCCCCTGCAGCACCTGACAGCTTTGTCCTCCCATCCAGGTCCCTCGCCCTGAAATGATTCATTAGCTGCAATCCACCGACACGCGCTCCCTTCACAAAGACGATTAGGAATCACTTTCAAGCCCAAATCATGCTGACAGCACAGACAGGCACCTTCCCGCAAACGCACACGAGCCAGCTTACAGCCGAAAGGACTTTAATCAGCTCCTGCTTTGATCAGCACTGGGCAGTGGGACCGTGGCCTCACTGTGCAGAGGAGGCCAGAAAGCATCTCGCACCCCAGCGCCTCCAGGTGTTGTCTCCTCTGCAGCAGGAAGGGTCCCCCATCGTGCAAGGCTCCCATTAAGAGCAGCTGAGCTCCTCCAACAAACCCCTGTGTGTTTTGATGTTACGGAGTAACAGTAGTCGGAGCAGACAAGGAAAACATCAAGGAAGATACAAGGCTTCAGAATGCAAATCACACTTTTATGTCATCCTCCTGAATCCCCTTAGGGGGGAGGAAAGTTGATTATCTGCAGAATATGGGTCACAGTTATGCCTCAAGGATCTTTTGGAGCTTTGACTGCTGCTGACATACTACGGGGCTCCTTGGTGCCTTTTCAGGTTAATGCTTTCAAAGTGCTGTCCCTCTGCATAATAATAATAATAACACCGCCAAAAAAAATAATTTCCTGCACCTACTTCCCAGAAGTTTCTCTCACACTGAACGTAATTGATACTTCCTTCTGCACTCTGAGGCATGATTAAAATGAAGGCTACACATGTTTGGAAGCACGGCGGATTTTGAACTCTGCGTGGTTTCTAATTAAAGTGATGCACACAGGATGCTTGTGCTACGTTTCCCTCCTCTGTATGGCTATTATTGCTACATACATTTCATCAGAAGTCAAAAGAATGTCCTCTGCCTCTCATAATAGAATCCTGATCTAGACTGGATAATCACCAGTCATTGATTTGGGTGAAGAATGTCCTTAGGAAAGGAAAAAAAAAAAAAAGGCTCATGATGCCACTAGCCCTCTGACACAGTACACAGATATTAATGACTGAAGTGTTTGAATTTCTGGCTAACCTGGAGAGTATACTGCCCAATGTTAAGCACTGGTGCTAATGAGGTTAAAAAAAAAAATCAAAAAAAAAAATCAGCTAGAACAAAATCCCCATAATCTGCAAGGATGCAAACAAGTGATTAGGCAGCAGCACTGCTGTCTGAGTGTTAAGGTCTCTGCCACTACAGCCTGAACATTTGTTTTTAGGATTGCCTCTTCTCCAAGGTAAAGTGAATCAGATGACTTGTTACGCTCTCAATCAGATGTCTGCGTTTTGCAATCCATCTTAGCATGCTATTGACATTATTTGACATATTCCTCTATCATCTAAGGATGTGTTTCCACAGAGCATGGTCAAACCTGCAGACATGCTCAACTCCAGAGATTTCGGAAGCCACAACCCCACAAGCTCTGTGCTATAGGATACGGTGCGCTGCTCGCTAACCCCTCTGCATGGGTCACACACATGGCAGCAGCTCGGCTTCCTTCCCCTTGCTGTCCAGGTGCAGCCAGCACTGAACTCTTGCCCCAGTTACACTTCTGTATCATCAGCACCTGCACCTGACACCAACAAAGCTGCACGACAAGGTCAATGCCCCTGTTTTCCTGTAAGAAAAGATAGAGCTGAAAACCTCAAAGGGGGAAATACTTCACATTTATTTGCTATTAATATAAAGCCAGCTTATAAATCTCATATCGCAAAGCTGTACACTAATTTTGAAAACTGCAGCTACTCATGACTAGATGCAATGACCTTTATGTTTTCCAAGGCCTGCTTCTGACTTTGCTTACATGAATGTAAATAAATCAAGAGCTCCCCCACTGACCATAATGATGGTACTCGTGATTGTCACTGCTGTCATGGCACCATCACCTTCCATGGCAAGTGACACCAGGGGCAGTTCCGTGACAGTGATCCTATACTGCATTGCGTGCACCTTTTACCACCTAGTAACATCTAAAATATGGGATGCATTTGCCTTTAGAATGACTTGTAAAATGCTACATGCTATAAATAATTCAAAGCAATAATAATGGGATGTCTGGGCATTTATTTTCCATGTTTAAGAAGATGACTGTCTAACTTGGTGGAGTGAACAGTTTTTACTGGAATAGTTTTCACAGCTGATAAAGAAATGGCTTCCAATTAGATACACGGCATATTAGCAAATAAAAAAGACTTAACAACAGAGCAAAAATAGTGCTGGTGTATACATTTTTATTCCTTATTCATCTTCTGTATATTTTTGAATCCCTTCAGAATAGAATTGAACTCCTGTGCCTCTACCTCAGGCTAATGCTATAATCGCTGGGATATTGTATAAAACAGGAGCATCGGTTTCTCTTCTAGACATATCATCAGACTGAAGAGCATTTTGACTTTCAAAGAGAGA
This sequence comes from Anser anser, assembly GCF_964211835.1. NCBI lineage: Eukaryota > Metazoa > Chordata > Aves > Anseriformes > Anatidae > Anser > Anser anser. The sequence goes on along the minus strand of NC_139720.1, from coordinate 147,218,302 downwards.
TATTAGACACCTAACTTCAGGAAAGGATTAGGAAGAAGATGCTTTGGCCTCTGAGAGGGGCAGAAGAAAGACATACTCCTGTCCTCACCACTCGCCTAGCAGCTAATTCAGCACACCTCCTTCACCTCTCACCTCCTTCACCAGGCTGACCCTTCAGGATCCCAGCCTGCCCTAACTATTTTCTCTGTGTGGTCAGCACTGGTGACCATTTCAGGACAGTGTATTCTGGAATGGTAATGCAGGATGTAGTCTTTTTCAGAGTGCATTTATATTTTTGCAGAGCAATACTTAACTCCGTACATAACCCCTGGAAGCTCAAAGTTGTCACAACTGTTTGCAGGTGTCTCACCTCCTTTTTCATCAGCATCCCCTGGAGGGGCTATATAGGCACAGCCCTACCCTAAAACCAGAGCTTCAGTATGACAGTAAGTGTTAGATAGCTCCAAGTCTGAGAATGAGCACTGGATCCCTCACTTGAGCAGATGGGAATTTCTCTGCTGAACTTCAAAGAAAGGGAGTTTAATTTCCATACTATGCCAGTGCTTTCTTTTCACCACCTCATCCCTCTGCCTGCCAAAACCTCAGCGACAGAACTGTCCATATCCTGGTTTGAATGGAGTCAGAATTTGAAAGATTATGCCTGTGCTCAGAAATTATGCATCGGTCCATTACAGCACAACAATAACTCAGCTGTAATTGCCTAACAGTACAGGCTGGAATAAACCAAGTATGAGCAAATCCAGAATCGGGGCAAGTCTGAGAAAAATCAAGAACTGATGGACAGAGACCCCTTTGAGATCACTGGACCACTGAGTCTAGCCATCTGCAATCAAAAAGAAACATTGCAATAGATACGTAGTCCTCAGGTTCTCAGACATTTTTTCCACATGCTCTAATTCACCACAGGCAACAAAGCACTTCCCAAAACCCTCTCAAGAGCTTAAACCCAAGTAAGAATGACCAGAAGCTGTAACTGTCATGCAGTAAATGAAAGGACCAGGAGAGAGCAAAAGCACTGCCAACATCTTTGCTCCTGATGAAGGACAGGAGTTCATCAAAGATTGGTAAGAGGGCTTGCTTACAACATGAGAAAGGTAAGAGGACCACGCTCTGCTACCAAGAAAGGCTAGAAAACACATCACCTAAGTACTCTGCAACCTGAGTGAGGGAGAAAGTTTCTTTCTGACCGCAAATCTAAGGAGTGCTGTTACCTGGAGCACAAGGGGAAGACACACCAAGCAGTCACTTGGTATGACCGTGAGCCTCAGTGCACCCTGACCTGTGTCTTGGCTCTAGATTTGGCCAACGCCCATTCTCTGCAAGAATGCCAGCACACCCCAGAAGCTTTTTCCTGCAACTTGCAAAAGTGCTGCAGCATGAGATCAAGACAAGGTAAGCGTAACGAAGTGTGGCAGTATCTTTAAAATCCCTTTGGTCAACCCAGTGCAGCAAATACATAACGATGCATACTTCTACAGCGCTGAACATGCCATTACCCCTGCAAGAACCTGATAACTGTAAAAATCCCCAGATAGGTAGGAAGACTGTTCAGCTAGTGAGACCCTGTAGCTACCAGATCAGTCTCTTCTCACACAGGTCAAAAAGGGGAAATGATGTGTTAAATAGATGAAAATTTAACATTTCTCAACAGAACAAAAAGAGGGAAAAATAAAACTCAATTCCAAAACATCATACTGAGAAGATGGCATCTCCATTAAAGCAGTTGTTGGATATTTTAATATTAAAAGTGTTAAGAAACTTGGAAAACTTGCTTTTGGACAAAGTAATTCCACTAGAAGTTGAAAAGTGCTGATGACAGTGGAAAGGTCCTGTGGACTGAAACCTAGAAAACAATTAATCTGTGTTAATGATGTCCAGAGGAAGTGACAGGAAATGCTGCTTGTAGGAAATCAAGCCCATTTTACCCTTGGGCAGATATTACATGAAAGGGCAAGAGCAGCTTAAGATGTTACCTTCCATGTTTGCCAGTATTGACCTTGATCAGACCAAATTATCAATCTCTGCAACGCCTGTGAACTCCCATCATTATGAGTGCACACACACATGCAGGGCCTGATATGCATACATTATCTACAAGAATTAAAACAACTTGCATTTGTACGCTGAGCAGCTGGTCTGAAATTTACTCTAGAATAAAAATTAAAAAAAAAAAAAAGTCTCCAAACCATATATGCAGCTGGGATTGCTTATGAGTGAAAAATGTGGTATCTTTATAGCCAACAGCATATGTATTCAGTATGCAGATCTACAAATATTGAATTCACTGCCAAAATCATTGTTAAGCAAACTGGCTGACTCTCTGCATTTTCCTGATGAACCAGAAGGAACCTGCTGATGAGCAGGAGACACAGTACTTTGCAAAAATTTCAGATCACATCTTTATAGTGTGCATCTCGCTAGTCACAGAGGAGCTGGTACATCCCCACAAAACAGTGTGTTTCTGACCAGGATACAAGCTTGGATCCTAGGGAGATGTCCCCACAGTTGTGATGAGCCCTGCTGGTGGGGTTATCGTGCTGCAAATTAGCTTGCCTGGAGCAAGCTTAGGTGCCTCTGCCCAAAGTTGTGGTGAGTGCTATAGGCTCACTGGAATGAGACCCTGTTTTCAAAGTGATGCAGTGACCTCCTAAGATGACACATTCAACAGCCTCTTCCTCTGTAACATTTAAACCACAGCAGCTACATTGCTTAGTTTGCAAGACCAAAAATAAATAATAATTAAAAAATAAGTCTTTGTTTATGTCTTTAACCGAAACATTAACAAATGCTAAATTCCCCCCTTCTTATCTTGGATAATAGAATCTATGTAGTGAGAATCATTTTTAATAGCGCGTCTCTGTGTTTTTACTGAGGGCATATTTTTACCCACTGTGTGGGGCTGACTTTGCACATATTCACTCTGCTATTTTAGCAGTAGGAGACTAGGTTAACACACCAGTCATTCACTCCTGGAGATCTGGATTCAGTTCCTGGCCTACATGACAAGTGATAATGAGTTTGGTTATTGAATCTCCAGGGGATATTTGTTCACATTACTAAGCAACCGCATAATTTGGCAAGATGTGTTAAGTATGTGCTAAGGATAAGACCAGGGGCCAATTGCTCAAATGACTGACACTATGCAGCCTCGCTCAGATCACTACACCAAGCTCTTCCTTTGGGTAATTCTGCCAGAGATTGGGAGAACCGTGCAGGTTTTTTCCCGCGCGTCTGTGTTATAGGCTGTACTGAAACAGACCAGTGCACAACGCAGCGGGTAGGAAGGAGCTGGACCTTCAGATGCATAAAGACGCAGGGTTTATGTCCCTACTAGCAAACTGAGTGCATAACTCAAGGTTACTTTAATCAGCTCTGCGACTTTTCTTTTTTTTTCAGCGCTTGCAGCATCGCAAACCCCAAGCAATTAAAAAAACATGATGCGGGCTGAAAAAAAAAAAAAATCTCGAGATTTAAAAAATAATTACACAAGTTATTTTTGTTTGCCTTTTGGCAATCAGCTCTTTAGGGTTTGCATCTTAAGGCTTTTATCCGCAGACAAAATGCTTAGAAAATTTCATTTAAACAAAACGCATGATCACAAAACTCCATAAAACAGTGTGATGGCAATGGTAAGTACCAGTAGCACTGTTATGTCATGTTGGCTATGCATTTCTGGCTTGAGCATCCTTAAAATGGGCATATTGCTTCTGCGACCTATGTGGCAAAAGAAGTCACTTATCCTAAGGCTGCCTCCAGATCTTCTTTGACCCTAATAACCTTGCAGTCTAGCTGACTGTGTCCCAGCTTCAACAGGAGGCATGTGCAAGCTTTTATAGATGGCTTCTAACCACCAGGAGAGCAGATGGGGTCTTTCAAGTTTAATACCTATGGGTATATAATTGCTATGCTACTTTTAAGAATTCTGGCATCCTCCTTTCCCTGGGCCTCCATATAACAGAGAGGGTGGCTACCTTTCAGATCTGTGAGCTCTGAGCACATCTAAGGAGCAGATCCCTCCCAAGACTTGGGAAGAGAAGGGCTGACTTTGCCTCGTCCTGCAGCAGGGTGTCACATCTGTTGGTGCTACCTGTCTGGTATTGGTGGCACGCCTCTCTGCATGTTCCTGCACCTGTGGACCTTGGGAATCCTGAGGCCAAACACTGAAGTGCGTAGGGAGATTTCGATACCTGAGGAGCAAAGCGTTCTTGATCACTATCTGGGACTCTAGTGTCTACATTAGGTCTTACCTAATGCGTTCTGCATCCTTTCCTTGATATGCTGGAGTAGTAATAAACCTTAGTCGTGGGCCGCGGCCATCTGCTGCAGATTAAGGTTCGAAAGGGGTTAACGCTTCCAGCATGTAGGAGATCCCTGTGTCACAACATCGTGCAGTCATACAACAAAAGTCAGAATTCATTGACAGCTTCTGCAGAAATTAAGGTTCAACACCTGGCAGGCTTAAACCCGTAACACAGAACAGAAAAAAACACAGATAATCCTGCTCCCATTCCAACGGGAACAATGCTCATTGTGGGGGTGGCTGGTAGCTGAGTAAATCTGGAGTGACTGCAAATGAGGAAATGACTTGTCAGCCAGCTCCAAGTCTTTTTTTGGCACATGAGCCTCCTGGGGAGGCTAGTGGCAGGAATGAGGCATTAATGTCTGATCAGTTGGGAATTTTATGAATAAAAAGATAAAGTTCACTTGCTGTGAATCACAGAAAACCAGAAAACTCTCCCTGCAGTGACCAAGAAAGCGCATGAATAAAACTTCATTGAGGAGGAGCCATGGTCGAGCGTGATGTTACTCACAGATAAAAGCCAGTACGCTTACGTTCACCACGAGCCGAGGGACACGGCTAACAATTAAAGAGCTCCCGTTTACACTGGAAATAATGCTGTGGCATTGTTCCAGTTTCCACTGAAGGTCTGGACAGTGGCATCAGGGGGAGGTAAATGTGAGCCTGATGTGCAAATTCCTGCGTGGCAGCCCTGCTCCCTCCCACTCTGCCCTCACGTTTCAGCCCTGCATTGCCTCTAAAGCCCAGGCTGCCACTGTGCTAGCAGTGACTCCAAAGTCAGCAGCGGGGGCGAGAAGGGATGGTACAGCCTACCTGATTTGGCAGCCTGTCTGCGGAAACCTCCAATAGTGTCAGAAATGATAGAAAAAACATTTGCTTTGATGTAGAGTTCCTGCCTTCTATTGAGGGGATGCCAGAGACTCGGGAGTGTGAAAAAGGAGCAAAGCAAAGAAGGCAACTAATCTAGCACTAGTATTTATTTTATATGTATTTTTCTCTCTTCTCTCACAGCTCTCCACCTTCCCCAGATTATCTTTAAATCAAGCCCTGCTTCAGTCTGATGTCGTTCTTCAGAGCTATATAAACCTGGGTGCTCAAATGCTCTGCCAACAGAAAAGCTATGCCAGCTTTAACTTCATCAAACCAATCATAAATCCTAGACATGCCAGAAAATGCTGCTGAAATGCCAAAAAGCAAAAGTGAGACGTGTTTTCCAGCTCTCCTACAGGCAGGATGAGCCCCAAACCCCAAACTAAGTCTTTTAAAAACTGAGCAAAACTGTGATCGCTTTTTGCTAAATTGGAAGACCATTAATACAAACAGCACTTTCTTCATGCATGAAGCTGCCTCTCCTTCTGCCAGATTCTCTTTGAATGACCGTATCTTCATATATTAGAGCATTAAGGTGCACTCACCTCCTACTACAAAGCCTAAAAACACAATGACAGGAGAAATATGAATACACACGAGACAGAGTGGGCTGGAGAGGCCACTCAGGCCAGTGCCTTGACTTGGTCGCTCACGCTAAGGTGCCCCCAGAAAGCATCCTACAGAGCTGCCAGTTGGTCCAGCAGCCACCAGATAGATGCCTGACCAACAAATGGGTGGCAACTGTCTCCAAAGGTAACGATGCCCTCAAATCCCCAGGCAGTCAGGCCTCATTATCCACTGACAGCGGCATAAATCAAACCTAAGCCCCCGGTGAAAAGGCAGCCCAAAGGAAATGAGAACCAAGAGACATTTTGCTTTTGGCACATCAGACGCTAAGATATTCAGGAACATGCTAACAAAAGGCCTCTTGACTCAAAATTCTGCCTCCGTGTCATGCGAAACGCGAGCCATAGCAAATTAAGAAATTATGGGCAGATCCTATTTATGGCACTAATCGGTGTAATGCTGATGATGTCAACAGAGTTGTGGCAACTTACACCAGCTGAGAAAACGGCCCTGTATGTCGAATATACCACGTCTGGACATCTTTGGCTCTTGGAAACTGCTAAAACGGCATCTGTTGCAGGTCAGCTTTCAGCTGAAGGGATTAGGCAGCTCAGGCGGCCGGTAACAGGAGACGAGCAATTCCGTCCCCGCTCCTGGCCAGAACTCAGCCCAGGTTTGTGCTGACCTTTGCGGATGAATGGCTGTTACGTGGCCATTCACAGCGTGCCAAGAGGGTGACCCTAGCCGACAGCATCTCCTGCTTCCAGCTTCTGCATCCTAAAAGTAAATCTTGGTTATTATGCTGGTAAGAAACTGGGAATGCAGTTAAACTCTCTCTTCTGGCCCTCAGGTCATGGCATCCTGGTGGGACAGGCAAGGAAATGCACAGGGTCCCTCTACCCAGGATTAATTATGGAGATTACTAGCTCAAAGTATTTTATCCAGATGAAGGCTGGCATTTTCAAGCAGCTCCTGGAAGGCAGAGAAATCTTCAGAAACTTTTCATTCAGGCAGCAACGTAAGATTTATTTCGTTGAAGCAGCTACTTCTGCCAGACTACAGAGTTCAAAGGCAAAAAACCCTTTATGCTATCTCTGAATGTCAAAAACATCCTGGCTAACTGAACAGAAAAAAGGAATCTCCTAACTTTCCCTCTGAAAACAGGAAAAAATTACCAGGAAAAAAAAAAAAAGCATTAGAGATCAGCAGACCGCTTTGGGTAGGATTCGTCTGAGTTGCACTACTGCATTTGGTTCCCTCTGGGAGGAGAGGACCAGCCATGCCCCCATGGCACAGGGGCTCCTCTTCCCTCTGGGGCTTTCAGAGATGCCAAAGAGTGGCCATAGCCCCGCTGCCACCCCCATGACCCTGATTTTGGCACGAGAGGGAGCACAGTGGCAGGATATAGGGCTGGGGCTGTACATTCCCGGGGGCAGCTGGACCCTAGCAGGGCAGCTGGCGGAGGTCCTTCGCAGCTGCAGAAGCAGGGTTTGCCCCAACGCAGTGAGGTAATGACACAGTTGGGGTCTGCTGAGTTTTGTAGCTGGAACAGGAATTTTTCTGGAATCGCTTGCTGTGTATAAATGTAAAAAAAAGTAGTGTGCTTATACAATGCCGAGACTGAAGGCTTGAGCAGTGGGACAGATAATATAATACTCCTTCTGTGGCGGTGTCATTAAATAGAAGTTTGCATAGAAGCCAAAGCACAGCACTGCAAATCTCTCTCTCCCTGGCAAAATCCTCGCTGCCTGCATTTTTCTGTATTACTCATTACCACCAGGAGAATGATTTATTTTGAAATAGGAGGGAGAGGAGATGCTTGGCACTGCGGCTTTGAAGAGTTCCAGTCTTCTGCTCTGCAAAAAGTATTCCAGCAAAATACCATTGGAAAAAAAAAAAAAAAAAGTTCACTTAAAAATGAGAAGAAAAAAAAGATTTTGTACAGTGCGAATTCCAAAATGATTCACATCCTGTTCCCCCTTCCTCAACATACATCTTTACGGTGGGATGACATCTCCTGCCATGAGCCTCTCCTGGATGGTGCAATTCGCTGAGGAAGGTCAGCACAAGGTTTATGCAAAACTGGAAGCTCCCCCGCCCCCACGCTATTAGTGTTGATGGGAATGACGGGATAAAGCGAGGCAGCAAATAACAACTGCCTATCAACCAGAGAAAGGATGGGGACACTCAACGGGATGGCAAATGTTGACATAAATTCTGTGTACATGACACATAAGACATCTGCAGCGGGGAGGGTGTTAGACAGCTGGATACTCCTTGGTTTGAGAAATGAGAAACTTGAGTTAATTAAGCTGTACTGACCCCTTAGCAGGGCAGAAAAGACTCTACCTTCCCACAGTATCTTCTCTCTATTTTAATACAGCTCTCTGAGGGGACTATAAGGACATTGGGGACCTACAAGTTCCCCAATCTCTTTATATAAAGGTCCAAAAGGAGCATAATTCTTTGGTTGACCCAACACAATAATGATTTTCTCTCCTGAAAAATAAATTTATAATAATATTAAAACTCCTTTAATGCATTTAGTTTTAATTTCTTATGCATTCTAACAACATCTAGTCACATGCTATAAGGGCGTTTGACTCCAGACCTTAGAGGTGCCCCCCCAGAATGCTGTCGCTCAAGGTAACCTGTACGAGATTTATGATGGCTATCAAATTATTCCCAGCCCCTGCAATTACAGCTTCCCTTTCCCTCTTTTTTTCCAAGTGTCCAAAGAAACTAAGCCCTGAAGACTACCTGAAAAGTGTGCAGGAGATACTGTAGGCAGTTTTTCATTCTCATTCTCAACAACACGGCCAGCAACGTTCAGTTATCCAGGAAATCTTTGCCCACAGCCATCCAGCGTAGCTAGCATTTCTGCCATCGTTAGCCATGCAGGTTGTCATTGACTTTTTCACGTCATTATCTGCTCGATGGGCAGCTGTCAGTTTGCCGCTAGCCCTTCTCCTGAGCAGCTCCAGAGCTGCTGGCAGTCCTTCCCGATGCCGGTTTGGTAGCAGGGCAGCGCTGTCCTGTTTGTCAGGAATCAATCACAGCCCGCGCTCCACCACGCTTCCCCCTTTATTAAAAGGGAGCCATCACTTGATCACGTACATGGAGGACGGCTGGTTTAATCGGACTGACAACCCTCAATACAAGGGGAAATGTTGGTGCTGACAATATGACAGCTCTCCAGCAAGGCACCTGTGGGACCTGGACAGCGTGGCTGTGAGCAGGCTATTAGAGCGTGCCATGCCACAGCCCCAGAAAATCCCAGTGCAGAGCAGTTTAACTACTACAAACATGTTATGTACTTGTCTTCTTTCATTAGATCTTGTCTAATCTCATTAAGCTAACAACCTAGCCCACGGAAATAAACCACTCACTCAACAAACACCGTGCGGCTCTAATTGACATGGATAGGAAATATCCACCAGCCCCTTGGTGCGTCAGAAAGGTGCAAACCTCCATCTCTGGAGGGACCCACGCTTGTGCAAACAGCAGCTCCTCTACAGGCTCTGAAGAGGTCAGGGAACTGGCAGTTTTACCTGCTAATCCTGGGTGCTGGGGTGGCTCTCCAGTAGCTCATTGTAGGCCACTGTAGACTACAGGACTGGTACTCTCAGGATGCTCCTCCAACTGGGAAAGCACCGAGCCCCAAACACACTCCCTCTAGTCTGTGCCAGTAACGTCTTTTTCTGCCAGGGAGGCACTAGTCCCCTTGTGTGGAGCTTTTGCATTCTTTAAATATTGCACAAGATTCTATTTCCACATCCAAGAATGATAAAAATTGGCAACACACGGCAGATTTACTCGCTCAGATTTATTCTTGTACCAGCAGCAGCGAAAATCTGCCTCTGTGCTTTACTATTTGAAGCACCATTTGTGAAATTATTCATTAGCACTTCGTTTATAAGTCAGTTTTCTAAAAAAAAAATAAAATGTTGGCAGTATCTTCCTCTTTCAAATTCCAAACTTTAATAAAAATAGATTTCTGTTTCAGAGATTTGTGCACACAATACGTAACAATAATTTTTTAAACGATGTTTTTTTAAAATTTGACCACAAATCCTCTCCGCTAGCTTTCATTTATGAATGGCAGATGTGCTTTTGAGCACAGGTTTTATTTAAAAGGAAGTGTGCACATAGGATGACTCCTTTTGAGACACCAATCATTTCCCCCGATTGCTGTCCCACGTAAAGACTTGCTTCAACATTCATAACTGCCGGGTCCCCTTGGTGACTGCTGAGGACAGTTTGCTCCTCCTTATCCACCTAGGAACAGATCTGCACAACGTGGATTTTGCTCTGAAACATCTGAAAAGATTAATAAATGAGGAGACTGACAGTGGAAACTGTTATTCACAGGAACACTGCCCCTCCAGCCCTGCCAGTGCCAAGTCTCATAAATCCATCAGGACTCTCCAGGTTTCCAGGTCCTCCAAAAGCCCCAGCTCCTGGAGGACAGAGAAGCCTCTAAGACCAATGGAAAGGAAAATTGATGGGTGGCCTCGATGCAGCCCCGTCTATTAGCTGCTCCTCCCTGACAGGTACACACAGAAGCTGTTGGCGAATTCCCCTTTGATCAGATCTGCTGTTGCAAAGATATTTTTAAAATAACAATGCATTTTTATGAATCAGGAAGGTTTTATCTCATAACCTTCTGAAATGTGAGTCCATAAAGCTTGTCCACCTAAAACTAGTGGTGAAACACCATCAGGTAATTTTCCTGTGTGAAAAAAAAGCAAAGCACTCTTCTTTTGCTGAAGAAATAAATTATGTCACAGTACATGCATTCATTGTACAAATTTATTTGTTTTACAAAAATACTTAAAAAAACCACACAGCAGTTCATCTGATGCCTTAATCAAGAAATTACAATCGCTTGGGAGATAAATATTGCTGTTTACTATTTATAACTGCTAATAAGCCTCATCCTACAAAGTAAACAATTTTTCATTTCCAATCCAAAAGATTCTCTTTAATGAAAGGAAAAGCATCATTTGATTTTCAAAACACACCAAAAATGGCCTGAATTAGGGAGGCAAGTATTTAGTTCAGGAATTTCCCTCTCACGTGTTAATTCCCATCACTTCTCACCATATATGACACTCCTGCATGAGCAGAAATCAATTTACATGGCACATTTCCTCCAACAATTTATTAAATTAACTGGCAAAAGAAGGAGGGGGAAGAGAGGCCGTATGTGGGAAGAGAGATTTTGGATACATCCAGATAGAAAGCACACTACAAGACAAAAGATAATCATAACTGGGGCACTTCTGTAATCTGTTTTTGAAGTAACATGAATTTAAATTTTAGACATAGCCTTTGATCTAGCTTTTCTGTGCTTTTTAAAAGAAACACATATAGTACAACAGCCGGCAGCAAAAAATGCCTTTAATTTCTGGTGGATAGAGGACTGCTTGATACAGAATTTGCGGGGCTTCATTGAGGCAACGTTCTGGGCAAGGTTTGTGGTTTACAGATCAGCACCTCCTATCAGCGGTGCTTTCTGGGCAAGCACCGCTAGCCTCCTCATGCTATAAAAATGGCCTAAAATTGTCAAGTTTGGCTTTGGGTTTCCCTGAGAGCAGAAGGAGTTTTCCTACCGAGCGAAGAAATGTTATCCGGCTTCTGCTTCCAAGTACTAAGTGCCCTGTTTTACTGTTTATCTGCGCTTGTTTTACCACCAGGAAGGTGAAATGGAAAAACGTCCAAATACAGAAAATCTGTCTGTACATGGAATAGGGCCATGTACCTATTACATTACAGGCTCTGTCTTCTGCTGTGACAACAAATATGCACGCAAGCAAGAAACTCAAGAAATGCTGCAGACACTGGAGCAGAGCACCCCGAGCGTGCAATATGATCGGGCTATTGTTTAAGACCCATTTTAGGAGATGAAAATACTTCTCTGGCACTAGCTGCAAAGGTAGAAACAGCTCATATTATCTGCTGTGTAAGCACCATTCACATGAATGAAATATGCCCAGGGAGTATGAATCTTGTCACAGACTTCCCTAGATGTATTATCCATCACACTCTCTTCATTTTTAGATAGCAAACACATTTCTTTGCTCCTTTACGTTTGTGTACCTTGGTCTTTTGGTTTCTGCCTCACATTACTCACATCTGTTAGGCAGCCAGCTCTGTTGCGATGACAAAACTGCGACAGACAATTTCAGAGCCATACATCCTTGCTCTGAGAGGAAAGCAGCTTGTGTGTGCTGCCTGCAAGAAATGCAAGTTTCAAGGCTCATCCACGAGCCACCTTCTGGGAAGTACCACGGACATGTGCTGGGACTTCTTGGCTGGAAATGTCCCTTGCATGGCTTGCCCATGAACATGGTCAAAACACCTTCAGGGATGTACTATGGACACACACTGTGACCTTCTGGTCGGGAATGTCCCTTGCAAGGGGGAAGAGTCCACACGAAGGGATGTAACCCCCAATTACATATGGCTGTCTGAAAACAGGTAATATGACTACATCAAACAATACTTTCAAAGGGAAAACCGGAGGTTCTTGCTCCCTTCCTGTGAACGTTGATTGTACTGGTAGAAGATGATAGCAAAGAAGAGCCTTTTTCCCAGGGAAGAAAATTATCTTGTTTTCCTGAAAACAATTTTACAAGTCTAGAAGAAAAAGGTATGGAGTCATCACATCCACTTCAAAATTCAATCTACTGTATACACATAAAACCAATACACTTGAATGAAAACAACCTCTCCTCTTTATCCCTCTAACTTGTTCTCATGAGTCATATTAAAAGAATAGAGAATGTTTTAGGATTCAAAATCTGAAATATTTGAAGATGTCTAAAAATAGGAACCTCTGAACGGTTCAAAAACACATAGCATGCTAAACCAAACACACTTCTTTTTATTCCGATTTAGTATCAAATTCCAACCTCTCTTGGCAGCTCCTGCTTGGAGGATCACCTCTGCCCTATTAAGTCTGATTCCTGCTAATTGTCTGCTGAAAGCTGAATAAATATGCTTTCAGTGTAGCCAATGTGCTTTGAGGGTTTTGGCTGTCTGTTGATATGAAGGATCCAAGTTTTCCTTGTTCCTGGTTTTTTTGGTTGTCGCTGTGGTTTTGAGAAAGATTGTGTTAATATTTTGAAAGCAATCCAAGCCTTTTTACTTGAGTAATTATTTCCACGTCATTCAGCGCTTCCAGCTTGGGAAATATTTCCTGGGTTCCTGCTGGTGGTCATCTGCCCCATCACGTAACAGGGGGCAAACGTCACATTTGGTTATTAGTAACTGGGAGGTACGTAGCTAGCTCTGGGACAAAAGTACTCCCAAGCCAGCCTTGGCCCAGTTTCAGTCTCTAAGTTATTTCTTACTTCCACGCAGCATTGATTTTGGGATTCAGCAAACACTTAAATTTGTCCTAATTTTGAAATCCGACTCAAGGATTTTAAATGTTATTTTCATTCAGACTGCAATCCTTCTGCTTGAAGGAAACTTTTACTACGTATTTTCAACCAGTTTGAGGTTTAACCTAATATAAATCTCCTTGAGGTGATGACCTTTGTCCTGATCCATTTCCATCACAGCTGATGGAGTTATTTGAGAGTACACACTGCTCAACTTTCCTGTTTTACCAGGCTTGGCCTGGAAAGCCAGTGTTTTGCCAGGGCTGAGTTTCTGATGTGAGTTTTGAATTGTGTCACAGAAGTTAGAGAGGTGGGCAAGATCAAAACGATAAATACACCTCCAGATTGCTGGGCACCCCTGCGAAGAGAATGAGCTGGCAACACGCTGGTCACAGCAGGGCCAAATCTGCTGTCCTCATTCACAGAAGTAGGCCAAGGCATTTTAAGGGAGCTTTACTGAGCCAGTGAGGTACAGCTCAGCGTAAGGATGACAGGCATTAGCTCATCAGCTGGCCAAAAAAGCTAATCTTTCTTGCTCAGTCCCCTGCTCAAAGCTGTGCCTTAACCCACATCATGTATTTTCGCGTTTTCACTTGGAAGTCAGGAGAGCTTCCCTCCAACTTCTGAAACACTTTCAGCAGGCCTGGGCTCTGCAGTGTTTTAATTGGTTCACTTGGGAGCCACCCAGATTTGAATTCCTGATTTATGTTAATCACAGACTGAAAATTCTCTTTATGCAGGAGAAGTCCTTCTTATTCCATCCTCACTTAATGCCATAGCAGGGAAATATATATGAATGCGATTAACATTTATGTTCTTGACTTGACTTGGACGGAAAAAAAAAATCTCAGTCCGTGTAAAATTTACCATTTCTATTTTTATTTTAAGAAGAATTAAGTAAGTCAGACTTTTGAAAAGGAACAGGCAGAGGCTATGTACCCATCACTTTTACTTTGTAGTCTCAGATGCTACGTGCATACATTTGGGAGATAAAAAATCAATAAAAACCAAAGGGTTTTAAAAAATGTACACTAACTCTCCTATTCCTAGGCTTACCGCCCCCTTATATTCTGAAAAGCTGGAAGGAACAAACTTTCTCATGTAGGAAAGCAAGACCTGGACAACTTTACAGCGTACTCCCAAAGTTCACCAGTACACTTCAGAAGAGAAGGGCTCTGCCTATGTCAGTGTGGTGTGGAGCAATAAAAGAGGACTGGCAGAAGGGAAAAGTTGGTGCTGAGGACCTGAGGACCACGCTGTACACGTTTTGTAAGCTTTACCTCGGAGGAGGATCTAGTCTGTGCTGTGAACTAAATGCCTGTTACCAGATGAAGCACATGAGGTGTGCTGGGCTGCATCTTCCTGTTTAGTTCCCTCCGAAACAAATGGAATTTGTGTGCTCCAAGACACCCCATGATGGAGCTGAAGTAGAGTAAGTGATGCTCGGGTGGCATGCTTCAGACCCACGCCTGCTCCCAGTGATAACACCAAAGCAAACAAATGCACAGAGACCAGACTGGTGCACAGCATTTACTTGTGCCTCAGGAAACTTGACGGAACATAGAAAATGCCACCTCTGCCCGGCCCTAGCATGACTCCAACCCTCAGCGTGCAGCTGAAGCAGGCTGCCACAACTCTTCCCTCCCCAAGGTTCATGCTGCTGTGCTTGCACCAGCTCTCAGCGGTGTAACTCCGCGCTCCCACCAGCTCATGCCGAAGCTGGCCTCCTTCCTGTGTGCTGCTCCTCAGACACGTGTGTGCTCTGCCTAGGCTCACTGCCCGGCAAGCACGCATCACTCAGCAAGTCAGGCCTTATTCTGCTCTTTCTCATGAAAACCCTTCTTCACACGTGTGGGCGACTGCTGGCTCTTTTCCATCAAATACAGACAATGCTGACGAAAGCAGGAGTCCACCAAAAGGGGATCTGGTCTGATGTGTGTTTTTTTTAAGCCCGCAAACACAGGTCCATTATTTGGTAGCATGCATCAGGCAAAACTCATATTCTTTAAAGTCTCTTAGACCAATATGAAAGAGGTGCAGGTGAGCCTCCAGCCCCAGAAGCAGCAGTGCTGCATTGACAAGAGAGGATGACCAGCTGGGGTCACTTCCAGTGCTTTCCCTGGTGGCACTGATTCTGCCACTGACACCCCACGTAACGTGCACATCAGCTTGGCACTCTTTCCTCACTGTTTTATACTACCCTGCTAAGAAAAGCTATAATTGCACGGGTGACATATGGTGGAAAAATGGGTGGGAGCGGCAGAACCAGATCAGATCAAGCAAGCAGTCATCCGACTGCCTTCTACAAATGGAAATGAGGAGGCCATGTCTTTTTTTGAGATCCATGGTGACTTCAGGGGAAGGCCCAAGCCAAGCTGATTTTTCCTGCAGTGGGAGGCAGAGCTATTGCAAGGTGGGGAAGGACAGCTGTTCCTGCGGCACCTCTCACCAAGCAATAGGAGAAATCCTATAATAAAGTCTGCTGAGGCCAGACTTCCCTTCCTGCTCCCTTGTGCATCCTATTGCTTCCTGCATAGTAGTGTCCATCCTGAAGACCTCTCCTGAACAAACGCACAGCCCTCTACCTTGCTTGTCCTGAAGCTGCTTGAGAGCATCACATACTCCCTTTAACTCCAGTTGGCATTAAGCAGTGCTTTTGTTATCAGTCCTTCCCAATCCTGTCTGGTTTCTTCACCAACAAGGCTGTTTCACTTCATTTAGTTCCCATGTCTCCCAGTTCTGTCAATATTGTATTTCAGTTCTAGCTATGTCTTTAATATAACTTATGTTTATCTGCCTCTTGTGTCCCCCAGCACTGGAAAAGGACACTTGAGCTTTAAAAATTCAGACGCTATTTTTGGAAAAACTGCCCATTTTGTTGTCATCCTTTCCAACATGCCGAAGACCAATTTTCCCTTAATAGGGTCTTAGGAACCTGGAGAACCTGGACAGGGCAGATGAAGTGGAATTGCTTCATTTCTAATAACCCAGACACAGTGCAAAGTGCTCTGAGAGTCTTTCATTCAGCACTTATTTATTGTTCATAATTCACCTCCTTCTGACAGAGAAGGGCATGATAGAGCTAATTTAATATTTCCATGGTCAGATTCTATTCATATTTGAGTGAAATATCAGTAAATAAACCTGAGGCACCATTTATTAGGCCTCTGAAATTGTCACAGGTTAGGTTATCAAGCACACTGTGTGCCGACAGCATAAAAATTAATTCACAATCCTGCTCACCAGACAGTGGCCAGGGAATCATTCAATCCCGGTGACCAGTGCTTTTGAAAAACCCCGTGCCCCTCCAAAAATATGGCCTGATTAATAAGTCCAGCTGAGATAAATGAGAATCAAGTGAATATGGCAATTTATACAAAACTGTTTAATGGAGCTGAATAAAGCTGGTTGGTTGGAGTGGGGAGCAAGGAGAGTACATTTGGTTTATGGGAAACACGGAATGGATTTGTGTCATGTTGTTCCAGGCCATGAAAGATGAAATCCTTCTCATCCCCAAAAGGGAAATGCTCCACCA
Organism: Anser anser; assembly: GCF_964211835.1. Taxonomy (NCBI): domain Eukaryota; kingdom Metazoa; phylum Chordata; class Aves; order Anseriformes; family Anatidae; genus Anser; species Anser anser. The sequence goes on along the minus strand of NC_139720.1, from coordinate 147,201,639 downwards.
CCTCTGCATTTACCAGCTGATGCAGAGTTAATTCCTTTTTCTTTTTCTTTTCTTCACTGAGACTTATCTGTTTCAATCAGCATCAAGCAACTGGCTGCTGCCGAGTCCTGGCTCTGCTGGAAGACGGCTGGAATTGCTGGGAACCTTGGCTTGGACTGGTGTTTGCAAGTCCTGCAGGCTCCCTGGCTTTCAGCAAGTTCACTAGGATTTACTGAGAGCCAGAAACCAGAAAGGTCTACATAACCGCTCTTAAAAAAAGCTAAGGAAAATAAAGAGTTCTCCAGCCACTTCTAGAATCAAGGTAGACCTGACCTCATGCTGAGTTTCAGAAATACTGGAAGAAAGATTTCCTTCCCCTTTTCCCCAGTGCATACATTGTTTTAGCTTCCTGAAAGGTAAAAATGGGAAATTATGGAAATCGCATAAAAGAAAGCTTGGTCTCACAATATTTCCAGCTGACTTTGGCAGCTTCAAGAATATTGCGTAGGCTGCTGAACTACTAGATGTACATCCAACCTGACCCTTTGAAGTGTACACATGTGAAGTTCGAAGTGAGTCAGAGTTTAATAAAGTGATTTACTTAAATTGCCTATGTTTTGAATTCTCAGGGGCCAAATGCCACATTTAATTTGACTGGAACCATTGAACTGTGATAGGCCATTTTGAAGCCTTAAACATACCAGAGTTCTCTCAAAGCTGAAAGTGAGGGCATATATAACCCAATACCTACTACATCAACATCTCTTACTTAGTCACTCATTGTAAAATAAAAGGAGTTTGCAGGGAAGATAATGAAAGCAAAGGATATATAAGAAAGATAGGAAATAGGAGAGCTAGTCAACTAGGTGTTTTAGTTGAACTCATGAATTTGGGCTATGATTTATTCTACTCTATGTGTCATCCGTTGGACTGTCATAGCCCATCCACAGTTAGTAGTATTTACCAAATCAAGTCATGCAAAGAACTGGCAGCGAAGGATCACTCACTGTAATACAGTACATCAATCAAAAGGGTTATTTTCATGGACTTGGTCTCTAATCAAGCAGCAAATCATTCTCCAGTTTTGCTATCAAGGACCATTACTTTTAGGAAGTGCTTAATCTGAAAAAAATGCATCTATTTGAAGCTACAGGGTGTCTGGTAAGATATACTGAAGACAGAGGAAATGAATTATGTACCACACGATTTGCCCTCCCTGTAGCATTTTATGAGTAGCTTATTTGTGGAGAGAAAGGTAAGTTGCTGGCAATACAGAAGAGTTTTATCTTTCTATTTGTCTAGTTTGTTGAGTTATTACAAAGGTCACTCTTGCACTTCAATTATCTTGACTGCCACTTTTGATGGGGGAATTTTCAAATTATATTCAAGGTGCCTCAAATATTTGCAAAAGACTCCAGGGTACCTGTGCCTTTTTAATCTAAGTGCCTAGATAAAACTACTGTTATGTCCGCGTGTTAGAGCATTTCCCCATCGAAGACAGGGTAAAAGCCTATAAAGCCTCATATGGCACCACTCAAATGTGGTTGTCGTCCTGCAGGAAAGAAAGTGAAGCATCCCTACCAGCTCATGCTGTACGACCTGAATGTGCACCTGCATACCCCTGGCCTGCCAACAGTCACTTGGGAAATCCCAACCCAAGGGACAGAATACGTGTGCAATATAGAGAAATGAGCAAAAATCACAGAATCACAGAATCATCTAGGTTGGAAGAGACCTACAAGAGTACCTAGTCCAGCCTCTGACCTAACACTAACAAGTCCTCCACTAAACCATATCATTAAGCTCTAAATCTAAACGTCTTTTAAAGACCTCCAGGGATGGTGACTCAAAATATCAAGGTTGACTTTGAGTTACCCCCAAAACACACTTATCACCTTATCACGTAACACAATTAGCATCTTGCAGAGCCAATAGACCACACAGGTATGTCGTGCAGAGAGCTGCATAAGCTGGTGGGATATAGGAGCCTACATCAGCTTTCGTGAATCAGCTGTGTGATGCACAGGACTTGCACTGTCTGAAGAATGACTGCTCCTGTCTGCTGTGAGTTTTGCTTTCAAAACTTTTTTTTTTTCAAAACTTTCAAAACTTTTTTTTTTTATTTTTGCTTTTTGTTTCTTTTGTTTCTTTTCCCAGCAGTCAAATAGGTAAACTTGCCCCCACATAGATAGCAGAGCTGTAGGTCAGCTTCCTGGTGCGCTCCATGGTAGGAAAACAGGATGGAGCTTGGATGCAACAGACCTGACAAAGCCTTGTGCTGTAACTCCTGAATTCCTGTTTTCAACTGCAGGCTGCTGTTCGTCCTAACACCTTGCTCCAGGAGTGATCCCTCTGAACTTCATGGGCTCACTGCAAAAGTGAACTATCATTTTTCAAGCAAGGAAACAGCAAGACAAAAACAAGCATGCAATGGGTGAAAGCAATGCAGTCTCTTCTTGTACAGATCTTCTTTCTCATCCCTTCAGATTTCTTCCAAGATTTTAGGGGAAATGTTTTCCCATAAAGTGTTCCCAACTGCTTTCACAAAGGACAAAATTTAGTCGCTGTTTAATGAATTCCATTAGTAACCACTCTTTGTTATACATAATGCACAGGCGATACAGAATTACTTTGTAATGGGCATTCAAAATGTGATCTAGATAATGAAACACGTTAGATGAATGTGTCTTAATGCATACCCTCTGCTGCCAGCCACTTGCTCTGTCTGCTGGTGCCTGCTGATTCCTAACAGTATGGGGAAGTGCCTTTACTAAGTCACCATCAGCTGAGCACATACGTACTGAAACACCCAGAGAAAACCAGGTTTTGGATACAGCTCCGAGTACAGATAATCAACAAAGTGTACTTCCCTTTCTCACATACTTGTTTCAATTAGGGCTTATTGAATCATCTTTGCAGCCCTAGACAGAGCTCAAGCAATCATCAGTGCTGCTCAGGAGGTAATTCAGGATGCCGCCTGGAATATTTGTCCTTTTTAATCATCTGCCACGCACTGCTCTTTTAGGATGTTGTCACTCAGCGGCTGAGGAACAAAAAGGAATATTAGAGTGAAAAGGTGTCTGTCTGAATGTGGCAATTCCCTGCATGAAAATGAGTTCCATTAACAGGAAAGCCCAACCTATCTCCAGGCAATATTTCAAGTCCTTGTCTGTCTGTAACCTCACAGGAATTTAATTCCTTTATATTATTTAAATTACACACTAGAGGGAGAAATTGTGAGGTACTGGTCATTTAAAACGCTTTCTTTTAAATATATAATTAAAAGAGCCAGCAACCCTTCTAACTGCAACTTCATCATGGCAGGCTAACAAAATTCTGAATTTATTGGCATTCCTAAAGTGTCATTTTGTCCCACAGACTTTGGCAAGCAAGCCAAGGCTCAAACAATTGCACTCGCAGTGTCATTCACTAATATCCAAGCAAGCAATAGCAGTAAGTGGAATGACAGCAGACCAAAAAAGGGAAAGGAGCCCTAAAAGAAGATATACAGTGCTCATACACTCCTTAGTTCAAAAACTGAACTACACTCAATGGCTTCACGCCTCCTAAAGGAGCTGTGTTCAGGACACAGTTACGGCCTGCTATAGAAGCCCTGGAGAGTGAAATTTTGGGCCAGGCTTTTATCTCAGTTACCTGACTGTAAGTCCAAAGCAGCTTGCTGATCTCAGAGGTGTTATTCCACTTTGCAAGTTAGAAGCAGTTCTGCCTGAGCAATGCACACTTGTAAAAAATTCCTTTCTGAATGCAGCACTGGTTCAAATAGGCTAACTGAAAATCAGCTGTACTGCTAGAAACCATCACAGATAAGTGGGACCTGTAGTTGATAACATACATGCCCAGAAATTACATATTCGTTGCAATAATACTTTTTTTTTTTTTTTTTTTTCCCTACGGGAATTGCCTGTATCTCTTATTCTCCAGTTCTACACAAAATTCCACCTCTGAAATCCATGGCAGATCCACCACTGTGTAAACCATACACCACTATAAAACTAGAAAAACATTAATGCTAAAATTAAAAAAATTCTTTCTCCTGAAAAAAGCAGGGACAAAATGTGTCCTCAAATGTTATGAAACACCTGTGCGAGAACTTGATGCAAAAGGACTTTAAAAAGAAGAAACTCCACCACAATCAAGAAACTAATACCTTTTGCCTTGTCCACTAGTACTTATACAAAATATATGTTCTTCACTAAAAGTGAGGCTGTGCAGGATTTCCAGCAAGTATTTGCATCATTTTAGGATCAAATACGTAGTTTAATTTTATTTGGGACATTCTTAAGCATGTCTAGAAGGGAATCAGGCATCACTTGCAGAATGAAAAGAGCCAGAGTTAGGTATCTCCAGAGTAGAACACGTATTTGAGGAGCAAATAACCAAAGTTCAAATCTATTCTGTCTCTGGATAGCCAGATAGCAAACTGATGACTGATGCTATTTATTTATTTGCTTATTTATTGGAACAGTTCCACCTTCTATAAAGCACGTGCTCACTGGAGCAGGAATCCATGAAGCTCTCTTCCCATCTCTGCCACAGGCAGGATGAAGACTTACTCTTTTTCTGCTCTAGTGAGTATATTTAGGACTTCATAACAAAACACCTTCAGGGCTAATGGCTGAAGGCAGCCATGCCACTGCTTAAGGAACAGCCCTGCAAGAGATGGGAGCTGCAGGGGTAAGCATCTGCCTTGCATCAGGCAGGATGGGGACATGGGCCTGCTCCTTTTCCCTGTCACGGGCTGCTCTGCTGGTGCCTGAGTCCCCTTAAGCATCCAATCTCAGGAAGAAAAATCCAAACATGAACCATCCCCAGTATTTCTAAACTGTTTTCTTCACTTTTTAGCCTGGTTTTCTAAGGGCTGTGTGCTGCTACAGCGTGCCTAGCTGCCCTAGTGACTTTTAGCCTGCTGGGCACTTTCAGCCAGATGTGACAGCAGGCATTGAATTCAAAGGGATGGTGATGATCGTGCAGAGGGGATGGTGGTGAAACCACAGCACTGAGGCAAGATGGGAAGAAGAATGTAAAGAGAGTGAGACCCTTTTGAGTTCTTGGACTCATGAAGAGCTCCAGCCCAACCGTGTGTTGCTAAACAACAGGGCATCCTCGTGGGAGCACAACTCTGGCTGAGGAGTGGATTCTCTGGTGCCTACTAAGGGGCAAATGCACATTGCAGCTGTGGCTTAATCCAGTTAAAAGTCAATCAACCAAGAGACATGAATTCTTTGGAAAGCAGGCATCATTAGTTTTGCTGCTCATGGAGCTATTTGCTTATTAGCTGAGACAGCATCTCTCTCCGCAACATGCTGCTGGAAAAAATAATCCGCAATGGAAAAGAGGACAAGGGCACCCGGGTTTAATAGCAAAGAACAACCTGAGAAGCAAATACAGTGAGCAGAAGACAAGAAATTTAGCCTGTCTTTTCCACAATTAAAAGTGAAACAAGAGTAGTGCAAACAGTTGACTTCACAAAGCTGAAAACTGAACTCACCTCATTTACTCTATCGGTAAAAGTAGATGTAAGGCCTCTGCACCTCCCATTTCAAGGTAAAAATGTATTTTGTTCATTCTGAAGGAATCAAAATGAAATCTGATTTCTGAAACAAGCACTACTTAAAGCTTAATTACGTTTCTAAATGTTTGTTTCAGATTTTTATCTGCCAATGCTCTATAATACAATGTTAAAGGTCTCATTAGTATTTCTGAAATAAAAATAAAACCTTTTCTGTTTTTCTTCTAATACTGTTGCGCAGGCAATTTATTTGTATATTGCATGACTTACGTGAACTGCATTTAGTTGCTCACTAAGATGTTAGTGTCATGCTTTATGCTTAAAACATTTTTCTACCCAAGGGGAGTCTGTACTTCACCAGCTCATTTTCCCCAACCATCGTCTGCTCTAAGGTTCACAGACAGAACATGCTCTTATTTATGTCTGCTAATGAAGTTGACTCCGGTCCTTTATACTTTCAAACTCCTCAGCAGAAACAAAGACCTTTGAAAATTTGCAAGGAATGGGGATCCGATCCTTTCAGAGTAAAATTAGGTGAAGCACTCTCTGCACAAGCATCCATCCAAGTCTGTATTTTAATGAGGTTAAAGCTGCCCTCACAACAAATGGGGGAGCTTACTTCAAATGTTAGATAAAGATACTGGCCTGACTGTGAGAAACACGGAGGATCCGTCTCCAGAAATGAATCACAACTGCACTGAAGTCTGAAAGCATCAACAAATGTTCCAAGGGAGCCCAAATATCCACAGCAGTATTTCCTGTGTAGGTAATACAAAATTCCTTGATAATTTTGTTACTCCCTGCAATCATAAACAAGCCTCTTTCCCCAGCTTTGTTCTCTAACAGCACAGTGAAAGCTCATGATAAAGCAATGTTGTTTTCCCTGGAGCACAATGTACGCCTAACACTCTCTACTTCTCCAGCTCTCCAAGGTTTCTAATTTATAAATTACAGAGGTTTAGCCTGAGAACCTCAGCTATACTGTGTTGAGGGAAATTTCCCTTCCTCTTGGCAAAATATGACTTGTGCATACACACGCATGCAACTCAAGCTAAACTCCTCATACTTCAGGAATTTGCAATCTGCATAATCAAGCTGTGCTTTGAGCTGGGACAGAGAAGCTAGTGCACAAGCCCATCACTGCCTTAGACTGTAGCTTGGTTTTAGTTTGGTTTTCACATTGCTAAACCTAACCCCCCTGAAAATGAAATAATAATAAAAAAAAATAAAAATAAAACAGTGCCAAAATGGCAAAAATGTTTCAGATGAAAAAAAGGGGGAAGGAAAATAAAAAAAAAAAAAAAGTCCCCTTTTTCTTGCCAACACTACAAATGTACGGATGCCAGGAGAGTGGGGCTGGTTGAGCTGATTAGGCTGGAGCAGCTGGGAGGGAAGGTCTCGCATTCTTCTCCTAGTTATGAATGGGTGAGTCCCAGGGACTGTGCTGGGCCCTACTTGGATAGAGCACCAAGAGGGTAAATGTTTATTTAAGCCTATGTCAAACACTTAGAATTTTTTCAGTATACAAAGCCGAGCTAGAATGTCATGAGTAAGTGAATACTAGGACGTTATGGTATTTCCTCCTCGGCTGAAAAGGCATTTCATTTTAGAAATACGTTTTTGGTTCTGATTAAGTTTGGGCACAAATTCAGGCGAGTTCTTTATTTACGCATATGAATATTTCCACTCCCTGAACTTAACTCCTGGACCTTTAGAAAAAAAAAAATACAATCCCCCCAAACTGGGATCGCCACAAACTGGGATTGGTGCTGCAAGAGTGGGAAAGTCTGCCTTTCAGCAGGCTGCTCATATGCCCGTTGGGCAGTCCCTGCTTCTTGAAGCTGAAGAGGCTCTTGAGGAAAGTTCACCTGGCCAGCGAGACACGCTGGGCTACGGGGTGCAGTCTGAGAGGCTGCAGGAATGTCAGAAAAGGGCTGGGATGAAACTATGAGCTCTGGAGGCTGGAGAGGAGCCAGCAAGTACACAGGGTTGCTGTTTGTCCCCACTTTCTCTGCCCACTAATCCAGTAAGGACTGTAGATCATTAATGCACATCAGCACTCTAATTCGGCAAGTGCCTTGTCTTCTCCTGTGTACCAATACACTGGTATTGCATCAGGTTTCTCGCCCTCCACCCTACATACCTTGCTCAAATGTTTTTCGCTACCAAGAAAAATTCTTTGGAGCCAAAAGACTCACACCCAGACCTCCTCCCGCTTTCACTTCAATTGCCTGAATGATGATCTTTCAGTAATTTGGAAGTCATAAATATTTTTTTCAAATTTTATTGCTGATAGATTAAAAAGGCTTACTATTATAGGACTCCTTCATAAATTAAGATAATATCAACTCTGGGGTGATCTTATGAAGACAGAAGAAACACTCTGCCTTTCATCAAGCAGCATCTTTCATTAAAACTACAAATCTGCATAACCATTTCCCAGCCAAACAGATAAAACTTTTCCCTGGTTCATATCCTGCCAGCTAAGGCTTCATGCAGGAACAGTTGCCTGAGTAATGCCTGTATCAGATAAAACATTTAGAAGTCCTACCACAGCTGTGTCTGTCAAGAGCATACACCCACTGCACATCCAAGCAGCTTCAGGAAGGAGTTTGCCTCCCTGTCTGCCACAGGTCCAAGATTAACAAATGAAGGATCAAAACTCTATCCCAGAACAGAAGAAAACAACAAAAAGTTGTTTGGACAAATGGCTCCGATTCTTCTCAAAAGAGTGTACTTACTTGTAAATACACTACAGACCACCGGATTTGGGAACTGTAGCTTACTCTTTGGATGCTCTGAGCAGGTAGCAGTGTCATAGGATTAGCAACAGCTCTCATGCATCGACAGGTCCACGTGCTTCAGGACTTGTCCCTCATACTGCAGCAGACAGAAACCAACATTGTCACCAGTGTTTCACTACTGGTATACTTGTGCTCTTGGCTGTACATCCTTCAAGGTATAGATGTCTGTAATTCACCTATGAAGTACCTGCTACTTGCCACTGACAAAAACAGGGGAAAGGACATATAATGCATCGTGCTCTGAGGTCCTCTGAAAGGTGTCAGTAGAAGCACAAGTTCATCCATGTGTAACAGTAACGCAGTAGCGTGTGATGTTCATGTTTGCTGATCAAGTGAAAATAATCAGCAAGGGCATTCATTTTCATGGCTCACAAATCCAAACCCAATACATTTGTGGCCAGCCCAATGCCAAAACCAAACAAATAAAGAGCTGCTTAAGTGCAAAACTCACCCGCCTGCCTGACTGTCTGGGTGCAGCTAAGGTGACCTCACGTCACCTGGATGCAGACAGGCACAGTCACTTTCCTTCTCCTCTGCTCTACCTCTTCTTTGACCTTGGATCCCTCTGTACCCCTCTTAGTGCTGAACTGATACAAGCCAGTGGACAACTATTTGCCTTGCTTTGCATGAGTTTTCCATACCATTGTGCTGGCTCATCTGTGTCATGTAAGTGCTCCCCGAAACTGGGGGGCAAAGTCAACCTGGCATGGCCAAAGGCTCTGCTGGATGATGGTCTCTCAGCGATTGTGCTTCATGCCAGTGGTGCTACCAAACCCTGTGACCTGCCTCGGCTCCCCATCACTAGAAGATGTTGCTCAGAGGTGATTGAGAAGAAGGGTGACATGCCGGAAGACAAACACCAAATTCAGTGCCTTGCTCCCATGGGGAAGACTGCCTGAATGGACAACATGCCCGAGCAGATGGCTATATGCTACAGGGCAAACAATGAGCATTCAGTGTGATAAAATTGAGTCCAAGAGTGGCAAGCAAAGGTCAGTCAACTGAAACATTGGATAAAATACCAGGGTCTTGGTCCAAAAACAAAACCAGAAGTAGATAACCACAAAAAAGAGTACGACTATGAGCAGTCTGGGCATCATTGCCTCCTACTCATCCTCCCTGACGGGTCCCTTTTGTTTATCACGCAGAACAGAGGCTGATTGTCTTCACCACCCAAACCACTCACAGGCTATTTTTGATTCTGTCTGAAGCTGGAATGGTAATGCTGATCTCCCAGTGTACTCACAGTGATGGTGATGAAACACTCCAGCACAAATTAAGAGTGGGGGGGGAAAAAGATGAAACAATGGGTGTTTGAGAAAGGTTCTTTTCTCAGTCTACAGAAACAAGAGGAGAGCAATGTGCCATCTGTGTTGGCTCAGAGTGCACTCGCTGTGTATGACCTCTCAATGATATTAAATGGATGCGATATTTTTAGTTTACACATTTCCTTTTTTTTTTTGGTGATGGCTCAGAAAATCCCCTGCAGTCTGATGAAAGTTATTTTGCTGCAGTACAATTTAATGGCAATCCAGTGAGCTTTCCATGAGCCACAGCAAGATCAACACAAGCAATAACACAGCCATTTGCCAATCAGAATAATTTTCTTTATGCCCTTGGTAAGTCCACAGTAAGTTCATCAATGTATTCAAAGATACACTTAGAGACAAAAATGCCATATCCCAAGCTTTGTATGCACAAGTACCAGTCACTTTTACAGTACTACCATCTGTTTTTCCACATACAGGCATTACAACTTCCAGAAGCCCACTAAAATGCTAAGCCATTAAACTTCCTTGTAGCTCTAGACCATCTGCTTCTTCATCCCAAAGGTTTCCCTCCCCACCTTCTACATTTTTTTTCCTAACTGAGGATGAGAATAGAAAAAACAAATCCTCCTGAGTAAGGGCCATGCATCTTTCAACACGTACAGGTTCATGGGTACAGTTACAACAGCCTATGAAAGTCATGTTGGAAAAACTGTCATTAAATTCCGCATTTTCACAACTACACATAAGGGTAATGTGACATGTGATGATTCTGGGAACACACGCAAAGGCTCAAAACAGCATTATAGTGGATTCCCAGGGATTTTATCGACAAAGACTTTTTCTCTTATTCACTTCTTTAGCAACTATCTATCTTAAAGGAGAGTACAAAAATGTGTGGACCCCACGGCATCTAGAGAGAAACCAGATCTTTGTTTGTATACTTACTAATACAATTTAGATCCCTGGTGATAAATATCTTATGGATTATCCCTTTTTATGCCTGAGTTCACTGCACTTTCCCACTGAGAAAATGTTCTGTCAATCAACCTAGGTCCTGCTTCCTCTTTGTCTTATGCCAATTTTCTTCCACAGTGCCAAATCCAGAACTAACGGCTTACAGCAGGGAGAACAGATGGGCACACAACTGCCCTGAGCTATGGAGATGCTGCAAACTATTTTTAACAATTTTTTTTAAATATATACAAATGGTTTATAAAGAAGGTTTCATGTAAATGGAGAAACAGTCGCATCAGCATCTTCCAGCCATATAATCTATGCTTGTAATGAAGATGGTAACTTCAGAGACAGCTCAGTTTAACTTCTACTTAAATATAACAGCAGAGCTGGTTGTCAGTGCCCTGCTGAGCCCCAAGCAGTGCTGCATGTAAAAGTACTTGCTGGACCTTGCAGCACAGGAGCCCAGCACTGCCATCACCTCCTTTCAGTCTTATCTGTCTCCATGGGTTTGGGGATTTCTGAGTCCCATTTTAAATACTAAGCTCTAGCTGGAGGGGGCAGAAACCCCAAGGAGATGTGTAGCCAAAGTCTCAGCTACAAGCTGGTTTTGCTCCTGTGCACATCAGCCTGGAAGCAGCTTACCTAAATGTTGCCTCTGTGCATTTACCAGTATAGTTTTCATGGTATGAATGCTGTATGCATGAGTAGCTATGAAATGCATTTTTATTTTCAGTACTTGTTTTTTAACACTATCTTAGCCTCTTGAAGCAGTTTCCCCACACACAAACTGTGCAAATGACATATTTAGATTTAAAGACCCTGAAAACAAGAATCATTTACTACCAACACAGCTCAAACAGTTGGGAAAGGAAGAAGAGAAATAAAAAACATATGAAATACATTAACGAGCACAGAAAGCAAACAAGCAATGGCATAAATGACATAGCAAGAAAAGTTCTCACTACTCTTTGAGAAGTAAGATTTTCTGCGTACCAAGGAATTACCTCACATGAAGATATTGATATAAAATACTGTCTGTGTAAAACAGACTTAAGAACATGGTGCCTCTGTGTCTGGATAGTCAATGCATTAGAGATCGGTGCAACCTCATAACATTTGAAAGCTTTGCCCAATGCTTTCTGTTAAATTTCTCATCAGTACTGCACGGAGATAATTAAAACTAGTGAGGATGCTTACATATGCTTATTGGATTCTATCTTCCCAATACGGTTTTTCTTAAGATTATATTGCCAGGTCCTTTCTTTCTTGTGCCAGAGATACATCAACTCCTTTAAAAAAGATAAGCTGAAAAAGGCAATGCCATCCCCCCGACAGGTCATTTAACACATCCTTTGCTTAATTGATCGGAAAACCCAATAGTTCCTTGACTTAGACAATATAACTTTTCTAGTGCCTCTACAGTTTATCAGCCCAACTGAGGATTTAGTTGGATGGCAAACAAAACCCTGTTTCTCCTTTTGGTTTTGCTTGGTAGCAGGGGTTTTCAGCCGCATTCCCATGACAGGGAGTCCTGCTGCTAGTGCTGGTGCCTCACGGGGATGTGGCAGCCCACCTACCAGGAGCCTGTTCTTACCCCGAGAACAAGCAGTGTGAGCAGATAAATACAAGGCATTACTCGCTACCGCAAACGTGAAACTGCTTCCTCTACCCACATCAAAAATAGCAAAAGTGTTTCCATCTGCAAATGTGTCAGCTAACTTGTTTTAACTAATGGGATTTTAAGCCTGACTTGACATAAGTGTGGACAAGCCACAGGCTTCCCCAGCGGTCTAGCCACAGACAACCTAAGTTGTCTAAGTTTTTAAATGAAGCCTGCCCTCACTTGTGTCCTACATTCCTGGATATTTCCTGGTTTGCACATGCTAATTGAACGGATGGATCAAGCATGTGATCCAGGACTCATGTTGGGAGGAAAGGAGCAGGATTTCCCCATGCTCAGGCCTCCTCAGAGCCCGTGTTGTGGTGGGCTCAGCGGCTGCTGGAGCACGGTGGCCAAGGAGAGCATTGCACTGCAGGGCAAGCACACCCTGACAAGCCTCCACGAGACTAAAGACAGCACTTAGATCAAATGCCACCTAAATCGTGATGAAATCTAACACAGGCCTAATGCTGCTCGTCCCTGGAAAGGTCTTAGGAGGGATGTCCCAAAACGCTCTGTGGATCCTACACTGTACATCTCACAGACGGAAGAGGTGTAAGGATACGGGAATCGTGACAGAAATTTTTAATCCTCTGGAACTAGACACGCGGGAAACTGGTGGGAACTTGTGCCTTCATCATGTTCCTCAGCCTTTTGTCCCCCTCATACACCCTTGCTTCTAGAGGGGACACAGCAAGTGCCGAATCACTGGAAGCGGTGTTCATAACCTCGGTGTTGAGCGCGGCCTCCTAAATTTCTTCAGGAGCTCCAGCCACTGCACCACTCTGCCAGAGTCCTTGCTTAGAGGCAGATCCCAACATAAGCCTTCTTGCAAACTTTCCTCTTTTTCCCAAGAGAATTAAAGACCTCATTGCAAAATGTCAGCCACTGAGCAAATGTATGATTTTATCCCATTTTTGACACGCACTGTTTTCTAAGCAAAGTAAAACTTGTTCAGATTTTCCTTTACCAAGAACTATCTCATCAGCTGTGGGAGTTCCTCCAGCTCTCTGGGGCATCCTAATGACCCCTCTGACAGCTTGGTACAATTTGCCTTTTTGTTTGAGAGCCAAGGTGTGAGCACTGGAGCTAACTCTTGGGTCCCTGTGCTGCCCCAGCCCCTCTGAGTGCCACCCAAGCTTTCTCAACCCACTGGCACCTGAGAACTGATACTCTGGGATCTCTTAGCGAGGTGTCCCCAAAGCCAAAGAAGCCACAGGGGTGGGACCTCCACCTGCTGCAGTTTCTATACTATCCCAGCAGGTAGCATCTCTCTCACAGAGGAAAAAAAAAAAAAAGTGAGAAATGCCAAATGTCATGGTTCTGCTTTCACACGGTGGAGGGCTCTGTATAGGGAACTTGCTTCGGGCGGTATAGCTTTATGCAGGAGACCTCTCCCCGGTTTCTCCAGAGCCAGTGGAAAATCCACACCTCATTTCAGCAGAGGCAAGACCCCAGTTTGCTGCCTCTGGCAGGCGGCAGACACAAAGGTCTGACACCAAAGAGTAAGAAGACATGCCTTTTAATCTCCAGAATTTAAAAGGGTTTGTTGTCTTTGCAACAGACAGATGTTGCCTGACAAATCTAGTAATGAAACTTTCATAAATTGTAACGTGTTCTTCTATGAAGCACAGCTCTCCGAGGCTACCAGAGAAAGGCTAAATGAGCTCTCATCCCATTCACAGTGCATGAAAACATTCTCTGACTGTGAATAAAACATGTCTTTATCAGCCTCCTCCCCCATTAAAATGAAAACCTATGACCTGCTACCCCAGCTGATGATAGCTTTACACTTCTGGGGGAAAAAAATAAAAAGAAAAAGCAAGCCACCAAAATGAAACTTTGAAGACAGCCAGCTGCATGTGCTTTAATTCCAGTTACGAGCACAGCATTTGTATGCCTGTCTTAGAGAGGCAGAATGCTGATTCCAAAGGCTGTTTAAAATGGCTATTAGTTTATTTTAGCCCCCCTCACAGAAGCCTCGATTTGTGCTCTGTAGCAAGGTGTGAAGGAGGAAAGGCTGGACTGAAAAGCATACTGGGGCCGGAGGGCTTTGCTCCATGGGTTTTGCATCCTTCCCCCCACCCAGAGCGACGAGGAGCTGCTTCTGTGCCCTGCCCTTATCTAGCTGTGATCACGGGATGAGGGAAATCTGACTGCATTTTGATGCCACCTGTTGTGAAGTCCAAGAACAATATGCATTGAGACTTGCAGCTGTTTCCTACATCGCGCTCATTTTTAATATTGTGAAGCCAGAATTCCCAGAGTGTCAAAGCAGCCTGAATTTAAAACAAAAAAACACAAAGCCACGGCTGCAGTGCAATTTAACAGAAAACACAAAAGCACATGCCTGATGCTGAGATTTACTCCTCGCAACACAGAAATGGTCTGGCGGATGTGTACAAAGGGACCCGCTCAAACAGTCCCAAAGAGCAAGCTGGATCGCACTCATAAAGAACAGAGTGGATTTGGCACAGACCCCCTTCTCATGCAATCATTTCAGCAAAGCAAAAAGGTGCTCCAATTACTTCAGTGCTCTCTTTGGACTTTCTGTAGATATTCTGCTCCTTTAATTACATTAATTACACAAAACCTGTCTCCCAGCCATCACCTAAAATTTCCACTGAAGTAAGAACTTCACTGACACTATCAACAAATAACCTTTCTTCTTTCTGTATTGGAGCGCACGTGTATGAACCCAACTAGTACGTATTACGTTATCAGTGCCTCTTCTTCCCCCTCCTGAAAATATTCTCTGTTGTTTGTACATTTTGGTTAAAAAAGCTGACACTTATCAGCAAAAGGGACGTGAGAAGCTTTCCCAACGCAGCACTGACAGCAGCAGCAGCGTCCTGCATAGCCCTTACTATTACTCATAGCCCCTGTAACGTCTGCTGGGACGTTGAACACAGTGCCATCAGTCTGAGCTGGAGCACAAAGATCGGTTCAAAGGTTAGGTCATCCCATTTAACTCCCACACAAAGGCTCCAACATAAAACCCTACCCTGATTATTTATAGCATAAATCAAGACACTGTCCAGAAAGCCCGAACCATCCCAAGCCTGCCTCAACTGGCCTTATCAATAGCTTGTTGTCTTGCCTTATGCCAGGCCGGTCCTCTCCGCAATAACCATGCAAATCAACAGCAACTCATGCATATATATTTGTAATTTATGTGCTCAGGGTTAACCCAACATCTTTGGTGAAACCATGGAAGAACTCTAGCAAAAACAAAAAAAGAATAAAATCCAAGGATGTCCACAGTGAAACACTTCTTGACAGCAGAAAATGCTGTGAAAAAATATTCTCAGAAGCACATTTTAAAAATACTCAGTTATCAGTAAATGGATTAAGTTTTATGCCATGCCTCCCATCATTTAAACTATTTATATCACCCATTTTTGTAATTTAAGTCTTCTTTACAAGGAGTTAAGAAATCTTACTCTACATTTTAACAGCAACCCTATATTTTTTATGAAGAAAGATACACATTTGTCATTTTTATTAGTATCTGTCACAGATTCTATTCAGAGTTGAGAATATATAAGAGAGAAGAACACCGTGTTGTTAAAGGGCTGGCTGGACAACATGATACAATGCTGAAGCTGGGCACAGTTTTCAACTGTAAGCTATTTGTTGGAATAAAATGAAGACTCAGCACCATATAAATGTTTCATGAATGTGTATCAAATTTGCTGAATTGTTAGGTTCAGACAAAAGAAATCAGTGAAAAATGGAAAGGCTTCATTTTGACATTTTGAAAATGAAAGGTTTTGATTTTCTCATTTGAAGTTACTTCCGTATACAAATTTCCCTTATTTCTTAGAATATTTGAATTTGTTTGAAACCAAAAGAAAACCTTTCATTTCACGTCAAACAAAATGTTTCACTCAACCCAAAGCATTTTTGAAGCTGTGGCGTATGGTGGGCATTACCCCTCAATTCACTGAAAATTTCATCTAATTCACTCAGTCTGACAAGAAATCATCTTTTTTTTTTTTTTTTTTTTTCCCCTCAGAGACACCGGTAAACACAAGTGTCTGCTGTTCTCCATCCTCTGCTCAGTGGGCGTTTTTCATATTCAGCATCTGATATTCTGTGAAATGGTTTTAATATACGGAAGGTCTTCTCAGAAGTTTAAGTACTTCACACTGAAAAGTAAAAGAAGCAAGTGTAATAGAGACAGAAACACACAGAAGTTGGCTAAATATGTTTTCTTATAACTTATAACAGCTTCCTTAGAACCCCCTACTCTAACGACTAGAAACTCAGTCTTATAGCATTATTTTGTGTGACATCGGGATTCAAAAAGCCCTTACAATCACCAAATATCTCAGTAGTAACAGCTGTGGGAGTATCGTAGAAGGTGACCTTTCTGCATCATTCAGATGTTGAAAACCAGACACATATCACCCAGCCCTAAAAAGTAGCATCTGGCTTTTACGGCAACGTAGGGTCTGCCTCTCTAGGTGATGGAGAGAAACAGGCAGTTGAACAAAGTAATTTTATTCTGGGAGAAGTATCTCAAACAAGAAGAATTTACCTTTGGCAGTATCTACCACTATCCCAAGACTATAGGGAGGTTTGCCCACTATATCTCAGGGTAGATGCCCAATTTTCAAATGAATCTGGCCCAGCACAAACCCAAACGTCTCAAAACCCCTAACTGGGAAGCATCATCTGTATCTGCTTTGTACTTTGCCAGCTGCATGCCCGTCCTCAGACCCTCACAGAGAGGCAGTTCCCATTTCATGGTCCAGTGAGCACCACCAAGGAAATGGTGATCTCTTGCAGGTCTAACCAAGGGCTGTTGGCTCTGTTACAAACACCAGAGGCATGCAGAAAAGCAAAGCTTTATTTATTTCAGTGTATCTGAGGCTAAATGCCTAGAAGCCAGTAGCGGCTCCCTCTTGAAGGTCAGCACAAGGAGCAGAGTTGGCTGCAGACAAGCACTGGATGTTTCACCTCCTGTTTCCAACTGGTTTTTCTTTGTCACCTTCCACAGAGTGCTTCAAAGCTGTTCAGTGAACTCTGTGAGTCCTTAAATGATGCTCTGCTTGCCTTGCACACTCCATGTTCCCAACATGTGTCTGCTGACCAGCCAGCTTTCCTCCCCTCCCAAAACGTGAGCAAGAAATCTCTACAAACATCCTCAAAACTGGTGTCTTCACAAGGAAGCAGAGCAGAAGCAACAAGAGAGGTGATGCTTGTGCTTGCCCATAGCCACACATTGTCCCAAGGGTGCTGGCCGTCTCTGTCACCAGCATCACCATAACACCAACACTCAGCAAACGACTCATCCCCAAGCCTGGCAGCCCTCCCAAGCACCCTGTGTCTGCACTGCAGCATCCCCTCCCCTGCTCCCTGGCCATTTTAAGTGTCTGATGATGGACAGCATCTTTTCCAGTCCCTCTTCCAAAAAAGGGAGAGGAAAAGTCATCAGGCCTACCAGCAGCAGGCAAGGAGGTGCCACATTCCTGAATATCAGCATTTTCTCCATTACTGCTCCATGGACAGTTATGATTATTGCTGTTTTTTGTTGTTGTTGTTGTTGTTTGTTTGTTTGTTTGTTTGGCTTCCTGAAGAGTTTCCTGTGATTTAAACCTTGGAGCAAAGCAAGGTGGAATAGTATCACCCAGCTCAACTGAAGTACATGTTATTCATAAAAATGCACTTATTAACCTCAGTACTTACTCACTGAGAACACTTCCGGGCACTTTTCCATTTACCAAAAGAAAAATAGAGAAAATGGTTATTCTAAAGCCAAAGATGAGCAACAAATCTGTTCTTCTGTAAATAAGAATCTTTCTAATATATCGCTTAGAGAGAACTTTCAGTTTGTGGAAAACTTAAATAAAAAGACCATTACTATGCAATAAAATACATGTTATTGTTTTCTTTATTTTCAGTAGTGTTGCCACAGATTATTTGTGTCTAATTGTTATTTATTTTTCCATGTTGTTACATGCTAAAAATTCTGCACTAGTATTACATCAAATCATGTACTCTGCAATGAAATTGTGCTGTCACACACCCAGTATAATGACTTTACTGCAAGATGAAGAAAGAAAAATAACTGAAATGTAGGCATGGGGGAAGATGTTATATAAGTGCAATCTTCTACTAGTAAACATGCATAACATATTCTAAAAGTTTTTTATGATGCTCAAGTTTCCTTTTAAGAAGATAGACTAAAATGCTTTTTTTTTTTTTTTTGGTCTTTTATTAAACAGATGTATAATTTGCTGTGATAAATCAAATCATTTCGTGTTCTGCTGTTCTGCACTTTACGTACATTATGGGTAGTGTGTCAAAGAGGATGAGCTACAGAAATAGAATTATCTCTTTCAGGACTAATTGGAAGGTATAAGAATGCCGATGATTATTACAGAAGCTATTATCTTTACTCATGTGTCTAAGTAAGAATCAAATCTAAAATGTTAGTTCCTAATTTAGTCTGAATCCCTGTTCTGTCTCTTCCGGTGATATGGATGATTTACCAGTTTTAGAATACACTTTCTGGATAATTAATGCACTGGCAGAGCTTCAGTGCCTTTCTCAAGCTCAGTTAATTTTCCACATGTTCGTATTCCAGCCATAAAATCACCTTTTAGTGGAGTTCACAATATAATATGAAAGAAAGGAAAAACACCCCAAAAGATTTATAATTCATGTCTAATTGCAACTACATGGGCATGAAATTAGCAGGAGCACAAGTAGAGTCATTCTGACTTGTAAATTGTCAGGTAATGCTTGTTGTATTCCAGATCATAGGTATCATCTCTATGTCCATTTTCCCTGCAGGTACAGTACGTTTGCACTGATAGATAGTGCAAGGGAAGGACACACGTCCCCTAGGAGTCACCCACAGCTGTCACACTGACATTTCACAACTGCCCTCATTACTGTCACTGCATGAAGCACAAATGAGAGAGTGCCACATGAAACCCTATCAATTTACGAGACCTTGAGACTCATCAAGACAATACCCACTTTGAAGGAAAATAAAATGCTTTGAAAATACATAAAGAGAAATCACATATGGAAGGGAATTGCTAAAATGACACATCAATATGTGAAATACTCTTCCAGCTTGCTCATTTGTACAATTTGAAAGTTACTCTTTCACTGGTAAGACAGGCTTGATTATGAAGACGTAAAAGAAAGCAATTCTTTTGATAATTACTTTAGCAATACACACGTAAATAGCATTACAATTGAATCTTTCTCAAAAAATCCTTCTGTGTATTGGCAGAAGATGGATTTATGACAGAAATGTTTACAAAGAGAGGGAGGCACAACAGCAAAAGAAGAAGGCAAGTTAAGAAAAAAAAAAGAATTCAAGCAAGACGTATTTATAATGTGTGGTTTTAGGTTAATGAGAACAACCTGAAGTAATGACTTTACTTTAAATGCCTACTTTAAATGTAATAAGCACTAATTACGGATAAAGACTGATATAAATTAATTTCTAGAAGCTGTCACTGAATAACAGAGCTTCAAAACATGATGTAATTGTACCCTAATGCCTCCAAACCAGAAGACAATGAATTAAAAATAAAATTGCAAGACTTTAAAACAAACGTTACCATGACGGTGTCTTGACTTAAGAGTTCAAAAGTCAACTTCAGTTCAAAAGTGTGGGGTTAGCAGCAGTGCAGGCCTCGAGATGCAGATGTGTAACATACAACATCCTTCTGAAATCACGCACTGTGGGGAACAGACAGGTTCAGAAGAGAAAGCCACAAGGTCCTGGTGGCTGCAAAGCCACATCAGAGAGAAGGAGGAGCAGAAGTGCTAATGCTGGCCCCCTGTGATTTGCTGCAGGCTATGAAGAGACCCAGATAATGACCAATTTTCTTCTAACAAAATAATTCTAACAGGGAAGCCCAGGAGGGTCATAAACTATAAATATTCCTAGCTGTTAAATTACCTCAGCCGTTAACAGGTTTTTATTTTTGTCCTGACATTATTTAATACTAAATACAACAAATGCTCCTGAACTTTTTTGTGCCACCTTCATATGCAGTGGAGATAATTTGCTTCTATACAATGATGTCAGTAGCTTTGTGGTGAAGTATAGATGACTATCAAAAAAGTTGGAGGGATATACCACTGAAAAGCGATTGATTATTGCCAATAGTTTTGATCTCTGTTACCACTGTTTCACCTCCATAAGTGTTTTCAGCGCAAGAGCTTTGGTTTCTGGAGGGATTACTGAAAGTTTTATATTCAGTGTTGAAATGGCTACTCCTATGAAAACCAAATGGCGCTTCTGAAAATGTTTATGCTTTATGCTGTCTTATTCTTCATGTAACATCTCAGTATATAATCTGGACCCTTAACTGTGCCAATGTGGCCACGCATACCTTCCCCATACCCAGAGCAAAATCAATTTCCAGCTCCCCCTGCATGACTTAGCCCAAGGAAAGGTTGTCAGTGGCTGCTCTTCTCAAGCCTGATCCTCACTTACAGTAAGGCCCTTTCCCACTGCTCTTGCAATGCAAAAGGACCTGCAAGAAGATACAAACGTAAGCATACAAATTGCAGATGGAGTCTCTAAGTCAGCCCTTGTAGAATAAGGCATTTACAGAGTCAAGGTAAAATCACAGTAATTTAAGAAGAAAAAGTAGAGGATTCAAAAATACAAGGGGTGTAAGTTATAAAGGAACTAAACAGCCACCACCTAGACTCAATTCTTTGGACCATTAAATATTGCCAATCATTTCTGAACTGAACCCCAAAATTTGCATTTGTTTGAATTCTACTTCATCTCAGGTTAAAGAACATCTTCCATACAGTCATCAAGCATTGGTCCTAGGTGAGCTGAGAAGGAAAAAACAGAGGCTTCCCAAAGCAGTTGAGTCCGTGGTTCAGTTGTGTTCACTGCAGTGAATGTGATTTCACTTGATGTGGTGAGACTTCAGCTTCCAATTATTGACCCTTACCAGCCTTCTCTCTGCTGCATTAAGGAGCCTGTTAACCCAGAACTTTTTACATACTGCAATAAAGATACCTCTCCATATTCTTCTGGAGGATTTAAGCAGACTAAGCTCATTTAGTTTGGCAGCATAAGGCATTTGCTTCAAACCTGTAAATTATTCTGTGTGTCTCTTCAAACATCCTCATTTTTTCAATAGCCCAGAGCTGTGTGTTAGTTGTGCTAAGACCAATCTAATCGATACCATTTTAGGATGTAAAGCCTCCCTTCTATTTCATCATTTTTCTAGGTTTCTTCTCACCACTTTCCCGAATCTCTTGCAGTTTAGTAACTATGACCTCCGAGATCCTATAAAATATCATAACATCCTGGACCCTGTCCACACATGAAGACGTGTCCTCTGCTCACTGCCTTCATTCACAGTTTTGCATTTCTTTGTAAATTGCTCTGTAAGTCTGCCCTAACCTGGTAGACACACAATGTTGTCTTTTGTTACCGCTGAGCTGGAAAGTACTTTACCATCATCACCTGATTCATACATGCAATCTTGCTTTTTTTTTTTTCTTCTCCAAATACACAACAGAAATGTTTATTGATGTTTTCGTGTTTCTGCATCATTAACAACTTTGCCACCTCCATCAAGTAATGCCTTATACTGTGCTGCTAGGACATCTTTTCTTTCTAACATACTTAAATAATCTTTACCATCCCCAGCTCTGCTAACCATTGATTTTTCCCTGATATCTTTAGCTCTCCTCATCAATTTTCTACACTTCATAACTTCTAACTTTTATTGATTACCATCTTTACTCTTTTTTTTTTTTTCATTTTGCTATAATATTGCTTCTTCATTTCTGATTACTACCTTCCTCATAATCGTGAAACAGGATGGACTTCCAGATGATAGTGTCCCAATCTATGAGAGAATCTATATCTGCTCATCCCATAAAACCCCTTTTAAAAACTCTTTGCATTTTTATAGCAAAATATTTCCTTACAGTTAATTTTACTTCCAGTTTTCTCTAGCTTTGGGTATAGACTCTGCTGAAGAACAAAGCATAAATATATATACGTTACTCTTTCATTTATGCCACACATCTATATGCCTACATTGAATGTAATCAGACTGTGATCACAGGTTCCTCACCAGCCACTAGGGCAGAACATCCTTACCCATTACAAGAAGATTTTAGAAGGCTGTTACTTCCTTCTCATCTGCTTTGTATTCAAACTTTAATAATGTGTTAGCATTGTCTCTTTGTGGCAACATCCCCTGTATCAGTGCCATTCTTCCTTCCACCCATAAGCAGCACATAACAGATTCTGCTCCCAGTTTTAAGATAATGAGCAGCCTCAGGACCACCACCACAATCTTTACCTAGGCTCTTCTGATTAATGTTTATCCACGTACCTTCAAAATCTCAAAGTTCTGAGCTATTCATATTCATACAATATGCAGTACTGCCTTCATGCAGACTGTGTAGACTCTCCCCATTCCCTTCCCACCCTTCTTGCCCTCTCTGTCTTTTGTAAGCAAGATAAATCCACGATTTTAATATTTCATTATTAGGAACCATCCTATCAGTTTTTAGAAATAACATTTATACCACCACTGTATCTTTCCATCAGGGATAATTACTATGGCTAGTCTTAACTATTAACACAGTTTCCAAGCACTAAGATTATTGGTTTATCTAATGTCTTTTATCACTTTGATACAATTTGTTTGCAAAAATGTAAGTCTGAACTCTTTACTGTTCCTTCTTTTGTTCTTGCTTTTATATCTTCCATGACGCCCCATCCCAGGAAGTGTTCCCCATCCCTGGAGGTGCTCAAGGCCAGGCTGGATGGGGCTTTGGGCAGCCTGGTCTGGTGGGAGGTGTCCCTGCCCATGGCAGGGGGTTGGAACTGGGTGATCTTTAAGGTCCCTTCCAACCCAAACCATTCTGTGATTCTGTGGTTCTATGATTCTATGCTTTGCCTAGTTTCCAAGAAAGAAAATCAATTCTCCTTCCTCCCACTTTGTACATACAGGACTCTGTAATCTGGGTGGGAAGTGGCTCAGCATCTTCCTGAGAACCTAAACTTCTAGTTTCACCTCAGAAACACAGTCAACTGTTCAAATCCCAGGTCTCCTACATTCTGTATTTTTTCACTTATTTGCATGAAATATCTAAGAAAATCATGCTGGCTTTTCTACACGTCCTTGCCTGAAGTCTTCTTTTAACTGCATAATTCTACATTTGCCCAAATAATTTCTTCTATTGTTGGTAACCACTGTTGGAAACTTGCCAGCCTTACAGTTTTGATTCATATTTTTATACTAGGGAGACAGCTGACAGATTTCTTGCTGAATTCACTATTCATTCTCCTAAACATAGCACTGCCAGTGACAGCTAGTTGCATTTTAGGATGGCTGAAGAACCTCACAGCAGTAGATTCCTCGCTCCACAAGCTGTACCCCTTCAAGTAACTCTCCAGTAGCTCTCTTTTCTGATCTTCAAGGAGAAATTTATCCCATAATTTTTTACACAGATATCAAATAAGAGTTGATATATCTAGCTAGAATGCATGTCTTCTGGTTTGTGCCCTTCACATAAAAGTTTCTTTAATTTCTAATTTTCCTTATCATGCATTCTTCCTCATATGATCTCATAGTACCTGGTTGGCCAAGTCTTTCTCTTAAGTGCTGCACAGTGGTGGGATCCAAGCCTCACAGTCGACTGAACAAAAAATAAGAAAAAAGGCACAAATTGAGTACTTTGGTGAAACACCAGACAGCCTTTCTGCCTCTTCACCCAGAAAGCAGCCTGGAACTCCTGCCCTGCCCTGATGGGCTCTAGGTAGGACAGCCAGTGCAGCAGCTCTGTCTGTCCTAGGGAGTGTTTTACTATTCTCTTTTTATTAGCTGTATCTCCCTGAGACACTATGACTGGTTCACTTAGAAATTCTGGAGAATACATGACATTTCAGTAGGTTATTATCTGAAGATTTATACAGATTAGCACGGATATGTCATTGTAGTATATGTCTGGATGCATACAACTTCAGCAGTCAAAAGGGAAAAAGTCACTGGGGTCGTGGTATGGCTATACATACAGGCTTAGATTCATCACTCCTGACTTCAGAAACCTACCTGAGGCCCCAAAATTAGAAGCACAGCCACCCTTGCCTCCATATTTAACTGATGAAGAATGATACACTGAAATCAAACTGTCCTCTGGAAAGTGCTTATTCCTCTCCCCTGACTATACAGAGGGGGCCTCGCTGACATGAATTAGGTGGGCTGGTCCCTCACAAAGGTTAGCAGCTAGCAAATACAGTGGAAGTACTTAGTAAGGGTTTGTCTTGTTTGAGCTTGGTCAGCTCCCTCCTGGAGAGCTATTTCAGTTGTGCATTTTTCTAACAGGCAGCTGTTGTGATTCTGCTCAGACGCAACCAGTGATTTGGTGCGTTAATAACACCTTGGTGCTAAGGCAACCTAAGAATATAAAATGTGGAGGATGCGTGGTGTTCCAGCCTTATTGTGCTTTTCCTGAGGAGCCCCGCAGAAGGACCAGTTGTTAAGTGTTGTTATGACACACTCCTGGGCTTTCACTTTGACTTCTTTTCACATCTTGTTGAGTTTTCCAGTGTCTGAAAAGGCCATTTCGATGTGCTGAGGTCATATGTTAAAAAGCTGAAAGCAGGGGCCCTCACTAATGGTGCTCTGAAAGCAATTGTTT
Source organism: Anser anser (assembly GCF_964211835.1). Lineage (NCBI taxonomy): Eukaryota > Metazoa > Chordata > Aves > Anseriformes > Anatidae > Anser > Anser anser. Next base: position 147,176,772 of record NC_139720.1, on the reverse strand, counting down.
GGCAGAAGTTCATCACATAAATCGCTCTATACTTTTTTTTTTAGGATCGTAAAAGGAAAAATTATACTTTGTCCTCTAAGGAGGTGATGCAAAGATGATGTCCAAGAGCCATTGTTCAGCCACCGAGAGCTGGAATGGGGACTGGAATAAATGGGTGGGGAGAGAAAAGTCCATTAGCATCAGCAGAGCGTCCAGAAGAGCACTGGCAGGCGAGAGGAGGGGAGAAGAGAGGCAGAGACGTTGTAAAAACAACCAGCAGAAATAATGATATTCCAAAAGACAAGCAAGTCCCTCATCTGCAAAGCTGACAACATCAGACATTTGTTACGTGATCAAGCTGTAATATTTAAATTTAATACTTAGTTTCATAACTCTGCTTAAAGACCCTGCAAATTCTGGTTTGGAAATGTGTATTTTGGTTTCAGAATACTTTGTTTCAGTTTAGGCTGAACAAAGCGCTCAGCAGTTTAAACCAAGCAAACTAATGTTAATTAAAACCAATGAAAGAGATTTCCCACAGCCTGCTACACTTGAGCTACTCTGTCTTAAAGACATACTGAAAGTAAACAAATGTTGTTTTTTTTTTTTTTTTTTAACCTTTCTGATCTGTCAGGAAAAGCTTTTCTTCAAATGCCCAGATGCTGGGAACAAAGTTTAAGATTGGTGATTTGCAGTAAGGGACAGCTTTGGCCGGTACAAAGAGGAACCACGTGGATACACTAAATTCCTGCTTCAAGCTGTTTTCTCCCCAAACTGGTAACAACAGCACCTGTAGAAACAGTTCACAGACATTTCCTGCCTGCATGCACAGAGGAAACATGCCACAGGTTCTCCCAGGGGAACCCTCAAGAAGACCCGACTCCTTGGCAGGAGATAGAGTCGGGCAGCCAGCAGAAGCTGAGGAACCAGAAAAAAAGTAAGGCACTAAAATGAAACCTCAGCAGGGATGGGTCACGGGCTGGACCTGTCTTCCTTGCTCAGGCTTACATGGGACCCGGTGAGGGTGTGATAAAGCGAATTGCAAGCTCTGGATCACACGTATGCAACTTTGGTGGCTCGCCCCACCAAAATGCACAAGGGAGCTTCATGGGTGGGACACGGAAGGCTGTCGTGCCTTCTTGAATACACAGGTATTCAAGAATCATATAAAATACAATTGCACGTGTGTCTAGTGACATGCTAGACAGATGCTGGTCAGTAAAGCTTGAGGACAAAGTGAAAAGGGTTAAACAAGAAGTCTGTGCTTCAAGGTATCAGCTATGGTTGGCACACAGAAGACAACCATGAAGAAACTTATACCAAACTTTACAGGAAAAGCACAAACAGTTCAATCTGTTTGTTCTTACAGTCATCACAGGCAAAATAGAACTGCTAGCAAGAGTAAGAGAGAGCAAACAGAATTTTTGGCAAGCAGGGCCATTTCCCTTGTGTTCTGCGTCGTTTCCAGGTTTCCATCTCTGTTTTATCTGCTTACACTGCAGACTCCGATTTGCAGAAAGGCAAGGATAGTGAGACCCAAGTCGGTATTTTAGTCCGTAATATCTATATATGAACAGTTTGATCTAGATGACTGATTTTGTAACGTTACATTTATGGCTGTCCACTCAGTGCTACTGACAGCAGAACCAGTAGCGAAGACAATGGGAAGCACCGGGAAGGTTTTCCAGGACCGGTGACTTGACAAGCAAAATCTCTGCCAGTTCATGACCTCTCACATGTGGTATGTCCCATACTCTACCCTTAATTACAGTTCAAGCGGCCCTAAAGTAGGGTCTGAATTATTTTCAAATGCATCGGTGTTCATGCTGTGCATCAATTGTAAAATATTTTAATGCCCCGTGCAGTCGAAGATGACATCAGACCTTCTGAAATGTATACTAAACCTCCGGATTGCAATTCAAAGCATATGTTCTGCCTGGTCTGCTGAGGACATAATGGTACAAAACTAGGATGCTTTTAATGAATAAAACACTAGTCACTGATACCACGTGCATTATACATACTTTCCACTTCACAGGAAAAGCAGTTACAGTTTTCGCTGCCTGAAGCCATACTACATTGCACTGTGAATGTATCACAGCTAAGAACATAAGTACATTGAGCCGGTGCGGTCTTTGAAGGGGAAATGTTTAAATGAAACCTAAAGCATTGCTGGCAACTCCAGACCCGGCACCTCAGCCTCTGGGCCAGCAGCAAATCCACCCCGTAGCCCAGGCTGGGGGTGCAGCCCTTCCAGGAGAAGCAAACTGCATGTCTAGATTCACCTCTGCTCAAAAAAGAAGCTTCTTGCATGAGTGGTAGTGTTTGCTTGGGCTGCCTGGGCAGATTTGACTTTAAACAGCCGTACCCTGCCTACTTCTATCTCTCCAGCAGTTTCAAGTGCGTATTATAACCTTATTATTTTCTGCCCTAAACTATCATTTTATATCCCTCCGCACTGCTGAAATAACTACCACAATCCCTGCCAAAAGTGACTGCATTCCAGCAATACTCAAAATCATATTAAGGCTTTATCCTAATCTGCAGCGGGGTAAATTTAAAGTGCCTCAGCAGAGGAGTGGCAGCTGCACCAAAAGACAAGGCAGAGGCGGATCTGAAAAGTTAATGCCCGTCAGGAGCTGAAGTGGGATCTACCTGTTCTGCATCTGTCAGAGAGCATCCCTGTGCTAATCCAGACCTTCTAAGGCAAGACAAGCTGGAAATTCATGAAGAATTGGCCCCCACCCTAGCAACAGCAAGAGAATAATGCTTCATCGATACTTGCATTGATTTAACCATGTTTATTCCAAGTTGCTTTCAGGATAAATTTAATGCAATTTCAAAGCAGATTATTCTGGTGCAGGGTCATAAGGGAGAGTGCTTGCTTTGTGATTGTGGGCTTTTCTTTTCTTTTCTTTTCTTTTCTTTTCTTTTCTTTTCTTTTCTTTTCTTTTCTTTTCTTTTCTTTTCTTTTCTTTTCTTTTCTTTTCTTTTCTTTTCTTTTCTTTTCTTTCCTTTCCTTTCCTTTCCTTTCCTTTCCTTTCCTTTCCTTTCCTTTCCTTTCCTTTCCTTTCCTTTCCTTTCCTTTCCTTTCCTTTCCTTTCCTTTCCTTTCCTTTCCTTTCCTTTCCTTTCCTTTCCTTTCCTTTCCTTTCCTTTCCTTTCCTTTTCTTTTCTTTTCTTTTTTTCTTTTCTTTTCTTTTCTTTTTCAGAATCCAGATAAAACTAAACTAACTAAAAAATATGAATGTTAACAACTGGACTTGTGATGCTCTACATAAATCAGCGTCTTACGCTGATGTGCAGATCTCTCAGCCTCCTTCACTCTTGGTGTGAAGTCCTACATACTAGCATGTCCCTGTGTGTCCAGTATGTGAGATTATCTACTGGGTATCTGGTCCCGTGAGCTGGGGTGCACCAGTGACGGGTGCCCTGCATCAGTGGGCCCCTTTCTGCCCTCATCCTCTGATCACCTCACCAGCCCATCACAGATCAAACCTTTCATCTGTATCTGGACACCATGGCAGCTTCTAACATGTGAGCTAATGTGGTATTCTGTGGCTTCTCATTCTCGTAGCCCATTCACAAAGAATTCACAGGCTGTGTGCTGAATTTAGTATAAATTCACTGAGCTTTCCTCAACTCCACACACTTGTATTCCAAACTGAGAATGCCCATAAACAGATTTTGCAAATTAGGTTTGCTTTTTTGTTATTTTTGCCTAAGAGTGCCTGAAGTTTAGCCCCATTTGTATACTGCTTAACACAGATACTGTTTATCCTTCCCAGCGCTGGCGGAGTGTGTTTAAGAAGACAGAATGAGTGATTCTGTTCTCACTTGCATCTGTGTAAATCACGGGTAGCTTCATTAAGCCAATGTAATTGCCTTGATGAAAACTAAAGTTTGAACCCTTTATTTCAAATTATTTTGATAGAACACAGTTTATGCAATTAAGTTTAATCTCAACAAAAAAAAAATCAACTTCTTATTAACAAAAGAGTATGTTGACTTCCAGTTTTCTCATTTTCATCACCTCCTTCCAGCAGAGCTAATATTTTTTGATGAGGCCCAATGACCAGTCTTTCCTAAGGGATCTATGGTGAAGACTATTCCAAAGTATTCAGCTTTCCGTTTCCTGAGGCAGACATTTCATTCGCTTTAGGGTAAGCTCAGCCAGTCAGGAAAGGCCCTCTTTTTTTTTTTTTTTTCCAGATTGCTCATAATCCAGGTCCTTTTTCCTGGACATACTGCATCCTACTTTACTTGGTGTATAAGGTAGAACTTGTAAGAATCCAAAGCAGATCACTTCTTCCTCCCCTGTTCCCAGGCCTACTCTCAGCTGCCCATACGAGTCTCAACGCATCCAGAAAAGCTGCCTTTTGCTTTTTTGGCTTTGTGCAGTGGGAATTATTTCTGAAGAAATTTATAAATATTTGCTCTGAATGCCTGAACAAATGAGTTATTTCCTGAGCCTTGCCTCTTGATACCTTAAATCTGTTAGCATTCTGGCATCAGAGCCTCTGTTCCCTCAGTGTCTCAGATCACAGCGTGAACTGACGGCTTAAGAAAAAAGGAGAAAGTAATCTCTGGAAAGACCGAGGAACGAGGAGAAATAATTAAATAAAAATAGACAGGAGAGCAGCCCCGGCTCATCTGGAAACAGAGGCTACGCCGAAGAAGCCCTAGCGATGCCTGGTAGCTCTGTTATCCTGCCCCTTTCACTGCTGTCCTTCCCACAGCTGCGAAGGGCAGGTCTAGGAAGGCTTTGCGTCAGCCGGGCTCTCAGGCTGCTGCTGGGTATTTATGAGAGTCTCCCTGCAGAGAGGTCAGAAAAACACCCAATGGGGGAAAAAAGAATTTCGGGCATTTGCTCTTGCTTCTCCACCCTCCCGCCTGGGTTTTGCTCTGCTTTCGTTCTCTTCTCTCCAGCAAGGGCCACCCTGCCCTTATTAGCCTGCAATCCTCGCAATTACATTTGCAAAATACATCGGACTTATCAGTGATGATTTGCAGTGAGTGTGCTGAGTGAAATCGCCTGCTGTGGCTCGCGGGGGCTGGATGTCCCCCGGGCAGCAGGAGTGCCTCCGCACCGCGATGCACGCACCGCTCCGCAGCCAGCCAACAGCCGCACGGCCGGCACAAAATTGTTTGAAGGGAGAGGAAAAGTCTCCAGCAGCTACTTTCGGTCTTTCCTGAAATGACTGCGCTACAGAAGTACTAACAAAGAAGCAGATGTAAGATTTTCTGTGACTTATCTCCGAGGCAATTATTTAGAAATCTCCTTGATTCATTATGTGCTAAGCCTAAATTAATCCCCTGCTTTAACAATAGAAATGTATACGTAGCCCTGTACATTGCAACCAATAGCTAAGCATTTTGCTTTACAGATTGTTTTTGAAAGTACAAAGCCATTTTCCCCCTTTTGAATATTTTAGGCAGAAAATTAATTTTCTCAAAGAAAAGACCTTGGCTAGGGACAGTTCCTGCTGCCAGATCTTATATCTATCTGCTTCTGAGGGCTTCAGAGGGGTCAGGGAAAGCCAGCACCATACATAGTTGAGAGCTGTGCAGAAAAAGCATGCGCACATGCATGCTTGTGCACACACGTGCACACACACAAGCACAGTTATACAGAAAACTGCAAAGCATGTTTTTCCCTCTCTACTCCCTCCCATAGGAAAGTAAAATTAAATGGCACGAGTCCCTGCAGATTAGCATTCCCCAGGCTTAGTTATTCTGCTTATCCGAAATACATCTCACTACTCATCTCACTACTCATTGCCAGAGGCAGTGTGAACCAGGAAAGAAGGGGCAGCTGGCGTGCTGCGGTGCAGTTTTCTCTGTGCTCTAATCTCTGCTAAATCAGCTACAGATTTGGAGAAGGGGCAATGCTGCTAATTACACTGTGTATGTCACAACTTCTTGCTCAAAGTGTTGGAAACTTCATGTTTGGAGACGTATTTTCTCCTCCTCCCTTCCACCCAAACACTGTTCTTTCTTTTCAATGAAAGTCAGCTAGGTACAAGATTTTAATTTAAGCTGTCAGTCAACGGTAATGCAATAGCTGGAAGGTCTGACTCTGCTTCTTCTCTGTGTGTTGAGTACAGCTAGCTTATGTGGTATGTTACAACATGAATGAGGAAAGACGTACCAGGGCCAAAACAATTAGCAACCAGACCTTATCTAGGACAAATAAAACGAGAATAAAGCTATTAAAATATGCCGCTTATTTGCTGATGATAGAGCGGATGAGGCTTCTTCTGACAGAAATTAAAAACTAATCATGGCAACAGATTCCTCTTCCTGTCTTGTTACAATATCTGGCAGAAACTTAGCTCTCGCCGAGGGCAGGAAAGTTAAACCCAAAATAGGAGATGTCAAATAAGTGCCCGCAAGCCTACACAGCATGGTGCTAGCAGCATATGGGAGTCTGAGCGAGCAGGGTGATGAGGCAAAGCTGTGGATACTCCTAACTTAGAGGCCAGCCTGGCAAACCATCCACGTGTCTGCACAGATGCTGTCACACGCGGCAGCGGGTCCATCAGGCCAGCGGTGATTCCTCCCTTTGGGTTTCTGATGACTTGTTCAGCTGAAACCAGGTTTGGAGCAGCCCGCTGCAGTGGAATAAAGCACCAAAACAAACAAGGTAGACATAAAAAGAACAGCTTTCGTTTCCTCCATTGTTGTTTTTAATTACCGTTCAGAATGAGAATCCATAAAGCAGCGTTTCCTCAAGGGAAGGAGACGGCACCTCATCAATCCTCCGAGTAACCAGTGCCAGCGATGCAAGGGGTGGCAGGCAGGTCTGTCTGGGGGCAGAGAGCAGCCCCATCCCCATCCCCATCCCCATCCCCATCCCCATCCCCATCCCCATCCCCATCCCCATCCCCATCCCCATCCCATGGGGGCACCCCTTGAGGGGGCAAGGGGAGGCCCTGGCTCCGGGGACCCCCATGTGGAGGGGCTTGTGTGGGCATGAAAGGGAGGAGAGGCCGGCTGATGGCTTTTCGACTCCTCATGATGCTATTTTTGGAGGGTCTTTCGAGCTGTTCTCCACTTGTCGATGCTGCATAATTTGCCCCCTGCGTGTCCCTCCTTTCAGGATTTCAACAGGAAGTGCTGTCTGGTTTTATTGTCTGCTTTGACATTCATTTCCTATAAGGTGTAGGAGGATGACGTAAAAAAAGCTATACATACATATATACGTATCTAATAGATGGAGAAATAACTCTGCCTTAAATGAGACACGATGCAACTCCCGATTAAATTGCCACATCAGTTATGTTTGACAAGTTCTAACCTTGAATACTAGGAAAGTGGAAAAAAAATAATTAAGAAAGATATATGCAAATAGGAAGGACGATATTTATGTACCAGGTGGCATTAGACTTCAATCATTTTGGCTGCGATGCTCAGTTTGGCTCTTTCAGTTGCTTTGTCAAAGGGCCACAAGTCCAACTTTCTTTTGACTTCCAGCAGTCTGGGATCCTTTATTTGCTATTCACAGTGTTATTAATTCTGGCTGCCTGAACATTTTCATTACTAGACAGAAAGGAGGAAACCAAAGATAACTTACCGGGCTTTGTTCCCATTTAGGTGCTCCTTTGAGATTTGCTTTTGACTGGAATGTATTTCATTAATTTGGGGGACGTGCTGGCATGGTTGTCTAATTAGATCTGCTTAATGGTTTTCATGTCACATAGGTATGTAAATCTTTCCATGAAAGACAAGGGTTGTATGGAGAGATAATATCTTTCGTTAGACCTCCAGATATAATTGAAAGGAAGGGACAACATTTTCAGTTTTTCCTTTCTTACCCCTTCAGAGACTCAGCATCATGAAGACCTGAACACTGCAGTCTCTTCATGGTCCTGTGTATGAGCATTCACTCACTTTTTCTCTAAAAAGTCTTTGCCACATCTGCATTTTTTCCTATTTCCTCTGGAATTTCAGTCTTTCGACATTCACCTGTTTGTTTGTTTGTTATAGCCCACTGCACATTATATGTATCTTATGAATGTTTAGATTCAATGTTGCCTGTTCAAAGGTGGAAGGGATCCCAGGTGGATTTCCTTCCAGGTTTCTATGCCAAACATCACCTACTCTGAGAGATTACAAAATGTGGTCACCGTAGATTTTGTGTTACTGCCTACTTGACTTAAATGTGCATTTGGCAGTTGCATATACTTGTCATTTCGTACACCCAAAAGCACCCTTAAAACATCTACTCTTGCCTCCTGAAATCTTTAGTAGCAAGAGACAGAGGAGTTTGCTGTGCCTGGCTTGGTGGCTCACCTTTTCTCATAAGAACAGCTCAGAAAACACACCCACAGGCCCCCTCCATCCTTCAGTTTAAGCTTTATCTTCCTGATGCTGGAGATACTTAAAGTAACTGACAAAGCACATTCTACCCAATGTATTAGACCTTGCACAAGAATTTCAACTTTTTTTTTTTTTCCAGCCTGATACTTGTATGTTCTGCAAAACATGCAAAACACATTACTACAATTTGGAAAACTTCAGTTCTTGGAATAATTAGTTTGGTCTATTACTTGAAGTTTTAGGCAGCTTATAGTTCAGCAGAAAAGTGGAATCCCCTGAAAATCTTCTGTTTTGCCAGACACCACAAAAATTCTGGATCGTTCTTGCAAGCTTCCTCATAAACTTCCAACCTCTCTTTTAATGTTGCTAAATACAAGGCTTCAACCACATCCCATGGCAAATTTCATGGGTTTAATCTTGGTGGCACACCAAGACCTCATGAAAATAGACTTTTCTATATGTAAAAAGCACAATATTGGGATATATTCTTGAAAAAAAAAAAAAAAGGGCCTTCCGATGTGACAAACTTTCTTAGTTGTAGAGACTAGAAATAAATTATCTCACATGCAGGTCCGTTTTGCAAAAGAATGGGAGGAAGGAGAAGTTAGCTCCTATCCTCTCAAAAGATAACTTTATTTTTTTAAACACATTATTGTATATGTGAAGGCTAGTTTTAAAACCCTCCTATTTAGAATATCTCAAGGCTGAGTTTCAAAGGCTAGGTAGTAAGAAACCTCTACAAATCAAACCACTAGAGATGCCTGGAATTTGGCACCTGAAAACAGAAGCTGTGCAAGTGTTTTCCTTATGAACAACTTCCCATGAGTTTTGATTAAACTCATGTCTATTGAAACTTAAAATTAAGTACATCTGATACTTGAGAGTTTTCAGTCTCACCCGAAAACTATACTGCCTTTCAGGCAGTAGGGTTCAACCTCAGCCCACATCAGCAGTGACTGACTGCCATTAGCTCACCTAATGGCTGCTCTGGGACGATGGGCAAGGAGCTGACGGCCCCATTTCAGCTCACACTGGACAGGTTTCTGCCCAATATCTATCTAATGGGCAGTGGGACACAGGGTTGCTCCCTCCTCCTGAGCACAGCCCAGATGCTGGAGGGAAGCAGGTGGTGGACCCATCAAGCAGACGGACAGACATCCGCAGTTCCTAGCACTGTCAACTAGCTACTCTGCTCGGACACGGAGCTCACTTTTTTGGAGGGAGGAAGAAAAAAGAGTCTGCAGCCTCATGATAAACCCAAGGGATTAATAAAGGCAGTTTATTTTGCAGGATAAAGTAGAGCCTTTATCACCTGCAGTTCAATCTACCAACTTAAAAATACACGACATCACAGGACTGGCTTCAACTCCACATGAAATAAAAAGCTGAAAGTAAGTCTATTTGTGGACATATTTGCAAAAGATAAAGACAGAAGGATACCCAAGACTGAAGGTCATGCTAGGGATTTCTCCCACCCTGTAAAGCTTAAAATACTGAATATAGTGTTGTAGTAACACAGAGAATAATAGTTGTCAAGAGATTTTCTTTAAGACCATAGACGAGAGAGAGGGATAGACCCAGGAGAGAATCTCAGGTTCACAGAAGTGGAGGGAATTATAAGCTTTCAAATTATCTTCCATTTGCTGGCTGCTTTGGACACTTTTCTTTTTTCCCCTGAAACTTAAAACCTCCTTCTAAGCTTCTGTTTTCTTCTGAGCACACTTTATCGCAGTCATATTTTATTTTGAAATGCTTTAAAGCATCAAGGCAAAATGGAAAGATGAACTCTGTTTAATCCCTCTATTGCACTGCAGTAAGAGCAAGCAAGCAGGAAGGTGTAAGTTTAGGAGGAAGGCAGAGAAGAAATGGGACTGGCATAATCTCCTTGCAACTGGGTTTGGAGATCCCAAAAAGGTATTGATAAGCTTCCAGTGCAGAGCTATCTGGTTGTGGAGAAGAAAACCATTTTCAACCTTAACTTGACATCATTTGGCGTCTCCTTAATCGGCAGGAAGAACACCCTGTTATTCTACACGGCTATGCAGTACCACAAGAGATTTTAGCTGCAGCGAGAGCCAAGTGCAGACATCAAAGGCTAATATTTGGATGCAAAGAAGTGAGAAATAGGCTGTAATTCTCATGATGAGGAAGCTTTATCAAACCCCTAGTTCTAATAGGACTTACATAACAAAAAGCTCAGCTACTCTCTGCTGACTGCCAAACAGCTATCAAATATTAAAGAGATGAGCAAGAGCTCATCAGCAAGAGCTGTTGCACAGGCACAGTGCAGCATCCTTGATGTGTGTGTGCGCGTGCGTGTACTCACGTGTATGTGAACAAGAGAGCCTTCATACTTGAACGGATCCTGAAGGCCAACCAGTGAGTTAAGTGGTAAACATCCACCCTCTGTTTTGCACTATGTTCCCCCCAAGATGCGGGCATCTCATAGAGGCCATATGGGAAGAAATTGGAAAGATTTGGGTCAGGTGCTCTTTGCAGCCCCTCTGCCAATGAAGTTAATGGGCTGCCAGTGATCGACCACCAGTAACAAGTCCCTAAGACAACAACAGTATCAGTTCTCACTGTACTGGGGACTTTTTGAGACCCAGTCATGGAATAACATGAAAATCTCAGCTTTCCCCTTCAAAAGAAGTTCTTTGCTGGCTCCTGTGATTAAAGTAAGTTTTGCAGTTTTAAACTAACCCTTGTTTTTGCTAGAGAGGAGGGAACGAAAAAAAGTCTGGCTCTTGGATTTTTGATACTTGGAGTTGGCAGTACTGGGGTTCTGCCTAGATGACCCAAATCGAGTGTTGGGAAGAAGATGAAACACGGGGAAAACCATCTGTTGGGCATCTTCTAGACTAACCTTCAGTTTAAATCTACTTTCTTGTAATGCTGAGTTAGCAGGGAGGTAAGCCCTCATGACAGTGGATGAGGCTTTTCAAGTGGATCAAAGCCTTGGAAGGCAAAGAGGAGTGGGATGTTTCCACTGAGTTCCAGGTGGTTTTGTAATAAGATGAAGTATAATTTGATTCCTTTTGTACTCTGTGCTGACATAGCCGTTTTCACAGAGGGAATAAAAACAACTTCAGGACTTGTGGGGAGCAAGGCAGAACTGCTGACTGCTTCATTTCAAGTAGTTCACCCATTGGTATAGCCTGGTCTAAAAGCATACTGGACAGGTATGTAAAGAAATGAACTACAACCAACCAACTATAGTTTTATATTTTTGAAGTTTATAGTTTTATATCTTTATATCCTGAAGAAAAAGAAAAGTAAAAGAAATAAGGGGAAAAAATGAAACTGAAGAGTATGAAAAAACATTAATGCAACACAAATAATGTAAAAAGCAATTTTGTAGTACCCTAAACAATGAATAAATAAATTCAGATATGATCTTGAACACTGTCACTGTCAGATAGGTTGAGATTTGAGACGTGTAACTACAAGCTCTATCTATAAGGAGCTTATGCAAGAATTCAGGATCCTTAAATGTGAGGTTATCATAGTCTGGATAGAACTAAGAAAACCAGAAAGGATTTATCACTAAACATAAATCTAAACTGTATCTGCTTTGACAAAATACAGACATGTATTGAACAACTAAGGATTTGGTAAATGTAAATGTTGGCATTTCTGTTTAGCAAAGGCTGATGACATTACCATGGAAGAACATTGTTTTGTTTACGTGTGGAGCATCATGTGTGTGTAAAGTCTCTAAATTTATCCAGAAGCCTTTGCAACAAGCAAAGTTGCTAGAGAATTTCTGAAACTCTGTCTAGCAAAAATATTTTCATTTACTAACAAGCAAAAGAGATTGATTTAATCTGCTAATGATTAATGTCACCAAAAATTTGGTAGGGAGCGCTTCATGAACAAGAAAAAGAAGGTAGTTCCGTGTTCACATTTTAAAATCACATCTACTCCAGTTGTTTAAATTAACCCCAAGAACTGAAAGAGAAGGAAAAGAAAGAAACCAGTGTGGAAAAGTATGCTAATGTGTTCTCCTCTCAAAGGTAATTAATGAATAAAGAAAAAAAAAAGTTAACAGCAGTAAACAATGCCCTTTGATAAAAGGAGAAATGATTCCATGAGAGTCTCCCCAGAACTTCTTGCACAAGTTTTGACCACTCTGACTAAGGTGCTTGTTAACTGCCCATTTTTGCCATATCATCTAAAAAGCACAGGCAGGCATTAAATTTCTCCATTTTATGGTCTGCAACCAGGTCCCAGAATACAGTACCCTTACCTAAAAATAACTTTCTTCCCATTTTGCCACACCTGGGCAGCATTGACCGACCAAGAGGAACCTCAGCCCACCACAGGCACAGCCCAGACTGTTGGGGTAAGGACGGGGAGCAGCCATGGCCATGCAACGCACGACGGTCCCCAGCTCTGCAACCTCCTTCTTCCAGACCCGCACCTGATCCCAGCCCAGGCCCAACACCCACCTTGGAGCAAACCACATCTTGTGCAGCAACACGTTTATTCTTCTGCTCATCACTTTGGTATAAGGGCTTAACATATATTAAACTAATACACCAAAGAAGTTTAAGGATTAATGCCATATTTATGTAAACAATAGCAAGCCTTTTGCAGTGCTAAATGAAAGCCCAACAACCTACAGCTAGGTTTAGTTTGGCAGTGCTCGCCATAAATAAATGCACTTTAATGCTAACTGCTAGCATCACAGCTACGCTTGCTCAGTTTGATAATTCAGTCAATGATAGTCCTTTCAAGGACTATCAAGTCCTTTCAAGTCCTTTCAAGCAGTTCAGTGTTCGAATGCTCCTTTTCCCAAAAATAATTGGAGCCTTTGGGGTTTCTTTGGATGGGTTTTCAATAGACATACGCCATGATATGAATGGGGTATTAAAGGACAGACCAGTGACAGAGTGAACTCTCCCTTGTAGATCTATGGTCAAGAGACACCAATAAAGAGAGTACAAAGAAAAGTGTTTGTTTGTTTGTTTTTAAATGACACTTAAAAGAGCCATCTCTTCCCTGGTGCTCAGGTACTGGACTTAAATGAGTCAAACATAAAGAAAACTCAGATGATAACAGTTTAGAGATTTACAGCAGGCATCTCCATACCAAGCAACACACTGGGACTCTGACCTTCTGCAAAGGTCTGCAGAGGTCTCCCACATTGCTTTCCCCTTCACATGTTTGAGGGTGCATTGCTCAACAGCCAGAGGTACTTTTGCTGTGGTTTATTTTGCTTCCCTGGAACATGATCAAGGACCCAACAAATAATTCTTCTAGTCCCACACAATCGCAGTATGAGCATCAACTTTTCTTTCAAGCACACTATTTGTACTTCACTGTTTTCAACAACGCATTAAAAGCCAACTGGCACAGGAAGGGAGGATAGTGCAGAGGATATACATATTTTTTACTCCAGACATGTTAAACCCACAGCTCTATTATGCCTAGCACTTCAGAGACATTAAGTAAACCTTTGTTGAACATCTATCTTAAAAACTGTCGGTTATGCTTCATTTCTTCTATCCCTCTTTAGTTCCATGTAGTAAAGTATGTCTTTTCCTATAATAATGTTACAAAAAATTAGTGTAAACCCTAATTACTCAGCATGGTTGCAGGGCACACATCACAGGTCAGTCTGCAGCACCAGCAGTCGCCATTCAATCGCTCTCCTACCTTTGGTGCTCTGACTCTAACTGTCCCTTTTCCCTCCTCTGTTTCTTCTCTAGAATAATCCTTTTTTTCTTTTTTTTTTTCCTCTAACTCGTTGCTTCTGCTTTACCCACACACAGCTATTGTATGAGCTTGGGCTGATATCTGGGTTTAATTAAGCATACTTGTATAATGTAGCAATACAATTTCGATATGACTGCTATGTTAGGAATAGTGGAGTAATATAATGGTCTACTGAAGCGTAGCATTGTCTGTTAAATTGAAGGTGCAGCATCTCCTAAAACACAGCAAGCAAAGCCACCCACATACTTCATGTACTATTAAAACTCCCTTATTCAATTTCACTCTCAAATAGTCTTCTGAAAAGAAAAAACTGTATCTTGTAAAAACATAAGGTGGTCTGAAACTAAATGCATATTGGTTTATGATGAAAAAATGCCCTCCTGTCACCGGCTGGAAACATTATCCACTCAGAATAGAAAATGTATTGGGAGAAAGGAGTGCAGCAAGGAAATTCATGTCACTAGACTGGTGTGAGAAGCGTTGCAGCTCATGTACGTGGTCTCCCAATGCTTGATACCTCTATGTTTTCTCATTTGGTTTATTTTCAGGATCTCTAATGTGCTGCACATATACATATGTGGAAAAAAAATACAAAAAAAAATCAAAAAACCTGCAGATGCCTCAACTACTCTGTTGATCAACATGTTTCAAAACATTTCTCAGTCCAAGTACACAGGTAACGTTTTGGCTGACACAATCAAGACAAAAGTCACACTGCTAAAGCTGCATGTGTAGATGAAGTCAGAATGACAAAGGAGGGATTATGTTTAGGCAAATTGTGTTTAGACATACTTAGGGATGTTTAAAATCTACAGGAATCTGAGTGCTGGAGCCAACTAGAAAAAAATTGTTCCTGCCCTCACTTGCAGCAGGATCAGTGCAGTGCTGTTGGGAAAACTCTTTCTCTTGACGAAGACAGTCAGATCTTTCCCTCCATCCTGCTCTAAAGCAAAATTAGAGGCTTCAGTGTTTTCCACAGTTTGTTGGGACTGTTGTATGGACTACTGAATATCCCAGAAAGCATGGGGTGCTGATGGCAAGGGTCTGGACACTCTGATATAGGTTGTCAAGCATATTGTGAAGCACTAACAAGGAGCAGGGCTGTGGTGCACCTGGGCTCACACTCACGTCTGGAACATTAAGCAACCAGTAAATGCCTCTTTGATTTTGCATTCAAAATATTTAAATTCGGCGATGTCGAGGCTTGCCACTGTTTTGCTTTATGATCCATCAGCAGGTGTGTCAGGGACTCACACAGGGCACAGCCTGAACAGCAGAGGGGTCACGCTGGCAAGGCTGGCTGGTGGCACATCCTTTTTCTGTAAAGCAGGGGCTTGCCAATGTCAGCGTGGCATACATGGCACCACGCAGTAAGCACAGGACGGGAATGATCACACAGTAAAGTCAACCAAAAGGCACTTAATAAAGCCAAAGAGCAATCTAAAACCAGCGTGCTGCAGTTTGCCACTTTAAAGCCAACATTCAGAAGCAAAATCTCTGATCACAGGGCTCTCCACTTTGCCAATGAACCTCCAATTAATTTCATTAGGGCAGCTGCCAGGCTGGCAGCCAGGATGTGACTTGCCAAGCTGCAGACTGTAGCTGGCAGTGCAGCTTTATCTGTTTAGGAAACAGGCACCTTTGCTCTGAGATGTTACCAGAATACGACAGAAAAATGAAATGCAGTGTTCAAATGCCTCAAGACTTCTTGTGTCATTTGGAAACTTGTGCCTGCAAATCAGTTTCCCTTTTTTTTTTGCCGAGCACAGGTGCCAGGAAGGTTTTTGAAAGAAATGAGCAAAACCTTTGGCCAGTCTTATGTTTTTCTGATTCTATTTTTTTCTGCCATCAAGCAGAATCCCTACTATTAGGATACAGGTTCTGGGCTCCCCTGCTCTATTTCTCCAAAGGCTATTAAACAGTAGCCTTTATTATGGATGAAGAGGCCAGATCATTACTAGAGTTGAACCAGCATAAGTGCAGAGTTAATTAATTCTGCTTTAGACAATGAAATTTGCCCAGATTTACAGTGAAGCAGGAGAAGAGAAGCCAGACTGCTTCTGCCCTTCCACTGAGGGAATTACATAGGGCTGCATGACCAGCAGTTTTAATGTGACCATTAGGTGCTGGGGGAAAAAATGCTTGTTAGCACCCAGTTCAGAAATAGTCTTCATCATTTCAATACGGCTCAATAAAAGAGTAATTTGGGCAACATCAGACATCCCATTTTGCATTTTGTGAGCAATAACACCCAGCTTTCACCCTCTGATTTATGGGCTTGCTTGAAGGTATTCAGTGCTGGCTCTATAGCCCAGTTAAACATGATTTGTACTATTCTGGAAGCCCAGAAAGGACACAAAATAGACAACTGAGGATTCTTTTCACACCAGGAAATTCTCATTTGGCACAGAACCAGCACAGCCAGCTGTACGCAGTGTATGGGACCTGTCAGGGATACTGCTGAGCGAACGAAGCGTGATCAGACTGCAGATCGGAGCGACCCAGTTGTTGCTTTTAAGGTTCCTGCATCCACCGCAAGTATTCTCTGGGTCTTGCACTGTGGTGTCAAGTGCAGCTCCCTCGGGAGGCAGTGGGATGCAGGAGGCATCGGTAAAGCTGTGCCTGTGCATGGTGGGTCTGTCCGTGTGGCTCTACCAAGCCAACGAGGAGCTTCTCCCCCAGACGCAGCCAGCACCGGGGCCAAGCTGCCTTCGTGCCAGGAGCGGGTTTTGGCAGTGTGATGGTGCCCACGCTGGGAGCTTTGGCTGGCAGAGCCATGCCAGCCGTAAATCAAACCTGATCATACCGAGGAGTGACACCAGTGAGAAGTCATGGGTAGACTGGGGCCAAGCCTCGTTAGAGAGTTTGGTGTCAGCTTATACAACTTGGGTGACTAAATTTGTAGAAACCCATGAGCTGGCTAGACCTGGTGGACTTAAATCACCAAAATACACCTCACGCTATCAATATAACCCAATGCTGAAAGTTATCTTAGCCTTACAAACAGCGTAATCCCGCACATCCCGGTAAAGAGTTGGGCTACATTTTGGGAAATGCAGCCCCGCTGGGCAGACAGCACACAGCTGTGTGGGTTGGGGGACACAGAGCACCCAAACAGCCCCTGCTCTGCAGCACCGTGGGACTGCTTTGGACTGACAGGCTCCCTCTGTCAGGTATTTCTGTCTTCTTTTTCTTTCCTTCCTTTTTTTTTTTTTTTTAAGTCATCATTTTCTTGAGAAAGCAGATGCTTTTGACATAAATGATTTGGCCAAAATCCCAATGTTTTCATAAAAATTGCTTTGAAAGAAAATTTTCAGACTGTTTCATTAAGCACATACATACAACTCGCAACACAAGACTGTAAAGCAATGCCCAACTGTCAGCCATGTGCTTCCTTAGATTAGAGATGCTTCATTTTGACCAGAGATAAAAGCAAAATAAATAACTTAGCGAGCTCAGCAATTTTGACCAGGCATGTGGATAAAAGAAACCTAAATTAATTTGATCGGGTACGCATTCGCTACAACCTTTCCACTATCTGACGTATAGATGTCCAACTTCCTCGGCTCATTGTCCTCCCCCTCTGCTCCCTTGTCAGCGAGCAGATTGCCTGTACCCATGTTTTGCTTTGACTCAGTGCTGCTTGAATATCCCATTACGTGGAAGAGGGTCAGAGCGTGATGCTGAGTCCCAGCTCCTGATGGCTCACCCTCCCTTCTTGTGCGCCCACTGCTTGCTCTGTGTGGTTCATACCCATGCTTCCTCTTCTAAGCACAGATTTTTAAATGTGTTAAAGACTACTTTATTATTAGCAATTGTGTGTGAAAGGCAGTATGCCGTATCAGGGACAAATAATTGTGCGTGTGGTTTGTTGGTGGTTTTTTTGTTGTTGTTGTTTTTTGTTTGTTTGGTTGTTTTTTTCCCATGTGTGTTCAATAAAAATAATATAATCATATACAAAGGACATTCTGAGAAACCAGATTGTGTTAAGTAACTTCAGAAGAACTGCTCTACAGGAAATGTATAGTTAGAGCCTGCCATCTCCTAATATTATTTTCAAAAAACAAGAAACTCCTAATATTATTTTCAAAACAACATTCTTAACAATCATGTTGAATTTGAATCTTTTGTTCTTGTTAGTATTTTCTGCTATTCCCATAGCAATAAAAAACAAGTGCAACCAGTGCATGTGTGTTAAAAATAACCAACTACTACCACAAGTTATTTTTGCTTTTTTAAAAATGTCTCCATTAACGTCCATTAAGATACGAACTAGCTCGAACAGATTGACAGTCAAGAAATGTCCTTAAAATTAAGTTTCTTATTGATCTCCAATTTTAGAAAGGTATACATTAATGGGTGATGGTTTAAAAGATTATTTAATACCTTTATTTCTGTATTTTTCCATGCATGACTGAGGAGTGAGAAAGTCAAAAAGGGCTCAATATCTTCAAAACTAAAAAGATCGCCTATTAGATAATGCTTACATTTTGTCAAATTAGGGGATTCAAATAAATGGCTGTCAAAATACAGTCTTCTGGATACAGACATTTTTATGTTTTTACTTTCTTAAAACATTTGATAGGAGGGGATTCGGAAACTTTAAGCAGTCAAGTTAAACTATATTTGAAAAGCCCAACTATGGCAGATAAGCTTAAGCCTGAACAATGGAATGCATGCCACTTTTTGAAGATTTGCAGAAACCTTATCATATTTACAGCACATCCAACTTAATGTTTTATTAGTGTGACCTCAGTTTTCAGATGGTGTGAAAATGGACCTGAAACATGAAATCTATTTGGCATTTCAGCCTTTCTGAAATGCTACTACTGGATAAAGAATGCAAATTGCTTTCACACTTTCATTCTCCTAATGATAAGTGTGTAGCTTAAGTACTTCTACCTTATTATTAATACTCATTTGAATTAATGTTTTTAACTATGCATAAATATCAGAATGGTTTTTTTTCTTTTTTTTCTTTTTTTTCCTTTATGAAGGGGCAGGTTGAAGTCATCTGCTGAAACTCCTATCCAAAATGCCTTCCTGGA
Organism: Anser anser; assembly: GCF_964211835.1. NCBI lineage: Eukaryota > Metazoa > Chordata > Aves > Anseriformes > Anatidae > Anser > Anser anser. Next base: position 147,157,703 of record NC_139720.1, on the reverse strand, counting down.
GGAGGATGCACACACAGACCATGCCTCAAGGAGACACCTGCATGGAAGACGGTGAAAACTATTCCTGGGGGCTCTTGCCTGTGATTAGCATTGACACCTCGATGAAAGAAGCTAAATAAAATGGCATGAGAAGAATAAGAAAAGTGGAGGTCAACAGCAGTCCTGATGGGAACCAAGAGCCAAAACCTGCTTGGGGACGAGACCAGAAGTCACAGAGGTTTTTGCGAGAGAGATGTCAGCAAGAGAGGAACAACCTGGACTTCTATGGCATGAATCAAAGCTGCTGTAAGCCCACTCCTTATGAGTAAGTGGGAAGGACTGGCAAGATAGCGTTATCTCTGCTTACCATAAAGCATAACCTGCTATTCTGAAATGCAGTTGCTGCTGAAAAAAAGGTCACATTCAGCAAATGGAGCTGCACTACAGCATCATGTGAAGCACACTGTCCTTTCCATCCAGGCAAAGAAAGCATTCACCAAAGTTTGTTTCAAGCACAAAGTCCTCCCAGAAAACAGCTTTAATTGTGTGCATTCAAATAAGTAATTATACTTAAGGCTATTATGCTAGTTACCCCAAAACAATATAAATAGTCATCTCGCTGACAGATAAAACACACAGTGCCAAACTTCTTATAACAAGAGGACAGGCTATTAATCATGTTCAGTTTTGATGATTTAATGCCTTAGAATATATTTCTGTTCACGTTACTGACAATTAATGCAGCCTGCAGACTGAAAGAAGAAAGCTTTGTGTTCAAGGGGAGTAAAATTTCCATGTAAATGTGGGACAAAGGTTCCAAATGGATGGCAAGCCTGAAAAGGAAAGATTTACTGCTCAACGTGCATTGCCAAAGAGAATTTTTTTAAGTAGTAGTAATAGCAGAGAAATGTCCTGCCTGTTAACTAATTGGATTTGTGCAATTCAGACACCCTAATTTATACTGAAATGGTTTTCCTGCCTTCTCTCTTCTCAGTCTGGCAGATGGACTAGACAAAAATGTGAAATTCATGCAGTCATTGCTGCTCCTAGCCCACTTATTTCACAGGCCTTTGTCAAAACTTCTTTAGTCAAGATTAAGAGAGAGGGTACCATATCTATCATAACCATCTGGACTGAAATTTGCCAATCTGGACGGATTGGACAGAAGCCTAAGCTATACTAAAGAGTGAAAGCCTGTTTGGGCTTTGCTGAAGGAACTGAAACACAATGGACATGAGGTACTCCAGGAGCTTGGCACACCGAGCCCTGCTCTCCACTGCTCAGCTCCTCTGTTTACACAACTGGAGGCAAATGAAAAATGCTAACAAATCAAGATGTTAGCATTTTATTTTATTTTATTTTCCAACTGGTAGTATTTATACAAAGTGGCAAGAAATTAAGAACACAGCCTTCATGCTTTACTTGTAAAAATGAGAAATCTCTTAGGTGATGTACTGTCAAAGCACCATGCCTCTGACAGAATAAGAATAATCTTTCTAACATAAACATACTGCAGGTTGCTGAGCACAATTAGTATATTGACTACATATTTAGGATCCATCAAAGTGCCGATGTGCTCAGATTGCCTCTAGTGCAGGGCAGAGGAGCCAGTCTGAAGAGCTGAGGAAAAAGGGATCAGCCTGGTTTGACTGGTGGGTAGGTTTATCTCTAATTAAATGTGTTGATAAGCAGGAGTCTCCACAGATCTCTAGACTTCTCATGGTCTGAAAATTAGCAGCAAACCCCTCAGAGAGTGTTTGTTAACACCTGTATTTGCAAAAAGCATCTATGACTTCTTTCATTTACATGCACCTCTCCGCAGCTATCCCCAGCTCTGCAACCTCAGAGAGAATTATCACAGCAACCTCCATGCAGCGCAATGCTCACTCACGATCTGAATAGTACCGGGGACAGTATCAGGTCTGTGCCCTCCTCATTTCCACCCCATGCAGATGCTTCTTCTTTGGTTTTGCCCCGTTGCAACTCTGCAACTGAAGTGACCATCCTGAGCACTAGATCTCGGTGACAAACACAGTATGGTATGGTCCAGGTATGGACTAATGCAGCTCTCCAGCAGCTTGGCTTCCTCCAGAGAGGTGGTAAGAGAGCTTTGTGTTGTACTTTAAACTTACCAGTTCTCCCAAGCTTTTCCTGCAGCTTTGGGTGAGAGCTGGAGGATGGGCATGTTGAAGACTATTATGAGGACTGTCTGTTTTGAGTAATATATATGTAGAGATTATTATTTTTTAATTGTGGAAAGTATGTTTGGATTTTAGATGGGCAAAAATTAAGTATGTATGAATAAACAATGAGGTTTCTGGGGTAAAACAGCTATAAAATCTTTTCCTTTGTAATTCTTCTCTGAGAAGAAAAAAGCATACCAAGGTCAGATACCTGATTGGAAAAGTGAGGGCAAGCGGAACTGCCAGGGGAACACCTTCCCTTGCAGATGCTCTGTTTTCAGCTGACCAGTGCTAAACCCTTGGCAACACACCAAGAGGTAACGCATCCACCGAGGCCCTTTCGCATAAAGTGGCTGGATGCCAGGAACCCAGCCGAGCTGTAACACTTCCCTTTCCATCCACCGGCAGGCTGCAGGAAAGTTGCAATGACATGGCTACACATAGCTTTACTACAGATTTTTCAGACGTTCCTCTTCTCTCTCAGAGCTAACTCTTCTCAGTCTTAAATCCTGTTTCAATTTGAGAGAGAGACACGAGGATAAGTAATTTAAGCGTCATTAAAGATGCCATCCCATCTCTGACAGCTGCAACCAGCCCCACAGGGCTGTGCGGACGAGGAACATCTCCCTTCCCATCCTGGTCACTCTACACAGAGCTTCTCCATTTTCAAGGAGGATGTTCTCCTGAGGTGGTAAAAATGCACAGAGCCACAGAGAGGAGGGAGCACAGGGGCCCAAGAGTGCCTGAGCCATCTCCTGTGGACACCAGCTCTCCAGTGGATGTTTGTGTTTGCTAACTACCAACCTTCCCCAGCCAGCAGGCCGCACCACAGCCCTGACCCCCTTCGTAGATGCTGCCTTGACACAAAACATGGGCCTGGTATCCATGGGGCTGGGATCCATGCACAAATCAGCACAATTACGCCTTGGCATAGGGTCCTCTTGATTAGGCGGGCCAGAAAAACACTCTCTCCCATCTGCTGCGAGCAGGGACACAAGTGCTCCTTGGCACCCAGGCTCCGAGCAGAAGGCCTCACCCAACAGCTCAATTCAGAAAACAGCTTGTTACCGAAGTGCACGGGGAGGGGGATCAACATCCTCCTCTGAAATGGGTCCAACGCAACATGGGCTAGCAAACTGGGGGGGGAAACGACCATAAAACTGTCAAAACATTGGTGTTGTTTTTTTTAAGACTGTCCCACCTGCAGTCAAGTCATGGGGAAAGCAATAGGGCTTGTCTCATTTCTCAGTGAGCAAAATCCCCTGGGGTATGACACCTCCGGGTTTGTCTCAGCGCCACCCTCCACTGCCAAACCAAATACAGGGAATAAAAATCTTGTGCGGTGTTAGGGCCAGGCTTTGAGCAGTGAACAGCACCGTGGTGAAGCACCTAATGCTTTTAAAGACCCTCACAGGTGCTTTGCATGTGTGCATACCTTCACGTCACCCTGTTATGAATCTACGGGACATGGGATTCTGTGTATCTGAAAATTTGGTGCTGAAGCATGGGAGTAGGTATTGTCTCTTTAAAAGCTGCATTTCTAAAAATCCAGTCCTCCAGAAATTAAACTTTGGGTACAAGATATAACTTGCACTACTCACATATGTCTAACACACATGCTTTTGGAAATTTGGGCAGTATATCTTATTAGATATTCAGGGTCAAATCTGTAGGTGGCTCCATTGACTTGAACAAATCTACTTGAAGATTCTGATCATCTTAAGTCTGATTTTGATATATTTTACTTTAAATAGAGTTGGCTGAGAGTAGACTCACTCTGTTTAACTAAAACGTTTTTGTTTACGTAACAGAACTGACAATAACGTTATGACCTTGTGCATTTAGTTTTCATTCATTTGACTTAAGTCCTTTATCAAACATTAAATTGAATAAAACAGCTTTTTAAAAAAAGACATCAATGTATATGTATATGGATCGCAACAAATTAAACTTTTGCTTTTGCACTGAGCCTTTGTTTCAGTGAGTTTCAAAGGAACAGAAAGAAGTTCCATATTTAAATAACACTGACTATTTTTCCTAAAATTACTTCGTAATAGATATTTTTTTAACATAACCAAGATAGTGATGACAAATCAGAGAACAAAACACATGTAAGTACAGATAAAACTGATACTATTATAAGAAACAGAAAATTCCTCATAATATTGACATGTATATCTCCTATTTTGGCTTATTTATACCAGCTAAAATGTCTATCAGCTTTGCCTACACCTTCACGTTATCTATAAATGAGACTGACAGCCACTGCTTTTTTTTCCAGAGGAATTACAAATTGTATATAAACACAAATCAAAGAAATAACTCGCTGTGTTAAGTATACGTAAAAAGAAACATATTACAAAATATTTTTACTGGCATAGCATCTGGAACTCCACAGGAGGGATCAGGTTCCTTTTAGCTACGGAATAAGGGAATGAAGCAACATTCAAACACATCAGGAAAAGGAGGAGGCAAATGGAGAAAGATGGGGATCAAGCTATGGTCAAAAGAGGTGTGTGGATGGGGTGTGCACATGGGGTTCTAGACCCAGTAGCCAGAAGCGACCACCTGCCTAACAGGAGTAGCCAGTAGTAATAATGCACACAGCTCACATCCATAAAGGACTTACAAAATAACAAGATGGTATTTTTCACAGTTATTTCCCCCAGTAAATGCGACTGCATGGGTGGAAGGGGTTAGGTATTTATGGGGAAAGCAGATAAGCAGTTATTAAGGGCAGAGCAAAGATAAGGTTATACTTGAATGATATAATGGGCTGATAAAGCTGGGGGAGATGTCTCCTACCCAGAGTGTTTCAAAGCCCTTGATCACTGTTGCAGTGCTAACCAGTTAATTAGAGTTGGGACACAAGTAGTAATTTACCAGGAAATGAAGTTTCAAGGTGCCTTAAAGGAAAAAGACAAAAAAAGAGGTTTTCCATAGCACTATTTTCAGAATGCTTTGATGTCCTCCTAAATCTAATAAAAATGAAGAAAGCAAAGGGATAGTTTCCTAAAGTGGGGTTGAGCAGGAGAAGAAAATGCACTTTCTGAGCTGGGTCTCTCAGTTGTGACATCCAATATCATGCCCAAGAGTGCAGATGGGGTTGGTACTTGCCATCTCCTGGCTGCAGACCCCATGGCATACTGCCCCTCTCACCAGGAAAAGCCATCGCTTTGACAGCATCCTTGCACAGTAATAATGTGGTAGCGCATTATGGATCCCAAGCCAGCTTGGAGGCAGCTGAGAAGCCTGCGGGCATGGGGAGGTTCATTACCTCCGGTCCCCAAACAACCTGGGGTCTGTGTGATTCTGCAGCCCCCGTGCAATAGTCCTGACTATTTAGCAGCAGGCTGATGAGCTCAGGACCACAGCTCCCTGGACGCTGCTCTACATCCGGCTCCATTGCAGAGAGCTTGCTTTCTCCTCACTTAATGAATATTTAAGTAAGCTGTGCAAAGTGGGAACAGCGTTGGCAAAGCAAAAAGAGTGTTCTGGGATGAGCCGCTTCCATTCACATTTATAGGAACTGTTCCTGGAAATGGGTTCAAGTGCCTCCAGGCAGTAAAGGGAATTGAGTCTCTTGCATCTTGGGTTAGTGGTATAATTATCTGCAACTGCGTAAAAAGACAAGGGGTTCACCCTTCCTCCCTGGTATTCTAACCTGGGCTTTTATCTCATTTGCTTTTATTGCAAGGCTTGAAGATGAAATGTGACACAGAGAAAGGGAAAACACTGGAACAAGAAACATGACTTTTTTTTCTTTATTTCTTTCTTTTTCAGAAAGAAAGAATTGCTTTGGGTTGATTTAAACCATTTTTTTTTTATTCCAGTTGCTTGCTCTTAGTCAGAGAACTAGAGAATGAGTAAGTGCCGTATTGATTGCAGTTTGGAATTTTGTATCAAACTCTCTTTTTTTTTTTCTCTACAAAACAAGCAATGCTCATATACACAAAGCTTTTAATACATTTACAAAGAAAAGTCATATGTAATAACTGAAGTCTATTAAAGGCAAATTAATTTTTTTTCACTGTCACTTTTTTAAAGGAGAAACTATATATCCATGTATCTATACGTCCATATATCACAGTACAAGTGGTATTTGAGGCCATTAAATTTATTTGGGGGAACAAATAAAGAATTGCAGATGATCTTAAGTCGTTTTAGAAATTCTTTTAAATTAGAGCATGAAAGCAAAAGAATCGCTAAGGAAGAAATTTCTGCTTCTCCATGGGCATCTCTCTGTCTTGCAAGGCAGCACGTGAGAAATGTCATTAAAACCAGTTAATACAGCCTTATGTGTCTCAGTGAGACCTGGCAAACTTCACAAGCGGAAAGCTGAAAGCACTGCTTATAATTTGTCTTTGTATTACAGTCACGTTGCCGGTCTTGGCTAGTTACACCAGACTATTAAAATAAAGTAGCAGATAGGAACGAGGAGAAGAAAAGGGGGAGGAGAGAGTGGAGACCGGGGTCGGAGGCAGCAGCCACCTGACAGGCAGAAAAGAGGAGGGCGGCTGCATGGCTCTGCAAGTGCTGGCCATGGGGACGAAAGTACTTTCACCCTTCACCCTCCAGTAAGTCTCTATCTGAGAAAAAGGGGAATAAAACAAATGGTGAACAAAAACCTGACAACATTTTGCTATTCAGTTGTCCAACCATGGAGATGGTTTGATGATGGCTCAAGTGTTACAGATGAGCCGCTCTTCTGTGTATTCAACCCAGATTAACATTGTGCACATTGTTAGCACTGATGTGAAGGTGAAAGAGGGGTAAAATTGGGACAGCAACTGCGGGGAAAAGATTTGTATAGACAGAGTTGCAGATAGCCTGGAAGGTGTGAGGAATCCTGCACATATAGCAAGTCTGCCCACACATGTATTAGTCATTTCAGTGTCTGAACTCTCCAATTCTCACTACATCTCCCGTTATCAACGTGGGAATAAGAGATGTCTGTCCCTGTCTAAAATAGCTCTCTCCCCCAAACTTCTTCACTTCTGGGGCTGAAAACAACAGCGTGCACAAACATCGGCCTGAAAACTCTCTGTCCTTGACTAGCAGTATCCATATCTCGGCTTGTTCTTATCTGTGCTCCAAAACACATAGATGCCCCAGACTTCCCAGCCTTTTAATTAACTCTCCTCGAGAATAATGAAATTGTACTTCACAGGTCAGACTAGTTGTCACTGTTCCTATAGAAGAGCTGGTCCCACACAGCAGATCGCTGAGATAACGCAGGATGGACAATGTGCACCAGAGTACTTTGCACCATGTGGATTTATGACAGCTTGGACTCCTTGGTATTTCAGTATTACTTCTCATAATAAGCAACTGTAATATCTTCAGAACAACCATGAAACTGTGGCTGTGAATTGTTAACTTTTCAAAACAGTGCTCATTTTGCAGTGTCTATAATCTGAGAGTGGGACACAAACATCACAACATCTCTGTAAAGCAAGCATTTAATGCCTTCTGTATTAAATGTGGGATAGATTTTGGAATAGACATGCCCACATCAGATTGTAAATCACTGACAAAAATTCTTGATCCTACATACTAGCAGTTAACCAGAAAGACAAGGTACCAGTGCTGTAGTTCATTTCCACGGATTCAGACATTTCCTCCTAACTCTTTCCATACATGCCCTGCTCAACATCCTGAACTAAAATGTTTAGACGACAGAGGAGCACAGTCAGGAGACTCAGCAAGATATCTTGAAACAGACTTTTTTTTTTTCGTTATCATACACTGCTAGCATTGAACTCTGTGTTGTCATGGAAATCCTCTCTTCCCCCAAGATGTTTAAAGTAAACAGCCATCCCTCTGCCTTTCCTCAGTTTTCATGAATGACAGCTTAACTACCACTGCCACCACTTATCCACAGGTGGTTTTGGCAGTTTAAGGAGTACTTCTCATGCTTTTTCACTTAAGTTTTGAACACAGGTCAAGACATTCCTCTCTAATCACTGACCTTCCTTCCTCTCAATTTCTTTCCTATGCCAGCTGCTAGGAAAAAATACGCAGCGCTATCCATTCATTGATATCCACAGATGAAAAGATATCAGTTTGAAAGCTCCCACCTTTCAAAACCACATGAAAGTATGCATTTAAAAGTCTTCCAGGTGGTACCTTATACTCTTCTTCCTCTGATGAAGGGTAGGGGAAGAAGAGAATCATCCCAGCATCAATGTGTAATATCAGCCCCTTCCTTCTTCAAGGCTGGTATTAACAGGATGGCCATATTCGCAGAAAAAAAAATGAAAAACACTGAAATTACTAAGAAAAATGCCATGTGAGTGAGAACAACCATCATTAACACAAATGGTCTTCTTTTCAGAGGGTCCACTACGACAAACAGCCATGCAGATGACACTGCAAGTCATTTCTTCCTTGAGTACACCTCCATCAGTATTGTCCAAGATGAAATACCTTGAAATTCTGCCTGGGTGGAGTAGATACTTGATTTTAAAGGGAAATCATATTTTTCATGTGTTCTTAGTGCTTTAAAAAGGAGGTCTGCTCAGGCAGGTTTTCTGTTGACACAAATCTACCTCATGTTCTCTGTGTTTTAGAATGAGAGAAAACAACTTGCATGGAACCAGTGTCACCACACTTGCTGTTTTCCCTCTTTTGCAGTAGCAAAGAAGAATCTGGGCAAGTTAGCTAGTCAGCATGCTCAGATAAAATCCCTTCCACCTTCCTGTGGTATCTGTGCACTACCACCATATTCAAAACCAAGGGTGTCCCCTAGGTGCCTCAAAACACTTGCAGCCAGCATCCCCAGGGAGGATGTTCCTGAAGAAGGCACGGCTTTGCAGCGAGGCATGCAGCCACCTGCCTAGGAAAACCAAACCATCCAAGTCAACAGTTAAAGGTGTAGAGCTGGTGAAAATACCTCCATACGGCTGAAATGAGCGCTGCTCCTGCTAAAACCAGAGCTGCATTTCTCTTGCCATGGCTCTCTTGCATCTGCTTCTGGGTCACATTAAGAAATAAGAGAGACACAAGAATTTTGCATGAAGACGGAACCTCAGCAGCTCTGGCTGTAGGAAAATGGCAGTGCCTTGCTGCCACTAACTCACTCTCATCAGTTCAAGCATAAACCACGCTGCCCCAATATATCTTCCCCAAACTTCAGCCACCCCACAACTTGAGCCAGAAGCTTTGAAGCAAACTTGCTCATTGCTCTCTCGGGGTACTATATGCACCCAAAATTTTGGCTTTAAGGTTATTTTGCACTGCCAAATGACCTTCCAGAAATCATAGAATCATAGAATGGCTGGGGTTGGAAGGGACCTTAAAGATCATCTAACTCCAACCCCCCTGCTATAGGCAGGCACGCCACCCTTCATCCCAGGCACAAAGCACTGAATGGCTCCCAGCTTCATCTGCCCCAAGTTCAACAAAAACGTGCAATTCTAATCGCTCCATTATGCAAAATCTTTGCTGTCACCTGAATTTGAGCTGTCAGAGTCTCCTCCTCTAAACGTCGCTGGTCGCCCCTCACAGCATGCTCAGGGCTGAGCAGCCCCTCGCAAACCCCACATAAACTTGGGGACATGAGGCAGCAGCCACCTGAACGTGTCTTCAGCTCTGTTTGACAAATCCTCTGATTTTCAATCTCCATGCATACATATTTGGAACACTGCAAACATACATATATATATATTTTACCACATGCTACTGTCAACTTGACTCACAGAAACATACCACACAACAACTGAAGCACCATTTTGGTCTGAAGCAATCTCCTAGATTCATTTTAGCTCAGGGAATTACTTCTTCAGGTTGAAGTGCACGGCAGTGGACTTAGTAAAGCCAGAGAAATTTTGATTATTTAAATATCTGCCATGCCAAAAAATAAAAAATAAAAAATTATTAGCTGACATGAGAGCAATTCAAGGTGTCTAATGACACAGAAGTCCCTTTCTTATCCAAATGTCCTTCTTCCTTTTCCTCTAATCTCAGGCAGATGTTGGAAGCAATGTCTATGGATTGCTTGATGTGAGAATGGTGAGGCACCGTCCATGAGCAACGAGGGGCTGCAGATCTAACCAGCTGGATTTTGCAACTTTTTGGTACACAAAACTCCCAGTGAGACTACTGGAGCATGCGTGACAGCTTCCTGATGAGACTAAAGCCCTTGGAAACCCCAAACCTGCTAGCTGAGCTGTTTTGGCATTGGTATCATTTCTTCGGCTCTCATCCTATGCACATGAATCAAAGACTTTCTGTAGTGCTTTGGCTAGGTCACAGACTTGGAAAGCAACGGAAAAGCAAAGGTAATGAACCACTTTCCCCTGCTGTTGAGTAAGTCACATATCTATCCTCTCTGTGACTAATTTTCGCCTTTGCTAGGATCAGGATAACAATGCCTCGTCCGTCCGCAGAGGATATCAGGCAAGTAGTTTCACATCAATAGATGGAAAGTGCCACAGAAATGCACTTTATTAGTCTGTTAACCAGAAAATGTCATTGGAAACCATATAATTAGACAAAGAAATGGAAATAATAAATGTCTCAATCAATACAATAAAATAAAATGAAATAGTCTGGAGCAGTACCAAAGCCAGAGCTGCTTATCATCACCGCTGTAAATTTTGTTTTCATTCCAGAAAGTTTAACACAGCATAAGGAAAGGTAGAAAATAGAAGATATTAAGGAATGGAACAGCATCCTCAATTGTTTATGAATTATAATGCTAACTGGAAAAGAAAACAAACAAACAAACAAAAACACACAAAACCAAGCACTTTTGAAAACAAGCGTTAAGTACATTATCCATCAAAACCAATTTTACTTCTAGGTTCTCTGACTGGAGTGTTTCAATTTTCACACTCTAAAACAAACCATACTAGAGCTTTAGATGCTCCAGATGGGATGCCTTTTGTTAAAGCTTTTGAAATCAGCGCTATGGTTGTGCTTCACGGATGAATTTTGGTTGGTGTGTTACTGCAATCAGTAATGCTAAAACAGTCTGTCAAGCTCTCTAGCAGTGAGAAGACAGAAGAAAGAACTCAGGGAAAAGAACACACACAAACACTCTTTAAAAACCCATAATACGTCATGTCATTTTTTTGAGGACATGAATTCAGAAACAAAGAAGAGACAGACACTCAGGAATGGCTCTGCCAATAAACTGCGCATCACCATTCCACACACTCCCAAATTTATGGACGAAAGCTTGAGGGAAACAAATAAAACCTATATATCATAAACCGCAGTCTGAAGTCCTCCTAAGTATTATGCAAAAAAAAAAAAGGAATAGATTCCCCTTAATTTCTAAATCTAGTGGTTGAAGTTAAACTCTTAATGAAAAGATGACAGCATAATTAATTCTATTTCTAGCATAATTAATTCTATTTCACATGGTTTTGCAGTAAATAAGACTTGTTCAGCAAGGTTGTTACTGTTTTCTTGGACTTGACCACCAGAAGGCATATACTGTCCCATGATGGACTTCCACCAGGCATGGAAACTTGTGCACAGCGAGAAATTGTAACTTTTAAAAAGCTCTTTCACAAAATCAATGGTGGAGCGAATGCTAAATTGATTATAAAAGGAGCTGACAGTGAGTTCACACTTGTGAATAAAAACCCTCTAATTGTAGCAGGATTCATCATCCAACAGCAGCATTTTTAATGGAGCCTTCAGGGATCTGGTTTCTGACACAATACTGCTCCATATCGTTATCAATGATCTGAAAGGAAACACAAATCAATGTTTGGGAACAGTTGGAGAAGGGCAAAAATTGGAGTGCAGGGGGAATAAATACCACTATGGATGCGCCAAGCACAAGAAGGGAGCAGGAAAGCTGCCTTTATGGCAGAGGGAAATCATTATGGGAGGATCAGGATGCCTGTCCTTTGGGGACAAGACTGACAGACTGGATCAGGCTCAAGAAAATGCTACAGAAATTATCTGAGACTGAGGAAATAAAACAATACCAAAAGACTTTCTTATTTGCCCAAGAGACAGCTCAGAGGTGACTCATTAGCAGCATTCATGTAGTTAAAGAGGAAAGAGGTTTCCAGCAATAACTTATGTTTTAACCTACTGGGAAAAGACATAAAAGTATCTAAAGGCAAGTTTAAATTCAGAATAAAAAGCAGAATTCAGCACTAACAAGCAGCATTTAACATCCCAAGACTCCTCCCCAGGTAATAGAGTTTCTCATCTGCTTTGTTCTTTTGAGCAAAAACGAGGGGCTGCACTGCTGTGGTGGGGCACGTATCTCTCAGAAACAAAAACAACCTGCTTTAAAATAATAATATAAAAAAAAACTTTCCATTTTACAGGCATACAAACTTCCTCAAGGCTCCGCTGAAGAGGCAACACCGACTGATCCATCACACTCAAAGACCGATTTCCTGAGGAAAGCAAGCACCAGGTAATAAGGCCTGGAAGGGAGGCAGCAGAGCTAGACGAGGCACATGCGAGGACTGGTCTGCTGCTGCCTCGCCGCCCTGTGGCTACGAGGTCTCGGCCATGCTCACGCTTGAGCTGCTCTGTGAAGGGACTGCACTTAATTCATTAACTCTCCAGGATTAGCAGAAGACGCGCACCGCAGCCAAGACCAACAGAGCCAAATAAATTTGGGGTTTTCAGTCCAAGTCACAGAGCTATGACAAGCCAATTTTTTTTATTTTTTATGTTTTTTAATGAGGAAAACATTCACTAAGTACTTTTCATTCTTCAGACCTTTGCAGAACGCTTTGGATGACGGAATTCCCAGGGTGACCAAGACTGATCCTAGATCAAGCTCCAACACAACACTTCAGGAAGACTTTTCGTTTTGGTGATATTATTTCTGAGTACATAAAAAAGTGGGTTCACAGCAAAAGGTCAGCTTCAAACTCATCTATGAAAAAGAGCAGAATACATCTGAAACAGATCGCCATAAAGAGCTGGCAAACAACTGTCGGTGTGGATGCAGGTGAACAGGAGATTCTCCATGAAAGCTGCTCAGGGAGAGCAGGGCGCTTCTGCGGCCTGCAATATCGACTGCCCTGTTCTGAGGGACCAGCCACGCTTGCACAGGGCACACCAAACATCCAAACATACCAAACCAAAGAGCACTTCCATGCCAACAGCCTCTTTACATTACGGTCACCACAAGAGTCTTCATTTGTACCATGAGTGAAAACAAACACAGGCCTGTGTTAGTGACTTCATGCTTGCTGAGCTACCAAGCATCAGGCAGGTCTGGGTGCCTCCACGCATGCATTTTTGTATTAATGTACCACCCAAGGAAATAGTAAGTTGGAGAGTTTCCGTGAAGCTCATCTGGCTTTAAGATATACATACATGCAAAACCATGAGAAGATATCATACAGGAGGATTTGCAAGCAGGCAGCGTCCACTTGAAGCAACGGGACTCTCCCAGGTCCCCCTTCCCCTTTGGCCCCTTCCACCAGGTTTCTCCACATGCTCATGCCAGCTCACTACCCCATCAACTGACCAGGTAAACCTACCCCTGTCTCAAAGGGAGTGGGATTGCTCAACCTCCAGAGACACAGTCCCTTGCTGCCATCTGAGCGCAGCTGGTCCCCAACATGCCCAGGGAGCTCATGCACCAGTGCTGGGTGCTGGCACCCAGTTGGAACCAGTGAGCATTTCAGGAGAGGACCCCACAACTTCAGGGATATGGGTGAAGACATACTGCTTGCTTTAGGTACAACGCATAGCGTCATCAACGTCACCTCTTTGCCAGGAATGAGAATAATAACCATACCCTAAGAACTCAGTATTATAATTGTTTCTTAGGAAACTCTCCAAAAGTCTGTGCTTTCCAAGTGACACCATTTACTTATTATTTCCCTAGAAAAATGTTATTGCTGTTATATAACCAATATACATTAGCAAAAGCTTCATACTAAATTCATATGAATACATTCCCATACCTGAGGTTGCACATTAAGATGCCAATACTTCCTTCAAATAAAAAGGCAGAGGTATGGAGGTTGACAGCAAGCTCATCTCTTACATACGCAAAAAGTCCCCAGGGAACTATAAAACTCAAGAAGTATTGTGCATTATTTAAAAAAAGTTAAAAAATGTAGAATTTCTTATAAAAGGTGACACATAGTAAAACACAATTTGCACAGTAGAAGAACATAAAAGCATGAATAATAACCTAGTATTAAATATATATAGAAGTTATTATTAGGGGAAATCACAGATTTTCTTTTTATTAGAAATTTGGAGAATTCTAAAAAGAATTTGAAAAGTGACAGGACTTTATTCAAAGAACTTTCTCCCAAGTGGAGTAGTTCTGTGTTCTTTTCTTCTTGTCTCTCTCTCTCTCTTTTTTTTTTTAATCCTTAAAAGTTTATCTGCCGTTTCTCTTGCTGTGAAATAATTCAAAAGCAAGGCTGTGGAGGCTGATGTGGAGGCAATCTCCAGCAATGTTTGGTGTGACAGCCAGGAGCGTGCCCTGGCCCTTTCATCCACCTAGACACATACATCCAAGACATGCTGTGATTCTTCATCCCAGCTTCATCTTCTCAACCCACCAGAATGGTATCGTTATCACCCCAATAATTACATTACAGACTGAAACACGCATGGCATTTTTCATGCTAGGAAATGGAAAAAAGGTAACAGGTACCACACTGGACAGAAGTATGCCAGTACCTTGCATGCCAAGTGTTTTTTTCTCTTTCTTTTGCTTCCCAGTCACTTTCTACCCCACACCTTCTCCAACCATCTCCCTTATGTACCAGCACGATGTTTTGGTTTGTCAGCTTTTACATGTCAGCATATATTGACACTGGCAAAGGAGACACTTGTGCAAGCTGGCAAGCGTGACTTCTCTGCAGAAATTACAACTCCATGCCCTTGGCCACCTGTGTCTGAAGTATGACTCTGAAAGCCAACTTTACATCGTCTTTAAAACTGGATCCTTCCAGTTATGCTACTTTTTAAAATAACTGGAGACCATTCAGTAGCCTTTAGGAATACATATGCTGAAGTCTACAGTAGCATTTGGGTATAACCCATAGAGTTAGGCAGGAGTGGATTTTCTTAACTAATTTCCATACAGCAGAGAACACAGATCTCTGGCTTCATGTTTGCCATTGAAATATTCAAATTGCTGTCAGGTGTGTGCAGTGATGAGGGTTACAATACTGGAGTGGAGGCTCATTATCAACATGCTAATTAATACTATGGTTGTGGCAAATGCAGCACTTTAAACAATGTGAGTACTAGGTCGCAAAACTTGGAGAGCTGCTACTTTAGGGTTTATAATTAATAACATTGCTTTTGATGGCCAAACCAGTGAAGGAGAAAAAAGATTAAATTTTTTCACTGGATCACTGAACACTTGCCAGAAAGACCATACTAAAATCTGCACAGTTACACTCCTAATTCACAGCCACTAAGATTAACTCTAGTTCATAAAACAATAAAATATAAAATTGCAGCATTATATCAAGTACACTACTTTGTATTCATGAAGCCCCTTGAGAAAGAAATGTGCTTTCCCCAAACTCACTTACTCCTTGTTCCCTTTTTCCCAGTAATTTAGAGTCAATCTAATGAGAGAAAGTTGTGATTCAAACCCAGAAAAATCTTCATCTTAAGAACTGGCTACAAACCAGTGAGTATCTACATGAATCCAGAAACATTTTCTAATGTTTCTAGCATGCAAAGAAGCCTTTTGTTTATTTGTTTCTCCTAGAGGAGACAGCAGAAAGGGAGGAATGGAAAAGCAGGACTCCGGAGGGTAAAATTTTGTATGAGGTACTAAACACTCTCTCAGTTTGAAGACCTTAAAATTGCGCAAAAATTAGTTTTCGAAAACATGTTTAAGCTGCTGTTTTTACATAAAGTAATTGAAAAAGTTTCACATCAACATCATAACACAGAATAAGGTTATGTCTTCAGTTTGACATCTGAGCTAAAAAGCAGAGAAAATCACTCTTCTTTAACCTGCTTTCAGTCCAGTCTAAAAAAAATAATACAAAGAAAGAAGAGATTGCATGCAGAGGCCCACATGCAAATAGGGAGTGAAGAACTAATCTGAACCCAAGGTAAAACTCAGAGAATTGAGAATATCTTCTGCTTTCAGCTACAATTAGCTGTTCCACATTTATGACATCTTCACAATGGCTGTGGAGAATTTGGCCTACATTTTCCAGGAGATATTTGTGCTGTTAATAAAATGCATGCATTTTTAGATTTCCTTCATTCTCTTTGAGCAGACTAATAATTTTGAGATTAAAAAAAAAAAAAAAAACTACAGAGGAAAAAAACCAAAAACATATCAATGAAAAGCCATCAAGGAATGACAGAGTGTTAACCTGCCCAATAACTGCATTAACCTTTCCCTGAAGGACTTTTTCTTTGAAACTGTGAAAAGTTGCCAACATGTTGGTATGTTAGCATGCATCCACAATGACAGCCTATGCCTTTCTGTTGTAAAAGAGCAGCAATTATAATAAAACAACAGTTTAAGACACAGACAACAACTGTCACAGTACTGACCATTTAATCAGGGAATTTCCTTACAGGCTCTCGCTGTAAAAAGGACCGGCAGGCTTATAAACATTGCAATTCAGAGTCTTTTCAAAGTCAGTAATAACAAATATTAATTATCTTCCATGAACTACCTTCACAGCTGCCTCTGTAAACTGACATCCAGGAACCTTGAGGATTAATTACAAGTAATGAAGCTTGCTTCTGCCTTGCACAGTTAAACACAACTCCTTGCAAATGAGTTTGACCTTTCCTGCATGGCGTGCTCTGGAGTTTCTTACCCGGGTCGGGATTGCCTGCAGTCAGTGTGTTCACGTGAGAACCACTATCAGATATTAGCTGTGTCAAGGATCTTAATAAATATTCAGGCTTTAAACATGAAATAGGTATTTAATATAAAAAAATGTTTAAGTAGACATCACTACGTGAACTTCTGAGACTTGCTGTAGAAAACACTTTATGACACTTTCAGACTTGCAAACACTTATGGAAGGTTTACTTGCACCCATAGCATAGTACAGAAAGGCTTGGGTTGTGAATTTCGAAACTTCCCCAGAATCAGAATGTTACAAGGTCAAGATTACTGCGGGAACAAGCTAAAGAGCTGCTATGTTGTTGACAAACTACTGAGATAAGTTCTCGCAGCACACTAAGAAACATTCCCATATTCTCAAGTAATGCCATTAAGTAAGTAACAGCGTGAAATTCTATCATGCATTCCATGTTGACATTTTTTGGAAAAAAATCAAGATAATGAGATTATATAGCAATGTTTTGCAAAATGAACACAAAAATGTATAATGCAATATAATTGTTAGTTCCTTTGGACAGGCAAAACTTCTGTTCGCCAATTATGTCAAAACACACCTTCTGCACTTTTGCTTGATGCAGAAGCCAGGAGCTCAGGACTTACAGCCACACAGAAGACAAAAGAAAAAAAGTGTTCCTCAAAAGATCTCATTGGCAGATAAGTTACTCAAATAATTGTAACTTGTATATCTCCTTCTCTGGAGATATTCAAGGCTCGTCTGGACGCCTACCTGGGCAGCCTGCTGTAGGGAACCTGCTTTGGCAGGGGGGTTGGACCCGATGATCTCTTGAGGTCCCTTCCAACCCCTACACTTCTGTGATTCTGTGTGATTCAAACATGCCATTTTGTGTCAACCAGTAGTGGTATGAAAGAAAACTAGAAAAAAAAACCACCTCATTTTTCAAACTCTTTTTCACAGACATGAAGACTACATAAGTCATGGTTTAAAAATCACATTTGACATTAGAATTTAAAGACCCCAATGGACTTGATCTTCACAAGCAGGGACAGCCTTGTCCTTGTCCTGGATAAAGGGGAATGCCTTCTCCTTTAATGTGCTCACTTCTGAGTCTGGGAACTGCCTGATTGTTGACAAGTCTTTGCAGGTCAGTTTGCATTTTCATAGATGGCAGTTGCTGCCTTCAGTAATCACTCCCAGTAGAGAAGAAATACTTTTGAAATGCCAGAAAATTGACAATCTCCACTCTTGCAGAGGGAAGCCACTAAATCTAACATCACTACTCATCACCTACCCTTTATAGGTCAGACATGTCCAACCGCAAGTTAAGATTAAAAATGGCTTTGCTACTAATCTTAGCACAAACATTAGTGCTGCTCTAATACACCCTGCTGTACAGTAGCAGGGCAGATGAAATAATCAGCTATCTGACTGGCCTCTGACCTTGGCTTTGAAGCACCTGTGGAGTGGGGGCAACATCAGAAACGTGTTTAATGATCTCTGCCTGTCTGGGTCAAGTTTATGAATAAGTATAACAATAAATATGAATACTTCCTCTTCAAGATCTGTTAGAAGATGCTGACTCCACCTTTGATTTACGTTGTTCACAGTCAAATAAACACCACTTAGACAGTGCCTCTCAAAAGTACAGTATCTCCTGCTTTGTCTTGCGGATCCTAAAATGATTTGGGATGGCTTTAACAAGTTTTAAGGAATAATGGCACTGACCAGTTTTCCATATGACTTTAACTTCATCACTGTGATTATCTTTGGAGATATCCGTGTACACATCCCAGTGGAGCATTTTAAACTGGGCCAAGGATAACATGTTTGGATCTACATATTTGACTGCATTCTGCATACAAGTGTTTCCGGTGATTTCCCTAAGGATCTGTTCCCTGGGTGCATTTATTTTTAAACAAAAACATAACTTCATTACAAATGAAGAAGCAAGATGAAATCTGTTTCTTCCTTCTGTGCATCTAAATGCAGCTGGATGTCTGCAAATTATTAAAGTTTCTTGGAAAATCAGTGACCGTAACAAGAACCTTCTGCACCCCTCCGTGAATAAAAAACATCACTGAGTTGTGAACCTAATTTACAGAGCAGAAGTACTTGTCGACTTTATTTCAGGAAAAAGGGTTGAGGTGTAGGAAAAGCATCAAGATAATGATTTACATCATATGGAACCTCTCAGCCCCGTTTACAGTCATCATATGGAGACAATCCTTTTTGTCTGTTTCCTTCTTTCAACTTTTCGGACTGAGTACTGTTGTTGCATTAACCATAGTACTGCAAATAAAAGAGACCCAATAACTAACCTGATAAAGCATTAACTCTTTTCACTTACAATTTATATGCTCAAAGCACTGAATCCTAACTATTCTGCTAAGTCACCCCCCATGAAAAGCCATGTTAGTGGTAAAAGTAAAACAATTTATGTGTTGCCACCATCCCAGCAACCACTGCAGAGCTGCAGGATGCTCTTTGCTGCTGCTGAAGAAGGTGGAAGAGGAGATGCTGCTGTGAGCCAGCTGTAGTTCGGCTGTTTCTTCTTCTTAAAATGCACAGCTAGTTCAGGGACACCTGCGACTGGAAAAAAACTGCACAGATGGTTTTTGCCAGAGACTCTTCAATAACTTACATTTACATTCACTTTAAGCTTGGAGCAAAATAGCAACATTATCGTTAAAATTAATGAATTTATGCTTTATTTTGCTGTAATAGTTACTTTGCTGTAGATCGACTTCCTACTTGTGTACAGGCTAGCAGACAACGGCCAGTGAGCATACTGTTATATATACCAACCAGAGTATACTCTGTTGTGTAAAATTGTTCACAAAATAAGACTGTTGATTAACATGAAGGAGCTATGGCTAAAATAAAATAAACAAAAGTTTCCTTAGAAAAGGATGGCCAAAATTTAAAGTGCAAACAGTTACAATTCGTGGCCATGTTTCGTTCAGACTATTGGCTCTAACCGTCACGAGAACAAAATGGGCTAATCCTATGCTTGATGCCAATGCAGACCAGATAATTTAAACAATTTCGATACTCAGTTTCAGGTAATCCAGTTCAGCCTTCACATGGAAGACGTGACTGAAGTCATTCAGCTAAAAAAAAAGAAAGATTAATCTTTTGGAGAGAAGGGGCACTGAAGGTATCAGATTCAGCCATAGGCCATTTGCTTTCCACTTTCCAGAGCCGGCAGCTGATTAAAATGGCAAGACAGCCTGCAGAGATTTTTCTTAGCTCCTAGGCTACCTTCATCCAGGAGCACCCGCAGCGACCCCTTGCAAGCCGAGGGGATCTCAGCTTGGGAAGCCTCACGGACTGCTTTCCCATCCCCAATTAAATCATGCTGACAGGTTGCCAGAGGAGCCAGGGGAGCATTAATCACTCCAAGTAGCACCAGCCACAACACCATACACCCACAGCCCTGCGGTCACCATTCCCCTCCTAAATTTGGACTGTATCCACCACTGAATGGATAACCTAGTTTATCTAGGGATTCTTCCTTCAATATTTCCTGAATATTTTATATTCCTCAAGCTCCGTTCACTGTAATTGAATAATCCAATAATTCTCAGCAGCCACATACAGCTTAGTCTCTCTCTAATTTGAGCATGATGATGCCTCGTAAATGAGTTGGGGCAAGCCAAAAACTAAAGGCGTTTCATGCGGTAATGAAATCTAAAATGCTTGCCTGCATCAATTTATTAACGTCACCGCAGAGCAAAAAGCAATACAGCATCAAAATGAATCGCTGCATCTGCAGCTCGCCTATCACCTCTTGCTCACACGCATGCGCACATGGCGTTAATTAACAACTGCAAGGCTGTAGTACAGGTTCCTCTTTATTGTGCCTTTCTGAATTATTTCACGTATAAGCCAGACTGAGATGCTCTGATAAAACCTCAGCAGAAACAGAATACGAGGAGCTTGCCAAGAACCACACAGACTTGGCCCGTGGACAAAACACAAATCCACAGCCGTGGAAAGGAAAACAAAAACGAGGACAGAAAACCAACTTCTCTTTCATTTTGGGATATGGAAAATAGCAGCATGTTTTTCAGCAGCTGATTGCCTACATGATATATTTAAAACTGGCTCTCCGCAGCACAGCCCGTTGTTTTCCAGAATCAGGACCACGTCGGAGGTCGCTGGACTCCTGACGACGAGCATCACTTGAGCAAAATAAGGAATTAAAAGAATCTCCAAAGCTGCACCAGTGTAACCGTTAATCTTTGGGAAGCAAAACCTTTCCTAGAAGAAAGCCCCAGAGAGATTGTCATAGACTTAGGCTACACCTGTTTCAGCTCCTATTACAAAAAGCAGGGAGTTATGTTGACAGTGAGCCAGATTTTTGAGAAGAATGCATATAAAGTACTTCTCTGCACAGCAAACTACCATATCTCAGTCTGTGAGGGTAGCTATCTGATAACAATTTCTTTTCTAATAGCACACTGTGCAGACAGCTGTGCCCTGAGAGTCCAACGTGATGTCCCTGCTCTGGTTTGCACAGCCCTGACGGATTTTTATGGCACTTCACAGCACTTCACTTTTACAGTGCAGTGTTTTCCAGGAATTCATATACATTTACTTAAACCTAGATTTACATGAGAGCATTTTATGTTGATCAGCTGACAGTACTATGCCTGAGCAACAGAACGTCTCAATTTTGACATTAGCATGATTTGAGAAATGCTATTTTAACCGAGAGAGAAGTTGGAAGACAGGCAGAAAGAATGAGATCATGATGATCCTTCCTTAAAAACACTGAACTGCAAGGCTGGAATTAGGCTGACTTATTTAAGTATGAGGTATTTGTATATATGTATATACGTGTGCAGGTGTATGTATTTCCCAGACTTCTCCTGAAATTCAACACATTGAGCAAAAAAAATCAAAAAGAGCTAAACAGAGCTTCACTAATTTCTTCTAAATGTTCTTTTGGCCTACAAAAACAAAACATAACATAACATAACATAGCATAACATAAAATAACAAAATAAAATAAAATAAAATAAAATAAAATAAAATAAAATAAAATAAAATAAAATAAAATAAAATAAAATAAATAAAATAAAAGTTTCAACTCCATGCCAAGCAAAGTACTTCATTTGAATAAAGAACTGAATCAACTTACTCTACTTTTTTCTTTTACCTTTTCTATTAAGTAGTTTATATCAACATAAAAAGCTTTGAAAACACTGAGCCAATTCATCAGTGACTCTGTTTTATCTTGAGCTGTAGTTTTTGGTACATAAAATATGGACCACAATATTTTACTCAGTTCTGTGTCTAAAGAGCCGGACTGTCATTGCAAACTAGACATTTTATCACATTTGAAAAATCATCCAAAACGAAAAGGCTAGCTGACCTCCTTCTTGGATTCGCCTCCCCTGTTTGCTGACATGCCCTGTTTTGCTAGCCCTCTGCTCCCCATAAGGTTATTGCTGAGGTTCCCAGCCTCAGGCACTCTAAGTCCATCCATTCTCAGATGTAATCCAACTTCTTGTACATCCTAATTGAAGGTACAAAATCCATCTCATAACATGACTGCGAATTAATTATGCCATACCTAACTGCATAGAGGGTTCATATACCTTGTGTCGTGATGACCCAAAAGGCATTTATCATACAACTGAGATGCGTTAAAGTATACCAACCAAACAGTGAATGAATAGCAATAAAAGCTATTCAACAACTTTAAATTAAACAGTAGTAATTAAATAACTTCCCTAATCCTTATCCTTATCAGTAACACCTGGCACTGACTACTGAAAACCAAGAACTAGAAACCTCGTGCAAGGAACACCAAGAAAACTTGATCTTTTATAGTTCACAGTTCACCATAATAAAAATATATAAATAAATAAACGAAAAAGGAAATTTAGTTCTGTTATATGAGGACCTATCACGAATCACACTAGCTATTCAGGTAATTAGTGCTTACTTTACAACTGGATCCTCTTTTGTTCCAAAAGTGGAATTACAAAGGTGGCAAGCCAGCTGCTAAGTCTCCAAAGCCCCTCAGAAAGGGTCTACGGGAAGGCAGAAATCACTCGAGCAAGATAGGTCACGGAGAACAGCGAGACAACCCGTTCAGAGGAACAGAACAAAGCACGTGGTTGGTTCGTAACTGTGCAACAACATGCTGGCAGCAAGGACGGAGCACCCAGCATCTGGGTTTCAACAAAGGGTCCCAGCTGGAAGCTCAAAAATAATGGCCCTGTTTAATGCCAAAACTGTGTACAAACTCTACCCGTGACATTTTGGTGACCTACCAGTGACATTCTGGTTAAAGAGACGCTCTGCACAACTGACAAGGTCCATTCCTCCGTACCAAACTACTATTTTATTCACTGATACTTGACACAGCACATTTACTCATTGGGCGGGATCACACCAGTGTTGTGCCTCTCATGTCAAATGACAAGGACAGGTCTGGATCCATGAGATACAAGATAAAGTAAGGAATTTACAACTTAAATGCAAAATCAGAAGGCTATCTCATAATCACAACTTTATCCAGCCCTCATTCTCTTTCCTCTTATCTTTCTTCACTTTTTTTCCCCTTTGTATTATTTCCTTTATCAGAATTGCCCCTTTTCCAGGCCTCATGCCATTTTTCTATATTCTGACCAAAATTCTGATTCTTCTAGTGTTCTTTTTACAGTTTTCTGCCGTTATTGGTGCACTTGTGACAGCCCCATTTACCACCTTCTTTAAGAGTCAGGATATGTGGTTTACTTTCATATTCTCTATGTGTCTTACACCAAAACGTGCCCAATATCAAACCTTGCTATAATTTCAGTCATCTCTCTTACAGCCTACACATTGCCATTTCTATTCACCATTTCAGTAAGTGTCCTAGACATGTAACAACGGTCACGTCCATCTCATGCAAATATCATTTCATGTGAGATTTCATGAAACACGGCATCAAATGTCCAGCCACTTAACCAGATGAGGATCTCTTGTTTGTAAAGGGCCATAAAATGAAAATGAAAAAGAACCTCCAGTGATATAAATATACAAATGCAAAATAACTCATCATCTTTGCTGCAACAGCTGCTGAGGAAACACAGGATTTCCTTGCCTTAAAATATCCATTTCCAGGTTTCCATCAGGTGGAAAACAGTTTCCGAAAAACCTCCGCATTTCGTTTTGTTGCGCTGCGTTAGCCTGAACGCAGTGAACAGAATGAAGGATTAAAAAAAATATTTTTTTTTTTCCTTTAACCTCTCTGCATGCCTCGAATAAAAAACCCATGCCATTCCTCCTGGCCACACAGACTTTTCCCTCACCACAGCCCTCCGCTCCCACCAGCACAGCATCAGGCCTATGGCATGCCTTGAGCAAACAGCACTGAGGTCACCCCGAGGAGCCGCGCCAGCCTCGCCCCGCGGCCTGCCCGCTGTCGACAGCCCCGGGGAAGCGCCGAGGCCAGGCAGCCCAGGCCGTGCTGCTCATAAATCACCTCGGGGCGCTGCCAGCACCTTCGCCTTCTGCAAAAGCAAAAATTATCGCAGCTAAAGCTAGCATAAATCCTGCACGCCAGGTGGTTCTCGAAACACGATGCATGGGCTGCTGGCTGCCTGTAAAGAGATGGTTTTCCTCTTTATTTCCAGATATTAAGATGAAAAAAAAGAAAAAAAAAATTTTTCCAGGAGTACTTTCCTGTGTAAGCAAGGCATCCCTCAAGGCAGCCCCACTATCAACATGAAATGGGAAGAACTAACACCTGAAATTGCCACTTCACACCCCTAGCTAAGTCCCATGATCGCACATGGAGTCCACGTAAAAACACTTGACAGCGAGTGCCTTCCCAGTCTGATCTGCCAGCCACCAAGAGCACAGCCTGAACAGCCGGTCTCAAAGCTTTGCCAGTGCCAAACGCGGTGGTCCAGAACAGCAGGACATCGCCCTGTGACGTTCTTCCAGGTTCCGAAGAAGGGAAAATAAATCTGCATTATTTTATCCCTGAGCTGGTCTGGTTGCCTAGCAGCTCCAAGATCAGGAGGTTACAGATCTGTTATACCAGCGTATGTGTCCATTTCCATCATGAAACCGTCCTGGCTGCTCATTCAAGGTTCAAGCTTGTGAGTCTTTAGGGAAATCCAGTAACCACAGTATAACTTTTGGCTGCCTAGAATGGTGTGTATTTCACATTTCCATAAAATCACAGAATCACAGAACAGCCTAGGTTGGAAGGGACTTCAAAAGATTGTCAGATCCAACCTTTCACGGGAAAAGGGAGCCTAGATGAGATTATGGAGCACCCTGTCCAATTGTATCTTGAAAACCTCCAGGGATGGGGCTTCTACCACATCCCTGGGGAGGTTCCAGTGATTGATTGTTCTTGTAAAAAAATTATTTTGTGTATCAAGGGGAAACCTCTCCTGGTGCAGCTTATACCCATTGTCCCTTGTCTTCTCCATGTGGCTCCTCGTGAAGAGAGCTTCTGTCCTCATTGTAGATGCCCTTTAGGTACTGGAATACTGTGATGAGGTCCCCCCAGAGCCTTCTCTTCTCCACATCAAAAAGGTCTCACTCCTTCAGTCTTTCCTCATAGGGCAGGTCCTCCAGTTCTTATTTTCTTTTCTATTACTATGGTTCTTACTGAAAAAAAATAAATAAATGAAGCAGTTGTAAGCCTGCATGGAGACAGAGATGTCCTCCTGGCCGTCTGTGTGGTCAGTTTGGCTTTTGTGTTATTGTTTACGAGTTGCCTAATCTCTTTCACAGAGAGATGATGACATAATAACACCAACAACTCAAAGACACATGGTGAGAACATCTTAAATGAAGCAAACAATGCATTCCAGGTGGAGAAATATTCAACACAGATAAATTATCCATCAGCTTTTTATACCCACGGGTTGCTATGATTGTCACACTTCTATAGTGTAATGGCCACACAAAGACAGTTGAGGAAGTGTTTTAGCAACTATTTTTAGAGTATTATTTATTATCTGTCTGTTAACTCACGGTTTCAAAGTGCATATACATAAATAAATATGCTTCCTCTGACTTGACTTTAAATGCAGTCTAAGGGTTGCACAATTCAAATCACTCCATGGAGCCATTGATTTCTAGGTAGCGACTAGGAGTTTACGGAGCTGCTAAGTAATCACAGGACACAGTAGGACAAGAAGAGAGCTGAGGACAAGGACAAGCGAAGGTTTGGAGAGTTCTCAATGTGAGAAAATAGAACAGACTCAGACTGGGCAGCATACAGAATAGAGTTGACTAAAGAACTGGGTAACATCACGTATTGTAAGGAGAAATTGGTTACCTAATGACTACTCACAGTTGCTTATTGCACAAGAACTAGGGTGCATTTGGTGAAAAACTTTCAGTCAACAGGCCTGAAATAAATGAAAGGATTATCTTTTCACGTTAAATGTAAGTATAATTGTGAATCTGGATGCTGCAGGATGTGGTACTGGCCAAAAATGTAAGGGATCAAAAAGAGATCGCAAAAAGCTTCTCAGAGATAAATCCATTACTGACCACCAAACCGGTGACCTAGACACAGCACCCAGCTTGGGAAACCCCCATACTGCTGTCTGGAGAAGCTAGTAGAACACGATGCTGGGAAGGATTGCTTTCAGAAGGTCCCTCATTGTAGACCTGCTCCCTGAGCAGCTGTACAGATCTGCAGTAGAAACAAGCTACCCAGAGAAATGTATTTCTGTGGGAAAACTTCTCCCGTTTTTGTATTACACTCAACATCTGAACTACTCTCAAGAAAATGACACCAGAAGAAAAGCAACACTGGTGCTTGGTATATGCATCTATAAGACATCTGCATTTTAAATGCAGCATGTTTACCACATCTTAAATATTCTTACTTCCCTCGAGTAATTCCGGATTGCCTTTGAGAAATACGGCAGGCAAACAGGTGGGAGGAGAAAAACCAAAAGATTTAATAAGTGGGCATCTTGGCAAAGAGCCTTCCTCCCTACCCCTCCTAAAGATGCAGAATCTGTGCCTTCCCATCCTGTTCAGGATGATGGCTGGACTTTGTACTCCTCCTTCTCCTGATGGATGTACCAAGCATCCCATGGACCACATGGAGGACACGGTGCCTCTGAGCACAAGAGAGTCTCCTCAGCCCCACTCCTTGCCCAGAAGCACAGGCTGTCCCACCCAGCCTCCCCCCCCCGCCTCTGCTGGCCTTCCTGTTCCAGGAAGGATAACATTCCCCTGAGGGAAGCGCTTCTAGTTTTGATTTCTTTTCTGCAAAACACAACACACAGGGGAAGAGCTACACCTGCTTCCCCCCGGCCTGGGATGAGCCTTGCCCAGAGCATCCTGCTCGAGGGCAGGTCTGCAGGGTGCTAGCAGCACCCTTATTTTTTATAAGTGCCAGCCGTGACTGGGAAAACACCAAGCTTGTTCCTGACAGGGTATGCGTAGGTGTCAGAGCCAAATCCACAAGTTAATTAAAAACTGTATTTTCTATGGGAAAACAACACGGACAGCATAATAGAGCTATAATTATACACAGGTTTCCACTGGCAACTTGCTAATTGAATCTTATTCTGTTCCTTAAAGGCGAGCAGTGCTGCTGTCACGCCCTTTTTCATTCCTGCTGGTGCAATTTCCCCGGCAGTCTTCGTGCCGAGATGTCAGTACGTTTGTGTGCCTGCTCTAAAAGGGACTCGGCATAATGTTCTGTGACACACACATCCCGGAAAGGAGCCGCTGTGCGGCACGGCACATCGCTACACGTGTAATTACCTGCGTCGTTTCATACAGATTTTCAAAAATGAAAATAGGATAAGCCTCTTCTATCTCCAGCCCCGCGCTGTCGTCATAGCAACACGACACTTTTTCTGCCCCCCCTCCCTACTTTTTCCCAAGGGACAAAGAAAACCACTGGAGACTCCTCAAATCGGCACAGATTAAGTGCAAACAGTTTGCCAAACGCATTCGTTCACCGACACCTCTTTACTTTTGTAATTGCGTGCATTGTGCTCACCGAAAGTGAGCTGCTGCAAGCACAGCCACCTGCTCCCTGCCTGGCAGCATCCCTGCAAAACAACCCAAACCTCCTCTCCTTTACCCCCACCTCTCTCTGCAAGCCGAGTCAAACTCGTCCAAGCCAATTTGTTGTTTTTTTTGTTGTTCTTCTGTTTAGCCATTACTTTCCTGGTTAAATATTTCATGCTCCCTGATGCACGCATAAACAGAGGTGAGCTCGGTTTGACTCTGCCTGTCCTGCCAACTCCTAAATAATTCTGGCAGCAACAGGTTGAAGCAAAAACCTGTGTCCTATAGGCAGTCCTTTGATGTGTGCCATGCTAAAGAGAAGAGAGATCTGGGTTTTGTGACCACACATACATTTGTATGAGAAAAATGTACCTCTTTCCATCCCTATGAACTTTCATCTGAGTTTGAGAACTATAATCCCCCATTGAGCCCCTCCATCCTCATGTGTTGCAGAGGGATTTTCCACAGCCTGACACCCACCTTCACGGCAGCCCTGGCCACAACACCGGTGGGAAGCCCCATGAGAGGGATCCTGGACCACCAGCCCCGCAGCTACATGCCCACAACTCCACGCTGCAGGTGCTGTGAAGCCGCCAGCAAGGCCCTCGTGCCCCAGGGGGAGCGTGGGTGACACAACCGTCCACCCCTGGAAACTCTCTCTTCCAGACAAATGAGGCTACTCACTGCTTTCAGCGCAAATGAAGACAAAGTGCTGAAAAGATGATGATGACCTCTCGTGCCAGCTGTCAGGAGGCGGTGTGGAACGTAAAAATGGAGCATAAAGGCTTACTGGCACTGGGTACCAGCCACGTCCACTTGCCACAGCAGTCACCAGACATTGTTTTCACAGATGCACCAGGCTCTGTCCCATTTCAGGTCATAATGAGCTGCAGATGTGAGACGCATTTCAGATTCCGAGTCTGCAGAGATGAAACACTGTACATAGCTGCTTCTGCCACATTTTTACTTGCTATTTTTTAATAATGACAATTTAACATCATTGTGTGCTTCATATACTGTAAAGGCAAATTCAGCAGTCATTCTAAAGGGCTCTGATTGCTGAACAAATCTTGCAAATAGCTTCCCAACATTTTGCAAAATCCAAATATATGCTGAAATTTCAGTGCCACTTTGATAGTTCTCAAGGGTGAAGTAATAAATAATTAGGAAGCACCATACTTTGGAGATACAGAGCTAATGTTTCAATTAGAAGCATCCCCATCTTGCTTTTAAAGTATTTCAAAATCTGTATGGAAAAAAAAAAAGCTGGCACTATACAGAATATATTTACACACATCAAAGAAAAAGTTGCAGGGAAAAGCTTAATTAAACTGAAATTCTCATTGATAATTCAATCATACATTTCAGAAGGGAAAAACACCTTATATAACACCAAGAAAATATGACAAATGTTGGAAAGCCTAGAATTCCCCAAATGAAGCTAAAATTAAATTCCTTCAAAGTTGCAGAATTTACTCTATCAAAAAACCTTAACACTTTTCCAGTAACCCTTTCACATGATGATGTAATTAGCTCCAATTTTCTGGTTGCTTTTGGCACAGACTTAAAGCTATTCAGTGTCCTGTGTCACCAGCTCCTACTGTGGTTAAGAGTATAGTGAATGCTGTATTAGAAACAACCTGGAGCTACCAGCAGAGCTACAGCAGCTCTATATCAAACTCCAGCGCTGACTCTAAAAGCTGCTTTCCAGCACAGTTTATTTAACATTAACCATGAATATATACAGTCTTCAATGCTCATTTCAGGGAGGGGATGCAATAACATAAAGCTTTGCAGATGCTAGCAACACATAGAGCAAGACTTTTGCAAGTTATGCCTAGATATCATTGCCTCTCAGCATTCGTGAAACATGTATATTTTCCAAAGCATGTGTTGAAACGCTGCAAATGAACGTATTTTGTTCAGAAGCAAGAAATTATGTTAAAAGACGCAGAATTCTATGTTATTCTACTCTCAGGAACTTGCAGTGCGATATGAGTTGTTTACAGCTCTTTTGCAGTTAAAGTTACAAGCCTAAACGAGGAAAGGTCTGCAATAACATCCTTCACTTAACGAAGGTACTGTCTCTAACAGCTATGCACATCATTCTCCTGTATGAAAGGCTAAGAGAGATGGGGATGATCAGCCTAAAGAAGAGAAGGCTCCAGGGAGACCTTATTTCAATACTTAAAGGGGGCTTATAAAAAAGGAGTACAACTTTCTGCTCAGGCAGATGATGATAGGACAGGGGGGAATGGTTTTAAACTAAAAGAGCAGAGAATTAGATTAGAGGTTAGGAGGTAATTCTTTACTATGAGGGTGGTGAGGCACTGGGACTGGTTGCCCAGATAAGTTGTTGAAAGATCAGGTTGGATGAGTGGGTGGCATCCCTGGCCATGGCAGTGGGGTTGGAATTGATGATCTTAAAAGGTCCTTTCCAACCCAAGCCATTGTATGATTCTATATTCACAAAGGGACCATGTGCACACAGGTTTTGGATGCATTCTTATACCTTACATATTTGAAGACCTACATATCAACTGTGTGTATGCTCTCCAAGCTTACGGAGAGGACTTCTGCCTACTAAGAATATCTGGAAGTAAGACTTTTGTATTTTATACATAAATCTCTACTTCGCATCTGTAAGAAAAAAAAATGCACAAATTTTTCTGAAAAACAAAATCTTTTGAACTTTTCTAAGTACCTCTTAACCATCTACACAATTCACCCACTTGTTCCAGAAAAAAAACAATTCTGTATTATGAAAAGTTATGGTGTGTGAAATCTCATGTTAATTACTTAATTTTGGTGCATTTAAGTGGAGAGAAGGGTAGAGACTGAGAAATCAGGATCAGTGCAGAAACCAAGCTCTGACTTAAAATTTGGAAGGACGAGCACTCCCTCGTAACACAGATCATCACAGCATATTTCCAGGAATAAGTGCAACAAACCAAAACTGGTGGGGGGGGTGGGGGGGTGGAAGGGTGTTAGAGTATAAAATCTAGGTCAGAGGAAGAAGCTAAACAAATACGACACATCCTTTTTCATTAGCCTCACAATTGATTGTGTGAAAGTCTCATCTCCTTCCACACTTGTGCATATGTGACACTAACTGCATCACAGCAGAGCCAAGGAAGGCAGGAGAGGGAATGACAGGAATGTTAAACAAAGGGAGCTCAAGGGACACGTTCAATGAAGCATGAGATATCACATCAGGGTAATAACACACCTGACTATACTAAAGAGAGCTCCCTTCTGGGAGAATTCACTCATGACAGATCCTGCAAAAAAAACCTATTTTTCTCAGTAAACATAAGGACGAAGAAGCAAATGAGGATCCTCAGTGATACTGTGCTCAAGGTAAGGCCTAGTAATATAGAAAGTGGTTACTGCATTTTTTCAGAGACTAGATTTGCAAGTGGTTCTTACACACCAAATTTTTATGATACTCTATTCACAGTCCTCATTCTGCTGCTCAGCCACCAGGTTTTTCATTTACAGATGGCTTTGAGATCACAGTTTGTTATTTTATTCAAACATAATTAAAAAACACATTTCATACTTACATCAACAGAGATCTGACTCTCCATAATAGAAAAACTAACACGGAAAACTTCAACAGACAAATGTCTTACTGCTTTCTGTCATCCTCATAGGGATGTCTTCAGTACCTCCCTGTATCCTTGCTGTCTTCAGAATAAGTGCTTTCCTATTATACTAGGGACACAACTCCTACTTAAAGTCACTATCATTTTTCTTGCCTTTGAATAGAAAAGCAAATTAACTGATGAATACATCTGTTATTTCCTTATCTTTTGTGTTCAATTAACCACTATCATTCTGAGTGACAAAAACTGTCTCTTACCATCTGCCTACTACAAATCTGCCTTAAGAACGTTTACCATCATTTATTAATCCCTACAAACCAACATATATTTTTTTTTCTTATTCTTAAAGTAGTATTTTTGCTTTACTTCTGGTCTTTTGGTACATGAAGAGAATATCACAAAAGTCATTATTGGACATTATCCCTTACTGGACATTATCCCTTCCCATTGCATTGCATCCCAGGCCAAAAAAGAGCAAGTATAAATTTAAGAGCTGTATACAAATGCACAAATAACTCACATTCCATCAGAAATTTTATTTCTAGCATCTTGCAACCTCTCTGACCTTAAAGACTAACTTGGGTGATGTGCAGGAGGGCAGAGAGGTCAGACCTTACATTGCCTTCCATGCCACCTTGAAACAGCCCACCAGGATGATCCTGTATGGCACATGGCAGCCTTCCAGACGTTTCCTTTCTCAAATCACAATGAAATGCAGACCAACGGTGAGAGAGGGTAGCTAAGGTATGTGTCAGTGGTACGGGCATGTAACATGCATGTTCAGCCTCATGGAGTTAAAACACCCATCTAATGATGGCAACAAACTCTGAATAGAAAATAAAAAGCATACAAAATTAATAATTATACCTTAAGGCTACCGGAGCATCCTATACGGCCCAGAGGAGACTGAGGGTTAAGTGCATAATGTGGATGTGCCTAGCCTGCTCCAGAGGGAGCTAGCCCCAGGCGATGCAGATGCAAACCAACCCATGGCACCTGGCCTCAGGGCCCAGGGTTTGTCCTGGCTTGCTTTTATCTTATTCCAGTGAGTCCAGGAATTAAAAGACTCCTTTGTTTAGTCTGCCAGTGAGAAAGACATTCAGTAATTTGAAGTACATTTTCCAGCTAGTAGTTCCTACCATACTTACTGATTCATGTTAAGTAAGCATTGAAGCATTGCTCCTCAGTGCTTATTGGGAACCCCTCAGCAACTCAGGGCTGAATTGCCTTTCTTACTTGACCTCTTCTAGTACTCCTTTGTCGCTAACATTGAAACTTTAACAATACCAAATCCTACAAAGCAGCTGTAAAATCCTTTCCTCCAGGGAGGACGTATTGGTTAGCACAGCAAGCCAACTTTCAGGCTGTGCAAAAGCCTGTCTGGGCCTCAGTTCCTTATGTGGAAAAATCCATAAAAAAACAAACACACAGCTATTGTGTTAATAATACTTCCTTACAAAGATTTCGAGGATAAAAACATCTGTATCTTGTCCAGTTTCATATCTTACAAGGAGAACCCATTTG
Organism: Anser anser; assembly: GCF_964211835.1. Lineage (NCBI taxonomy): Eukaryota > Metazoa > Chordata > Aves > Anseriformes > Anatidae > Anser > Anser anser. Next base: position 147,124,652 of record NC_139720.1, on the reverse strand, counting down.
CTGCTCATATTGAAACACAACACAAATTTCCAAGCCTGGCTTCAAGTTCCCAGTGCTGTCACTGTATAATCCAGTGTCATCGTGTCTCTGCTCCAACTATAAAACAGACAAGCCTATATCCACAACTCCGTGGGAAGAATTAAGGTGGGTAAAACAGCTCGATAGCCCTGAATGAGAGTGAGAATTTTGTGCCAGAACTGCAAAGTCATTAACAACTGCAGTAACGTTATGTTTAAGAATGATGTCTCAGCTAGCCTGTGCAGGATTTTTATTCAAATTACGTAAGAAAGCAGTTCTGCATTATTTCTACAGAAAATAAATCTCCTTTCATTTTTTGTCATTTATTATTTCAGCCATTATCAGAATAATTAAAATTCTTCAATGTCCAGGATTTGTATGTTTTGTGGTTTTGTTTTTTTTTTTCTCTGTTTGTTTTCAAATAAGCGTTTCTTATCTGTGAAGAGCCTTTATTGTCTATTTTCTCAAACTGAAAGAGATCTACCATAGCTAAGGATTAGAGCAAGGTTGGGTGGTTCTTCATTTTCTTGTACCAACCTCCGGTATCTTTTCCAGAATTCTTAAATCTTGTCCTTCTGTAGATGGCAAACTATAAACAGTTATGTTTATCATTCTTTTTTCTGTTTACAGTTATTTGTCCCATGTCCTGTCTTTTAAATTACTTTTATAAAAATCTGTAGAAGGACACAATAGCCCGAGGAGAGATAACTATAAGATATATTCCAGAGAAGATTTATCTTTAATTTAGTAAATTAATTTCAAAATCACAGCATTTGGATCAGCTTTATTTCAATCCTGTATAGAAGCCATGATCACAATAATACTTACTACTTGCAAGGGAAACCTGTTACCATGGCATTCCCATTATGCCTAACGTAGATACTGGGGGAAAATTGTTAAGCTCCCTAGAAAATTTCCTTACTCCCAAGAAAAAGGTCTGCGGGTAAAGACTTCTACCTGCCTGCAGCTTGAGGGCACATGGAGACCAGTCAGTCATCAGTAGCAGTTTCTCCAGCTGGAGACACTCCTTCAATAACTGCAGTTCCCATCTGTTTCCTTGAATTATGGCCACATTTGGACAAACACCACCAAAATTTCATAGTGGTGTGGCACCAAAAAAGTAAGCCCGTCATCTCCATTCTCATTTGAATTTTAAATGTGCCATTTCTCTCCAAAGTTGATCAGTTGCGCTATTACTCAAAAATGGACATTTCTGAGCAAGAACAGCCACATTTTCTGACTCTTCTCTGTGCTAATGCCTGGCTGAACCATATGGAGGAAAACATGGAGTAGCATCTGCAAGAAGAATGACATTAGTGAAGGAACATGGCTTATAAAAATGTGATTCATGGACGCGGTCATAGTCAGGGAGAGAACCTGCACTGCTCCCTGTGACGGACAAGATTTCTCTGCTTGGGGAAAGTCCTTGGGTGGCTGACAGGCAATGCCTATTTGTTTCTCACTTTGAAAAAAGAAAAGATTCTGGATGACTTTCTGGCTGCCAGACTTTGCTGTGGAGAGAGGAGAGGGTTTCTAAGTTGGGGTTTGTCCTGAGAATTCCTTCAGGAGTTGGACTCAATGATCTTCATGGGCCTTTCCCAACTTAGGATATTATTAGACAACTTTCATGGTGGAACCCTTGCAAACCACCTCTGCTGGGGCACATGGGTCTCATCCACACACACAGAGCTCTGCCCTGGTCTTACGGGCACTGTCAAGACTTGTGCCTCCAGGAGAACCTGAAAGCTCCCTTTGCATAACATGGTAGTTGAAAACAGACTTCGTTTCAGCTGGTGGTTTATGTTTTCTTTCATCCTTCCCCTAGGGCCCACAAGTGATATCTCCTCCACACGTCTATTTTGGACATGCTCACCCCAATAAAGGCACGGTGGTCGCAGCCTCCCCAGTGTCACACTATCTTCAGAGGGCCCATGGTGACAATAATGACACAGAGGAGCCACAAGCCCTCCCAGTGGAGCAGCAGCCTCTGTGGCATGGAGGGGGTCATCCTTCAGGAGGACCCAACCAGGGACCAAGCATGGGAGTCTTCCAGATACGCTTATTTATTTGGAGGTTAGATGAAAACCTTTTCTTCAGTTTAAAACATCGTCTGCTCCTTCTCATACTGAATCAAATGGAAGCTCGGAATGACATTTACATGCACTTTGTGTTGAAAATGCCAAAAAGAAACGTTTATAACTAGCCCGAGTTATTACTTTTGTTTTACGCTTAGCCAAAATGATTCAGCAAGCAGATTCAGATGCCCTAAAAGTGTATTTCTGGAGAATAACAAGCCAGTAGGACAGCAATTTTTGCACAGCTCTGGCCTGGATCTGGCTTCCTGCAGCTCTGCCTTTGCTGCAGACTTAACTTGAATTATCTGCACTTATGCTACCCTCTCAAGCTGCGCTGCCACCCTGTGAAATGGCAGCGTGCAAGCATCAGGATTAGTGAATGGTATGCTTCTGTTAGCAGTGCAAATGGAGTGCAGTGATAACAATATGGCCAAACCAAGTTTTTGGATGAAAGTGTTTATTTGTCAAACAATGCAGTTTCAGAATCATTAGGAGGATTCACAGCCTTCACTTGAATTTAGAAAATAATCTGATAAATATTTGATATGTATTAAATAGCTAAGTATTTCAGAGACCTCCAAGCGCTCTCTTTCACCACTTTTAATTTCTTTTTAAATAAAATATTTCCCATCTTTCATTTTGACAGACTTTTCAGGAATGAAGCTTAGCTCTGGCCAAAGGTCTCAAAAGATCATTTTCCATCACTGGCATTGCCACTTGGACCAGTGGCGTCCATGTGCGACCTGAACAAGTCTCACAGCCAGAGATGGTTTTTCTAGTGTTGGCTGACAGGATGCAAGCACCACCTCCTGCCTAATGGGTGGCGTCCCTGGAGGTGCGGCCTTGCCTGTGGTGACAAGGGGCTGTTTTTTCTCTCCCTTCTCAAGCCAAACAATTGAGTGCCCCCAGCACCTCTGGAAGCAGAAGGAAAAATAGATGCATCTGGCAGAGCTCCTCAGTGAGCCACTCACTAGCTAGTGAAGCAGAAGACAAATACTCTCATTTTCCTTCTGGCTCTTCCCAGGCTAGCCCACCCTTGAGGCCTGCAGCAGCAGCTGCAAATGCTCCTTTCTCCTTCCCCGTCCACCCGCTGCCTCTCCTGCCCAGAAACCAAACACGTTCCCAGGGCCCAACCGAGGAAGGAGACAACTGCGTTGAAGCAAAGCCTGGAAACATTTCCGTGGCAGGGAGAGCTGGCTGAGCTGCCTGCCTCTGGGGAGGAGAAAAAGGGAGAGGGAAGTCCAGAGGATGGCTGATCTGCTGCCGCTGCTGGTCTCTGGCAGCCTCCCCAGGCTGAAGTACCCACTGCAGCAGAGCTGTAGAGGACAAGCCGTAAATTCCTCCGCGACGTCTTTTGTAAGTCACACTCCAGTGAATCACCATGGCACTACTCTTCTGTATTACATATTCAGCATCTACTCCAAAACAATGTTAAAAATAACTGATTTACTTCAGGCAGGCAGATGGCTACTAAATCCTTCTCCGTTTTTCTGTATCTCGTAAAACTGAGGCTTGTCTCTTCAATATATATATGCTGTGATATGAAGACATTAGAAATACTTGAAATTACAGTGGTTAGAAAGCTGCTAGGATTCAATATAGCCTCAGAAATAAAGTTAACATTTGGCACTGAAACTATGTCAGGGCTATTACTCAGATGTCAATGGCACAGCATTGCCCAGAAATTGAACAGCAAAGCCAGATTAAAACTTCTCTGGGGGCCCTTCTGCAGAGTAGGAACTGAGGAGGCTAAACCTTCCGGAGACACAGCTGTCTGGATGCTGCATCCCATCTTTCCAAATTCAAGTCCTCCCTAATAAAACTGCATGGATGGAGGCTTTGAAATGGCAGTAATGCATGTTTTTCCCCACAGCATTGATCACGAAAGACAGAAATATGCAACCTGGAGCTGCAGGGAAGGAGACCTCATGGCACCATGCAGGTGGGAGGGAGCCCACCGCACAGCTGCCCATGGGCAACCGCCTCCGGGGCTGACTGTCCCTCAGCCACACTTGTCTTTTCGCTCGGCTGGGACACTCAAAAAGGAGGTTTGGAAGGAGAACAGTACATATGCAGCAGCCACTGTCTGTCCAGGGACAGGACCTAGGGGCAAACCGGGGAGATTAACTATTGAACAGAGCAGGTTCACCCATTTGCCCTACAGAGCTAATAAATGCTTTTCCTCTCGTGGAAAATAAACAGTTAAAAAATCTACTTACTATGACACAGTGTCTTCAATAGGAGCTTTACTACTACCTTCAGGCATTCTCCTGCATCAAGAAATCCCTGAGAACCACCTAGCTTGGGCTGGATAGTTGCTTTCTGAGTTTTTCAACCCTTGCTAAGAAAAGAAGCAGGTAAATGCCCGGTCTTCAGCAGGATCCTGAATTAACAACTGGCAGCCTGGCACCTGGCTGGCAGCTCTGGACAGCAGGTGGCCACTTGTCCAAATGCCTCCATGCCCAGGCTCTTGCAAAGGTTTTTCACCATCAAGGTAGAAGCACAGAGGTACTCGAAATCAATAGGAAACTCTGCTTGTAAAGCTGAGTGCATGGTACTGCCCTCCATCTTTGCTTCAGTGTTAGCCTTGAGTCCTCTGCAGAATGAGAAACTAATGGGGAGCTCAGATGTATCATCCTAAGTGACAATTAATTGACCTCAGAGCTGAAGCAGCTCCAAAGGCATCGTGGCTGGCTGCTTTTTGTTTTCCTGTGTCATTGGGAAAAGGTCAGTAGGCTCCTTCAAGAGCCATACAAAGAACTGCTGTAGCAGATTGCCAGCTTGAGAGAGGATTAAATTATGATTCCTCAGACTCCAGTTTTATCTTATGGTAGGTGATTTGTGTGCAGGGCAAAATAGAAGGGAACAGACATCTCAACATTTCTCAAAAGCTTTTCATTTTCAGGTGACCTACAACAGACATCATAAACTATTTGTACTACGAGAGTAGCAGGTACAAAGATAGTGTCTCACCCTCGCTAGATAGCTTTGCTAGGCCCTGTTGATGTATTAATGCCACTGAAAAAAGCTGTAAATCAGAAATGTGGGTCTCATAGGGTAACTGAACACTGTTAAAGAGCTGCTGAGTTTGGAAATTAGAAGTCCTACACTAATAAAAAAATTAAAAACTTCACTCCTACTACGGAGGTAAAAAGGCAAGGATATGCCCTTCCCTGGTGTCCAAATCTTCAAACTCAATTCCAGAGTGCCAGAAGAATACAAACCATTTGTTTTGCTTCACAGCATTAAAACCCACAAGCACCCAAATATCAAAGACACAGATTTCCTTTCCCTGTCAACAATTATTACAATGAAATTATATTGTTTAAAAACAATTAAATATCTGCATCACACTGAAACTGGGCTGTGTTGGCTGTGTTGAGCTGGGTGACTAAGTCCTTGCCATAGCACACCTTCATACAAAAAGCAGAAGTAATCGCCAGCATCCTGATGCACTAAACTAAAGAAAAAAAGAGCATGAGTAGTACTACAGGCAGCACTCCAGACTTCCTGTAGAAATCATGAGGATGCAAGATGTAGGCTAACTTCAAGAGGAATAACACAGCACCTCAACAAAGGAAAAAGACTTCTCACTCTGGCAAACTATATTCATCTAAAGTAACACGCAATAATTCATAAATGGTCTTTAAAGTTACTAAAGTATACGAGGCTAAATTTTCAACAAGAAGAGTTTGTGTTCAATTTGGCAAATAGTTTTGGTCTTCATGTTTTTGTTTTTGTTTTTGTTTTTATTAAAACAAAACTCTTTAATAAAAATAATAATTTTGTTGTCCTGTTTTCTTAAAAAAAAGCTGTGGATAAGCCTGTAAATGTTACAAAGGGTCTTCTTTCTGTAGTGATTTGAAAAAAGTGAGATCTTCCATAATTTACTTTTACAAAATACTTGTAAGGAACCTACAGTGACAGAAATGCAACTACACGTTTGCTACATGCATGTATTGGAACCGTACCTATGGTCTCATGGGTTTTCCCTGGCATTTCAGCAGCCTAGAAACTTAAGCTTGCAACCCCCTCTGCCACCTGGGATGACGCTGTGCTGGGGTGATGTGGAGCACAGGTTATGCCACCATGAGGGATCAGTCACCCCTCTGTCACCCTGACTTCAGCATCCCTGGCAGCATCGCCAGCCATCTGAGACAGCTGCTGGAGGGAAGGCCATCAGCTCCAGGCATCTTTCATTGCACTGGTTACTTTCTCTGGACATTTTGCTATCTGCTTTCATGACCTTTAAGACCCATCTTTTTGCTCATTTATGGCTATGGTGAGAACTTTTAGGATCCTGCTGCCCGTCCACGGTCTTCGCTGAATCTCTCCTTTTAGGCATTAGCAACTTTTGTCAAGGTTTAACAGTGTTAAGCATGTATCTCTTTCCCTCCACACGCACCACATCTGTAAATGTTAGGCTGAAAGCCATGCTCACTCTGAAGTGTTCCAGGAAACACATGTGTGAACAACAAAACAGTAATTTCAATTAACGGGGGATGCTATGTGCTTAAGTACAGAAGAAACAGGACGTGTAATGTTAGTTTCTGAATTCTGTACACGTTTTTGTGTGTCGGTGAGCATAAAACCCGTCTTTCATCATTCACATATTTCACAACACACTAGTCTAGGCTGGTGAAAGTATAACGTTTCTGGCTATGCAGTCAAGACAAATGGGATTTTTGAATTGCACTTACCAAAATAAAAATCCTAAGTAACTTCCATAAAGGTTGAACATAGCTTTATTGAACTGTTATTGTGTTAAGGGGGAAATTATTAAACATTTTTCCCTTATACAGACTTCTTAGAAAATGTATTAGAAGCTTTTTAAAAGTGAACATAAAGGGACTATTTGAGAAAACAGCAACTTAAAATAATTATGAAAGGGCTCCTACATTCCTTATAGGGAGGCACATATGATTTTTATACTTTCACCTATTTCTGAGAGAGGGCAGGCCATTTTTGGACCCTTTGGGTAGCATGACAAATCACAAGAAAATTCCTGATATTTAAAGAGAGTGGGGTGTTACATACAGAGCATCTGTCAAACAGAACAGCAGAGCTGGAAACCGAAGAATAAATATTGGTATGACAGAAATAAAACAAAATTGATTGACTGAATGTGGTCTTTTATTAGGACTCAGCTATTATGCTTATCGTATATGTGAGATTCACGTGTGTTTGAAAAACACGGTGACAACGATTCCATTGCCCAGGGAGGCTGTGGAGTCTCCTTCCCTCCTTGGAGATATTTGAAAGCCTCCTGGAGATGGTCCTGGGCAAGTGGATTGGGGTGGCGCACCTTGAGCAGAGGCTGCACCATGTGGCCTCCAGAGGTGCCTTCCAGCCTCCAGGCAAGGAAGAGGAATGAGGCCCTGTGCGGCCACACATTTATGTCATCTTGCTCCTTTTTATTCCTCCAGGCTCACTTGGGCTGGGAAGCAACCCTGACCTCTGAGGGAGCATGGAGAGGGACCTCTCCAGGTGATGGGCAGGGGAGGGCTCCCTCACACGCCAAGCACAGCCTGCTCCAGGTAAACCACGTTGCTACATCTGGCACAAATGAAGTTTACAGAAAGTAATGTAATTTTCTATACATGGGGACAGTAAACGCAAAAATAAAACATGCCGCATAAGAGTCAATCCTTAAAATGGATACTTTCATTAATATATCAAAGGTGAAAGTTATTTCAGAAATGCAAAACCTCATTATAAAATAATGATGAAACAATATTTACTACCTCCAACTAAACAAAAAATATGCAATTTATTGGATGGTATAGAAGATGCTGGTTTATTTGGGTTTATTAATAAATCATGATAATTTGGTTCGGTTGTTTTGCTATTAAAAAGTTAGTTTCAATATTGTATTTGTTTCTATTAAAACAATGATTTATGGAGTACTCTTTACATTAAAACCGTTACAGAAACATCAATTTATCAGTAAACCTTAATGTACAAATAAACTGGAGACAACATGTTCAGTTCAAATAAGATTTAGCCTATTATTGGGTTTTAGAGTAAGGACACAGAAAATTGAACCTTTGTTTATTAAACAATATTGTAAGCAAATGTAGTTTACTGCTTTGTTTGTTAGCTGTATTTTAATAGGCAACCATGTCCCTTTGCATTGTAAATCCTAATGTTGTGCTTAATTTGAAACAGAAATACAACACTAGAATATGAGAGGGCTATTTTTGTATCATTTTATTTCAATTGCAGACTGTACATTTTAATAACTCAAAGAAGGAGGGTGACCTTATAAAAAGTTCACAGAAAAATAATAAGCATGCGCTGGTAATTGTTCCAGCCAAACTTCCAAACGTTCTGGGACCAGCCAGAATTAAGGGAATTGCAGTTTTCAGGAGGGTAACAGCAGTTCTGGCAGCGAGGGACAGTTTCCAGCAAACATCGGGTGCAGAGAGGAGCTGCTCTGCCTTCCTCTGCACAGCGATGGCCACGATAACGGGAAACGGCCAACAACCATTTGGAGAGGGTTTCTATCCATCTTACAAACAATGTTTTGCCAGCTTTTGAAAGCTAGGCCCCACCTCAGGAAAAGGAAATCAACTGCACCCCACAATGAGTCAACAAAACCTCGTCCCAAACTGTGTTCCCATCAGAAGAGTCATTGCCTGTGTCCCCGTGCACGTCGGGGTGGACAACTTGGTTCACACCCCACGGTGTATCAGCACAGCCTCACGGCAAACTTTGCCATCACATTTCTTTCAGGTTTTTAATCTATTCCTGCTAACACGAGAGCTGTTTGCTTCCGCTTTGGTGTTTGTTTATTTCTGTTAATTAAGATCTACAGCTATCAATGAGGCTTGAGAGGCTTTCTCATTCCTACTTCTTTGTTCAAGCACCAAAACTATTTTAAATCATTAACTTAAGATCAGGTTTACAAAAATCTCACTATGATAGGCATGACTGATTGTGCATCACAGCTGCTATATGGCATTAATTGTAAAAATCAGGCGGTGGGCTTTGGCCACCTAGAAACAACACAGCACGTCCCCTCCCTGGGTGGTTAATGGGTGTTGGGGTGCCCAGCTGGGTTTTGCTGACACAAAAATAAACAACGCCCAGCACTACTGTCCCGGTTTGATGTTCTCCAGGCTCACGTCATCCATGTAAATGGAGCAGGCTGGTGCCATGCGAGGTGGTGGCAGCGAGGGGCGACCACCAGCCAGCTGGGTTTTGGGGGAAGCTTCCATGTGACCTGAGTGCAGCATCGCCGTTTGAAATAAATTTGTGGGTGTTAATCTAATCAACAAAGTGCCTCAGACTCTCAATAAAGCAGTGCTGCTTTATTTCTAATGAATACTCAGATTAATTCGTGGAGAAGATGAGTTCAAAACGCTCATATGGCAAACACCAGGAACTTATTGTAGGTTTCCATGAACTGAGCCGAAACATGAGCTGGCATTTCTGGGATTTTTTTTTTTTGTGTGTGTGTGTGTGTGATTATACCAGAAAGGAAGCAGGAATGAAAGGTGTTCCAGCCCCCGGGAAAGAGTCCTGCAAAGCGCTCATACAGAAAATCAGCGCAAGTCACATTGCCGCTGTGTCAGCCTCGCAGAAAGGCTAACAGATGGTCAGCTAGTTTCAGTACGCAGGAATAGGAATTTCCTCCCAAATACTTTGTGAGCTGTCAGGTGGCATTCACCCTTTCAGGCACTGCCAGAAACCAACCAGCTCAGCAGCACGCATTACACTGCGTCTGCAGTCAACAAGCTCGGTCATTTGGGAGCGAGACGCGGCCGTGGAGCTCCTTTGGCTTCTTGTGGCTAGGAGAGCAGCAAGACACTATGTTAACTGCAGTAAGTATCTGCATGTATTTCATGCAACTTTTATCAGTCTTTAAAATGTGCCTGTCCTCTTGTTTTCTGAAAACGTTTAAGGGCAAACAGCAGTTCCTGTGGACTTCTTAGCTTGCCTTTGCTCATATTATTTCTTAAGACGCTACAGATGTATTTGCAGCAAACTAATTTACCAGTTTGGCTTGAGAGCTTCTTACATTCCTGATACATAAGAACTACTGAAAAACTATACCATAAATATATAGATACAGCATCCGGCTAGATAGAAAGCTCTGGTTCTGCCTGAAAATACTGTATATTATTATGTAGGCTAATATATGATTAGCATCCTAATAACAATGACACAGGCTATTTGGTCATATAAAGGAAGTGTGAGTATTTAGTAAAGCAAGTACCTGATACATCTGCAAATAGCAATTAAGTCCAGGCCTTTGACGTGCAGTAGTTCTCAGCAAATGTTAGGGAGGTGAGGCAGTCAGAGCAGCACAGTGATGTGAAGGACACGTCCCTTGACCACCTCAGCTGACGAGTGTTTAATCAATTACAGCAATTAATTATTAGCAATAATTCTTACAATTAATTACAGACACAATGTCTATTTCCTCAAAATTATTAATTATTAAACAGTATTACTAACACAAATGTTTGCAAAACTTCATGTACCCTCTCTGATGGAGTTTCAAGCAATTTACTCTTTTGCTGCTCATTTTTAAACAGTTTAAATAGGGCACCGGAAAAACGAACCCATTTCAGACGAAGAGTCTGAAAAGAAATTGAGACATCTGCTGTGGCCTTAGGGCTAGGCACTTGCATCCTGCCTGAGACATGCTTCACAGCTGAAGAAGGTCCATTTCCAAACAAATGCTCCCTCAAGCCAGGCATAATGCTGATCACCGTAACAGACTACCAGGAGATGTGATGGCTAAGCAAAATCTGGGCACCACAGCTACCAAAGTTATTTTTTGAACTAAAATAGGAAAAAGAAAAAAAAAAAGACTGTGAGCAACTTGATAGCTCTGCAGGTTGCACACTTTATGAAAAGGGCAGATAGAAAGATTTAGCCAGAGCACAAACTTTCATGGTAATTTTACATATTAATACTTATATGTATACAACAAATGTACCACAGAGAGCAAGGAAGATTCTGATGATAGTTGTTCTATGCTCAACCATAAATTTAAACCCATAGCTATATATTGGGGATTCTGCACACTCGATCCACCTGTAGACAGCAATTCTGTCGTGCACGGCACACGTTGCATTTAGCACACAGGTCACGATCAATTGACTCTGCAGACCTAGTGCCTCTGATGTGACTGGAGCATGTCAGTCTGGCAGCCAGTGCTTAGGAGATATTTGTTCCAGGATTCTGGACTTCCAGCAGTCCAGTCTGAGCTACTGCTCACCCTGCTTGCTGGGCATACTGAAATGTGACAAATAACCAAAAAAAAAAAAAAACCCACAGCAGTAATTAGCGGGTAATGCAATAGTCCACCAAGAATACAAGAAGTAGCAGAGCTGACATACAGGTGCCTGTTTTGCCTACATCTTTGCATTAGACATGCGTAGCTGAAACAAAAACAGTGAAATGAAAGATGTCAAAAAGCAAGAAAGAGGTGGCTGGTCAAACTCTATTAGCATGAGTGAATATTAAATGCCTAGATGCTGTGTGTGCCTTTGAAAATCTCTGACCTAAACTGGGAAAGAAATGTTCTTTACATAACACACAGAATGCCAAACACAGATTTTGGATTCATCCATGAAAACAAAACAGATTATGTTACTATCAGAGAGAGTACGGTGAAGCATCAACCCTCCCATAAACCCAGATGCATACATACATACATAAATAAATCCCTGACCTGCCAAATTTCCTTAGCTGATGTAAACTGCTTTTTAAGATATTTCTATTACATGAGTAAACATCACTTCCTATATTTTTCGTCTACTGAGTGTAAGGATTTAAAGAAGACAAATCAAGTTTATTTTAGATTCCCTAAGGAAAAACAAACCCATCTGTCCTGACTCCTTCCCTGCTGTTTTACAATGTTCACTATTAGTTATTTCCAAAGCACACCTACATTTATCCCTATCTGCAGGAGGAACATTTATCTCACAAATATTCCTGTCAAATGTCTCTAAAATGCCAGCGGATAAAGAAAAGAAAGAAAACTTTTGATCCCCTTACAAATGAAATACGTAGCACAGCAAAAGAATAACGATGAGACCTAACCTGAGAGCCCAAGGCTGGTCTCTTTACACCTTTCACGTATGATGACATGCCTACAGAGAAGTGGAAAAACAGGTGTAATGGACAACAGAGAAGTGCTGTGGCCTCTTTAACTGAACAACGTCGGGCTTGTTATCATAGCAGTGCTTCCTTCATAGTTCTGTGGTTGAAGGCATCACAACTGTTTGATCTTTTCCCCTTCACAGGTGGCACACGTAAAAGCTGAAGACTTGTACTACCTGTAAAAGGGACACAGTTCCCGTGCAGGAAGTCCTGCACACAGAAAGATGTGGTCTTTACATAAATTCCAAGGTTTTGCAAGAAGAGGCTTTTGAAATACAAGGAACCGCTATTTATTCTGGAGAGAATTTACTCAAAATAAGGCTTCTGAATTATTTTTGATTTTAATCTATGAAACGGACCAAACAATGAAAGGATAAACCCACATATTGTCTTGCTCCTTACCCCAATAAGACGTATCAATAAGCAAGGGACACACTTAGCTTCATTACATAGATACCCACTTCAGCAACATTTCAACTTCGTTAAATCTAACCTGGCCATTCAGACAGCGTATGCGTGGCTCTCAAAGGGTGGTGCTTAAGGACTAACAGCCAGGAGCCAAATTTCCTTTGGAAATTTCCTTTGGAATTGTTTTTACATGCACCCTCTCCCAGATTCGTGGTAAATCACAGCATAGTAAACTGACAGGGAGATCAGCATAATTAACGTGGTAGAGAGCATCATCTACATGTGGACAGAAGTTTAAGCAGCCACCACATGATCACAACCTGGAATTAGCACCAAAAGCCCTGTGTTCTTTTAGGCAAGAAAAAAACTCCATTAAATTTGAAGTTTATTTTTGAAGTGTACTATTGTTAAAACACAAGGACTTGCACCAGCAGTACTGAGGGAAAACCGTGAGCCTCAAAATACAATGGTAGAGGCTGCTTCCCTGGTAAGTTTCATGGCAGTGTCCTACCTCCTGAACAGTCAGAGCAGATGCAGAAGTGTCTCTAAGCCCATCGCTACACAAGCAGGACTCAATCCAACATTTACATCCTGTGCCGTGAACTTCCACTGATAAAACACTATAATGCACTCTCTTAACGGTGGCCGTACGTATTTCTGCTCTGGACAGCAATGGCTTACAACTTGATTTCTGTCATGCTGTTGCCTTACGTGGTGGGACTTCAGTCCTACCCCTTATTTTGGCAGTGCTGCCGCTCATGCTGCACCCAGATGTGGAGGTGCCAGCATGGCACACTGCCATACCAGTCAGAAAGCGTGGAGAGCAGCAATGGGGTTGGCAACTGCATTTCTCCAAAGCTGCACGCTGCCTGCCTTCCCTTGGAGGTACACAAGCCTCCGAGGCACATCTCTCTTAACTCTCCACATCAGTGGTTCTGGTGAGTATCTCAAGACAGTTTTGTTTAATACAGCACGGAGCTGGGCCATTTCATTAGTCTCAATGACAGCATCTAAACCCAACGGTGCCCCAGGTTCACGTTGCTCTGCCTTGACAATACGAAGACAATTTAGCTTTTGTTCAGGACAATCACAACTCCCATCTGTCTTTGCCAGACGAGGGCCCTCCTGGGGAGCATCCCGCGCTGTTCTGTCTCCTAAAACTTGGTCTGGCGGTGCTGATACGAGGTGGGTGAGAGACGAGGAGGCAGCTAGGCCGGGCAGGGAGCACCACGCTACGTCCACGTCACCTGTAATGCTCCCACCAGTGCCCTCACGGCCGCTCACGCCCAGCGGCGTAGACACAACCGCCGACTTCAAGCTGCTCCCCATGCCCTGTTGTTAAATAAACCGTCTTCTCAAGGCAGCTTCTGTGTGAAATAGGTGGGAGTTTGTAGATGGAAACTTCTTCCAGACAGGTGTGAATACTCAGGCTGGGGGAGAGGAACCCTGAGCACATGAGTCAAGGGCAGCAAACAGAAGAAACACATCCCATAGTGAGGGAGATAAGAAATAAAGACTGTGTACCAAAAACTGAGGCTTTTTCAATGGGACAAAGTAGACCAAGCTATTTATAAGAACTATTGCCATTAAAAGCACAGACTTCTAACAGCCAGCCTATGGGAGTGGGTTGCAGATAAGGTGTATTTAGACTGTGCTCTTCCATTGTTATTTTTTAAAATTCTTTCCAAAGAAAAAGCATTTCAATGAACCTTGAATGTATCACAAATTTCATGACAAGTACTCCTTCTATTATATTGCCTACTCTGCTTGGAAAACATAAATAAGTTTAACTAAGGTTGATCATACATTTGCTTTCTATTTGGCTTTATTCTCAAATCATAGTAGTCTTTGTAATACCGACTGTGAACACAAAGATATATAAATTGTTTACATAATTCTTCCTTTTATTTGCTTCGATTTATTTAAAAACAAAAACATGCGACATCCTTAACTTTCACACCATAAGCAAACACAGACAAACAGCTTGCCTCCAACTTGAATTAAGTCCTATTTAAAGCACACCACAAGGCTAATTTCTTGTACTGGCAGCACAGTGATACTGATAACCACATTACGCTACTCAGCCCAACTGTGGGTTCCAGAGAAAACAAAACAGTTGAGGGAAAAATGCAATCCACTTCTGAATAGAAGCATTCACACTGTTCCTTGGGCGCCTTTAATGAGCATCTTTGTACGTGCCTTTGCAGATGTACGTGATGTTGGCATTAACATTATCTTCTCTGTTTTTTGCCCCAGCAAAAGTTTTATTTTACCCTTGAAAAGATGAATGCTAAGATACTTCACCTTGCACTAAAAATCACTTCTACATTAAATGCACAAAAATTGTATCAGATTTCATTTTCTTTACTTCATTTTTCCATACTTCTTGCAGCCTGCAAGACCATAGGACAATTCCATCTAACCCTCAAATGACTTTCCACAGTCATGTAACATTACCAGGATTTTTCCCATCTGGCTCTTTGAGTAAACTTCTACAATTTAACCCAGTCTGCAGTGCACAAAACCCAGCAATGCAAGTTTCCGGGACCAGAATAACATCTTGTCCGTGTTTGCTCCTGCTGACATGGCAGCCCCTCAACCACTCCACTCTCAATATGCAACTGCTGAAAGCGTTTGAGTGTACCTTTCATTAAGCATTCAATTATCTTACTCTTTCAAGTTTCAAAAATACAGTTTGAAATGGAGGATACTTCAATGTACACCAAATTAAACCTTTGCAAAGCTTTACAGGTCCACAGCAGCAGCAGACCAGATGGTAAAAAAAATAAAATGCAACCTGCCACCAGGAGAGAGTTCCTTTCACATATGGTACTAAGGTAGCTGCAAATCTCCACTGACGACATTAAAAAAAAAATAAAATCCTACACCTTTGACTTGGAATTAAAATCATGGCTTCATTAACCCCAATCAGAAAAAAAGACTGGTCTGACACATCTCTCTGCCAATACACCTCCATTTTTAAAACACCAACTGAAACCAATGACATCTTCTACATACTTTTTTGTTGTTAGAGCTATAAAAACGTACATAAATTTAGGCCCAGCAACATCAGTGCCTGTTTCCATTTCATACTGAGAACAACAGAAGGAGTGTCAATAGCAGACCCCTGGAAAAAGTATGGGGGCCAGGCTGTCCTTGCAAGAGGAAGATGCTCTTTCCTCCAGCAGCAAAAATTACCTTCCAGTTACTTCTAATGTGTTAAAAGAACCTTGTCACTGATCTTGTTTACAGAAGCTTGTGAAGCTGCCAAAGCATGCTAAAAGATGGGGAATGTGGGGCCAGAGCAGGAGCCAGTGATATAGAGATAGCAGCAACCTGTAGTTTCTGATCCCAGCCTGGTAGCACGCTGAGCACTGAGCTCCCCTGCACGGCTAATGTAAGCATGCCAGGCTCCTTCAGATTTATCTACATTAAGTGCTTTCCCTAGAGGAGGACGACAAGAGGATTTACGTCGAATAAGGTAACTGCAGCACACGCACAAGTCCTGGAGGGGAACCATTCCCATCATTAAATTGGGAAAATCTGGTGCCATGCCCTACAAATAGACTGAATGAGCTTGTGTAACTCACGTGAAAGGCTGAAGGCAATGCCCCAGCAGTCACCTGCCACAGTGCCAATTATTTTAGTGAATTTAAATAACAGAAAATTGCCTTGTCTTTTGCTTTTCAGCAGAAATAAACACCAATATAAGCAAAGGGTTTCATCATTTCCCAATTCCCACTCTCCCGTCCTTGTCTTTTATATTGCAGTGAACTTCTCACTAACTGCAGCGGAAGCAGCTTACAGTAAACAGCAAAATACTGCTGTTGTTCACCTTTCAAGCTCTGATCCAAGCTCCACCAGCTCTCAGATCCATGGGTAGCAGAAATTAAAGGCTGTATTAGAGTATCAGAGCAAGAGACAAGGACTAGAGAACAAGCTGCCAAAAACAAGCATAGGATTTGGTACCATTCAGTACAGCTCTACTTCTCGAACCCTTTGTAGGACTGCAGGAATTCACGGAATATGTCACAGCTGCAAGAGTAAACTCTCACCTTACAAACCTAAGAATTAGCATTTGAAAAGTCCTCCTTCATATTTTCTGGTTGCCAGCATAATCCTGTTGATGCACCCTTGCAAAACACCTTATTCCTCGACCCCCCTGCGTGCCTGCAGCACTTGCTGTGTTTCACACAGTGACAATCCCATTAGCCTTAACCAAAGTGTCATCAATTTGCTGCAAAATTCAGGCTGTGCACTGCAAACAGATCAGGCAGGCCTACTCCCCAGGGAATGCACGTATTGCCAGCTATATATCTCACTTTGCACCTGAATTTGTAGCTGAGCCCACGGAGCCCTGTGCAACCCTTAGACAAGATGCATGGCAGCAGAGGTGATGATCTGAAGTCCTCACTGCTTCCTAAAAATGTCCTGTGGCAGATCGTAGGAAAGCAGTGGTTGCATAAACAAGGAGAAAAAGCATACCCATCATGTTTCCCTGCCTTTTGAGCCTATTTCTGAAAGGCAGATTTACTTAGAGGGAAAAAGAAAAAAGAAAAAAAAAAAAAGACTATTGCAGAGAAAGCTAATTTTGAGCAGAACGACTACTTTTTTTTTTTTTTCAGTTTTCCCTGCACTTCACTTTTCAATAGTCTGATGCACGAGCAGCAAATCCACAGAAGAGCATTAGGCTGAAAGTTCCAAACCTGAAGGAATCTTCACAGAATCTCCTCTTGAGAAGAAAGCAAAAATAACTTCACAGTCAGAGGAATTGAGATAAAGAGAAGCCCAGTGGCGTGGCACAGCTGGGAATTTGCTCGACTTCACTACTGCACTACATCTGGTCATTGTTACTATTAATATTCCTTTACAGAATATCCTACTCACACGGGACTTTGCAGATAAAACGAGGACCCTGGCTTTCAGGTGTTTATGGTCTAAGTTACACGACAAAAATAGCAGCGATAACAGGTATGTATGCTGTGAATGCTAGAAAGCAGGTGAGCAGAGGCAGCAGCACAGCGAGTTGAAGACACACCGTGTGAGGGCTCTGGAGAACCATCACTGGATGCCTTCCTCACTCTTTCAAATGGGTGAGTTTTAAGCTTTTCTCAGAAATGGATTTCACATAGCTGACACACTCTTTATTTGGTCTTTTTTTGAGTGAGCCCAAGCCAGGTGGCTAAACCCAACTGCTGGAAAAACTGCACAGAAACCAACACAACTTCTAGTGAAGATGCATCTCCCTTACTGTTGTCCGAGGGCCTGCTGGAGCAAACAGATGGTATTACAGGAACCTGTTAGGTAGGATACTCAAAGCAGAAGCAACACTATTGATCTCTTTCTCCCAAGCTAAACATAAGCAGAAGGGTCCCACCCACCAAGACTGTGTGCTGAGAAGCAGCCGCTAGGCCGCCGACTTCCTGGGCCTTCTCCTGCCTGTCCCATGCACATGAAACCTCTCTGCACGTACGAAGCAATGGTTCATGACGTTAGAAAAGATTAAAAACCTTAAGAACCGGGTGTTTTTAGAGTGCAATAACTTCTCTGCCGTTATAGGGCGAAATTTAGGACGGAGGCTAGCTGAATGTATCCTGTAAACACCGCAAACAGATCGGTGCCAGCATATCTTGATCAACTTTTGTTGAACTACCTCGAGCACTCTTACTTTATAACCACGTACAGGAAGAGCAAGACTCTCTTTTTAAAAACTGACAATTGTCAAGGTGTGTGTATTTACAAACAAAATCATTCAGTCAGTGCTTCTTTTGGACTTTCATGCTAGAAAAACTCAGTAGAATATTAGTTAAATATACATATAAAAATGCTGTTAACAGACATTTACCTTCACTTAATTCTCTATATCCAGGGTCTACTATAAACCTACTATTGCTCAAAAATACCACAAAAATATTGCTTTTTTGTAGCATCTCAAATTGCTTCTTGAGTGTTGACTACTGTTGTGAATCAAACAGAAATATGTACGGAAATTGTTTGTAGAGTATCAATTACAATGGGCTTCCGTAGTTTGTAGCCCTCTTGTTAATGTGAACAGCATGACAAATAAGAATGCATTTCTTTTCTAAAAATTAACACAATGGCCATCAGATTTCCAGTATTCACCATAATCACCATTCCTCTTTTGCTGAATTAAGAGCACATTCTGAACTGAATTAAACGCAGAGCTTTTATAAAAATGAATTTGAAACCCAAGAATGGAATTGGCTTTAGCCTTCCATTAGCATGCTTGTGTTGCATGTGAAAAATACTCTTCAGATTTCCATTAAGGAACCTGAGAATTTATCCTCCACGCAGGGGCTGAAACACAGCACACCTATAACCATGCAGAAATAGAAGCCCATTAGTGGTTACTTTCATCATCCATGAGATCAGCTGTCAGGAGATCACAGGAGAGCAGGGCAAAAAGCCACGCAAAGGAAAAAAATATAATCGTTTGTAAAATATTCCCTTTTATGTCGTACCATGCTCACTAAATAATTAATTACAAATACATCAGCCACTGTTAAAAGAAAAAAAAAAAAAAGAACGGGGGAAAAAAAATCAATGAAAAGCTCCAAAATGACGTTAATAAAAAAAAGTACAAGAAGGACTGCTGTTCAAAAATGCGCAGGTTAAATGCTGAAGAAAGCACTGCCAGCAGCAATCGCCCGCAGGCATCCCAGGCGTGATTAGTGACTTAGTGCCACAGAAACTGCTATGATGAAGAAACCCTGTGACCTGAGCATCTTGACACCAGGAGCTAATTGCAAACCGTGTAATCGCCCGTTCCAGATGGCTCTGTAGCACAAAGCTCCACTGCCTGCTCCCAGCTTTTCCAGAGCAATGGCACCACGCCGGTCAGAAGGAGCCTGCATTCATTACTCCCCTTTGTCAGCATCACCTAAAATTGCTAATGGTTTTTGGATTCTATCGGTAAATAAAAATTTCCATTAAAATGCCTTGGAGGAAGCACCGTTCCCCTCGTTGAAGATGTGAATTACAGATAAATACCCTGCCTATTAACATGATTTTCTGTGAATGCAAAAGGTTTTCAAGAACTACTGCACATAAAATATGAATGTCTTTTTTCTGGGAAGAGGAAATTGTTGCTGTGGAAGAGTCACTCTCCTTTACCCCCTCCCAGGCCACAGCAGAGACAGGCACTGCCTGTTGTTGAGATTTCACGTTGCCACAGATTGATCTCTTTCACGTTACGTGTGAGACAGCTGATCACTTGCTACCTGAAAGGCAACCGTACGGGCTGCAACGCCTCTGAAAAAGGGAAATGGCTCAGACAAGAGAGTTCACAGTGGTTAACCTCCTGGAACACATTAGCTACACCAACTCCCAGTTGCCCAGACTAAACAACCCTGAAAACCTCTTGATTTTATTCACTAACAGGAAATGATTCAGATATAGTTCTGCAAAGGCAGTCAACAAGAAGAGGTAAATTACACGTACTTGCTTTACTACATTTTACTGTAAAACAATCAAGAATAAAAATTATTCAGCTCTGGGGTAATTTCTTCTTCCTTCCTTCTTTTTAGTGTTTTGCCTTAGGTTGGTATATCTAAATATACCTTGCGATGTGTATAAAACACACATATCCTACAGACTCCTAACGGAGCAATGCTTCGCCAAGTGTGAAACAGAGACATAAACCGGGATTTCTTACAGATAAGGATGCCTGCTTATAAATAATGCTGAAAACCAAAGTGCTGCAGGATCTGGGGCTATGAACAGAAAGACTTTCTTTATCCTTTAAAGCCTCCTCTTCATAAGAGAGATTTATTTACCAACATAAATGTTACACACGCGTCACGGAACCAGCACATAAAAGGATGAAAACCTTTTCTGGCTCCACAACTCATCCCAACTGCTCTCTGAAGAATAACTATGGTCACAAACCCAAATTTGCCTATATCCCTTATCAAATTACATTGTGCTGGCAGCAGAAGAACAGTCCCAGTACTTGAAAGTAAAGTCAGCCTCCTTTGTCCTACGTAGATCTGTACGACTGAGAGGGCTAGACTTCAGGTGGCACTTTCCATGAGAAGGCAGAGGGAGAGTTCATACATTTTGCAGATCTTTAACCATACTGGCTCCATATGTATATATACTTACTGCCCCACAGAGAAGCAGAGGAATGATATTTGGGATGAGCTGCCAGCATTCTTGCAATTTTTGCTGGTCAAACACTACCTAATATGTTCACTCCTTTGTTATCAGGCACCTGGAGCACTGCTGTGATCAAGGACAAGCTATAGACCTAACAGCCTCTCCCTATCAACTCCAGACCTTGTTGTTGCAGACTACTGGCAATTATTTCCCAATGTCCTTATTTAAAAAAAAAAAAAAAAGTCCCAAAGGGCCTGGTAAAACCCCTTCATGACCCATCACTGTGCAGGGTTTTTTTAAGAGCTCCAACCACATATTTACACCACGTGCAGCCAGCACAGACTGACTGAATCCATGTTCAGGACAGCTCATCTCCTGAGGCAACTTCTGGAGCTTCTCGTGCCAGCAAGACCTACCTGAAAGGGGTAGGGGCTGGTTAAGCAATTAGCCTTCAAATGCACCTCCACGGGCTGCAAGAGGATAAGAAAGCAGCAATTTGCCTGGTCACATGCTGAGGCTTGCTGCAAGGTCGTGGGAGGAGGCAGCTCATAAAATGCCAGTTCTGTGGCAGTTTTAAAATACGGGTTTGGCAGTGTCCAGCTTCCCACCGCTGAAGCTGGTCAGGATGCAGCCTGCACACACCCGCGCTAAACCCCATGGTGTGTCGGACTGTCATCCTCTGTTCCCACATTCACGTCACATTCCCAGCTGGGAGAGATGCTCTCCTGTGTGTCTGGGTATGATGTGTTTCCTAAGGTATCCTGGAAATTTTAATGACAGCTTTCCACGCTGTTCTAGGGACCTATAAATGCTAGCAGAGCCCTTCCTGCTCTGTAACCTTTGAGTTTAGGCCCTAAATTGATAAAGAAATGCTGGTGAGTAGCTTGCAGCCTCTGCTGAATCGTGGTGCATGGAGCCAACTGGCTCCTGGCCCTAACCATGGCACATGTGGGGGTCTTCGGTTGGGCACCAGAGGCCAAGAGCACTCCACTGACTTACCCAACTTTCAAGAGCAAGAAGAGGGACATGCGAATCTGCAGGAGGCACCAGAAAGGACCTGCCGTGAGCACCACTGGTGGGTAGAGGGAGGAGGAGGAAGCACAGCTGGTCACCCATCACCCAGCCAGCCTCGGGGGGACACTCATCAGCATCCTGAGAATGGGGCAAGGAAGACGGCAGCAGCGGTCAAGCAAATGCTGGCACTCTCCAAAGGCTGGTGTCTGGCGCAGGATGGTGTCATGGAGGGGCTGTTCCCTGCTTGCACAGGAGGCAAAAAATGAAATTCAGGCACCACACAGAGAGGAGGGGACTAGGGATGATGCTGCAGATGCATGGTTCATCGAGATAGCGCCGCCCTTCCTCCCCTTCCAGCACCCTGGTGTGACGGCACCACGGCACGGGGCTGGCACCAGGACACACACTGAGCTGACAACAGCCTCAAGTGTACAGAAATGAATGATGACTGGCCTCAGGGGGCTGCTGCCGGGCTGCACCTAAATGAGCTAGGTTATTAAAACATCAGACCCTCCAAGTCACGCTGTTTGCATCTTGCCTTTCCCCGGCACATCCAGAACAATCCCTCTGTTCATCGCCCTCCACCTGTTGCCAGCTGTAAAAGTTTAGTGTTCCTATTTCTAACACAATTGTAACGTAAGAGCAGACAGTAAAAAACACAGTGCTAAAACCAGTTCCTCTATTTTTACATTTGTTTCAGACTGGAATTCACACAATTTGCTAACCATATGCTTTATGGGACTTACCAGTCCTGCAGGGCTCACAGGACTCATCAAACCTAAAACTGAAGAGAATACTTGCTTTTGAATTCTGCAACACTTATGTTTTCCTATAAATCACGGCCTCGGCTCCCCAGCTGCTCATCGAAAGCCAGGATTTTTTCACACTTGCAGCACTTACGACTTTAAGACACATCTACAGCAAATGTTATTGTGGGATGGGTTACAAAAAGAGAAAAAAAAAGAGAAGGCACATCAGTGAGAGGTAGCTTCGATTATTTTTTTCCGTAAACACAGCAATCCAATCATTTTGCCAATTGAAGAACCTGGTGCAGGAATCACTGTGCCGATATTTAAGAATAACCTTTATTCCTTCCAACCAGAACTTTCACATTATATATCCCTTCCTTATGAATACTTCAGTAAGTAGGCCATATAAAATTAAAGACACCTGTGACACTTGCAATGCTCATCCTCCCTGCAACAGCTGACAAAGAGCAGTAACCCTGAAATTACATTTTATCATCCTGCTTCTTTCCAGCCCCTTCAGCTGCTCTCCTATGAATTAGTGAAGGACTTCAGCCATGTTCTTAAACAGCTCCTGACACGAGGACCCAGGCCGCTGCAGCACTTGTTGCCTTCTTCTAAATAGATGCAGACAGGTACAGCCAGAAGAGAGTCCAGTAGCTGCACAGAGAAAATTAACCTCAAGTCAGCTGTTTCTTTCTGCAGAGGACACATCAGACACATGCTTAATTGAGAACATGCTGCGATAGTTAACCACAGGCAAAAATGCTTTAACAGAGTTTAACACGAGCAGGCATTTAAAGCCTCTGCTGAGTTGAGGCCCTAGGTGAGCACCACACTTGGGAACGGGGAATTCTTGTCAGAGTACCTGTGTTTGCAATGGGCTGGTGGTAGCTGCTTTCCAAACTGCTCCTGAAATACTCTGTTTCCAACATCCTATTATCAACTTCACTTTGGAAGCAATGGATTTAATTTAGGGAAGCACTTCAGCAAAATGGATTGGCTGTGTGTCACTTCTGTGTTCCTTCAAGATCTGTTTCCTGCCTACATTTTGAGAAAGCTCATAAATACCTATGGGAACAATAGTTATGAACCCCATATGCTTTGAATACATAAAACACCTATATTTGAGTCTAAAGCTGTTTGGCAAGCCCTCTGTGTTTCTGCTTCTGAGGAAAACTGGGCTTTGTGACCTCTCTGTTTATCATATTCCACCATTCAATACTACTGACAGTGACTGCTTTCTTCAGTGGTTTGTGATGAGCCTTGCCAAGTTAAATAAAGGGCTCCCTGCTATTCATCAGCTGTACTGAGGTCTCTTATTTGGCTGAACCTGTTTGTCAAACAACTACAATAGCTATAAATACTTCAGATTAACTCGCAGTAGCCCCAAAGCAAAGACGAGCTATAAATTTTCAGGACAGGTGACAATTTCCCAAGTCTGAAGAAAGAGTCTCTCAGCTAAATGACGGGAGGGATGGCTGCACTTTCCAGCTCTGCTTTCAGTCACAGAAAGAACAGATGTGAACATTAAAAAGCACACCCAACCAAGAAACTACCTGATAACATCCTTTAAAGTTTAGCAGAGGGATGCAGTTCCCAATTACAAAAGAGCAATGGGTCTATAGTTTTAAGGACTGCTTTCTTCTAAAGCTATTCCATGGCCAGAAACGTAATTCCGTGGCTTCACTGCCATGACCAGGCACAGCCAATGTTGCACTGATGTGTTTGTTGTTCAGTACCTCTGGCTGTTCGCATGCTACAAAGTGTGCTTGTTCCTCATTGCATCCAGGAATCCTGGTCCCCCAGGTACAACCTGGCTGGGCTGAAAACCCAGGGCACATCACCTCCTCCTCCTGATCCTTCACAAAAATGAACCCGGTAAGAGGTATTGAATGTGGTAGTGGTATCATTTGTTCATAACCCATCCAGCAGGCTTTGGTGCTTTAAATAAGCAGTCAGTAGAAGATAATTTTAGAAATTTTAATAATATACATTGCAGCTTAGCAAAGTTATGTATAAAAGTTACAATCTGTGTATGCCCAGCTCAGCTTTAATCACTTCAGTAGGAAATGAGACAATCAAAATATGATTCAGAACAAGAACACGAGCCAGGGCCTTTCCATGGGCAAAGATGAGATAACCAGATTGATCACAAACAGACAAGAGAGAGATTTGCGTGCCTTGTAAAGAAGAAGCAATAGACCGTTCACATGAGCTACAGAGGAATTTGTTTATCTTAACAGACAAACAATTCCCTATCAGTGACATTGGTTATTTTGTAAGGGTAAAATAACAATGCTTTATATTGAAATAAATTGTTTTAAATTGAAATAAATACAAAAACAAAAGGAAAGCTTCACTCTGAGGCAGCATTCCTCTAGCAATGAACTTGTCATGAACATTTCAAAATTCCCATCCGCAGAAACTTAAAAATGAGTTCAAGCGACAGCGACATTTCTTTCTTTATAGACTGACCACTTGCTTCCAATTTTCAAAGAAAAATACAGGTCTTGCATCAAAACATTTATATTCTTCCTTGTTTGCTCTCCCTCTTGTTGTGGGAGCCACTTTGCTGTCTGGTGGCTTGCAGATGATGATGTGGCTCCTTTGGACCAGCACTACTGATGGACATGGTATTTAAAGGCTACTGGTTCAGCATGGTACTTCTGGGTGGCAAATCCTAGCCCTTTTAGAGGGATAGGTGGCAATCTCATCAGGAGCACTACCACAGGAAACCTGAGAAAGCAGCAGAATAGTTTTATTCCCTCCTTTTCTGGGAGGATTTCAACAGGAGAGGGCGGTGCAGGCACAAATGAACATCTCCCAAGAAATAATTATAGTATCCTTAAACATAGGTTTCAGCAAGAGACACTACCTTGGTGCCCCTTCTTCTGGCTTTTCTGAAGGACTGTGTACTCCATGGGTGGAGTTTACTCTGGGCAAGTACTGATTTACACCAAAGTTATACTTTTACTGTAAACACTGACATCTGTTAGAGGAAAGAAACATATTTATCTCTTTTTTTTTTTTTTTAGTGTTTTTCTTTTCCCACTCATATTTGTAGAAAAAAAAAGGTTTTAGGGAAAACTGCAGGAGTCTGGGAAATAGAGTTTTGATGTGAATTCTTACCTGGCCCTTTTTTTTACTTTACTCATCAGTTCTCTGGCATTAGCAATAACCTCTGCTACCATGGATAAACAAAAGGTACCAAATGGTTCATATTTTGTGAACTCACTAAACACATCCTGTTTTCCCATGGCAGATGTATCTAAGAGCATCCGTTTCCCAAATTGGACAAATGTATGGGAAATTCCCCCATATTTTTATCTGCTGCAGTAGGCACCAAAAACAAGGATCCCATTTTAAGTCCTCAGACCTTGCTCGGAAAAGAGATTTTCTCTTTCAAGCCTTCCATGAGGGCTAAGGAAGAAATGGTAAAACCGAAGAGCAGCATCCTCTATTGGAAGCCTCCCAAAAGGCAATGAACAGCATTCAAAACTCCTCGAGGATCACCAAAATGTGTACTCAACGGATGCAGTATCATGATTTCCATGTTCTCCATCTTCTCCAGATATGGAATGATTTCTCATAACATTATAAAACAAAGCACTGTTTAGCAAGAAAAGTAAATTGAAGCCGTGCTTCATCTTTTTCCTTTGCCAAGACAACGGAGCTGTCAGTAACACAGCCTTGAATGTGTTCATTTTCACACATTAACCCTTTTAGCCCTGTAAATATAACTCGTCTTTTTGTCTCATGGGGGAGAAAGTGCATTTTAAACTTCTGTAATACTGGAGAAGTTTTAATTAAAGCTTTACTTGTACATGGGCACAAATAACCCTCCCTAAACAAAGAAAAGACCTTTTTAAAATTAAAGTTATCATGCTGAAATTATTAACATAACTCCTGGGAAAAATGCATAGTCTTTGCTTAGTAAATGCCAAAATGACTAAGTGAACAATGTTTAATAAATATTATGTTTTCCTTCGAATTCATACACTTAGTTAATCACGCACTGATAGGTGCATAAATATTTTTAAAGCTTTAAAGATCGCAACCGTTTTCAATCTGACTGGCGCTGTGATCTCTGTGAAGGTCTGAAATGTTCCTTCCTCGGGATGCGAGCCAGCAGGAGTCACTTGGAAGAGATCTCGGATCAACAGTGCTTTTACACAGCTGCCAACTTCTATTCTGCTCTGCATCTTTTAGGGCAACCACTGACTATTTTATTTTGCAGAGCCGTGTGCCCCGTGGCATGGGGACAGACACCCTGGGGAGGGGACGCAGCCTGCTGCAAATGGGTGAAGTCCGGGGTCACCTGTGCCACCTGGGCTGTAACGCAGCCTTCATCCAGGCTCTCTGGTACTCATTTGTGTTCTGTTTTGGGGCGTGGGAGGCATTTTTCCTGAGTGTCTGGGCTGGCTCAGGGAACACACTACATGATTCTCACTGAATCAGCATCAGTTCATTATTTGCTGTGACCCCACAGTTCAGTGCATGGCTGATATTTCAGAGTATCGGTATTTTGGTGAGCATGGGAGAGGAAAATTTGCAAGTGAAAATACAGAAAGCAGCAGGCCCTGCCCCTGTATTTTTGAGGCATCCCCTTTCAAGTCTGACTGTGAATCGGGCTCGCTTTGAATCAAACCTTGGGCTCTCCTAGTACCAAAAAGGGCACAGCAAAAGTTGTTTGCATCACCAGTTGTTTGTCACACTTTGCAAGAAGATTGAAACATCACCTCAAAAGAAAAGCTGGGAACAGCCTTGACTACGAAGCTGCTGCAAGTGTGTGATTTTGCGCAGGTGAATTTGCACCATCACACCCAGGCACAACCCAAAGGACCTGAAGTCCATCTGCCCACTGAGGGCAGTACGTTGATGTGTGGCATCCACCCGCCCCCGTCCTCTCCTCCCAGAACTCAAGGTGCAGCTGCATCCCAGCTCCAGTGGTCCTCAGCCATAACTCAAGCTTCCCCACAAGGTCTTTTACCTTGGGACACTCGTCCTGATCCAGCCAGTTACCTTAATAGTCAAAAGTCATCTTCTGGCAAAACAGTAATAAAAGCAAGCTATGAGCACAGTTGTTACCATTAGGCAGCTATGTATGCAGTTGCTGTATTTAAGAGTAGCCACTACCATCCAGGGAAAGCAAATTAATTATTTAGATATATTTATAGGATTTATAAGGCTACCGAAGGCAAAGCTAGTTAATTGAAATCCTGATAACAGATTGAAGCCCATGCTAGATCCTAAAGTCTTTATTAAATAAAGCCATTAAGGAGGATGATAATCCCTGTGGCCTTAAATATGAATAAGGTGCAATGTAAATAACAAAAGGCAAAAATCCAATTTTCATGCAGTGAACTTTCAAATACTCCACTGTTTCCATTAAATTACCTTTTATTCAACATATTGTAATGGCACTGAGGGCACATCAGGCTTCCTTGTAATACAATTATTGTTCAGCATAAAAACTGGTTTTTAACTTGAAACAGCAATGCGAAATATTTTATTTGGCTTCTCTGATATATCAAGTGACATGAAAATTGAGAACAAAAGCTTCAGAGATGCAATAAAAGAGAAAATAAGTAAAGGAAAAATAAACACATGCGAACAAAAAAGACCCAGAATATGAAGACAAAAGAAAGAAACTGGGTACACAATAGTAGTTTTCCAGTTAATTTTACAGCAATTTAGTAGTAGGAAATAGAAGAGGGAAACAACTGCAGTAACTGAAGTAACTAAACTTGGATATAGGCCAAATGAAGCTGTAGTACACAGTGAAGTAGGTGAAGCTCGTCACAGCACTTTCAACCAGAGCAAAACCTGTTGTGAAATGTCTGTTACGCTCTTTCCAAACACACATATGATGACAAGAGATTGAGGACATCAAGGGCCACAGCAGAAGAGCCCTCAAGCCTGGTCTCTGTCCAGCTCTACCCTACTGCTAGGAGGCCGCTCCGTGTTTCTCATCGAAAGGGGCAGCACTAATATTCACTATTTTCTATAAAGCTTTCTGTGGTGTTAAGAGACATTAAATAAAGATACCTCTACTTATTAAAGAACTGAAGCTGTAACATAAGGTCAAGATTTTACTATCACTGTTCGGAAACTGAATATCCCTATTGGGAAATTTAAACAATCCATTAAGTATGAAACTACATTGGCTTTGGCTGTTGAACAATTTTTCCACTCTAAACCTTTCTGCAAATCAAAGGAATTCCTCCAGCAAGGCTGTGATGAAATAAAGACACAAGAATGACTCCATATTTATTCAATTCCATATTCAATCTGGAAGCAGTATAACCAAGGAAACCCTCCAACACAAAAATGCAATTTTCCTTACAGCATCCTTGCTGCATCAAGACAGCTGAGGAATCAACAGCAGAGCTCCTCATCAGCTACTGTAGCCTCCCAAAACACACATTTGTGTGTTTTGCAAGATTTACTTTTCCCTGTTCCCTGTCTGTCGCTGTGCCTGCCAGATCCTGTTTCCTGTGCCCATTTCTCTGGTCCATCCCTGCCCCGACACTGCTCAGGTGCAAAACAGGCAGGAAGGGGCTGGGATGGCTGAGGAGCAGCCCTGCTGCACAGCCCTGCACGGGGCTCTTGGCACCCAGGGGGCTGGGGACAGGCAGAGGGACAATGCTGAGTGGCCACTGGGGGCTCAGGAGGGCACGGAGAGAGCAGGTTGGCAATAAACAAGAGGGAAAAGGCAAACCTGCTCACTGCATGCAGAGCCAAAACCAGGTACACCTGGCAGAGCCACAGCGAAGCAACAGAGCAACTCCATCAGCGCAAACCATTATCCTGAATAATATTTGTACCAGGGCAATGAAGCAAAGCTATCCAAATGCTCCAGTCTGTCTCACTAGGAAGGAGACTCTTCTCCTCCAGCAAAATGGGTCTGTGGACGTGCCACGATATCGCTGCTTGCTGCAGCAGTGATTTCTCACACCTCCCACAGCAACCCAGTCACAGTCCTCAGGAGTACCTGGCCCCCGAGGCTCTCCTGTGCCCCTGTGAACAGCTTTGGTATCGCAGCTCCTTCACGCTGATCTTCAAAATCTGCAGTCCCTTGCGCTGCAGGGACTGAAGGGGAAGAAGAGGTGGAAATAAAATAAAGTTAAAAAAATGAAATCAATTCATCCTTCCTACTACAGAGAGAGGCTTTTGCTCTCTTACTATGTGCCTGGCAGCACTGCCAAGTAGCAGATTACTCACTTTTCTTCATTAATCACTGGAGAAAAAAAAAAGTACTGAAAAACAAAACGGTGTTTATCTGAAGTTCATTCAGGCAAAGCTACTGAACAGCTAGGACACCGAACATTACAAAGGTCAACATCTCCCCATATGATTGCTTTCTTGGGTCTGCAATCATACAACTTTAAAAAGTGAAATATTGTTAATAGAAACATCTTCCAAGGCTCTTCATCAGCCAAGGACGCTCTTCTGGAAAATATTATTATTATTGTTGTTGTTGTTATTATTATTATTATTATTATTAATAATAATAACAATAATAATAATAATAAAGTAACCTTCACCATCTTGACTGAGATTCACTGGTCTCTGCCTACTCACCACCAGTCACTCTGGGTTCCCAGACTAACGAGGCAATTTCAGGCTGGCCACAGCCTTTGCTGTGCATTTGCCTTCAGTATATTCTACCAGCATTAGGAAGGAGTGGCTGATTCAATGAGCTGGCATTGCTGCTTGAAACCGTTTGCTTTTCAGTCATGAGTTGACATGCAAAGGAAGCAAGTGTTCACCGAAACCACCTGAGCAGCTGAGGAACCCAAACTCCATCTGGTTCCCCACAATCTCTGATTTTGCAGGTGAGCTCTGACTCTTCTCACCCCAGCCCTGAAGTAACAAAAAGTTTTCCTCTGATAGCTAGGACTAAATGAAATCAGCTTTCCTACATCGAAGACAACCAAGACTGATACTAAAAAAAAACAAACAACTCACATCACAGTTTTCATAATCAGAGGAATTTATTCTCAAGTGACCAAATTGTACAGGAAAGGGCCCCTCTGACAGGGCAGTGTCCCAGTACTACACGAGTGCCACTGCTGAGGGAATTTAAATTTCTGCTTTGTAGAAATCTGACTAAATGAACAAAAAAGCCAAGCCACATCAAAAAGGCTGGAAAAACTGGAGTGACTCCTGGAATTTTTAATCCCGGTTTGATGAAACACAAAGAGCAGTTGGAAAGCATTTCCCCTTGGGAACCTTCCCTCCTCCTGCCCTGTCCCTTCCTTGTCACCTCCTCGCACCCTGCGGGTGGTGGCCTGTGCAAAGAGTGCTCACAGCATGGGGAGTTTTAATTCAATGACAGATAGGCCCCAGCACAAGCACACAGGGCTTGCAGAGGGGCAACACCACCCCAAACTGGCGTCCAAGGCACTCCCCAAATCCTACTGACTACACTCACCAGCTCCAACCTGCAGCGCTGCCAGGGTAACTCCTCCGCAAACAGCTCCCCTCATGCCTTCAAGATGAAGCAATCACACGAGACCTACTCCCACGGGAAGCCAAGCATCCAGAACACTCCTCCCTCGCCTCTTGCCCGGCCTCGTGCTGCCTCTCGGCGTGACTAAGCGCCATACAGTCACATCGTCAACAGCCACTGCCCAGCATAGCCCACCCCGGCAGTCCTCGACCACCAACACCACGGGCAGCATTTCATCACCCACATGCAAGAAGCGTGTCTCTTCTCCGTCCCACGGTGAGCCCACTGCACGGGGAAGCGTGACGATGTCTGCCTGAAAGCTGGGCTCTGCGCTACAGGCTAGAAATGTGTTTGAAAGGATTCAGATGTTTGGACGTGGCAGTAAGGGGCCTGGTTTAGTGGTGGGACAGCCTGACCTACCGACAGGCTGATGGTTGGACTTGGTGCTCTTTTCCAACACAGACAACTCTATGGTTTTATGACTCTGGTTTGGAGATTAACAACGCCACAACATCCCCTGCCCATGCCTCCATTTTTAAGGATGCATGCTGAGAGGAAAGGGGGACGGGCGGCCCTGTGGATGTCTTCAACCAGTGACAGAGTGCTGCAAGAAGGGGACGATGACACAGATCCATTATGGGATCTCCTGTCTGCACCACTGACTCTGCAGGTTGCTTCTGCGGCTCCTGTTTTTAGTAACTTCTTAAAAGAGGACAAAACATTTTGGAGAGGATAGCCATCAAAGAGCATCACAAGGCCCGAGCTCCCCGGAGGAGCGCTGTGACCCGGTGCACCCAGCCCATTTCCTGCTCTCGTTCAGCCACAGGCCTCTTCTCAGCCCTACATGCAGCAGAAGGCAGCAAATTTGATGCAATCTTTTGTAGTTTTTAAAAAAATGGTATAGGCCAAAACAATGCTTAGCAACAGAGACTCAGGCAGTACAAAATCCATACGAAAAAAAACATTAGAAGCAGAGAAACTGGAAAGAAAAGGACTTGTGGCTCTCCGTACCTCTGCATCTCAGTGTGCTGCTGGGGAGACAAAGGGAGGAAGAGACAAACCTTCCCCTTTTTAACTACTGATTTCCTGGTTTTCAAGGCTTGTGATGAGTGGGAGATGTCCGTTCAGCTCTGTCTGCTGAGTTGTTGTTTGTTAATAAGCACAAAATGACCTCTCCCTGACTGTACAATTATTACAGATGCTGAAGCCAGCTTAGCCCCTTCAGTCAGGTGTGCTAAATTATGTTAATAGCAATGACTACAGTGACAGCCTCACCACTGAAATATATACTCAGATAAAAGTAAGACTGACCACATATAGAAGGAAGTCCTGTGTTTATCAGAACAGATAAAATTCAAGCTTGCAAAAAAATAGTTTCTCCTCTGCAGCATAGCCCCAAAGTACCAAACTTTCATTTTAGAAAATAATGTACCTATTTTTCATTATTAAAAAGGTATGATTGGCTCCGACTGTACGTCAATGCATGACTGTGAAATGTAAACAATGTAATTCCTCTGTGATCTAATGGCACAATTACCTACCCGGCAGAAGACAATAAGCAAGAAAAAAATCCTTCTCATGGTTGTCACCTATTATTTTACTGTGTTTTATGACGCATACGTACGACTGTATTCTCCAAGGGCCTTGCTATTATTTGTGTTAGAAGGGAAGCATGCAAAAGAAGGGAAGCATGCAAAAGAAGGGGACTCTTCACAGGAAAGCGGTTGAATGAACAGTCGGATAGTCTCCACTGAACACGAAGGTCTCTGCAAGGGACAGCAGATAGACCAGTGCCCACCCCCAGTGCTAATGGGGGCTTCAGCCTCTGATTCTCATTTTTTTCCCATACAAGTGGGACCCCATCCCTGAAAAAGGGGTGCAACAGCAGCAGGAGCCATCCATGCACATGCATGTCCATGGATTTGGACAGCTTAGCATCCCAGGAGGGACAGGTTCCCAGTCTCACGACAAGCACAGATCTGTATTTATGGTGTGCGGGAGGAGGCTGCCTACGTGAACACCCAGCATCCCTCCAGCAGGCACGATCCTTCACGGGGCACAGTGGGCACATGGCCAGAGATGTAGCAGGAGCAGCCAGCAGCCACCATGCCATGACACAACACACGCCCATGCCCATCACGTGGGGACAACACTGCACGACTTACTCAGTTGTAGCTGGATGCAAGAAGAATGCAAAAGGCTTTTCTGTCCAACAGCTACAAATACCAGAAGATACATATATATACTACACACACACATGCATATTTACATTTTTCTGTGTGTGTGTGCCTTATTTACAGATAAATAAATGTCAGCTGAAGTCAACCTTCTGCTTCCCTCCACTTTACTGGGTTAAAATAATTAAAAATTCATAAATTACTACTATCATCGGAAATGAAAACATATTGATTTGCTTATAGAGATGACAATACAGTGAACTTGAAACAAGTTGCAAGGAAAGCATTTCAAGGCATGTAAGAAGGGAACCCATAAAGCAGGAAGCCTGCTAAAAGCTATTTCAAAATGAAATTAGAAATCAAAAAGTAAATTCATAAAACCGTATCTTTTTACAGTAACTCACTGAGGAGCTTTTGATTTGAATTAGTCTGAAATTAATCCACAAGTAAACATGTTCAACAACATTTACTGAATGCATCATTTAGTAAGCTAAATACAATAGTGCCTGGATATGGCTGACTTTTTGGCTGTCAAACAGAAGGCAATCAGGAGGCAGCACACCAGACACAGCAGTGTCCCTTTCTTTGTGGTATCTTTACCCATAGTACATCCACAACTGCACACTGAAAACTTCAGATCTCTCTTCCCCCCTGCCCATCTTGCACCTAAGCCCACGTTAATGATACATCAGCTGCAGCAATTAATGAACTTCTGTCCAGAAGGGGAAAGACTTTAACAGCTTAATGAGATAGTAATACATATTAAAATCAGTCCTACTCAGATGATGTGTCTATTCTAGTCCTCCCTCTGAAAATAACTGAGACTGTAGGAGAAATGATCATTAGCATTTTGATAACAATCTAGCCAGCCTCCTGTTAAAATACTTTTTCTTTATACCGAAGCTGGGATTTGTTATCTTGTGCAAGCAGACCATTCTAAAATTAGCAATGGCAAATTCATATCGGCTTGGATCTGATTTAAAAAAATATATATATATATTGGGAAAAAAAATTAATGGCAACTTGACTGAATAATCAGACTCTCCTGCCTGTTGCTGTAGCAGTGGAGAGGCACTACAAGCATCGAGGCAGAAGCAACCTCTTGCCATAATTAACACTTTTGTACACAGAAAGGCACTCATTCACTATATACAGCATTAGAGTCACTTGTCTGATAAATCATATTCCAAATGACAGCCAACACGAGGGACAAAGTCTTCGCTGACACAATCCTTAAGGCACTCCAGACCACGGGACCAAGCTTTGGACCTTCGTCCCGTTGTCTCAGCGTGCAGCTGAATGTCCCTGCGCACCTCTGTGTCACGCCGTGTTAGGCTACTGCCACGGCGAAAGCAAACAGTCCCATCCAACTCTCTTTTTACCAGTGCATCCTACAGCCTCCCCCTACCCGGAATCCAGCGAGGGAGACTGCTACGTCTTCCATTTTCCAAGACAGGACACGACAGAGACCCGCTGCAAAAACAACTTCGGAGCTTTTGCGGGGGCACGTGCTCTTCAGAAACTCCTGTAGACCAACTGAAACCAATGCAATCGCACCAAAAACCCAAACCGCTTGGACAGAACAAGAGGCCAGCCTTCAGAAGGGGCCAACCCGTGCTTTGAAAGTGCCAGAAACCAGTGATGAGGCCAACTGACTATGGCTTTAGCTACTTAACCCATATGCAGCTGGCCTACAGATGTGACGAGGTGGGCCTGCGGCCTGACACCGAGCATCCCGCACACTGAGACAGTGACCCCCGGCCGAGGAGCGGAGGAGCACGGGCATAGCCCCACTTTTGGTAGATATTGTCCCCCCCAGGTGATTTTTCAGTGCCTGGCTGTGCAAACACTTGTGTCATCTATACACAGGGTGCAATGCACAAGGAGAAAACATAGCCAGGGTTGGGCACAGGGAAACAGGCAGTGGCTGTTGTGGGCAGCTCCCCATGGCTGTGCATCACCATGTGCTGCAGAGCCCGTCCCAATTATACTCAAAAGACTGGGCAGAAAATGTTCTTCATTCCAGATGTTTCGCATTTTTCCCTTGACTTTTAAAAACAGAATGTCTTTTTAAGACCAAAATTAATATCCCCTCCTTCTTTCTTTCCCCTGGACTGAGAGGCATCCCGTGTACATGTATCTTTAAATTAATGTTTGCTTGTTTTACAACAGAATAAAAACGATCAAATTACACGCAAAGACGATTAAATTAAAGCATTGGGCATACACTGTGGTTGTGTTTTTCTTAAAGCTATTCAAACAATTTCGAAGCTTTGTCATCAATTCTCTATCAGCAGAAGCAATACTTCCCACAAAGAGGAGGGGACGAGTTTAACATTGCTGCTGAAAGCACACGGTAGCAGAGACGAACAAGTACAGAGAGCACAGCAGCACCCTCCTCGCTGCCCCAAGCCATCAGCAAAAGGCTGGGGCTGTCAGAACCAAATCTGAACCGGCGGAAGAAAGAGGATCCAGGGCTGGTAAATGGGAAGGAACAATTCCCAGGAGCAGATCTGCGATGCACTAGTAAGACATTTTTCTAATTGCTTTCCACTCCCCCTTATTTTTTTTTGATTTTTACTTTCCCTTTTGCTAAGAGGTCCGGCCAGGAAGCTTGCAGCTGAAGGCCAGGACTGCTCCAGGCAAGAGGCTGCTGCTGTGTGAGGCTGAGGACGAAGCAGGGGCTCACAGTCAGCACAGCTCTTCCCATTCCTCTCTCCCCCAGCTGCAGAAGCGCAGCTGCTGTGGGAGCTGAGGCAAGTCCAAGGTCATGCAGCTTTCTCAAATCCCCTAGTTTATCTTCATCCAGGCTCTCATGTCCTATTAGGACTAATCTCGGGTTCTTCCCATGACAGCCTGCCCCAGACTGGGAAAACCTGTTGTAAAATATCAGATTTTAACAGGACTGCATAGCAAACGCTAGCTAAAATTCAGCTCGGTATGTGATGAGTGACCGCTGGAAAGCTGAAACCGGGAGCATCCCAAAGAGCTTTGGTCCACAGAAGTCACCAAGCCCCTGAAAACGGAATGAATTCAGTGGAGTAGAGGTCAGCAATTGCAATGCTTAGAGATATTAATCAGAGTGAAATACTAGTTATAACCAGCCTTTCATAGCTTAAGGAGAGGCTCCTAAGGAAGAGCGATCTATGAGTTCAAAAGGAAGCAGCTTCCCATCGCCATGGATATTACAGGTGGGTTGCTGGAGTGCAAGAAGGAATTACGGGTTTATCTGAAACTTAAGCAGTGACAGAGATTTAAAAGAGCATGAAATGTTGGAAAAAATAGTGAAATTAGAGATGGAATTCTAAACACAGCAGTGTAAAACCCATGAAGTACCCAGACACACTGTTAAAACAGTAGTCAGATTATTAACCTAAAGTTTTGAGACAGCAAGCTAAAGTAACTCCTAGAGACCTCCCTAGCCCATAAAATCCTCCCCAGCATAAATAGCGTATTGCTGTAGGATTTTATGGCCTACAGGGACACAGCGTCGCCTAGCAAGGGCTGCATCACACACACAGCTTCCCCCCGACCCATGAGTGCAGGCACGACTGCGTTAGCAGCCAGCAGCTTCAGCCAGGTGGACCTGCTGGGCACCTGGCCAACAAGAGGAGCCCTCCTGATCCCGAACCCATCAGATGAGAAGCGAGGAACACCCCGCACTCTTACAGCACGTGCACCGAGCTCACCATCTCTGCCAACCTCCATTCAGCAGCAGAGAAGAGCCCTAAGAGCTTCGGCGTACGCAGTCAGTGCTTTTTAATTTCTTACAATCCCAGCCCCTTCGGGAATAACTCTGCCTTTGTACAGCAGCTTGCATACGACGATCAGAAAGCACACGCGGGTAGGTGAGCACTGCTGCTGCAGGTTTTCAGCTGGGACCTCTGAAGCTCGGCAGCTCACGCGGCCTTGCTCGAGGGCCAGGCCCAGAACCACGCTCCCTCCTCCCGCTCAGGCCTCAGCCTTAAAACCACGTCTCCCCAGAGAGCAAACAGCAGGAGGTTAGGGGAGCTGGGCAAAAACTGCCAGAATTAAAATGTGCACAGGATCTCAGACTTGCCAGTCTGTACATTTTCTCTCGGAGCAACCAGCTGCTGAACTCCGAATGCTGTCACACGCTATGCATTACCACCATCCATGAATCATTCAGAGGGGTGACGTGCGGGGATTAAACTTAGCATCCACATTTGATGGCAAGGGGAGGCATCCAAAGGCATGACACACTGACATGGATTAATAGGGAGGGTCTCAGGCTAGTGGCACAAAGTTCCCCTCACAACCCCCTGACTCTTCCAGATGTGACTGAGTCGCTGCTGGCCACCCAAAAGAAGAAGGAAAAGCCCACTGGTGACACTGTCACCCTTTTGGTCACATCAAGTCCACCACGCATTTTTCTAGCTTGCAAGAAGTTAACAACAACGTCCAGCATCTGGCTGAATGTCTCCATTTGTGTAAAAATACTGTGGGCATAAAGGTGACGCTTGCAAATGGCAGTATTTCTGAAAAACGTAAGAGCTCAGTGAATCATGATGAATGTATCTGATTTAGCTCCTCAGCAGTCCCCTCTCCTCTGCTCACTCACTTCTGTGATGACTGCCTTAATTGCTGGGATTGTAAAACTCTTGGTTATATTCATTACAATACCCTTTAGAGGCTTACTAATCTCCTGCACTGAAACACATTTTTTAACCATCTGCAAGACAACACAAAAAAAAACCAAAAACCAAAAACCACCAAGATCAGAGTCCTTGATACCACGAGTATAAGTCCTATTTGGATGACTTGATGAGAAAGCTCAATCATTGGCCAGTAAAACTGTAGTACCAGAAGAAAATAAATCTGAGAAAAAGAACAAAATAAAGGTAAGTCTATTGGACCATGTATACTGTGCACTGCTAAGAAGAAACAGTCCTGCAGATTGAGTCCAGGATTGTCTTCTGCCCAAGACAATGTGTCCTATTCAACCCACTGGTGCTTACAACGGATATAGATGCATATAAAAGCAGGACTTCATCTGCTTTCTCTTGCCTAACAGTGTGGGATATACACATATCAGAAGGTGTATACAATAAGGAAACATAGCGGTGGAAAACTACAACTTCTACTCAACAGTTGATCCACTATAACCTCAAAAACATACAGATGGTGTAGGATGAGACAGAGCTCTCATAAAAAGTAATGACTCAATCTCTCTTTTAGACAATTTCTGCAAATGGAGCAACTGAAAAGAGCAGGTAACAAACCACCGCTGCTCGCTCTGCTTGTGAAGCCAGAGGTTAGTGACTTCCCTCCTGGGTTAGCAAATTGCAGTCAGTCTTCTGCCCGGACCCATGAAATAGCTCTGCGGATCTTGTATGTGGGAGAAGCACCCAGTGAAAGGCACGGGAGCGCAGCCCATCCGTCACTTGGCTGAAGCACGCTGACATATCATTTTCCTTAGGTGCACATCTTAGTCTGCTGTTACCTATCCCACCTTCCGGTAATGCACCACATGTGTATCTGTCACTGCGGCCATGCTCTCTCTTCTGGGAAAACCGAGACACATCTTTTATAGGTTGCTTTGTTTTTATACAGATGTTGCTCTCAGTTTGTATTTAGAGTAAGCAGGCAATAAGCTTTGCACCTGGAGTGGAAGAGGACTGGTTTGGGAGGAAATTGCCAAAGACTTGCATGCATTTAGCTGTCTATCGGACCTTGAGAACTCCTGAGAAGATTCTAAGTGGTAAACTCCAACAATTCTTCAAATTCTTCTTCTTCAAAAAAATTCTTCTTCAAAAAAATAAAAAATAAAATAAAAAAAAAACAACCAACCCTTGTTCAGCAAAGAACCCAGATTTACCATAATGCCTCACCAGTCTAAGGGAGCCATTTACTTTGACAGAACCTGAATTCCCCCAGCAGTTCTACAGTGGTAATGGAAACAGAGGAGCCAATAAATTATAACCTTGTGTGTAATGCGACTACCATTATAAACCACTCTTAGCCTCCCGTTTTATCCCCTGGGGTGGTCACTCAGCTTCTGGATTTCCTTACTCTCATTCTTCTAGTGTGTTCTTTCAGCTTTCAGACCCTTTTATAAAGTCTATAATCATACTCTGCATTTACACAGCGTCTTTAAGGTGAACTCCCCAAAATGCGGCGAAGCAATTGTTTTTGCAGGCTGAAATTAAGAGAGTAGCTGGCTTATCAAGGGCACACGTTGCTGCATGTCGGCAGAATCACAAATATCTTTGAAGCCTGCATTTGTAGGGAAACAACATTTCCAGGCCTCTCACGCTGGAGATGCATACCACGTATCTTAAAGCACCTGCAGTACTTCTGAAGTATTGCTGAAGAATGGTCTCAGTCAACTATCCGAACAGCCCCGGTTGCAGTTCATCCCCGGTCCCTCTCACGCCACGTTTCAGCACTCTGGAGAGACTGAGTCCATGTTAAACTACCAGTAAAGAACCGCCGAAGTCCAGAGAAAGAAATACAACCCCCCCAGAGTTTTGCCAAATGAACGTGTTAAACAACGTTCACTGATTTTAGAAAATGCCATCTATGCAAAGAAGACTTCCCTGAAGTGTAAGATGTGCAGTGGCAAAACACAGACATAATAGCAATGCACAAGCTGGCTCTGCTCTGTCTTCTAAGGTTAATTAAAATTCTCATTGAAACATATCCCTGGTGTGATTGTAACATATCGGTCTGAGGATCTGTGCAAGACTGAAGTCTGATAGAAGTGACCTTGGCTCCGTGCCACTGCCTTTCACGACTAGCAGTTTCCTTCCTAACCAAAAAGCCCATGATGGCATGTCCCATTTTATACACTGAGCAACCTACAATGAAAGTTATTAATTAGTAAAATAGTTGTGATTTGCATTTAAGCCCCAGGCAGCAAATCTACGGCAATTTTTGAAATTAATAAAAAAAAAGAAGAAAAAAAAAAACACAGAAAGAATCACTTCAGCTCTCTTTGAGAGATCTAAGCTGTCAAAGACCAATATAAGATTGAAAGGGATACAGTCCTGCCTTTCAGTACCAGCCCCAAAAAGCCAAATTCTGGGCAGGTTTGTACCATCCATTGCTTGGTAAAGAGAGGTGCTGTACTCTGCCTCCAGCATAGCTCAGCAATCAGCTGTATCAGCAGCTCCAAGGAGGATTATTCTCCCCTGCTGCTTTTTTTAAAAGCAGATTAGTTCAGACTTTCTTTCACTGTAATGAACCTTGTAAGGCTCAAGCACGTTGCATTGATTTCCCGGATAAAATTGCGCGGTCAGTCAAAAGGCTAAGCAAACGGTGCCTCAGAGCCACCCTGCCCCAGCAGACCCACTGCCCCACAATCGCCCATTAGCCCCAGCAGGCGAAGGCAGCAGTTGTTAACCATAAAAGCCAAAATGTGATTCTAAGGTCACGTGTAGCTTTGCTTTCTATCAAATTCAGATGGATGGCAACCCACACGGAAACACGCGACAGAAGTGAAGTGCCACTCAATCAAAGTCAGAAAGCGATAGAACATTGATGGGGTTTTATTTGCTGTAGGGTATCTGCAGCAGTGGTTAGGGAAGCGACTTCTTAAAGCCTTCCCTGTTTATGGTAAAATAATAACAACTCAACTTCTGTGACAAATTGCACAACGGTATAAAATTACTCTCAAGTTCTCCCCCAAAGCATTTCCTTAGAGGTGCACCCCCTGTGGTAACGAGGTCTTGAAGGCATAAAAACCAGAGGCTGTCTTGCGGGATGTTCACAAAAGCTTGGTCAGGGTGCCAAGAAACCCTGCCTCTGCAACAGGAATCGTGCAGGTGCAGTAAGTCCCCACGCAGACCCTACTTCCCACCGAGAGGACTACCTGGAAATCAAACCGGACAAAACTCAAGATGACAAGAGCTGTCTGCTATGACAAAGCATAAGTCGAGTTGCAACGCGTGTCCCTAAAAACAAACGGGTAAAAAAGCAGAGGGTGGTGTCCCACCGCCTTGCTTCTTCTCTAAACTTGGCAAATCATTGTGAAATAGCTGAACATCACTGCACTCCAAGCAACCTAATAAAGATCTACCCTTCCAGAAATATTACCGAGCATATTTCACTTCAGCCTCCAAAATTGAATTTTACGGAACAATGTATGGCATTTGCCATCATTTCCTGTAGGCGAAACTTCAAAACACCAGCACAGGTCTAGTCATTTCTCTCAGGAAAAAAATAAAAGGAAATTAATTAATTGAAACATCCACCGTAGTGATATAACTTCGGGAGGAATCTCTGCGTTGACCTTTCCAAGTCAAAAGCCTGTACGCTAAAGTACGGCTCAAGCAGATCCCACGGAAGATATCAAAGATAATTCAATGTATCTACTATATATATATGGCATTAGGGAGCAGATAAAGTTGCCAGTGCTCAGAGTCTCCCTGCCCAAGTCTCCCAAAGGGGTCCGGTGGCCAACGTCACCCTACGGGCCGACACGACACGGCTCACGAGGAGGCACTGATCCCGGCCCCGCCGTCTCAATGCTACCCTGGGCATCGATTTTAAAAGCAGCTGGGTTTTTGCGGGCAGGTCTGAAGGACACAACCGCACGCCCCGCAGCGCTCCGCCCGTTCCCGCACCGCACCCCGGCACCGCACCGAGCCCCCCGGGCAGGGCAAAGCCGCCCCCCGACGGCCGCATCCCGCTGCACCCAGCGGGGCCGGACAGCACCGCCGGGACCCCGCGACACCCGGACCGGCTCCGCGGAGCCCCCCCGGTCCCCCCCCATCCCTCCGGGGGCTCCCGGCCGCCGGGGGACCGACGCCCGCGGTGCGCGGCGGCCGCCCCCGGGGCCATCCCCGACGGGACGGCCCGAGCCCGGGCGGGCACCGGGGGTCCCGCTGCCCGCTCCCCGCCCTCGGCACCCACCTTTCCCAGCAGGGCGCTGCGGCTGGCGGCCGCCAGCTCCCGCAGGCTGGCGGCGGCCGAGGCGGCGGCGGCGGCGACGGCGCTGGGGGCGGCGGCGGGCTGGGGGTACGCGGGGGCCGCGGCGTTGGGGCTGCCGCTGGCGCCCCCGGCGGCGCGGGGCCGCTGTCGGATGCCGTCCAGGAGGCGGACGAGGAGGATGTTGGCGGGCAGCTCGTCCACGCCGCAGCCCACCAGGATGCGGCACTCGGGGCAGCGCAGCTCGTGCCGGGAGCTGACGATGCTCTCCAGGCAGCGGCGGCAGAAGGTGTGCTGGCACGGCAGCACCTTGGCCGTGGTGTCCAGCCGCTCCAGGCACACGGAGCACTCCAGCAGGTCCAGCAGCGACGACTCGTCCATCGCCGCCTCCCCGCCGCCGCCGCCGCCGCCGCCGCCGGCTCCCGCTCCGCCGCCGCTCCGCCGCCCCCTCGCCTCCGCCTCCGCCCCCGCCCCGCCGCCGCCTCCGCCTCCCCTCCGCGGGGCAGCGCCGGGCCCCGACGCCCCTAGGGCCGCCAGCACCGCCGCCGCCGCCGGGGGGGCCCCGGTGGAGGCGCTGCGAGAGCCATCGGGGCGCCGGGGGGGGGGAGGGGGGGGGTGCGCGGCGAGACGGCGGCGGGGCTGCCCCCAGCAGCGGCGGAGACCCCGGGGGGGGCGGCCCCGGTGGCGGCGCCCAGCGCCGTGCGGAGCCGCGGCGATGCCGGCGGAGCGGAGCGGAGCGGGAGGGGGACGCCCGCCTGGCCGCCTCCCCCCCACCCCCCACCCCCTCCCCGCCGGGGCTCGGTCCCCTCGGGGAAAGCTGGGGGCGGGGGGGGGGGTCCCCGAAGGCCGGCCCAGGAGCCCCGACGGGGTCCCCGGGGCGGGGGTCGGCGGGGCACGGCTGTCCGGGCCGGGCCACCCCCGCTCGGGGGCCGGGGCCGGGGCCGCGGGCGGACCCCGCCATCCCTGGCGGCGCGGCGCCCCCTGGTGGGGCCGGGTGAGCCCCGGTGCCCGGCGCAAGCCCCGGTGCTTCAGCGCATCCCGCTGGAACCGTGCCCCGCATCCCCGCACCGAGCCCCGCGGGGGGCTGCCGGGGCGGCGGGGTGTCGCTTGTCGCCCGCCCCGCTCCCCCTCCCCGTCCCCGTCCCAAAGGGGTGAAAGCGATCGTGTGCCCGCGTCCTGCTGGACCCCGGGTTTTGGAGTTTGTGCCCCCGCCGTCGTGTAGTAACAACACGAGGGTGTTACAAAATAAGGCGCTGCCGCTTGGATGTGCGGGGTGTGAACAGACCTCCTGCTCAGAAGCTGCGGGAGAAGCCCCGCTCTTCAGCCTTGCTTGTTCAAAGTATTTCTTTGGAAAGATCCCTATTTAATTAACATTTAACTAATGTGCGATGAAACGGCCCTGCTCAAGCCAGAAGCCACTGTTGAAGTAAATGGGAGTCTTACCAAGGAGAATTTGCATGTGTGGTCCACCACCAGATCCCAGCTTTCCTGTGCCCATGGTGTAACACAGCACGTTTGCTTTTCACAACCTCTATTCCTGGGCTTACCGAAGCCCTCCTATTCCTCTCTCAGGTGACACCTTCAGAATTGAATTTCTGTGAGTTGTGTCAGGAGGGCTGCACGCGATCCTGCTGTCGGCTTTACGGCCCTACAAATAACTCCTGACATACACAGCAAGATGAGGGCCCTGTTGTGGTAAGGTTAATCTAGCCACCGTACAGCAAAAATCACTAAATTTCAGTATGAGAAAAGCCTTGGATCTCTTGTCTTGCTGAAGGCTAGAAGGAGCAAGTGTAAAGCTGAAGGCAAGCTCTTGATACGGTCAGGTCATTATTGAGTAACGTCCAGTAATCTAACCCACGTCCTTGTGGAGAGAAAATCCAAACTCACCAGTTTTAAACTCTAAATAATACTGATGCTTAGAGGCATGTGAAATACAGTATCAAGGTCTTGGGCTTTCTCCAGAGTAGTACTGTTAATTTAAGGAAAGAGGTAACGGAGAACCTTAAGGATAAAAGGCTTCGTCAAGGAGAGGGAAGTGCTGGTAAATCTGTAATGGGAAGCATTTCGGCATCTCAGGTTCCTCCTTTCAGAAGTGAAGAGTTTGCCTTATCACTGTCAAAACACATAAGCAGAAAGCGCTCTCTTCACATCAGT
The DNA here is from genome assembly GCF_964211835.1 of Anser anser. Lineage (NCBI taxonomy): Eukaryota > Metazoa > Chordata > Aves > Anseriformes > Anatidae > Anser > Anser anser. The sequence continues at coordinate 147,080,470 of NC_139720.1, read as the reverse complement.
GTAAACCCAGAGGACCCGCCGTGACTAGACAGGCGCTGCCCATCCATCCTTGCTTCTGGTCACGCAGGGCTTGCAGCCAAACCGACCTGTCACCAAGCCTCCCAGAGTTTCCCAGTTGCATATCCCCAAACCAGGGAAAATACCTGGGAGAACCAGCACCCAAAGATGACGAGAGGCTCCCTTGACACCGGTGCAGCTTTAAAAAGGTGCAGATGTGCAAAACGTTTATTATTCAATAGAAGAAATCACTGACACACTTACGACGAGCCTCTGCTGCAATCCACCTGGAACAGGAGAGGGTTGCCGTCGTGGAGAAGCAGAAGCTAAACCTGAGGCAATGTTATGGAGAGCCACTGCGAGGGGAAGGAGGTGCGGGAGCTCCCTCCTGGAGGGCTGCCTCACCGCGGGACACAGGGGAGGGTGGAGGACATGGGGAGCCCAAGAGAGATGGGGAGAAAAGGAGGTGAGTGAAAAAGAGGGAAAAGGAAGGGAGGAAAGGATTAAAAGAAGGAAAGATTTGTCAAGAAATTACATGAGGGACTAGAGATGCGTAAAAGTGCACTTCTGTGGAGAGGAGGGAGGGACTTACCAGTTGGGCTCCAACTAGAAAAAACGCCTCCTGAGTGTTTGCATCACCTCTGATATCAAGAGAAGCATTTTCACACTTAAAAATTTAGCACATATTTATACGCTCTGTGCCTCAGCCTAAATGAGAGTTAGGCAAGGCCTGATGGAAATGAAAGGAAAAGAATTATCACACACACTTCATCTGTTTGCCAAAGAGACCATGGGAAATATTACATTAAATATTAAGTAACGAAATACTCTGATTGTTAAGAATTTTGGAAATATAGAAAAAAAGATGAAACCTTCAGAAGCCTGGGATAAAACACATAAAAAGGAATGGAAAGAGATACAGAACATGTAACAAGTTTTGGTTTACTTTAAAGAAATGTAGTTTTTATTAATTTCCTGTCTCAGCTGCCAAAACATCTAGCTTCAGATTATAACTGTAAAGTGATTATTTGTGAACTCATTAAGTAATGTGATTAGGACGGTTCTTAAGCAGAGGTGCTGCTTTACACCCAGTGATGGAGTAGCCCATTTTGCCATGCATTCCTTGGTTCGAGTATTTGAGGAGACAGCTGGAAAACAATTCCTGTTTCAGGCTTTGGAAGAGACCTCACTCCCATGGTGGACAAAAAAAAATCCTTCTTGATGCATTAATTTTGAAGAGAACCTGCAGACAAGAAGAGACTCAAAGAGGTAAAATGCTCTTACAGGAGAGCAAAGGCTATCAAAGCATTCCAAAGTATTGATTTGTTGTCCTTAATTATAACAATTTTACAATTGACTGAGAGATTTTGCTGTCTGTGGCTGTATCTAAGTTGATTTCAAAGGCATTTTCTGGTGACAGTGTGTGGATGTTACACCTTCAGCTTTGCCTTCATGCATTTACATGCTAGTATTGAAAATGGCTAACTTTTTACCAGTCTTCCACTAAATGTGATTTGATTATACAGAAATTATTCTCAATCCTCGTTTGTATTCTTGATCTGTTTGTAAGGGTGTACAGCACAAAAACTATTCAGTTTACACAGCTTGGGAACACTTGCCTACTAAATAACAAGCAATGGGTAGCTCTTGTTTGTATGATTCTTCAAAAACCTGTAAGGCATTATAGGAATGCTAGGCACTGTTATTATTTCAGAATGAGTCGATGTAATTAAACTTGTGGCAGAAGGCACAGCAGTCCACTTTCACTATTACATTTTCTCTCAATGTCTAAATGATCATTCGGTTATGCTTACATTATTTGAGCTATTTACATTTAGAGTCAAAAAAAAGGTGTTCTTGGATATTTGAACTGAATAATATTAACACTCAAAGGAGGGAAGGCTGGGAGCTGTCAATTCTGTCCTTTTTTCCTGGTTTGGATTTAAATAATGTGGTGTAGGTAGCAAAAATTACCAAACTGATTTCAGGCCATGGTAACATTTCTGCAAAATGGACAAGTTTGATGATGGGATCTTCTGTCTGTTCCTTTGGCTGGAGAGGAGATTTTTGATCTAGATCTATCTATCTACATGTACGTTCCCTTCCATTGTAGAAGCCTTGCACACACGTGGAGTAAGTTCTCTGTTGTCTGTCAAAAGGGAGATGGAACAGAATCAGTGGCTGAAAATCCTTATTGAAACTATAGCAGGACCACTGCCCTCAAGGTATGTAGGCTGTGATGATACCTGCCCTGGCAACACACGTGTGACCGTCCTAGCCAGCGTCATTCTGGGACATGTATTTGAGATCCCCCATATAAGACAATTATAGAAAATCCATTTAGGCGGACTCTGGATTCTTTTTCAGGGCCAACTTAAATGACCACTGGAGGAGGACATGTTCTTTACATTTCTCTTGACACTATTTTAACACCGAAAACAGATCTGTGCTTGCTTTGTGTTTAACAACAACACTGAAACAAGGAAGGAAAGAAGGACATCCATATACCTCCACTGTGTCCTTACAGGTATGTTCATCATGTTGGCCTCAGGTCAGAAAGACGTGTGCCTAACGGCACAGCTGAATGGCAGCAGATGTTTAGGTAGCCCTACATCAGCTCTGCCTCATCTTCCCCGACAGCCCTGGCTGGATGTCCTGCCCCTTCCGTTGCACCTCGCCAATGCATTCAACATATCTTCATGAAAAAACAACTCTGAAATGAAAAAAAATCCAAAGAATTTTGACCATAAAAATGACAGATCAATGTTAAAACTCCATACATTCTGCATGATATTGTGGTTTTGATTCAATAAACTTGGGAATTAAAATGGTTCTTCCACCAAAAAATATACTGTGCCCACTGCCAGCTTTGGTACACCAGCCTATCAAACCACCGTGGTTTTGATGCAATTTTTATCACATTCTGTGTAGATTGGGTATTTTAAAGATGTGGATGCTGGCAGGCCAGATGTCACCTTTTGCGCAGTTTTCCCTGCATGTCCAGCCCTCCTGATAAAGCACCACATCTCCAATGTGATTATACAACACCCATTCGTTTTACATGGGTTTCAAGGTGCATTTTGGACTTTTATAAAATTAAAACTTCAGCTTCTAACTATAACTTTTTTTTTTTAAGCTGAAAAAAAAGCTTCAAACATTTATGAGATTAAATTCTGTGCAGTAACTTATGCATAAATTATGCAAGTAGAAATCAGCCTGATGGTATCAAAGGCTGAAGAGGAATATTATTCTAGACCCGAATAACTTTTTCAGGTCACAAGGACAGTGACACCTGTTAGGCCTTTGCCCTGTCTAGGAATCAGTTACAGATCTGTAAACTGATAAAAAATACATTCTATTTCTTCTCTCTTCTTCATGGATCATAAATTTCATTAAATTGCCTTCACTTAGACACTCGTATTTTTCTTAAAAATGGAAAGATACTTCTGTCAGTGATGAATTCATTTAGCCCATTCATCAAGATATTTTTCCAGCTCATTGGTTTCTTTGTGTTATTCCCTTACACTAATACTTCCCACCAACTCACATGTAAAATTAACAGGATCTTGGAGGATATCTGACTAAGTACCTTCTTGGGATACTTAGTGAGACTACCAATACACTGCAGCAGCAGGGTGAAGGCATCTCAGTTGGCAAAGCTGGATGTCGTGCCGTCACAGCAAGACCACCTAGACAGCAGAGGCCAGGTATGGCATCAAGTTATTCCTCTGTTATGATTTTTGTTGTCACAACTGGGAGAAGGTAGATTACTCCATCACTGTCCTACCACTAACGAAGTGCCAGGCCAGATGCTCTACAGAATTCCACAGCAGGGAATAGGAAGAGATTGCCATGGTTAATCTATATATTCCCAATTATTTTTTTTTTATTTTTTTTTTTAGAGTTTAGAATTAGTTGTTTAATCTTCTTGCACTGCAGTTGTTTTTAAAGGCCCAGATTAAAGTCGCTAGTAACTTAAACTCAACATCCTGATTTCTCAGATTTGCAGGCCCTCACATTTCAGTTGGGGATGATTAATATTTCCAGTTTCCATCAGGGTTTCTCAGCTACTCAGCATGCAGCAGCCAGCCAAGGAAGTTGGCTTGCCCAGAGCCCTGTTTTTCCTGGAGGCCCCTCCTGCATGTACCTGGCCAGCGCTGTAGAGCACAGCAGCTCTGCTCGTGTTCACGAAGCAGTGCAGGTGCCCTGGTGGTGGTTCCCACGTGTGGCAAGACAAAAACTCCAGGCTGCCCATCACCAGAAGGGCTGGGTGCTGCTGTTCTGAATGGTTAAATTATTAGAGCTTTCCTCAGACTTCAACCAGCACAACCAGCCCACAGAAGCTGCTACTGCACTGAAAATTAATCGATGCATCATCAAATTAACAAGCCATCTGCAGCTAAATTATGAATTGGAAGAATACTACGGACTACAAAATCTTTCATTTCTGTATCATGCTTTTGACCTAACAAATGTGGTTTTTTTGAAAGGAGAATTAACTTTTATTTTCTTTCATGTGGTTCAGGAATTACTTTGACTTCTATTTGTAAAAGTTGGGAAGAATAATGATTAATTACCATGCATAAGAGAAAACACGTGCTCTTTCAATCAGCATTGACTTATTTAAATCAAAGAAGGAAAACAGCAACCAACAATGCTGCCAAAATAAATGTTTAATGGAGCACAAGGCTGTAATTTTCTCTATAATGAGGCGTACCATCTCTAGGAACAAAACGGGTACCATCTCTGCAGATAGGCATGTACTTAGAAACATAAAGACGCAATACACAGAGAAGTCTTTCGAGCTACAGACAATACAGGCAGGGAATAACTCAATAGACTGTATTAATATTCAAACAAGCAGCTGTCAACACTTCATCCCAGAACAAGCTGAAGCTCCTTACATAGCTTTTACTACTGTAATAGTTGGGTTCACTGGCAGTGGATTGGAAAACATGCAATACTAATGAACCCTCCTGCTTCTCCTGGCCCACCATTTAATCCTTCCTAAAGTGAAAAACATTCACTATGTATGCAATACCACGCTCCCAAGAGGCTTCAGGTTCAAAAGAGATATTTCAATTTTGTTTCTTAGCAACATACATCCAATAAAAGTGAAACGCTATACAAACTGTAATGTTTGTGTTGTTTTAATCTATAATGCAGTACTTTGCCATTGCTAAAGAGGTGTGCCACTACAGCAGCTTTACAGTGTCTCTTATAATTAGACATATGCATTTTTGTTTTCCTATGCTAGATTACCTGCTACAGAATATGTTTTTGAAGACACTGTAATATTTTCATGAACAATAAATAAAGGGACAAGTTCTGTTCTGATAAGGGCACACTTGCCAGGATTACCATGTGGCCTGTTACGTAGGAAGAGATCTTCTGATGTTTGATTCATGGGCAGCTTTTGGGCATCTTGCAAGGACTTAATTCCTAGAATGAGTATCTGCCAGCCTCCAATCCAGGGCTAAAAGGATTTGTACAGTACTTATTTCTTGGAGGAATAGTAGGCATGGCTCAGTATTTTCTGAGCGCCCCAACTGACTGACTTGATGTGTACAAAAACAGTTTTGTGTTTACTTGACTTTAATGTCAAGCCGAGGAAGAGGAGGAGCCAGACAGGTCCCCAAAGGCACCTAGAGAAACATGCCCTACAGAGTAACTTGCAAAATTTCACTCGCCACAGCTATGGCTCTTTCCCTCGGTCATTTGGCATAATTACTTACACAATGCCTACAAAGAGGAGTGGGAGAGATGTGGTATTTATCTTCTTCCTCTCTTTTTATCCTTCTCCTGTATATGTTTGTCTTTAAAATTCAGAAATTGCTCATCTCTAGAAAAACTCTGCAGTACTCGTGTTCTCTAAGTGCCTGGTAATAACAGCTCCAGAGCACGAATGCTGCGTTTTCAGTAGACAAGTGTTAGAAAGGTGGAAATGACAACATTTACTATACAAAAATGTGCTGCCTTTTTATTTAATGCAGCACCAGAGAGAGAATGAAATGGGTTATATGGTGCCACATCTTCCAACAGCTTGGGAATACCTGAGACCACAGTACCTCCAGTTCACACTACAACTTACCTTACCAAGGAACCTTCTGCTCCCAGTCCTCTCTGATTTTATACTTCATTTTTCCTGTGTTAGGCACTTAACAGATGAACTGGTGTTTCCCAGCAATGTGAGCTGAAAAAGCAGTCTGAAATATTCAAAGAAAACTGATTTATGGGGAGGCACATAAGTATCTAGCACCCTTGATGTAACTTCTGAGTTCTTTAACATTGAAGACAGCTGAAGAAAACAGTACCACGCAGAAACACCAGGTGGAACTAGGAGAAGAGGGAAGAAGAAAAGAAAAGGAAGATCCTCTTTAGTTTGCCAAGTTTTTTGAAGAAATACCTTTTCCAAATGCAGTCTTGGCAGAAAATGACTTATTTACTTATATTTCACTAATTATCAGCTTCTCTGGATTCATACAAAATTAACGGGCTGATTGGCTCTTTAAAGGAAAGAAGCAAACAATCTATTCAGAAATAATCAATATGATAACTCAGCCGAATATGATAACCCAGCTCGACACCTCCCTTTACAGGCAAAAAGCTAGTGGCAAGGCATAAACGTTCCCCATACTGTGCTCTAATTACCTTATTTTTTAGAAGAGCTGAACACTTTGTAGCTTTTGCTGAGGTCAACTGAAACTGGTGGCTGCTGCCTGCCTTTGTGAACGAGGTTATACATGTCAACAAGCCCCCTCAAAATAGCAGAGGAAATGAATCACATGGTGAAAGGCCACAGTTTCTCTCTCGGAAATAGTTAATTCAGCTGCCTGTATATACCATCTTAATAACATGAAAGAATAAGTTTTTTTCCCTAGCAGACACCATTGCGATGCAAGTCCCCGTGGATCAATAGTTACCCCCCTATTTCGCACTTAAGCCCTGAATAGGAAATCACCCTCAGCCATAGCGAGATGCTGCCTACGCATTTTGCAGAGGGCAAGAAGCCAAAGACAACGCTGAAGGGAAGTTTCTGAGCAGTCCCCGCTTCTTACCTCATGAAGAGATATCAGAAGAGGAGGTGCTTGATGGTGGCAGCTCCAAACCTTCTCCCTCCTCAGTAAATAGGAGTGCTGCGCATCTGTCGGTATGGAGAGAAATCCCATTAGGAAGTACTTCAGATCTGGTAGCATTAGCTTTGGCTTCTACGGGAAACACACCTGCCAGATCCTGAGAGCTGTGGGATTCAGCAAAAAGGCTGATGAAATCTGCCACTGCTGTTCAAGTGTTCTTGTGCTTATTTTTATAAATTTATATGAGTTTTAATACGCATTTAGATATCACTGTTAACCTTCAAGAGACTCCCCAAGTTAAAGTGTTAAAATTTCTTGCATTATGCTGATGAAAACATTGACAGCAAAACCTCTAAAATTCTGTTTCTGTTTAATCAGAAATATTTAAAACAGAAATTATGTATAAAATATATTGTCTGTAACACCGTAATAAGTCAAGTGTTCTGTGCCCACCATTCGAGGTGATTTTCTTACCTATGATGTTTACATGGAGGCTTTCACAATTTCTGGGTAGAGCAGAGTGATCACTGGCCCTGGGTTTTCTGTGTGCGTATCCCCTTCACAAATCAGCATTCACTCCTCATACGCTTCTCTGGGATTTACCTTCCTCATGAGCATTACAATCAGAGCACTTATTTGCTAGTTCACTTACAGAAAGAAAACACAAAAAGGTCTTGAATGCAATCAAAGCACATTTTCTTTGATTTGCAGAAATATTCGCTATGCACACAGCTATTTACCAGAAAAAAGAAAAAAAAAAAGTGTTTCTTTCAACCACGTTAATTTTTCCTATTTTTATTTCCCACTGAGAAGCCAGATTATAATAGTTTATAACTGGAAGGCCAGTTCACATTGCCTTACCCCTTCTGTAATAATTCACCCTTGTGCAAAAAACATTAATGGGGAGCAGCAGAGCAGCATTTATACCTCATTTGCAGACCATATACTATACTGTCCTGAGTGCTGCGGATTAGGTTTTCCACCCCATAATTTAAAACTGAACGTAATCAATAAAATTACAGACTCTGTAACACTGCAGACCACATTTGCATGTTGTTGGTGCTACTGTGTGTTGTAAAAACCTGCACAAGCAGGAAATGCTGGTGTAAGAAGTCAATAAATGTGAGAGAGGATCTTCTTTCCCTCAACAAAGGCATATCATAAACTGTTTGCTCCAAAATTCAAGCTGGGAACTCACCTCTACTGGATGAATGTAGAATGTGATAGGGGTATTTATAGCCTAACAGTGATTTACAATAAGTATGCAAGTAGCAGCAATTAATAAATATGACTAAAAAGTGATACGTTTTGGTCAGAATCAGGTTGCTGTTCAGGAACCACACCATCCCGTGTTTTTTTACCAAGTCACACAACAAAAATGTGCAAAGGCAGTGTAATGTGGACCTTTGTGTCAGTGGGGCTGTACTGGCTTAATTGATTTATAATGAGTCAAGCTGCCTGTTTATGCAAATGGATTAGCCAAGTCCTGTGATATTAACATCGTGTGCCAAACTGCTAAAAATATTTCTGACAAAATGAGCTGGAAAAAGTGATAGAGCTTTACTGCTTCCTGCTTTTACTTTGACTTCAGTATGTTCACAAATATTAATAACATGCTAAAATGCAGCACTTGGGGTATAAAGTGTCCCCCCAGCTTCATAACAGACAGGAGGACAGTTTCCCGTCAAAGACTGCGACTCTTCAAGATGTGCTGCCCAGATACGTGTATAATAAGGTGCTGATGATCTCCAGGTGTATGAGGGAGGATGCAGAAGGGGCGACCACATCCTTCGTCACTGCAGAGACAGGATGCTGGAGGCAGTGGGCAAAACAGAGCTCAGGAGCTGCTGGCTTTTGAAGCACTGACAAAAAGGAGACGTTTCAAGCACTCAGCTATTCCAGCCTTGTTTGTGCTCACACAGAGATCACTATACATCTGTAAAGTGTTGGCTGGGCACACCAGCAAGGCATTTTCCCAGCTGTGGAGAAGCACTGAATAGCAGCATGTGCTGATGCATCAGTACCTTGAAAGTGCCTGAGATACAAACCTGTGCTGTCAGCTCCTGTCCGTGGGGTCAGGTCCCTTTTGGTGGACTCTGGCAAAGCAGTCTCCACATATCTTGGGGTAAAAAAAATAAAAATAAAAGAATAAAAAAGATATGGAGAGTTGAACTCTTTCCTGGCAAAGGAAAAACGAGGTCTAGCACCTCCAGGCACATTATATGAGAAGTGGGGCTCAGTTTGGCTTTTTCTATTTTTTTATTACAGATTGATGAAGGAAGCATCTCTGCTTCCACAGGAACATAAAGTAGTACTTTTGCTTTTAAACTACCTCGTGTGGTAAAAATGCAACAGAGAAAAAGTTCTAAGAAGAATGGATGCCAAGAAGAAGTAAAGAGAGCTGAGGCCAGTGGTGATTCAATCTGCTTTGGCTAAATGAACAGCTTAAGCATCACTGCCTAACACTCTTTCCGAGGCATATCCCTGCCAAAGATGCCGTGGACACCTATGGTAGTGCAACCAGTTCCCATAATAAAGGAAGAGAGGGATATTTTGCAACATGTGCTCAGCAACTTGAATAAATGCCCAGCTATGGAGGAGAGGGCCCACAGCTCGGTGTGCGTGGTGTCTCTGAGCAGCTGGTACCCTGCCTGGTGCTGGCAGAAGCAGCTGCCTGGCTCCCGGACAGGCCTCCCCCGCAACACACACGCACGTCTGTGCCTGCTGTCAGCTCATTCTCTATCACCCTCCTAAGCACCCCCAACCCTTCAGACTAGCTGTGTGCCCTCCTCTGCCATCACCCTCCGGGGGAAGACCCCAAGGGCCTGCTCCAAAACAAACTACCATAGCTGTCCTATGGCTTCATCTTCTCCATGCACACCGACCCACAGGCTGCTCTGGAGAAACCATCTGCAAGGAGAAACTGATAGAACAGAGGTCTCTCCACCTAGGTAGGTCTACAGAGCCACGTGAAGAGATTTGAGTACCAGTGGCTGGCAGAAAAGCACTTTATCAGTGCTTATCTCTGTGTTTTCATAATATCCAATGAAGCGGCACATAAAGATAACAATGTAATAGACCTTCTGAAAAAGATATTATATACTCACCCTCTTTTTTCTTTTAACAGAATGAGTTGCATTGTGCCTCAGAAAACAAGTAGGAGGCTTTTGCAGGCTTGCAAGAGGTGTCTGTGGCTTGCTGAAAGGAGCTCTCAGAGATCAACCAGGTTTTAGGGTAAACCACACTGTAGAAAAAGAGAAGTGAACCTTTTGAAAACTTTGCATAAAAAGGAACTGCTATCACAGGGAGAGACCGAAGCAGCTTTATTATCTGACTCCTCAAAGAAACACTTGCCAAGATTTTTAAATGGCAAACAGGAGAGGAGCATCTGCCGGGGAGGAGATGAGCCCAACCCAGACCAGGTGGGATCTCTTTCCACAGCCCAAATGAAAGAGGCAGGGACATGGTTAGAGACAACGCTTTGTCAAAAGCAGTTTTTCATTTGTAAGCCTCGATACAAAGAGTGGGGTGGATGGGGATGCATAAGCCCAGTGGCACCACATCCCAGTACAATGCCCAATGCAAAAAACCAGTGCAAAAACCAGCAGGCGACTGAGCTATTGCATGTCTTAGCTACACCTGGGCTGCAGGGGCTGGTGGCCCAGAGGGAGGGGAAATGAGCGCATTTGTCAGCACACCACAGAGCTCTACACAGACAGCCCCAACCCTTCCCTGCTGGCACTCCCGATACAGTGAGGACTCAAGGGCTCAAAGTCTCCTTTCAGGCTAGGTTGGGGAAATACCCGCCAGAAGTGACATAAGTACAGGTCATCTCACCTCGAGATGCACTAGGTCACCCCCCAGGGCCTACTTTGGCCTTCTTTTCTGTGGCTTCTGGGTTAATACACAGCTAAATAATGAAATAGTAGAATTCGGTTAACATAGTTTATAGCATCCACAGCTCTGTGGAGACCACAAGGGAAGTAGATGGAGGTTTTACAAAGAATTATTTCCTAGAGAAATACTAAGGAAACGGGTGGTTTTGCACTGTTAGAGAAAAAGGCAAATGGAAACAAGAGGACAATGTTCTGCCATTGCACTGCATTCCTGAAAGGTAGGTGTGGGGAGCTGGGGGTCGGCCTCTTCTCACAGGTAACCAGTGATAGGACTAGAGGGAATGGCCTCAAGTTGCACTGGGGAAGTTCAGGTTGGAAATGAGGAGACATTTCTTCTCAGAAAGAGCAGTCAGGCACTGGGACGGGTTGCCCAGGGAGGTGGTGGAGTCACCATCCCTGGGGGTGTTCAAGGAGAGGTTGGACGTGGTGCTTAGGGACATGGTTTAGTGGGTGACATTGGTGGTAGGGGGATGGTTGGACCAGGTGATCTTGGAGGGCTCTTCCAACCCTAATGGTTCTGTGATTCTGTGATTTAAGAGACCTGTTTTCCACGTGAGTAAATGAAAGGAATTGGTTTGTGGTCAGACTGGAGAGTAACCCCCTGCAGAACAGGCAGTGCAACAAGCAACTAGCAACTACTGGATGAAAAACAAGAGCACACCTGAATTTGGCAAAGGCATCTCCAAGACCCACATCTTAGGGCTAGACCAATGCATGCACACTGCAAAAGCTGTGGGAGGAATTGATCAGCTGTAAAAATATCCCTGGACTGCCAAAGCCACTGCCAGGAAGCCCGATGGCTGGACGTGTTCCTCTCAATTTTCTGAGCTGCAAGGTGGGTTTGCAAAGAGGGATTGAGCCTGCCAGGCTGGGTACGTCCCAATCCGGATGGCACTGGAGCAAGCAGAGTCTGAGTGGGGCTGTGCGTGGGCAGCAGCTGGGTGTCCTGAGCCACCAGGCACCTCCAGGGCTGCTCAGAGCACGGCCGGGTACTGCCAGGGGCTCGTGGGGACATCCTGCAGTTCTTTGGCACTTTCACAGCTGGAGGTGGTTTGAGGAACACCTCTAATGCATTGAGGAGGCTCAAAGGGATAGAAAAAATACGCTTTTGTGAGTTTAAGTGTGTTTTCTCCAAAGTCCAGTAGCTACAGAACATCTTAGACAGTTTCTAGCCGTGTCATGTTGTCACTTAAGATTCATCAATGCCTCTTGTCCTGTTGCGTAAAAGCACAACTGTGTTTTGATGGGGAATTATGGCTTTTGTGGTATCCAGTTGATAGAGACAGGACTGTCTTTTCCACATTTGAAAAGCGTGGGGACAAAAAGAGTTCACAGCACCAGCAAATGCTACTTGCTTTGGGCGTCGTTTTGAGTCAGGGGAGTTACATTCCAGAGGTATCTTTTCTGGGAAAAGAGCCTCTCTCTAATAGATGGTATGGTGCTGGTGAAAACAGTGAGGCTGAACACAGGCCTTTTCCCTTGGGTAGCAACCTGGCAGCGCTGAGTCAGAGTGACATTTTTTACAGGCTCTCAGACAAAATTTATGGAAATTGCTCTGGAAATCACAAACCCCTAAGCTGTCAATGCCCAGAGGACCTGGGACACGGACACAGCCTATTCCTGAAGACCAGTTCAGGCTTTCCTACAATGCCAGCAAATCAGTGCTTCATGTCAGCAGTGCATGCTTTCTAAAGTAGCTGAAGACCAGCACACAAACAAGCTGATGGAAAAGGGAACCAAATGAATTGGGAGCCCAGCACCCTATACTAATATTAGTTCTTGATCTACACCCCTGACTCCAAGAACGTTTTCATCCGCTTGTCTCTCACATTTATGCAGGTGAAGGCAGTAGAGCACAGGGCTGGAAGGGAATTTCTGGGTTACATCCATTAACTGTGACACAGGCTTTGTTCAAAGGGACATTTCCCATGCCCTCCACACACAAATGTCCCTCTATAAACATGAGACCTGTAGGAAAAGACCAATAACATTGCCTCTAATGCAGCAGAGGGAAAAAAAAAAAAAAAAAAAAAGGAGAAACTGTCATCAATACAGCAAAAGTTGTTGATTACTGCTAGTCTGGACCCCAAGCCTACGTGGGGGCATGTTAGGTGTGCATATCTGGGGCACATCTGCATGCTTGGCCTTCTCCAGGGAATCCCATTCACACAGTCCATGGGGTGTGCAGTGATCAGGGACTATCAGGTGGGTCACTTCAAACCAGTGTTCCTGATCTGGGTTAAAATGCTGATGTAGATGTACCCACAACTTACCTGGGGGCATCATGCAGTCAAGAGCAGTGGTCTTGTCCCTCCTTCCCACCCTCAAAAATAAAAACTCACGCCAAATTGTACATTAAAGTGTTAAAAAGGACTTCCTCTTTGTCCCTTACTGGTGATCAGTGGACACCCACAACGGAATAATATTAGATAAAGGCATGGTGCGAAGAAGCAGCAGAATAGCATCAGCTCCTCTTGCAGGTGTCAGCACATCAGAGACCTCTTCTGCCTCCAGTAAACCTCCCTTTCTTTTTGCAGTTCTTGCTGTGAAAAGTGGCTAGGAGGGACGTGGAGCTCTTTGATGAAGAACAAACCTGAGAGCTCAGAGTAGTTCAAAAAAGCTCTCACTGCTCGTGAGAGCTGAGCCTTGACAAGCCCCTTTCCTTCCAGACTCAGAGGACTCCTTCAGACGTTGAATTTCAGGAAAATGAGCGTGTGCAGGTCTCCTTCACTTTATTTTTAGAGAAAAGAAATAGGCCAAGCATCTTTCAGATGTTCTCAGAGGGCCTGTCACTTACTGAGACATCAGCCTCACGAAGGGGATGTGCTTTAGGCTGAGGGAACTCACACCCAGCCATAACAGATTGGAATATGGAAATGGGGATGCCCTCTCCTCTCCAAGCCTTTATGAAAAAAAAATGCTGTCACACTTTGTTTGATACATACAATAGAAAATAATGAACCTTACCAACTCCTCTTAAGTAGGAGTCAGTGCTCAAATTATTCCTGATATATATATGTATATATATCAGGAATATATGTATATATATATATATACACATCTCCCACAACATTTACAGATAGATGTGTATATATATATATGGCAATGAATTTACATGTCATCTAGAAGTGCAGACAGAAAAGTTTGCTGCTGATGAAGGGTTGTTGAGTTTGCGTGTCAGACCTGTGTCTCTCAGGAGACTCCAGATTGACAAGTGTTGAAGGAACTAACATTTAAGAAAGAAAAAAGATATTTTCCCCAAAACTTCAAAATGAACACGTATGTACAGTTTTTAGTGCTGTTCTTACCTCCGGTATGAGAAAACTTACTTTATCCATTCATTAAATCAGCATCCATTTATCACTACAACTGACTGAAGTGATCCTAATGATAAATGGCTTGTTACACAAAAACTGATGGAAGGAGAATTAGTGACATTAAGAATATTTCACAATTTAAATTAGAATGTCTTCTTCCTTGTAAAGTTATTTCTTTCAGTAATTCATTCTGACTTTAGTATCTCCTGAACTAGAATTAGTAATATTAATACATTTTTAACTATTCAAATTATGGTCTGTCTTTTTTCTATAACTGGGTATTTCATTTTGTAAATTAACATCTACACAAGGAGATTATTTAATTTAACAAGAAATCTTTCCATGGTTGGATGAGGTAATAAAAAAGTCTAATTCTTGAAAGTTACTGATAAGCATAAAATCTTAATGAAAGGTATGCCATTTATAAGAATCTGGAAATCTCTGTACTTTTTAGTTCAAACACCTGCCACTTTCCTTTCCATACCTACTTGTTACTCTAAATCCCTAGAATTCATAAAGAACAGAAGAATCGTAACATCACCTGAAGAACGTAGAATTCGTACATCTGGTTTTCTATTTTATCATTCACATGCTCACATAGACCAAATTAATAAACATATTGACCTCTTTTTGAAACAAAAAAAAATAATAACGGTTTCAAAAGGCTTGGACTTATGGGAGACAATGGGAGACAATGCAGATTTATTTAAGAGAACTAATTGTACCTTATTATGCATAATGAATGCTTTTCCAATTAGTATTTTAAGAGCAGAAATCGGCAGCTGAAAAAATCCAGTCACACGAGGAGCTTGCTTCTGAATGGAAGGGTCCCTAGTGTCTGGCTACTGCTGTGCAGGCAAAGCACCTTCCCAGAGAGAGGGCCAGATCTAACAAATCCTTACTGAGGTTACCCTTAGCAAATTATATTGCTATCTATCTCCCTGTATCTGATATATAATGCTAGCTTTACAGGAAATGTAATGAGACTTGTAATGGACTTTATCTGCCTTTTAATAACACTGTACTAGGGAGAAAATCATTATGAAAGGCAAAATCGTTATTATAACTGGTTTAACACAGGCAGGAGCGGAACGGCAGTAATGTAGGTAATACAGCTATTTATTAAAGAAAAAAAAAAAGTTAACCTGGAGAAAAAAATTAATTTACTTCCAGGGCATATTGCTACAGATATTTTTTTTCATCCTGCATGGAATCTACTAAAGTCAAGCTCTAAATTATTTACAGAAATAGGTTATTAGCTAGTATTTTAGCCAACCATCACAAAACCAAGTTAAATGCTACTAAGAAACACGACTTGTGTGTTTCCACGCCCACCTCTCATAGTAAAATAAAACAAAATGGTGATGAGCCCATTTCCCTCTCAAAGGAGATACTGGGAAGGAATCAGAAGCACGTGCCAAGCCTGTGGTTGACGCCCAAAAGTTGCATTTCAGCAAGGCCAGACTTGTGATGTGTCCCAGGTGGTCCAGTCCTGCTGCCACTGGTGAACGTTGCAATGGCAGCTGAGTATTCCCTCCTTGGGGCCACGAAAAATGTTCAGAAGAGCTATAAACCTACTTTGCACCTTATTATTGAAGGAAGTAGCATGGTAACGCTGCCTTCTCCTGCCTGTGGTTAATAAGGGTCATGGCCTGAAGGATGAGTTTCAGAGCTAGACCAAGGTTTGGCTTTCTGGCAGCTCAGAGCATTGAATTTGGCATAGCAGGCTCAGCTTATCTCTAAGCTGATGGAACCAGTTTTTGCAAAAATGCAGTCCAGGAAACTTGAAAAATGCAACATTACATAGGCTGTGGTATTATTTTGTTTCTTATGCTGTCTGGTTGAAGAACATAGCTGGAGGAACATTTAGAATGTCCTAAACAGTAGGGAAAGAAGCTGCATCTGAACACCAGCCACAATTCATATTCACGTATTACCTTTTGTGCGTGGAAGTGTCTAGGCAACTGTCTGGGACATACAGCTGTAGTGGGTTTATGTGGCAAGGTTTTGGTAGCAGGGGGCCATAGGGGTGGCTTCTGTGAGAAGAATCTAGAAGCTGCCCCATGTTAGGTAAGGGCCCCGCTGCTGACCAGAGCTGAGCCAGTAAGCGATGTTGTTTGCGCCTCTGTGAGAGCAGATTTCAGAAAGGGGAAAAAAAAAAAGAAAAAAAAAAAGAAAAAAAATGCTATTGCACAGTAACTGGGAGAGAGAGAGAACCAGCCCTACAGGCGCCAAGGTGAGTGCAGCAGGAGGGCAGGAGGTGCTCCAGGCAGGCAGCAGCAGTTCCCCTGCGTCCTGTGGAAAGGCCCCTGGTGGAGCAGGCTGTCCCCCTGCAGCCCATGGGTCCCACACGGAGCAGATCTCCACGCTGCAGCCCGTGGAGGAGCCCCCGGTGGAGCAGGTGGATGTGGCCTGGAGGAGGCTGCGGCCCATGGAGAGCCCCCGCAGGAGCAGGCCCCGGGCCGGAGCTGCAGCCCGTGGAGAGGAGCCCACGCAGGAGCAGGGGGCTGGGGGGAGCTGCCGCCCGTGGGGGACCCGTGCTGGAGCAGTTTGCTCCTGGGGGATGGACCCCGTGGTACGGAGCCGTGTGGGAGCAGTGCTTGAAGAGCTGCTGCCTGTGGGCAGCCCCCGCGGGCTCAGTTCGGGCAGGACGGCATCCCGTGGGAGGGACCCCGCGGGGAGCAGGGGCAGAGAGGGACCGTGAAGGAGCGGCGGAGGTGAAGTGCTATAGACTGACCGTAACGACCATTCCCCAGTTCCCCTGCACTGCTCGGGGGGAGGAGGTGGAAGGGGGTGGATGGGGGGGAAGGCGTTTTTGGTTTCTTTCCTTTGTTTCTCACTTCTCTAGCTTGGTAGTAATAGGCAATAAATCTTACTATCTCCTTATGCTGAGTCTGTTTTGCCCGTCACGATAATTGTTGAGTGATCTCCCCGTCCTTATCTCAACCCTTGAGCCCTTTTCATCATATTTTCTCCCCGTTCCTCTTTGAGGAGGGGGAGTGAGAGAGCGGTTGTGGTGGAGCTTGGCCACCCACCCGAGTAAAACCACCAAAACAGCTCATTTCATGCGGGAGAGGGCAGCTCTCGATCCCACATCTCAGCCCATTTTGCACATGCTTTGCATGGCATGAAAGAGCAGCAAGCTTCCAGAAGTCATCCAGTGCAGGTGTCACAGAATTGTCACCGTTCAACATAATGCAACATATTACCCCACACTGCAATCCTATTTAATCATATTAATATGCTTTATGCCACATGAATGCATTATTCTTTAGTGGTTTTTTTTTTTTTATTTCTATATCCACTACATTTTCAGGTCTACATCTTAACAAAACTCAGACTCAAAGTGCACAAAATGCATATTTTTTACCATTGGAATCCATAGCCTGTATAAAATATTAACCAACCAATTAAAACCAAAAAAAAAGAAAAGCCAGACTATTCAACGCTGGTATCCAAAACGTCAACTTCTCTTGATTTGTATTGGTTAAAGGGCCCAGAAAATGAAAATAAGCTACAGAGTTATAATTACCGCTCTACTGATATGACAGTAGAGAGAACTGGTTTACAAATAATTATTTCACTTGAGTTTGAAGATTGATTGTGCAACGTTCATTAATGATTTATTTATTTGAAGGTCGTTATCAGTCATTTTAGCACTAGAGGCAAAGCCAGTTGTCCTGTGGGCAGACTTCAGTCTGAGACTCACTGAAGTATTTATGGAATGAGATATTTACTTCATCTCTGGAGCAGGCAAAAATGTGAGCTCCACAGTGTGGAAAACCAGCAGATCCACTAAGTACCTGATTTCATCAAGTGCACTGAACATCTATTTAAGCCATACAGATAGGCATAGTGTTTAAGGTTGTAGTTACAGTTGCTACATTCATAGCATGCTTAAGTATATCACAAGCTGTTCAAGATGAGAATGAATGGATGATATGGTTTCTTATAAAAATATTTACCATTATAGCGACATACCCTGTGCATTTGGGACCTGTATTTACTGCATTTGCTATAAACCTGCCATGCATTTTCTGACTTGATTTGCTAGCTACTGCTTTCTGCTCTGGCCTAGGTATAACCGTGCTTCGCTCAGAGCACCACAAAAACAGCTTGTGTTCTCAGAAGGCTAATAGGGAAATTTTGTCTCAAACACAAAGGTGACAAATGCATCTATGCTTTGCATTTTAACAGCAAAGAAAGGGGAGGGGAAGGCTAAAGAGGAGAAGACCAGAAGTGCCCAAAAGTGCAAAGACAGGATTCTTCTACTGAGATCCTTTTTTCCCCAGCTTCGTAATTGTAGCTCTATATCAAGTAGAAACTTTGCATAAGGTGGGAGAATTTAGTATTATTATCAGTCTTGACAGTTCCAGAAGAAAGGAAAAAACTCTGAGAGGCAGCAAGAGGAGAAACGTCTCGATTCACCTAAGTATGTCTGCAAATGATTTTAAGCAGATCCGGTCTTAAAGGTTTCATTAAACAGTTCTGTCACTGTTTTTGAGAGAAGAGAGATAAGGGAGCAAACTCTCTTGCAGCCAGTTAGCTCCTGAGCACTTATGGGAATTCATGAGGTTGTCAGACATTGATTTGACACAGACAGGTACAAAATAAACTCCGTGGAACGACTGCACCAGGATACAACAGTGTAAATCGAGGCCTAGTACTCTACTGTATTAAGGGACGCTGTTCCTTGTACTTTACTCTCTATAGGTCTGTCGTGTTAGATACCAGAAGTAAATTGATTTTTGTAGAGATACCTGCAAGTAAATAGCGTGCGCTCTGCTAGGAAATTCCACATCCCTGGAGGTGGCAATATCCCTTAAGGAAAATTTCACACAGAGAAAAATAGGGGGAGGTTGTGCCTTTGAAAAATTTCACCACACAGGTAACTGATAATGAGTAACATACATTTTCTCCTCACCCTACTGAGACAATTTCTTCCTATCAAGAAAAGACATTTTATAAATACGCTGAGACTCTTTATTTTAAATACAGCTTTAAGGAAAAATCCAGCATAGCTGGAGACAGAAGGAAAGATGGGATCTGCCACAGCTTCCCATAGAAAGCTATCTAAGCTGATGTCCCAGCAGGGGAAACACTGTGTACTTAATGCACATTCTCTCACTATTATTGAAAGCCATTATTAGCCCTGAGAGAGAAAGTGGTTTGGCTGCATCTTTCACAGTAGAGTAACTCCAGTCTAGTGGATTCTTGAAGCAGGCTCTCTAAAAGGTGTATCATAACTTCCCCTTGATTTCTTTGTGTCTCTACTCATTAACAAAATACATAACTAAATTTCCTAGGATGAAGGACAAGAGAGCTGTTAACAACAACCACTTGCAGAACAACACCAAATTCAAACACCATGGCTAAATTTTTCGAAGTTGGCACCGACATGCCTTTAGGTAGTGGCCAAAACTGAAGGTATATTACAGACTCTCCCCAGACCTTTGAGTTGTTCAAGTGTTGTAGGTACCTCAAAAGTTAGTACATGGAGATGGACCTCCTTGGGTAAGCCATGCCGGGAGAGCATTGTCCTCACTGTGGAAATCAGATTCATCGTCCCGTGAGCCTACCCCACCCAGCTGGCCATTGCACAGGGAAGATGACCATCAACAGCCCCCTGCTGGAATGCTACAGACAGAACAGAGGTATGGAGAGTGGAGTCCAACTGGGGACAGGTGATAGGATACTGTAGGGCAGTGAGCAGTAGAACCTGAATGCTGAAATGAAGCGTGTGGTGGTGCAAGGCTCTTGCCTACAACATGTAAGACAGTAGAAGACTTCCCAAGCCCATGCTGCACAAAACATAGCCACTATCTGGTCTCTGATGGATGCTGGGAAAATGTTAGCATAAGCAAAGGGCTCTAAGCCAAGGAAGACTGATAACACTTCTCTCTAGTCTCCCCACCTTCATAATTAAAAGGAGAAATGAAAAAAGGATTTAGACTGTATTGAAAGAAGAAGGCACCAGAGAGCAGATTCAATTTTTGAGCCATCACAGAAATTCTCTAAAATTCAATTACAGTGATGTAGATCTGACATAGGATGTATTATTATAGTACCCCAGAGAAGGTCAATAAAGTGTATTGTAAGGTCTCCACTAGATTTCATCAGGACTATAATATAGATAAGTCTCATTATTTCACATGTTTTGCAGCTGCTCTAACTTAATTTTCAGGGGTGCCATCATACAATTATCAAAGATGATTAAATTTTATGCCCCCAGATCTTGCAGGTTATGTCTACAGGGAAAGAGTTCAAACCTATTATGTAATAGCAAAGATATAATTAGACTCTGGAGAGTGAATAAATAAATCACGCTAAGCTAGAAAGGGCAACATATCTACCAACAGACCAGCACATTTATGGTTGAAGTTAATGTCATACGATGAAAAGACCAATTTAAAGAACTGTGGATTTGCGGGTATTTTACAGAACTTTGACTTTTAACCACTTGCCAATAAAGTATCTCTGTTCCTCTAGCTACAAAATCTATCCACGCTGACTGATGTTTTTGTCTTCTCTACAAATACAGATGGGTCATAGTGGCTTAATATTGCATGTGTGGGCCAGATTTTGCCTCCAGCACTCATTGTGGAATTGCAAGTGTACAAGATTTATGTATATTTAACTTCACACTACATTCACAAGAAAAAAAAAAAAAAAGAAAAAAAAAAAAGACATGGCTAGTGGGGTTATATTGTCTAACCACAGGTGCCAGATGCCATCTGACACGTCCCAGGTATCTAGGGTGTACGAATGAGGCTTGTGAAAGGTCTGTTCCCTTGTGAAATAGCAGCTGAATGGGGTGAGGAGAGGGGAATGATGGGATCTAAAGTGGCTGTAGATGTCATTATATTTTAGCACATTAATTTTTCCTGAGGGCATATTGGCTGTAGAGTTTGATCTACTGCCTGTCAAAAGACCCAGGTGTTTTGGTCACTGGGGTAGGTCCTGAGACAATGTTAATCATCAGCCTTTGTGGGGTAGGGGTTTAAGCTAGGACTGTCCATTTATCAGTCTGTAGCTTTTGTGTGGTAAGTGAATATATTTAATAGTGCTGACTGTGTTAACCTCGCCTTGAATAAATGTGACAGGAGTAGCAGCCAAGAGATGATGAGGACATGGAGGAACATGCAAGAGCAACCCATCGGTGGTTGGAGGGAAATGTGGATGATGCTAGCCATCCTCTATGACTGTTTGAAGACAAGGATCCTGTTGATGTCAATGAAAGGCCGAAACGGGGAAATCCTTGTATTAGAGAATTTCGGGCTGCAATACTGAGTTCTTTAAGCCAACTCTGAAACATCAGATGTCAACCACTTCCCAGGCAGGATACTGTACTTGACAGACCAACAGTGGCTCCTGTGTGGGTGTTCAGGATGCTGCTCAAGATGGATATGCCTATGTGCCCAGATCTTACCACCCAGGAGCATATTTACTGCTGGGCTGTAGGGTCTGTGGCCCAGCCCCAGGCTGTGGGAGCCCATGCATGACTATGCAGCCCGACCCAGGCCATTTGCGGCCCTGATCAGGCTTGCTTTCACCAAATGGACAGTCCTCGGACAACCCTCTGCCAGTTCGTGATTTGCACGGAGTAGCTGTGCGTGCTACATTTGTGGCATTAGGGGAGAGGCCGGTGTTTAGAGCACTGGGCAGATTTCAAGAAGCCTTTCAGAAAATGCAGCTTTTGTGATGAAGTGTATATTCATTTGTGGATTTAGCTGGAGTACAGCTGGTGCTGCTTGGATGAGGCGTTTCTGAGAAAACAACTAATTAATCATTGCTAGTTATACCCAGCCTGTTTACATTTCAGCCTGTTGTACTACAATACAATTCTGATAAAGTAGAAATGTTAAGGGCAGTTCAAACCACTTGCATTACAAGCTAGGACTTCTGTTTGATTGTTTTGTCTCAGAACACCCCTTTTCCCACTGGGACTACAGGGATAAAACCTATGCAGAAAAACCCACTGTGCTGTGAACTCAGGCTCCTCAGTCACACTGGGCCAGCACTGGGGTTCCCAGGGTGACCTCAGTTCTCCCTCCCCAACACTGTCTGCAGTCATTATCCTAATGACACACTTCACCTCACTTCTGCAGAGCCTTTGCACTGCTCCCTGATTCTCCCCAGTCCCCCACCACCTCCCATTCTAGTGAGAACCTCCAGCCCTCCAAGTCCCATCCACTAACGTCTCACCCAGTCTCCATCTCGTCTTAACTCCCATTCCCAGTTTCGCTGCCCAGCTCCCAGTACAAGTTTCCCATTCCTCCCCTCCTCAGTCTCCACTGCCTCTTTACTAGTGTTTTCTTCCAATCTGCTTTTGCATGCCCACCACTTACTCCTTGCCCACTCTGGATTCAAGTCATCCTTTTTCTAGGCTTCCTCAGCACCAGCAAGGCTGTTGAAATTGCCAGGTGCGCTCCTTCAGAGCTGGAGCACTCTTATTTTGTACCTGGAGAAGAGAATTTGAAGTGCGGTGCCCTAGAGGGGTTGGAAATGCCTACTTTAGTCTGAAGCAAGAAGTAGGAAAACGTGCAGGACAACTCAAAAGCCCAAGATCAATGAATGTTTCTAAGATTTTTAGAAAATGAACAGCCTGGAAGAGATTTCTAAAAGTATTGAAAAGAACAGTAATATTAGACATATTCTTAGAATGGCATTCCATCAAGAATCTCAAAATATGCCAGTCCTTAACTAAAGTGCTATGGCACAGAAAGCAGAAGCTCCATCAGACCAACAGAAGAGAAGCTACAGAGCTAGGTACTGAACCCAGAGGTCTGATTTCCGGGGGTACTCTGAAGGACTAGCTCAGAAGAATTGTAGTACAATATTTAATGTTCTTACTAATGTGAAAAGCATAGAAAATTGCCTGCAGTGCTTACCTGGGTATCCTTTTTCATGCTCTCTCAGTGTGAAAATAGTTTGTGAATATGTTTAAACTACATGTTGTATTTGTGCATGCAAATCACTTTTCTTACACGTAGGCAGAAGTCTGCTCAGATGTTGTATGTGCAATTTAAGAAGCAGCTTTGAGCAGTTGGCCCTGTATTTGCCTGAAGGAAAGAAAGACTGCATTCTTCTGCGCCCAGCCTTAGCAGTTCATAAAGCATGTTAGGTCACTGACTCTGCTAAGCATTTAAATTAACTTTTCTTAACAATTACAGTAATTAAGTCTCTGCTAAATTACAAATTAAGATCATCTGGATGTATTTTGAAGCAAAGGTGGTATTAGCAAGGGGGAAGGAACAAAAAGGTTACCAAGTCTTCAATTATTCATAGTTTTACAGACAAGCTTGCGTTTTTCTGCAGACCAGGCTGTACCACTGCTGTGGGTGTGTAGTGTGAGGCAGTATGTCTCGGCCACCACCCCTGTTCCCGCTGCTCTCCCTCTTCTTTGCATAGCCTCTTCAGCTCAGTTAGGTGCACTGAAGTGCTGGGGTGATTTTGCTAGGGCTTAAGCCTCTTGTGTCTCCATTATTTGTTGATGATTAAGATAGCCCTCTGCCTTCCGGTCTTTCTGAGCACCTGGCTGCCTGGCAAGCAAGTCTTGTTCCAGATGTGAGCCAGGCTACAGACCAGTATATAAAGCATTATGACAAGGGAGAAGTTTGGGCTTAAATACAAGCTTGATCCTCAAGTAAATATGGCAGTATAGGTACAGCCATTTGGAAAACACTTTTATTCATCCAGCAACTACCATAACAGAATCCAGATATTCTGAACCTCTAGACTACACCTGCGTCATATATGGCCAGCAAACAATTCGTTTGTACTGATGGCTTTTTTGGTTAATAGAATAAAACAGCTGGATGGTATTGCAACAAGAAGTTGATGAACACAGGAGCATTCTAAAAAGAGTGGGAGGAAAGAGAGAAAGGAGTATATTGTAGCCAAGGGATTTCATTTCTGAGCAAGATTAACAGAACAGCTTTCTACCTTTGAAGGATTTGAAAGCAACAAGTGGGATAGGTTTCCCAGAGAAGCTGTGGCTGCCCCATCCCTGGAGGTGCTCAAGGCCAGGCTGGATGGGGCTTTGGGCAGCCTGGGCTGGTGGGAGGTGTCCCTGCCCATGGCAGGGGGGTGGAACTGGATGGGCTTTAAGGACCCTTCCACCCAAACCATTCTTTGTTTTTAGGATTCTGTGATTCTGTGAAAGTAAATCAGCCAGCATGAGTGCTACAGTGACTGGAACAAGTGAGACCTACAGGTCCAGCATATGTTACCATGCACCAGATATGACCTCGTGACCTCCTCATTTTCTTTTCCCACATTTAACAAGTATATTGAATGTGTTTTCCAAGTCAGTTCAAGACAGAAACAAAGGTCCAGACTAGCTCACAAATCTTTCTCTTTAGGCACAAGGTATTAAGAAATCTGTGCAGGCTGCCTGCACATAGATGTTTTCCACTGTCCTTTAACAATAATTGCTTCAGCAGTAGTATGTTGAGTTCATGGATACCATTTACATTCTCACTAATGTTAAGGAGCAGACTTGCTCAAAGCAATCAAGAATAGAAAAATACAGGAGTTTATAACAAAATCTTTCACTGCTGCCAACACCTCAATCCAGTTTTCTCTGTCTCCACCCTTTTGTTCAAAAAAAAAAAAAAAAAGATAAAAGCCTTTAACCAGCAAGCAGTAAAAATGCTTGGAAGAGCTCTCGGTGTAAGCCCCCAGTTTAATACATACCGTATTTTGAACACCGTTGTTAGATGTGCTGGAAAGGGAAACAAACACACATGACTCTCACACACCTACGTACACCTTCTATCCTGAGGATATTTTCTCAGGAATTAGCATTGTAAAAATCTTGGAAAAAGCTTTGGATTCCTTTTGCAAGAGAATCCCAAGCAGTTTGGGTGATATGTTGTAAGACCTAAAAGCAAGCTGGAGAGGTAATCAACTCTTTCAGGACAAACAGAACTGAGAGCTGCCTCTGAGCTGGTACATGGCCTTAGAGTTCACCATAAAAATGGAAACAAGAAGAGTATTTGGAGATGAGACTGCCAGAGAGTAACATTGCTCACATGCAGATGATGGAACCACCTGGGCCTCCTGACTGCATGCTAGCCTTAAATCATCTGAACTCATACAAAAGTATTATTACAAGGCTGGAATTGTTCTTTTTAACCAGCTGACAGTTTGAATTTATTATGCATTTCAAGGGTTAGTAATATAGCACAGTCATACATTACAGGTGATATAACACCGTACTCAAATATTAATCAAATCTGCAATCCGTCTACATTCATGAAGGCAAATAATCTGCCAAGGAAAAAATTATAAACAAAATGGAAATTCATTGCAATATCTTTGAAAAATGTGCTACAAGCCAAAATATACTGATATTTGGAAAAGCATTCTGAATACTTCCTCTTAATACAACCTTCCTAGATTAAAGATATATTGCATATATGAAGAGTAATGAAGGTGTAATTGATTTTCAGGGATGTGAATTTAAACTCCTTCACTCTGAAGAAAGGGCATGGACACTAGCTGGGTATTGAATGCAATGTGATTTTCTATCAGACCTAGACATTTGTTTTAACAGGCTTATGACCTAAGCCTCTTTGTGTTGTTTTTTATTTTTTTCCCACCATTTAAGTGACAAATTGCCATATCATTGTGGTCAGTTTTACCCATAATTTTATGATCCAAATTTCAATTAGACTTTGGGTTTGAACCAATGGCTCAAATCACCACCAATTTAGAAACCTCAGTTTAAAAGACACGTAATAGGTCAAAGCTCTTCATTGCATTGTTTTTACTATTTTATTAAGTAAAACTCAAGCAATGATTGAAAACTCAATACTTGAAAACTCAAGTATATATTTATTATATATTCAAAAACTCTGAGCATCCAAATTATAGAAAATGTTTTTAAAATGGTTACAGTTACCCCTTTAAGCAATTCCTCAAAGGCAGATTGCTCCAGTATTTTATTCAATGCTTACTCCAAGCTGAGAGCCTCCAGGTTTATTTCAAATGCAAGCTGTTTACAGGCTCAGTGCATGCTTGTAATATCTACAAGTAAATCTCACAGGTTAATTCCCTTTTTAAGTGGCTAAATGACCTTAGTATACTATAGCTATTTGAAGCGATTAATGTTTACTAATGACTTCCCTTCACATAATTCCCCTTCAGTATACACTTCATTACACTGGTGAGTACTGTTCTTGCCTGGTGGCAGGGTTTGCTATGGTCAATTCAAGTTTCAGATAACTTCTGAGGGTTGCAGCCTGATCCATCAGAAGTGGAGGCTACCAGACAGGTCAGTTCATCATTCAGCATCTCCAGTCCTTACTACTTCTTGGCTTTGTGTCTTGATGTTGTAAATTATCGCGATAAAATAAATGTATTATTTGTGCTACTTAAAAACAACAGATAATCATAGAATGGATTGGGTTGGAAGGAACCTTAAAGACCATCTAATTCTACCCCCTGCCATAGGCAGGGACAACTTCAACTAAACCAGGTTGCCCAAAACCCCATCCAGCCTGGCCTTCAACACTTCCAGGGATGGGACATTCACAGCTTCTCTGGGCAACCTATTCCACTTGGGACTGACCACTTTCTGAGTGAAGAATTTCTTCCTCATATCTAATCTAAATCTACTTCCTTTCAGTCTAAAGCCATTTCCCCGTGTTCTATTGCTACACGCCCTTGTAAAAAGTCCCTTCCCATTTTTCCTGTAGACCCTCTTTAGGTACTGGAAGGCCACTATATATCCCCAGAGCCTTCTCTTCTCCAGGCTGAACAACCCCAACTCTCTCAGCCTGTCTTCATAGGAGAGGGGCTCCAGCCCTGTGATCATCCTCATGGACCTCCTCAGACATACTACAACAGGTCCAAGTCCTTCTTGTTCTGGGTTCACCAGAGCTGAATGCGGCACTCCAAGTGGGGTCTCATGAGAGTAAAGTAGAGGGGAAGAATCACCTCCCTCGAACTGCTGGCCATGCTTCTTTTGATGCATCCCAGGATACGGTTGGCTTTCTGGGCCGCAAGCGGACGTTGCTGGCTCAATGTTGAGAGCTCAGTGTAAGTACTCCTCTAGCAATCAAGTGTGAAGCTGCAGTATTCCCAGATGTCCTCCAGGGTTTTGGTTACCTGTTTGTACAGGAAAACTTGTTGTTTGTGCTGAGATAATCAGAAAGAGTAAAGCATTTTTGAATAACTTGGTTGTTAGACTCTTACTGATTTTTTTTGTATGTGTGAGTTGAGTGTAGGAAGTCATCAGAGGAGTGCATCAGTCCTGGAGACTAAGTCTGCCTGACTGGCAGATAAAGATAAAGTGGAATTAGGTGTCCAGGGCTGAATTTAAAGAGTTACTCAAATTATTTTTCAAGTACCAACTACAGTATTCTGCTTAATTATTTATCAATGTACTGTGTTTTCTACTAGACTTTGTTTCATCTGCAAAAAAGTATGGAGGAGTGAAACTCCTAGTCACAGGAACTGTCAGTGACAGAGGCAAAGGGATCCCTTTGGGGCAGCTGGACTCTGTCCTGGACCCTCTGACTCTGGTTCAACCTTGTCCTAGGACTCACTGCCTTGCTATTCCACGTCCCATGACATATGCAATATAGGCCTGACAGAGCACTTAGTGTTTGTGCTGGCTGCTACTGAAGCCACTGCAAGCTATTCTGGAATATGTCAAGTTCTGTATACTGTGATGTGGCCCAAAAAATCAGTCCTGAGACATTTGAAATCAGACATCTGAAATTATTGGGCATATCTGATCATCATTTCTCCTCTGTCTCCCTCCCTTGTCTATTAAATCAGGCTAACACCACCCTTTTCAGACAACAGCTGAAGATAAAATCAATATTCCTTGTAAAGCTGTGGCATACTGAGTGTTTTACAAGAGACATCCATAATATCTTGGCAACATCCATAAGAAAGTTAATACATGTGTAGCAGGGCTTGCTGTTGTGTCATTAATAATGTTTGTGCTTACACACTGAATATGGAAGAAAAAAAGGACTGCTGAAAGAGCTACCTATTCAATGTGCACTGCTTGAGGCAGGTGTACATCCAGTGTCTGGGGATTAAGGTTGCACAGGCAACCTACATTGTAGGCATTCCTAAAATTCTGCCTTTGGAAATTTAATTCTGGTCTCTTAGCATGTATGTCCCTTCTTTCCTTCATAAGCCTGTATCTGGGTACCTGTGTGTCCATCCATGGATATACATACACACCCAAGAAACTTTCAAGTTTTAATTTCAGATATCAAAAAGAAGAAAAAAAAGAAAAGGTAAACATCCATCATCTGAAATTCTATTAACCTTTGGTCACTCCCAGTTTTCTCTCCCTCTGCAATATTTGTTCTTCTTGCTAATTCATATCACCTTCTCCCCTTTTTATGCTAATGGTCCCATTCTTTTAGCATGTCATTGTTCCCTTCTGTTCTTTGTTCCCTCCAACATAATTATTGCTCTTTTTTTTCCTTCTTTCCTCTTCTCCCTCCACTCCCATTCAAGTTTCTTCCTAGCTCTTGTATCCTTCTATGTACCAGAGACAGGCCATTAAAAGCATAATAAGAAGATTTCTCTTCCTTTCAGATTGCTACTACAGTGCCAATAGCTCTTAAAAGAAATAATTATAGGCAAAAAAGTTTGTCCAATTTCCAGTGTTGGAGCACATTCACTGTTTGGAGTGTTGAATAATTCCCTTTTCATTGTGTAAATGAAAACAGTAATTTTCAGAGACTCATCTATCTCAGATTGGTGTGGACTGTAGCAAAAAGCAAACTACAGATTTTCTTTCCTCCAAAATTTAAGTCCTAAAGTCAAAATTTGGGTTAAGCTAAGGTTTCCTTATGAAAGATTTAGCTAAATACTAGCACAGGCAAAATTATTCCCTGTCTTCTCATTTAGATAAGGAAAGTGCAGTTTGACTTTTCAGGACTGTTATTGTCTCTGACAATTTGATATTGAAGATAGACATACTGATAAAATTGGACAGTTTTGAAAAGGTAAAGTACAAGGTCAGGTCACACTGGCTCATTGATTTTGGACAGAGTGTCAGCATGTTTGTAAGGGTGCATAACTTATACTGAGTATATACGTATCCTAAGGGCTCTCATAAAGGATAGGGTGATAAGGGAACTGTCTGACATTGGCGTCTTCTGTGTTGGACAATTTCAGCAGAGAAAATCTGAAATTTAATAAGATAGGCAAGAATGTCAAAGATAAAAATGGAAGAAATACCTCATAGTACTCTGAAAATTTGGAACAACAAATAACAAATTCAAAAGCATCAGAGATTTATGTTATTTAATACACATAGTTCTGTCTTCTCCCAAAATGATAAAAACTCACAAAACACAACAAAGTTTTAGAAATATAAATGTGAAAAGAAAAAGAAACCAATGGTTTGGCACATGTATAGAATGTGTATCAAGTAACAAAACTAAATGAAACAATATAGAAAGGCATTGGTAAAGCAAGTAATTTTACATCAGTAAATATATAGTCAATGTCAATACGTACAAGGAGAGGATACATAGGCAGAGGTGAAAAACTGCAAGACAAAACAATGCATGTGAAAAAAAAAGAGACCATAGACAATGAATCTACAAATCCAGTAAATATCCACTGATCCCTACTTTAAAATTTTATAGCCAAAGCCTAGCTTAAAAGAGAGATAACTACTGACTATCCTAGTGTCCAATTTTTTATTTAAATCAATAACAAAACTCTAATAGACATCTGTCATGGAGTAAGAGGCCTCTTGAGTGTATTTTTAATTAATACAAACTCATACAGCACCATATTTCAACTGTTCTGTACTCCATTTGAAGCTAAAGACAAAAAAGACAGGGATCTCCTGGAAAGAGTCCAGTGGAGGGCCACAAAGATGATACGGGGCCTGGAGCATCTTCCCTATGAGGAAAGACTGAGAGACCTGGGTCTGTTCAGCCTTGAGAAAAGAAGACTGAGAAGGGATCTTATTAACATTTACAAATATCTTAAGTGTGGGAGACAGAGGGATTTGGCCAACCTCTTTTCAGTGGTTTGTGGGGACAGGACAAGGGGCAATGGCCACAAACTGGATCACAGGAAGTTCCAGAATCACAGACAGAATCATCTAGGTTGGAAGAGACCTCCAAGATCAACTTCTGACCTAACACTAACAAGTCCTCCACTAAACCATATCACTAAGGGCTACATCTAAACGTCTTTTAAAGACCTCCAGGGATGGTGACTCAACCACTTCCCTGGGCAGCCCATTCCAATGCCTAACAACCCTTTCGGTAAAGAAGTTTTTCCTAATATCCAATCTAAACCTCCCCTGACACAACTTTAGCCCATTCCCCTCGTCCTATCACCGGGCACATGGGAGAACAGACCAACCCCCACCTTGCTACAGCCTCCTTTAAGGTATCTATAGAGTGCGGTAAGGTCGCCCCTGAGCCTCCTCTTCTCCAGGCTAAACAACCCCAGCTCCCTCAGCTGCTCCTCATAAGACTTGTTCTCCAGACCCCTCACCAGTTTAATTGCCCTTCTCTGGACACATTCGAGCACCTCCATGTCCTTCTTGTAGTGAGGGGCCCAAAACTGAACACAGTACTCGAGGTGCGGCCTCACCAAAGCTGAGTACAGGAGGACAATCACCTCCTTAGACCTGCTGGCCACACTGCTTCTTATGCAAGCCAGGATGCTGTTGGCCTTCTTGGCCACCTGGGCACACTGCTGGCTCATATTCAGCCGACAGTCAACCAGTACTCCCAGGTCCTTCTCTGCCAGAAAGCTTTCTAACCACTCCTCTCCCAGCCTGTAGCGCTGCTTGGGGTTGTTGTGCCCCAGGTACAGGACCCGGCACTTGGCCTTGTTGAACCTCAGACAGTTGGCCTCAGCCCATCGGTCCAGCCTATCCAGATCCTCCTGCAGAGTCTTCCTACCCTCGAGCTGATCAACACATGCATCTAACTTGGTGTCATCTGCAAACTTACTGAGGGTGCACTCAATCCCCTCATCCAGATCATTGATAAAGATATTAAAGAGAACTGGCCCTAAAACTGAACCCTGGGGGATGCCATTAGTGACTGGCCTCCATCTGGATTTAACTCCATTCACCACAACTCTTTGGGCCTGGCTACCCAGCCAGTTTTTAACCCAACGAAGCATACGCCAGTCCAAGCCATGAGCAGCCAGTTTCTTCAGGAGAATGCTGTGGGAAAAGGTCTCAAAAGCCTTACTGAAGTCAAGGTAGACCACATCCACAGCCTTTCCCTCATCCACTAAGCGCATCAGTTTGTCATAGAAGGAGATCAGGTTCATCAAGCAGGACCTGCCTTTCATAAACCCATGCTGACTGGGCCCGATCGCCTGCTTGCCCTGCAAGTGCCGCGTGATGACACTCAAGATAATCTGCTCCATGATGTTCCCTGGCACTGAGGTCAAACTAACAGGCCTATGGTTTCCCAGGTCTACCTTCTGGCTCTTCTTGTAGATGGGCGTCACATTTGCTAGCCACCAGTCGACTGGGACCTCCCCTGATAGCCAGGACTGCTGATAAATGATGGAAAGTGGCTTGGTCAGCTCTTCCGCCAGTTCTCTCAGTACCCTCGGGTGGATCCCATCCGGCCCCATTTACTTGCATATATCTAAGTGCTGTAGCAAGTCGCCAGCCATTTCCTCATGGATTATGAGGGCCACATTCTGCTCCAACTTTTTTTTTTTTTTCCATGTTACTGACTTGGCCCCGTGCTGGCTGGTAAAGCCTGGTGGCAGTGCCCCGGCACAACATGGCGGCAGCGGTGACAGCAACAGCGGCAGCACCCAGAGCAAAGATGGTAGCAGCTCCCCGAGCCCTGCACCAACATGCAAAAGAACTTCTTCACAGTGAGGGTGATGGAGCACTGGAACAGGCTGCCCAGGGAGGTTGTGGAGTCTCCTTCTCTGGAGATATTCAAGGCCCATCTGGACGCCTACCTGGGCAGCCTACTCTAAGGAACCTGCTTTGGCAGGGGGGTTGGACCTCATGATCTCTTGTGGTCCCTTCCAACCCTTCCAATTCTGTGATTCTAACTTCTCAACTTGACTCTTCTCTATCTTCTTCCCTCTCTTCTCTTGTCTTTTTTTTACATTTGAGAAAGGGTTGTCCATGGACCCATTCTTCTGTTTTCTCCAAAGCCACATGAGTTTTTGAAAGAAGGTGCAGAAAATCTCCTGCGGCATATAAAGTGTTCTCTCTCAGTGACAGTGCAAAGGGCAGTTTGTATTTGTTTTCTGTTTAACTATTTCTACAGTAGTTGCCATGAGGTCTTCATTCTAGGAAAGTAGTCACGATTAATACATTTGTTAATTATATACATTCTAGAAGGCACAGAAATATGATGTAAATTATTTCAAATATTTATTACAAACACAACAGCACGGTTACTGTTGGTGTTGGAGCTAAGCTAATTGCTTCATAATTTTCGGATGCTTGTTGCCTTCCTTGTAGAATTATGCAACTCTGAAAGCTAGAAAAGTGTTAAGCTTGTTTAAGGCTGGAAGAGTCTGCCTAATGATTTGGAAGAAAGTCTCCGACTGTTTCCTAGAATTTTGTGACTATTAGTCATCAGCTCCAGTTCCCTGATACCTGTAAGGCTGAGATCTTGTAATAAGTCAAGTGAAAAAAGGAGTCCATAAAATTTGAAGAGGGTCTGAGAGATGTTGTTTGGGATAAACCAAGCCCTGTCTGGCTGTAAGAAAACTTTTCTAGGACAGCCTCTACACAAAATGAAACCCACGTGTATTTTCTAAGACCTAATTAAAAAAAAATGCAGCAGCTAAAAGGGAATACTATGGTTCGTGGACAGAAAAGAGAACTGCTGAAGGGCAGAACCTATTTGCCAACAGAGTTAGGAAGTTTGTGGGAGAAGGGCTGAGAGTGGAGCTGAGTATTGCAACAAGAGTGACTGAGGTGACCAGGTGGATTTTGAAGGAGAAGAAAAAAAAAAAAAAAAGAGCGTTAGAAGCTTTGCTTGAGCAGTTTCACATGTAGTCATCAGTTTAACAACAGTGGGACCGGCTTTTGCAGCAGGTGGGCTATTAATGGAAA
This sequence comes from Anser anser, assembly GCF_964211835.1. Classification (NCBI taxonomy): domain Eukaryota; kingdom Metazoa; phylum Chordata; class Aves; order Anseriformes; family Anatidae; genus Anser; species Anser anser. Next base: position 147,047,124 of record NC_139720.1, on the reverse strand, counting down.
ATGGAAGCCCTTTGTGTATGTGTGCAAGCAACTCTATGTTTTGAGGAAATAACTGTAAGTTCTGGGAAGGGGGCCTTTTATCGAGTACATCCCTAGAAGTGTTGCCTTTTCATTCCTAGGATGTTCTCTTCAATTATGTTACTTTTCCTTCTTACAGTATTTTGCCTCAAGGTGAACATCACAACTTCTGTGTCTTTAGATACCATTTTTAGACTGCTCATCTTTAGTTATGAAGCAGATGTTATTCTACTACAAAAGGAGGAAGGATCTTCCAGGACCATGACGGTGGAGAATTCCAGCCCCTGCAGAAAAACGAGAGGGAGCAACAAAAAGGGAGAGTCCCATCAGCCTTACTTAGTTTATGACAGCAGGAAAAACACAGAATCACAGAATGGTTGAGGTTGGAAGAGACCTCCAGAGATCATCTAGTCCAACCCCCCTCCTCAAGCAGGGTCACCTAGAGCATGTTACACAGGATGGCATCCAGGTGGGTTTTGAATATCTCCAAAGGAAACTCCACAACCTCTCTGGGCAGACTGTTCCAGTGCTCTATCACCCAAACTGTAAACTTCTTCCTCATATGGCAATGAAACCTCCTGTGGTTCAATTTATACCCATTACACCTTGACTGGCCACCACTGAGAAGAATTTGGCCCCATCCTCTTTACATTGTCCCCTCAGTTATTTGTAGAGGTTGATAAAATCCCCTCTCAATCTCCTCTTCTCTAGGCTAAACAGGCCCAGCTCACTTTTTCTTTCCTCATAAGACAGATACTCCAATCCCTTAATCGTCTTCATGGCTCTGTGCTCGACCTTTTCTAGAAGCTTTACGTCGCTCTTGTACTGGGGAGCCCAAGACACAAGGCAATAATATTGTCTGTTTTAGACATGTAGTTCAGGCACTTTTCATGCCCCCCTTTCCTCTCCTATGACTTGTAGGAAGATATGGGCCTTTAGAATGAACCTAAGGAATATTATAGTGACATGCTCTTCCCTTGTGCTGCCTCTGACACGATTGAGGGTAGGGTGGAAGGGCAGTTATGTGACAACAGATACCTGTGTCCCACAGAGCCCTTCAGCATGATAGAAAATGTAAGCAGTAAGAAGCTTCACCAGTCCAGATGGCTGAGCCCTTTGGTTATCACAGCCCAGCCCTCCCTTCCTTCCCTCCTTGTGGCCTCATACACTTATTTGGCACTGACGCTTGCAAGTCCTCCCTGTTCCAGCTGGGTGCTCAGGGTGAGGATCTCAGATGTGTCAGAGAGAGTAAGCGAACACATGTGGATGTCACAGGGGCTGAAAGGGGGATTTAATCCTCTCAGCCTGATACCCAGTGCCTGATGCCAGGCATCAGTGTGACAACTTTTGGAGGCCTTTTAACAAAGCTAGCTCTTTTTCTTTCATACAGACTTTTCAGTTGTGTGTGGATCAGCAGAAGATGAGCTTTTTTTACACACAGCTCTTCATCACTGCAAAAGGTACACACTCAACACCCCTGCTGAGCATGCCCACTGGGCTGGCTTTGGGTCCCGGTGGGATGTGGACTTCCAGACCAAGCCACAGGGAGTCTGCTCAGAGGCAGGACCTCGGGCACCTGTATTGCACTGGAATTTTACCCTGGGCATGCCCTTCTTGCCCTGAGATCAGCAGGGCTGTTAAGCAGCTGAGAGCACATTGCGGTTGTGGTTTTTGATTTCCTTCTGCTTAGAAGCCTGGGAGAAAATGAAGAATGAAAATTAACATAATTTAGGCTAAAAGTATAAAACATAAAATCCTCCAGTGCCTCTCAGACTCCAGTGTGATAAACCATCCGCAGAAAAACATATTGCTACAGAAGTACTGTAACTAATGAATCCTGATTTCCTACAGATTTGTGTCCTGTGGGTTGACTGGCTTGTGTGGTCTAAGTTGTATGCTTTTTGGGTGGCTGGGGAATATGTGAGGTCTTGCTCCACGTGGATTTGCTGCTTTCTCATAAGGTGTGCTCACATGCTGCTTTCCCCCAGTCTGGGCAACAAACTGGGGACAACTGTCTTTAACCAGCTGCTTATTGTTACAGACTTTTGAGGACATATTTTTGTTTGTCAGTAGTTTCAAAAGTTTTTAGGAGGACACAAATGCTGAGAACATGAACCTTATTTCCAGAGGAAACAGGGCTAAAAACCTATCATGCTCCTTCTGTTTTTTGCTCCACGTCTTCTTCTGATTTTCATGGTCCTGCTATTTTTGTTTCTTCTCAGGAAAGGATGTATCCTGTGGACTGTAGGGAGGCAACCTTTTTCCTAATTTTGCATCATTTCCAGTTAACCTGCCCTACTCAGGTATTCCTGCATTCATCTTTGCCTCTCATCTAAGCTCATCTTAACAAGGAACTAAATCCAGGAACAATTCACCTGCTGCTCAGAGAAACAACCCCCTTGGAAGATCAGCCAGGCTTAGCCATGTTCTGTCTGTGTCATCATGATATCGTCCGTAAGATTTTATTCCTTGCAGGTAAGAAGGAAGCCACCTGCAATGCAGCTCTGGGGTCATTCTTTGACAACTGGAACCATTAAATTGAATGAAATAACTACATTAATTAATAAAATGAAAAGATGACCAATTATAATTATGCTTATTGATTCATAACATAGGGTTTGGTATGTGTTAGACAAGAACAAGTGCACCTATTTTCGATGCCCACCAGAATGGTGGCAGTCGGGTCAGCTGTGTAGTTATAAGAACAGCATATACTATAATCCAGATTTTATGAATCTTGTATCCCCACATTGTTGAAAGGTTTCCTTTGAGAAATATTTTTCACTGGTCTACCAAACACTATCAGCTTTCCAAAGTAGGTATTGGGTGCTCACAAAAATAGTTGCAATATTGATGTGTTTCTCCTTTACAACCTCTGAGTTAACTGCAGAAGTTGCACTCAAGTCATTTGCAGGTGTTTTTTGGTTGGTTGGTTCTTGTTGTTTTAAGCTTATTTTCACTTCAGTGTTAAATAATGTTATCTAACTAGGCTATTTCACAATTTCTAATTGTAGGGGACACCATCTCTGCAGAAGTAACTGGCATTCCCTTAAACACAGCTAGTTGACAGCCTGAATTTGCAACCTGCAGAAAATTTCAACATTGTGAGAATATTTCTGGTTTTCTTTGGAAAAAATGAATCAGCAGTCCAGAAAGGTAGATGTGACATTTTCAATCAAAGTCATTATTTTAGAAGTTTATAAAAGCAACGGGGAGCTGTGTGTGCTGTGAGCTGCACACAGCTCCGAGGGACCCAGTGATTCTTGGGGTCTCCCAGGCTGTCCTGTGATGGAGTCCTGTGGGAAGTCTGGGGGTCCCAAACCCGTTGCTGCGGGGCAGGAAAGTGAGGAAGGGAAACCTCTGGGAGTCACTCCAAATTCCCTCAAAATCAAGGTGTTTGTGCAGAATAGTTTGATTTTGCCGGGCCAGTATTTGCAGATGGAAAGCAGTTCGATCAGCACATTTCCCCCTCGTTCCATCCCCTGCACTTTCCCAGAAATGTTCCTCTGCTCCACGTCCCAGGCTCTGCACTCGCTTTTCCAAGTCCAGGCTGGCAGAAGTTTATTTTCGTTTCTTTTTTTTTTTTTTTTTTTTTTTTTGGGCTACTCACAAGTAAAATCTAAATACAGCCAAAGAGGGAAGGCAGACAGGCAGGGGATGCTCGGCGCCTCCTCGTCCTGCACCTCTAGGTGGGGTAGGCGAGTTTCCTCAGAGAGCGGAGCCCTCTCCCGCTCCTTGCAGTTTGCAAAACTTCCCCAGCAGAGAGCAAGCAGGAAAGGAGAAGTTCTTGGGAAGCCCTCCGAGCTTGCGAAGGCAGCGCCGGGCCGACAGAGCTGAGGGCTTCGGTGGTTTGGAGATCCCTGGGATCGAGCTGGGGACATTCATGACAAGCTCTGCGAGGAGAGGACGTGCGCGCTGGCTGTGCCCGAGCCTTGGCACCTGTGAGAGCACATCCAAGTGGTCACCTCAAGCCCTGTGCCTGCAGGAGGACCTCTCCGGGATTCGGCGGTGGTGACCCCATCTGCGCGAGGTAGGCTGGCGACGAGCGCATTTGGCTCTGGGGTGGGAGCTGCTCTGTCACTGGGGGCTGTTGCTGGAAATCGTGTCGGGTTTAGGTTTTGTTTGAACAAGATCTACTGTTCTGTGAGTTTTTCTGCTCCTGGCATTAAACTGAAGAGCTGCGTTTTTCTGTGAGTGCCAGAAAGTAGCTGGAGGTCTTGGTAGCATCTTCGGTTAATAGCTGGAGGTCGTGGTAGTGCCTTTCGTTAAAAGTTTCCTCACTTTGAATGTGCTTTAGATTTATCTGTTGTGAGAAGTTTTGCTTTCTGACCAGTTCACAAACACCCGTGGGTCCAGCAGATCTTTTTACTTGAGTGGAAGTACGCGTTTCTCCAGAGGATAGGGGGGCTGCTGTTTGGGGTTTCCTGTTAACACTGCAAACTAATTTGCCTGTGCAGTTCAGACTGTTACTGCACGTTGGAAATTACGACCAGCTACCACAGCATTGGCAGCGTTGAGGCTGACTGCATATACATGTGAATACATGTTTGTAGCATGCTGATTTTTATTTTCCCTGCTTCTTCAGCCTTGCTGTAAGAGTGCTGTGGAGGTGAGGTCTGGAGAGGAAAGCGGGTCCCCAGGAGCGCCTGGGTGGCAGTGCCATTGCCGTGCGCTCCGAGCACTGTGCACTGTACTCGTGGTACCCGAGCAGCGTTGAAATGCCCATCTCAGCTACCTCTGCGGGATCAGAGAGCTCAGCCTGGGCTGCAAAACCTACCCCAGCAGCAGAGCCACGCGGCCTGCCTGAGCCTTGTGTGACTACAACCACTACTGGTACCGAGCTGGGTTTTTTCAGCTGCTGCTGCCATGACTACAGCATTGATGCTGTGGATTAGCGAAAAGGCAGCTTGTATGCCCAAGAGAAAGTGTGTTTTCATTTTTACAACCTGTGATGCTTTAGACAATACACAGAGGGGCATTAGGTTGCACTTCAGATATGTTCCCCACGGAATGAAGGCTGAGCTCATCATCTAGTGCAATGGTACCAAGGAGCTTAGTGATCAGTGCCTGCCTGGGGTGCCACCCAAAACCACTTTATACGCCTCCAGCTACAAGGAAAGCTTTCACACCCACGGCTGCTGTTTGTTGGAATAGGTGAGGCCTATGGCTACTGCTGCTGCTCCTCTACAGAAGATGAAAGAGACAATGTTGTACACTGCAATTTTGTGTGATGGATCTCGAAACATTTTGGGCAAATGTTTGAACTCTATGGCATCTCTATGAGAAAAATCATGGGAGATCATTAATTTTAAAGGGAAATCAATGTCATTATGCAAAATGGTGTCAAAACCTATGACTATGTTCATGATTACTCAGTCCTTCCTTCTTTTCTGTCATAAATATCTAAGAAGTGGAAAGTGAAAAGAATATAAAGTGTCAGTATGCTCTATTGAAGAGCAACACCAATAAGAAAGCAATTTTGAAATGAAATGAAACAAAACCAAACAAATGAAGGAAATATATTATTTTCAGCAGTAGCCAGGTTGGCTCCACACCACTTGTTGGGAACAATTTCTCCTTCAGGTAAGCCCCCATGAACCCAATCCCATTGGAGATAACTGACAAGAAAAACTGTTACCAAAACTTGGCCCAGCCCTTTTGGCTTGCATGGTATGACATGATTGTGTTGGTGTTCATAAAAATGTAGTCTGAATTCATCAAAGAGCTCAGATGAGAATGAGAATGTGCACAGAAAAAGATGGTTTTTTTTTCTTTTTTTCTCCTTTTCCTTTTCCTTTTCCTTTTCCTTTTCCTTTTCCTTTTCCTTTTCCTTTTCCTTTTCCTTTTCCTTTTCCTTTTCCTTTTCCTTTTCCTTTTCCTTTTCCTTTTCCTTTTCCTTTTCCTTTTCCTTTTCCTTTTCCTTTTCCTTTTCCTTTCTCTTTTTCTTTTTCTTTTTCTTCTCTTTCTCTTATAGGTGGCTTTTACAGAAAACCGCTGCCACAAATAGGCATTTTTTTCACTATTACACCTAGATGGAAAACATGTGATGTTTAATTTTTCATGTCAAACTGTGAAATGGTCATTTTCAAGGGATCGTACTGAATCATATGCGGTGGAAATCACCTCACTGAAAATGTTGAGCTGAATGTGATTGTACCGTAACGGTGTTTAGGATTCCTCTGAAAATGGCTTCACATGAAACATGGCAACTTTACGTGTAAGGGTGACATTTCTTGGAGGACTGGAATATTTTGACATTGACTACAGTTTCTAATTGAACCCATATAGCCACTCTAGATAAATGGTCCAAATCTCAGTTTTCAAAAAATAGCAGCATAAGCTTTTGAAGATAAGATGAATATTAAGATAATGTTTTTCTCATGTTGTCATCAGTAAAGGAATTCCCCTCCAATATCCTTAACAGAGTTGTTTCCTTTAACCATGCTAGGATGGAACTGGGTTTCAGATCGTATCTATGCCGCTTCTCTTCTCAGCTAAAAGGTAAATAAATTGCAACATGAGCTTCTGCCCATAGCAGAATAAACCAAGAATGTCCCAGCATGACCATACCCCCCCATGAGTTGTTTGTGAGGAGCTGGGGTATATCAGCCTTTCAATTCGCTCATGTTAAAGGTATCCATTTTCTTCCTCTGTGTTGCTCTCCAAACCAGGGCTTTGTTGCCTTCTGCTGTCCTCCTGACCCTCTAAGGCCAGTATTTTTTTTTTTTTTATGATGCTTTCAAAAGATGACAAGTGTCCCTTTTCACCTTCTGGAGCAGCAGCTGTTGGTGAGGAAAACAATTCCTTCCTAATACACAAATTTTTCTGGCCAGTGAGTTGTTAGGGCAGTGAGACATTTGCAAAAACAGAGGTACTTTCCTGTCATGTGCATTCCAATGAGATAAGTCCCTTTAAAGGATTAGATAGTAGATAAAAAACAATGGAATTGCAACATTTATGACTGTCCACCTCCACAAGTGTTATTGGCCTGACTGTGTGGTCGCCATACGGACACAGTACTTGGCCATACTTTTTCCGGAAAGCCAAGAACCTGTGTTCACACAGCAGAAAACTAGGACATCCAAGTACTACTTGGAGGCCAAGAAACTTGTTGTTCTTTTGCTTGATTTATCACTTATCCTATTCTATAAAACACAAACAAACTGAGGTTCTGGGCCCACTCAGTCAATGGCAAAGCTCCCACAAGGCTGGTGTGCCCAGCTCTTGCTGGCTCCATGGCAGCATTTAGTGATCAAACACTGCTTCTTGAGCCATGCTAACATTGCACACATTTGTTTTGACTTGATGTAGCTCAGATCTTTCTGTTTCCTCCCACCATGGAAATCAGAACAAAAGTAGAGAGGATGTTATTCTCAAATTCAGAAGGAGTCCATTAGAAACAAAAGAATAAAAGATAAACAAAGACTATTTTAAAGCATTATCTGCTATTGTCTTTTAAAGAAGTTAAAGCTTTGCCAGTGGATTTTCAAATCTCTGTGGAGACAGAGTCAGGGCCACATCCTCCTGATCTGACGTCCGTAAGTGCCGGTTTTGAGCTGTCAGAAGTGGTGTTCTATGAAGTTAATCCACAATGCTTGAGCTGAATCATCTACCATGAATCTAGCAACAGGTTTTACATTACCACATTACCCTAACGTCTGACCATCTGCACTACAAAACCAATAGCCAAGTCCCTGGTGGATTTCATAGAGTTTCTGGCATTTATTCTTTTTCAGTCTCAGTTCTGCAGAGCTGAGTTTTTTTTGGATTTGCTGCCTTAAATTCTGCTCATTTCCTTTTTGGGAGGGGAGGCTTGGTAAGATTTTGCACAGCAGAAGAGACTGTCAGAGCAGTGTCAGTTTTGTAGTGAAAAGGCTTTTTCAGAAGGTTGATGTTGCCCTGTTCCCTGCACCACAAAAAACTTCTCCGGCGGTTGGTGGTGTCTGTGCTTAGCCTTGCTTGACTTGCTGTGCACGCAAGGTTAGGAGGTTTCTTGATGAAACAGCTATCCAGGGTCCTCAAGAGCTGCTCTGATAATAAACATGTGTGGCATAAACTGTTGTTTGGGAATGTTAGTTGGATATGGTTTGTGGCCACTGGAGAGACGGAGAGGAAAAATAAAAGAGTTTATAATGCTTAGCTTGACTACCCTTGTGGCATCCTGAAATGCTGGTAGACCTGAGACCCGTTTGATCTTCAAGGCCAAAATCAGCCTAGATGCAAATCTACAGCGTCCAGCCCTTCCCCACCAATCTTCAATGAGAGGTTTGCTTCCCTGCTGGAACCTGGCATATAAAGATATACGAGCTCCAGTTTCTCACTGCCTTTGTCTCTGCTGTGCAAACACTGATGGATGTACATCCCCTGCAGATTGTGTTAATGAGCCTCTGGTTCTTTAGGTTTTATGGCCAGGACACGGTGCTGCAAAACTTGCTTGAATCCAAGTCCAAGCCAGCTCTATGGTAAGAAGAAGCCCTGGAAAGATTCACTTTTTTTTTCCCACCTCCCCTAGAGGTTGTGTTGAATATGAAGCTCTGTTAGACCAGCCTCTATCCTCTCTTCAGCAATATAACGGGCTGGGGACCAAAGCAGAAACATATGGCCAAGTACTGAAAGAGCTTTTAATTCTGACAGTGCATCCATCTCTTCCTTCAGATATATCACAAAGAAAAACTACTGAAGTGCCAGTTAGGCAGCATACAATTATCTGCAGATTGACTACCAGGATTTTTCTTTTAATCTTAAGCAAGAACAGTTTTAATAGTTCAGGATTCAATATTTAGAATTGTCCAGAAAAGAAGAACGCATATCTGTGAGATATTCCTTCTTTCTTTCACAACTGTATACACACTCCACTGCTTGACAGAAGGACCTGTAAGGGAAGGATGCCTGCATATTAATAGCCGGTAAATTGAGGTATTACAGAATTGGCTTCTGTCACTGAAAAGAAGGAGACAAAAAGACCCTTTGCACCCAGATCATACATCTTGGAAGACAAAAACTGGGACTGTAAAAGTATGAGGAACAGACTAGATGAAAGGCTAAAAATGTCAGACTGTGTTAAACTATCTGATGCTGGCTTATAGGCTGCTGTAGTTAGGAATTGTGAAACAGGCGGCATCCTCAGACATGGGACTGAAAGTTACCATCTATAACCAAAAGGATTTTGAAATTACCATGCTAAAGTGAAGTTTCTCCTCTTAGAGTTAACAAAAATATGCAACAGACCTCAAAGGAACAGAGTTTAGTCAGTGCTGAGCGCATTTTAATACTGTCCCTGAAATGCAGTTGCAAAAGAGAGAAAAAACCAATCAACCGAAAAACCAAAAACCCCGAGAAAAGGCTGGGGACGCGTTCTTGTTTTTGTCACTTGACATTTTGCCATTTCTTTGCTCAGGAGGCGGCATGTGACAATGGGTCCCCTGAGCTCGATGCGTTTGTGTTTCCAAAAATAGGAGGGAATGCTCCATGAGCTGCTGCCCGCTGGCTGGCCCAGGCACCCCCTTTGCTTTTCTCGGTCTTCCACCTGCGTGGCTGGCAGGGCTCGATGCTTCGTGAGCTCGCCTCCCAGCCGCAGGAGTTTATGGGCTGGCGAACTGGCGTGAGCCGAGGTTCACGTGAAGTCTGGCAGTCTGAAATCGGATTCACGAAGCGTTCAGTTGTGCCGGCGGCAGGAGGGCAGTAATTTCCAAGCGAGGGGCAGAGCGCGCAGCTGAGGGCAGTAACTATCTCAGCTGTCACTGCCTAATCCATCAGCGAGTCTGAGCGTCAGCACCCTCCAAAAGAGACAAAAGCGGAACTGAGTATCCAAGCATTGTGGGGCGCACATTTATTTCATTACGCTCAAATATTTCCCCTTGATGGGCCTTGTCTCTTTAAATTTTCCATACATAAAAAGCATACGCTAGCATATTGCCAATTGGAGGGGTATATTTTTGTGTGCATGTGTAGATCCAGTTCATTTCTTTGGGACATAAAATACAAAGGAAAAAGCCATTGTTCTTTCCTTGCTCTCAATTTTCAGAAATTACCAGTTCTCATAAGCAGACCAAAACAGATAACAGATGGCATTGGCTAGCAACAAGGAAACCTAGATGCAAATACCGTACGGTATATGAAGAACGTCTCTGATGTGGCAGGGTTGTGTTTTCTATCATGGTTTCTAGCTGGTTGTGAGAAAAGTCCTGCACTAACATTTTGTGGTATTTAATTGAATGTGAAAGGTGAAAATAATTCAGCTGGTGACCAAATGGCAAAATTGGTAATAAATAAAGGAATAAGCAAACATGCAGGGGCTTGATCCACTTCCCAGTGAAGCCAAAAGGAGACTTTCCAACAGCGTCAGTAGCCCTTCAACTGGGACCTACGTGCCCATATCCTATGGTCATCCAAGGCCCAGATGTACACAGGCTACACTACGAAAGAGAAAGAGCAGGCTCTTGCCCACGAATGTTTCCCTGTCCCAAGGAAGCACAGCCATCAGAGACGGCTCCATCCCTCAGGGAAGGCAGCAGGTCCAGCATGTTGGCCACACAGATCCTGGCAGCCCACTGATCCTCTCACTGACCGCAGCTGGACTGAGCTACAGGTTTGTCCATAGCTGTGGGGTGCAGGTCGCTCAGAGCTTGTGTAAAGTTGCTTTTAATTTAGCAGAAGTGGAAGTCAAACTAAACAACCAGGCAGATAACTCTGGTGCCAGTACCTCCGTGTGGGGAAATGCCGGGGGCGCTTTGAAGAGGTGCCCTTGGGGATAAAGCATGTGGGTGAGGCACGTCCATGTGGAGGTGAGACATTTTGCTGCAGCTTGATGACTGCACACATTTTCCACTCACTCCTGCACACAGTGTCACCTCTGTCTCAGCTTTTCAATTCCAGCCTGCAGAGCAGGGAAAGTCAACACAGGTTAAAAGAAACGACGGTTCCCCCAGCTTCCCTTTCCACCGTGAGCGAAACTATTCTTGTGGTGAACAGGTATCAGATCCCTCCCCAGGAAGGAACAGGAGAGGGCTGAGCAGCTGTGAAGCTCAAGCCTGGTGTCTTGGTTGGGTGAGGCTACAGTTGCATGCCTTCTTCCTGCAGAAATGGGTGCCTGCCAAGTCTCCAATACAGAGCACTTGTTTCTTGTGCTGCAGAGCCCTAAGATATCAGGCGCAGCAACAGACAGACAAATGCACTCAAAATGACAGCAGTTCCTTATATTTACTCTTCTTGCCTCTGCCCTCAGTGCTTGTACAGACAGATCCATGGCAATGAAGACAGCCTTACCTTGTTGGTAGAAGGATGTGGTTAAATGCTTGCAGGTTTTGGCTTTTTTTTTTTTTTTTTTCTCGAACATGAGAGTGTTGATGGGGTGCCAGTCAAATATTGGCAGATATTTGAGAGCACCCATGTAGCTCACCCATTTGTTGGTGATGTTCCACTCGTGCAAGTGATGTGCCTGTCCTATGCCTTTGCTGATAAAAGACTTTGCTCTAGTCCTTTTCCCATACAACACTGAATCTATGCCTATAAAGAGCATTAAAAGTTTTCCCTATAGTATAAGAAATGTATAAAATTCAATTTTTCTTTGAAGTGCTTCTTACTACTCCTTTTGCATTCAAGTAAAGCTGTCACTGAGTTCACTGAGATTTGCCCACGCAAGGAGCAAAGGCTCTGTTCCCTTGGGAGTATGTAAGCCATTTTCTAGTAATTTGTCTGCTAAGATGATAGATCTCCTTATTATAGCACTGTAAACAGGAACTTTGCTGTCTTCTAACAGAAATGACTTTACATATTTTATGACGCAGAGCCAAAGGCATTGCTCTTGTTAGCTGGTGTTGGTGGCTGTTTGGTTGGTCTGGACATGAGAATTATCTACTTCCCCTTCCTCTTTTTTGTTTTTGTTAATGAAGGCTTTCTACCTGACTAAAATACATAGCTATATTTTTCCCTTCAGGTCATGTTATCGGAAGCTTTGAGTTGGGGGTGGGGGTAAAAAAGTTCACTTACCAAGTAAGATTAAAGCAATTAAAGGCTAGGGCTCATATTTAATTTTCCCTCGTAGATGCAATTTTTCATGCAGTGACAGCATCAAAACCTTTTCAAGTTTTATAGCTATTTCACATTTGGCAGAAACAACAGGAAACCATCTGTAGCAAAGCAGGATTGTTGTAAGCATAATATTCAGTAATGAAAAAAAGATTAAAAGAAAACACTGTTATCTTTACGTGATAGCTTTGAAGGCATAAAGAGCAGGATGCCTGCATTTGCCCATCTATCTACTAGCATCGTAAAATGTTCTAGATGAGGCAACAGTCTCAAAAGATGATTATTTCAGCAGAAAGAATGAGTCCAATAGGAAATAAGAAATACATTTTGACTTCTGGTTTCTCGTTGGGATCTCAGTGATGGATGTAAAGATGCATGTGCAGAAGCTTTACAACTGTTTTCTATGTATCATGACTTACATGGCAGAGCTTATAAGCACACATGTAACTTCAGATAGACGAGTGGTGCCAAATAAGCAAGTACTCATCTTCTTAAGCTTTAGCTTAATGGTTGAAAGTCTATTCTGGACCACAGAAATAAAAATAAGATTGTGGGAATTCAGGTAGTTCATATTGCCCCGTGTTCCATCATGGCACAGTGTATTTGTTCTTGCTTCGTTGTGTATGCTTTATATGCTGGAAAGGAGACACCAAGCCTGAAGGTGAAAAATACTTCTTGCTGAAACTTTGTTGGCTAATCAGGGTGTCAGGTCCCGAGGGTGCAGTTTTAGATGTGCTCACAGTAGTAACTGAATACTTCTGAAGCCCATGGTCAGTCTGTAAAGTCATCACAGTACTGTACTGTAAGTACTCTCCAATTTCTGGTCATGCTAAAATACTTGGCAGTACATCTGTTCAACAAAGCAAAAGAACAACTTTTTTTCAGATGCACCATAAAATTTAACCCAATGCCCTTTTCTCAAAATTTTGAATGTGAATGAAAACATCAAAATTTGAACTGAATGAGAAACAAATCAAACTTTCTGTAATTTCTCTGTCACCGACAGAGTCTCACATAATAAAAACCAGACCTAGTTTTAAGATAGCATTTTGCTGTGCTGAAGTCAAAATATGTCAGGGAACTGCAATATCGTCTTGTTATTAACGTCTTAAATTATAGCCAGACACCCTGTTTTTCCAGTTTTCAAGGCAAGTTATGAAGGCTTTTTTTTTTTTTTTTTTCAAGTGCTGAGCTGATGAGACATTAAAGGTTTCTTTTTCAAATAGTTTGGCTGTTGGGTTGCTCCCTTCACTCACACCTGCCCCTTGACTTAGAAATCGTCTCCGCCTCTGCAGCATCAAACCGTGAATTTACATAGACACAAAGAAAGTGTGGAAGGCCAACAGCTCGTGCAGTCATTAAGATGGGAATGCAGGAAGAACAAAGCGGCACAATGGTAAGAGAAATATCACAATACCCTACCTTTCTGCGAGGCTGACTAACCAGGGCTTTCCCATAGGAGGGAACTGTGCTGAGGATGCCACAGGATTAGCAGTTTCATGTAGGGCTGCTGGCAGTGACTAAGCTGGTAACGGCAAGCCAGTCGAAGTTCTAGACATGAGTCAGGTTTTGAACTTGTTGTGGTTTGTAGTGGCTAAAAGGGCTTTGTACAGCATCATTGTCTGAGGCTGGGACTGAAAAGTGATGGGCTTACACCTGGTAAAAACTACTGTCTGCTCTAGAAGCAAACGCTTACTCTCAGCAAAATGTTACAGCCTAGCTCAATTCCACACATTGTTCACAGCGTAGCCTGGGTGTGCCTCTCAAATTATTTTAATACCTTTACAAAGTACTCTGCCTTATTAATTCAGTAACTTCTTCTTAATTAGACAAGCATCCCTGAAGAATTTCAGAGATGCATGTAAGTAATGGCAAAGTTTTTTCTTAAAAAAAAAAAAAAAAGACAATAAGAAAAAATTGGTAGAATAATATCTGTGCTTACCACATCAAGTAAGTAGTTTCTTGTAAGCATGTATGGCTTTTCCTTCTGGAATTTTAAAACAGAAGCAAAGAAAATGAGTGGGAAGTATGGTGTTTGGAGTTGTTTTATTCCTTCAGAACTTTCTCCTCAATCCATTTTGAAACAAGTTTGGTGGAAAGACTTGAGTGCAAAGACTTGGGATGCTTCCTGAGTCTTGATGTCATGGATGTTTTTGCCATTTCTTTTAGCAGACTGCTGATGTTGTGCTTTCCTTTGCTGTTGCCTGAGTCCATGTCTGAGTTGGACAAAATTCTTTTAAAAAGGTAAAATTGCAGCACAGGCTGCAAAAAACATATTAGTTAAATCAAAATGAGTGAAAGAGAAGGACATCTGCTTTTCCCCTTGCACAGACAAGTGCAAAAGCAGTACTAGCAGCTCAAGTCCTTGTTCTCCAGAAATATATACAGAAGCAAAGTTGCTATCTGTGGTATTTTCCCTATCGTTACTGATGCTAGCTGCATTAATTTAACAAGTGTTGTGCTCAGACCTTTGCTTAGCTGCATAGACATGTCCGCTTTTGCCGAACAGATGAAAGTTCATAAACAGTTGTCTTGAACTTCGCAATGTTTTTCATCTAGAGTTTTCACCCTTTTTCATATATACAGATGAAACACTTTTCCTTAATCACAGAAGAGCAATTAGAGATGGGTGTGTGAAAAGTGCGTAGAATAACAGGCACTCTCTGAAACTTTGATTCAGGAACATGTTGGGGTGGGAAGCAGATACTTTCTTTTAGGTCATCTTTATAGACTTAATCCCACTGAGGAACTTGGGTACCTCGCAGAGCCATCACTTCACATGCTGAGGTCTAAATTTTAGATCCTTGGAAACCTCGCTCACCTGCCCCTTCACCCCAGAGGTGCCTACATTCCTTAACACCCACACTCGCATCCACCGAGTTCCTTGCATGCCTGAACCTGTGCTTCTGGACATGCTTTATACCTGGCCTGGGCTGTGCTGGAGGAGCAGATCCTCACGGCACACTTGAGTCCTGCTGCTGACAGTGGATGCACTTTTACATTTAGCCCATGTTCTGAGAGTTCAGGTGGGGTGTGGGAGATTTGGCCGCGGTGTCCTCCTCTGCCTGGGAGACTTCAGGTGTTTCCCTCACCATAGTGCCCCCCTCCCAGGTCTTCTGTTTTCTGGAGCAGGTGTCTTTCCATCCCTCTAGGCATAAGTAACTCTTTGGAGTCGCTAAAAAAAAAAAAAAAAGGAGGTAATGCTGTTGCCTGTTGGCTAGGGTACTTGCCAGGGTGTATGGGGATACGGGCTCTGGGGAACACTCAATCTAAAATATTTAAATTTTTATTAGAGTAAGAACTGGATACCAGTTTCCAAAACCCTGTCGCAGGTGGTGTCCCAGTTGCTGGGTTTGGGAGTCAACTGAGTGAGAAAGAGAAAAAAAAACTGTCTGATGCAAAGCAGAAAGGCTTCAAGAGGGAGGAGCAGGACAGCCCTTGTGGCCACGCTGCCAGGTGGGGACTTGGGGCAGCCCTGTCTCCGTGATGCCTTCCCAGCTTGCCCGCAGTCAAGGGAGAAGAGTTTCAAACTAATGTTCAAACAAAGGAGGATGCTTTCTGCAGGCAGAGAGAGGTATCTGGCCTTGTGTCACGCCAGTGGGGGTCTTGAGTACAAAGAGATGGAGCAGCACTAGTGCTGTGTTTTGTGGGAGGAAAGTGGCCTGCAGGAGGGAATCCACAGCGTGTGCTTTGTGGGGAGCCTGGAGAACTGGACTGCAAAGCTCAGTCCCCAGCCAGTTCACAGAATCACAGCACCACAGGATGGCTGAGGCTGTCAGGGCCCTCTGGAGGCCACCAGGCCCAAGCCCTGCCCCAGCAGGGCCACCCAGCGCAGGCTGCCCAGGCCCATCTCCAGGCGGCTTTGGAAGGCCTCCAAGGAGGAGACCCCACAGCCTCTCTGGGCAGCCTGTGCCAGGGCTCCTCACCCCCATGGCACAGAAGTGCTCCCGGTGCTCAGAGGGAGCCTCTTGTGCAGAATGCTCCCAAGAGCCTTGCTGGAGTCATGGCCAAAGCACATGTGCTGGTTTTTGAGGGCTTCCATTTTGAGGCGTCTTGCTCTCCCCAGGCTCTGGCAGTAGCAAGGATGCTGCCACCTCATGTGGCTTCCACAGGTGGTGCTCAAGTCTGTTGTGGTACTGCTCCTGTAACAAATCTGGTCCCCAGATCTGATCCCTGCCAAAGCAGGGAGCTGCCTTGGTGAAAATGTTCTACAGATTAGCCCAGGATAGTTTGAATTAGGGAGAGCTACAAGGCAAGCAGCTCCAGGGGCACCAGCATGGGTGGGGGTTGATTTCTGGTGGATCTGTGTCTTGCGGCTGACTGCCAGCTGTGGCTGAAGCTCTCCCCCGTGGGACACTTGCGAAGATTTTCCTGCCATGTGCAGTCGTCAGTGTCACTCCTCCCGAGCTGGGGCATGCCACCTGCACCATGAAGCATTTCTCCCTGCATCGTCCGGGTGGGCAGGACTGCGGGGGAGGTGGGCTGGGGGCATGCAAGTGAGCAGGGGGAAAGAAAAATGACTACATAAGCCCCGTTTGCTTTGGGATCCAGTCAGAGCTGGGGAAATACACCCAGATGAAAAAAAAAAAATCCCTCCTGCAAATATCCAATAACCCCGTGGTTTTGGCACTCTCTTGAGAGACGGGAGCGCCCTGTTCCAAATTAAACAGAGGGAGTATTTGATGTTGTCCCATTTCACTCAAAGCATGTCTTACTACTCCACTAATAAATTGATATGTGGAAACCATATACTCCTCTGAAATGTGCTAACCATATCCCGTACGCAAGCCTTTAGCTCTTACCAAGTCACAGTACTTTTTAATCTGTTCAAGAACAGTTCCTTAGAGTGCAAGTGGAGAGCACAGCTGAGATTTAGGAGCAAGATGTTACAGGGGCAAACTTCAGTGAAGGAGTAATAGGTGGCATGAATGTGGTAGTCTTAGGTTTTCATTTCCAGGCTTTTGTATGGCTTTGAAGTAAAAATGGCCTACATGAATCATAATATTTTCTGAACACTGAAGGTAGACTTCAAAAAAACACTTTCATTGCAGACTGTTTGGTTTTTATTTGGGAGACTTTGCTAACTGTGCTTATACATTTACCTCGTAGCAGGCCCACTGATTTCAGCTGCCGATGCAGCTCTCTGAGTGGGGGCAGCAAAATCTGGTCTTAATGTTTTGAAGACTGATGTTACTTCCTTTAGGAGAAGTTTGTTTTATTAGGCACATAAATTAGGGAGAGCTATTTTGTAGCTCTGTATCCCACTTTTGCTTTTTCCTACGATGAGAATAAATGAGCAAGAGATAAACAGGACCTCAGGGATTCAGGTGAAGAGCTTTATATTTGTAATAGTCTGAGCAAGGAAAACAGAAAGAACTGGTGAGCAGGGAGACTTGGTCATTGTTGCTTTAAAGCCTTAAACTCACATCTCCATGAGGCACCAAGAGACAGGGTGATATTATGGCTGTTTTTTTAAAGATTTGTATACAGAGTATGTCATGACACGGCAACAAAAATGAGATGGTTTTAACTGGCATGTAACTTATGTGGTTTTGGTCACTTTCCATTACATGTCAATAGTGTAGAAAAAAAGTAACCAACAGAGCATATTAGTAATAAACAAAAATGCTACCCTCTCCTTTGCACACTGGTGGGTCTAGCTTTGACGTAATTAAGCATAACATAAAAATGATGCATCTGTCAATGCCATCATTTATCATGAAAGGATGAGCCCTCTGTGGTGCATGGTTTTAATTAACTGTCACTTGCTCTCGATGCTGAGATGCAGTATGCACGTTTGGCACTTAGGAGCATACATGAGTTTGTGTAGATGTCCTAGAGGGCAAAGCCAAGATGGCCAGAAACTGATTCTGAAAGCGACCTGAGCACACAAGCACTTGCTATCCATACAGGGCTTTGTCTTTTAAACAACTTTCCTACTTGCATCCTTTTTTGTGAAGAATTAGTTTTTCCTTTTCACCATTTAAAGCACATCACTAAAACATGCCCCCAGGTCTCTGCACAGCGTGACATTTCAGACAAGCTGTAAAAGAAATGTAGTTCCTCGGTTGCTGCTGTGCACTTGCTAGGTGTATCTTCCGCAAATGCTGTTTCTATAACCCTTTATTTACTTCAAGAAAATAGTCACGGTGCTAAATCACTTTTTATTATAGGGTTTTGCTAGTTACACATGTGATTTTTCTGCTGCTTACAGGGGGCACAGCACTGAGTCAGGCCGAGCCCTCTGCTATGAGCTGGCCCCGACTGGAGCCTGGATGACTCCAGGGGACCGCCTGGACTGGGCAGCCTGTCCTCGGCTCTGGGAGGGGAGCCCATGTGGCACAGTGCGGGATGTGGCTATTCACAAGTTAGAAACACGAGTGCTTACATTTCGCTTTGCACGACAGTCTTGCCGTTATCCACCCCTTTGTGGGCAGAGGCTGATGCTTCATTGCCCTGGTGGCAATGGGCTCCAGGCAGGTGAGGGTGAGCTGTATGAGATTGCACTCCAGGTGGGATTATTTTGATGTAGAGGCAGCATGTACCCAGCATGTCTTTGCCACCTTGAATTTATGAGAAAGCTGAAAGGCTGCAGAGAAGGGCTCTGCACCAGGGGAGCAGGAAGAGCAGAGGGTGAGGATTGCAGCACACAGGAGGGAGAGAGGAAAGGATGCCCAGATCCTGCTCTGGGGTTTATGAAGAGCAGCAAGCACAAGAGTGGTGGTGTCTCTCCAGTGGCTGGAGCTGGGGAATCCAGGGCGTTTGCTGTCTAATTGGTTTGGTGGTGCCCTCATTAGGCTAAGAGGCTCTTGATATGGTTTCTTGAAATTTGCAAGTAAGCTATTTTTAACAGGCACAGCAATGGAGTGACTGCCTAGAGCCACGTATTTCTGCTTCCCTCTCTTGCGGTACAAGCCGAACCTGCTTTGCTTACATAATATTTTTTTCTTTTTGGAAAGCTGTGCTCCTTTTATTGTGTTTGACTTTGGGTTCAAGCAGCACTCTCTAGCTTGCTGTCATGAACTGAAATGTCAGAATGAAATACTGAATGCTATTTCCTCAGATACTCGGTGTCGGAAATTATGAAGGCTCCAGGCTAAGTGTCCGCAGTGGATTGCCACGATTGCTGCCATGGAGCCATGCTCCATTTTTCAATACATTGGTCACGGGCTGATGAAACTGATTTCTTTGAGAACCTCCTGCTGCTAGCACCAGATAGAAAACATTATCCCTCAAGGAAAAAAAAAAAAAAAGAAAAAAAAATCAGAAAGAAAAAAAAATGTATAGATGGTAAATCTTTCAACTGCGAAAATAGAAGGGCATACCTGTGGCCAAGGTGAGATTGATGCTGCAACTTCACAAGCAGTTGTGTCAGTTCAGTTCAGGAGATGTTTCTCCTCCCATCCTAGTGGCTAGATGTTTAACGTGTTGTACAATCTCTCTTCCCGCCCTCCCTTTTGCCCTATTTTAAATCTGCTGCAAATTTAACCTGCTTTATTCAGATTTGTAATAGCATGATGGTTATGTGCTAGCTGGGGCATGCAAGTAGCTGGAGTCCTAGGAATGCTCATAATTTGCATCCTTAATAAACCATAATTTAAAATCCTAAATATAGAAAATGCTCTATAACTGAAATGGAATAAAACAGCTCCTTCTTCCCAGATCTCCATATCCCAAACATCCCTGTGAGCCCGGAAATGTTGGAAGAAGCCCCTTACAGGCCTGGCTCTGAACTACTTGAAAAGGAGAATCAGAAAACCAAACCTAGAGCAGTTAAATCTGAAAGACACTGAGGGGTCCACCTCAAAGGCAGGGTCACTCTGTGGTGCTAGAACAGCCCTTAAGGGTCCTTGGTTTTGCTGTTCATCCTGTATTACTTTCTGGTCCCAGGATCAAAGAAAGGCATTAGGAAATGCTAGAGAAAGACAAGATTTTCTGACTTTTAATATTAACCAAGATGTTTCCTATACTGTCATTTTTCTGTATTCTTGTCTTTATCAGTGCTATTTTAGAATATCTCCTCATAAACGTTTTTGAGTGCCATGAATTAATACAGCCTTATTCCAAATGACGTGGTAATTCTTCACCCTGGGAAACGCACCACAACCGGTTCTGCACCACGAACGGCACCCTAACGCCCCGACTTTTATCGGGCCTTTGAGTGATACTGCAAAATGGACAATAAACATATTTATTTGCTGTCCTGCCTCAGCAGCTGGCTCACCATCGCTTCCCAGGCAGTGATGGCAACTTGGGCATCCCAGCCCAGCCCTTCGGGTGGCCGCTGCCGCCCGTGCCCGTCTGCTTCTCCCTCCACCCACTACCTGCGTTAGGAGTTTGACTCTTTTCTTATATATTTTTTTTTCTACCTCAAAGTGAGAGCAATTCCCGGTGCATTTATCTCAGATTATGCGGTCGTTGTAAGATGAAGTACCTGCAGCAGCCAGTCTGCGGTTGATTTGAACGCAGGCGAGTCTCGACAATGAGCTTCAAGGAGGGTGTCAGGTATAAATCTCCTCTTCAAACAGCCAGGGTGCATTCCAGACTTCAGAGACACCTCTTTGTGTGGAAGGGTGGTTGTGTTTTTCATTTTTATTTTTTTTTTATGCCTCCTTTTTCTTGGGCCTGGAAGAGGATGAAAGTGTCGGGGTGTGTGCGTTCGTTTAGGCTGATAATGAGAGTGAGGCTCACGGGCATGGTAATTTGGCAGCCTCTTCACTTCCTGTAACAGTTTTTAAAAAAATCATCCAAGGGCTGCTTAAAGACAAACATTTTTTGTTTAACTACTGGTGGTTCATTTTCTGAACAACCATGCAATTAATCTTATTTGTATTAAAGAGGCAGGCTGCTTTTTGTACGTTTTCTGAGCTATAATTAATGAAGATCAAAAATGTTACAGAGACACAATATTTAACTTTTCATAGGTGCGACTACACAACATCTGCAGCGATTAGAGAAATCAAAGAAAAAAGCAATGTGTCTTTTTTTTTCCCCTTCGAAGTGTGTTTGCTAGGCCTCTTTCCTGCGCAGAACTCTTTACTGCTCTAGTCATGAAAATAATTTTTGGTGAGGAGACTAATCAATACTCAAAACATAGGCTTTTTTATTGCAGTGAGAGATAAATACGTTGTTCAAAAACCTATTATCAGATAGGTCAGACTTGCAGGAACTGAACCTGTGAAGCTGAATACAAAACTACCCATGTTGCATCTTGAAGGACTGGACCCAAACAAGAGTTTTTTATTGCTTGCATAGAAGTTTTTAGGCAAGTGTGTTTGTGTGTGTGTGTATTAAAACTTCAAAAGCATCACAGCAGTTTCATGATTTTACGTGTAAAAAATCCTGGATGTCTTTGGCACCAGGAACTCTATAGCATAGATTATCTTTGAGCTGTGCTGCTTAAAAACAATTAGTTTGTAATAAGTAGTAGCTTATTTATCTCTACGTGATTAAATAAAGAACACCTCTGGAATGTATCACTCGAAGACATATGACGAGAAACGTGCATAGTTTTACCTTGGCATTAGCTGCCTCCCGCTCCACCAACCCTTCAGCTCCACCAGCAAAAGGAAAATCTGGTTTTCACTGGCCTGAAATCAAAACATGCTTGGCTCCAAGTGTGTCACTCAGATGCACAAAGTAACTGCACACTTTGCATTTACATACAAGTAACAGGAACATGACTTCATCACACCGGGGATCACTCGTTTCATATGCATGTGGTATTTTGATAATATTTCGCAAAGAAAAGGTGCAGCTATGTTATTCCTCTTAGTATGAGGACTGTTTGGGTGTTGGTAAGGTAAAATTGACTGTGTCATCTGTGAGATCTAGGATAAACCTGATCTCAAGCATTGTTTGATGAACAAGCTATCCTGGTGTGATCTGAAAACCAACAGGACCCCCTCTGATATGGCCTAGACCATGTTAAGAAGGAAAGAGGAATTAATCTTCGTTCTTTCTTTGTGGGATGCAAGTGTCACCATCTGGGAGGTGATGTACAAAGAAGGCATTACAACCTGGGGTTGTCTGTGCCGAGTCCCTGTGCCTTCAGTAACATTAAACTCTGCTTCCAGAAATTTGGAGACAAAAACGGGCAAGGGATATAGGGCAGCTCTGAGCAACAGGCTGCTGTGCCCCGGCAGTGCCTGCCCAGGGAGACAGCAGCCTGGCACCCCCGTGAATGAGGTCCTTGCACGTAACCCATGCTTGGGGGCTGAAGAGAGACATTTGTTTTGGAGAAATGCTTGCAAAACTGCGTCACAGAAAGCTGTACATGATGATTACATCATATTTATTTCTGTTTTATTCATGACTCATATCTTTCCTAAGTATAGGAAAGAAAAAGAAAAAAAAAAAGGTCTAACAATTTCATGCATTTAAATTAAAAGTCTTCTGTCACGTACGAGCGACATTGGGTCTCTACAGCTCTCCCTTGAATCCCTCTCGAGGTCAGAAACCACCGAGGTGTTTGTGGGAAGAAAAGCACATCCCCCAGAGCAGGACCAGCAGTTTGAGAGCATTTGGCTTTGAGCAGAAACCTGCTGTAGCAGGCTTGGGGGGTGTCAGGGGATTAGCCCCTACACCTTACTTGAGTCTTAACAAAACTAGGCACAAACAAATGTCAACAGCTTCACTGGTTTTTTCATAATTGCAAAACTGTTAAATGCCAAAAACACACACCCAGCAAAAATGTACAGGTTCTTTAAGTGGCTCCAGGAGATGAGAAGTTTTCATGTCGTAACTTAGGTGAGCCCCTCCTGCAGTCCCCAGGTTACTCATCTTCCTAAGCACTCTTTCATGTTATCTCCCAGACTCCGAGGTCTTTGAGGAAGAGACAGCCTTTATTTGTGTACTGTAAAACGCTGAGCATATTTGACAGCAAGCTGAAACATTTGTCTGCACTGTAAATAGTTGCCAAACACTGTGTTCTAAGATGGTGTCAAGGACATTAATTTCTAATTATTAAGAAGGGAGGTAAAAACATGCATTATTAAAAAGGGATGGAGTAGAACATACTATACTTCCAAATGAAATGGTAGGACATGTAGCCACATGAAGATTTCAGTCTGTACCCCACTATTCAGGGCACAGTTTAGGTAGTTCATCACTCAATGGCAGTTTTGCTCTTGATAAGGAAGTTTTAAGAAAGACTGGAAGAGGTTTGAGAAGCTCTGGTCACAGTGCTGGCACTTAACAGGCTCCATTTACTGAGGGAGGATAGGCATTTTCAGGCTTGTCTTTGCATCTCCAGCCTGTCCCCATATACCCCACAGAACCACTGTGTGAGGCCCCGGATTTTTCACTCTTCTCTTAAAATGCAGGTCTGCTTCTAAGTGAGAGTGGCTTCCCTCACTTTATTTATTATACCACATCTTCCCTACACATTCATTTAATGTATAGGTAAAAAATACCTATTATGTTACCTATATTATATATTACCTATGATATATATTACCTATTCTTATAAGAATTACTTATTCTAATAAGAATTACTTGTTCTTATTCCTATTCTTACACATTTTCCATACTTTATGCTTCTTACCCTTGCATTTCTAAAGAAGCCTGGAAAAAGATCAGGCCTGCGACAATACTGAACAAGTAATGTGAGATTTACTTCACTTTGCACCTAACTGGTAATACAAAATGCTTTCCTCAGACCTGACCAATTGTAGTGATTAGAGGTCTAAACTAAAATTTTGCCCAAACCTTCAGCTCAGTGTCAGCATGGAGAAGAAGATCATTGGGAATTTTAGAATTTCTTGGCCTCCTCCTTTAGTCAAGATTTTCTTCTCTCTGTAGCCATTTTCTTCAATAAAGATGCATGACAAAGAGAAGTTAAAGTATGCTTGTATCTGAGGTAGGTCAGAGACGTGTCTTTTCCAGTTGGAGTAGACTGGCTAGGATCAAGCCACAGTATTGCTTGTGAGGAATAATGACATTTAAAAGACTAGCAGTAAATGACACCTCCTGCATGCTTTCATGCCCTTGACCCCAACTTTCCAGTGCTTTATACAAATGTTCTTTGTCCCCATTATGCGGAACCTGGGAAAAGCAAATTTGAGTGTGTGGTAGCACTGATCTGTAGTAATGAAGTGTTTGCTAAAAATGTTGCTTACTTACAGTGCCTTGCACTTGAAGCTAGAGGGTCTAAAACAAGAGCTATCTTGAAATCATATTCCTGATGTCACTGAGCCTCGGAGAGCAGGCGTTCTTGACAACTGCCATCAGAAGTTAGAGCTGAGCTGCAACATCAAGGTTTCAATGCCTTTTTTAAGTATAAGTTTAGGTTGACTGGTCGTTCAGAAGAGGTTGTAAAAGGTCCGAGGTCTGACACACTTGAGGAAAACCTATACATCAGTCTCAGTGCCTAAGTGTGTCGAGATGAGGACTGGTCTCATCAGCTCCGTGTTTGCCACCATGCCACTTTCACAAGGGAGTTGGTATTGGTGATAATAAGGTTGCACATGGAAAGGAGCAGTCTCTTCAGTGGTAGTTTGTTCACACACACAGACAGACCCTGCCAATGCTGTTTCCAAGCAACTGAAACCATCTGTAAATTCAGTTCTAATTCATAAAATAGTTTTCGAAAATAAAATAGGAAGAGGCTTTGGAAAATACGACCTCATTCAAATGTAGGATTTTCTTAGTGGGGGATATGTTTATGTTATTTTACGTGAGAAAATCGTTGTTGTTTTTTGTTAGAAAGGAAGTTAAAATCTTTCCCCAAACCATGGGAAACCCCTTTATTCAGGTATTCTTCGTATGTGCTGTTTCCCTCCATCTGAACTAAGTCTTTGGTTAGACCAGAAAACCAGCTAGCTGGAAGTGTTCCCCCAACTCGTGTCAGGAAAACGTTAGCTGTCCCAGGGGTGACTGCCAGAACTGGAGCAGCTCCAGTGAGCCATCCCCGTCCCCATAGCAGCCGTGCTCCATCCAAAGGCTGGGGAAGTTTTTCCTCTTCCTGAGGAAAGGAGTGCTTGGCTTAGCAGCTTTCCATCCTTCCTAAATGCAAAGCTTCTTTCTTTTCTCAACAGAAAATGACGGAAGGTTTTGGGAGCTGTGTCCACCTGCAGGGTGGGTGGGAAGAAGAGCCCAGCAGAGCCCCCAATGGCAGCAATAATCCCTTACAAGAAAGAGGGAAAGCAGCCCAAATCGCACCACTGCAGCCTTAGGACGTACAGTGCAGCAATCCCAATGCTCGCAATGTGAGACACCTGAGAAAAGCAAGGTGTTATACGGGGTATCTCTGCAAGGAGCCCTGGGGAGGAATTCAGACCTCCTGCGCTGCTTGGGTCTAGCAGGAGTGGGGACCTCAGCGCATCCCTTACGTGCTCACTGGCACATTTGGGATACAGTGCTCCAGGGGGAATATGGGCTTCCTCAATATTACTGCTCAGTGTCATAATGGATGGCTAATTATAGGTCTTGTAGTGAAAGCAGCAGCCCTACAGAGATCTTAAGCTACTAGAATTTAAGTAGAGATGTTATTTCTGGGATATTATTCCCACAGGCCAAAGTAAATTACAGTGGTATTTTATGTTGGCTCACCAAAAAAAAGTTAAATGAGCAAAGTGTACAGTTTTAAACTAATCTTCTTATCAAGAAGTCACTTAGACTCTGTCACTTAGACTTCATTTTCTGCTTCCTCCTTGTAAAGTCATTGATATCCAGGAATGTCTCTAGTTTGAATCTTTGCACCGTGCATGATGGAGGACCTGAGCAGGTACAGCCTTGCAAGCTTCATTGTGCAAGCTTGGATAGCATCTTTAAAATCAGCAGAAAGCCTGAACCTGTATACAAACAAACAGACAAACAAGCCCTTTGCTATCCAGTACTCCTCCAAACCATCCAAGGGAAAATAATGCCACATAGGAGAACAAGTTCTTGAAACACTTCAGAGGTCTCCTTTGTTCCTAAACAGAGCCTACGTATACAAAGCTAGCTGCACCTAGCCACTTTAAGGTAAGATATTGCAATACAACTCTTTGTACACTTCCTAATAATGGTCAAGACAAAGCTTTCCAAAAGTTCTCCACAACTTATCTCTCCCCCTAAAAAAAAAAAAAAAAAAAATCGTATGAGGAAAGGATTAGAAAAAAATGAGCCCTCAGGCTTCCAAGTAGATGGGAAGCCATTTTGCCCTCTCTAAAGTATCACCTCCTTGGGCAAAGTGACAGAAAGATGGATGATGTTTGAAAGTTTAAAGATGGCATGTAAGTATTCCACCCTGGGGAGTGCACACTCCTCACACCTGAAAATAAAATGGGCAGAGTATGATAGGGTTAGGAGCATTTGCAAGCTGTGCCTTGGGAATACACTTTGGAAGGGATGAAAAATTAACCCATCAGACCTGAGGAACATGCCTTTACTTGTTTACTGAAGCATCTAGCTGGGGTTTTGTGGAAGTGAGGGTACTGCTTAGAGAATCCTTTGAATTTACTTGGGGTGTCACTGAAGTGCAGAGTGCCAAAGCTTGTATGTGTCCAACACATTGTGCTGTACTACTGAGAAACTGCATGTGGCTGAATGGTGGAAGGTCATTAAAACTGAGGGGAGACAATAGATAGGATCATATTTTCAGTCTTGTTTGTGTGAAAACTTCAATACAAAAAAAAAAAAGGCACTTGGAAGGATTTTACAAAAGGATATACGAACTGTACGTGAGAACAGGCTTGTTCATACCAGCATGCCACTCTCTTCATGGCACGAGGTAGAAGTTAGAGCACTACCCTCCGCTGCAGTTTCCATTCCTATTTGGAGTATGTGAATGGACGGGTAATGTTTCAGGTGTTATGGGAAAATACAGGCTGGAGACATGTAGTGAGAAAAATGGGCTCTGGGTTGTGCAACATGGAGGCAGTTCAGGCACTTAATCCCGAAAGATCAGTAGGACTTCACATGGCTGCTCTGCAGGGGGTCCTTCACAGTCCTGCGCTGCCCAGACTCCAGTCTGATAACAGCCCGTTTCTGGGCACCGAGGATCCCTCCACAACCGCGGCTGAAACAGGATGCCTGTTTACCGATCTCAAACAGCACCGTCAGCAGCTTGCTACTTCAAAGATCTTGCTAATTCGCTGGTTGGGTGCCAGCACCCTGAAGGCAGGGTGCCCACATCATTTGGCACGGCAGCCAGCCTTTCTCTTCGCCTCGCCTCCAGACATCAGCGCCAAGCCTGCCTACCCCCTCGGTGCAGCTCGGCACCTCTCCCAGCGCCGTGCCCGCTGACCGCACACCGCACATACAATAGCCTTGGAAAGCGGCAATAATTGTCTCTGAGATGTGTGGCAGCTTGGGGAGACGCTCCATCTTCAGCAGAGAAAACCCGTTCCCTGAGAGGCAAGTCTATGGGAACAAACAAGAATGAATTTCTTTAATTAACAAGCCAGGTAGGCTGTTGCAGAATCGTCCCAACCCCCAGTTCTCTGAGCACATTTAAAGGATGAAAGTGAGTGAATCATGAGCAAAAGAGGCTCATCATAACCTAATAACCCAGGCCTGGAGTAGCTGAGTATTGTTCTCAAAGCCTGTTGGCTTTCCAAAGATTTCAATTTGTGTGACAGGATGCTCGATGTATTGCCCAAATGGTCTGTCAAATCTATCACGGTGACAGGGAAATATTGTGCTCTCCTCCTTCCCTCTGAAATTCCTTGAATACCTGGTGCCAGCAGTTCAGCTGATAATGCAAGGAGGGATGAAAGCAGACAGGCTCGTCTAGAAGAAGTGACTTTTCAAATGGGCTGTGACAGGTTCCCTTCATCTTTCTGTAACGTGTCGTTCGGATGCAAGCAATGGACTACAAATAAGCTCTTTGGTGCTGTGAGGCTTGCTACAGCAGTTTTCATCTTTCCACTAATTGTGAACTATTATTTACTTGCTAACGTGCTAGTGACTGTTCCGCTACTTGGAATATATTGAGGGCTGCATTTCGGGCTCTGAGCTTGGATTCGCTTATTTTAAAGAGAACTTGAAGGTTTCTGATTGGGCTGCTAAGCACAGGTTTACGTTAGGGTAGGTCTGTGGTGCTTGCGGTGGTATTGTTCTGATAGGCAACTTATACGACTGCTTCCTTTAAGCAGAATGAACACACACCGTTTTTATGTGCTTGATCCTTTTATTAATTGTCAGCTACCATATTGAGCGCTCTCTTTCTGTGCCGTGGCTCGTATCCAGATGCCGCCAGGATCGCCGAGAACTTCACCGCTGACTTCAGCGGGGTTTCACCTGCGCAGCTGTGCCTGATATCGCACCTCGGGGAGGGAGCCGCCTCGCTCCTGCCGAGTCTCATCTCCTTCCTTTGAAGCACCCGGGCTCCTCAGCCCCTCACGGCTTAGGGTCTGACGCATTGAGGGGAACAGGGCTGCAGTGCAGAGGCAGAGATCACAGGTGACTGTCACCCATGGGTCTGGGGGCTGAGACACGGCCACGCCACTCCTTCCAGCAAACACTTGTGGAGATGACGGCGGTTTTAGATCTCTAATACAACACAAAATCTCTGAATCGCAGGGGAAAAGATCTGCATAGGAAACAAGAAAGAGCTGACAGTGACTGTTTTACTGTTTTACTTACAACAGCCAAGCACCGTGCAAGGTGTGATAGCAGCTACTGCCTGCACATGGTGGAGTAAGCACGGCAGAAGAAATATATTTGTGTGTTAACGCTGGCCCCAGCACAGAGGCTGAAGTACGCCTCGTGCTTTGCCTGCCCTGGCGCAGCCCCAACACATATCCAAGCAGCCTGAGGGCTGCTTTAGCTTGTATCCAGCTTTAATGGCTCCGGCAGACCACTGAGGAGCATGGGCAGGGTATAGGGATGGTTACAGGTTTTGTAAGTTATTTGAAGCATCTATGGCAACTTGTCAGGGTGATCCATGGTAAGATAACTGAAGTCTACTCAGCTGCACATGAGCTCACCCTTCTGAGGCTTGTCCAAGGCTTTACAAAAATAAGCATGTTTACATAAGAGAGCGAATGTTTCCCATATTTGCCGCTTCCAAACTTCTCTACAGCCATCAGTCTACCATGGGTACTATTCTTACACGTTTCAGCCGCTTGCTTTAAATCTTTCTTCTACGACGCGACACAACAAACATTATCTGCTGGAATACTTATCTCTGCAGGCCGTGCTTCAGCTCCTGTTTCAGCATGAGGCTTCATACGGAGGACTTCAGCACAAGATGTTAGTAGCAGATAAGCGAAGCAAGAGAGAACAGTTGCATTTCCTCCCTCAGACCATGTTCGTAACTGCACAGTTCGTAGACCATTTCAGGTGTTTTAGTGCTGGACCTTTAAGTTACGTCAGCTGACTGAGAGTGCTCTAACAGATGTGTTCAGGAGAAGCCTTACAGGTTCAACGTGCTTTAACTTCGTGGGTTTAGTTCATTGCCCCACTCCGACTCCCCTCCCAGACTACCCCTGTGTTTACAAGCCTTCAGTGTTATTTCAGCTTCTCGCTCTTGCCTTCATCATAATCTGTGAAAATCAGAGCTGACATGATGACAAAAGTTGTCACATTGAATACATTGTTTACTTGGCTCAACCAGTTATTTTTATAGTCTCTCTAGAGAAAGTTTCTTATTCAAATTTGCCAGAGAATACTCAACAAGTTTAACTAGAAACTTGGCATTTCCTCTTCCAAGAATTCTTCGAATGATATTCTCCAGCAACAGCCTAATTGACAACATCTTCCTTCGCGGAGGCGCACACGTCCTCCTGCATGAAATTTTCTCCATGCAGTCCCACCTGGGTTTGGGGACTACACTTCTTCTTGTGTGCGCACAGAAGCACACAGCCAGTTAAAGGCTCACCTAGGAATCACGGACACGCTAATCAATTTCCAAAATCTGACTCTGTGTAAATGGGAGATAAACATACTGCCAACTCGTGACGAGAGTGATTCTTCAGGCCCAAACTGAGATTTCTTCTGCATTCAGTGCTGTACATTTTACATGCTGCATCCCTCCCCAGTTTAATTTTCCCCAAGGCCTTCATATTGTTCTAAGAGAAACAACAGCTAAGATCTTTTCCAAACCAGTGGAACGAGACATCATGTTTGACAGGAAAGACCTAAAATTTATGTTTTGCTCGTTTCATGCTTAGACTTGAATTTACCAAAACAGCTTCTCCAAGAGGGGATAGTCCCTTGTAATTTATATGCCCTTAACACCGCAGTCACCTGTGTGATCCAATACCATCTGTGTCTGGGTTATTTCCGTGTCGGTATATCGATACCTGCAGACATTTTAAGCCGGAGGATGGGTAGACTACTTTAAATTCTATTTGTGACCAAACAAAAGTAACCAACCCCCTGAAGTTTTTAGCTTATAAATACCTCCCACAAAAGTTTGGTTGGGAAGATTCACTAGCACCATAAAATATTTTATGCTGTATGCCTCTGGCCTTCAGATAACCATAAGCTGGTTTGCAAGGTCTCATAGCTCTTGCTGTTAGATGTCTATAGAGCTGCAAAACAATATTTCCAGTTGGTAAAAATCTGTGTGATTTGTAGTCTGCAGGGTAGATAAGATATGAGGAAGTGAGAAGACATGGTAATCCAGCAGCAGCAACAAAGATTTCAGGGTGGTCAAGGGATCTCTTCATAAAAAGGGAGCTGAGTCCTGCATCCTACAAGCATGTTTATTTAGGTAAAGAAGAATTTAAAGCAAGGTCACCGCTGACATCCCTCCCAGCTTTACAGCAAGCAAAATAAATAGCTAGAGAAGGCTGTTTTGAAAAGAAAAGGAAGGGAAAAAAAAAAAAAAAAGAGTGAAAAAAAGTGTAATTCTGCAAAATCTTTTCTATCCTGTTTCCAATTTGTGCAACATTTTAGGCTTTAAGGAATAAACAATGTGGTTTGTTGTTTTTTATTTGTTTATTTTGTTTTGTTTTCCCTTGGTGCTTCAAAAAGCCATTTGATTTACCTTTCTTGGCTCTAGGGCTGTGGGATTACTGCACGCCCTAGTGCCTTGCCTCTAGCCTCCTCCTGGTGCCTGGATGCTGAGCTGTGTGCCTGCAGCAACGCCAGCTCCTCCTGAGCCTCATAGGGCCTGGGAGCACCAGAGCTGCCAGTGTTAGTGTCATGTCCCATTCGGGCTGCTGGTCTTTTTGTACCCTATCTGTGCTCCCTTTCTGCTTCCCCACACTTTCCACACCAGTGCTATAAATGTTTGCCCCTTTGTAGGTTATACACCAGGTGTGGAGGCATTATTTTGCTGGACATAAATTTTTTTCCAGCTTGCACTGCAAAAGCAGCACACACATGCTTTCAACCTAGAATGTAACTAAGTAAAATATATCAGGCTGATTTGTGAGACAGGTCTCCCAATCTGTCTTGTTCAGGAAAGGAGATCACCCTAATAACTAACTCCAAGCAACACCTCAAGGTCCTCCAGAAGGTACCGAAGGAGGTGTCACAAGTATAAG